>NC_141879.1:502605875-503855875 GCF_056163025.1 Triticum urartu
CCCGTAGCATGCACGTATGGTGAACCGTTATGTGATGAAGTCGGAGCATGATTTATTTTTTGATTGTCTTCCTTATGAGTGGCTGATACGTCTCCAACGTACCTATAATTTTTGATTGTTCCATGCTATTATATTATCTGTTTTGGATGTTTAATGAGCTTTAATATACCTTTTTATATTATTTTTCGGACTAACCTACTAACCAAAGGCCCAGTGCAAATTGTTGTTTATTGCCTATTTCAGTGTTTCGCAGAAAAGGAATATCAAACGGAATCCAAACGGAATGAAACCTTTGGGAGAGTTATTTTCGGAACAAACGTGATCCATGAGACTTGGAGTGGACGTCAAGAAAGATGCGAGGAGGCCACGAGGCTGGGAGGCGCGCCCAGGGGGGTAGGCACGCCCCCACCCTCGCTCGCAGCTCGACCGACGTACTTCTTCCTCCTATATACACCCATATACCCCAAAAACATCCAAGAGCACCACGAAACCCTATTTCCACCACCGCAACCTTCTGTACCCATGAGATCCCATCTTGGGGCCTTTTCCGGCGCTCTACCCGAGTGGGAATCGATCACGGAGGGCTTCTACATCAACACCATAGCCTCTTCGAGGATGTGTGAGTAGTTTACCACAGACCTTCGGGTCCATAGTTATTAGCTAGATGGCTTCTTCTCTCTCTTTGGATCTCAATACAAAGTTCTCCTCGATTCTCTTGGAGATCTATTTGATGTAATTCTTTTTGCGGTGTGTTTGTCGAGATCCGATGAATTGTGAGTTTATGATCAAGATTATATATGAACAATATTTGATTCTTCTCTGAAATCTTTTATGCATGATTTAAATATCTTTGCAAGTCTCTTTGAATTATCAGTTTGGTTTGGCCTACTAGATTGATCTTTCTTGTAATGGGAGAAGTGCTTAGCTTTGGGTTCAATCTTGCGGTGTCCTTTCCCAGTGACAGCAGGGGCAGCAAGGCAGGTATTGTATTTTTGCCATCGAGGATAAAAAGATGGGGTTTATATCATATTGCTTGAGTTTATCCCTCTACATCATGTCATCTTGCCTAATGCGTTACTTTGTTCTTATGAACTTAATACTCTAGATGCATGCTGGATAGCGGTCGATGTGTGGAGTAATAGTAGTAGATGCAGAATCGTTTCGGTCTACTTGTCGCGGACGTGATGCCTATATACATGATCATGCCTAGATATTCTCATAACTATGCTTTTTCTATCAATTGCTCGACAGTAATTTGTTCACCCACCGTAGATTTTGCTATCTTGAGAGAAGCCACTAGTGAAACCTATGGCCCCTGGGTCTATCTTCCATCATATTATTTTCCTATCAACTTGCTATTTCTATTTTTGCAATCTTTATTTTCCAATCTATACAACAAAAATACCAAAAATATTAGCATATGTCACTTTCGTAAGTGACCGTGAAGGGATTGACAACCCCTTTATCGCGTTGGTTGTGAGGTTCTTGTTTGTTTGTGCAGGTACGAGGGACTTGCGTGTAGTCTCCTACTGGATTGATACCTTGGTTCTCAAAAACTGAGGGAAATACTTACGCTACTGCGCTGCATCACCCTTTCCTCTTCAAGGGAAAACCAAGGCAAGCTCAAGAGGTAGCAAGAAGGATTTCTGGCG
Source organism: Triticum urartu (assembly GCF_056163025.1). Classification (NCBI taxonomy): domain Eukaryota; kingdom Viridiplantae; phylum Streptophyta; class Magnoliopsida; order Poales; family Poaceae; genus Triticum; species Triticum urartu. Next base: position 502,607,528 of record NC_141879.1, read on the forward strand.
CAGTTGCCGGGGAGGTTGGACCAAGTCAAGTCAAGATTTGATCTCCCAGCAACTATCCATTTCTGGCGCCTTTGCCAAGGAGATCTACGCACAAGTCAAGACATACCAAATACCCATCACAAACTATTATCCCTCGCATTACATTATTTGCCATTTGCCTCTCGTTTTCCTCTCCCCCACTTCACCCTTGCCATTTTATTCGCCTTCTTTTTCGTCCGCCTTTTTTTCGCTCGTCTCTTTTTGCTTGCTTCTTGTTTGCTGGTGTGTTGGATTGATTGTTTGTCACGATGGCTCAAGATAATACTAAATTGTGTGACTTCTCCAATACCAAAAATAATGATTTTATTAGCACTCCGATTGCTCCTCTTACCCATGCTAAATCTTGTGAAATTAATACTGCTTTGCTGAATCTTGTCATGAAAGATCCGTTTTCTGGCCTTCCTAGTGAAGATACAGCTACCCATCTAAATAGCTTTCTTGATTTATGTGATATGCAAAAGAAGAAAGATGTGGGTAACGATATTTTTAAATTGAAGCTATTTCCATTTTCACTTAGAGATCGTGCTAAAACTTGGTTTTCATCTTTGCCTAAAAATAGTATTGATTCATGGAATAAGTTCAAGGATACTTTTATCTCTAAGTATTTTCCTCCTGCTAAGATCATCTCTCTTAGAAACGATATCATGAATTTTAAGCAACTTGATCATGAGCATGTTGCACAAGCTTGGGAGAGGATGAAATTAATGATACGTAATTGCCCTACTCATGGATTAAAATTATGGATGATCATACAAATTTTTTATGCCGGATTGAATTTTGCTTCTAGAAATCTTTTAGATTTGGACGCGGGAGGCACTTTTATGGAAATCACTTTAGGAGAAGCTACTAAACTCCTAGATAATATTGTGGTTAATTATTCTCAATGGCACACTGAAAGATCTACTAGTAAAAAGGTTCATGCTATAGAAACAATTAATGTTTTGACTGGAAAGATGGATGAACTTATGAAATTGTGTGCTAATAAGAGTGTTTCTTATGATCCTAATGATATGCCTTTGTCTACTTTGATTGAGAATAATAATGAATCTATGGATGTGGATTTTGTTGGTAGTAACAATTTTGGTAACAACGCTTATAGAGGAAACTTCAATCCTAGGCTGTTTCCTAGTAATTCCTCTAATAATTATGGCAATTCCTACAACAATTCTTATGGAAATTTTAATAAGATGCCCTCTAATTTTGAGACTAGTGTTAAAGAATTTATGATTTCACAAAAGAATTTCAATGCTTTGCTTGAAGAAAAAATGCCTAAGATTGATGAGTTGGCTAGGAACGTGGGTAGAATTTCTCTTGATGTTGATTCTTTGAAACTTAGATCTATTCCACCTAAGCATGATATCAATGAGTCTCTCAAAGCCATGAGAATTTCCATTGATGAGTGCAAAGAAAGAACCGCTAGGATGCGTGCTAAAAAGGATTGCTTTATCAAAGCGTGTTCTTCTAGTTTTCACGATAATAAGGATGAAGATATAAAAGTGATAGATGTGTATCCTATTAAATCTTTGTTTTGCAATATGAATCTTGATAATGATGGTATTGGAGATGAGTCAACTTTAGCTAAAAGGCATCCCAATGATTCGGAGTTTTTAGATCTTGATGCAAAAATTGGTAAAAGTGGGATTGAAGAGGTCAAAACTTTACATATCAATAAACCCACTATTTTGGATTTCAAGGAATTTAATTATGATAATTTCTCTTTTATAGATTGTATTTCCTTGTTGCAATCCGTGCTACATTCTCCTCATGCTTATGATCAAAATAAAGCTTTTACCAAACATATCGTTGATGCCTTAATGAAATCTTATGAAGAAAAGCTTGAATTAGAAGTTTCTATCCCTAGAGAACTTTATGATGAGTGGGAACCTACTATTAAAATTAAAATTATAGATCATGAATGCTTTGCTTTATGTGATTTGGGTGCTAGTGTTTCCACGATTCCAAAAACTTTGTGTGATGTGTTAGGTTTCCATGAATTTGATGATTGTTCTTTAAATTTGCACCTCGTGGATTCCACTATTAAGAAACCTATGGGAAGGATTAATGATGTTCTTATTGTTGCAAATAGGAATTATGTGCCTGTAGATTTCATTGTTCTTGAAATAGATTGCAATCCTTCATGTCCTATTATTCTTGGCAGACCTTTCCTTAGAACGATTGGTGCAATTATTGATATGAAAGAAGGAAACATTAGATTCAAATTTCCATTAAGGAAAGGCATGTAACACTTTCCTAAAAATAAAATTAAATTACCTTATGAATCTATTATGAGAGCCACTTATGGATTGCATACCAAAGATGACAACACCTAGATCTATTCTTGTTTTTATGCCTAGCTAGGGGCGTTAAACGATATCGCTTGTTGGGAGGCAACCCAATTTTATTTTTGTTTATTGCTTTTTGGTTCTGTTTAGTAATAAATAATTCGCATAGATTCTGTTTAGATGTGGTTTTATGCTTTTAATTAGTGTTTGTGCCAAGTAGAACCTTTGGGAAGACTTGGGAGAAGTTTATGTGATCTTGCTGTAAAAAACAGAAACTTTAGCGCTCACTAGATTTGCTGCAATGTTTTACTGGAGAGTGCGATTAGGTTGATTCTTTTTGCAGATGATTAATAGACAAATTCCTCACGTCCAGAAATTTATTTCAGAATTTTTGGGGTTAGATAAGTATTCTAAACCTACAAATTACTACAGACTGTTCTGTTTTTGACAGATTCTGTTTTTCGTGTGTTGTTTGCTTATTTTGATGAATCTATGGATAGTTTCGGGGGGTATGAACCATAGAGAAGTTGTAATACATTAGGTTTAATACCAATATAAATAAATAATGAGTTCATTACACTACCTTGAACTGGTGGTTTGTTTTCTTATACTAACGGAGCTCATGAGATTTTCTGTTGAGTTTTGTGTTGTGAAGTTTTCAAGTTTTGGGTAAAGATTTGATGGATTTTGGAATAAGGAGTGGCAAGAGCCTAAGATTGGGTATGCCCAAGGCACCCCAAGGTAATATTCAAGGACAACCAAGAGCCTAATCTTGGGGATGCCCCGGAAGGCATCCCCTCTTTCGTCTTCGTCCATCGGTAACTTCACTTGATGCTATATTTTTATTCACCACATGATATGTGTTTTGCTTGGAGCGTCTTGTATGATTTGAGTCTTTGATTTTTAGTTTACCACAATCATACTTGTTGTACACACTTTTTGGAGAGACACACATGAATCGGAATTTATTAGAATACTCTATGTGCTTCACTTATATCTTTTGAGCTAGATAATTTTGCTCTATGTGCTTCAGTTATATCTTTAAGAGCACGGTGGTGGTTTTATTTTATAGAAATTATCGATCTCTCATTCTTCACTTATATAATTTTTAGAGTCCTTTAGAACAGCTTGGTAATTTTCTTTGGCTATAAAATTAGTCCTAATATAATAGGCATCCAAGATGGGTATAATAAAAACTATCATAAAAAGTGCATTTAATACTATGAGAATTTTGATACTTGATGATTGTTTTGACATATGAAGATGGTGATATTAGAGTCGTGCTAGTTGAGTAGTTGCGAATTCGAGAGATACTTGTGTTAAAGTTTGTGATTCCCGTAGCATGCACGTGGTGAACCGTTATGTGAAGAAGTCGGAGCATGATTTATTTATTGATTGTCTTCCTTATGAGTGGCGGTCGGGGACGAGCGATGGTATTTTCAAACCAATCTACCCACCTAGGAGCATGTGCGTAGTAATTTGTTTCAATAACTAATAGATTTTTTCAATAAGTATGTGAGTTCTTTATGAGTAATGTTGAGTCCATGGATTATACGCACTGTCACCCTTCCACCATTGCTAGCCTCTCTAGTACCGCACAACTTTCGCCGGTACCATAAACCAACCATATACCTTCCTCAAAACAGCCACCATACCTACCTATTGTGGCATTTCCATAGCCATTCTGAGATATATAGCTATGCAACTTACCACCGTTTCGTTTGTTATGACACGCTTCATCATTGTCATATTGCTTTGCATGATCATGTAGTTGACATCGTATTTGTGGCAAAGCCACCGTTCATAATTTTTCATACATTTCACTCACGAGTCATTACACATCCCGGTACACCGCCGAAGGCATTCACATAGAGTCATATTTTGTTCTAAGTATTGAGTTGTAATTTTTCGAGCTGTAAGTAAATAAAAGTGTGATGATCATCATTATTAGAGCATTGTCCCATGTGAGGAAAGGATGATGGAGACTATGATTCCCCCACAAGTCGGGATGAGACTCCGGACGAAAAAAAGAGAAAGGCCATAAAAAAGAGAAGTCCCAAAAAATGAGAGAAAAAGAGAGAAGGGACAATGTTACTATCCTTTTACCACACTTGTGCTTCAAAGTAGCACCATGATCTTCATGATAGAGAGAGTCTCCTATGTTGTCACTTTCATATACTAGTGGGAATTTTACATTATAGAACTTGGCTTGTATATTCCAATGATGGGCTTCCTCAAAATGCCCTAGGCCTTCATGAGCAAGCAAGTTGGATGCACACCAACTTAGTTCTTTTGTTGAGCTTTCATACACTTATAGCTTTAGTGCATCCGTTGCATGGCAATCCCTACTCACTCACATTGATATCTATTGATGGGCATCTCCATAGCCCGTTGATACACCTAGTTGATGTGAGACTATCTTCTCCTTTTTGTCTTCTCCACAACCACCATTCTATTCCACCTATAGTGCTATGTCCATGGCTCACACTCATGTATTGCGTGAAGATTGAAAAATTTTGAGAACATCAAAAGTATGAAACAATTGCTTGGCTTGTCATCAGGGCTGTGCATGATTTAAATATTTTGCATGGTGAAGATGGAGCACAGCCAGACTATATGATTTTGTACGGATAACTCTCTTTGGCCATGTTATTTTGAGAAGACATGATTGCTTTGCTAGTATGCTTGAAGTACTATTATTTTTATGTCAATATTAAACTTTTGTCTTGAATCTTTCGGATCTGAACATTCACACCACAATAAAGAAAATTGCATTAAGAATTATGCTAGGTAGCATCCCACATCAAAAATTCTGTTTTTATCATTTACCTACTCGAGGACGAGCAGGAATTAAGCTTGGGGATGCTTGATACGTCTCCAACGTATCTATAATTTTTGATTGTTCCATGCTATTATATTATATGTTTTGGATGTTTAATGGGCTTTAATATACCTTTTTATATTATTTTTGGGACTAACCTACTAACCAAAGGCCTAGTGCAAATTGCTGTTTTTTTGCCTATTTCAGTGTTTCGCAGAAAAGGAATATCAAACGGAATGAAACCTTCGGGAGAGTTATTTTTGGAACAAACTTGATCCAAGAGACTTGGAGTGGACGTCAAGAAAGAAGCAAGGAGGCCACGAGGCAGGGAGGCGCGCCCAGGGGGGTAGGCACGCCCCCACCCTCGTGGGCCCCTCGCAGCTCCACCAACGTACTTCTTCCTCTTATATATACCCATATACCCTGAAAACATCCAGGAGGACCACGAAACCCTATTTCCACAGCCGCAACCTTCTGTACCCGTGAGATCCCATCTTGAGGCCTTTTCCGGCGCTCTGCCGGAGGGGGAATCGATCACGGAGGGCTTCTACATCAACACCATAGCCTCTCCGATGATGTGTGAGTAGTTTACCACAAGCCTTGGGGTCCATAGTTATTAGCTAGATGGCTACTTCTCTCTCTTTGGATCTCAATACAAAGTTCTCCTCCATTCTCTTGGAGATCTATTCGATGTAATTCTTTTTGTGGTGTGTTTGTCGAGATCCGATGAATTGTGAGTTTATGATCAAGATTATCTATGAACAATATTTGATTCTTCTCTGAAATCTTTTATGCATGATTTAAATATCTTTGCAAGTCTCTTCGAATTATCAGTTTGGTTTGGCCTACTAGATTGATCTTTCTTGCAATGGGAGAAGTGCTTAGCTTTGGGTTCAATCTTGCGGTGTCCTTTCCCAGTGACAGCAGGGGCAGCAAGGCACGTATTGTATTGTTGCCATCGAGGATAAAAATATGGGGTTTATATCATATTGCTTGAGTTTATCCCTCTACATCATGTCATCTTGCCTAATGCGTTACTTTGTTCTTATGAACTTAATACTCTAGATGCATGCTGGATAGCAGTCGATGTGTGGAGTAATAGTAGTAGATGCAGAATCGTTTCGGTCTACTTGTCGCGGACGTGATGCCTATATACATGAGCATGCCTAGATATTCTCATAACTATGCGCTTTTCTATCAATTGCTCGACAGTAATTTGTTCACCCACCGTAGAATTTGCTATCTTGAGAGAAGCCACTAGTGAAACCTATGGCCCCCGGGTCTATCTTCCATCATATTATTTTCCTATCAACTTGCTATTTCTATTTTTGCAATCTTTATTTTCTAATCTATAAAACAAAAATACCAAAAATATTTATCTTATTATCTTTATCAGATCTCACTTTCATAAGTGACCGTGAAGGGATTAACAACCGCTTTATCACGTTGGTTGTGAGGTTCTTGTTTGTTTGTGCAGGTACGAGGGACTTGCGTGTAGTCTCCTACTGGATTGATACCTTGGTTCTAAAAAACTGAGGGAAATACTTACGCTACTGTGCTGCATCACCCTTTCCTCTTCAAGGGAAAACCAACGCAAGCTCAAGAGGTAGGAGTGGTGGTCGGGGACGAGCGATGGTCTTTTCCTACCAATCTATCCCCCTAGGAGCATGCGCGTAATACTTCGCTTTGATAACTAATAGGTTTTTGCAATAAGTATGTGAGTTCTTTATGACTAATGTTGAATCCATGGATTATACGCACTCTCACCCTTCCACCATTGCTAGCCTCTCTAGTACCGCGCAACTTTCGCTGGTACCATAAACCGACCATTTACCTTCCTTAAAACAGCTACCATACCTACCTATTGTAGCATTTTCATAACCATTCCGAGATATATTGCCATGCAACCTTCCACTATTTCATTTATTATGACACGCTCCATCGTTGTCATATTGGTTTGCATGATCATGTAGTTGACATCGTATTTGTGGCAAAGCCACCTTTATAATTCTTTCATGCATGTCACTCATGAGTCTTTGCACATCCCGGTACACCGCCGGAGGCATTCACATAGAGTCATATTTTGTTCTAAGTATCGAGTTGTAATTCTTGAGTTGTAAGTAAATAAAAGTGTGATGATCATCATTATTAGAACATTGTCCCATGTGAGGAAAGGATGATGGAGACTATGATTCCCCATAAGTTGGGATGAGACTCCGGACAAAAAATTAAAAATAAAAATAAAAAAAGAGGCCATAAAAAAGAGAGAGAAAAGTTTAATATTGACATACAAACAATAATACTTCAAGCATACTAATCAAGCAATTATGTCTTCTCAAATTAACATGGCCAAAGAAAGCTATCCCTACAAAATCATATAGTCTGGCTATGATCTATCTTCATCACACAAAATATTTAAATCATGCACAACCCCGATGACAAGCCAAGCAATTGTTTCATACTTTTGATGTTCTCAAACTTTTTCAATCTTCACGCAATACATGAGCGTGAGCCATGGATATAGCACTATAGGTGGAATGGAATGGTGGTTGTGGAGAAGACAAAATGGAGAAGATAGTCTCACATCAACTAGGCGTATCAACGGGCTATGGAGATGCCCATCAATAGATATTAATGTGAGTGATTAGGGATTGCCATGCAATGGATGCACTAGAGCTATAAATGTATGAAAGCTCAACAAAAGAAACTAAGTGGGTGTGCATCCAACTTGCTTGCTCACGAAGACCTAGGGAATTTTGAGGAAGCCCATCATTGGAATATACAAGCCAAGTTCTATAATGAAAAATTCCCACTAGTATATGAAAGTGACAACAAAAGAGACTCTCTATCATGAAGATCATGGTGCTACTTCGAAGCACAAGTGTGGAAAAAGGATAGTAGCATTGCCCCTTCTCTATTTTTCTCTCATTTATTTGGGCCTTTTCTCTTTTTTTATGGCCTCTTTTTTTCTTTTTTTAATTTTTCGTCCGGAGTCTCATCCCGACTTGTGGGGAATCGTAGTCTCATCCCGACTTTCATGGCTATGGAAATGCCATAATAGGTAGGTAGGGTGGCTGTTTTGAAGAAGGTATATGGTGGGTTTATGGTACCGACGAAAGTTGCGTGGTACTAGAGAGGCTAGCAATGGTGGAAGGGTGAGAGTGTTTATAATGCATGGACTCAACATTAGTCATAAAGAACTCACATACTTATTGCAAAAATTTATTAGTTATTGAAACAAAGTACTACGCGCATGCTCCTACAGGGATAGATTGGTAGGAAAGGACCTCGCTCGTCCCCGACCGCCACTCATAAGGAAGACAATCAATAAAAAAATCATGCTCCGACTTCATCACATAATGGTTCACTATACATGCATGCTACGGGAATCACAGACTTTAGAACAAGTATTTCCCAAATTCACAACTACTCAACTAGCATGACTCTAATATCACCATCTTCATATCTCAAAACAATCATCATGAATCAAACGTATCATATTATTCAATGCACTTTTTATGATAGTTTTTATTATACCCATCTTGGATGCTTATCATATTACGACTAATTTTATAACCAAGGCAAATTACCATGCTGTTCTAAAGGACTCTCAAAATAATATAAGTGAAGCATGAGGGATCAATAATTTCTATAAAAAAAACAACCACCGTTCTCTAAAAGATATAAGTGAAGCACTAGAGCAAAATAATCTAGCTCAAAAGATATAAGTGAAGCACATAGAGTATTCTAATAAATTCCAATTCATGTGTGTCTCTCCCAAAAGGTGTGTACAGCAAGGATGATTGTGGTAAACTAAAAAGCAAAGACTCAAATCATACAAGACGCTCCAAGCAAAACACATATCATGTGGTTAATAAAAATATAGCCTCAAGTAAAGTTACCGATAGAAGAAGACGAAAGAGGGGATGCCATCCGGGGCATCCCCAAGCTTAGGATTTTGGTTGTCCTTGAATTTTATCTTGGGGTTCCTTGGGCATCCCCAAGCTTAGGCTCTTAACACTCCTTATTCCATAATCCATCAAATCTTTACCCAAAACTTGAAAACTTCACACCACAAAACTTAAACAGAAAATCTCATGAGCTCCGTTAGTATAAGAAAATAAATCACCAGTTAAGGTACTGTAATGAACTCATTCTTTATTTATGTTGGTGTTAAACCTACTGTATTACAACTTCTCTATGGTTCATAACCTCCGATACTAGCCATAGATGCATCAAAATAAGCAAACAACATACGAAAAATAGAATCTGTCAAAAACCGAACAGTCTGAAGTAATATGTAGGTTTAGAATACTTCTGTGACCCCAAAAATTCTAAAATAAATTTCTGGACGTGAGGAATTTATCTATTAATCATCTTCAAAAAGAATCAACCTAATCGCACTCTCCAGTAAAAAATGGCAGCAAATCTCGTGAGCGCTAAAGTTTCAGTTTTTTACAGCAAGATCTCAAAGACTTTCCCCAAGTCTTCCCAAAGGTTCTACTTCGCACAAACACTAATTAAAAGCATAAAACCACATCTAAACAGAGGCTGGATGAATTATTTATTACTAAACAGAACCAAAAAGCAAGAAACAAAAATAAAATTGGGTTGCCTCCCAACAAGCGCTATCGTTTAACGCCCCTAGCTACGCATAAAAGCAAGGATAGATCTAGGTATTGCCATTATAATGATAAGGTAAATCGCGAGAACTCATCTCATACTCCCTACGTTCAGCAGCAAGCTTTCTTTGTGGCAAACAAAAGTAATCACAAGGGCTAAATTTAATAGGGCAAAAGTCCCCAAGTATAACATCCCAAATTTCCAATTTGGAATGTTTTACACTTATTAGCTAAGCATCTATGCATATTGTTTGAAATTGAGTGGCATTTGGAAATTTCAGAGGCAATTGAGTTTTATTTGAATTTAAATTTGAATTTGTCAATTGAAATTTATTTCAATAATACATGACAAATACTTGTGCAAAAGTATGAGAGGAGCAAACATGACACTCCAAAAAAAATGTCAGAAGAGGCCATACAGCTTGACAGTGATCTGACTTATGAGGAGAAACCCGTCAGAATTCTCGAGACTGCGAATAGAGTTACCCGCAGCAAGATCATCAAGTTTTGCAAGGTTCTGTGGAGCCACCACTCCGAGGAGGAAGCCACCTGGGAGCGAGAAGAAGATCTCTGTCGAGACCACCCACACCTATTTGCTAGCCAACCCGAATCTCGAGGGCGAGATTCATCTTAAGGTGGGTAGGTTTGTAACATCCCAAATTTCCAATTTGGAATGTTTTACACTTATTAGCTAAGCATCTATGCATATTGTTTGAAATTGAGTGGCATTTTGAAATTTCAGAGGCAATTGAGTTTTATTTGAATTTGAATTTGGCAATTGAAATTTATTTCAAAAATACCTGACAAATACTTGTGCAAAAGTATGAGAGGAGCAAACATGACACTCCAAAAAAATGTCAGAAGAAAATATTGCCAAAAAGTTTGAATTTATTTGGAATTTGCATAAAATGTTTTTTTGTTGTTTGTGTTTTGCCTCTGGAAAAATGTTCACGTTGTAGGATTTATTTTTTTTGATTTTTTTGATATATATATATGTCCTATATAAAAATACTATATGTTTCTCTATAATTAGTTTTCTCTCTCTGAGGTATTTCAAAATAAAAAAAGGAAAAAGACCCAGGCGCGAGCCAGGCCAACCGGCCCAGCCAATGCCCGAGCCACAGCCCACCAGCGCCGAGCCAACCTGCTCCCGCCGCACCGCGCCGACCCCGTTCCGATCGGCCGCCCGGTCGCTCTCCCTCTCTCTCGATCTCCCTCTCCCTCACTGACCCGTCAGCCCCGCCCTCATCCCTAACCCCACGCTCATGAAACCGAACTAGAGCACGTCCAGAGCGCACTGCGGTTCCGATCTTCCTGGGATCGTGATCCCGCGTAGACCCCTCACCCACGCTTATGCCCTATATAAACCCCTCGGCCTCCTCTCTCGATCCCCCTAAAACCCTAAGCTCAACTCCACCCGTAGCTCGCGCCCTCACCAACCGCATCTCACCGCCGCCGCCTCGGTTCGCCGCCGCTTCTGCCATCGGTGAGCATCCCCCTTGCTTCCAAGCTACACCACCCAAACCGCCTGTTCCCCGCGCACCTTGTTGACACCATCTCATCACCCAGGGATCGCCGGAGCCGCCGCTTTGAGCATCAACACCAGTCGCCGGAGTTGGAGCTCACCAGGAGCTCTGTCGAGCTCGTTCCACTCACCACCGTCACCCTCAACCGCCACTGAGACCACCACCGTCTCCGCCTAGCTCCGCCGCAAAGCCCCGACACCACTGCCTTCCTCCCCGACTACCGGAGGCGTCGCACCGCCGCCGTCATTTCGTCCGTCGCCGCCGACCGCTGTAAGCCTGAGCTCCTCTCCGCCGTTCGATCTTCCATCAACGCGTTAGAATAGAACTAGTGAAGGGGTACGGTTTTTCTTTAGTAGATCGGTTTTAGTTTCGGTTCAATTCAATTTAGATTGGTTTACTGGATTGCGGTTTAGTTATACAGGCCGATCGGGTTATTCTTTTTAGCCGTAGACATATTAGCCTATTCAATGCATGCGCACTATTTAGTTTCAGATCGCCCACTTTTTCGGCCCGTTAGCGTGTTAGTTTCTTTTAGTTTTATTTTCGTTTCTGTTTTAAAACAGAATAGTTCCAATCTTGAAAAATCTATATCTTTTAGGTTATTTATTACTTTTAGTTGATTCTTTTTTTGTTAGTGTACAAATTTCCTATAGTTTCTGTAGAAAATAGATTCGACCATGTTTTAGTTTGTAAAAATAGTTTTATTTTAGGTTTAGTCAGATTAGTATTTCTGCTATAATTTGAGTTAGGATTTTTTTAGTGATTCTTTTTGTCACTACTTTGTTTTAACCTTGCCTGGCAGTAGGATTAATTTGGGTATTTATAGATTTTATTAAAAAATAGTTTTACTCGAAAACAAGCTTTTCTAGTTTTGTTAGCTTGTTGCTGTTTTATGTTGTTCTAGTTATTTTTAAAATTTTATTTTACCTCTATTGTTTTTTATTTCAAATTTGTTTCTATAGTTTTAGAATGTGAACTTTTATTTACAGAAAAATAAAATGTTTATTTTATTTTCTTGCTAGTTGTTGGTTTGGAGTTCTTCGAGTTTTCTTTGGTTTTGGTTTGATTGCTTTTGTGTGATTTATGTTAGCATGTTGTTATGTTAATGTGATTGCATGTTTGTATGCTTATATGATTACTGTTTGCTTCGATAGAATTTTCGGAGTGCGAAGCTTGCTATCACGAGTCACTAGCGTTTGAAGACCGTCAGCCAGGGAAGTCATTGGATCATGTTTTACAATACCCATGATTTTGTTGCATTAGAATTATTCCTCCCACCATGCATGCAGTAGGAGAATTTTAAGTTATGTTCTTGAGTAGTATCATGAGGTAGGATGAACCCAATTCCCTTGTTATCATTGCCCGAGACGATGTAGTTTATTTTGCTATGCTCGTAGACGGGGTTGGTTGAGGGATTCATAAGGGAGATGTGAGAGTCAAGATGATGACAACCTCATGACTTCAAGCTCAAGATGGACTTCAAATTCACTACTGGGTGGAGGACGGTTGACGGGCACCCTGGAGCAACCAGCGGATGGCCGAGATGCATGGAGAAGCGCCATGACATCTTGCGGAAAGCTTCACCCAGCCACGAAGAGACGTATGGATACACCATGACCGGAAGCTTACCTGTGCAGCCGCAAGCCATTATGGGCTCTGGCTGGGTTGACCTTAGGCGTGACTCTAGACAGACGGTGCCAGCAGATGTAGAAGAACGGTAGGACATGGATGGGCACCAGCAGTGCCCAGAGAAACTCTACGGAAGACCCTGTTTCGTTCGTCCCGTCTTCAAACACCAGGCAGTGCGAGGACATAAAGGAGGGAACGATTCTTGCGGGTAAAGTGCACAAGACTCTGCAGAGTAGAAACCTAATCGATTAGCCGTGTCCTCGGTTACGGACATTTGAGCCTCTGGAATTGGAGTATTTAGGAAAAGTCAACACCGAACTTAATAAATTAATTGAGGGGTTATTTAATAATCGGGAATGAGACATTGGTTGGCGGAACCATCTCATTAACAACCAACATTTTGTAGTAATTGCAAGCAAGTCCTTTGTTGTAGGGAGAAACTGGCATTTTCGCAAAAACATAAAACTTAGAGCCCCACAGCCAAAATTGCATATAGTGTTAGCATTATTATTTGTTGTTCTCTCTATGACTTGCCGGCATATTCAAAATGCTGACCTACACGGCTGCAACGTCTCATGTTGCAGAGGAGTTTTCCGACCAGGAGTGAGGCTACGATCTATGCTCGGTGATTGCCCTATGGAGTCGGATGGACTCGCTTATCGTCTATGCTTCCACAGCTTTATTTAGTTTATTTCTCATGAGTTATTTATTATGATGTAATAAAGACTCGATATGAGAATCGTGTAATAAATTCAGGTGTGACTGAACTTTGAATCTTTGCATCAATGTACTGTGTGCCAGCATGATCTTGGGATGGTACAGCTACACAGAGACTTGACCGATTTCGGGTCGGGTCGCTACAGAGATGGTATCAGCGCACATGCTGACTATAGGTTGTAACCCCTAGGATCGGAAAGCCATAGGAAGAAACTATTTTATTTTATGTCCTTATCATTCCGTAATTCTCCCATGTTCATTTCTGACTTCTCTCCGATTTCAACATTCTAGATGGTCGTCAAGTTCATCCCAGTTCTGCTCCCGGAGTTTTGCCAGCCAGATGAGACAATGCTTTTCGGCAGGAGGCTGGTCCAGATCACCAAGGAATTGAAGATTGCTCTGTCGTGTATCACCGAGACCCCTATCATGGCATTTCCAGAAGACCGTTGCTATAGGATTAAGGTACACATACCAGGGAGGACTTTCGGAAGTCTCTCGACGCCCGTTGACTTCAGGTTCACTACTCCCACTTGGATCCTCGGGAGAGACATAGCAGTTCATAGTGCACTTGGATGCATCCAGGAGGAATACATGGACGAGCTCGTTGGATCAGACCACACCAAGATTTCTCGCAGGACTGCAGATGGAGAGATCATCCGCACCATAGATGACGACTCCGTTCGCTCATATGTCCAAGACTTGGAGGCTCACATCAGGGCTCTAGAGATTCAGATGCGCAGGAGCTTGAAGACGGTCCAAAAGTTGCATCTTCGTGAAATTGAACTAGAGGATGCAGCATGTGAAACCCACTATGAGCATGAGGATGAAGTCAATGATTTCATGGAGAGAGTCGACAAGCTGAAGATTGATGTTGTCGCAATAGAGGAGAAGATGGACCTAGGAGAAGACCTTTTTCCGAGTGGAGATAATGGATCCCTCGCGAGCAATGACAAGGATTATGAAGAGAGCTCCACCGAAGGAAGCTGCAAGAGGAGGCGCCGCACCAGAGGACGACCCACCAGAGGACGCCGCACCAGAGGACGCAAGGATAATTGATGAAGACATTTAGTCGACCGCCATGTTATTTTAGTTTATTTTATTTTTTGTCGATCAGTTAGGCCGTTATTTTCGATTAGCCATGAGATTTTGTAATCCGAGATTGAACCTTGTTTGAGATGAATGAATAAATGATTGGTGTGATTATGTTTGTGCATTCAATTGGGTAGTGTTATTTCTTCATTCGAACCTTGTTCTATTCTAATTTCTTATCCACTCCAAAACACTAGATGCCTCCGAGACGTGACCCCGGTTTCACTTTCCCGCCAGAGCTCACCTAGATGATTCAACAGCAGAATGCCTTAATGCAAATGCTCATCCAAATCAAGGCAACAACAACAACAATCCACCGCCACCACCCCCTGTCGATAACCTGACCCAGTTCCTAAGGTTGAATCCGCCGGTGTTCTCTAGTAGCATCGAGCCGATTGTAGCTGATGATTGGCTCCGCAAGATCGGATGGGAGCTAGCAACTGCTGAATGCACAGATGCTGAGAAGGTGCATTTTGCCGCACATTAACTGGATGGACCTGCAGCCTCTTGGTGGGAGAACTACACCGCCACTTATCCTGTCGCCACCATGACATGGGATTAGTTCCAGCAGGCTTTCCGCATCGCTTATGTCTCAGCTGGAGCCATGAGTCTGAAGAAGCGTGAATTCCGCAACTTACGCCAGGGGAACCGTACCGTGGGGCAGTATGTGGATGAGTTCAGCAAATTATCTCGCTATGCCCCAGATGATGTGGCCACATATGCCGCAAAGCAGGAGAAGTTTCTCGAGGGACTCAATGATGAGCTGGGAATGCAGCTAATGGTGGCTACCTTCAACAACTACCAGGAGCTGGTATACAAGGCCACTATACTTGAAGGCATGCAGCAGCAGATTGAAAGCCGCAAGCGGAAATATGGCCAGGGAAAGTACAACTCCGGAGCTCAGCAGAAGCCCCGCTATGCCCCATACTCGGGAGGACATACCCATCACACCCATGGAGGACATAATCATGGAGGGAATGGGAACAACCGCAACCACGACAACAACTCCAAGTCAGGCAATGGCAACCAGCACCGTCCTGCTCTGACTCAGAAGGATCTGAGTCATATCACCTGTTTCAAGTGCCAGAAGACAGGACACTATGCCACCGATTGTCCGGAGGCCAAGCAGAGGAATGGAAACGACAACGGCAATGGAAGCTCAGCAAAGAAGCCCAATCATTTTCCTCGTCCCCAGGTGAACCACATCGACGTGGAGGACGTCTATGATCAGCCAGAAACTATGGTTGGTAAGTTTTTATTAAATTCACGTCCAGTATTGGTACTCTTTGATTCTGGTGCAACGCATTCATTTATATCAAGGGTAGTTATGGAAAAGTACGGGTTGCCCACTAGAACCCTTAGAACCCCTCTTCAGGTCACTTCCCCAGGAGGAGAGATGACGGCAGGCTTAGGCTGTCATTCGACCCTCAGCATCGGAAATCATGATTTTCCCGTAGACCTCATAGTATTGGAATCCCAGGGATTGGACGTGATCCTAGGCATGGACTGGTTGACAAAGTTTGAAGGGAACATCGACTGTGCCCACAAGACGATTTTGCTCACCACCCCGGAGCAAAAGAGGATCAAGTATGTATCCAGACGCACACCGATGAAGAATCGGGTGAATTCCCTCACGGGAGTTGTTCAGGAGGAAGTGCCTGTAGTACAAGATTTTCCGAATGTATTTCCGGAGGAATTACCAGGAATGCCACCGGACAGAGAAATAGAATTTTTGATCGAGTTATTACCTGGCACGGCGCCAATATCCAAGAGACCTTATTGGATGCCCCCGAATGATTTGGAAGAGATCAAGAAGTAGATCAAGGAATTATTGGAGAAAGGATATATTCGCCCAAGTTCGTCACCTTGGGGAGCCCCAGTTCTTTTGGTAGAGAAGAAGGATGGAACCCTGAGAATGGTTGTGGATTATCGTTCATTGAACGACGTGACTATCAAGAATAAGTAACCCATGTCGATGATTAATGATTTATTTGATCAGCTAGTCGGAGCCAAAGTATTCTCCAAGATCGATCTTCGATCAGGGTATCATCAGCTGAAGATTCGTGAACAGGATATACCCAAAATAACTTTCACCACCAGGTATGGTTTATATGAGTATACTGTCATGTCATTCGGATTGACTAATGCCCCTGCGTATTTCATGAGCATGATGAAAAAGGTATTTATGGAATATCTGGACAAGTTTGTCGTAGTGTTCATCAATGACATGTTGGTTTTAACCAAGAGCGAGGAAGAGCACAAGGAACATCTGCGTCTAGTTCTGGAGAAACTCCGAGAACATCAGTTATATGCCAAGTTCAGCAAATGTTAATTTTGGTTGAAGGAAGTCGGATTCCTCAGACATGTTATTTCAGGAGAAGGAATAGCAGTCGACCCCACCAAGGTTGAATCGGTCACCAACTGGCAGTCCCCCACCTCAGTCAAGGAGATCCGCAGTTTTCTCGGACTTGTAGGGTATTGTCGGAGATTTATTGAGAATTTCTCCAAGATTGCTAAGCCCATGACGGAGCTGTTGAAGAAGGGAACTAAGTACATTTGGACCGAGGATTGTGAAGCCAGTTTTTAGGAGCTGAAGAAACATCTGGTTACAGCCCCAGTGCTCATGTTGCCGGACATACACAAGGATTACCAGGTATATTGTGATGCTTCTCGTCAAGGACTCGCAGGAGTGCTCATGCAGGAAGGAAAAGTTGTAGCTTATACCTCCAAACAGCTACGACCTCACGAGATGAATTATGCCACACATGATTTGGAGTTAGCAGCCGTAGTGCACGCACTCAAGACCTGGAGACATTTCCTTGTCGGAAATAGTTGTGATGTTTACACGGATCATAAGAGTTTGAAGTATATTTTCATGCAGAAGGAGTTGAACCTCAGGCAGAGGAGATGGCTTGAATTGATCAAGGACTATGACATGAGATTGCATTATCACCCAGGGAAGGCAAATGTTGTAGCAGATGCCTTGAGCCGTAAAAGCTATGTGAACACCATCATAGCTGGAGGATTACCTCAGGAATTAGCCGACGATCTCAGAGATCTCCGATTGGAGATAGTACCAATAGGATTTGTCGCCACCTTGGATATTTAATCCACTTTGACCGAAAGGATCCGAGAAGCCCAAAAGATGGACAAGGAAATTGCAGAGATAAAGGAAAAGATGAGTAACAGAAAGGCTAAAGGTTTTCGTGAGGATGAACACGGAACTTTATGGTTTGAGGATCGTATCTATGTGCCCAATGACCCAGAGGTTAAGAAGTTAATTCTTCAGGAGGCCCATGATTCACCGTACTCGATTCACCCAGGCAACACCAAGATGTATCTGGACTTGAAGGAAAGTTTCTGGTGGACAGGTATGAAGAAGGATATTGCCGAGTATGTAGCGGTATGCAATGTTTGTCAGCGAGTAAAGGCGGAACACTAGAAGCCGGCAGGGTTACTTCAACCTTTGCCGATACCCGAGTGGAAATGGGAAAAACTTGGAATGGATTTTATCACAGGATTACCTAGGACCCGTTCAGGTTATGATTCTATCTGGGTAGTAGTTGATCACTTGACCAAGGTAGCTCATTTCATCCCCGTGAAGACCACATATACCAGCGCTAAGTTAGCCAAGATATACATGACCAGGATCGTATGTCTGCATGGAGTTCCAAGGAGTATCGTGTCAGATAGAGGTACACAATTTACCTCAAAGTTTTGGAATCAGTTGCATGAAACTTTGGGTACGAGGCTGGAATTCAGCACAGCTTTTCATCCGCAGACAGATGGACAGACCAAGAGAGTCAAACAGATTCTGGAGGACATGTTGAGAGCCTGTGCGCTAGACTATGGGTCTAGTTGGGATGACAACCTGCCATACGCAGAGTTCTCATACAACAACAGCTATCAGACCAGTCTGAAGATGGCCCCTTTCGAAGCTCTATACGGAAGGAGGTGCAGAACACCATTGCTGTGGGATGGTGTTGGAGACCGAAAACTTTTTGGTCCCGATCTTATCAGAGATTCTGAAGAGAAGGTCAAGCTGATTCCAGATAGACTCAAGATATCTCAGTCGAGGCAGAAGAGTTATGCCGACAGTAAACGCAAGGAGATAACGTATGAAGTTGGAGATCGAGCATATCTCCATGTGTCCCCACTTCGTGGAATCAAGAGATTTGGTGTTAAAGGAAAGTTAGCACCCCGGTTCATTGGCCCATACAAAATCCTCGAACGCAGAGGAGAAGTTGCATACAAACTGGAATTGCCGGAAGGATTGCCAGGAGTTCATGATGTCTTCCATGTTTCCCAGCTGAAGAAATGCCATGCTGAGATGGCCGATATTCCTTTGAGCGACACAGTGCCCCTAGAGGCCATACATCTTGACAGTGATCTGACTTATGAGGAGAAACCCGTCAGAATTCTCGAGACTGCGAACAGAGTTACCCGCAGCAAGATCATCAAGTTTTGCAAGGTTCTGTGGAGCCACCACTCCGAGGAGGAAGCCACCTGGGAGCGAGAAGAAGATCTCTGTCGAGACCACCCACACCTATTTGCTAGCCAACCCGAATCTCGAGGGCGAGATTCATCTTAAGGTGGGTAGGTTTGTCACATCCCAAATTTCCAATTTGGAATGTTTTACACTTATTAGCTAAGCATCTATGCATATTGTTTGAAATTGAGTGGCATTTGGAAATTTCAGAGGCAATTGAGTTTTATTTGAATTTGAATTTGGCAATTGAAATTTATTTCAAAAATACCTGAAAAATACTTGTGCAAAAGTATGAGAGGAGCAAACATGACACTCCAAAAAAATGTCAGAAGAAAATATTGCTAAAAAGTTTGAATTCAAATTTGAATTTATTTGGAATTTGCAGAAAATGTTTTTTTGTTGTTTCTGTTTTGCCTTTGGAAAAATGTTCATGTTGTAGGATTTATTTTTCTGTTTTTATTGACATATATATGTCCTATATAAAAATACTATAGGTTTCTCTATAATTAGTTTTCTCTCTCTGTGGTATTTGAAAATAAAAAAGGGGAAAGACCCACGCGCGAGCCAGGCCAACCGGCCCAGCCAACGTCCGAGCCGCAGCCCACCAGCGCCGAGCCGGCCTGCTCCCGCCGCACCGCGCCGACACCGTTCCGATCGGCCGCCCGATCGCTCTCCCTCTCTCTCGATCTCCCTCTCCCTCACTGACCCGTCGGCCCCGCCCTCATCCCCAACCCCTCGCTCACGAAACCGAACCACAACACGTCCAGAGCGCGCCGCGGTTCCGATCTTCCTGGGATCGTGATCCCGCGTAGACCCCTCACCCACGCTTATGCCCTATAGAAACCCCTCGGCCTCCTCTCTCGATCCCCCTAAAACCCTAAGCTCAACTCCACCCGTAGCTTGCGCCCTCGCCAAACGC
Organism: Triticum urartu; assembly: GCF_056163025.1. Lineage (NCBI taxonomy): Eukaryota > Viridiplantae > Streptophyta > Magnoliopsida > Poales > Poaceae > Triticum > Triticum urartu. The sequence goes on from NC_141879.1 coordinate 502,627,661, forward strand.
ATCTCACCGCCGCCGCCTCGGTTCACCGCTGCTTCTGCCACCGGTGAGCATCCCCCTTGCTTCCAAGCTACACCACCCAAACCGCCTGTTCCCCTCGCACCTCGCTGACACCATCTCATCTCCCAGGGATCGCCGAAGCCGCCGCTTTGAGCATCACCACCTGTTGCCGGAGTTGGAGCTCACCAGGAGCTCTGTCGAGCTCATGCCACTCGCCACCGTCACCCTCGACCGCCGCTGAGACAACCACTATCTCCGCCTAGCTCCGTCGCAAAGCCCCGACACCAGCGCCTTCCTCCCCGACGACTGGAGCCGCCGCACTGCCGTCGCCTAAGCGTTGTCGTCGTTTCGTCCGTCGCCGCCGACCGCTGTAAGCCCGAGCTCCTCTCCGCCGTTCGATATTCCATCAACGCGTTAGAATAGAATTAGTGAAGGGGTACGATTTTTCTTTAGTAGATCGGTTTTAGTTTCGGTTCAATTCGGTTTAGATTGGTTTACTGAATTGCGGTTTAGTTAGATAGGCCGATCGGTTTATTATTTTTAGCCGTAGACATATTATCCTATTCAACGCATGCGCACTATTTAGTTTCAGATCATCCACTGTTTCGGCCCGTTAGCGCGTTAGTTTCTTTTAGTTTTATTTTCATTTCTATTTTAAAATAGAATAGTTCCAATCTTGAAAAATCTATATCTTTTAGGTTATTTATTACTTTTAGTTGATTCATTTTTTCTTAGTTTACAAATTTCCTATAGTTTGTGTAGAAAATAGATTCGGCCATGTTTTAGTTTGTAAAAATATTTTTATTTTAGTTTTAGTCAGATTAGTATTTCTGCTATAATTTGAGTTAGAATTTTTTTAGTGATTCTTTTTGTCACTGCTTTGTTTTGACCTTGCCTAGCAGTAGGATTAATTCGGGTATTTGTAGATTTTATTAAAAATAGTTTTACTCGAAAACAAGCTTTTCTAGTTTTGTTAGCTTGCTGCTGTTTTCTGTTGTTCTAGTTATTTTTAAAATTTTATTTTACCTCTGTTGTTTTTTATTTCAGATTTGTTTCTGTAATTTTAGAACGTGAACTTTTATTTACAGAAAAATAAAATGTTTGTTTTATTTTCTTGCTGGTTGTTGGTTTGGAGTTCTTTGAATTTTCTTTGGTTTTGGTTTGATTGCTTTTGTGTGATTTATGTTAGCATGTTGTTATGTTAATGTGATTGCATGTTTGTATGCTTATATGATTACTGTTTGCTTCGATAGAATTTCCGGAGTGCGAAGCTTGCTATCACGAGTCACTACCATTTGAAGACCGTCAGCCAGGCAAGTCATTGGATCATGTTTTACAATACCCATGATTTTGTTGCATTAGAATTATTCCTCCCCACCATGCATGCAGTAGGAGAATTTTAAGTTATGTTCTTGAGCAGTATCATGAGGTAGGATGAACCCAATTCCCTTGTTACCATTGCGCGGGACGATGTAGTTTATTTTGCTATGCTCGTAGACGGGGTTGGTTGAGGGCTTCATAAGGGAGATGTGAGAGTCAAGATGATGACAACCCCATGACTTCAAGCTCAATATGGACTTCAAATTCACTACTGGGTGGAGGACGGTTGATGGGCACCCTGGAGCAACCAGCGGATGGCCGGGATGCATGGAGAAGCGCCATGACATCTTGCGGAAAGCTTCACCCAGCCACGAAGAGAAGGATGGATACACCTTGACCGGAAGCTTACCTGTGCAGCCACAAGCCATTATGGGCTCTGGCTGGGTTGACCTTAGGCGTGACTCTGGACGGACAGTGCCAGGAGATGTAGAAGAACGATAGGACATGGATGGGCATCGGGAGTGCCCAGAGAAACTCTACGAAAGACCTTGTTTCGTTCGTCTCATCTTCAAACACCAGGCAGTGCGAGGACATAAAGGAGGGAACGATTCTTGCGGGTAAAGTGCACAAGACTCTGCAGAGTAGAAACCTAATCGATTAGCCATGTCCCCGGTTACGGACATTTGAGCCTGTGGAATTGGAGTATTTCGGAAATCTCAACACCGAAGTTAATAAATTAATTGAGGGGTTATTTAATAATTGGGAATGAGACATTGGTTGGCGGAACCATCTCATTAACAACCAACATTTTGTAGTAATTTCAAGCAAGTCTTTGTTGTAGGAAAAAACTGGCTTTTTCGCAAAAACATAAAACTTAGAGCCCCACAGCCAAAATTGCATATAGTGTTAGCATTATTATTTGTTGTTCTCTCTATGACTTGCCGGTATATTCAAAATGTTGACCTACACGGTTGCAACATCTCATGTTGCAGAGGAGTTTTCCGACCAGGAGTGAGGCTGCGATCTACGCTCGGTGATTGCCCTATGGAGTCGGATGGACTCGCTTATCGTCTACGTTTCCGCAGCTTTATTTAGTTTATTTCTCATGAGTTGGCCTTCGATCGAATTTATTATGATGTAATAAAGACTCGATATGAGAATCGTGTAATAAATTCAGGTGTGATTGAACTTTGAATCTTTGCATCAATGTACTGTGTGTGCCAGCATGATCTTGGGATGGTACAACTACACAGAGACTTGACCGATTTCGGGTCGGGTCGCTACACCAAGATCAAGTTCGGGAGGTATTGGTTCCTCCTTTGGCCCCTCATATTGCACAATCAATTCATCATTATAAGCATTCTTTTGGAAAAAAAGTCATGAGCCTTTGTTCAAGGGAAAAACCTAACCCATTATTCTGGATAGCAAAATTATCATTAAGTTCGGAGATCCTGTCAACAAGAACATCGGTAGGAACCTTTTTTCTAAGGTTTTCATTAAAAGCAACATGATCTAAAGACTATAAACGCATAATGTCTTCTTGATAAAAAAGGATTGCTTCTATGGGCGGACGGCCGACATCCATCCTATAATGCGCAAAAATTTCATTGGCCTCTTTTATTATAAATCTGAACTCATGAGCTAAAAAGATGGTCGTTGCTCGCTTAACAGAAGAATGCTCAATATTAGAAAATTCTAGAAAGATCCTTTGTATGCAAGGATGCGTGTGGATAAATTGTCTTTCAAGTTCAACCACGAGCAAAGATATAGCACGGCGCCAGAAATCCTTCTTGCTACCTCTTGAGCACTGCGTTGGTTTTCCCTTGAAGAGGAAAGGGTGATGCGGTAAAGTAGCGTAAGTATTTCCCTCACTTTTTGAGAACCAAGGTATCAATCCAGTAGGAGATTACACGCAAGTCCCTCATACCTACACAAACAAATAAGAACCTTGCAACCAATGCGATAAAGGGGTTGTCAATCCCTTCACGGTCACTTACGAGAGTGAGATCTGATAGAGATAATAATAATAAGATAAATATTTTTGGTATTTTTATGATATAGATTGAAAGTAAAGATTGCGAAATGAAATAGATTGGAAACTTATATGATAAAAGATAGACCCGGGGGCCATAGGTTTCACTAGTGGCTTCTCTCAAGATAGCATAAGTATTATGGTGGGTGAACAAATTACTATCGAGCAATTGATAGAAAAGTGCATAATTATGAGAATATCTAGGCATGATCATGTATATAGGTATCACGTCCATGACAAGTAGACCGAAACAATTCTGCATCTACTACTATTACTCCACACATCGACCGCTATCCAGCATGCATCTAGAGTATTAAGTTCATAAGAACAGAGTAACACATTAAGCAAGATGACATGATGTAGAGGGATAAACTCAAGCAATATGATATAAACACCATCTTTTTATCCTCGATGGCAACAATACAATACGTGCCTTGCTGCCCCTGTTGTCACTGGGAAAGGACACCGCAAGATTGAACCCAAAGCTAAGCACTTCTCCCATTGCAAGAAAGATCAATCTAGTAGGCCAAACCAAACTGATAATTTGAAGAGACTTGCAAAGATAACCAATCATACATATAAGAATTCAGAGAAGAACCAAATATTGTTCATAGATAATCTTGATCATAAACCCACAATTCATTGGATCTCAACAAACACACCGCAAAAAGAGTTACATCGAATAGATCTCCAAGAAGATCGAGGAGAACTTTGTATTGAGATCCAAAGAGAGAGAAGAAGCCATCTAGCTAATAATTATGGACCCGAAGGTCTGAGGTAAACTAGTCACACATCATCGGAGAGGATATGGTGTTGATGTAGAAGCCCTTCGTGATTGATTCCCCCTCCGGCGGAGCTCCGAAAAAGGCCCCAAGATGGGATCTCTTGGGTACAGAAGGTTGCGGCAGTGGAAATATGGTTCGGTGGTGCTCATGGATGTTTTCGGGGTATATGGATATATATATATAGGAGGAAGAAGTAGGTCGGTGGAGCCACGAGGGGCCCACGAGGGTGGGGGGCGCGCCCAGGGGGGCAGGTGTGCCTCCCTGCCTCGTGGCCTCCTTGTTGATTTTTTGACGTCCACTCCAAGTCCTCTGGATCACGTTTGTTCCAAAAATAACTCTCCAGAAGGTTTCATTCCGTTTGATATTCCTTTTCTGCGAAACACTGAGATAGGCAAAAAAACAGCAATTTGCACTGGGCCTTGGGTTAGTAGCTTAGTACCAAAAATAATATAAAAGTATATAAATAAGCCCATTAACATCCAAAACAGATAATATAATAGCATGGAACAATCAAAAATTATAGATACGTTGGAGACGTATCAGCAGCCGTGGTGGCTGACACCCCTCTCTCATCTCCCACTGTCAAAGTATAATAAAAGGCCTCAAACCCAGCCGACCTAGGCTCAGCCAAACTCCCATTAGAAGGGATCATGTATATATCACAAAATTCAATAAGTGGTATCTGATGGTTTTCAGCATATAAATCGAAGCTCACTTCAGGAGGATTATTTCTAGGCAGGAAAGTAAAACTCTGAACAAAGATGTTTGTGAGGATTTGGTGTTGGTCACACTCATCTGCGATGAAGTCGGTGAGGCCAGCATTCGCAACATATTGTGTGAACTCTTGAAGGATTCCCGTCTCTTCCAAGAATGGGGTGTGCAGCCATTCGCACGGCCGTACCTCCGTCAAACTCCAAGGGTGGAGATCACTGTCAGAAGACTCCCCAATAACACCCTTGGAGTTCTTCTTAGAGCCAAACTTCCTGAAGATATTCATGTCCGCGTACAATTTTCTGAAAAATAAAAAATTTGGGATGACAAAAATTTGTCAATAAAACTTTATAAAATTGATAGCAACTACTCATAGGGATACATAGAAGCTATAGCAAGCATTCAAACTACTTAGAACACTAAGAATTTAACATGCAAGCACATCTACAACAGCACCAAGAGTAGCTAATTATTCAAAATATAAACCACTAAAGCAAAAACTAATTGGACAAACGGTGGAGTCACATACCAAGCAACAATTCCCCGAAACAGTTTTAGAAATGGAGCTTCGAGCAAAGATATCAAAATCTGCGGGTTTGAGCTCAAGAACACAGGAGAGAGAGAAATGGAGATTTTTTCTGGAGGTAAGTGATGATGTGGGATGAAGAGGTAAGTGAGGGGGCCCACGTGGGGACCACAACCCACCAGGGCGCGCCTGGGGGTGCTGGCGCGCCCAGGTGGGTTGTGCCAACCTGGTGCACCTCCCTCTGGTATTATTTGCACCAAAAATTCTTAAATATTCAGAAAAAATCGTGTAAAATTTTTAGGGCATTTTGAGAGCTTTTATTTTTTGGTCATTTTTTATTGCACGGAAAATTCAGAAAACAGACAAAACATGGCATTTTATTTTATTTAACTAATAAAAACATAAAATGAAAGGTACGGACAGAAAGTAGTGCTTACTAAATTCATCAACTTCATACCGTTCAAAAATGATCCATTAATAAGGTTGATCAGGTCTTATTAACAACCACTTTCGATTAGCATGAAACCGAAGAAATTTCGTAAATCACTAATTTACCTCATGGAGATATGCATTTCCCCAACAATAAGAATTTCATATTTCTTTTTGACAGTGGGTAGAGGTATTTGAAAACTTCCAATAGTGATTGTCGGAGATTTTTCAATAACATTAATACCATTCACTTGGAATTGTTTCTTCGGAAAGTGCACCGTATGCTCATTGCCATTAATATGAAAAGTGGCCTTGCTTTTATTGCAATCAATAACAGCCCGTGCAGTATTCAAGAAGGGTCCCAAGGATAATCGACATGTTGTCGTCCTCGGGCATCTCAAGTATAACAAAGTCAGTCAAAATAGTAACATTAGCAACAACAACGGGCACATCGTCACAGATATCGATAGGTATGGCAGTTGATTTGTCAGCCATTTGCAAAGATATTTCAGTAGGTGTGAGTTTATTTAAGTCAAGTCTTTTATATAAAGAGAAAGGCATAACACTAACACCAGCTCCTAAATCACACAAAGCAGTTTTCACATAATTATTTTTGATAGAGCAAGGTATAGTTGGTATTCCCGGATCTCCAAGTTTTTTAGGCACTCCATATTTGAAAGTATAATTAGCAAGCATAGTGGAGATTTCAGCTTCTGGTATTTTTCTCTTATTTGTGATGATGTCTTTCATATACTTTGCATAAGGAGGCATTTTCAAGATATCAGTCAAGCGAGTACGGAAAAAGACTGGCCTCAACATTTCAGCAAAGCATTCAAATTCTTCATCATCATTCTTTTTAGTTGACTTGGGTGAAAAAGGCATAGGTTTTTGAACCCACTGTTCTCTTTCTTTACCGTGTTTTCTAGAAACAAAGTCTCTTTTATCATACCTTTTATTTTTAGCTTGTGGGTTATGAAGATCAACATGTGGTTCTATCTCAACATCATTATCTGGTTCTTTATCATTGTTTGGTTGAGAGTCTTCCTAAACCTCTTCATTATCCTTTTCATTATCAATAGGTGAGTGTTCATTACCACATTGAGTTTCAACATCAGAGATAGAAGTTTCATTATCATTATCAGGAGGTTTTTCTATTTCAGGTTCACTAGGAGCATGCAAAGTTCTATCATTTTTCTTTTTCTTTTTAGAAGGACTAGGTGCACTAGTGTTAGCTCTTTGTGAATCTTGTTCAATTCTTTTAGGGTGTCCCTCAGGATAAAGTGGTTCCTGAGTCATTTTACCCCCTCTAGTTGCAACTCTAACAGCAAAGTCATGCATATTATTATTCATTTCATCAAGCAATTTTCTTTGAGATTTAGAAACTTGTTCTAATTGAGTTTGAACCATAGAAGCATGTTTTCCCACACCTCTAACATCATTTGAGATTCTAAATAACAAGTCACTCATGCGAGCAATCATATCAGAATTATATTTCAATTGTTTCATAACATTTGCATTGAAGTGATCTTGTTTTCTAATATAGTTTTCAAACTCATAAAGGCATTGGCTAGGATGCATATTGTGAGGATTATCATTATCATTGAACTTCATAAGAGAATTTACCTCTAACACCTTAGGCAGTGGTGGTGTATTAAGCCCATGTATTTCTTCAATAGGAGGTAAATTTTTAACATCCTCAGCTTTAATACATTTTTCCTTCATAGATTTGTTTGCCTCTTGCATATCTTCAATACTAAGATATAATATACCCCTCTTCTTCGGAGTGGGTTTAGGCGGTGGTTCAAGAATAGTCCAATCATTATAATTTTTCAATATGTTATTCAATAGTTCCTCAGCTTGTTCAACAGTTCGTTCCCTGAAAACACAACCAGCACAACTATCTAGGAAGTCCCTAGAAGCATCGGTTAGTCCATTATAGAAGATATCAAGTATTTCATTTTTCTTAAGAGGATGATCGGGCAAAGCATTAAGTAACTGGCAAAGCCTCCCCCAATCCTGTGGGAGACTCTCTTCTATAGTTTGAGTAAAGTTAAATATTTCCTGTAAGGCAGCTTGTTTCTTATGAGCAGGAAAATATTTTTCAGAGAAGTAATAAATCATATCCTGGGGACTACGCACACAACCAGGAGCAAGAGTATTGTACCAAGATTTAGCATCACCCTTTAATTAGAAAGGAAATAATTTGAGAATAAAATAGTAGCAAGTTTTCTCATCATGAGTAAAAAGGGTGGCTATATCATTCAACTTAGTAAGATGTGCCACAACAGTTTCAGTTTCATAACCATGGAAAGGATCAGATTCAACCAAAGTAATTAACTCTGGGTCGACAGAGAATTCATAATCCTTATCATCAATAAAGATAGGTGAAGTAGCAAACTTAGGATCACATTTCATTCTAGCATTCACAGATTTTTATTTATACTTGCATAATAATTTCTCTAGATCATCTCTATCATTGCAAGCAAGAATATCTCTAGTTGTTTCTTCACTCATAACATAATCTTTCGGTACCTTAGGAAATTCATATGTAGGAGGTCTAGTTCTAGCAGGAGTTTCAGTTTCAAGCTCATCATCAGATTCAACAACATCATGTTGTATTACTCTAGCAATTTGTTTATCAAGAAATTCACCAAGTGGCACATCATCATTATCAAGCAAGGTACTAGCATCATCATAAGCATCATTCATAGTAGAAGTAGCATCATCAATAACTTGCGGCATATCAGAATTAATAGCATGTGGTGGTGTTGCAAGTTTACTCATAACAAAAGGTGAATCTAAAGCAGAATTGGGTGATAGTTCCTTACCTCCCCTCATCTTTGAGGGAAATATCTTAGGCTTAGCATCCTTTAGATTCTTCATAGTGATAATATGATAATAATGCCAAGTGACTCAACAAATATAGCTATGCTCCCCGGTAACGGCGCCATAAAAAGGTCTTGATAACCCACAAGTATAGGGGATTGCAACAGTTTTCGAGGGTAGAGTATTCAACCCAAATTTATAGATTCGACACAAGGGGAGCCAAAGAATATTTGAAGGTATTAGCATCTGAGTTGTCAATTCAACCACACCCGAAGATTAATTATCTGCAGCAAGTAATCAGTAGCATAATAGTTCGATAGTTTTGATAGTAGTAACAGCAGCAATAGTAAGAGTATCAGTGATAGCAGTAATTTTGTAGCAAGTGTAACAGTGATTATAGCAGTAGTAACTTAGCAGAAACAATATAAGATAAATTCGTAGGCATTCGATCGGTGACTTGTTGGATGATATTCATCATGTGACAGTTATAACCTAGGGCTATTCGGTACTAGCTCCAGTTCATCGATATAATGTAGGCATGTATTCCGTAAATAGTCATACGTGCTTTATTAAAAGAACTTGCATGACATCTTTTGTCCTACCCTCCCATGGCAGCGGGGTCCATATTGGAAACTAAGGAATATTAAGGCCTCCTTTTAATAGAGAACCGGAACAAAGCATTAACACATAGTGAATACATGAACTCCTCAAACTACGATAATCACCGAAAAAAGTCCCGGTTATTGTCACTCCGGGGTTACCGGATCATAACACGTAGTAGGTGACTATAACTTGCAAGATCAGATCTAGAACATGGATATAATGGTGATAACATAAACGGTTCAGATCTGAAATCATGGCAGCCAGGCCCAAAGTGACAAGCATTAAGCATGGAAAATTTATAGCAACATCAATCTAAGAACATAATGGATACTAGGGATCAAGCCCTAACAAAAATAACTCGATTACATGATGAATCTCATCCAACTCCTCACCGACCAGCGAGCCTACGAAGGAATTACTCACTCCCGGTGGGGAGCATCATGGAATTTGCGATGGAGAAGGGTTGGTGATGACGAAGAACGAAGATCCCCCTCTCCGGAGCCCCAAACGGACCCCAGATCTGCCCTCCCAAGGAAGGACAGGACTTGGCGGCGGCTCCGTCTCGTGGATTGTGATAATTCTTTCTCCCTGATTTTTTTCTCTAAAAATAGGAATTTATAGCATTGGTTTCAGGGTCAGCGGGGCCACCAGGTGTGGACAACCCACCTGGGCACGCCAGGAGAGGGGGGCGTGCCCTGGTGTGTTGTGCCCACCCAGGAGCCCCTCTCCGGTAGGTCTTGGCTCCAGAAATTATTATATATTATATAAAAAATTCCTCGCAAAGTTTCATTTCATTCCGAGAACTTTTATTTCTGCACAAAAACAACACCATGGTAGTTGTGCTGAAAACATCGTGAGTCCGGGATTAGTTTCATTCAAATCATGCAAATTAGAGTCCAAAACAAGGGAAAAGCGTTAGGAAAAGTAGATACATTGGACGTATCACCGCGGCGCACCTTTTCTGGGAGTGCTCGTTCTCCCGCCAAGTTTGGGCGAAATCCTCGTCCAGAGCTGGCTGTGCGGCAATGACCACTGCCAAATCGCCGCTCCACACTTCCATGCAGCACTGCCAAGAGATGATTCGTCGCACGCCAGCTGGAGCAGGGAAAGGTTTCAGAACCATGTTGATCTTGGTCTCTTGGCACCTATGGAAGGAGAGAAACGCTTGCGTTTTCAGAGGGAAGCTGCCAAGCCTGGACGATGTTTTCCATGCTATCATGATGGATTACGCCCAGTGGAGAGCCACCGGAGCTGCATGCCTAGAGCCCCCCTTCGGGGTTGATCCCGCGAGATAACAGGCCCGAGGGGCTCTTGGAGCCCTTTGTTTTTGCTGATTTTCTCTCCTTTTTTGCACAACTTCTGTGCCCATGATCACTTGATGCTCACTGTATTTCCCGCTGGTTTCTCCTAAATCAATGAAGCCGTCCAAACCGGGTCTTTAAAAAAATACTCCTCCATTAGCCTCTCATTACGTGCACCTTCACAATGGCTACCCACTTTGCCTTAGGGGGGGGGGTCTGTGATCTCTCCCTCAAACAAAAAATTGGTCGCATCCTCCTCATGCAGATGAAGCTAAGGTGGCCCAACAGTTCCAAAATTGTCGGAAAAACTCTTGGCGGCAGGATCGCCGTCAGAGGAAGGAGAAACCCTAGGTTTTCCTAGGAAGGAGAAATCTGATCTCTTTTCAGTAAATTAAAACAAAAACTTGCACATATACACCACGCGGTAGGTGTGGTTAGCTATCTCAAGTTGATGGGTATTTGAATGATGTAGATTGTCTCAATAAAAAAAGTTGCCACACATACAAATACAAGATGGAGGCGGCCTTCTTTCATAATCCAACGTCTACAACACATGGAAAACTTCTCTATAAAACATTGCGAAATGGCTTGTACAATTAGCTTTTTCTATAAAAGGGTTGTGAAGTCTTAACTAAGTAAATAATTTGTACAAGGGAAGAACGCACATTTTTCATATCAAAATAAACAAAATTCTTGTTTATCTCCCTGATGAAAGTTGACTACTAAACATTTACCAACTAGCAGGTTGTGAGACCTCGTGGTCAGCAGTGATGTGTCTTTCTGCTACAATTGTGGCACACATAAGAAGTTTGAGCCAATCATATACACATGGAGATGTCCATAATAGATCAAGCTAAATACTCTGAACGTTCATACCCCGTATATCTGAAAACCTCCTCAGCAGGTAGAGCCCAAATGTTCCTCATGGCCATGCGAAGCGCACGCGCCTTCGGGCACAAGACAAGTGCATGAAAGGTATTTTCATCCTCCATGCCACAAATAGAACAAGTACTAACAGAGGCTTGATGATGCACCACTCTATTAACCTGTAGGGCCAAGCTATTGGAAGCAACCCTCCATGCAAAAATACGAATCTTCTGAGGAATGTTTGCCTTCCAAATAATATCCCAAATTTTCCTCTCCATCCCTACTGCCTCACTGGATTGCCCCTCATCCTCTTTTTTATCCTTAAGGATGAGTGCTCACTTGTACGCACTCTTAACTGAGACAATTAAACCCCGTAATGCGGGACTAAATTATATTCTTATTCTATAGGGCCTGGCATTTGAGAAATGATTTGATCTTTGGTAAAGGAAAGGAATCAGTTTCAGCTTCTGCTTGCTTTGTGGAGAATTATTGGGCATCCTTTGGTGCATATCATTCTCCGATGCCGGTGGATTTTAAAAATAAAGGAAAAGGTCCGTTGGTCCGGATTAGCAAAGTTCCTAATTCTCTGGAGGCGAATAGTGGCTGGTTCCCGCCTCCTACAAGTTGGTTCAAGATTAATGTCGATGCTAGCTTCGTGGAGTCCATTAGAGAAGCCAGTGGGGGGGGGGGGGGTTGGTCAGGGACGAGGAGGGGAAAGTTATTGTTTCGTCGTGGGATTTCTTTGATGCATGTCAAAGCGTGGAGGAAGCGGAGCTTAGTGCTTGCATTACCGGTCTCTACATAGGTATTTCTTTTTATAATCCTATAATTTTAGAGACTGATTGCGCTTTTGTGGTAGCGTCTCTTGCATCGGGGGACTATGACAGGTCTGCTATGTGTGACCTGAAGATGAAAGCGTTGAGCATCTCGAAGTTGATCAACAATCTTCAATTGTCAAAGATTAGTCGTTCGGCCAATATGGTGGCACATTTAATCGCTAAGTATAGCTTTGACAATAGATTAGATAGTATTCCTGTAAATAATGTTCCGCCCTGTGTGGTGAATATTGTATCGAATGAGTGTAATGGTGTGGCTGGTTAATTAATATAAGGTGGTGTTAAAAAAATACTCTGAACGTTTTCTATGGCAAGTTTAGCGATCCAAAGATGGCAACTTTCTTTATTTTTGATAGAAACTTGCCGTGTGTCATTGGGATTTGCCATCCTTGCATGACCGGAATTGTCATAAAAAACGTCAGGGCCAGAGTGTCACGCACTGACATGTGGTACTTACCATTTGGAAAATAGTAAAGGTGTGTCATCAAGGTAGTTGTGAATAGCAATCAACTAAAGTAGAAAAATATGACCTATTATGAAACATGCGTTTTGATCTTACCTTCAACGAATATTTTATATCACTTCTAGATATAGAAAAAAGACTAGGATTTTCAAAGTTATATCATTTATAAGTTTGAAACCTTTAACGGACATAATCATGAGTCAATAGCAAGTTCTATTTCCATCTACGGATCCCTCCTTTTATCGGGTGGGGTGCAAAGGAAGAGTAAGATAGTAAGGTTCTCTTTGATTCAAAGGCTTTTTATAAGAACAGTGAAAAGTTAAAATCCTTATAAACTTTTCTATATTGGTTGTTTGATTCGCGGGATTTGAATCACATATGATCTGTTTTCAAGGAATCAATTGCACTACATTTTAAATGAAAATTGCCATCCACTCCAGCTTCTTGCAAACAATTCTTTGTTTTTCTATGGTGCAAATAAAATCACATGGGATCTAAGTGAACATACCATGATAATCTTTTGTTTTTTCTATTCTTGCCTTTTCTCAATCCTGTGAATCAAGGAATCCCTAAACAACAAGGCACTCTGAACGGATCTTCCACATGAACTCTATTACTGCATATCACAGTAACCCTCCTATTCTGTTATTTCAACTCCTAAAATTGACACATGAGTGTGGTATTTAAACAAAGTCCGACCTCAATATATATCTTTTAGGGATCGTGCTTTTACAGTAACTCCATACACATGTAGAAGAGAAACAATATCCCCACTCCGAGCGGGGACAAAACTTGTACTCAAAAAATCACTGATATTTTTGTTTGATAGCCACGTAAGGTGAAACATGATCAGAAGCAACATATCTCAATATGATAAATAGATTTATTTTGCAAGTTCACTATTATAAATAATTTCCAACAAAATATAGGACTAAATAAAATTCAAAGACGCGGATACCTTCGACCTTTTCCTATGAAGAAAAAAAAATTCAATTGTCACACCTAACCTTTTTCAAACTGCAATTCACAAGGGGGTAGATCAATCTGACATATGCGAACACATACTTTCACAAGCAATACAATTATCAAAGTCAAAGTGGAGCCACCATTAAAAAAAGCCCCTTGTAACAAATTTTGAATTTTGTTAACCAAAGATGTACAAACTTGGGGTTTTCTCTCTTCCTATATCCCAAGGAAGATCTTCCATATTTATCTTTTTTAAGAACCTCATCACGAGGGCAGGGGTCCCGCGGTTCACTAAGAAGAAGAGAGATGATCCAGTTATAAGGAAAATCGGACCAAAAAACAGAACATTTCCTGGTTAATTAGGAAAAGCAAGTGAGAACCTTAAAAAGGAGAAAAATGGAAAGCGAAAAAAAAGAGGACACTAGACCTTGAGGATAGGGACAAGACACATGCGACATCAAGGGACATCGTTTGAGCCAGTCACAAGAGCGCCAAGGCCCAAAACTATTAACTCGTCCAACGGATCTCATCCAGACCGAGCCTTGCCTCCACCTCTGCATTGAAGTTTTTTGATCTGACATTATCATGAGGGAAACATCGTATAAGGTCCAACTTCGACTTCCCAGGAATGCCTGCCAAAGTGCTCAACGCCATGATCACTTGGTGCGAAAGCGGTTTTTTGTACATGTCCAGGTAGGCTTTCATCTTTTGCTCAGTGCTCTCCACTTTGCTTACCTCTGCAACTCACCAAAAACCTCCAACAACCTATGCTCTGCGCGCTTGGCCGTCGGGATGTTGCATGCAATATTCTTCTTTCCCAGATGTCCACTACACCGCCAGAGTGAGACACACCATCCTTCTCCCCGTGCAAAGTCGTCGGGGTCCCAGGCAAAGGGAGTGGGACCTCCTTAGCGACCTTGCTAAGAAAATCAACTAAAGATAATGGATGAGCATCAACTTGTGTTGCCTTTGCAACGACACTGCTCACCTCAACCTGAGACTCAACCTCAGCACTAGGGATGGGCCCATCATATGCTCCGTGCTGAAACCAAGTGAATCCTCCAAACCGAAAACTCGGATGTGCGAGGAAATGCGCATCGGTAGTCTGGGTGGGGGGGAGCCATCGGGGGTGAAACAACATGATCGTAGCCTCTGAGCACATCGCGTCGATGAACTCCTCTCTCCCTACCAACAAAACACAAGGTCCATCCACACCTCATCACACCAAACAGAGCAGCCCAGAGGATAGTTGACATTGAGTAATACCTGAGGCATTAATGCTTCATCAAGCATAGGGTCATTCCCCGTGAATCGATGTCCATGGGCCCATTCAAGCAATGCAACAAGGAGATCCTACTCACAAGGGAGGAACCAACAGTCCATAGGATGAGTCAAGCGATCTCCAAGGGACATTGGCAAGAGAGCCTAGACGTAAGACAAGGCGGTTTCGATCCACTCCATGAAGGAAGATGCACGCAACATCCACTGACTGAGATTGGAGGCCTTCTTCAACGGCAAGACAACCGCGTTGAGGTCGGTGTGCAACTACGCGCGCAGGAGGCAAGCATGATCTTCGAATGTCGTCCTTAGGTTGACGTCCGTGACGTGGATCGCCCCGTTGACAGGAGCAAGGATGAAGGGCGAGGAGTGGCGGCGACGATCTCTGCCCACGACGGAGCACCCTGCTCATGAGGTGTGAAAAGATGCCTGGTGGACATGGCCACATTAGGGCGCGGAGCTCACTTTAGGGCACAGCACGGCGGCCAGGCATGCTCTTGATGGCCAGAGAGGTTGCAGGTGATGCAGCAAACAAGGTCCCGACAAATGGAGGCACGACGTCCCATAAAAAGCTCTATAAGGCAATGGGAGAGAGTATCTAGTGCTACTGAGTCTTAAATGCTACTGTGATACGGGCATCTGGACAGTCGGATTCTTAGATCGAACGGCATCCAGGAACTGTTGGATCCGCTAGACCTATGCGCATTTTTGAACTCCTTGTAATCTTTTTTGCAAATGTTGCAGAGTTATTGAGAGCCGCCTGATCTAAAAATCCGACAGCCCAGAAGCTTCACGGGCATCTGGACAGTCGGATTCTTAGATCGAACGGCATCCGGGAACTGTTGAATCCGCTGGACCTATGCGCATTTTTGGACTCCTTGTAATCTTTTTTGCAAATGTTACAGAGTTATTGAGAGCCGCCTGATCTAAGAATCCGACAGCCCAGAAGCTTGTATCACGATAACACCTAAAGCTTGGTAGCAGTAGATACTTTCCCAGGCAATGGAAGCACAAGCCAAAGGTTCGATTATGGTATCGGAGGAAGCTGGCACAGGCCTGTCCTCGCGCGTCATGGACATGGCCCAGGCACCATCGTGCCGCTAAGCACCACCATCCTGCGTCGAGCAGCGCGACTTTGCAGCAAAGACCTCACAGCCAAGGCGGTAGTCGGGAGGCACAGTAATGGCGGAGGGCAAGCCCACCCGGCGAGTGTTGACGAGGAGGGGAGACCACCACACGCTCCCTGCCGGGAGAGGAATTGCAATTCAATTTCTTCCCCGAATTATCACAGATTTACAGCGCAGGAATGCCAACCATAAGATGTGCACAAACAAATTACCAGTTTGCTATTATTTGCAGTAAATTCATGGTGCACATACCACCGTCCCACCAGAAAATCATGTCCTTGCAAAGCATTTCAACTGGGCCATTGCTACATCAAACCTCACAGTTTACATATTATAGAGGTGCCTTTTTAGGACGAAACAGCAGATGCCGCTGAGGGTTCAGCCTCCCAGAACGCCGTCTTCTTGCCTGTCTTCGAAACAGTCTGCAGAACAGCATCCGGCGTCACATTACCCTTCACAGTGACCTTCTGCTCCTTGATGTCTACATCGAAGGACTCAACACCTGAAGAAACCACAAAAGTCCGACGAATATGTTCAGATTCAAAGCCTAAGGCCTGTTTGCAATGTAACAATTCCCCTTCACTGGGGAAGAATCAATGCTTGCACAAATGCATAAAGAATCGGACGTCTTGAAGAGCATTCAAACTCCCACAGGAAATCATGGTTTTGAATACTCATTCATATGAGATAGTTCAATTCACACACAGCGCTAATAAATCACACAAAAGTGGTGGGAAATTTCCAAGTTCTAAATGGGCCCTAACATACAACAATATAGCACAATAATGAGCCGTTTCAACCAGGGCACTAACATAGTGATATAGATACATGTATTGGTGTATATATTAATCAATCGAGCTATTGCAGAGTCAGATGCATAAAGTATGAATTAACTGTCATCTAGGTTCATGATGGATACGATCATACCATTCGTAATATATCCAAGCTATTGCCATTAGACCAACAAAATATACCAGAGCTGTATACCTATAAGAAGGTTGTCTTTTACTCCCTCTGTTCCTAAATATAAGTCTTTTTAGAGATTTCAAATAGACAACCACATACGGATGTATATAGACATATTTTAGAGTGTAGATTCACTCATTTTGTTCCGTATATAGTCACTTGTTGAAATCTCTAGAAAGACCTATATTTAGGAACGGAGGGAGTAGCTTTTATTGTATTATTATATTCCTACCCAATGCTTTTGGAATCAAGTTTTATCCAAAGCATTCAAAAATAAAAAGGTTTATCCAAAGCATTCTATAGCACCTGGTCAAAGTGGGAAACAAAACAGTGCTTTGGGAAAGCCAGTGGATGCTAAATGGGAGCTTAACGACAAGATCCATTCAATCAAGCCATCTATTTGGCAACTAAAAATTTGGGAAAGCATCTCAAGTGACCACTAAGAATTGTCTGTTGAAGGATGTATCAATTCCAATTGCATGGGTTTAATTTAACTAAAACAAAACAGAAAGGAAAACTTATATCAATACAAGGAGAGCTAAACCAACCTTCCATTTTGCCAAGAACCCGCTTAACAGCTCCAACACATCCCTCACATGACATGCCAACCCTGAGTTCAACAGTCTGCATCACAGAGCAAATCTTAATTCCAGCAATTCCACATGGTTGAGAACAACTATGAATTATTGCTTCCAGTCTTGGCCTATATCATGTAATCACTATATATAACATACTTCCATCGAATTATGAAAATATACTAGAATCAGCATGCATGTTCCACCATGACATTGTTCAAGGAAACTACAGGTACACTGAACCTTTAGTAAGTACCAAACCTTGCTTCAAGTGATGGAGATTAAAATTCTTTACGCATCCTCAAAATTCAACAAAGATAATTGACCCTTTAATAATAACTAATTAGTTCAATTTTCATAGTGGTACAATCAACAAACAGTTTGACTGACCAAACTACAAATACTTTATTTTGACTAATTAACTGACCCCCAAAACTTTTTGCGACCAGTCAAAATGTTCTATTTTGCACAATTGGCCAGGAGCTCTAGCAATCCCGCTACGCCCTACTAGCACCAATCGAGCAGGACCACGTTCCCCCGAATCAACATCCCCGGTAGCAAAACCACAAACAGCACAATCGCCAGTCACGCGCACGAACAGATCTGCCGGGCCACCGGACAGATCCCTTACATGAGACGCTTGTTCTTCAAGAAAGTTAGTACGAAGGAACAGATCAAAACTGCCTGGGATTCCAAACATCACCACTGCCCCGCTCAATTAGATGTTCGCCTAGCAGATCTCAAGGTGGAAATCGAGGGGTGCCGGGAAGGTACTCACCTGAGACATTGCGTGCGAGATCGGCTGATCCGCGGACGGCGAGGGTAGGGCGCGGGGGGGAAAGGCAACGGGCCGCGAGTCGGAGGGGTTGGAGGATGATGGGAGAAGGAACTGCCGGGAGAGGGGTGAATAAATGCGTACGGAGGTCAGAGCGGTGGCGTGCAAGTGATTGCTTTGATTTTTGTGGCGAGGGTGGACGCGGCTTTCGTCTGGTTGGGTTGACAGGCGGGGACACGGCGTAGCGTGCACGCTGTTGGACCGCGGCTGCTGAGCCGAGAATGGTTCCCGAGTCGCCAGCCGTGACGAACGATGTAGAGAGAGATCCGTGGGGAAGTCTTACTTTTAAAGTGCAATGTTACCGCCGGCTAGCCATAGCGAGAATAATTTAGATAATAACTTAACACACCCTAAGACAATTTTGCTTATGTGGCAAATATTTAATAAGGAGAAAGATGTTTGGAGTAACATAATATGTTATTGTAACATAGCACTTCCCGAAGTAAAATGAGTCTATAAGGCAATAAATAAAACTATCTATGACACTACTACTAAGGTGGTGTTTGGTTCTCTAGTCCTAGGACTTTTTCTAGTCCCAACTAAAAAGTCTCTAGTCCCTAAAAAGTCTCTCCCTGTTTGTTTTCAGAGACTAAAAAGTCTCTAGTCCCTTCATAGATGTTATTAAATGACTATGTTGCCCTTGGTATATAGAAATATAACAATTAAACAACACCATGGGTGGCGGGCCAATGGGTGCATGGAGGGGCATTGTTGGAAAAGTCCCAAAAAGACTCTTCTTGAGAGTCTTCTTCATTTAGTCACAAATGGCTAGTTTAGTCTCTAAAAAGTCCCTACCGTTTGGTAAAAAAGTCTCTAAGAGGGACTTTTTCTAGTCCCTACACAAAAAAGTCCCTGAAAACAAACACCCTTTAAAATACTTTGCACTATGGAGGTAGTAATTTAGACTAGTGTCATATGCATGACACTAGTATAACTTACTCCCCACTATGACCAGCCTCAAGGATGTAATTTTTCAGAGGATTTCATATGGAGGCAATTTTCCAAGTTCTGTTCGACTATCACACACAGATGTATATAGGCATATCTTCCATTCAGATTTCGACTATCACATACAGATGTTCAGATTCGACTATCACATACAGATGTATATAGACATATTTTAGAGTGTAGAATCATTCATTTTGCTCTGTATGTAGTCATTTCTTGAAATCTCATATTTAGGAACAGAGGGATTATATAAGAATGTCACCTCTTACTGAGAGTTTTAAGATTGACGACGGTCGTTGCTTTCTTGACAGATGGCAAAACTGCCGCTATTTTTTTTGTGCCAAGGAAAATGGATTCAATGTGGAAGTTATATGTTGAATAAAACCTAGAGCATCCTCCCCTCTTAGTTAGCTGTTTTTTTTCTGGAACTTTACTGTAGCTCATCAGGCTGTTGTCGCCGTCAGGCTGCAGGTAGTTTAGCTCCTTTCCTTTCGGTTTTTCAGTTAGTTAGAGATAGGATTAGTTGTGCTGGTCATTGCCTAACAAACTAGGACCGTTTCTAGTGGACGCATGACTCGCTCGTCGGATGGCGCGAGGATTACGGATCGTGAGGTCTACCTTTGCTTTGTAATTCAGAATAAGAGAGAATGAATAGAAGGAAGAAAAGTTGCAGCTTCAGGCAACACAAAACAGACAGTCCACTACTCTGTTAGTTCTTTTGCAATTGCATTCTTCGATCTTCAGTGATAACAATTGGCATCAGAGCCTCTTGAAACCGCGATGGTTGGGACGCCACCACCGGCGGCAGTCGCCGGATCGAGGTCGCCTGCAGGCGGCCCACGTCGCGTGCGCTCACCGAGCCGCGGACGGAGCAGGGTTCGGAAAGCTGGCGGCGGTGAAGTGGTGGTGCGCGAGACCGTCGTGAGGGAGATCGGCGGCGGTGGCGTCGTCTCGTGGCCTCTCCTCACAAAGACGAACTACACCGAGTGGGGCATTCTGATGCGCGTCAAGATGCAAGACGCAGGACTCTGGGAGGCGATCGAGACCGGCGACGCGCCGGAGCGGCAGGAGAGACAAGCTCTAGGGGCCATCCTGAGCTCGGTGCCGCCTGAGATGGTCCAGATCCTGGCCACCAAGGATGACGCAAAGGTGGCCTGGGACACCATCAAGACGCTCCGCGTCGGCGTGGATCGTGTGCGAGAAGCACGTCGGCAGGAGCTGCGGAAGGACTTCGACACGCTCGCTTTCAAGGCAGGAGAGAACGTCGAGGATTTCTCTCTCCGTGTCTCGAGCATGGTCACAGAGCTGCGGTCCCTTGGGGACACCACCTCCGAGCTCGACGGTGTGCAGAAGATTCTGCGCGTTGTGCCGCCTAGGTACTCCCAGATGGCGTGCTCCATAGAGACGCTGCTGGATCTCAAGGAGCTCTCCATCGACGAGCTGAGCGGACGCCTTGCGGCATCGGAAGGCCGTGGCGCGCCGGAGCAAGATGCGGGTGGGCGCCTGCTCCTCACGGCGGAGGAGTGGCGCGCCCGCGACGGAAACCGCCACGGCAGCAGCGGATCGTCCGGCGGCGGCGGGAAAGGCAAGAAACCACAAGGCCGTCCACAAAGCAGGGATGGCAGAGGCAAGAATGACAGCGGCGGGAACCCACTGCGCCGTAAAGGCAAGTGCAACTACTGCGGCTACGAAGGCCACTCGGCGCGCGAATGCCGCAAGGCGAAGCGCGAGCGTGGCGACCAGGGGAAGCAAGAAGAGGCCAATTGTTGGAAATATGCCCTAGAGGCAATAATAAATTGGTTATTATTATATTTCCTTGTTCATGATAATCGTTTATTATCCATGCTAGAATTGTATTGATAGGAAACTCAGATACATGTGTGGATACATAGACAACACCATGTCCCTAGTAAGCCTCTAGTTGACTAGCTCGTTGATCAATAGATGGTTACGGTTTCCTGACCATGGACATTGGATGTCGTTGATAACGGGATCACATCATTAGGAGAATGATGTGATGGACAAGACCCAATCCTAAGCCTAGCATAAAGATCGTGTAGTTCGTATGCTAAAGCTTTTCTAATGTCAAGTATCATTTTCTTAGACCATGAGATTGTGCAACTCACAGATACCGTAGGAGTGCTTTGGGTGTGCCAAACGTCACAACGTAACTGGGTGGCTATAAAGGTACACTACAGGTATCTCCGAAAGTGTCTGTTGGGTTGGCACGAATCGAGACTGGGATTTGTCACTCCGTGTAAACGGAGAGGTATCTCTGGGCCCACTCGGTAGGACATCATCATAATGTGCACAATGTGACCAAGGAGTTGATCACGGGATGATGTGTTACAGAATGAGTAAAGAGACTTACCGGTAACGAGATTGAACAAGGTATCGGGATACCGACGATCGAATCTCGGACAAGTATCGTACCGCTTGACAAAGGGAATTGTATACGGGATTGATTAAATCCTTGACATCGTGGTTCATCCGATGAGAGCATCGTGGAGCATGTGGGAGCCAACATGGGTATCTAGATCCCGCTGTTGGTTATTGACCAGAGAGTTGTCTCGGCCATGTCTCATGACTCCCGAACCCGTAGGGTCTACACACTTAAGGTTCGATGACGCTAGGGTTATAGGGAAAGTATGTACGCGGTTACCGAATGTTGTTCGGAGTCCCGGATGAGATCCCGGACGTCACGAGGAGTTCCGGAATGGTCCAGAGGTAAAGATTAATATATAGAAAGTATGGTTTTGGCCACCGGAAGTGTTCCGGGCATCACCGGTAGTGTACCGGGACCACCGGAGGGGTCCGGGGGTCCACCAGGTGGGGCCACCAGCCCCGAAGGCTTACATGGGCCAATAGTGGGAAGGGAACAGCCCCTAGGTGGGCTGGGGCGCCTCCCACCAAGGCCCAAGGCGTCCTCAAGAGGAGAGGGGCAAACCCTAGGCGCAGATGGGCCCTAAGGCCCACCCTAGGTGCGCCCCTCTCTCTCTCCCCCTTGGCCGCCTCCCAGATGGGATCTAGGGGCTGCCGCCACCCCTAGGGAGGGAACCCTAGGTGGGGGCGCAGCCCCTCCCCCCCTATATATACTTGAGCAAAGGGGCAGCCCAACACGCGATTCAATCTCCCTGTTGGCGCAGCCCTACCCCTCTTCCTCCTCGTCTCTCGTAGTGCTTGGCGAAGCCCTGCTGGAGTCCCGCACTCCTCCATCACCACCACGCCGTCGTGCTGCTGCTGGATGGAGTCTTCCCCAACCTCTCCTTCTCCCCTTGCTGGATCAAGGCGTAGGAGACGTCACCGGGCTGTACGTGTGTTGAACGCGAAGGTGCCGTCCGTTCGGCACTAGGATCATCGGTGATTTGGATCACGACGAGTACGACTCCATCAACCCCGTTCACTTGAACGCTTCCGCTTTGCGATCTACAAGGGTATGTAGATGCATTCTCCTTCCCTCGTTGCTAGATTACTCCATAGATTGATCTTGGTGATGCGTAGAAAATTTTGAATTTCTGCTACATTCCCCAACAGTGGCATCATGAGCTAGGTCTATGCGTAGTTTCTATGCACGAGTAGAACACAAAGCAGTTGTGGGCGTCGATTTTGTCAATTTACTTGCCGTTACTAGTCTTATCTTGATTCGGCGGCATCGTGGGATGAAGCGGCCTGGACCGACCTTACACGTACTCTTACGTGAGACTGGTTCCACCGACTGACATGCACTAGTTGCATAAGGTGGCTAGCGGGTGTCTGTCTCTCCCACTTTAGTCGGATCGGATTCGATGAAAAGGGTCCTTATGAAGGGTAAATAGAAATTGGCATATCACGTTGTGGTTTTCGCGTAGGTAAGAAACGTTCTTGCTAGAAACCTATAGCAGCCACGTAAAAACTTGCAACAACAATTAGAGGATGTCTAACTTGTTTTTGCAGTATATGCCTTGTGATGTGATATGGC
Organism: Triticum urartu; assembly: GCF_056163025.1. Classification (NCBI taxonomy): domain Eukaryota; kingdom Viridiplantae; phylum Streptophyta; class Magnoliopsida; order Poales; family Poaceae; genus Triticum; species Triticum urartu. The sequence goes on from NC_141879.1 coordinate 502,651,010, forward strand.
CAAAAGGATGTGATGAATGATATATGTGATGTATGAGATTGATCATGTTCTTGTAATAGGAATCACGACTTGCATGTCGATGAGTATGACAACCGGCAGGAGCCATAAGAGTTGTCTTTATTTATTTATGACCTGCGTGTCAACATAAACGTCATGTAATTACTTTACTTTATTGCTAAAGTGTTAGCCATAGTAGTAGAAGTAATAGATGACGAGACAACTTCAAGAAGACACGATGATGGAGATCATGATGATGGAGATCATGGTGTCATGCCGGTGACAACGATGATCATGGAGCCCCGAAGATGGAGATCAAAAGGAGCAAAATGATATTGGCCATATCATGTCACTATTTGATTGCATGTGATGTTTATCATGTTTTACATCTTATTTGCTTAGAACGACGGTAGCTTAAATAAGATGATCCCTCACTAAAATTTCAAGAAAGGTGTTCCCCCTAACTGTGCACCGTTGCTAAGGTTCATTGTTTCGAAGCACCACGTGATGATCGAGTGTGATAGATTCTAACGTTCGAATACAACGGGTGTAAGCCAGATTTACACAGCAAAAATACTTAGGTTGACTTGACGAGCCTAGCATGTACAGACATGGCCTCGGAACACGGAAGACCGAAAGGTCGAGCATGAGTCGTATAGAAGATACGATCAACATGAAGATGTTCACCGATGTTGACTAGTCCGTCTCACGTGATGATCGGACACGGCCTAGTTGACTCGGATCATGTTTCACTTAGATGACTAGAGGGATGTCTATCTGAGTGGGAGTTCATTAAATGAACTCAATTATCATGAACATAGTCTAAATTGTCTTTGCAAATATGTTGTAGATAAATAGCTCACGTTGTAGCTCCCTGTTTCAATACGTTCCTAGAGAAAGATTAAGTTGAAAGATATTGTAAGCAATGATGCGGACTAGGTCCGTAGTTCGAGGAGTGTCCTCACTGCTACACAGAAGGCTTACGTCTTTGATGCACCGCTCGATGTGCAAACCCCTACAACGTCGTCTGTGGATGTTGTGAACACCCGACAGACACATCCTGATGACTACTTGATAGTTTAGTGCATCATACTTTACGGCTTAGAATCGGGATTCCAATGACGTTTTAAACGCCATAGAACATATGAGATGTTCCAAGAGCTGAAATTGGGATTTTAGGCTCATGCCCGTGTTGAGAGGTGTGAGACCTCTGACAAGTTCTTTTGCCAACAAGATGGAGGAGAATAGCTCAGCTAGTGAGCATGTTCTCAGAATGTCTGGGTGCTACAATCACCTAAATCAAGTGGGAGTTAAACTTCCAGATAAGATAGTGATTGATAGAGTTTTCTAGTCACTATCACTCAGCTACTAGATCTTCATGATGAACTATGACATGCAAGGGATGGAGTTGATCCCGGAGCTGTTCGCGGTGCTTAAGACCGCAAAAGGTAGAAATCAAGAAGGAGCATCAAGTGTTGATGGTTTAACAAGACCACTAGTTTCAAGAAGGGCAAGGGCTAGAAGGGAAACTTCATGGATGGCAAACCAGTTGCCGCTCCAGTGAAGGAACCCAAGGTTGAACCCAAACCCGAGACTAAGTGCTTCTATTGTAAGGGGAACGGTCACTAGTAGCGGAATTACCCCAAATGCATGGTAGATAAGAAGGCTGGCAACTTCAACAAAGTATATACGTGTTATTAATGTGTACCTTACTAGTACTCCTGGTAGCACCTGGGTATTGGATACCGGTTCAGTTGCTATTATTGGTGACTTCAAGCAAAAGCTACGGACTAAACGGAGACTGGCTAAGGGCGAGGTGACGATGTGTGTTGGAAGTGTTTCCAAAGTTGATGAGATCACCATCGCACGCTCCATCTGCCTTCGGGATTAGTATTGAACCTAGATAAATGTTATCAGGTGTCTACGTTGAGCATGAATATGATTAGATCATGTTCATTGCAATACGGTCATTCATTTAAATTAGAGAATAATGGTTATTCTGTTTACATGAATGATACCTTTCATGGTCATGCACCCTATGTGAATGGTTCATTGAATCTCAGTCGTGGTAATACACATGTTCACGCCAAAAGATGTAGAGTTAATAATGATAGTACCACTTTCTCGTGGCACTGCCGCTTAAGTCATATTGGCGTAAGATGCATGAAGAAACTCCATGTCGATGGATGTTTGGAATCACTTGATTTTGAATCGCTTGACACATGCGAGCCATGCCTCATGGGCAGGATGACTAAGACCCCGCTTTCAGGTACAATGAAACGGGCAAGTGACTTGTTGGAAATCATACATGCTGATGCGTGTTATCCAATGAGAATTGAAGCGTGCGGTGGATATCGCTATTTTCTCATCTTCACTGACGATTTGAGTATATATAGGTATATTTACTTAATGAAGCACAAGTCTGAAACGTTTGAAAAGTTCAAGCGATTTCAGAGTGAAGTTAAGAATCATCATAACAATAAGATCATGTTCCTACGATCTGATCAAAAGGGGATTTTTCTAAGTTATGAGTTTGGCAAATCACTTAAGAAATTGTGGAATTGTTTCACAGTTGAAGCCACCTGGAACACCACAGTTGTAATGGTGTGTCCGGACATCGTAATCAAACCCTATGAGATATGGTACGATCTATGATGTCTCTTACCAATCTACCATTTTCATTTTGAGGTTATGCGTTAGAGACAGCTACATTCACTTTAGATAGGACACCATCTAAGTCTGTTGAGACGATGTCGTATGAGCATTGGTTTGGCAAGAAACCAAAGTTGTCGTTTCTTAATGTTTGGGGCTATGATGCTTAAGGCTTTAGCAAGAGAAGCTCGAACCCAAAAGCGGACAAACACATCTTCATAGGATACCCAAAGGTGACAGTTGGGTATACCTTCTATCTCAGATCCGAGAGCAAATTGTTTGTCGCTAAGAACGGGTCCTTTCTCGAGAAAGAGTTTCTCTCGAAAGAATTGAGTGGGAGGAAGATAGAACTTGATGAGGTTGTCGAACCTTTACTTCAACCAGAGAGTGATGCAACACAGAAAGATGTTTTATGTGGCACCTACGTCTGTTGAATAGGAAGTTAATGATAGTGATCATGAAGCTTCGGATCAAGTTGCTATCGAACCTCGTAGGTCGACAAGGATATGTACTACTCCTGAGTGGTACGGTGATCCTGTCTTAGATGTCATGTTGTTGGACAACAATGAACCTACGAACTATGGAGAAGTGATGGTGGGCCCGTATTCTGACAAATGGTTAGAAGCCATGAAATCCGAGATAGGATCCATATATCAGAACAAAGTATGGACTTTGGTGGACTTGCCCGATGATCGGCAAGCCATTGAGATAAATGGATCTTTAAGAAGAAGACGGACGTGGGCAGTAATGTTACCGTCTATGAAGCTCGACTTGTGGGAAAGAGTCTTTTCACAAGTTCAAGGAGTTGACTACGATGAGAATTTCTCACCCGTAGCGATTCTTAAGTCCGTCGGAATCATGATAGCATTAGCTGTATTTTTCGATTATAAAATCTTACAGATGGATGTCAAACAAGTTTTCTTACCAGTTTTCGTAAGAAAAGTTGTATGTGATACAATAAAAGGTTTTGTCAATCCTAAGGATGCTAAAAGGTATGCTGGCTCTAGCAATCCTTCTAAGGACTAGATCAAGCATCTCGGAATCGGAATATATGTTTTGATGGAGTGATCAAAGCTTTTAGGTTTATACAATGTTTGTTAGAAATTTGTATTTACAAGAAAGTGAGTGGGAGCACTACAACATTTCTGATAAGTATATGTTGTTGACATATTGTTGATCCGAAATGATGTAGAATTTCTGGAAAGCATAAACGGTTGTTTGAAGAGTGATTTTCAAAGGAAGACCTGGATAAAGCTGCTTACATATTGGGCATCAAGATCTATAGAGATAGATCAAGACGCCTGATGATACTTTCAAAGAACGCACACCTTGACATGTTTTTGAAGGAGTTCAAAATAGATCAGTCAAAGAAGGGGTTCTTACCTGAGTTGTAAGGTGTGAAGTTGAGTAAGACTCAAATATTGACCACGACAGAAGAAAGAGGAAGGACGAAGGTTGTCCCCTATGCTTTTGTCATAGGCTCTATACGGTATGCCATGCTGAGTACCGCACCTGATGTGTGCCTTGCCACATGTCTGGCAAGAGGGTACAAAGGTGATCTAGGAGTAGATCACCAGATAGCGGTCAAAATTATCCTTAGAGGAATAAGGAAATGTTTCTCAGTTATGGAGGTGATAAAGAGTTCGACGTAAAGAGTTACATCGATGCAAGCTTAACACCTATCCGGATAGCTCTGAGTAGAGATACCGGATACGTATAATGGAGCAACAATTTGGAATAGCTTCAAGTGGAACGTGGTAGCAGCATCTACGATATAAAGTTTTGCGAAATACATAGGGATCTGAATATGGCAAGACCCGTTGACTACAACCTCTCTCACAGCATAACATGATCAAACCCAAAACTCTTTGAGTGTTTATCACATAGTGATGTGAACTAGATCATTGAGTCTAATAGACTCTTGGATGTTGGTCACATGGCGATGTGACCTGTGAGTGTTAATCACATGGCGATGTGAACTAGATTATTAACTCTAGTGCAAGTGGGAGACTGTTGGAAATATGCCCTAGAGGCAATAATAAATTGGTTATTATTATATTTCCTTGTTCATGATAATCGTTTATTATCCATGCTAGAATTGTATTGATAGGAAACTCAGATACATGTGTGGATACATAGACAACACCATGTCCCTAGTAAGCCTCTAGTTGACTAGCTCGTTGATCAATAGATGGTTACAGTTTCCTGACCATGGACATCGGATGTCGTTGATAACGGGATCACATCATTAGGAGAATGATGTGATGGACAAGACCCAATCCTAAGCCTAGCACAAAGATCGTGTAGTTCGTATGCTAAAGCTTTTCTAATGTCAAGTATCATTTCCTTAGACCATGAGATTGTACAACTCCCGGATACCATAGGAGTGCTTTGGGTGTGCCAAATGTCACAACGTAACTGGGTGGATATAAAGGTACACTACAGGTATCTCCAAAAGTGTCTGTTGGGTTGGCACGAATCAAGACTGGGATTTGTCACTCCGTGTAAACGGAGAGGTATCTCTGGGCCCACTCGGTAGGACATCATCATAATGTGCACAATGTGACCAAGGAGTTGATCACGGGATGATGTGTTACAGAACGAGTAAATAGACTTGACGGTAACGAGATTGAACAAGGTATCGGGATACCGACGATCGAATCTCGAGCAAGTATCGTACCGCTTGACAAAGGGAATTGTATACGGGATTGATTAAATCCTTGACATCGTGGTTCATCCGATGAGAGCATCGTGGAGCATGTGGGAGCCAACATGGATATCTAGATCCCGCTGTTGGTTATTGACCGGAGAGTTGTCTCGGCCATGTCTGCATGACTCCCGAACCCGTAGGGTCTACACACTTAAGGTTCGATGACGCTAGGGTTATAGGGAAAGTATGTACGCGGTTACCGAATGTTGTTCGGAGTCCCGGATGAGATCCCGGATGTCACGAGGAGTTCCAGAATGGTCCGGAGGTAAAGATTAATATATAGGAAGTATGGTTTTGGCCACCGGAAGTGTTCCGGGCATCACCGGTAGCGTACCGGGACCACCGGAGGGGTCCGGGGGTCCACCAGGTGGGGCCACCAGCCCCGAAGGCTTACATGGGCCAATAGTGGGAAGGGAACAGCCCCTAGGTGGGCTGGGGCGCCTCCCACCAAGGCCCAAGGCGTCCTCAAGAGGAGAGGGGGCAAACCCTAGGCGCAGATGGGCCCTAAGGCCCACCCTAGGTGCGCCCCCTCTCTCTCCCCCTTGGCCGCCTCCCAGATGGGATCTGGGGGCTGCCGCCACCCCTAGGGAGGGAACCCTAGGTGGGGGCGCAGCCCCTCCCCTCCCCCTATATATACTTGAGCAAAGGGGCAGCCCAACACGCGATTCAATCTCCCTGTTGGCGCAGCCCTACCCCTCTTCCTCCTCGTCTCTCGTAGTGCTTGGCGAAGCCCTGCTGGAGTCCCGCGCTCCTCCATCACCACCACGCCGTCGTGCTGCTGCTGGATGGAGTCTTCCCCAACCTCTCCTTCTCCCCTTGCTGGATCAAGGCGTAGGAGACGTCACCGGGCTGTACATGTGTTGAACGCGGAGGTGCCGTCCGTTCGGCACTAGGATCATCGGTGATTTGGATCACGACGAGTACGACTCCATCAACCCCGTTCACTTGAACGCTTCCGCTTTGAGATCTACAAGGGTATGTAGATGCACTCTCCTTCCCTCATTGCTAGATTACTCCATAGATTGATCTTGGTGATGCGTAGAAAATTTTGAATTTCTGCTACGTTCCCCAACACCAATCTCGTGCAGGCTTTGTCCGATGAAACCGATGGCGATCCCGCCATGTTCATGATACAGGAGGTATCGCTGTCCGCCGCGGGCGCGGGCGAGCACGTCTTCCTCAACGAAGAGCAAGCTGGCGCCGTCCTCCGCCGCTCCTCTGACGACGTCGACCTGGCCTGGTACCTGGACACGGGTGCGTCAAATCACATGACGGGCGACGAGGCATCCTTCGCCGAGCTAGACAAGGGAGTGGCTGGCACCGTGAAATTTGGTGACGGCTCCCTCGTGGAGATCCACGGCCGTGGAACCGTTCTGTTCACCGTCGGCAGAGAAGATCACCGGGCCCTGACGCAGGTTTACTGGATTCCCCGGCTGAAGACCAACATCGTCTCAATCGGCCAACTGGACGAGATCGGATGCCCGACACTTGTCAAGGACGGTGTCATGACCGCCCGCGATCACCAGCAACGCATCCTCGCCAGGGTGCCTCGTGCGTGCAACCGGCTCTACGTCGTTCATCTCCAGTTTGTCAGGCCCGTGTGCCTGACGGCGCATGCTATCGAGGACGCATGGCGTTGGCATGCTCGTTTTGGCCATCAGCATTTCGATGGGCTTGCACGATTGGCGCGTCAGGGTATGGTGCACAGGCTGCCACTGATCGAGCATCATGAGCAGGTTTGCGACGCCTGCCTTGTCGGAAAACAGCGTCGAATACCATTCCCAAAGCAAGCAAGGTTTCGCGCCTCGGAGCCACTGGAGCTGGTTCATGGTGACTTGTGCGGACCGATCTCTCCGGCGACACCAAGTGGAAGAAGGTACTTTCTCCTCCTGGTGGATGATCACAGCAGATACATGTGGCTATCCCTGCTGCACAGCAAAGACGAAGCTGCGGACTACATCTGCAGATTCCAGGCGAAGGTGGAGCGTGAGACAGGACGCAAGCTCAAGACGCTTCAGACAGATCGAGGAGGGGAATTCAATTCGAATGACCTCACGGCCTATCTCGCTGATCTTGGTGTCGAGCGACACCTCACCGCTCCCTACACGCCACAGCAGAACGACGTAGTGGAGCGGCGAAATCAGACAGTGGTGGGAACAGCGAGATGCATGATGAAGGCCATGGGTGTTTCTGCCCGGTTTTGGGGAGAAGCAGTGTCCACCGCTGTGTTTGTGCTCAACCGCGCATACACCAGGAGCGTAAAGGGGAAGACCTCGTTCGAAGCATGGCACGGGAGGAAGCCGAACGCCGACATCCTCCGTGTGTTTGGTTGTGTCGCGCACGCAAAGTGCACACGGCCTCATCTGAGCAAGCTAGAAGACCGCAGCAAGCGCATGGTCTTCTTCGGCTATGAGGGCGGGAGCAAAGCCTACCGTCTATATGATCCAGATGAAGAGAAGATCGTCGTGTCCCGCGACGTTGTGTTCGAGGAAGAACGGGCGTGGGACTGGGAACAGACGCAACCTGCGACACAAGGTATGAGCTTTTCGATAGATCCCCTGTCGCCTCTGTCCGGCGGCTCACCTGTGGCGACGACGTCGACCTCACCAAGCACAGCCTTGGGTCGGTCGCCATCGCCACCCACGCCCACGACGCCAGGTCCAGGGAGTGCAGGCCGCGGTGGCTCTACATCACCACTTGCCGCTGCGTCTAGCGCTCCTGCAAGCCCGAGAACAGAACATGCTCCGCCAGTGCCTGTCGCACCAGTGCATGCTATGAGGACGAGGGCACAAGACGGTATCTTCCTCCCAAACCCCAAGTACAATGACAGCATCAGATCACCTGCATTTTCTCCTTCACCCCAGTCACCAGAGGTTAACGACGATGAGGAGGACCAGATTATGAGCTTGGTCTCCTGCAAGGAGAAGAACCAGGCTCGTTTGAAGAGGCTAAGCAACACGAGTGCTGGCAGCTGGCAATGGCCGACGAGATGGCATCGATCGAGGCCAACCACACCTGGGCTCTGGTTGATCTCCCTCGAGGGCACCGTCCGATTGGTTTAAAGTGGGTTTACAAAGTGAAGAAAGATGCAGATGGTGAGATAGTAAAGCACAAAGCTCGTTTGGTGGCTAAGGGATATGTGCAGAAGCAGGGTGTCGACTATGAAGAGGTGTTTGCACCTGTGGCAAGAATGGAATCAGTGCGTTTGCTTCTCGCCATGGCAGCCAGTGCAGGTTGGACAGTGCATCATATGGATGTAAAGTCTGCATTCCTAAATGGTGAGCTCAGAGAGGAAATGTGTGTGACACAGCCTCCAGGGTTCGTAATTACTGAGCAAACGAGCAAGGTGCTGAAACTTGACAAGGCGTTGTATGGGCTGAAACAGGCCCCACAGGCATGGAACACCAAGCTAGACACTTGCTTGACAGGATTAAAATTCAAGAGATGTCCCTCCGAGCATGGAATATATGCAAGAGGGGATGCAGAATCTCGGCTGGTAGTCGGGGTTATGTGGATGATCTGATCATCACTGGATCAGATGAGGAGAAGATCAGCAGATTCAAAGATGAGATGCAGACGCTGTTCAAGATGAGTGATCTAGGGCATCTGAATTACTATCTGGGCATAGAAGTTCACCAGCACGATGGGGGAATTGATCTCTGTCAGGCTGGGTATGCTGCCAAGATACTTGACAGAGCTGATATGACAGGTTGCAACTCCTGCCCTGTACCTATGCAGCCCAGGTTTAAGTTGAGCAAAGACAGTACAGCTCAACCAGTGGACGCAACTGAATTCAGAAGCATAGTAGGGATGCTGCGCTATCTCATTCACACAAGACCTGATCTCACATTCTCGGTTGGATTTGTGTCAAGGTTCATGGAGGCACCTACCCAGGAACACTTGGCTGCAGTAAAGCACATCCTGCGCTACATAGCAGGAACTCTGAATTGGGGAGTGCACTACTCCCGTGGCGCGGCTGATGCTCCCCTGATTGGGTACAGTGATAGTGACCATGGTGGATGTCTGGACACGCGCAGAAGCACGACAGGTCTCATGTTTTTCCTTGGAAGCAACCTGGTAAGCTGGCAATCGAAGAAACAGAGCATTGTGACCCTTTCTTCATGTGAGGCTGAGTATGTTGCTGCAGCAACAGCAGCTTGTCAGGGTGTGTGGCTGGCGCGCCTTCTTAGTGAGATCAAGGTGGAAGCAGTGAAATCGGTCGTGCTCAATATGGACAACAAATCGGCAATTTCATTGTGCAAGAACCCCGTCTTCCACGAGCGAAGCAAGCATATTGATATTAAGTATCACTATATCAGGGAATGTGTGGAAAACGGGAAGATGCAGATCGAATTCGTGAGGACCGAAGAGCAGATGGCCGACTTGCTTACCAAGGCACTTGGTCGTGGGAAGCTCCAGGAGCAGCGAGCAAAGATCGGCATGGTGGAGATCACGAAGATGCACAAGGTTTAGGGAGTGAATGTTGAATAAATCCTAGTGCATCCTCCCCTCTTAGTTAGCTGTTTTTTTTCTGGAACTTTACTGTAGCTCATCAGGCTGTTGTCACCGTCAGGCTGCAGGTAGTTTAGCTCCTTTCCTTTCGGTTTTTCAGTTAGTTAGAGATAGGATTAGTTGTGCTGGTCATTGCCTAACAAACTAGGACCGTTTCTAGTGGACGCACGACTCGCTCGTCGGATGGCGCGAGGATTACGGATCGTGAGGTCTACCTTTGCTTTGTAATTCAGAATAAGAGAGAATGAATAGAAGGAAGAAAAGTTGCAGCTTCAGGCAACACAAAACAGACTGTCCACTAGAAGGAAGAAAAGTTGCAGCTTCAGGCAACACAAAACAGACTGTCCACTACTCTGTTAGTTCTTTTGCAATTGCATTCTTCGATCTTCAGTGATAACATTATACTTCAACCAGTTATCAAATTTACGAAAATAACTTCCGGACAGCTGCTAGGAGACTTAACCAATGTCGTCACGCTGTTATTAGGCATGCCATCATACACAATATGCCACATAAAAGCAATTGGCATGCATCTGAAAAAGATGTATGAAGAAAATCATATGGAACAACATCAATATCGATGGAAAAAAACAGTTTATTTACCCAGCTCACCGGAACAGTTAATTTGGTCTATGGCATCCGACCTTCGCACATTCCTTTACAGCAACTATTGGAAATGATTCAGATTATATGCTCAAGTTCCTTTGGTTAACACGCTGCTAAACACAGCAAGGTCCCTCGCGTTAAAATGCAGGAGTATTTCCTAAACAACTGATATTAGCGGTTGAAGTAAATCACGACAATCCTATTCTTTGACCTAGCCACCTCACAGCTTCCCATGGAAAAAGTTTCAGCATTCAGAACAAACGAGCTTTGCAACTCAATCCCTAGGAGGCACATTATGATCCAACTGTGTGGTACATTTGGGGGGCTTGGTTGCAAAGAAGCTGTGAAACATCCCATGTACAAGATGAAGCTGGAATCCTAGGTTCGACCTCCATGATTTGGGGGACTAACAAATAAAAAGCCAGACCTCCATGATTCAATGCCAAATAACCCTAGGCTCGAAACATCCCTGGAAACGCCATGCTGCAACATACAGCCAGAACTGAGCCATGAGGAACAGAGACTGCCTGTGCGATACTGTCACCTGGTATATCAACCCTTATACCATGATGCAGATAGAAGTAAGTTCCCTGATCTGGAGTCTACATATACTCCTCACCTGGTATATCAACCCTTATACCATGATGCAGATAGAAGTAAGTTCCCTGATCTGGAGTCTACATATACTCCTCCATGTACATATTGTGTTGGGAGTTGGACCTGTCGCATCAAGCACTGACCCACTAGATACTTGGTTCTGAGAGTGCGGTGCTTCATATTTTGGTTGCCGAGGGAGTACAGATGGTAAGCTTCTTGGATCTTCATATCCTGTGAGTTTTCACTGTCACAGGTCATTACACGTCTAATGGGGGTTGAAGGATTGCCTGCAAAAGAAAGGCATTAGTAACCCCACAACATCATCCAGAAGATTTTTAACTCTCTTTGATGGTAGTGAAACAAAAAATGTTAACTTGACAAAAGTAGATCAACGTGATGTTTAACTCTCTTTGAGCAATGTATACTCTCTGAATTTGTACTTCCCAAGATACATCAACTGCATGCTTTGTACTAGATGATGCCGTGTGCCTATGATCCTTTGAAGGTATTTTAGCAGAGTGCGCTACCGTTGGGCTATACTTGTGTCGGGAGGGGGGGGGGGGGGGGGGGAGGGGGGGGGGACTATAAGAGGAAACACATGTCGGAGAGGCAGGATGTATATGTCAGAGTATTGCATCAAAAGATGGCACCGAATACTCCAACAGTTGGATGGCCTAACTAGACTACCTGTCATAGGTCTTCAATTGTCAGAATTTCAAGCAAGACACATTGACAGAAAAACATCACAAGAAACTAAATCTTCCGGGGTCTCACTAGGATCATCTTAATCTTAACAGTCGCTCTGCATGTTAATTTTATTTAATACTAGCTTCAAAGGAGAAAAAGACGCACATACCTTAGTCATGTCAATCATTGCTAGGGAAAATGTGCATTGTAGCTACTAGAAACGGAAAATTTGGAGAAAGATTTGACCTTTTTCAACTACTTCTCATTAATCGAGGTTCACAAGCACGATGGTTTGATTTAGATGAAACCTTCAATGATTCTTTGTCAAGATCAACCTTAACATTTTATACTTCAGGAAAACAGTGCCGCGAATTTCTACTTTCTACTGACCATTAGAACCAGCAATCAAGGTGTTCCTTCCGTTTCTTTGCCGGGGGTTATCCTCACACAAGATAATTTGGTTAAATACTTAAATGTAAATGACAGCGGCACGCGCAACGCGGCTTTTGCTATGAACAGGAGACCATTCAGCATTCTTTTATTGCGTGTTAGCATGCATTGCATGGCAGGCTGTTTATTTAGCATTTAACATTACTGCATCCTGTAGTATTTCACATATATTTGGGACGTGGCTGCAGGGGGGGGGTAGATAAATCGCTACAAGCACTTTATTATGATCGGGGCTGGAGCAGTTTTTTGGTCTATTTGGCTTTGTAGAAACAGTACTCCCTCTGATCCAAATTAATTGACAAGGTCTCTATACAACCTCTGTACAATGTTGTATAGAGGCTGCGTCAGGCCCTGTTTGGATTGTCGTGTTCTTTTCAAATACACCTGTAAAGAATATAGGTCACGGCTCATCGTTTTGTTACCGGCCGAGAATTGCTGAGCGGACGGTAAGATACAGGTGTAAAATAAACACCTCTGTATTTATTTACAACGAATCCAAGCGTGGCCTCGATTAATTTGGATTGGAGGGAGTATTATTTTTTACAATAAGGTCCAATCTTGCAGGCAGGTGCTATGATCGTGTATCAGTTGGCTGCAATCATGGGCATTGTTACAGAAGGTGCAGCACAACAGAGCTTGGCACCAAGAAGCTAGAGTGGCTTACCAGGGAGTTTATGTCCTGGTTTGGATGGTGTGCTAGTGAAGTAGTGATAGGCTTCTCAGTCTGTACTCTCTAGTGATGCTATGTGTGGCCTGTCTTTTTCATTAGGCCTAAATGTTTCGTGTGGTTATGTTGCTTTTTGATGGCTTGTAATAAATAATGTAATAATTGTTAGAGTTATAATATAAGTCATGTACCCCTTTGTATTTATCCCGTTGTATAAGGGGTTTCCTGCATATGTTCCACACCTGTACATGTATATATATCGGCCTATGGCCTCATGGGAATACAAGTTGCATATTTCCTAACATGGTATTAGAGCTAGGTCAATTTTTTTTTGCACGCTGCAACTCGTGCTATTGATCCAACCCGCATCGCCGCCGTCCTCTGTGGCTGCTGCTCCTTTTCTCTGTCTATCGTAGCCGGCAGCTCTCCACGCCCGCTACTCTCCCTTGCAGGTCAACTCAGGCCGGCTCCTTCCCCAGTCCCGTCTCCCTGGATCGAACACGAGCAAGCTGGTTTTCCTCTGGATTGAGTTGGCCCCGCTCGAGCCGGCTTCCTCTGGATCTGATCTGCTGCCAGCTGCCGATCTCGGAGGAGTTTGCTTGCCTGCAGATCTGCCCACGGCAGGACCGGGCCTCCAGATCAATCACCCGTTTGTCCTCAGTTGAAGATCTCATCGATCCGTGCTACATCTCCACGTAGTGCTACTTTGCTCTCCGGTGATACGTGGTGCTAGCCACTTCCTACGGGTGCTGCTTGCTGCTTCTGCTGATACATGATGCTGGTGTATTGATTCGTCACGCCGCCGGATCTCGGCTGATTGGTCTGCTACGTTCGTCTGCCCCTGACTAACACACACACACAAAAAAAAATGTCTGCTGCATCGGGCTATGTTGCTGTCCCTCGCTGTCCGGTGATCTTTGATGGTACTAACTACACCGAGTTCACTGGCTTTATGCGCATTCACATGCGTGGCATCCGTCTCTGGGGTGTTCTTTCTGGCGAGGTCTGCTGTCCGCCACGTCCAGTTCCTCCGGTGGCCCCTACTCCGCCAACTCCATCGGTTCTTCCTACGGATGCTAATCAGGTCGCCAAGGATGCGGCTAAGCTTGCTGATGAGGCTGCTGATCGTGCTTATGATGAGAGGGTTTTGGCTTAAGAGGAGGCTCTTCAGACGTATCATGGTGCTCTGTCTGTTTACACCCAGTGGCTTGATGATGATGCTCGTGCTGCAGCTGTTCTCACTGCTAGTGTTCTGCCTCAGTTTGCTTCTGAATTTCTGGGTCTTCCTACTGTCTTTGAGATGTGGACCCGTCTTCGTCAGCGCTATCAGCCCTCTGGTGATGCCTTATACCTCTCTGTGGTCCGTCAGGAGCATGCTCTTCAGCAGGGTGACTCTACTGTTGATGACTTCTATGCACAGAGTTCTGCTATCTGGCGCCAGCTTGATTCTCTCCGCAGTGCTGGGTGTCGTACCTGCCCCTGTTGCCAGGCTGTCCAGGCCAATTTGGAGTTTCATCGCGTCTATGAGTTCCTGTCTCGGCTCCGTAAGGAGTTTGAGCCCCGGCGTGCTCAGTTTGCTCGTGGCCGTATTTCTCTCATGGAGGCGCTTTCTGAGATTCGTGCTGAGGAGACTCGCTTACGTGGTGCTGGTTTGCTGGAGGTTCCCTCTGTGCTCGCTACTCGTGCTCCTACGCCACCTGCTGCACCGACCCCTTCTCGCTCGAGTGCTCCGCCGCTCTTGCCCACTCCTTCTGGAGGCTCAGGTCGCCCCCGTCCACATTGCGACTATTGCAACAACGATGGTCATCTTGAGTCTCAGTGCTACACGAAGAAGAAACACCTGCGCAAGGCTCGATCATCATCTTCAGGGACTTCGTCATCTACCTCGACAGCTTCAGCCATTGCTTTGACTGAGCAGGATATTCTGAGACTTAAGCGTCTGCTCACGGCTTCAGGTTCTTCCTCGACGGGTACTGCTGGTTCTGTGACTGATGCTTCCCGCACTGAGCAATCACCCTCTACACAGTCAGGTACATCCCCATGGGTTCTGGACTCTGGAGCTTCTTTTCATATGTCTTCTCATTCTTCCACTTTGTCCTCTCTTTGATCACTGGATTCTCCTGTTCATGTTTTCACTGCTGATGGTACTCCACTTTCTGTTGCTAGTAGAGGCAATCTTACCACTCCTTATTCTGTTCCTGATGTTGCTCATGTTCCTCGACTTACCATGAATCTGTTTTCTGCTGGTCAACTTACGGATTCTGGTTGTCGCGTCATCCTTGACGTTGACTCTTGTTCTGTCCAGGACCGTCGCACGCACACTCTGGTTGGGGCTGGCCCTCGCCGTCGTGATTCTCAGGGTCTTTGGGAGTTGGACTAGCTTCATGTTCCTTCCGCTGCCACCACCATCGCCAGTTCTTCCGCTTCTGTCGCCTCCGTTACTGGTTCCTTCCAGCAGTGGCATCATCGACTTGGTCATCTGTGTGGTTCTCGGTTGTCTTCTTTAGTTCGTCGAGGTCTTCTGGGGTCTGTCTCAGGAGATGTCTCTTTAGAGTGTCAGGGTTGTCGTCTTGGCAAGCAGATTCAGTTACCATATTCACATAGTGAGTCAGTGTCCAAGCGTCCTTTCGATTTAGTCCATTCTGATGTATGGGGTCCGGCCCCTTTCGCTTCGAAAGGTGGTCATAAATACTATATTATTTTCATAGATGATTTCTCTCGTTACACATGGCTTTATTTCATGACTTCTCGTTCTGAGGTGTTGTCTATTTATAAGCGTTTTGCTGCCATGGTTCATACTCAGTTCTCTTCACCCATTCGTGTTTTTCGTGCTGTCTCCGCTGGCGAGTATATCTCTAAGATGTTGCGTGGTGTTCTTGCTGAGCACGGGACTCTCTCTCAATTCTCTTGTCCTGGTGCTCATGCTCAGAATGGTGTGGCTGAGCGAAAGCATCGACATCTTCTTGAGACGGCTCGTGCATTGATGATTGCTGCCTCTCTCCCGCCTCATTTTTGGGCTGAGGCCGTCTCCACATCCACCTATCTTATCAATATACAGCCTTCCGCTGCTCTACAGGGTGGTGTTCCTTTCGAGCGACTTTTTGATCGTTCTCCCGATTATTCGATGCTTCGCTCGTTTGGTTGTGTTTGCTATGTTCTTCTTGCCCCTCGCGAACGCACCAAACTGACCGCTCAGTCTGTTGAGTGTGTCTTCTTAGGCTACAGTGATGAGCATAAGGGCTATCGTTGTTGGGATCCTATTGGTCGTCGGATGCGTATCTCTCGAGACGTGACTTTTGATGAGTCTCGTCCCTTCTACCCACGCCCATCTTCCTCGACTTTTTCAGTGCAGGATATCTCTTTCCTCACTTTTCCTGACTCACCTATCACCCCCGTCGAGACTGTACCTCTCCGTTCCACTTCCTCTCCTTCTCCACCTCTAGTTGATTTGCAGCCACCATCCTCCTCGGTCTCCTCGCCTAGCATGTCACCGGGTTCTCCACCTTCATCTCCGGTGACTTCCTCCCCGGTCTCCTCTCCCAGCCTGTCACCGGATTTTACACCTTCATCTCCGGTGACTTCTTCGTCGCCACCCCCCGATTCTACCTTGACGATTCCTCCTTCTATTATTCCATCTTTTCCTCAGCATTACACTCGTCGTCCACGACCAGTCGATGCCTCTGTGGATGAGTCGTCATCTTCCTCTCAGCCTACTTATGGCTTGCGTTCTCGTCCTCGTCCGCCTGTTGATCGCTTTGGATTTCCCACCGCTGGTGCTGCTGTTCTTGAGCCGACTTCTTACCGTCAGGCTGTTGTTCATCCTGAATGGCAGTTTGCGATGGCAAAGGAGATTGCTGCTCTTGAACGCACTGGTACCTGGGATCTTGTTTCTCTTCCTCCCGGAGTCCGTCCGATCACTTGTAAGTGGGTCTACAAGGTTAAGACTCGCTCCGATGGTTCTCTTGAGCGTCACAAAGCTCGTCTTGTGGCTCGTGGTTTTCAGCAGGAGCATGGTCGTGATTATGACGAGACTTTTGCTCCTGTGGCCCATATGACCACTGTTCGTACACTTCTTGCCGTTGCCTCTGCACGCCACTGGTCTATATCTCAGCTTGATGTTAAGAATGCCTTTCTTAATGGTGAGCTGCGTGAGGAGGTGTACATGCAGCCACCACCTGGGTATTCTGTTCCTGATGGCATGGTATGTCGTCTTCGTCGCTCTCTCTATGACCTTAAGCAAGCCCCCCGCGCCTGGTTTGAGCGCTTTGCCTCTGTGATCACTGCTGCTGGTTTTTTAGCAAGTGCTCATGATCCAGCATTGTTTATTCACCTTTCTCCTCGTGGTCGGACTCTTCTTCTTTATGTTGATGACATGATCATCACAGGGGATGACCCCGAGTATATTGCCTTTGTAAAGGCCCGTCTTAGTGAGCAGTTTCTTATGTCTGATCTTGGACCTCTTCGCTACTTTCTTGGGATTGAAGTCTCTTCTACCTCTGATGGCTTTTTTATATCCCAGGAAAAGTATATCCAGGATCTTCTTGCTCGTGTTGCTCTTACTGACGAGCGCGTTGTTGAGACTCCTATGGAGCTCAATGTTCACTTCCGTGCTACTGATGGTGATCCTCTCCCTGACCCGACGCGTTATCGTCATCTTGTTGGCAGTCTTGTCTATCTAGCTGTCACTCGTCCGGACATCTCTTATCCGGTTCATATTCTGAGTCAGTTTGTCTCTGCTCCCACCTCGGTTCACTATAGTCATCTCCTTCGTGTTCTTCGATATCTTCGAGGCACGATCTCTCACCGTCTATTCTTTCCTCGCTCCAGTTCTTTACAGCTTCAGGCCTATTCGGATGCTACGTGGGCTAGTGATCCTTCAGATCGCCGTTCACTTTCTGCTTACTGTGTTTTTCTTGGTGGTTCTCTCATTGCCTGGAAGACGAAGAAACAGCTTGCAGTTTCCCGTTCGAGTGCCGAGGCTGAGTTGCGAGCAATGGCTCTTTTGACGGCAGAGGTGACTTGGTTACGGTGGTTACTTCAGGATTTTGGTGTTTCTGTCACTACACCGACTCTGCTCTTATCTGACAGTACAGGTGCTATCAGCATTGCACGCGATCCTGTGAAGCATGAGCTCACCAAGCATATTGGTGTTGATGCTTTCTATGTGCGCGCTGGTGTGCAGGATCAGGTTATTGCTCTTCAGTATGTGCCTTCCGAGTTACAGTTGGCGGATTTCCTGACGAAGGCTCAGACTAGAGCACAACATGGCTTTTATCTCTCCAAACTCAGTGTTGTTCATCCACCATGAGTTTGAGGGGGGGTGTTAGAGTTATAATATAAGTCATGTACCCCTTTGTATTTATCCCGTTGTATAAGGGGTTTCCTGCATATGTTCCACACCTGTACATGTATATATATCGGCCTATGGCCTCATGGGAATACAAGTTGCATATTTCCTAACATTTTGATGGCTTGTAATAAATAATGTAATAATCAGGGCTGCATGTATCAGCGATGCAGAGGCCGGGGGTAATAAAGCTTTCATTTTACAAAAATTACAAAATTAGAACCAGCAATATAAGAAAGTAATGAAGAAAGAACAAAGTCTGTTAGTTAGGACTAGATGCTTGAATGGGACTGAGACTTTTGCCAAAAGAAAGGGTGCAAGCAGTTTGAAAATGGATGTTTTATTCTTCATGTTGCATCATTGGTGATATCAATACATATTATGACTGGATCATCCCTTGTATAAATGATTAGCTGTCTAGATCCCATCCCAGTAAAAGAGATTTGAGTTGGAAATAAGACATTTACCTTGGCAAAGAAGAATGTTTCCTCTGTGACGAAACAGCTGATCCATTTTCGCCACCATTTTCCTCGAGTTCAGCGAAGCGTTTCTTAAATTGGTCGACAGCACTGCAATACCAGAAGATGCAAGCGTATCAGACATGGATGATGACTAAGAGAAGATAAACAAGTGTGCAATAACATATCTAACCTTAAATGAACAAAGTTTCGTCTGTCTGTTCCACTGATATGCTCCTTCAGTAATTGAGGATGATACTCCAAAATTTCTTCAAAGATCAGTTCCTTGATGTCCTCCTTTGTTACTCTACGACCCTCAAATTCAAATTCAATTTTTGGTATCGGTTGACAAGATGGTTCTCGCTCTACCTTTGCTAGTCCATTAAAGTATGGATCTGCCAATGCCTACAATTTGCAGATATATCAAGATCACAATATCTTGTACTGCCAGATGCAGAACATGGGACCGGTTAAGATTCATATATATGGCATACCTCTTCAGCCGAGGGACGATCCTTTGGATCAAAAGCTAGAAGCCTCCTAAGCAATCGTAATGCTAATGGGTCAGCCTTTGGAAATTTCTGCGAAAACGAAGCAGGCTGTTTCTTCCGCATGCATGTCAGATATTTTCTTGCCTTGTCATTCCGCACCTTAGCAGAGGTAGGACAGTAGAAAATTTTAAGGAGACAGAACTACGTATAACTTTGACAGCAAACTTCCAAAGATCCATACCTGAGAAATAGCATCTAATGAAGGTGTCCCCAGAACATCAGTTATCAAATCCAGCTGGTGAACAACATTTTTACCAGGAAATAGAGGCTTTCCAATCAACACCTCGGCAAAAATGCACCCTATACTCCATATATCAATAGCTGGTGTATACTGCAACCCAAAAGATGGCAAATTTCAGTGACACGAACAATTGGCCATACCAACTCAAATCAGGACCGGGGGAAGACCTTGTTTACAAAAGAAATATAACAGAAAAATAATGCCACAACTGTGGTCAATACCAAATAAGACGATTTGTAATTGGGACAGTCAACTTCCAATTGGGACCATTTGAATATTTCTTTAACCCAACTAATGCTATGCACTGTTCAGTTGCTCAAGTAACGGATATGTTTCCAACTTTGCAATAAGCAGCATGAGCAAAAGAAATTGTGCTGAAGGGATCCATTTACTTACGGAAGGTTGTTAGTGATAGTTGCTATCTACCTTCTCAAATGTAAATTAAGAGGGTGTATAAACAGGTAAATTGTGCAGAAAATAATTCAAACTCGACGGTAGCCACATCTGAATGGTAGTTAGTAAGCAAAACCGCATTCCTATTAAAATTATAATTCAAACTCTATTCATGTTTCCCCAATATGGAATATGAACATGGTATGGCAAGATAGTTGCCACATGGTTTAGTTCCCATTCAAGTTATTTATGTGCGACAAACACTAACAGGCTGGAACAGGTTTCGGAAAGTGGTCTGGTACCTACTGGGCTCAGTGAGCCTCCAATGTGGAGACCTACCACGGGAATCTATGCAAAGGGAGGCATGTTGGCATTAGGGGCACAAATTCGTGGGACTTCAGAAAGCCTAGCCACCACTCCCACCCATGAAAGCCTGGCCGTGCTTGTCAGTGCTAGCACCCTAGCAGGCTACTAGGCTAGCACACAGCGTTCCCGCTTTTATACGTGTGGATACCTTGAGAGGTGTTGTTGCGAGGCTGTCAGGTAAGGACAATCGCAACTTGTGATTGTCCAGAGGTGCTAGTGGAGGAACCATGAGGAGCTACTAGTACAAGTGTACAACTATGACTATTAGAGTATCGGTAATGATGTGGTCTAAAACTGCAGTGGTCCTTGGTGTACAATATGTATACAAACATTTAGTGATACACGCAAAGACATGGAGTTCCAACCTTGCAGTGCTATCCATCATTCTATTGTTTGCAGCCATATGACAGCACAGTTACAAGTTTGAACAGCATACAATATGGGCTTATGAATCATTAGTGTTACTTCTTTATTGCCAATTTGCCATGGGACATTTGCTGATTTACAAGTATATGATGAGTTCATGGCATCAACTTTTTTGCTCAAATTTGCGCATACAGGTGTAAACGATGCATTACACTTTTTTTTTGGTGCTATAGGCATATAAGACAGACAAATCCAAATATTAAAAAGAAGTCAAAAGCCGCCTCATGGCAATTCCCTCAATACTCACTACAATGTGAGGTGACTCCGACTGTCAGGACCCTGACTGAACCCACTAGTGTTGTATTCCTATTGGCACTTCGTCAGTTAACCAATGATCCAGATTGATCAAGACGAGAAGCAATGGACAGTCCAGATGGGCGCGGGCAAAAGAGTATCTTTACTGTTTACCATTTAAACTCAATTACAGTGTACTGTTTATCTTGCTGCTGCCGTCACTGCTGTAATTTCCCTCATACTCACCTCATGGCCAATTCCCTCATACTCACTACAAGGTGAGGTGATCAACAGGCACCGGACATCAAGTTCCAGACCCGCATACCAAGAATGTCATTTACCAGCACCAGTACCAGTACCATCACACAAAAATAATGCCTATTAGGTCGGCATCATCTATATGTATACATGTCAACCTCTCTAACTTCTGATAAATCATAAGTTTGTAACATTGCTTACCTTAGAATAGAAGGACCCACAAAGTTCAGGTGCTCTATACCATCTCGTTGCCACATAATCCTGAAAAGCGAAGTTTATTCTAATTTAGAAGTTCATTTGACAGGAATAGAAAACATTGGATGAGCAATGGAAGACTCCAGAGCAGCCCCAAGGCCCTAAATTAATGGTTAGCTTCAGAACCGTCGACCCCAATCCCACCCTAAAACCAAAATGAGGAAATGGCTTCGTGAAGACCCACTTAAAAGTAAAACTAGATGACATCTTATTTCAACTTGTATGTGACAGTGCACTGATCATTAGATATTCACTTTCCCTTTGTTAGAACCATTGCGTCTCGAATGACAACCTTAAGTTCAACATGACAACGGGGAACAAAGCATGATTCGGTGCTAGTAAATCTCCAATTGCTAGTACTGCAAGATCAACCAATAACATATGCTATTGAGATACAATAACAAAAGATATTGCTTACTGTCCAGAAGACTGTCGTAGGTGCATCATTGAATGCAACTCTCGCCAAGCCAAAGTCACAAATTTTGAGTTTGCAATTTGCGTTGGCAAGCACATTCTTGGGCTTCAAATCTCGGTGATAGACATTTGCTGCATCAAAGCACAAACAATATTTAGCCAATTCTGAACATATGTAGCAACTGAAATGATATTATATAATTTCCAACATTAAAAATCAACCATGCAAATACAAATAGAGTATGGAACCAAATATGCTATGGTTTCGGTAAATACCAAACTAGCCAAAGTTGACACGGGTTCAAAAAATAAAGGAGCAACCTTTTACTTTTATTTGTGCAACTAAATATCTGAGTTGTCATGTGCAATGCTGCATCAGTAATCAATACCTAGATACTCAGCATGCCTTAGTGGGCAATGCAGAACATGACACCATAAACACAGGTGATTGTCATACACAATGATACAGCAAATAGGTTGGGGCCATAAACATCAGTGGTCGGGGTCCATCGCGTATACACTGACACAGGAGCATATTGCAATAACAAGCCTACATGCTACAACAGCATTGCTTCATTTCAAACCAGGCCTTAGATGCAGGCCATGGCGCGCATTCAGAACGACTATCATCTCGACCAAACTGTACCAAACTTTAAATCAGTCGACCCGTTCAATAGATGTTAATTAGAACTCATGTAATTGTTCCAGTGCCATCTCAATAAAAGAAAGAACAGGAAGGGGGAAAAGGGATGAATCAAATCATCAAATGGTTACAAGTGAAATTTGCATGCAAATTAGCATACAACAATGCAAGTGCGGGAAAGAAACAATAGTCAAATAGCTACATGGTCGT
Source organism: Triticum urartu (assembly GCF_056163025.1). Lineage (NCBI taxonomy): Eukaryota > Viridiplantae > Streptophyta > Magnoliopsida > Poales > Poaceae > Triticum > Triticum urartu. The sequence continues at coordinate 502,673,684 of NC_141879.1, forward strand.
TCCATAAGAATAGAAGCGCACGTAACATTTATCTTCATAAAAAGACTGTGAGGAAGTGCATACCTGTGTGCATATATTTCAAAGCTCGAAGCATCTGATACAAGAAAAACTGATAATGCTCCCTCGTCAAATCATCATTAGCCTTTATTACTTGATGAAGATCTGACTCCATAAGTTCAAAGACAACATATATATCTTTGAAATCCTTTTTGGATGGGGGGAGCAAGATATGCTTTATTTCCACTACATCAGGATGCCTAAGAAGCCTGAGAAGCTTGATTTCACGGAGTATGCGTGCAGCATCTGATATATGCTCAAAAATGTTGTGTATCTTCTTTATTGCAACCTTCTCTCCTGTTTGTGTATCATTTGCAGAACATACAAGTCCATAACTACCTTTGCCTATGACCTCCAGAACTTTGTATCGATTAGTATCGCCATATTCAGTAAAGAAATCAATTTCCGCTGCACTCTGAATTAGAGAAAATAGTCAGATAACTAATACTGTTGCACATTAAACCTACGAAACACAGAAGACAATGACCATCGATGATGGTACTACCACTTGGTTACTCTATGATCAAAAGGAAAATGTGTACTTTTGACCCCTAAACTATTATTTTGGGTGTAGATCTGGTCGTCAACTCCTAAAACGGATACTTTCACCCTTCAACTCTCAATACTGTATATTTTTGCTCCATCGAGGTGGTTTTGACTGTTCCAAAATGGTTTTGATCGATGTGGCATCTACATGTAGGCCAAATCACATATCTGCAGTCTTACCAATTTCCTCCCGGAAATTCCTAAAATTTAAGTAAGAAGCAGAAAAAGGCAATAATATATATATACTTCAAACGAAGATATCAACGAATCTAGTAAAAAGACATCAGTTTTGAAGAAATGGAGAAAACTATCAGAAAGGGGGAAAGAGTAAAATCATATACAGCATAATGGGGTAAAAAAACTGGAGAAAGTCTTTTTATTTACAAAAACCTCAGATTTTCAAAAATCAAGAAAACAAAAAAATAGTCAAAAGGAAAATCAAGAAATTGCAAATAGAAGGAGATTATGATTCTTTTATTAAATTGCTTTTCTTCTAATAAACCAAAAAATGTCGGATTGCTCCTTTTTTCTCTCAAATTCCCTGTAAATACAGAATATGAAATATCATTTTTAATTATATTTTTCTTTTTTTGTTTTGTTTCTCTGCTTTTTAAATAGGTTTGTGGATTTTTAGAATGAGATTAGTGATGCGGCAGACACATGGTGCTGGCGCCGCATCAGTAAAAACCGCTTTGAAACGGTCAAACCGCCTTGAGGGACCAAAAGTACACGAAATGGCAGTTCAAGGGCAAAAATGTCTGACTGTGGGACCAGATCTACACCCGGCCAATAGTTTAAGGGGTCAAAGATACATTTCCAAATCAAAAACACTGCTGCAAGTTAATCACAGACGTTCAGTGGTATTAATGACAAAACCAGAGAAAGAACTGCCTGAGCAAGTCCCTCTCCACCTACAACTTAATCATCTAGTGTCAGTATGACATATAGCTTCCAACGAAACAGTGGACTGGAGCAAAGGTTTTCCGCTGTTACTACCAGGTACGTATAAAGATATTCCTTTGGGATGTAATCACATACTCCAGAGCCAAGAACTGCGCACACCTCTGACATTACAAATTTACAATTCACTCTCTTTGTAGCATGTGGGAAAAATAAATTATTACCAAGACTGAAGGAGGTGTCCTTATAACCAGTAGCTACTTTGTAGAATAACAACATTACCAAACAAAAATGTCCTAAAGTCACAGCATGTCACCTAGTTTTATTCGCTTAAACTAATATTAAAACCATCTGGACCTCTTACTCGAATTGCCATCATTCCCAACATTTTCACTACTCCCGTCTAAACAAGCAAAGCCAAAGAATCCAAGAGCACGAACCTTCTTGCGCAAATCGCCGTTCTGCATCTCGGAGCCCGTAGTGGAAGCTTCCCAAGATCGACCTTTCTTTCTTTCTTCTCCCTCCTCCCACGATCCCACCAGACACACAGACCGGCCTCTCGCTCAGGCGCGGGTCAGCCGCACTTGCCCCACCGGCTCCTGCTCCGAATCGCGGTCCCGCAGTCGTTCCTGCTCCTCATACACCCCTCGCCGCCACCGTACGTCGCTGCCGCGGCCGCCGCCACGGCCGGGTTCTTGTACGGTTCGGGAAGATCGCGAGCCGGCGGCAGTCGCTTCGGATCTGGGGGAAGGGGAGAGGAGGCGTCGTGCGTGGAGACTGGAGAGAGCTCGTCGGCGTGCTGTGGTGAGGCAGCGGAGGAAGCTGGGGTGACGAGGTGGGAGGGATATTTTCTCTTCTCTTCTCTTTCTCCTCTGTTTTCTCCGCGTGGTGAGGTGAGCTCCGCGTGCGTGGCAGCTATATCTCGTGGATTCTCGGTGGCGTTTCGCCGTTTCCAAAGGTAGATCACAAGGCTCGGGCTCTCTTTAGACCAAAAATGTACTGTAATATTCATGTCAAAACAAAGTGTAATGTCTCTTATATATTTTATTGTAGAAAATTAGTCATGAAATGCTAAACCAATTCTCGTATGGTTATTCATCGTTGGAGCATAATCAACCTCACTACAATGGTTTATTCCTACCAGCAATTGAGAGCAACTAGAATTCCTATAAAGATGTTGTTGTATCCGTCTCCTGGGGCTCTTCGAGGGTGAAAGCGCCCTCAGCACCGTTCGTTTTTGATTGGTGTGCCGTGGAGGCCTTCACGGGCTCTTCATGTTGTCTTATCGCCTCGGCGGGTCCATAATCTATGGACCGTGGGCGTGCCCGGGGCCACCATCATGGGGCGCCGTCGGACGCATCCGCAAGGGTGAGGCCGTCCACACCGTTCGATGCTTAGTGGCGTATCGCGGGCGCCTTCTGAGTGCTCTTCACGCCGTCTGATCTGTCCGGATCGTGCACACCCGGGGAGGAGCCTTGGGGGTTAATGGCGGGTGGACTGCAGGCGGGCACCGGGCCAATGTCATGTGGCATTTCCGGCCTGCTCACATGCGAGGCCATCTCTGTTAGGCTGGTTGTTCATGCTGGTCGGGTCTTCTCGCGCGTTTGCAATACCGCCTTGTCCGTGGGGCCATCTTTTAGGATCGTCTGCCCCGTGTCGGGTTGGTTCGCTCGCGTCGCCTGGTTCCTACGTCACGTCCGCAAAGCCGGCTCGCCCATGGGGCTAGTCGGTCAGGTTCCGTTGGCCCCACATGGGTGCGGGCAGGCAACGAGCGAGTTGCGAACTTGGTGACCCGATTTTTATTTGCCTAACCGACTCATAGCCCGATGTGGAGCCTACATGTCACCGGTCGGACCGGTCAGGCACGACGCAAGTCGTTGTGTTCCGAGTTGGGGTTTTACATGGGCTTTGCAACCCACTGTCGAGGAGTCTTGCTCGCACTACCCGGACATCCTCTGTCGGGTAGTGTGTGTTGTGCTGGACTGCCTAACGCGGGATGGGACATCGATTGCCATGCGTTATTGCGTTGCTTACAAGCGCTTCGTGTGCTCGGTCGTTCGGCACCGTCTCTCATATTATTCTGTCTTTCTTCGTGTGGCTCTCTCTTTTGATCCATACTAGCTCCACCTCGCTTCTTTCCCCTTGAATGGAAGCGGCTTCGCGAGTTTCTTGGGCGGCCCGTCTACGGGGTGGTTTGAGGGCAGTGCCTGTTTTTGTCCACATGGCCATCATCGGCTGCTCGAGGTAGGCAACGATCGCCGGAAGTTTTTTGGGCTTTGCCAGGGAAACGTCCGGGAGAAGTCGTCTTTTGTCGTCGTATGGCCTCTTAGGGCACTGCGACCTTCTTCGCATACTTTGATTGTGGTGGTTGGGCATATATGAATTCTAGGTGAGCCGTTTCTTTGGTCATTTTTGTGTGCTCTGTTTGACGAGGTGGGTTTGTTTGATCCTTGTTTCTTTCGCATGTTTGGTTGCTTCGTGACGCCTACAGGATTCAGTGATGTCGTCATTCGGTTGGGTGCACCATCCGTCGTCTTCCTTCGTCTTCCCTGCACTAAGGTTTTCTAGTTTGTTTTGCGTGTGTTGTGTAGTTTATTCACCTTGTGCTGATTTATCCACGCGTCATGTTTTCGTGTCCTGTTGTTGCAATACAATTGTCTGTTCGGAATGGCGATCCAATTGGATATAGTATGTCCAGGAATTGTTGGTGGATCATGAGATGATTGATGGCAGGCTTGTCCTCGGGGTCACGTCACGGTGCTCCACTCTATTTCCCAGGCAGACCAAGCGAGAAATCAAGTGCACTGCAGGGCCTATGATGCTGGTTCTACGCCCATGCATTCTTGATACGTCCATTTTGCATCATGCTTTTATATCGATATTTATTGCATTATGGATTGTTATTACACATTATGTCACAATACTTATGCCTTTTCTCTCTTTTTTTACAAGGTTTACATGAAGAGGGGGGATGCCGGCAGCTGGAATTCTGGGCTGGAAAAGGAGCACATATTAGAGACCTATTCTGCACACCTCCAAAAGTCCTGAAACTCCACGGAAATTATTTTCGGAATATATAAAAAATATTGGGAGAAAGAAGTACCAGAGGGGGCCACCCACCGTCCATGAGGGTGGGGGCGCGCCCCCTGCCTCGTGGGCCCCCTGGTGGCCCTCCAATGCCCATCTTTGGCTATATGGAGTCTTTCGTCGAGGAAAAAAATCATAAGCAAGCTCACGGGACGAAACTTCGCCGCCACGAGGCGGAACCTTGGCGGAACCAATCTAGGGCTCTGGCGGAGCTGTTCTGCTGGGGAAACTTCCCTCCAGGAGGGGGAAATCATCACCATCGTCATCACCAACGATCCTCTCATCGGGAGGGGGCCAGTCCCCATCAACATCTTCACCAGCACCATCTCATCTCAAACCCTAGTTCATCTCTTGTATCCAATCTTTGTATCCAAACCTCAGATTGGTACCTGTGGGTTGCTAGTAGTGTTGATTACTCCTTGTAGTTGATGCTAGTTGGTTTACTTGGTGGAAGATCATATGTTTAGATCCATTATGCATATTAATACCCCTCTGATTATGAACATGAATATGCTTTGTGAGTAGTTACGTTTGTTCCTGAGGACATGGGAGAAATCTTGCTATAAGTAGTCATGTGAACTTGGTATTCGTTCGATATTTTGATGAGATGTATGTTGTCATCCCTCTAGTGGTATCATGTGAACGTCGACTACATGACACTTCACCATTGTTTGGGCCTAGAGAAAGGCATTGGGAAGTAATAAGTAGATGATGGGTTGCTAGAGTGACAGAAGCTTAAACCCTAGTTTATGCGTTGCTTCGTAAGGGGCTCATTTGGATCCATATGTTTCATGCTATGGTTAGGTTTACCTTAATACCTCTGTTGTAGTTGCGGATGCTTGCAATAGGGGTTAATCATAAGTGGGATGCTTGTCCAAGTAAGGGCAGTACCCAAGCACCGGTCCACCCACATATCAAATTATCGAAGTACCGAACGCGAATCATATGATCATGATGAAAACTAGCTTGACGATAATTCACATGTGTCCTCGGGAGCGCTTTCCTCTATATAAGAGTTTGTCCAGGCTTGTCCTTTGCTACAAAAAGGTTTGGGCCATATTGTTGCACCTAATTTACTTTTATTACTTGTTACCCGTTACAAATTACCTTATCACAAAACTATCTGTTACCGATAATTTCAGTGCTTGCAGAGAATACGTTGCTGAAAAGCGCTTATCATTTCCTTCTGCTCCTCGTTGGGTTCGACACTCTTACTTATCGAAAAGGCTACGATAGATCCCCTACACTTGTGGGTCATCAAGAATCTTTTCTGGCGTCGTTGCCAGGGAGTGAAGCGCCTTTGGTAGGTGGAATTTGGTAAGGAAAAATTTATATAGTGTGCTAAAATTTACTGTCACTTGTTACTATGGAACATAATCCTTTAAGGGGCTTGTTCAGGGTATCTTCACCCCGACCAATAGAGCAAAGAGTTGCTGCTCAACCTACTGAACCTACTAAAAAAGTTTACTTTGAAATTCCTTCGGGTATGATAGAGAAACTGCCAGCTAATCCTTTCACCGGTGATGGAACATTACATCCCGATTTGCACCTAATCTATTTGGATGAAGTTTGTGGATTATTTAAGCTTGCAAGTATGCCCGATGATGTTATCAAGAAGAAGGTCTTCCCTTTATCTTTGAAGGGAGAGGCATTGACATGGTTTAGGCTATGTGATGATATGGGATCATGGAACTACAACCGATTGAAATTGGAATTTCATCGGAAGTTTTATCCTATGCATCTTGTTCATCGTGGTCGCAATTATATATATAATTTTTGGCCTCACGAAGGATAAAGCATCGCTCAAGCTTGGGGGAGGCTTAAGTCAATGTTATATTCATGCCCCAATCATGAGCTCTCAAAAGAAATGATTATTCAAAAAATTTATGCTCGGCTTTCTCTCAGTAATCGCTCAATGCTTGATACTTCTTGTATTGGATCTTTTATGATGAAGACTATTGAATTCAAATGGGATTTATTGGAAAGAATTAAACGCAACTCTGAAGATTGGGACCTCGACGGAGGTAAGGAGTCAGGTATAACACCTAAGTTTGATTGTGTTAAATCTTTTATGGATACCGATGCTTTCTGTGAATTTAGCACTAAATATGGACTTGACTCTGAGATAGTAGCTTCTTTCTGTGAATCCTTTGCTATTCATGTTGATCTCCCTAAAGAGAAGTGGTTTAAATATAATCCTCCCATTGAACTAAAAGTAGTTGCACCTATTAAAGTTGAAGAAAAGACTATCACTTATAATGATCCTGTTGCTCCTACTACTTATATTGAGAAACCACCTTTCCCTGTTAGAATAAAGGATCATGCTAAAGCTTCAACTGTGGTTAACAAAAGTAATATTAAGACACCTAACCCCCCTGAGCAAATTAAAGTTGAACCTAGTGTTGCTATGGTTAAAGATCTCTTGGCTGATAATATTGATGGGCATGTTATTTACTTCTGCAATGAATCTGCTAGAATTGCTAGACCTGATACTAAAAATAAACATAGACCTGTTGTAGGCATGCCTGTTATTTCTGTTAAAATAGGAGACCGTTGCTATCATGGCTTATGTGATATGGGTGCTAGTGCAAGTGCAATACCTCATTCCTTATACAAAGAAATTATGCATGATATTGCACCTACTGAGATAGAAGAGATTGATGTTACAATTAAGCTTGCCAATAGAGATACTATTTCACCAGTTGGGATTGTTAGAGATGTTGAAGTCTTGTGTGGGAAAGTTAAATATCCTGCTGATTTTCTTGTTCTTGGTTACCCACAAGATAACTTTTGTCCCATTATATTTGGTAGACCCTTCTTGAATACTGTTAATGCTAAGATAGATTGCAATAAAGATATTGTTTCTGTTGGTTTAGGGGATATGTCTCATGAATTTAATTTTGATATATTTCGTAGACAACCCCATGATAAAGAGTTGCCTAGTAAAGATGAAATTATTGGTCTTGCTTCTATTGCCATGCCTCCTAGTGATCCTTTAGAACAATATTTGCTAAATCATGAAAATGATATGTTTATGAATGAAAGAAGGGAAATAGATGAAGTATTCTTTAAACAGGGACCTATTTTGAAGCACAACTTGCCTGTTCAAATTCTAGGGGATCCTCCTCGACCTAAGGGTGATCCTGTGTTTGAGCTTAAGCCTTTACCAGATACTCTTAAATATGCTTATCTTGATGAGAAAGACATATATCCTATTATTATTAGTGCTAACCTTTCAGAGCATGAAGAAAATAAACTATTGAAAACTCTGAAGTAGCACCGTGCTGCTATTGGATACACTCTTGATGATCTTAATGGCATTAGTCCCACTCTATGCCAAAATAAAGCTGGAGAAAGATGCTAAACCAGTTTTTGATCACCAACGACGGTTAAATCCTAAGATGAAAGAAGTGGTAAGAAAAGAAATACTAAAGCTTCTGGAGGCACGTATAATTTATCCCGTTGCTAATAGTCAATGGGTAAGTCATGTCCATTGTGTCCCTAAGAAGGGAGGTATTACTGTTGTTTCTAATGATAAAGATGAATTGATCCCACAAAGAATTGTTACAGTTATAGAATGGTAATTGATTTCTGCAAATTAAATAAAGCTACTAAAAAAGATAATTACCCTTTACCTTTTATTGATAAAATGCTAGAAAGATTATCCAAGCATACACATTTTGCTTTCTAGATGGCTATTCTGGTTTTTCTTAAATTCCTGTGTCAAAATAGGATCAAGAAAAAACAACTTTTACTTGCCCTTTCAATACCTTTTCTTATAGACGTATGCCTTTTGGTTTATGTAATGCACCTGCTACTTTTCAAAGATGTATGTCTGCTATATTCTCTGACTTTTGTGAAAAGATTGTTGAGGTTTTCATGGATGATTTCTCCGTTTATGGGACTTCTTTTGATGATTGCTTAAGCAACCTTGATCGAGTTTTGCAGAGATGTGAAGAAACTAGTCTTGTCTTGAATTGGGAGAAGTGCCACTTTATGGTTAATGAAGGTATTGTCTTGGGGCATAAAATTTCTGAAAGAGGTATTGAAGTTTATAAAGCTAAAGTTGATGCTATTGAAAAGATGCCGTGTCCTAAGGACATTAAAGGTATAAGAAGTTTCCTTGGTCATGCCGGTTTTTATAAGAGGTTCATTAAGGACTTCTCTAAAATTTCTCGACCTCTGACTAATCTCTTACAAAAAGATGATCCTTTTGTATTCGATGATGATTGTGTAGAAGCATTTGAAATACTTAAGAAAGCTTTGATCTCTGCACCTATTGTTCAGCCTTCTGATTGAAATTTACCATTTGAAATTATGTGTGATGCTAGTGATTATGCTGTAGGGGCTGTTTTAGGACAAAGAGTTGATAAGAAATTAAATGTTATTCAATATGCTAGTGAAACTCTAGACAGTACCCAAAGAAATTATGTTACTACTGAAAAGAATTTTTAGCAGTTGTATTTGCTTGTGATAAGTTCAGACCTTATATTGTTGATTCTAAAGTAACTGTTCACACTGATCATGTTGCTATTAAATATCTTATGGAAAAGAAAGATGCTAAACCTAGACTTATTAGATGGGTTCTCTTGCTTCAAGAATTTGATTTGCATATTATTGATAGAAAGGGAGCTGAGAACCCCGTTGCAGACAACTTCTCTAGGTTAGAAAATGTTTTTGATGACCCACTACCTATTGATGATAGCTTTCCTGATGAACAATTAGCTGTCATAAATGCTTCTTGTACTGCTCCATGGTATGCTAATTACATTGTTGCTAAATTTATACCACCTAGTTTCACATACCAGCAAAATAAAAAGTTCTTCTATGATTTAAGACATTACTTCTGGGATGACTCACATCTTTATAAAGAAGGAGTAGATGGTGTTATTAGACATTGTGTACCTGAGCATGAACATGAACAGATCCTGCGCAAGTGCCACTCCGAGGCTTATGGAGGACACCATGCTGGAGACAGAACTGCGCATAAGGTATTGCAGTCCGGTTTTTATTGGCCTACTCTCTTCAAGGATGCCCGTAAGTTTATTTTGTCTTGTGATGAATGTCAAAGAATTGGTAATATTAGTAGACGTCAAGAAATGCCTATGAATTATTCACTTGTTATTGAACCATTTGATGTCTGGGGCTTTGATTATATGGGACCTTTTTCTTACTCTAATGGGTATACACATATCTTAGTTGCTGTTGATTACGTTACTGAGTGGGTAGAAGCTATTCCAACTAGTAGTGCTGATCATAACCACCTCTATTAAGATGCTTAAAGAAGTTATTTTTCTGAGGTTTGGAGTCCCTAGATACTTAATGACCGATGGTGGTTCACATTTTATTCATGGTGCCTTTCATAAAATGCTTGCTAAGTATGATGTTAATCATAGAATTGCATCTCCATACCATCCACAGTCTAGTGGTTAAGTAGAACTTAGCAATAGAGAGCTTAAATTAATTTTGCAAAAGACTGTCAATATATCTAGAAAGAATTGATCCAAGAAACTTGATGATGCATTGTGGGATTATAGAACTGCATACAAAAATCCTATGGGTATGCCTTCGTATAAGATGGTTTATGGTAAAGCTTGTCACTTACCTCTTGAACTAGAACATAAGGCATATTGGGCTATTAAAGAGCTCAACTATGACTTCAAACTTGCCGGTGAGAAGAGGCTTTTTGACATTAGTTCACTTGATGAATGGACAACCCATGCCTATGAGAATGCCAAACTGTTTAAATAAAAAGTTAAAAGATGGCATGATAAAAGGATACAAAAACGTGAGTTTAATGTAGGTGATTATGTATTGTTATACAACTCTCGTTTAAGATTTTTTGCAGGCAAACTCCTCTCTAAATGGGAAGGTCCTTACGTCATCGAGGAGGAATGTTGAAACTAATGTTATTGAAATCGTAACCCCAGAGGAATACATAAGGGACACTTTCCAGAACGTTTCAGACCCTAAAAAGGAATAGGTACGTGGTACGGTAAGTAAACCGACTCCAAAACAGTTATAATGACAATTTTTCTCCGTTTTGGAATATTTAAGAAAATAGGAAAAATAAGAAGTAGTACGGGAAGGACACGAGGCCTCCACGAGGGTGGAGGGCGCGCCCCCTGCCTCGTGGGCACCTCGTGTGCTCTCCGGACTCCGTTTTCTTGCATGATACTTCTTTTGGTCGGTAAAAAATCATTATATAATCTCCCGAAGGTTTTGACCACCGTATCACGCAAATATCTCCTGTTTTCGTTTCGAGCTATTTTCTGCCAGGGTTGTCAAGGCCATGCATCATGTCGTCTCCCTCCTCCTCTGACAACGAGGGCAATGATGCTTGGCTAATGAAGATAGAGCTGAAGAGAGAAGAGCCCGGAGAGATCAACAAGGATGATGGGATCGAGAAGGCCATGAGGGATCAAGTTCCGGCATTAGTAGACAAAGACATCCTTCAACCTCATCACAATCTCTTTACCCCAACGGAGATTAAAGCTTTCAAGATGATTGAGTTAGCTCGCATTCAAAACAAGTATCCCACAAGTGAATTTTTTTTGTTGAAGGAGCATATCGTCGCACTCAAGGGCATTATCCGCAGACTGGAGGATCTCCTACGCTCGATGTGCGACTATCCGTCATCACCAACATCTTCTTCACTAACAAAGAAGAACTGAGTATTTGGTATGGGCACTTCCCTTGGCAACTGCCAAGCTTGGGGGAGTGACTCGGTATCGTATCACCATCAGTTTTATCTTTACCATTTTTCGTAGTTCGATCCTTTTGGTTATATCTTGATCTAGTAGAATAAAGTTTTGGTATGATCTATTTTTTAGTTTTGCTTTATGATCCTTCTATGTAATCGAGTCCGTGAGCTATATATAATAAAGATTAGTGTTGAGTCAAGGGCTTGATTACCTTACTATGATCTTGAGGGAATAGAATAAAAGAGAAGAAATAAAAAGAAATAAAGAGATCATATGGATCTTGTGGAGAGTAATGACTTCACATATAAAGAGTATGATGAATAAAAGTTGTTGAGAGTTGACAAACATAGTTTTGATCATCGTTGCAATTAATAGGAAGTAATGAAGAAAGAGAGGTTTTCACATATAAATATACTATCTTGGACATTTTTTATGATTGTGAGCACTCACTAAAGTATGATATACTAAAGAGTTGACGTTGGACAAGGAAGACAACGTAATGGGTTATGTTTTCTTACATCTGAGATAAACTATATTGTCATAGATCATCCAACATGTTGAGCTTGCCTTTCCTTCTCATGCTAGCCAAATTCTTTGCACCAAGTAGAGATACTACTTGTGCTTCCAAATATCCTTAAACCTAGTTTTGCCATGAGAGTGCACCATATCTACATATGGATTGAGTAAGACCCCTCAAGTAAGTTGTCATCGTTGCAGGCAATAAAAATTGCTCTTTAAATATGTATGATTTATTAGTGTGGAGAAAATAAGCTTTATACGATCTTGTGATGTGGAAGAAATAAAAGCGACGGACTGCATAATAAAGGTCCATATCACAAGTGGCAATATAAAGTGACGTTCTTTTGCATTAATATTTTGTGCGTCCAACCATAAAAGCACATGACAACCTCTGCTTCCCTCTGCGAAGGGCTTATCTTTTATTCTTGTCTTATACTTCATGCAAGAGTCACGGTGATCTTCACCTTTCCTTTTTTACATTTTATCCTTTGGCAAGCACAATGTGTTGGAAAGATCCTAATATATATGGCTAATTGGATGTGGGTTTTTATGAACTATTATTGTTGACATTATCCTTGAGGTAAAAAGTTGGGAGGCAAAACTATAAGCCCCTATCTTTCTCTGTGTCCGATTAAAACTTCATAACCATAAATATCGCGTGAGTGTTAGCACTTGTGAAAGACTAAATGATGGTTGAGTATGTGGACTTGCTGAGAAGCTCTTATATTGACTCTTTCCTATGTTATGATAAGTTGCAATTGCTTCAATGACTGAGATTATAGTTTTGTTGGTTTTCAATGAAGTTTCTGATTCATACTTGAGTATGTGAATAAATTGGTACTTTAGCATAGGAGATCATATGACACCTAGGTAAATTAACTGGGACACGTAGGTGCCCGGGCACCTTGATTGTTTTAGGTATGTACCGCTGCACAATGAATGTTTAATTTGTTTGCTAATTATTTTTCATGAAAGACTTTCCATGTTTACATTTTATTTTCGTTTTTAACTATTAGGCATGCACGACTTGCCATACAATAAATCATAGTAATATTTTATTATCTCCTGAACTACTATGGGTATCTAATACGCGTATTTTTGTTTCCTAACTATCTAATACGGGTATCTAATATTTACTAATAAAATTATGTGCATACGCGGGTATATATACCCAGTAAATTATTCTCTTAATTATTACGTTCTATTTTTAACTATTTAATATGAGTATCTAATACCTATTAACGAAATTATGTACATATCGGGTACGTATATACCTAATAATTTATGTAAATATATGGATATTTAATACCTACTAATGATACCATAAAAAATACCTACTAATGATATTATGTACAAATACGGGTATCTAATACCTACTCGTGAAATTATGTACACATGCGGGTACGTATATACCCAATAATTTATTTTTAGAACTATTTACTTTTTATTTTATTTTCTAACTATCTAATACGGGTAAGCAATACCTACTACCAAAATTATATGCATTCTCAGGGTGCGTATATATCCAATGAAATCTTGCGTCATATGTACCCAATCCTAATTTGATCTGTTATACAAGGACAGAATACATGCTATATAAGAAAGTAATAAATGTCAACTTACATATTAAAACCCTGCCTTTTTATCATGCGACATGCATCCATGGGACGGTCCATGAATTAAAGCCTGCCAAATTAACTAGCAATTGATGCATTTTTATTGGTTTCCAAATCAATCGCTGAACACGATCCAACGATGAAGAGGCAAGGTGCCCAGGCACCTAGGTGTCCCAAACTGGCGTTATACATATATATATATATGTTTGATGTTCTAAGAATGATCATGATGCCCTCATGTCCGTATTTTATTTTATCGACACCTCTATCTCTAAACATGTCTAAGCTTGGGGGAGTTGATACGTCCATTTTGAATCATGCTTTTATATCGATATTTATTGCATTATGGGTTGTTATTACACATTATGTCACAATACTTATGCCTTTTCTCTCTTATTTTACAAGGTTTACATGAAGAGGGGGAATGCCGGCAGCTCGAATTCTGGGCTGGAAAATGAGCAAATATTAGAGACCTATTCTGCACACCTCCAAAAGTCCTAAAACTTCACGGGAATTATTTCCAGAATATATAAAAAATATTGGGCGAAAGAAGTACCAGAGGGGGGCCACCCATCGTCCACGAGGGTGGGGGCGCGCCCTACCCCCCTGGGCGCGCCCCCTGCCTCATGGGCCCCTGGTGGCCCTCCGATGCCCATCTTTGGCTATATGGAGTCTTTCGTCGAGGAAAAAATCATAAGCAAGCTCACGGGACGAAACTCCGCCGCCACGAGGCGGAACCTTGGCGGAACCAATCTAGGGCTCCGGCGGAGCTGTTCTGCCGGGGAACCCCCCCGGGAGGGGGAAATCATCACCATCGTCATCACCAACGATCCTCTCATCGGGAGGGAGCCAATCTCCATTAACATCTTCACCAGCACCATCTCATCTCAAACCCTAGTTCATCTCTTGTATCCAATCTTTGTATCCAAACCTCAGATTGGTACCTGTGGGTTGCTAGTAGTGTTGATTACTCCTTGTAGTTGATGCTAGTTGATTTACTTGGTGGAAGATCATATGTTTAGATCCATTATGCATATTAATACCCCTCTGATTATGAACATGAATATGCTTTGTGAGTAGTTACGTTTGTTCCTGAGGACATGGGAGAAGTATTTCTATAAGTAGTCATGTGAATTTGGTATTCGTTTGATATTTTGATGAGATGTATGTTGTCATCCCTCTAGTGGTGTCATGTGAACGTCGACTACATGACACTTCACCATTGTTTGGGCCTAGAGGAAGGCATTGGGAAGTAATAAGTAGATGATGGGTTGCTAGAGTGACAGGAGCTTAAACCCTAGTTTATGCGTTGCTTCATAAGGGGCTGATTTGGATCCATATGTTTCATGCTATGGTTAGGTTTATCTTAATACTTCTGTTGTAGTTGCGGATGCTTGCAATATGGGTTAATCATAAGTGGGATGCTTGTCCAAGTAAGGGCAGTACCCAAGCACCGGTCCACCCACATATCAAATTATCAAAGTACCGAACGCGAATTATATGAACGTGATGAAAACTAGCTTGACGATAATTCCCATGTGTCCTCGGGAGCGCTTTCCTCTATATAAGCATTTGTCCAGGCTTGTCCTTTGCTACAAAAAGGATTTGGCCATATTGCTGCACCTTAGTTACTTTTATTACTTGTTACCCGTTACAAATTACCTTATCACAAAACTATCTGTTACCGATAATTTTAGTGCTTGTGGAGAATACCTTACTGAAAACCGCTTATCATTTCCTTCTGCTCCTCGTTGGGTTCGACACTCTTACTTATCGAAAAGGCTACGATAGATCCCCTACACATGTGGGTCATCAATTCTAAATAGTCTGGTCGGCGCATCGAACGAAAAGGCAGGGACAGGGAGGGTCGACCAAGGCAAAGGATTAAGTGGTTGGTCGGAAGGTCCAGGCAACCGCTCTCTAGCAGATGAAGCATTACATGAGAGACCGGGTAGGCTACCCGGCAATTCCGAGCAGCTTGGCGATCGGAGACAGGCCGGGGCAAGGCACATGCTCACTTATGCGTCTCCAATGTCTGCGCATGTTCAATGCCAGAGACGTGTGTCGTGCGTACGACGATCTATGGGACCAGTGAAGGCCCCTTTGCGGTTCGACCGTGGAGATCGGTGAGCACAAAGAGCAGAACACATGAAGTTTACCCAGGTTCGGGCTACTGTGAAGTGTAAAACCTTACTCCTGCTTTGGTGTATTGGATGTATAAGCACAAGTACAAGGGAGCACAATTCGGGCAAGGTTGTGCGGGAAGTGCAGCTATGCGCGTGTTTGTGCAAAGTGTCGACCTTTGTAAAGGTAGCCATGGGCCTCCTTTCATAGAGAAAGGGGTCACCAAAGTGGCAAAAATGGTAAATATACACTGTGAATAGTTGCTACAATGCTAAATCCCTAACTCTGGTGAGTTAGGACAAACACATTAATTGCATCATGAGGTGTCTTGTGGATGGAGCTCCCCGGCAAGAATGACCTCTTCTTCTGTGTCGTTCGCCCATCTACCTTCTAGTTCCTTGACACATCGTCGGGATGGGTGTCATTAAAGCTATATCTTCGGCGGTGAGCTGCCACGTGCGCAGACAAGACTCACCTAACTACCTGCCCGCTCGACACCTATATGCCAACTAACAACTTGATCGATGAGGTGGAGCAGTGCCAAGGTAGTGGGATTCTTGCCGGGCTCGAAGCTTGCCAGGCTTCACTAACTCCCCGACAAGGATCTTGCCGGGCCTCCCAAGCTGGATCTCCAGTGCTTCCGATCGCTGGCTTGGGTGTCTTCTTTACATATCGTCATGTGGTCTTAATTTATTCTTAGTTATCCTCCGGCAAGCTTTTTCATCGGGAAGGCTGCTACTGCCTGTGCATAAGTCTGGGGTACTAAGGACCCAAATCTTAGTACACCGACAGGAGCCCCGGGGCCTGGGCCACACACGCATTTGAGGCATCATTGGGCTAGGCCCAAAACAATGCTCAGGCACTCATGGCACAAGATAAATGTCATAATCTTCTCTTTAACTGCGCCCCCACGACACACATTAAATGCGAAATGTGGGAGAAGTGGATGAAACAATAGCAACAATAGTGCGCTTGCAAAAGTGCATCCACATCGGAAAGTAAAGAGACAGCCTCGCGTATTCCCCACAAAAAGGAATCTGCACAAGGCGCTGCTCATTTACCTCCTTCATTTTCCAATCTCACAATCTGCCATCGTCTTCCTCCTTGCGTCCAAAACAGAGCACTCTGCATTCATCCGCCACTCCACACTCGCACTCCTCCACAAACCTTGCCTCCAGAGCCGCCATGGCGCCGAAGGCAAGCAAGGACAAGGCGGTGAAGGTCATCGGTGCAGATTCAGAAGCCCTGGCGGAGGCACAGAAAAAGCATGCAATCTTCCCGCCGGTGCTCAACAGATGCGACCTCGTGGACCGGTATGCATATATGCGGGGGAGGAAAACATCAACTCACCCCACTCCACATGTGTTCCCCGGGTCGACTAAAGCGAATGCAGACAAATTTCCTTTATTTGTCGTGTATTTTTACTATAGACTGTGTCCTCCTTTCTCCGGTTTCTTCAATGACATCATGTACACATTTGGCTTCCGTCTTCTTGATTTTATGCCAAATGTTGTAACTTGCATGCCCGTTTTTCCTCATCTCTACGGAAATTTCGCCGGAGTCACACCCAACACCGCCCTCTTCCGCCACTATTGTGTCCCCCCGCATCGAGTCGGGAGATGCCCTTTCTGGTTCAATCACTTGGATTCCCAGGATGTGGAATAAGGAAATATACCCAGACGGAAATTTGCGCAAAAGGTGGGAAGAATGGTGGGCTGAGTGGTGTTGGATCAAAGAGAAAGAGCCCCAGCAAGATAAGGTGATCCGGCGCAAAGAATGGAGCGACTTTGCGCCTGATGACAAGAAGCTCGAGATCGCGATCACTAGGATTCACCATCTCAAATATGTCGGGCTCACAATTGAAATGGTGGGGGCTGACTTCCTCTGTCGCAGAATTGCTCCTCTGTAGAACAAGGGAAGGCCAGCATGGGAGTACAAAAATGTCGCTGACATCATGAGGTTACACCCTGGCTTGAACAACAATGTGACAGCCATGCAGCACACAGCCCTCTGCCACGCTCTGTTTAGGCCTGACAACAACACCAAACTGTCGGCAAGAATCGTCCCCTTGTGCAATAATTATGCCCTGAGTTCCATCATCGCCATGATGCCGGAGTGCAATGCTCGTGGGGTTGTCGGAAATTGGGCCGAGCCTACAACAAAGCGTGCACAAGAGTTATTTGACAACTTGACAGAGAAGGCTGATGCGGCTTGAACTACGTTGGTATTTCCCCAAAGAGGAAGGAATGATGCAGCACAGCTACGGTAGGTATTTCCCTCAGTGATGAGACCAAGGTTATCGAACCAGTAGGAGAACCACGCGACATCGCGTAAACAGCTCCTGCACACAAAGAACAAATACTTGCAACCCAACGTAAGAGAGGGGTTGTCAATCCCTCACGGGTAAAAAAGATAGGTAAAATTTTAGTAGATTGGATAAATAGATCTCGCAGGAACGCAAGATAAAATAAATAATAATAAATTGCAGCAAGGTATTTTTGTATTTTTGGATTAATAGATCTGAAAATAAAAACAAATAAAAATAGACCACGAAGGCAAATATAATAAAGAAGAGACCCGGGGGCCATAGATTTCACTAGTGGCTTCTCTCTAGAAAAATAGCATACGATGGTAAACAAATTACTGTTGGACAATTGATAGAACTTCAAATAATCATTACGATATCTAGACAACGGACTAAGGCATAGCCTAGTGGTGGGAAGGGGTTGATGCCTTCCCACCCACCCAGGTTCAAGGCATGGTACTTGCAATTTGGGTTTGTTGCACCAATTATATTGTAGGGGGTTCCCTTACAGTCTTTCTGTAAAAAAAATGATATCCAGACAATGATCATTATATAGGCATCATGTCCAAGATTAGTAGACCGACTCCTTCCTGCATCTACTAGTATTACTCCACACATCGATCACTATCCAGCATGCATCTAGTGTATTAAGTTCATGGAGAAACGTAGTAATGCAATAAGAACGATGGCATGATGTAGAAAAGATCTATTTATGTAGAAATAGACCCCATCTTGTTATCCTCAATAGCAACGATACATACGTGTCGGTTCCCCTTCTGTCACTGGGATCAAGAACCATATGATCGAACCCATCACAAAGCACCTCTTCCCATGGCAAGAAAAATTGATCTAGTTGGTCTAACTAAACCAAAGATTCAAAGAAGATATACGAGGCTATAAGTAATCATGCATATAAGAGATCAAAAGACTCAAATAACTTTCATGGATAAAAACATAGATCTGATCATAAACTCAAAGTTCATCGGATCCCAACAAACACACTGCAAAAAGAGTTACATCAAATAGATCTCCAAGAGACCATTGTATTGAGAATCAAAAGAGAGAGAAGAAGCCATCTAGCTACTAACTACGGTCCCGTAGGTCTACAATGAACTACTCACGCATCATCGGAGAGGCACCAATGAGGATGATGAACCCCTCTGTGATGGTGTCTAGATTGGATATGTGGTTTCTGGAACTTGCAGCGGCTTGAATTGATTTTTGTCGACTCCCCTAGGGTTTTTGGAATACTGGGGTATTTATAGAGCAAAGAGTCGGTCCGAGAGGTGATACGTCTCCAACGTATCTACTTTTCCTAACGCTTTTCCTCTTGTTTTGGACTCTAATTTGCATGATTTGAATGAAACTAACCCCGGACTGACGTTGTTTTCACCATAACTACCATGGTGTTGTTTTTGTGCAGAAATAGAAGTTCTCGGAATGGAACAAAACTTTGCGAGGATTTTTTATACAATAAACAAGAATTTCTGGAGCCAAGATATACCGAAGGGGGGCACCTGGGTGGGCACAAGCCACCAGGGCACCCCCCTCCTGGCACGCCCAGGTGGGTTGTCCCCACCTGGTGGCCCCGCAGACCCTAAAACCGATGCTATAAAATCCTATTTTCTAGAAAAAATCAAGGAGAAAGAATTATCGCGATCCACGAGACGAAGCCGCCGTCACCTCTTGTTCTTCACTGGGAGGCCAGATCTAGAGTCCGTTTGGGGCTCCGGAGAGGGGGATCTTCGTTCTTCGTCATCACCAGCACTTCTCCATCACCAACTCCATGATGCTCCCCACCGGGAGTGAGTAATTCCTTCGTAGGCTCGCCGGTCGGTGAGGAGTTGGATGAGATTCATCATGTAATCGAGTTGGTTTTCTTAGGGCTTGATCCCTAGTATGAACTATGTTCTAAGATTGATGTTGCTATGACTTTTCCATGCTTAATGCTTGTCACTTTGGGCCCGGGTGCCATGATTTCAGATCCGAACCGTTTATGTTATCACCATTATATCCATGTTCTAGATCTGATCTTGCAAGTTATAGTCACCTACTACGTGTTATGATCCGGCAACCCCGGAGTGACAATAGTCGGGACCACTCTCGGTGATGACCGTAGTTTGAGGAGTTCATGTATTCACTATGTGTTAAATGCTTTGTTTCGGTTCTGTATTAAAATGAGGCCTTAATATCCCTTAGTTTCCAATATGGACCCCGCTGCCACGGGAGGGTAGGACAAAAGATGTCATGCAAGTTCTTTCCATAAGCATGTATGACTATTTATGGAATACATGCCTACATTATATTGATGAACTGGAGCTAGTGTCGTATCGCCCTAGGTTATAACTGTCTCATGATGAATATCATCCAACAAGTCACCGATCCAATGCCTACGTATTTATCCTATATTGATCTTGCTAAGTTACTACTGTTGCATTTGTTACAATACTACTGCTATCACTGTTACCGTTACCATTGTTGCTGCTACTATTATCAAAACTATCATACTACTTTGCTACCGATCACTTTGCTGTAGATAATTAATCTCCAGGTGTGGTTGAATTGACAACTCAGCTGCTAATACCTTCAAATATTCTTTGGCTCCCCTTGTGTTGAATCTATAAATTTGGGTTGGATACTCTACCCTCGAAAACTATTGTGATCCCCTATACTTGTGGGTTATCAAGACCTTTTTCTGGCGTCGTTGCCGGGGAGCATAGCTATATTGTTGAGTCACTTGGGATTATTATCAATTTATCACTATGAAGAATCTGAAGGATGCTAAGACTAAGATATTTCCCTCAAAGACGAGGGGAGGTAAGGAACTGCATCCAATTCTGCTTTAGATTCACCTTCTGTTATAAGTAAACTTGCAACACCACCACATGCTATCAATTCTGATATGTCGCAAGTTATTGATGATGCTACTTCTTCTATGGATAATGCTTATAATGATGCTAGTACCTTGCTTGATAATTATGATGTGCCACTTGGTGAATTTCTTGATGAACAAATTGCTAGAGTAATACAACATGATGTTGTTGAATCTAATGATGAGCTTAAAACTGAAACTCCTGAAACACCTGCTAGAACTAGCCTTCCTAGATATGAATTGCCTAAGATACCAGAAGGTTATGTTATGAATGAGGAGATAACTAGAGATATACTTGCATGTAAGGATAGAGATGATCTAGAGAAATTATTATGCAAGTATAAAGAAAAATCTTTGAATGCTAGAATGAAATATGATCCTAAGTTTGCTACTTCACCTATCTTTATTGATGATAAGGATTATGAATTCTCTGTCGACCTAGAGTTAATTACTTTGGTTGAATTTGATCATTTCCATGGTTATGAAACTGAAACTGTTGCAGCACATCTTACTAAGTTGAATGACATAGCCACCCTTTTTACTCATGATGAGAAAACTTGCTATTACTTTATTCTCATATTATTTTCGTTCTCATTAAAGGGTGATGCTAAAGCTTGGTACAATACTCTTGCTCTTGGTTGTGTGCGTAGTCGCCGAGATATGATTTATTACTTCTCTGAAAAATATTTCCCTGCTCATAAGAAACAAGCTGCCTTGCAGGAAATATTTAAATTTGTTCGAACTAAAGAAGAGAGTCTCCCACAAGCTTGGGGGAGGCTTTGCCAATTACTTAATGCTTTGCCTAATCATCCTCTTAAGAAAAATGAAATACTCGGTATCTTCTATAATGGACTAATAACCGATGCTTCTAGGGATTTCCTAGATAGTTGTGCTGGTTGTGTTTTTAGGGAACGAACTGTTGGGCAAGCTGAAGAATTATTGAATAACATATTGAAAAATTATGATGATTGGACCCTTCCTGAACCACCACCTAAACCCACTCTGAAGAAGAGGGGTATATTATATCTCAGTCCTGAAGATATGCAAGAGGCAAAGAAATCTATGAAGGAAAATGTATTAAAGCTGAGGATGTTAAAAATTTACCTCCTATTGAAGAAATACATGGGTTTAATACACCACCACTGCTTAAGGTGGTAGAGGTAAATTCTCTAATGGAGTTCAATGATAATGACAATCCTCGCAATATGCATCCTAGCCAATGCCTTTATGTGTTTGAAAACTACATTAGAAAACAAGATCACTTCAATGCAAATGTTATGAAAAAATTGAAATATAATTCTGATATAATTGCTCGCTTGAGTGACTTGTTATTTAGAATCTCAAATGAGGTTAGAGGTGTTGGAAAGCATGCTTCTATGGTACAAACCCAGTTAGAACAAGTTGCTAAATCTCAAAGAGAGTTGCTAGATGAAATGAATAATAATATACATGACTTCGTTGTTAGAGTAGCAACTAGAGGAGGTAAAATGACTCAGGAACCACTTTATCCTGAAGGACACCCAAAAATAATTGAACAAGATTCACAAAGAAATAACACTAGTGCACCTAGTCCTTCTAAAAAGAAAAAGAAAAAGAAAAAGAAAAATTTTACGACTTCACATGCTTCTAGTGAACCTGAAGTAGAAAAACCTCCTGATAATGATAAAGAAGTTTCTATCTCTGATGTTGAAACTCAGTCTGGTAATGAACACTCACCTTCTTATAATGAAAAAGACAATGATAAGGTTCATGAAGATTCTCGACCAAATAGTAAAGAACCAGACAATGATGTTGAGATACAACCACTTGTTGATCTTGATAACCCACAATCTAAGAATAAAAGATATGACAAAAGAGACTTCATTGCTAGAAAACACGGCAAAGAAAGAGAACCGTGGGTTCAAAAACCTATGCCCTTTCCACCTAAGTCAACTAAAAAGAAAGATGATGAAGAATTTCAACGCTTTGCTGTAATGCTGAGGCCAGTCTTTTTGCTTACTCGTTTGACTGATATCTTGAAAATGCCTCTGTCGGATTTCGGGTTCTGGCAAAACCCTTGAGGTTCGAACACTGGGGTGCGCACGAAAATCTCTCCTCCCTCTAGCTCACGCCCTCACTGAGATCTCAAGGCTCAGCGCGTCGAACTCGCAGAGTAAAGGGACATAAGATTTATACTGGTTCGGGCCACCGATGTGGTGTAATACCCTACTCCAGTGTGGTGTGGTGGATTGCCTCTTGGGCTGAGGATGGACAGTTACAAGGGAAGAACAGCCTCCTGAGGAGAGGTGCTCTTGTGCTTGGTGAGTCTGTGTGGTGGCCTTAGTGGAATGGATCCGGTCCAAGATGAGATGCCTCCTACGGTGGTGGCTAGTCCTATATATAAAGGCCCGGGTCCTCTTCCCAAATATTAGGCGGGAAGGGATTCCACAACGACCAATTTGAAGGGGGACAACTAGTACAAGCTATCCTGACAAAATATGGTCTTTTCCTGCCAAAGGCTCTGGTGGTGACGCCGTCCTGGGATCCACGGTGACCTCCACCCTGCCGTCCTGTTGGTCTTTGTCTCGTTGCATCGATATGGAAACCTTTGCCTGCTGCCTCGGGACTCCTCGCCTACACTTGCCTCTTTAGCACCAAAGAGGAAACGAGGACACTGTGCCCTGGCGCCCGCCTGGCCCTGGTCGTCATGGCTTGCATCACAGGAACCTCGCGAGGTGCCCCTTGCCTTGATCTCTCCGCCCCTCGTGAGCCAGCTTGGTGAGGCCGCCCCCGAGGAGGTCTTGTGTCGTCCGCCTCATGAGGCTCGGCCCCTCGCGAGGGTCTTGAGTGTTTGCTGGTGAAGATGGGCCGTACGGGGCCGTTGATGGAGCCACGCCGTGGGCCGCAGGCAGGCAAGTCTGGGGACCCCCGTTCCTAGGACGCCGACAGTAACCCCCAGGCCCAAGGCGCACTCGGACTTGGCTTCGAGGCGAAGCCAAGGGGCAAGTACAGAGCGCCGCGGGCCCCAGCAGCCTGTGGCCTTGGTTGACGCATGGCGATTGATGGGGTGCAGGCATCTCCACTTCCCCACGCCGCCTCGACAACTGCCCGACTTGATGAGTCCCCGCTCCATGCAGAAAAAAGGTCATTATTACCTTAGATCATGGAGGCCGGCGTTTGGCCTCCTCTTGGCTATAAATGGGAAGGGGGGCGGAGCCCCCATCACCCATCTCTTCCTTCGCTTCTCCTGCTTCTTCTCCCTTGCTTCATCGCTAGCAACGACAATCATGGCGCCGATGAAGAGGTTCTCGGCCGCAGAAAAGGGGAAGGCCCGCCAGGAGGGGCCCGACTCGCCGCCACCCAAGAGGGGCGTGGTTGCCCGCGTAAGCACGCCGCAACCCCCACTGTGCCCCCTCGCGGCTGCGGCTGCGCCTCCTCGCGCGGTGGGAGTCGCCCAGGTTGTGGCAGTCCCGTCGATGAAGTGAGGCACGCCATGGTTGCACGGCCTCCCCGGCCGTGCTTCCATTCGGTGGAGGTGATGCCAGAGTTCATCATGTGGTCAGAGAACCTAGCCGGCACCTGGCTTGAGCTTCCATGCTTCTTCGCCAGTGAACTGCCGGCCATGGGTCCAGGCGATCTCTGGCTGCAAGCGGAGGCTGCTGCAGCAGGGCTTCGTGGGTCGCGGTGGAAGTCTCCGGTGCAGGCAACGCAGCCCTAGCCCGCGACTGGCAGATGTTTGCCCGTGTGCGCAGCCTGGGAAGGCGGTGTGCCCTCCACTTCAAGTACGATGGCGACACGACCCTCTACATGCGGGTATTCGGGGAAGATGGTCGCCATGTCGGGTGCTTCCCCGAGGACAACGACGGCGACGAGGTGCTCGGCCTTGGCGACGGTCATGACGAGGATGAAGGTGGCCTCGTCCTCGGTGCTGGTCGCGGCTCGTCCAGCTACGGTGGCTCCTCCTCCAGCGACAGCTCCAACAGCGGCGGCTATGACCAGCCGCCACACCGCCGTGCCCGTTTCGAGGGTGGCAGCGGGTCGTCTCGTCGCCGTGCTCCAGTGAAGTGCGAGGAGGGGTCTGGCTAAGCCCGGGAGAGCACCATGGGCCCACCCTCGCGAACTGCTATGGGGGCACGCGCCACTTTTGTTTTGTTCTTTCCTCCCCGCAGTTTAAGAAGAAACAAGTATAGGCCCTATAGGGGCGTGTAATGAACCATGATTTCCAAGTCGCTATGTTATGTTTATCATTCCTACGTCGTGTTACAGTACCAACGTTTTATGTAGGCATGTAGAGATAACTTAGCTTGATGTGTCTGAAGTAGTTTCCGCCCCGTGAGGCACGCATTTCCTAGTGCCTCGTGAGGCCTCCTTTGCTCGGGAGGCATCTAGGAACTGCAAAAATTCATTAGGAAACTCTTATTCTTCCGAACCCTGGTCGCAGGCGCAGCCGGCCACGACCCAGTGCTTTGCATCGCGGTACCCGAGGGGCACAAATTGAGAGAGGTGCGCCAGCTTGCGAGCTCGGGCGAGGGTGCATCGTGAAGAACAGGAAAAACGCTCACGAGGGCACTTGTCCAGCCCCCTTGCGAGGCATGCGAGGGAGAGCACGGGTCAAAACAAGGAATCGAAGGCAGAAACGGAGGCAAAAGGCGATGGAACCAAGCCGGCAAGGAACACCAGAAAGCAAATTTTCAGTAAAGAGGGCAAGCCAACTAAGGAAAGCAAATGAAAAGCCGTGTCCAGCACCTATTCTAGTCTTCTCACCAGCGCGGAGCTAAGTGCTGCCACTAGGACGTGGGAGGGAGCCCCCGAGGCCCGAGGGCAGCACTCCTGAGACTCCGGGGCGTGTACACCCCCACTCATTATTACGTGAGAGTGTCATGAGCGGAGACCTTCATAGGCACGGGGCCTTGCTTCACAGGCGCTGGGCCTTGCTTCATGGGTAGAACTTCTAGAGGTGGTGGATGTTTCAGGTGTTCTAGATGGGGATCCCGTCCTGCGTCTCTAGGTGCTTGGCGCCAGGCCCGGAGACACGGACGATCCTAAACGGGCCCTCCCACATGGGCGAGAGCTTGTGCATCCCTTCCCTGGAGAGCACCCGCCTCAGGACGAGATCACCTACCTCGAGCGTCCTGGAGCGGATGCTGCGACAGTGGTACCATCGCAGCGCCTGCTGGTACCTTACCGCTCAGAGCGAGGCTTCATGGCGGCGTTCCTCCCCCAGCACAAGGTCCATCCCCCGCATGGCGTCCTGCTGTGTCTCATCAAATGCCAGGACCCGTGCGGAGCGATGCTTGACCTCATGAGGGAGAACCGCTTTTGCTCCGTAGACGAGAAAGAACGGGGTTTCGCCTGCCGGCTTGGTGGCGGTGGTGCGGATGGACCACAACACAGATTGGAGCTCATCGTGCTAGCCCTTGCCGCATGCCTCAAGCTTCCTCTTGAAGGTCCTAGTCTTGAGGCCTCCGAGGACCTCTGCGTTGGCACGTTCGGCTTGACCATTGCTCCTGGGGTGTGCCACCGAAGCGTAGCAGATCTGCGTTCCAAGGTTAGCATAATATGTCTTGAAGAGATTGATAGTGAACTGCGAGCCATTATCGTTGATGATGCGGTTAGGGACCCTGAACCGGCTCACGAGGCCCTTGATGAACTTGACCGCAGATCCGGCCGGGATGGTGCGGACAGCTTCTACCTCCGCCCATTTGGTGAATTTGTCGATGGCAAAGTAGAGGTAGCGATAACCCCATGCGCTCGAGGGAACGGGCCTAAGATATCCAGCCCCCAGACTATGAACGACCACGAGAGCGGAATTGTCTGGAGGCCCTGAGCTGGGTGATGGATTTGCTTGGCGTGGAATTGGCAGGCCTCGCAGGACTTCACCAGCTTGGTTGCGTCGTTGAGCGCCGTAGGCCAGTAGAACCCGCTGCCGAATGCCTTGCCGACGAGGATTCGTGACGATGAGTGGTGCCTGCAGTCTCCGCCATGTATGTCAGCCAGCAACTCGTTCCCTTGTTCCCTGGAGATGCATCATAAGGAAACATCATTTGGCTGCTTCCTGTATAACTCACCGTCCTGAATGCAGTATGCCGTAGCCTGTCGGGCCACACGCTCTGCGTCCTCCTCCTTCTCCGGTAGCGTCCCTTGCGTTAGGTATTCCTTGAGCTCCTTGGTCCAGCACCCCTCCCGAGGCTCGAGCGCCAGGAGTAGGCGCGCTCCCAAGGTCGGGCCGCAAGCCAGGGCTCCCGAGGCAGGTGGTTGGGGGAGCTCCTCCCGAGGTGGCGCTGACCCCGAAAGCTTAGGTGCCGCCGACGGCTTGAAGAGCCTCTCCTCAAAGATGCCAGGCTCTTGGGGTTGTCGCTTGGACGCCCTTTTGGCGATGTCGTCGGCCTCCTTGTTGGTGTCACGGGGTACGTGATGCAACTCTAGACCCAGGAAATGCTTTTCCATTTTGCGTACCTTCGCAAGGTATGCCTCCATGTGCTTGTCCTTCAGCTCGTATACCTTGTTGGAGAAGTTGACGAGGAGCTGTGAGTCGCCCTTGATGGTGAGGCGCTTCACCCCCAGGGCCACCATGACCTTGAGGCCAGCGATGAGGCCTTCATACTCCGTGATGTTGTTGGAGACCTTCTCGCCCTGCTGGAAGCAGAGCTGCATGACATAGCAGAGCTTGTCCTGAGTAGGCGAGATGAGCACTGCTCCAGCCCCCGCGCCCTGGCGTGCGAACATGCCATCGAAATACATGACCCAGCCATCTGGTGCTTTACTTCTTGGTGAGAGGGATCGGTCCTCGCCTGCTTCAAATCCCAGGGCATCAGTCCATTCTGCCACGAAGTCGGCGAGCGCGGCCCCCTTGATGACCCTAGTGGCGCTGAACTCCAGCTGGAATGCTTGCAGCTCGATGTTCCATTCGACGACTCTTCCAACAACGTTGGGGCTCCTGAGTACCCTCTCCAGCGGGTAGGCCGAGACGACCTTGATCGGGTGACCTTGGAAGTAGTGCCACAGTTTACGTGAGGCCACCAAAAGCGCGAGAAAGAGCTTCTGAGGCATGGGGTACCATGCCCTTGCATCCCGCAGTACTGTGCTGATGAAATATATTGGGTGCTCAACGAGGGCGGGAACGTCGACGGAGCTTGTGCTTGCCGACAGTTGGGGCGTCTCCTGAGATGATGGGACCCCAAGAGCCTGATCGCTTGCTGGGACCTCTGCCGGCCCGCGAACGCCGCCTTGCTGGGCCTGGTCACCCGTTGGCATTGCTACAGCCTTTGCGGTGCCCTCTGGGTCCTGTATCGCCTCGGCTGGCGGTGCGGTGCGGCGCGGCAGCCCCTTGGCCTGGCGCTCTTCCTAAACTGCCACTAGAGCTGCGCTGGCGGAGTAGGGAGTGGCGGCAAGGTAAAGCACCAGGGGCTCGAGAGGGTGAGGCGCCACCATCATCGGAGGACTGGTCAGGTATCTCTCGAGGTCTTGAAATGCTTGGTCAGCTTCCGGGGTCCACTCGAACGGGCCTTTCTTCTTCATCAGCTTGAAGAATGGCAGGGCGCATGCTACCTCTTGAGCACTACGTTGGATTTCCCCGAAGAGGAAAGGATGATGCAGCAAAGTAGCGTAAGTATTTCCCTCGGTTTTTGAGAACCAAGGTATCAATCCAGTAGGAGGTTGTGCGCGCGTCCCCTAGTACCTGCACAAAGCAAATAACTCCTCGCAACCAACGCAATAAGGGGTTGTCAATTCCTTCACGGTCACTTACGAGAGTGAGATCTGATAGATAGGATAAGATAATATTTTTGGTATTTTTGTGATAAAGATGCAAAGTAAAATAAAAGCAAAGTAACAGCAAAGGAAATAACTAAGTATTGGAATATTAATATGATGAAGATAGACCCGGGGGCCATAGGTTTCACTAGTGGCTTCTCTTGAGAGCATAAGTATTTTATGGTGGGTGAACGAATTACTGTTGAGCAATTGACAGAATTGAGCATAGTTATGAGAATATCTAGGTATTATCATGTATATAGGCATCGCGTCCAAGACAAGTAGACCGACTCCTGCCTGCATCTACTACTATTACTCCACTCATCGACCGCTATCCAGCATGCATCTAGAGTATTAAGTTCAAGAAAACAGAGTAACTCCTTAAGCAAGATGACATGATGTAGAGGGATAAATTCATGCAATATGATTAAAAAAACCATCTTGTTATCCTCGATGGCAACAAGACAATACGTGCCTTGCTGCCCCTACTGTCACTGGGAAAGGACACCGCAAGATTGAACCCAAAGCTAAGCACTTCTCCCATTGCAAGAAAGATCAATCTAGTAGGCCAAACCAAACTGATAATTCGAAGAGACTTGCAAAGATAACCAATCATACATAAAAGAATTCAGAGAAGATTCAAATATTGTTCATAGATAGACTTGATCATAAACCCACAATTCATCAGTCTCAACAAACACACCACAAAAAGAAGATTACATCGAATAGATCTCCACAAGAGAGGGGGAGAACATTGTATTGAGATCCAAAAAGAGAGAAGAAGCCATCTAGCTACTAACTATGGACCCGAAGGTCTGAGGTAAACTACTCACACTTCATCGGAGAGGCTATGGTGTTGATGTAGAAGCCCTCCATGATGGATACCCCCTCCGGTGGAGCTCTGGAACAGGCCCCAAGATGGGATCTCGTGGATACAGGAAGTTACGGCGGTGGAATTAGGGTTTTGGCTCCGTCTCTGATCATTTGGGGGCACGTAGGTATATATAGGAGGAAGGAGTACGTCGGTGGAGCAAAAAGGGGCCCACGAGGGTGGAGGGCGCGCCTGGGGGGGGGGGGTAGGCGCGCCCCTACCTCGTGGCCTCCTCCTTTGTTTCTTGACGTAGGGTCCAACTCTCCTGGCTCATGTTCGGTGAGAAAATCACGTTCCCGAAGGTTTTATTCCGTTTGGACTTCGTTTGATATTCCTTTTCTTCGAAACCCTAAAATAGGCAAAAAAAGCAATTCTGGGCTGGGCCTCCGGTTAATAGGTTAGTCCCAAAACTAATATAAAAGTGGAAAATAAAGCCCAATAATGTCCAAAACAGTAGATAATATAGCATGGAGCAATCAAAAATTATAGATACGTTGGAGACGTATCAAGCATCCCCAAGCTTAATTCCTGCTCGTCCTCGAGTAGGTAAATGATGAAAACAGAATTTTTGCTGTGGAATGCTACTAGGCTTAATTTTAATGTAATTCTTCTTAATTGTGGCATGAATATTCAGATCCGAAAGATTCAAGATAAAAGTTCATATTGACATAAAAATAATAATACTTCAAGCATACTAACAAAGCAATTATGTCTTCTCAAAATAACATGGCCAAAGCAAGTTCATCCCTACAAAATCATATAGTTTAGTCATGCTCCATTTTTGTCACACAAGAATACTCTCATCATGCACAACCCCGATGACAAGCCAAGGAATTGTTTCATACTTTAGCAATCTCAAACCTATAAACTTTCACGCAATATATGAGCGCGAGCCATGGACATGACACTATGAGTGGAATAGAATATGATGATGGGGGTTATGTGGAGAAGACAAAAAGGGAGAAAGTCTCACATCAACGAGGCTAATCAATGGGATATGGAGATGCCCATCGATTGATGTTAATGCAAGGAGTAGGGATTGCCATGCAACGGATGCACTAGAGCTATAAATGTATGAAATCTCAACAAAAGAAACTAAGTGGGTGTGCATCCAAATTGCTTGCTCACGAAGACCTAGGGCACTTGAGGAGGCCCATTGTTGGAATATACAAGCCAAGTTCTATAATGAAAAATTCCCACTTAGTATATGAAAGTGACAAAACAAAAGACTCTCTATCATGAAGATTATGGTGCTACTTTGAAGCACAAGTGTGGCAAAGGATAGTAGCATTGTCCTTCTCTCTTTTTCTCTCATTTTTTGGGCCTTCTCTTTTTTATGGCCTTTATCTCTCTCTTTTTTTATATTCCTCACTTGGGACAATGCTCTAGAAAATGATGATCATCACACTTCTATTTATTTACAACTCAATGATTTCAACTCGATACTAGAACAAAAGATGACTCTATATGAATGCCTCCGACGGTGTACCGGGATATGCAATGAATCAAGAGTGACATGTATGAAAATTATGAATGGTGGCTTTGCCACAAATACTATGTCAACTACATGATCATGCTAAGCAATATGACAATGATGAATGTGTCATGATAAAAGGAATGGTGGAAAGTTGCATGGCAATATATCTCGGAATGGCTATGGAGATGCCATAATAGGTAGGTATGGTGGCTGTTTTGAGGAAGATATAAGGAGGTTTATGTGTGAAAGAGCGTATCATATCACGGGGTTTGGATGCACCGGCGAAGTTTGCACCAACTCTCAATGTGAGAAAGGGCAATGCACGGTACCGAAGAGGCTAGCAATGATGGAAGGGTGAGAGTGCATATAATCCATGGACTCAACATTAGTCATAAAGAACTCACATACTTATTGCAAAAATCTACAAGTCATCAAAAACCCAAGCACTACGCGCATGCTCCTAGGGAGATAGATTGGTAGGAAAAGACCATCGCTCGTCCCCGACCGCCACTCATAAGGAAGACAATCAAAGAACACCTCATGTTTCAAATTTGTTACATAACGTTTACCATACATGCATCCTACGGGACTTACAAACTTCAACACAAGCACTTCTCAAATTCAAAACTACTCAACTAGCACGACTTTGATATTATTACCTCCATATCTCAAAACAATCATCAAGCATCAAACTTCTCTTAGTGTTCAAAATACTCATAAGAATTTTTTTACTAACCTTGAATACCTAGCATATTAGGATTATTTAAGAAAATTACCATGCTATTTAAGACTCTCAAAATAATCTAAGTGAAGCATGAGAGATCAATAGTTTCTTAAAACAAATCCACCACCGTGCTCTAAAAGATATAAGTGAAGTACTAGAGCAAAACTATATAACTCAAAATATATAAGCGAAGCACATAGAGTATTCTAACAAATTATAAATCATGTATGGCTCTCTCAAAAGGTGTTTACAACAAGGATGATTGTGGTAAACTAAAAAGCAAAGACTCAAATCATACAAGACGCTCCAAGCAAAACACATATCATGTGGTGAATAAAAATATAGCTCCAAGTAAAGTTACCGATAGAAGTAGACGAAAGAGGGGATGCCTTCCGGGGCATCCCCAAGCTTTGGCTTTTAGGTGTCCTTAGATTATCTTGGGGGTGCCATGGGCATCCCCAAGCTTAGTCTCTTGCAACTCCTTGTTCCATAATCCATCAAATATTTACCCAAAACTTGAAAACTTCACAACACAAAACTCAAAGTAGAAAATCTCGTGAGCTCCGTTAGCGAAAGAAAACAAAAGACCACTTCAAGGTACTGTAATGAACTCATTATTTATTTATATTGGTGTTAAACCTACTGTATTCCAACTTCTCTATGGTTTATAAACTATTTTACTAGCCATAGATTCATCAAAATAAGCAAACAACACACGAAAAACAGAATCTGTGAAAAACAGAACAGTCTGTAGTAATCTGTAACTAGCGCAAGATCTGGAACCTCAAAAATTCTAAAATAAATTGCTTGACATGAGGAATTTATCTATTAATGATCTGAAAAAATAATTAACTAAATAGCAATTTCCAAATAAAAATGGCAGCAGTTCTCGTGAGCGCTAAAGTTTCTGTTTTTTACAGCAAGATATTAAGACTTTCCCCAAGTCTTCCCAACGGTTCTACTTGGCACAAACACTAATTAAACACAAAAAACACAACCAAAACAGAGGATAGGTAAATTATTTATTACTAAACAGGAGCAAACAGCAAGGAATAAAAATAAAATTGGGTTGCCTCCCAACAAGCGCTATCGTTTAACGCCCCTAGCTAGGCATAAAAAGCAAGGATAGATCTAGGTATTGCCATCTTTGGTTGGTAATTCTTCAATGAGGCATCTACCATCCCTAGGAATTTCTTTATTTTTAGTTATTATCAAAATTTTAGGCACAAGATCGGAAAATTCATTTGTAACAAATGGTTCCTTAATGATAGCAACAAGATTGGGATGAATACTTATAGATTTGAGATCCGCAGTTTCCTTACTAGAGGATTCACCCTTATTTTTAGGAACATACATAAGCTTGGAAATTTTAGTCGGAGGACTTGGAGTATTCTTTATGGAAGAAAAAGCGGTTCCCAAGTTGGTAATGATACCCTCAAGTTTATCGATTCTAGTGGAATCATGATTTATTTTGTCATTAACTATGGGTTCCTTCTCTTTAATATTTTTCAAAGTGACTCCTACTTTAGATCCATATTGAGAGATTCGGTTGTGGATCTTTTTATCCAAATTTTCAATTGACTCTACGGTAGCAACCTTATTTTCAATAATTTCGAGCCTTTGCATTACATGCTCCAAAGTTAATACAGTTCCATTAACCAAAAGAGGTGGTGAGCCAAATAAATCTATCATAGCATTATAAGAATCAAAAGTGTGGCTACCCAAGAAATTCCCTCCGGTAATGGTATCAAGGACAAATCTGTACCAAGGAGAAACGCCTACATAAAAATTGCGAAGAAGAACGGAAGTAGATTGCTTCCTGGTAGATCTATTTGAGCATTGCAAATTCTATACCAAGCGTCTTTTAGATTTTCTCCCTCCCTTTGCTTAAAATTTAGAACTTCATTCTCGGGAGACAATGGAGAAGATAGAGGACTAGCCATAACGACAAGTAAACGGAAAAAAGGCAAATAGAGAAAGAGAGGGAGGATAGAGAGAGAGGGCGAATAAAACGGCAAGGGTGAAGTGGGGGAGAGGAAAACGAGAGGCAAATGGCAAATAATGTAATGCAGGAGATAAGGATTGTGATGGGTACTTGGTATGTTGACTTTTGCGTAGGCGCCAGAAATGGCTCATTGTTGGAAGTCAAATCTTGACTTGCGCGAACCTCCCCGGCAGCGGCGCTAGAAATTCTTCTTGCTACCTCTTGAGCACTGCATTGGATTTCCCCGAAGAGGAAAGGATGATGCAGCAAAGTAGCGTAAGTATTTCCCTCAGTTTTTGAGAACCAAGGTATCAATCCAGTAGGAGGTTGCGCGCGCGTCCCCTAGTACCTGCACAAAGCAAATAACTCCTCGCAACCAACGCGATAAGGGGTTGTCAATCCCTTCACGGTCACTTACGAGAGTGAGATCTGATAGATATGATAAGATAATATTTTTGGTATTTTTGTGATAAAGATGCAAAGTAAAATAAAAGCAAAGGAAATAACTAAGTATTGGAAGATTAATATGATGAAGATAGACCCGGGGCTATAGGTTTCACCAGTGGCTTCTCTCAAGAGCATAAGTATTTTACGGTGGGTGAACGAATTACTGTTGAGCAATTGACAGAATTGAGCATAGTTATGAAAATATCTAGGTATGATCATGTATATAGGCATCACATCCAAGACAAGTAGACCGACTCCTGCCTGCATCTACTACTATTACTCCACTCATCGACCGCTATCCAGCATGCATCTAGAGTATTAAGTTCAAGAAAACATAGTAACGCCTTAAGCAAGATGACATGATGTAGAGGGATAAATTCATGCAATATGATAAAAACCCATATTGTTATCCTCGATGACAATAATACAATACGTGCCTTGCTGCCTCTACTGTCACTGGGAAAGGACACCGCAAGATTAAACCCAAAGCTAAGCACTTCTCTCATTGCAAGAAAGATCAATCTAGTAGGCCAAACCAAACTGATAATTTGAAGAGACTTGCAAAGATAAACAATCATACATAAAAGAATTCAGAGAAGATTCAAATTTTGTTCATAGATAGACTTGATCATAAACCCACAATTCATCGGTCTCAACAAACACACCGCAAAAAGAAGATTACATCGAATAGATCTCCACAAGAGAGGGGGAGAACATTGTATTGAGATCCAAAAAGAGAGAAGAAGCCATCTAGCTAATAACTATGGACCCGAAGGTCTGAGGTAAACTACTCACACTTCATCGGAGAGGCTATGGTGTTGATGTAGAAGCCCTCCGTGATGGATACCCCCTCCGACGGAGCTCCGGAACAGGCCCCAAGATGGGATCTCGTGGATACAGGAAGTTACGGCAGTGGAATTAGGGTTTTGGCTCCGTCTCTAATCGTTTGGGGGTACGTAGTTATATATAGGAGGAAGGAGTACATAGGTGGAGCAACAGGGGGCCCACGAGGGTGGAGGGCACGCTTAGGGGGGGGGGGGGGTAGGCGCGCCCCCTACCTCGTGGCCTCCTCCTTTGTTTCTTGACATAGGGTCCAAGTCTCCTGGATCATGTTCGGTGAGAAAATCACGTCCCCGAAGGTTTCATTCCGTTTGGATTCCGTTTGATATTCCTTTTCTTTGAAACCCTAAAATAGGCAAAAAAACATCAATTCTGGGCTGGGCCTCCGCTTAATAGGTTAGTCCCAAAAATAATATAAAAGTGGAAAATAAAGCCCAATAATGTCCAAAACAATAGATAATATAGCATGGAGCAATAAAAAATTATAGATACGTTGGAGACGTATCAGCGCACTCTCCCAACTTGGAGATGAAGCGCCCAGCGAGGTCACGCAGCCTGCAAGCTTCTGCATCTCCTTGAGAGTTTGTGGTGGGCTCATGTCTTCTATCGCCTTGACCTTCTCTAGGTTGGCCTCGATCCCCCTATGGGACACGAGGAAGCCTAGCAGCTTGCCGAAAGGGACACTAAACACGCACTTCTCTTGGTTGAGCCGCAAGTCCACCTGGCATAGGCTTGTGAAGGTCTCCTCCAGGTCCTGAATCAAAGTTCTCACCTCCCGAGACATCACCACAATGTCGTCGACATAGGCTTCAGCGTTCCTTCCGAGCTGCTGGCCCAGGGCGATGTGCATCGGCCGTTGGAAGGTCGCGCATGCGTTACGCAGCCAGAACGGCATGCAAGTGTAGCATTACACCCCACACGGGGTCAGGAAGGCCGTCTTCTCCACATCCTCCACTACCATCTTGATCTGGTGATAGCCTGAAAACACGTCCAGGGAGCGGGACCGGGTCTTGGGGACAAGCCTTGTTAAGGTTGGTGAAGTCAACACACATGCGCTCCTTGCCACCTTTCTTTGGTACGACGACGGGGTTCGCCAGCCACTCGGGGTACCGAACCTCGTGAATGACACCCGCTGCCTCCAGCTTGTGGGTTTCCTAGACGATGAAGGACTGCTTCTCTCTGGATTGTCGCCGCGCCTTCTGCTTTATGGGGCGCACATTGGGGCACACCCTCAAGTGATGCTCGATCACCCCTCTTGGGACCCCCACTACCTGCTTGGGTTCCCAGGCGAATACATCCTTGTTCACGCGCAGGAACCTCTCCAATGCCTCCTCTTGATTTGGGTTCAGGTTGGCGCCTATGGTGAAGGTGGCTCCTGAGGACCCATCTTCCTGGACCGGCACCTGCTTGGTTTCGGCCCGATCTTGAGTGAACAACTGCTTCTTCTTTGCTGATGTGGCCTCCTTAACCCCTGGGGTGGCCATGTTGGCCGGTCGCGCTACCACAGTGGTTTTGAGGGCACACTTGAGCGCCCCTAGAGCCTCCTTGGTATCTCCAACTATGGTGAGGACGTCCTTGCTCCCGGGCATCTTCATGAGGTTGTAGGCCGGATGGGTCGCCACCATAAACTGAGCCAGAGCCGGGTATCCGAGGATGGCGTTGTATGGAAGGCCGATGCGGGCGATGTCGAATTCGATCATCTCGGTGCAGTAGTTGTCGCGGGTGCCGAAGGTCACATGGAGGCGGATCTGCCCCAAGGGGCTGGTGGAGTCGCCGCCGACCCCGGAGAAGGGCTTGCTGGGTCGGAGCCATTGGAGTGGTACATGAAGAAGGCTGAAAGCCTCCACAGAGAGGACGTTGAGACTGATGCAATTGTCGATGAGGGTCTTGGTGACAGCTACGCTGCAGATGGTGGGCGTGCACAGCATTGGGAGCACGCCCGAGCCGACGGTGGTGGCGGGGTGATCCCCCGTGTCAAAGGTGAGGTCGGCCTTGGGCGCCACCAAACCCGGGGAGCTCCTTGCCACGCGGAAGTGTCGTCAATCTGGCGAAAGAACGGCTTGGTGTGACGGTCCGAGGGTGGTGCTTGCGAGCCGCCAAGGAGGGCCGCGACGGCGAGGGGCGCCGGTGTCGCGAAGTGCGCGACAAAGAGACCGCGCAGCTCCTCCCAGGAGGTCACCGATGATCCTGGCAAGCTAAGCAGCCAGGCGCGCGGCGCGCCAGCCAGAGCCAGGGGGAACCAGTTGGCCATGACCTAGTCGTCGCCTCCGGCTTCGAGGACGGCCTTCTCATACGCCTGCAGGAAGGCCGCTGGATCTGCCGCGCCATCGTAGCGGGGTGGCATCTCTGTCTTGAACTTGCGCGGCCACCGCACCTGCCGCAAGGTGTGGGTGAAGGCCCGGACGCCCGCGACACATCCGCAGGCGCCCGCCGGCCTAATCAGAGGGGTGGCATCTACCATGGAGCTGGACGAAGCAAGCGGAGAGGCGGAGGTTCGGCGCACCCCTACCTGGCGCGCCAAATGTCGAATTTCGGGTTCCCGCAAAACCCTTGAGGTTCAAACACTGGGGTGCGCACGAAAATCTCTCCTCCCTCTAGCTCACGCCCTCACCACGATCTCAAGGCTCAGCGCGTCGAACTCACAGAGCAAAGGGACACAAGATTTATACTGGTTCGGGCCACCGATGTGGTGTAATACCCTACTCCAGTGTGGTGTGGTGAATTGCCTCTTGGGCTGAGGATGGACAGTTACGAGGGAACAACAACCTCCTGAGGAGAGGTGCTCTTGTGCTTGGTGAGTTTGTGTGGTGGCCATGGTGGAATGGATCCGGTCCAAGATGAGATGCCTCCTATGGTGGTGGCTAGTCCTATATATAAAGGTTCGGGTCCTCTTTCCAAATATTAGGCGGGAAGGGATCCCACAACGGCCAATTTGAAGGGGGACAACTAGTACAAGCTATCCTGACAAAAGATGGTCTTCGCCTGCCAAAGGCTCTGGTGGTGACACCGTCCTGGGCTCCACGGTGACCTCCGTCCTGCCGTCCTGCTGGTCTTGGTCTCGTTGCACCGATATGGAAACCTTTTCCTGCTGCCTCGGGACTCCTCGCCTGCGCTTGCCTCTTTAGCACCAAAGAGGAAACGAGGACACTGCGTGCTGGTGCCCGCCTGGCCTTGGTCGTCATGGCTTGCGTCACAGGAACCTCGCGAGGTGCCCCTTGCCTTGATCTCTCCACCCCTCACGAGCCTGCCTGGTTAGGCCGCCCCGAGGAGGTCTTGTGTCATCCGCCTCGCGAGGCTCGGCCCCTCGCGAGGGTCTTGAGTGTTTGTTGGTGAAGATGGGCCATACGGGGCCGTTGACGGAGCCACGCCATGGGCCGCACGCAGGCAAGTCTGGGGACCCCCATTCCCAGGACGCCGACAACCTCCTAATGCAAAGTATATGAAAGACATCATCACCAATAAGAGAAAAATACCGGAAGCTGAAATCTCTACTATGCTTGCTAATTATACTTTTAAAGTTGGAGTACCCAAAAACTTGGAGATCCGGGAATACCAACTATACCTTGCTCTATCAAAAAGAATTATGTGAGAACTGCTCTATGTGATTTAGGAGTTGGTGTTAGTGTTATGCCTTTCTCTTCATATAAAAGACTTAATTTGAATAAACTCACACCTACTGAAATATCTTTGCAAATGGCTAACAAATCAACTGCCATACCTATCGGTATTTGTGAGGATGTGCCCGTTGTTGTTGCTAATGTTACTATTTTGACTAACTTTGTTATACTTGAGATGCCCGAGGACGACAACATGTCGATTATCCTTGGTAGACCATTCTTGAATATTGCAGGGGCTGTTATTGATTGCAATAAAAGCAAGGTCAAATTTCATATCAATGGTAATGAGCATACGGTGCACTTTTCGAAGAAACAATTTCAAATGAATGGTATTAATGTTATTGAAAAATCTTCGACAATCACTATTGGAAGTTTTCAAATACCTCTACCTACTGTCAAAAAGAAATATGAAATGTTTATTGTTGGGGATGTTCATATCCCCATTGGGGTAACTTAGTGATTTACGAAAGTTCTTCGGTTTCATGCTAATCGAAAGTGGTTGTTAATAAGACTTGATCAACCTTATTAATAGACCATTTTTGAATGGTATGAAGTTGATGAATTTAGTAAGCACTACCTTCTGTCCCTACTTTTTGTTTTCTATTTTTCTTAGTTAAATAAAATAAAATGCCATGTTTTGTTTGTTTTATGAATTTCCCGTGGAAAAAAACTGACCCAAAAATAAAAGTTCTCAGAATGCCCTGAAAATTTAGTACTATTTTTTCTGAATATTTCTGAATTTCTGGTGCAAATAACATCAGAGGGAGGTGCACCAGGTGGGCACAACCCACCTGGGCGCGCCAGGACCCCCAGATGCGCCCTGGTGGGTTGTGGTCCCCACGTGGGCCCCCTCACTTATCTCTTTACACCACATCATCACCTACCTCCAGAAAAAAAATCCCCATAGCTCTCTCTTTCGTGTTCTTGCTCTCAAGCCCGCGGATTTTGATCTCTTTGGTCGAAGCTCCATTTCCAAAACTGTTTCGGGGGATTGTTGCTTGGTATGTGACTCCACCGTTTGTCCAATTAGTTTTTGTTTTAGTGGTTTATATCTTTCCCTAATAATAAAGCATGACTTGAGTCTCTCGGGTTCACCGTCACAATACGCTTCTTCCCGTGAATTTACGCTTTCAGTTTTTTCCACCTGTATTATTTTCTACATCTGAGGTGGTACTATTCATGTGATTTCATCCCACTTTTTCGTACGTCAATCGTCCGCCAGCGTGGGCCTCATCCAGGCGAGAAAAAAACCCGACCCGGAAGCCCACGACCTTACCTCCCATCTCCGCCAACAGTGTGCCGCCGCCGCGCGCTGCCACAACCGGCCCCCGCCCAACCGCCGCGAGCCGCCACTGCCGACCAACGCCGTCGCGCCCACCCCTACCCGACGTGCCTCCATCCATGTGGTTTTCCACCACCGGCGACAATCAAAGCCGGCTCCGCACCTTCCCCAACTCATCTTTCCCCTACTCCTCTGCCGCTGCCGCTCTCCATCGGCCGACCAACTCCCTTGAGTCAGTGCCGTCTCCCCCATCTGGTTCCTGCCCGATCTCCTCCAGGTCCAGATCCTCCACAATCTCGCGCCACGGGAGAGGAGCCTCCGCGTGCTTCTTTTCGGGCGACAGCGCGGCCGTGTGCCCCAACTCTTGTTGGATTTCCAGTGTGTTGATGGCCTCCCAATTTTTCCGTCGTGCAACCTATCCCCGTCTCCCTGCGTCGTCCCAAGATGGTCTGGCTGGGCGCTGCCCTGACGGCCGAGCGTGTGCTATCCACGGAAGATGGCTCCTCCACCCAGGCTCTCCTCCACAATGTCGGTGAGGACATTACTTCGTTTGAACGATCATCACCACCACGTGCAGCTACACACACATGTGCTCCCCTGCCACCCCTGCACTGATTTAAGGCGAAATCCAATTGGGAGGTATTGATAGGCACCAATGTATTCTTGGTTGAGTTCCCATGTCTTAAATTATGTTGATCCTTTTGGTAAGATCAAACTGAACAAACTCAACATCACTTGCCCAAACAAGCTTTACATCATGCTACATTATTGTAGTTACCGAGACTTTGAGTTCTTTGTACAAAATAGCCAAGACCTCATCACTTATTCGTAGAGCACAAGCGAAGACATACTTCGTTGAGTCCACATATATGTTCAGTTTTTTAATTGATTTTGAAATTTCAGAATCTCTATGGCACAATGTAACAGGTCTTGGGTATGATGGCCAGATGTGATGAGGAGGACATACTCGATCCCCATGGACAACAAGGATTCGAGGACACTGGCAGATGTACGGGAGGCACTAAGGACGGAGATGATTGCGGCACACAATTTAAATAAACCATAATATCCTGAAAAATATATTTGATGTAAAGAATTCAGTTTTAGTCTTTGCATACATTTTCATGATTCACTAACTCCAATATATAAAACTGTGTGACAATATTTGTTAGATTTTTGTGTCTGCCGTGCGTCCCAACGATTCCACCGGCATCGACCCTCCCCTGCCCTGCCGCAGACCGCAGTATCAGCGGTCTCCTTGGAGTCCTGAAGCAGCTCGATGGCATCGTCCTTGGTGTGCCCCCTCAAGGCTTGATGCTTTCTACACGAAAAAATGGCTCCTTTCTTTGAGATGGGGAAAAGTACTTCCCTTTCTACACGAAAAGATGGTTCTGTTTGATAAATGTGTTCCCAAGTTAAAGGCCCATGGCTCCTAAGTACTAATATTCTCTGAGATGCTGATTCTATCTGTTACTCATGCACCTAGCTTGGTTGCTTCAGAAAGCATCATGACTATGATAAAAAATATGATAGCAATTGTCGGTGTCAAAACTGACGGATCTCGGGTAGGGGGTCCCAAACTGTGCATCTAAGGCGTGTTGGGGAACGTAGTAATTTCAAAAAATTTCCTATGCACACGCAAGATCATGGTGATGCATAGCAACGAGAGGGGAGAGTGTTGTCTACGTACCCTCGTAGACTGTTCGTGGAAGTGTTATATCAACGCGGTTGATGTAGTCGTACGTCTTCATGTCTGACCGATCCAAGTACCGAAAGCACGGCACCTCCGAGTTCTGCACACATTCGGCTCGGTGACGTCCTCGCCTTCTCGACCCAGCAAGAGGGGCGAAGTAGTAGATGAGTTCCGGCAGCACGACGGCGTGGTGACGGTGTTGGTGAAGAACAATCTCCGCAGGGCTTCGCCTAAGCACTACGAAAACTATGACGGAGGATAAACTAGAGGGGACGGGGTTGCCGGCAGACGGCTTGGTGTTTCTTGATGTGTCTTTGGTGCTAGCCCTACCCCTCTATTTATATGTTGAGCCCTGGGGTCGAAACTTGGAGTAAAAGCCTCCTCAAAGTCGGTTTCACCCGAAAGGCAAGAGTCCTTCTCGGACTCCAGGGCTAGACGCCAGGGTTCTCGGCGTCTACCCCCTAGACGCCAGGGTTCCTGGCGTCTAGCCTCTGGTCTCCGCAAAACTTCCTTTTGCACTTTCCAAAATCCTCGTGGGCTTTCCCCTTTGGCTCAGATAAAGTGTTCTCGTGCCCAAACATTTCGGGAAACATCCGGAACCCCTTCCGGAGATCAAACACTACTATCCCATATATCAAACTTTATCACCGGACCATTCCGGAGTTCCTCGTCATGTCCGTGATCTCATCTCGGACTCCGAACAACATTCGGTCATCAACATACATAACTCATATAGTACTATATCGTCAACAAACGTTAAGCGTGCGGACCCTACGGGTTCGAGAACTATGTAGACATGACCGAGACACCTCTCTGGTCAATAACCAATAGCGGGACCTGGATGCCCATATTGGCTCCTACATATTCTACGAAGATCTTTATCGGTCAGACCGCATAACAACATACGTTGTTCCCTTTGTCATCGGTATGTTACTTGCCCGAGATTCGATCGTCGGTATCTCAATACCTAGTTCAATCTCGTTACCGGCAAGTCTCTTTACTCGTTCCGTATGAAGGAAATATGCCCTAGAGGCAATAATAAAGTTATTATTTATTTCCTTATATCATGATAAATGTTTATTATTCATGCTAGAATTGTATTAACCGGAAACGTAATACTTGTGTGAATACATAGACAAACAAAGTGTCACTAGTATGCCCCTACTTGACTAGCTCGTTAATCGAAGATGGTTATGTTTCCTAACCATAGACATGAGTTGTCATTTGATTAATGGGATCACATCATTAGGAGAATGATGTGATTGACATGACCCATTCCATTAGCTTAGCACCCGGTCGTTTAGTATGTTGCTATTGCTTTCTTCATGACTTATACATGTTCCTATGACTATGAGATTATGCAACTCCCGTTTACCGGAGGAACACTTTTTGTGCTACCAAATGTCACAATGTAACTGGGTGATTATAAAGGTGCTCTACAGGTGTCTCCAAAGGTACATGTTGGGTTGGCGTATTTCGAGATTAGGATTTGTCGCTCCGATTGTTGGAGAGGTATCTCTGGGCCCTCTCGATAATACACATCACTTAAGCCTTGCAAGCAATGCAACTAATAAGTTAGTTGCAAGATGATGTATTACGGAACGAGTAAAGAGACTTGCCGGTAACGAGATTGAACTAGGTATTGAGATACCGACGATCGAATCTCGGGCAAGTAACATACCAATGACAAAGGCAACGTATGTTGTTATGCGGTCTGACCGATAAAGATCTTCGTAGAATATGTAGGAGCCAATATGAGCATCCAGGTTCCGCTATTGGTTATTGACCGGAGATGTGTCTCGGTCATGTCTACATTGTTCTCGAACCCATAGGGTCCGCACGCTTAACGTTACGATGACAGTTTCATTATGAGTTTATATATTTTGATGTACCGAAGGTTGTTCGGAGTCCCGGATGTGATCACGGACTTGATGAGGAGTCTCGAAATGGTCGAGACATAAAGATCGATATATTGGACGACTATATTTGGACACCGGAAAGGTTCCGGGTAAGATTGGGACAATACCGGATCACCGAGAGGTTATCGGAACCCCCGGGAGGTATATGGGCCTTATTGGGCCTTAGTGGAAAGGAGGGAAAGGAGCAAGGGAGGGAGCGCCCCCCAAGCCCAATCCGAATTGGGAGGGGGGCCGGCTCCCCTTTCCTTCCTCCCTCCTTCCCTCTCCTACTCCTAATAGGAAAAAGGGGAGTCCTACTCCCGGTGGGAGTTGGACTCGCCCCCTTGGGCGCGCCACCCTCCTTGGCCGGCCCCCTCCTCCACTCCTTTATATACGGGGGCAGGGGGCACCCCAGAGACACAACAATTGATCATTGATCTCTTAGCCGTGTGCGGTGCCCCCCTCCACCATAATCCTCGATAATATTGTAGCGGTGATTAGGCGAAGCCCTGCGACGGTAGAACATCAAGATCGTCACCACGCCGTCGTGCTGACGGAACTCATCCCCGACACTTTGCTAGATCGGAGTCCGGGGATCGTCATCGAGCTGAACGTGTGCAAAAACTCGGAGGTGCCGTAGTTTCGGTGCTTGATCAGTCGGGTCGTGAAGATGTACGACTACATCAACCGCGTTGTTATAACGCTTCCGCTTCCAGTCTACGAGGGTACGTAGACAACACTCTCCCCTCTCGTTGCTGTGCATCACCATGATCTTGCGTGTGCGTAGGAATTTTTTTGAAATTACTACGTTCCCCAACAGTGGCATCCGAGCCTAGGTTTTATGTGTTGATGTTATATGCATGAGTAGAACACAAGTGAGTTGTGGGCGATATAAGTCATACTGCTTACCAGCATGTCATACTTTGGTTCGGCGGTATTGTTGGACGAAGCGGCCCGGACCGACATTACGCGTACGCTTACGCGAGACCGGTTCTCCCGACGTGCTTTGCACAGAGGTGGCTTGCGGGTGACAGTTTCTCCAACTTTAGTTGAACCGAGTGT
This sequence comes from Triticum urartu, assembly GCF_056163025.1. Lineage (NCBI taxonomy): Eukaryota > Viridiplantae > Streptophyta > Magnoliopsida > Poales > Poaceae > Triticum > Triticum urartu. The sequence continues at coordinate 502,718,040 of NC_141879.1, forward strand.
GGCTACGCCCGGTCCTTGCGAAGGTTAAAACAGCACCAACTTGACAAACTATCGTTGTGGTTTTGATGCGTAGGTAAGATTGGTTCTTACTTAAGCCCATAGCAGCCACGTAAGACTTGCAACAACAAAGTAGAGGACGCCTAACTTGTTTTTGCAGGGCATGTTGTGATGTGATATGGTCAAGGCATGATGCTAAATTTTATTGTATGAGATGGTCATGTTTTGTAACCAAGTTATCGGCAACTGGCAGGAGCCATATGGTTGTCCTTTATTGTATGCAATGCAATCGCCCTGTAATGCTTTACTTTATCACTAAGCGGTAGCGATAGTCGTAGAAGCATAAGATTGGCGAGACGACAACGATGCTACGATGTAGATCAAGGTGTCGCGCCGGTGACGATGGTGATCATGACGATGCTTTGGAGATGGAGATCACAAGCACAAGATGATGATGGCCATATCATATCACTTATATTGATTGCATGTGATGTTTATCTTTTATGCATCTTATCTTGCTTTGATTGACGGTAGCATTATAAGATGATCTCTCAATAAATTTCAAGATAAAAGTGTTCTCCCTGAGTATGCACCATTGCCAAAGTTCGTCGTGCCCAGACACCACGAGATGATCGGGTGTGATAAGCTCTACGTCCATCTACAATGGGTGCAAGCCAGTTTTGCACACGCAGAATACTCAGGTTAAACTTGACGAGCCTAGCATATGCAGATATGGCCTCGGAACACTAAGACCGAAAGGTCGAGCGTGAATCATATAGTAGATATGATCAACATAGTGATGTTCACCATTGAAAACTACTCCATTTCATGTGATGATCGGTTATGGTTTAGTTGATTTGGATCACGTGATCACTTAGAAGATTAGAGGGATGTCTGTCTAAGTGGGAGTTCTTAAGTAATATGATTAATTGAACTTAAATTTATCATGAACTTAGTACCTGATAGTATCTTGCTTGTTTATGTTTGATTGTAGATAGATGCCTCGTGCTGTTATTCCGTTGAATTTTAATGCGTTCCTTGAGAAGGCAAAGTTGAAAGATGATGGTAGCAATTATACGGACTGGGTCTGTAACTTGAGGATTATCCTCATTGCTGCACAGAAGAATTACGTCCTGGAAGCACCGCTGGGTGCCAGGCCTGCTGCTGATGCAACTGACGATGTTAAGAACGTCTGGCAGAGCAAAGCTGATGACTACTCGATAGTTCAATGTGCCATGCTTTACGGCTTAGAACCGGGTCTTCAACGATGTTTTGAACGTCATGGTGTTGGGGAACGTAGTAATTTCAAAAAAATTCCTACGCACACGCAAGATCATGGTGATGCATAGCAACGAGAGGGGAGAGTGTGATCTATGTACCCTTGTAGACCGACAGCGGAAGCGTTAGCACAACGCGGTTGATGTAGTCGTACGTCTTCACGGCCCGACCGATCAAGCACCGAAACTACGGCACCTCCGAGTTTTAGCACACGTTCAGCTCGATGACAATCCCCGGACTCCGATCCAGCAAAGTGTCGGGGAAGAGTTCCGTCAGCACGACGGCGTGGTGACGATCTTGATGTTCTACCGTCGCAGGGCTTCGCCTAAGCACCGCTACAATATTATTGAGGATTATGGTGGAAGGGGGCACCGCACACGGCTAAGAATAAGATCACGTGGATCAACTTGTGTCTATGGGGTGCCCCCTGCCTCCGTATATAAAGGATCAAGGGGAGGAGGCCGGCCGGCCCCTATGGCGCGCCAAGGAGGAGTCCTCCTAGTAGGAGTAGGACTCGTACTAGGAGGGGGAAAGAAGTGGGGAGGGAGAAGGAAAGGGGGGCGCCGCCCCCCCTCTCCTAGTCCAATTCGGACCAGGGGGGAGGAGGCGCGCGGCACACCCTGGCTGCCCCTCTCTCTCTCCACTAAGGCCCATATGGCCCATTACTTCTCCGGGGGCGGGGGGGGGGGGGGGGGGGGGGGGTTCTGGTAACCCTCCGGCTCTCCGGTTTTCTCCGAAATCACCCGGAACACTTCCAGTGTCCGAATATAGCCGTCCAATATATCAATCTTTATGTCTCGACCATTTCGAGACTCCTCGTCATGTCCGTGATCACATTCGGGACTCCGAACTAACTTTGGTACATCAAAACTCATAAACTCATAATATAACTGTCATCGAAACCTTAAGCGTGCGGACCCTACGGGTTCGAGAACAATGTAGACATGACCGAGACACATCTCTGGTCAATAACCAATAGCGGAACCTGGATGCTCATATTGGCTCCTACATATTCTACGAAGATCTTTTATCGGTCAGACCGCATAACAACATACGTTGTTCCCTTTGTCATCGGTATGTTACTTGCCCGAGATTCGATCGTCGGTATCTCAATACCTAGTTCAATCTCGTTACCGACAAGTCTCTTTACTCGTTTCATAATACATCATCTTGCAACTAACTCATTAGTTGTAATGCTTGCAAGGCTTATGTGATGTGCATTACCGAGAGGGCCCAGAGATACCTCTCCGACATTCGGAGTGACAAATCCTGATCTCGAAATATGCCAACCCAACATGTACCTTTGGAGACACCTGTAGAGCACCTTTATAATCACCCATTTACGTTGTGACGTTTGGTAGCACACAAAATGTTCCTCCGGAAAACGGGAGTTGCATAATCTCATAGTCATAGGAACATGTATAAGTCATGAAGAAAGCAATAGCAACATACTAAACGATCGAGTGCTAAGCTAATGGAATGGGTCATGTCAATCAGATCATTAACCTAATGATGTGATCCCATTAATCAAATAACAACTCTTTGTCCATGGTTAGGAAACATAACCATCTTTGATTAACGAGCTAGTCAAGTAGAGGCATACTAGTGACACTCTGTTTGTCTATGTATTCACACATGTATTATGTTTCCGGTTAATACAATTCTAGCATGAACAATAAACATTTATCATGATATAAGGAAATAAATAATAACTTTATTATTGCCTCTAGGGCATATTTCCTTCAGTCTCCCACTTGCACTAGAGTCAATAATCTAGATTACACAGTAATGATTCTAACACCCATGGAGCCTTGGTGCTGATCATGTTTTGCTCGTGGAAGAGGCTTAGTCAACGGGTCTGCAACATTCAGATCCGTATGTATCTTGCAAATCTCTATGTCTCCCACCTAGACTAGATCCCGGATGGAATTGAAGCGTCTCTTGATGTGCTTGGTTCTCTTGTGAAATCTGGATTTCTTTGCCAAGGCAATTGCACCAGTATTGTCACAAAAGATTTTCATTGGACCTGATGCACTAGGTATGACACCTAGATCGGATATGAACTCCTTCATCCAGACTCCATCATTTGCTGCTTCCGAAGCAGCTATGTATTCCGCTTCACATGTAGATCCCACCACGACGCTTTGTTAAGAACTGCACCAACTGACAGCTCCACCGTTTAATGTAAACACGTATCTGGTTTGCGATTTAGAATCGTCCGGATCAGTGTCAAAGCTTGCATCAACGTAACCATTTACGATGAGCTCTTTGTCACCTCCATAAACGAGAAACATATCCTTAGTCCTTTTCAGGTATTTTAGGATGTTCTTGACCGCTGTCCAGTGATCCACTCCTGGATCACTTTGGTACCTCCCTGCTAGACTTATAGCAAGGCACACATCAGGTCTGGTACACAGCATTGCATACATGATAGAGCCTATGGCTGAAGCATAGGGAACATCTTTCATTTTCTCTCTATCTTCTACAGTGGTCGGGCATTGAGTCTTACTCAACTTCACACCTTGTAACACAGGCAAGAACCCTTTCTTTGCTTGATCCATTTTGAACTTCTTCAAAACTTTGTCAAGGTATGTGCTTTGTGAAAGTCCAATTAAGCATCTTGATCTATCTCTATAGATCTTAATGCCTAATATGTATGCAGCTTCACCGAGGTCTTTCATTGAAAAACTCTTATTCAAGTATCCCTTTATGCTATCCAGAAATTCTATATCATTTCCAATTAGTAATATGTCATCCACATATAATATCAGAAATGCTACAGAGCTCCCACTCACTTTCTTGTTAATACAGGCTTCTCCAAAAGTCTGTATAAAACCAAATGCTTTGATAACACTATCAAAGCGTTTATTCCAACTCCGAGAGGCTTGCGCCAGTCCATAAATGGATCGCTGGAGCTTGCACACTTTGTTAGCTCCCTTTGGATCGACAAATCCTTCTGGTTGCATCATATACAACTCTTCTTCCAGAAATCCATTCAGGAATGCAGTTTTGACATCCATCTGCCAAATTTCATAATCGTAAAATGCGGCAATTGCTAACATGATTCGGACAGACTTAAGCATCGCTACGGGTGAGGTCTCATCGTAGTCAATCCCTTGAACTTGCCGAAAGCCTTTTGCGACAAGTCGAGCTTTGTAGACAGTAATATTACCGTCAGCGTCAGTCTTCTTCTTGAAGATCCATTTATTCTCAATTGCTTGCCGATCATTGGGCAAGTCAACCAAAGTCCATACTTTGTTCTCATACATGGATCCCATCTCAGATTTCATGGCTTCAAGCCATTTTCCAGAATCTGGGCTCACCATCGCTTCTTCATAGTTCGTAGGTTCATCATGATCTAGTAGCATGACTTCCAGAACAGGATTACCGTACCACTCTGGTGCGGATCTCACTCTGGTTGATCTACGAGGTTCAGTAGTATCTTGTTCTGAAGTTTCATGATCATTATCATTAGCTTCCTCACTAACTGGTGTAGGTGTCACAGAAACAGGTTTCTGTGATGTACTACTTTCCAATAAGGGAGTAGGTACAGTTACCTCGTCAAGTTCTACTTTCCTCCCACTCACTTCTTTCGAGAGAAACTCCTTCTCCAGAAAGTTTCCGAATTTAGCAACAAAAGTCTTGCCTTCGGATCTGTGATAGAAGGTGTATCCAATAGTTTCCTTTGGATATCCTATGAAGACACATTTCTCCGATTTGGGTTCGAGCTTATCAGGTTGAAGCTTTTTCACATAAGCATCGCAGCCCCAAACTTTCAGAAACGATAACTTTGGTTTCTTGCCAAACCACAGTTCATAAGGCGTCGTCTCAACGGATTTTGATGGTGCCCTATTTAACGTGAATGCGGCCGTCTCTAGAGCATATCCCCAAAACGATAGCGGTAAATCAGTAAGAGACATCATAGATCGCACCATATCTAGTAAGGTACGATTACGACGTTCAGACACACCATTACGCTGTGGTGTTCCGGGTGGCGTGAGTTGCGAAACTATTCCACATTGTTTCAAATGTACACCAAACTCGTAACTCAAATATTCTCCTCCACGATCAGATCGTAGGAATTTTATTTTCTTGTTACGATGATTTTCAACTTCACTCTGAAATTCTTTGAACTTTTCAAACGTTTCAGACTTATGTTTCATTAAGTAGATATACCCATATCTGCTTAAGTCATCTTTGAAGGTGAGAAAATAACGATAGCCGCCACGAGCCTCAAGATTCATCGGACCACATACATCTGTATGTATGATTTCCAATAAATCTGTTGCTCTCTGCATAGTACCGAAGAACGGTGTTCCTGTCATCTTACCCATAAGGCACGGTTCGCAAGTACCAAGTGATTCATAATCAAGTGGTTCCAAAAGCCCATCAGTATGGAGTTTCTTCATGCGCTTTATACCGATATGACCTAAACGGCAGTGCCACAAATAAGTTGCACTATCATTATCAACTCTGCATCTTTTGGCTTCAACACTATGAATATGTGTGTCACTACTATCGAGATTTAATAAGAATAGACCACTATTTAAGGGTGCATGACCATAAAAGATATTACTCATGTAAATAGAACAACCATTATTCTCTGATTTAAATGAATAACCGTCTCGCATCAAACAAGATCCAGATATAATGTTCATGCTTAACGCTAGCACCAAATAACAATTATTTGGGTCTAATATTAATCCCGAAGGTAGATGTAGAGGTAGCGTGCCGACTGCGATCACATCGACTTTGGAACCATTTCCCACGCGCATCGTCACCTCATCCTTAGCCAATCTTCGCTTAATCCGTAGTCCCTATTTTGAGTTGCAAATATTAGCAACAGAACCAGTATCAAATACCCAGGTGCTACTGCGAGCATTAGTAAGGTACAAATCAATAACATGTATATCACATATACCTTTGTTCACCTTGCCATCCTTCTTATCCGCCAAATACTTGGGGCAGTTCCGCTTCCAGTGACCAGTCTGCTTGCAGTAGAAGCACTCAGTTTCAGGCTTAGGTCCAGGTTTGGGTTTCTTCTCTTGAGCAGCAACTTGCTTGCTGTTCTTTTTGAAGTTCCCCTTCTTCTTCTTCCCTTTGCCCTTTTTCTTGAAACTAGTGGTCTTGTTGACCATCAACACTTGATGCTCCTTCTTTATTTCTACCTCCGCAGATTTCAGCATTGCGAAGAGCTCGGGAATAGTCTTATTCATCCCTTGCATATTATAGTTCATCACGAAGCTCTTGTAGCTTGGTGGCAGTGATTGGAGAATTCTTTCAATGACGCAATCATCTGGAAGATTAACTCCCAATTGAATCAAGTGATTATTATACCCAGACATTTTGAGTATATGCTCACTGACAGAACTGTTCTCCTCCATCTTGCAGCTATAGAACTTATTGGAGACTTCATATCTCTCAATCCGGGCATTTGCTTGAAATATTAACTTCAACTCCTGGAACATCTCATATGCTCCATGACTTTCAAAACGTCGTTGAAGTGCCGATTCTAAGCCGTAAAGCATGGCACACTAAACTATCGAGTAGTCATCAGCTTTGCTCTGCCAGACGTTCATAACATCTGGTGTTGCTCCAGCAGCAGGCCTGGCACCCAGCGGTGCTTCCAGGACGTAATTCTACTGTGCAGCAATGAGGATAATCCTCAAGTTACGGACCCAGTCCGTGTAATTGCTACCATCATCTTTCAACTTTGCTTTCTCAAGGAACACATTAAAATTCAATGGAACAACAGCACGGGCCATCTATCTACAATCAAGCATAAACAAGCAAGATACTATCAGGTACTAAGTTTCATGATAAATTTAGGTTCAATTAATTTACTTAAAGAACTCCCACTTAGATAGACATCCCTCTATTCCTCTAAGTGATTACGTGATCCAAATCAACTAAACCATTTCCGATCATCACATGAGATGGAGTAGTTTCATTGGTGAACATCACTATGTTGATCATATCTACTATATGATTCACGCTCGACCTTTCGGTCTCCGTGTTCTGAGGCCATATCTGTATATGCTTGGCTCGTCAAGTATAACCTGAGTATTCCGCGTGTGCAACTGTTTTGCACCCGTTGTATTTGAACGTAGAGCCTATCACACCCGATCATCACGTGGTGTCTCAGCACGAAGAACTTTCGCAACGGTGCATACTCAGGGAGAACACTTCTTGATAATTAGTGAGAGATCATCTTATAATGCTACCGTCAATCAAAGCAAGATAAGATGCATAAAAGATAAACATCACATGCAATCAATATAAGTGATATGATATGGCCATCATCATCTTGTGCTTGTGATCTCCATCTTTGAAGCACCGTCGTGATCACCATCATCACCGGCGCGACACCTTGATCTCCATCGTAGCATCGTTGTCGTCTCGCCAATCTTATGCTTCCACGACTATCGCTACCGCTTAGTGATAAAGTAAAGCATTACAGCGCGATTGCATTGCATACAATAAAGCGACAACCATATGGCTCCTGCCAGTTGCCGATAACTCGGTTACAAAACATGATCATCTCATACAATAAAATTTAGCATCATGTCTTGACCATATCACATCACAACATGCCCTGCAAAAACAAGTTAGGCGTCCTCTACTTTGTTGTTGCAAGTCTTACGTGGTTGCTATGGGCTTAAGTAAGAACCAATCTTACCTACGCATCAAAACCACAACGATAGTTTGTCAAGTTGGTGCTGTTTTAACCTTCGCAAGGACCGGGCGTAGCCACACTCGGTTCAACTAAAGTTGGAGAAACTGTCACCCGCAAGCCACCTCTGTGCAAAGCACGTCGGGAGAACCGGTCTCGCGTAAGCGTACGCGTAATGTCGGTCCGGGCCGCTTCGTCCAACAATACCGCCGAACCAAAGTATGACATGCTAGTAAGCAGTATGACTTATATCGCCCACAACTCACTTGTGTTCTACTCGTGCATATAACATCAACATATAAAACCTAGGCTCAGATGCCACTGTTGGGGAACGTAGTAATTTCAAAAAAATTCCTACGCACACGCAAGATCATGGTGATGCATAGCAACAAGAGGGGAGAGTGTGATCTACGTACCCTTGTAGACCGATAGCGGAAGTGTTAGCACAACACGGTTGATGTAGTCGTACGTCTTCACGGCCCGACCGATCAAGCACCAAAACTACGGCACCTCCGAGTTTTAGCACACGTTCAGCTTGATGACGATCCCCGGACTCCGATCTAGCAAAGTGTCGGGGAAGAGTTCCGTCAGCACGACGGCGTGGTGACGATCTTGATGTTCTACCGTCGCAGGGCTTCGCCTAAGCACCGCTAAAATATAATCGAGGATTATGGTGGAAGGGGGCACCGCACACGGCTAAGAATAAGATCACGTAGATCAACTTGTGTCTATGGGGTGCCCCCTGCCTCCGTATATAAAGGATCAAGGGGAGGAGGCCGGCCGGCCCCTATGGCGCGCCAAGGAGGAGTCCTCCTCCTAGTAGGAGTAGGACTCCTACTAGGAGGGGGAAAGAAGTGGGGAGGGAGGAGGAAAGGGGGGCGCCGCCACCCCTCTCCTAGTCCAATTCGGACCAGGGGGGAGGAGGCGCGCGGCCCACCCTGGCTGCCCCTCTCTCTCTCCACTAAGGCCCATATGGCCCATTACTTCTCCCGGGGGGGTTCCGGTAACCCTCCGGCTCTCCGGTTTTCTCCGAAATCACCCGGAACACTTCCGGTGTCCGAATATAGCCGTCCAATATATCAATCTTTATGTCTCGACCATTTCGAGACTCCTCGTCATGTCCGTGATCACATCCGGGACTCCGAACTAACTTCGGTACATCAAAACTCATAAACTCATAATATAACTGTCATCGAAACCTTAAGCGTGCGGACCCTACGGGTTCGAGAACAATGTAGACATGACCGAGACACGTCTCTGGTAACCAATAGCGGAATCTGGATGCTCATATTGGCTCCTACATATTCTACGAAGATCTTTTATCGGTCAGACCGCATAACAACATACGTTGTTCCCTTTGTCATCGGTATGTTACTTTCCCGAGATTCGATCATCGGTATCTCAATACCTAGTTCAATCTCGTTACCGGCAAGTCTCTTTACTCGTTTCGTAATACATCATCTTGCAACTAACTCATTAGTTGTAATGCTTGCAAGGCTTATGTGATGTGCATTACCGAGAGGGCCCAGAGATACTTCTCCGACATTCGGAGTGACAAATCCTAATATCGAAGTATGCCAACTCAACATGTACCTTTGGAGACACCTGTAGAGCACCTTTATAATCACCCATTTACGTTGTGACGTTTGGTAGCACACAAAATGTTCCTCCGGCAAACGGGAGTTGCATAATCTCATAGTCATAGGGACATGTATAAGTCATGAAGAAAGCAATAGCAACATACTAAACGATCGGGTGCTAAGCTAATGGAATGGGTCATGTCAATCAGATCATTCACCTAATGATGTGATCCCGTTAATCAAATAACAACTCTTTGTCCATGGTTAGGAAACATAACCATCTTTGATCAACGAGCTAGTCAAGTAGAGGCATACTAGTGACACTCTGTTTGTCTATGTATTCACACATGTATTATGTTTCCGGTTAATACAATTCTAGCATGAATAATAAACATTTATCATGATATAAGGAAATAAATAATAACTTTATTATTGCCTCTAGGGCATATTTCCTTCACATGGAGCATATGAGATGTTCCAGGAGTTGAAGCTAATATTTCAAGCAAATGCCCGGATTGAGAGATATGAAGTCTCCAATAAGTTCTATAGCTGCAAGATGGAGGAGAACAGTTCTGTCAGTGAGCATATACTCAAAATGTCTGGGTATAATAATCACTTGATTCAACTAGGAGTTAATCTTTCGGATGATTGCGTCATTGACAGAATTCTCCAATCACTTCCACCTAGCTACAAGAGCTTCGTGATGAACTATAATATGCAAGGGATGGATAAGACATTTCCCGAGCTCTTCGCAATACTAAAAGCTGCGGAGGTAGAAATCAAGAAGGAGCATCAAGTGTTGATTGTCAACAAGACCACTAGTTTCAAGAAAAAGGGCAAGGGGAATAAGAAGGGGAACTTCAAGAAGAACAGCAAGCAAGTTGCTGCTCAGGATAAGAAACCCAAGTCTAGACCTAAGCCTGAAACTGAGTGCTTCTACTGCAAGCAGACTGGTCACTGGAAGCGGAACTGCACCAAGTATTTGGCGGATAAGAAGGATGGCAAGGTGAACAAATGTATATGTGATATATATGTTATTGATGTGTACATTACTAGAGCTCGCAGTAGCACCTGGGTATTTGATATTGGTTCTGTTGCTAATATTTGCAACTCGAAACAGGGACTACGGATTAAGCGAACATTGGCGAAGGACGAGGTGACGATGCGCGTGGGAAATGGTTCCAAAGTCGATGTGATCGCGGTCGGCACGCTACCTCTACATCTACCATCGGGATTAGTATTAGACCTAAATAATTGTTATTTGGTGCCAGCATTGAGCATTAACATTATATCTGGATCTTGTTTGATGCGAGACGGTTATTCATTTAAATCAGAGAATAATGGTTGTTCTATTTATATGAGTAATATCTTTTATGGTCATGCACCCTTGAAGAGTGGTCTATTTTTGATGAATCTCGATAGTAGTGATACACATATTCATAATGTTGAAGCCAAAAGATGCAGAGTTGATAATGATAGTGCAACTTATTTGTGGCACTGCCGTTTAGGTCATATAAGTGTAAAGAGCATGAAGAAACTCCATACTGATGGACTTTTGGAACCACTTGATTATGAATCACTTGGTACTTGCGAACCGTGCCTCATGGGCAAGATGACTAAAACGCCGTTCTCCGGCACTATGGAGAGAGCAACAGATTTGTTGGAAATCATACATACAGATGTATGTGGTCCAATGAATGTTGAAGCTCGTGGTGGATATCGTTATTTTCTCACCTTCACAGATGATTTAAGCAGATATGGGTATATCTACTTAATGAAACATAAGTCTGAAACATTTGAAAAGTTCAAAGAATTTCAGAGTGAAGTTGAAAATCATCGTAACAAAAAATAAAGTTTCTACGATCTGATCATGGAGGAGAATATTTGAGTTACGAGTTTGGTTTACATTTGAAACAATGCGGAATAGTTTCGCAACTCATGCCACCCGGAACACCACAGCGTAATGGTGTGTCCAAACATCGTAATCGTACTTTACTTGATATGGTGCGATCTATGATGTCTCTTACAGATTTACCGCTATCGTTTTGGGGTTATGCTTTAGAGACGACCACATTCACGTTAAATAGGGCACCATCAAAATCCGTTGAGACGACGCCTTATGAACTATGGTTTGGCAAGAAACCAAACTTGTCATTTCTGAAAGTTTGGGGCTGCGATGCTTATGTGAAAAAGCTTCAACCTGATAAGCTCGAACCCAAATCAAAGAAATGTGTCTTCATAGGATACCCGAAGGAGACTGTTGGGTACACCTTCTATCACAGATCCGAAGGCAAGACATTTGTTGCTAAGAATGGATCCTTTCTAGAGAAGGAGTTTCTCTCGAAAGAAGTGAGTCGGAGGAAAGTAGAACTTGATGAGGTAACTGTACCTGCTCCCTTATTGGAAAGTAGTACATCACAGAAACCGGTTTCTGTGACACCTACACCAATTAGTGAGGAAGCTAATGATGATGATCATGAAACTTCAGAACAAGGTACTACCGAACCTCGTAGATCAACCAGAGTAAGATCCGCACCAGAGTGGTACGGTAATCCTGTTCTAGAAGTCATGCTACTAGATCATGATGAACCTACGAACTATGAAGAAGCAATGGTGAGCCTAGATTCCGCAAAATGGCTTGAAGCCATGAAATCTGAGATGGGATCCATATATGAGAACAAAGTGTGGACTTTGGTTGACTTGCCCAATGATCGGCAAGCAATTAAAAATAAATGGATCTTCAAGAAGAAGACTGACGCTGACGGTAATGTTACTGTCTACAAAGCTCGACTTGTCGCAAAAGGTTTTTGACAAGTTCAAGGAATTGACTACGATGAGACCTTCTCACCCATAGCGATGCTTAAGTCTGTCCGAATCATGTTAGCAATTTGCCGCATTTTATGATTATGAAATTTGGCAGATGGATGTCAAAACTGCATTCTTGAATGGATTTCTGGAAGAAGAGTTGTATATGATGCAGCCGGAAGGTTTTGTCGATCCAAGAGGAGCTAACAAAGTGTGCAAGCTCCAGCGATCCATTTATGGACTGGTGCAAGCATCTCGGAGTTGGAATAAACGCTTTGATAGTGTGATCAAAGCATTTGGTTTTGTACAGACTTTTGGAGAAGCCTGTATTTACAAGAAAGTGAGTGGGAGCTCTGTAGCATTTCTGATATTATATGTGGATGACATATTGCTAATCAGAAATGATATAGAATTTCTGGATAGCATAAAGGGATACTTGAATAAGAGTTTTTCAATGAAAGACCTCGGTGAAGCTGCTTACATATTGGGCATTAAGATCTATAGAGATAGATCAAGACGCTTAATTGGACTTTCACAAAGCACATACCTTGACAAAGTTTTGAAGAAGTTCAAAATGGATCAAGCAAAGAAAGGATTCTTGCCTGTGTTACAAGGTGTGAAGTTTAGTAAGACTCAATGCCCGACCACTGTAGAAGATAGAGAGAAAATGAAAGATGTTCCCTATGCTTCAGCCATAGGCTCTATCATGTATGCAATGCTGTGTACCAGACCTGATGTGTGCCTTGCTATAAGTCTAGCAGGGAGGTACCAAAGTAATCCAGGAGTGGATCACTGGACAGCGGTCAAGAACATCCTGAAATACCTGAAAAGGACTAAGGATATGTTTCTCGTATATGGAGGTGACAAAGATCTCATCGTAAATGGTTACGTTGATGCAAGCTTTGACACTGATCCGGACAATTCTAAATCACAAACCGGATACGTATTTGCATTAAACGGTGGAGCTGTCAGTTGGTGCAGTTCTAAACAAAGCGTCGTGGCGGGATCTACATGTGAAGCGGAGTACATAGCTGCTTCGGAAGCAGCAAACGAGGAGTCTGGATGAAGGAGTTCACATCCGATCTAGGTGTCATACCTAGTGCATCGGGTCCAATGAAAATCTTTTGTGACAATACTGGTGCAATTGCCTTGGCAAAGGAATCCAGATTTCACAAGAGAACCTAGCACATCAAGAGACGCTTCAATTCCATCCGGGATCTAGTCCAGGTGGGAGACATAGAGATTTGCAAGATACATACGGATCTGAATGTAGCAGACCCATTGACTAAGCCTCTTCCACGAGCAAAACATGATCAGCACCAAGGCTCCATGGGTGTTAGAATCATTACTGTGTAATCTAGATTATTGACTCTAGTGAAAGTGGGAGACTGAAGGAAATATGCCTTAGAGGCAATAATAAAGTTATTATTTATTTCCTTATATCATGATAAATGTTTATTATTCATGCTAGAATTGTATTAACCAGAAACGTAATACTTGTGTGAATACATAGACAAACAAAGTGTCACTAGTATGCCTCTACTTGACTAGCTCGTTAATCGAAGATGGTTATGTTTCCTAACCGTAGACATGAGTTGTCATTTGATTAACGGGATCACATCATTAGGAGAATGATGTGATTTACATGACCCATTCCATTAGCTTAGCACCCGATCATTTAGTATGTTGCTATTGCTTTCTTCATGACTTATACATGTTCCTATGACTATGAGATTATGCAACTCCCGTTTACCGGAGGAACACTTTGTGTGCCACCAAACGTCACAACGTAATTGGGTGATTATAAAGGTGCTCTACAGGTGTCTCCAAAGGTACATGTTGGGTTGGCGTATTTCGAGATTAGGATTTGTCGCTCCGATTGTCGGAGAGGTATCTTTGGGCCCTCTCGGTAATACACATCACCTAAGCCTTGCAAGCAATGCAACTAATAAGTTAGTTGCAAGATGATGTATTACGGAACGAGTAAAGAGACTTGCCGATAACGAGATTGAACTAGGTATTGAGATACCGACGATCGAATCTCGGGCAAGTAACATACCGATGACAAAGGGAACAATGTATGTTGTTATGCGGTCTGACCGGTAAAGATCTTCGTAGAATATGTAGGAGCCAATATGAGCATCCAGGTTCCGCTATTGGTTATTGACCAGAGACGTGTCTCGGTCATGTCTACATTGTTCTCGAACCCGTAGGGTCCGCACGCTTAACGTTACGATGACAGTTTCATTATGAGTTTATATATTTTGATGTACCGAAGGTTGTTCGGAGTCCCGGATGTGATCACGGACTTGACGAGGAGTCTCGAAATGGTCGAGACATAAAGATCGATATATTGGACGACTATATTTGGACACCGGAAAGGTTCCCGGTAAGATTGGGACAATACCGGATCACCGGGAGGTTATCAGAACCCCTCGGGAGGTATATGGGCCTTATTGGGCCTTAGTGGAAAGGAGGGGAAAGGAGCAAGGGAGGGGGCGCGCCCCCCAAGCCCAATCCGGATTGGGCTTGGGGGGTAGGGTTAAACTCATAATGAAACTATCATCGTAACGTTAAGCGTGCGGACCCTACGGGTTCGAGAACAATGTAGACATGACCGAGACACGTCTCCAGTCAATAACCAATAGCGGAACCTGGATGCTCATATTGGCTCCTACATATTCTACAAAGATCTTTATCGGTCAGACCGCATAACAACATACGTTGTTCCCTTTGTCATCGGTATGTTACTTGCCCGAGATTCGATCGTCGGTATCTCAATACCTAGTTCAATCTCGTTACCGGCAAGTCTCTTTACTCGTTCTGTAATACATCATCCCGCAACTAACTCATTAGTTGCAATGCTTGCAATGCTTATAGTGATGTGCATTACCGAGTGGGCCCAGAGATACCTCTCCGACAATCGGAGTGACAAATCCTAATCTCGAAATACGCCAACCCAACAAGTACCTTTGGAGACACCTGTAGAGCACCTTTATAATCACCCAGTTACGTTGTGACGTTTGGTGGCAGACAAAGTGTTCCTCCGGTAAACGGGAGTTGCATAATCTCATAGTCATAGGAACATGTATAAGTCATGAAGAAAGCAATAGCAACAAACTAAACGATCAAGTGCTAAGCTAACGGAATGGGTCAAGTCAGTCACATCATTCTCCTAATGATGTGATCCCGTTAATCAAATGACAACTCATGTATATGGTTAGGAAACTTAACCATCTTTGATCAACGAGCTAGTCAAGTAGAGGCATACTAGTGACACTCTGTTTGTCTATGTATTCACACATGTATTATGTTACCGGTTAATACAATTCTAGCATGAATAATAAACATTTATCATGAAATAAGGAAATAAATAATAACTTTATTATTGCCTCTAGGGCATATTTCCTTCAAGGCGGATGATAACAGGAGGCAGGGGACACGATGTTTACCCAGGTTCGGGCCCTCTTGATGGAGGTAATACCCTACGTCCTGCTTGATTGTTCTTGATGATATGAGTATTACAAGAGTTGATCTACCACGAGATTGTAGAGGCTAAACCCTAGAAGCTAGCCTATGGTAAGATTGTATGTTGTCCTACGGACTAAACCCTCCGGTTTATATAGACACCGGATGGGGCTAGGGTTACACAGAGTCGGTTACAAGGGAGGAGATCTACATATCCGTATTGCCTAGCTTGCCTTCCACGCCAAGGAGAGTCCCATCCGTACACGGGACGCAGTCTTCAATCTTGTATCTTCATAGTCCAACAATCCGGCCCAAGGATATAGTCCGGCTGTCCGGAGACCCCCTAATCCAGGACTCCCTCAGTAGCCCCTGAACTAGACTTCAATGACAATGAGTCCGGCGCGCAGTATTGTCTTCGGCATTGCAAGGCGGGTTCCTCCTCCGAATACTCCATGGAAGATTTTGCACACAAGGATAGTGTCCGGCTCTACAAAACAACTTCCACATACCATCATAGAGAGAATAATATTTCCACAAATCTAATCTGCTGACACGTTTTGACAGCATGACATCGCGCCATGGCCTGGTCATTATTCGAACCGTTTTTCTCAACCAGCATCGCACATAACGCGAGGCGGTTTTCTTGACACGTCTTGTCAAAGCAGAGATCGTGTTCCCCTTATTATGAGATTCTCATCAATACGGACGTGGGTAACCCAACCGCACCATCAATTACGACGCTTGGGGAATAAGCGATTTTGCCAGGCAAGTGGGGAGGCACATCGCCTCTTCCGCCCTTATAAAGGGATTAGGATTCACTCTTTTCACCCACACCTTCTTCCTCCTTGCTTACCCACTCTCGCACACTTGAGCTCCAGCGCCCAAGTTCGCATCTTTTTTCTCAAACCACTCCAAGCATGTCCGGAGCGGGAGGCAAGTGGATGGTCTCCTCCGTCACGGAGGAGAACATCACAAAGTTACGAGAAGCCGGATATTTGGCCACGGATATCGCGCACCGGCTGCTAGATGTAGGGCAGATCATCCCTATGCCCGAACCCCATGAGAGGGTAGTTTTTCTCACCCACTTCGTCCGCGGACTGGGATTTCCTCTCCACCCGTTTGTCCGCGGGCTCATGTTCTACTACGGGCTGGATTTTCATGATCTGGCCCCCAATTTCATCCTCAACATCTCGGCGTTTATAGTTGTGTGTGAGGCCTTCCTCCGCATCAAGCCCCATTTCGGCCTGTGGCTGAAGACCTTCAATGTTAAACCGAAGGTGGTGGTCGGCCAGCAAGAGGAGTGCAGAGGCGCCATGGTGGGAAAGATGCCTAATGTCACCTGGCTTGAAGGCTCCTATGTGGAGACCATAAAGGGGTGTCAATCGGGGTGGTTCTACATCACCGAGCCGCGCGACACCAACTAGGTGGCAGCCCCCGAATTCTGATCCAGAATCCCCACACGGCTCACCTCCTGGAAAGAGAAGGGCCTATCCTGGGGTTCCTCGGTAGAGCTGACAGGACTCCAAACCTGCATCAAGAACATGATGAGTAAGAAAATCAAGCTCGTCAACGTGGTCCAGGTCATGCTCTTTTGCTGGATTCTCCCGTGTCAACAACGGGTATTCAACTTGTGGGAGTTCAACCTGGCCAAGCACCAGACGCTACGAGAGCTCTATGACACGACGCACGAGGACGTCTGGAGGGTGCTGTTCAAGGGCGCCGAGGTACCTCCTTCCCTCACCGAGGACCGAGGACCGCGGACTCAGCGCAAAGCGCCGCGCCAATCCGGTAAGTTTTTATATTTCATAGGGTATCCATTTGGCCCAGTTTAATCATGTGAGGGATCTAAGCCTTCCATGCCTTTAACAGGACTGGGTGAAGACAGCGGAGCAGATCGATTACCCCACCCCCCTGCCAGAAGATCCTGCAGATGCTCTCCTGACGGAGATGCTGGTTCCAGCACCTTACGAGGTGCTGGTGAAGAAGGCCAAGCAGAAGGCCGCGGGGACCCGAAAGGGTCTCCGGCGCAAGGTTGTATCGGACTCATCGTCCGATAACTCCGACATGCCCTCCTCCCACGAAAACAAGGAGGAGGAAGAGGAAAGTTCTCCCCCCAGCCGGGGAGACAAGAAAAGGAAGGCCGACCCAACCGGGGAGGCCGAAGGGTCCAAGAAGGGCAGGACCCTCCCTCCGGGCTGCTCCACGACGGCCGCCTACAACGACGACGAGTGGCTACCCAGGGTCAAGCCCCTGGCGAAGTTGTAAGTATCCGGACACCATAGTAATTCATGGTATGTTTTACTGCACTGCTTCTCCTCATGGCAAACATGATTATGCAGTCCGTCCCAAGCTCATTTCGACGTATCTTCGTCGAGCGGTTCGTTGGACTCGTCAGATATGAACAACGGTTCTCTTCCGACCGCCTCCACCTCTTGCCCTACGGACAACGTCAAGGTGTTGTCTCAACAGGCACTTGGCCAAGGGGAGGCAGTCCTGGGGGCGCCTCGAGGCGACCTTCCGGACCCTGGGCGCAAAGGGAGCCGGACTCCCATGGGCTCCAGGTTCGCCCCCGAGCCGAACACTGCACCGGAATCTTCGGTGGTTCCAGACTCCGGCGGACAACCCCCCATTAAGGGGGGAAAGCCATCCGTGCCAGTGTCCTCTGTCTATCCAGAGGCACCGGACAACTTGCTGGAAGCACTTCGCGACGCTTCCATCGACAAAGAGCACCGTACTATCATGAGTGCGGTGATCGAGAAAGTTCAGTCTGCCAAAAACGGGCTGACTGAAGCTTGCGCCAGCCTCCTAACAGGCTTTGAGGTAAGCAATCAAAATATAAGAAAATATTGCCGCATAGATAGTAGCCTGTAGGATCGAAAGTATGTCTAGAGGGGGGGTGATTAGACTACTTGACCAAATAAAAACTTAACCTTTTCCCAATTTTAGTTCTTGGCAGATTTTAGCTATTTTAGAACAAGTCAAGCAATCATCACACAATTCAAGCAAGCATGCAAAGAGTATATTGGCAGTGGAAAGTAAAGCATGCAACTTGCAAGAATATAAAGGGAAGGGTTTGGAGAATTCAAACGCTATTGGAGACACGGATGTTTTTCCCGTGGTTCGGATAGGTGGTGCTATCCTGCATCCACGTTGATGGAGACTTCAACCCACGAAGGGTAACGGTTGCGCGAGTCCACATAGGGCTCCACCCAAGGGCAACGGTTGTGCGAGTCCACGAAGGGCTCCACCCACGAAGGGTCCACGAAGAAGCAACCACCCACAAAGGGTCCACGAAGAAGCAACCTTGTCTATCCCACCATGCCCGTCGCCCACGAAGGACTTGCCTCACTAGCGGTAGATCTTCATGAAGTAGGCGATCTCCTTGCCCTTACAAACTCCTTGGTTCAACTCCACAATCTTGTCGGAGGCTCCCAAGTGACACCTAGCCAATCTAGGAGACACCACTCTCCAAGAAGTAACAAATGGTGTGTAGGTAATGAACTCCTTGCTCTTGTGCTTCAAATGATAGTCTCCCCAACACTCAACTCTCTCTCATAGGATTTGGATTTGGTGGAAAGAAGATTTGAGTGGAAAGCAACTTGGGAAGGCTAGAGATCAAGATTCATATGGTAGGAATGGAATGTCTTGATCTCAACACATGAGTAGGTGGTTCTTTCTCCGAACAAATGAGTTGGAATGATGTGTGTGTTCTGATGGCTCTCTCTTGGAATGAGAAAGAGGTGGAGGGGTATATATAGCCTCCACACAAAATCCAACCGTTACACAGTTTTCCAATCTCGGTGGGACCGAATCATAAAACTCGGTCGGACCAAAAATGTAAACCTAGTGACCGTTAGGAATTTCGGTGGGACTGGCATGCAACTTGGTGGGACCGATTCGGTTAGGGTTTGGGCATAACGTAATCTCGGTGAGACCGATTACACAAACTCGGTGGGACCGAGTTTGGTAATTAGCTAACCAGAGAGTTGGTCAGGCAAACTCGGTGGGACCGATTTGCTCTTTCGGTGGGACAGAGTGAAACTCGGTGAGACCGAAAAGTTACAAAGGGGAAACACTGAGTTTACATTGCAATCTCGGTGGGACCGATTCGCTCTTTCGGTGGGACCGAAAAGTTACGAAAGGGAAACAGAGAGTTTGCAACCCCATCTCGGTGGGACCGAGATCCTTATCGGTAGGACCGAATTGCTAGGGTTTGGCAGTGGCTAATGACAAGTGAAACTCGGTGGCGCCGGATAAGAAGAATCGGTAGGACCGAGTTTGGCTTGGAGTTTAGGTCATATGTGGATATGGGAAAGTAGTTGAGGGTTTTGGAGCATATCATTAAGCACATGAAGCAAGAGGCTCATTAAGCAACACCTCATCCCTCCTTAATAGTATTGGCTTTTCCTATGGACTCAATGTGATCTTGGATCACTAAAATATAAAATGAAGAGTCTTGAGCTTTTGAGCTTGAGCCAATCCATTGTCCTTAGCATTTTGAGGGTTCCACTTTCATATCCATGCCATGCCAATCATTGAGCTTTCCTGAAATAATCATCTTGGAATAGTATTAGCTCAATGAGCTATATGTTGTTATGAATTACCAAAACCACCTAGGGATAGTTGCACTTTCAATCTCCCCCTTTTTGGTAATTGATGACAACATATAGATCAAAGCTTCGACAAATGATAATAAGCATGAAATATATCGTCGCTTTGAGAAGTATGTGATAAGTAAGAGCTCCCCCTAAATTTGTGCATATTTAAGATTTGCTTTGGACTGCAAATGCACAATGAGTTAGAGTCATGGGTTACTCTTCCATGTCACATACATCTTGGTGGAGCGCTCAAAATGATAAGATTGAAATACATGCACTCATCACCAAGAATAGTGAATGATCACAAACGATAGATATAATGATAATATTTAAGCAAGCATTAAGCAAACATTAAGTGTAGCTTATGATCAAACACATGATCATCAATGTCTCACAAACATAAGGACGTAGTATCAAGCACTCAAAGGCAAACAAAGTTCGAAGAAACCACCAAATAAAACAAGAGAGAAAAGCACACTCTCTCTCTCGAAGCCTATGATCTATACATCTTCTCCCCCTTTGGCAACAAGTTACCAAAAAGTTCCTAGAAAATTCATAGTGCTAAGTCGTCGCTCAGGCTTGATCTTCAGGTGGTGGTGGAGTCCGAATCACTCCAAGGACGAAGGCTTCTGTAGATGTTGAAGTAGTTGCAGGAGTTGGAGCTGAGGTAGACACTGGAGCTGAGGCTGTAGCTGGTGCTGAGGTGGTGGCTCTGGTGTCAGCGACTGGCAGTGCAAACGACCTCGGGCCTCGTGGCACTCTAGAAAAAGCATGAGTTGTGGTCCTGCCTCTCCTCTCATTCATGTCCTCCTGGAGCTGCTCCACTACAGACTGAACTTCTGTTACCTTGACATCCAAGTCATAGAACTTCTGTTCCATGATCCTCTCTAGGCTCTGCTGATTCTTAGTAAGATTGGCCAGACTTTGCTCAATTCTCAGTGAGGATGCAATCAAGTAACTGAGCTGCTCTTGTTTGGTCTTCAAGAAGTACTCAGATGCCTCCTCTTGAGTAGGCATCCTGGCAGCTTTTTCCTTCTTCGCCTTCTCCTTCTTTGCAAATGCTTGTGCAGACGATGGCTCATTCTCTGTCATCACAACTTCATTGTTCTCAAATTCTGGACGGATGGGCAGGTGTTCCTTATCCAACAAATATATGCCCGTGCCCATCTTGGAGTTGATGAGCTCCTGAATCTGAGGGGCATATCCACAGCTCCTCTTTTGATCTGCAGCTGTCCTTTTGATCGTTTCAACTATGAGACTCATGACCTTGAATTTCTGAGGCACATCAAACACATGTAGCAAGTTGATAGCATGGCCTCTGATCATCTTGTGATCTCCAGACTTAGGCAACAGAGTGTGCCTTAGTATCCAATTGATAGTGGGCAATCCTGATAGCAGATAGTGCACTGAGCCAAACTTGAATGTGTCAAGAGCTTCATTGGGAATTTCCTTGTACATGTTGGACATGGAGTTATGATCCATCTTCTTCTTGGCATAGATGTCCAAGTCCTCATCTTGCTCTTCTGGGGCATTGATGATCTGTGCCCACTCAGCCATTGTAGACTGGTACCTTGTACCCTCTGACATCCATGTAATCCTTCCATCTGGATAAAAGTGAGCTGTGGAGTAGAACTGCATGATGAGTTCCTCGTTCCACTTTGTGAGCTTCTGCCCAACAAAGTCCTCTACTCCACACGCTCTGAAGCTGTCCTGAACTCCTGGGAAGTACTCCTCATTCTCTTTGATGTAGGTCCAGTCGACCCATCTCATGTCACAAACGATTGGCTTCTTGTCAAGCAAAACAGTCTCATAAAAGTCTTGTTGCTCCTTGGTGTGAAATCTATAGTCCACGGCAGTCCTTCTCCTAGAAGCATACGGGTCTGCTTCTCTCCATTTTCTCAGCCCTGAGTCTCTCCTGAGCTTCATGTCCTCAGCCACAGGATGAGCATCATTGTGGTCTGGGATCTTGGGCTTGAGCTTCCGAAGGACACTTTCTTCCTCTTCTTCAATAGCTTCAGGCACTAGGGCCTTGTTCTTTTCTGCAGCAGGTATACTCCTTGTGTTTCTCTTGGGTGCACTCTTAGGCTTAGATGCAGCCCTAGGAGCTTCCTTGAGCTTGGATGCAGCTGTTCCTGATCTTATGGCATCTCCCATGAGTTTGGGTGCCTTGGGCGCTGGTGCAGCTACCTCTTCTTCCTCCTCCTCCTCCTCTACCATGATGGAGGCTCTCCCAAGCACTTTGGCTACTGTCTTCTTCACTCTTTCCTTCCTCTTTTTGCCCTCAACAGCAATGGGCTCAATGGGAGCAGGTGCAGGCTTCTCGGTTGAGGCTCTAGCCTTTGACATTGGCTGCCTCCCTGCTGGCCTCTTGACTTTCAGGCCTGGCTTTGAGCCTTGAGCTGGCTCAACCCTTTTGGAAGTGGCCTCTTCCTCTGCCACATAGTCTTCATCCTCAGAATCAGACGTTCTCTTCTTTCTTTGACGTGTGGCAGCCTTAGGCAGATTGCTGGGGGTGCTCCTGCTGCCATCATCAGAAGAACTTGAGGGGCTAGTGCCCTCACTCATCACAACTTGCTGCTCTGAGAGGTTTTGGCTGTCACTTTGATCAGACATGTTGCAAACTGACTGCTGACCCTGTGAATAGATTATAGAAGAGATAGAGTGGATGAGCATCACAAAAAAACAAAGATTTTTGCAAAAGATTAATTTAAAAACTTAGTTTTAGTTTTCCACAGAAAGCATCTCGGATCTACCGATTTTCAAACTCGGTGACACCGAAGCAGTTTTGGCACCAGAACTGGTGAACTCGGTCAGACCGAGTCACAGTTCGGTGGCACCGAGACTGCTAGGGTTTCACAGAATTCCAAAATCGGTCGCACCGATAAGTTATTCTCGGTCAGACCGAGTTTAACTTGTGCAATGGCAAAAGCCAGATCGGTGGGACCGAGTTTTTCAACTCGGTGGGTCCGAGATGGTTTCGGCGGAAACCTAACCCTAAAATTTTCGTATTAAACCTAATCTACGAGCGTTTTGACTGGATAGAAGTTTATCAATCGTGGCAAGATTCATGATGATCACAATGTGCTAGGAATCAGATTGAAGAATAGCACAATGATCAAGTCCATACCCTAGTTCGGCGTGGACTTGCTACGGCGGCAACGGCGGGGCAGAAATCCGTTGACGGCGGCGAAGACTAGCGACTGGAGGCTGCTGGCGGCGAGGAGACGATTCAGAGACCTCGGGGGCAGAGCAGGCTATCGCGCGGGCAAGGAGGTTTCGGAGAAATTTCCAAAATTCTGCCTGTCACTATATATAGCCCGACCCTATCGGTGTGACCGAGTGGAACGACTCGGTGGCACCGAGATGCAAAACTGTGTGCAGTTATTGCAACTCGGTGTGACCGAAAAGTTCAAATCGGTTGCACCGAGATCGAAAACCTAGATCAACTTAATGAACTCGGTAGGACCGAAAATGGAGTATCGGTCAGACCGAGATTCATAAAGAGGTTTTGGAAGTTTAAGTCTATGACGAATCGGGGACTCCGAGTGCTCCTCACACAGAGTGGTTCGAATCTGACTTGATCAATTTTGTGATGTAGCATGAATAGAGTTTGAGACGAGAAAAGCATAGATAGCTAGAGAAGGTTCTTAGGCATTCTTGTCCATCCACTTGGCAAAAGAAGATAAAGCCAAACAATCAAAGCAACAAGTGGATGTCCTCGAATGAGTAAAATATGCAATCAGCATGCTCACACAATAAGATGGCAAATGAAATATGTGGCAAAGCATGTACAACCAATTCTAGCATCTATCAAGCAATTTGCGATGACTAGGTCATCTATATATGAGTATATTGACTTAGGAGTCAAGTGAGAACACTTGATCGTAGGTCATACTCATCGTTTAAGCTCAAGTGGGGTTACCACTTTTACATAAAGCATTGTTTTGTTCACATCTTTAGAGTTGCTTTAGCTCAAGTCTTAGAGTAAAGCTCCCCCTAGATGTGATATCCCCCCTAAGAGGGATGAACTAACCTTGGGTTTTGTCGATGATGACTTCATGTAGATATTGAAGATGTGGATGCTCAATGTTGATGTAGATCTCTTGGAGCTATCCATTTGAGTGAATTGCACTTTCAATACCTACATGGGTTAGTCCCACAAGGAACAAACAAGGATATCCATAGACATAGAGTGATGCACACACAAGATGATGTCCACGAAAACTTTAGGTTACCTTGTCCCTTGTCTTACCAACAAGAGGGTTTGTGACTCCTTGAACTAGTGCAAGATGTGGAAGTTGATTGCACTTGTTCTTGCCAAAATGATAAGAGTGAAGTATGTTGGCGGAGTCACCCTCAAGAACTCTCTAGTTCTTCTTCTTTTGGATCCACATCATCTTGATGGGAATCCTTGGAGTTGTAGTCGTACTTGATGAAGTGGAACTTGAAGTAGTCTTGGGAATCCACTTAACTAAGGTCTTAGGAGCTTCTTCAAATGCATCAATTTCCTCTTGAAGCTTGTCCTTGCCTTTTTGCTCGTAGTCTTGTGGTGGAAGATCATCTTGAGCTTGTGTCCCCTTGAAAGAGGTATACTTCTCTTGTTGAGGGACAAACTTTGTCTTGGGGTATTGATCTTCTTCCCACTCAACTCCATTGGCATTGAACTTTCATTCAAAACCAACACCTTGATTCTTCCGGTGCATTCCTTGATTGTGCACAATTTCCTCGAATTGCTTACTCCCGGCAAGGCTTTTGTACACTCCTTTCTCTATAATTCCCTTCAATAAGCTGTTTTCTTGCTCAAGTGTAACTTGGCTAAGAGAATCATTAGTGGAATCAAGAGAACTACTAGAAGCAACAATATTGGATTTAGCATGATCATTGTTACTACTAGCGGAAGAATCTTTCTTGTTAGACTTGACTTGAGGCATGTAAGTGGATAAGAGTAAACGCTTGGCAATGTAAGAAGAACTTTTCTTGCGGAGATCATCATTGATTGCCTTTAAGAACTCATGCTCTTGCTCAAGATTGAGCTTTTCAAAGCGTAGCTTCTCATGAGCTCTTAAAAGTTCTCGATGATCTTCGAAGATAGTGTCATGAGCTAACTTAAGAGTTTTTAGTTCTTTAGTTAGGGCCTCAATCTTCTCCTTATCATTGTCACTCGTTTTATCTTGATTAGCATGATTAATTGGTCTTTCATAATAGTATTCATCACTAGAGTTGTCACCAATCAAATCATCTCCTAACAAGTCATCCTCATCACTATCGAAATCAACATACTCGGGGTGTGTTACCTTAGGACCTTTGACCATGAAGCATCTTCCAATTCCTTCATTTGGTGAGTCAAATATGTCGTAGGAGTTGGTTGACACAAGTGCTAGACCGGCAACACCTTCATCTTGAGTATCTTCGGAGTCGGAGTGATAACTTCTCTCGGAGTGGCTGTCGGAGTCGGAGCCGGATACCCATTCACCAACATGAGCTTGATGTCTTCGTCTTGTGTAGCTCCTTGATGATTTTTCCTTCCTTTCCGAGTCCTTGCTTCTCCGTGAGTATCTTCGTTCATAACGTTCATCTCTACTCCTTCTCTCTCTTTGTGGTGATCCTTTGCTTCTTCTTTTTGGAGAATCTTCTCTTCTCTTGTAGGGAGCCGTACACTCGTTGGAACAGTGTCCGGGTCTTCCACAATTGTAACAGTTTCGCTCTCGACTAGAAGATCTTTTGTCATTGTAGGACCTTGATTTGGAGCTTCTATCTTTGCTTCTATTCTTGTAGAACTTGTTGAAGTTCTTCACCATTAAGCTCAATTCTTCATTGAAGTCTTGTTTCTCACTTGATGATGTAGGGGCTTCACATGAGGCTTTATAGGCACCACTTGATTTTTTGTGAAGTTCCTCTTTATCCTTAAGTGACATCTCATGAGCAACAATTCTTCCAATCACTTCCGTTGGCTTGAGATCTTTGTAATTGGGCATCATTTGGATCAATGTGCACACGGTATCATATTTTCCATCCAAGGCTCTTAGGATCTTCTTGATGATGAATTTATCGGTCATCTCTTCACTTCCTAAGCCGGCAATCTCATTTGTGATGAGAGCAAGCCTAGAGTACATTTCAGCGACACCTTCACCATCCTTCATCTTGAACTTGTCAAGTTGGCTTTGAAGCACATCCAACTTGGATTCCTTGACAGAGTCGGTACCTTCGTGCATATCAATCAAAGTGTCCCAAATTTCCTTTGCATTCTCAAGGCAGCTGATTTTGTTGAATTCTTCGGGGCACAATCCGTTGAAGAGAATATCACAAGCTTGAGCATTGTATTGCAACATCTTCAACTCTTCCGCGGTAGCTTCACGGTTTGGTTCTCTCCCTTCAAAGAAGTCACCTTGTAAGCCAACACACACAATAGCCCAAACGGCAGGGTTATGTCCAAGAATATGCATTTCATTTTATGCTTCCAACTAGCAAAATTAGTACCATCAAAGTAAGGACCTCTACGGTGATAATTTCCCTCGCTAGATGCCATACTCTCCTAGGTTGTGAAACCAAGGCTATGACCACCAAAAGCTATGGAGATCAAGCAAATGGAGACCAAAGCTCTGATACCACTTGTAGGATCGAAAGTATGTCTAGAGGGGGGGTGATTAGACTACTTGACCAAATAAAAACTTAACCTTTTCCCAATTTT
Source organism: Triticum urartu (assembly GCF_056163025.1). Lineage (NCBI taxonomy): Eukaryota > Viridiplantae > Streptophyta > Magnoliopsida > Poales > Poaceae > Triticum > Triticum urartu. The sequence goes on from NC_141879.1 coordinate 502,745,127, forward strand.
AGTTCTTGGCAGATTTTAGCTATTTTAGAACAAGTCAAGCAATCATCACACAATTCAAGCAAGCATGCAAAGAGTATATTGGCAGCGGAAAGTAAAGCATGCAACTTGCAAGAATATAAAGGGAAGGGTTTGGAGAATTCAAATGCTATTGGAGACACGGATGTTTTTCCCGTGGTTCGGATAGGTGGTGCTATCCTACATCCACGTTGATGGAGACTTCAACCCACGAAGGGTAACGGTTGCGCGAGTCCACACAGGGCTCCACCCAAGGGCAACGGTTGCGCGAGTCCACGAAGGGCTCCACCCACGAAGGGTCCACGAAGAAGCAACCACCCACAAAGGGTCCATGAAGAAGCAACCTTGTCTATCCCACCATGCCCGTCGCCCACGAAGGACTTGCCTCACTAGCGGTAGATCTTCACAAAGTAGGCGATCTCCTTGCCCTTACAAACTCCTTGGTTCAACTCCACAATCTTGTCGGAGGCTCCCAAGTGACACCTAGCCAATCTAGGAGACACCACTCTCCAAGAAGTAACAAATGGTGTGTAGGTAATGAACTCCTTGCTCTTGTGCTTCAAATGATAGTCTCCCCAACACTCAACTCTCTCTCATAGGATTTGGATTTGGTGGAAAGAAGATTTGAGTGGAAAGCAACTTGGGAAGGCTAGAGATCAAGATTCATATGGTAGGAATGGAATGTCTTGATCTCAACACATGAGTAGGTGGTTCTTTCTCAGAACAAATGAGTTGGAATGATGTGTGTGTTCTGATGGCTCTCTCTTGGAATGAGAAAGAGGTGGAGGGGTATATATAGCCTCCACACAAAATCCAACCGTTACACAGTTTTCCAATCTCGGTGGGACCGAATCATAAAACTCGGTCGGACCGAAAATGTAAACCTAGTGACCGTTAGGAATTTCGGTGGGACTGGCATGCAACTTGGTGGGACCGATTCGGTTAGGGTTTGGGCATAACGTAATCTCGGTGAGACCGATTACACAAACTCGGTGGGACCGAGTTTGGTAATTAGCTAACCAGAGAGTTGGTCAGGCAAACTCGGTGGGACCGATTTGCTCTTTCGGTGGGACAGAGTGAAACTCGGTGAGACCGAAAAGTTACAAAGGGGAAACACTGAGTTTACATTGCAATCTCGGTGGGACCGATTCGCTCTTTCGGTGGGACCGAAAAGTTACGAAAGGGAAACAGAGAGTTTGCAACCCCATCTCGGTGGGACCGAGATCCTTATCGGTAGGACCGAATTGCTAGGGTTTGGCAGTGGCTAATGACAAGTGAAATTCGGTGGCGCCGGATAGGAAGAATCGGTAGGACCGAGTTTGGCTTGGAGTTTAGGTCATATGTGGATATGGGAAAGTAGTTGAGGGTTTTGGAGCATATCATTAAGCACATGAAGCAAGAGGCTCATTAAGCAACACCTCATCCCTCCTTAATAGTATTGGCTTTTCCTATGGACTCAATGTGATCTTGGATCACTAAAATATAAAATGAAGAGTCTTGAGCTTTTGAGCTTGAGCCAATCCATTGTCCTTAGCATTTTGAGGGTTCCACTTTCATATCCATGCCATGCCAATCATTGAGCTTTCCTGAAATAATCATCTTGGAATAGTATTAGCTCAATGAGCTATATGTTGTTATGAATTACCAAAACCACCTAGGGATAGTTGCACTTTCATAGCCCCTGATGCTCTGTTCGGCGTTCGAGTAGAAAGGCCGAATAGAGGATCAAATGATGACTCAGGAGTCTAATCACAATATATCTATGTGTATGTGCAGGCTTCACTGCTGGCCGCTGCCGCATGTACTGCGGAGGTCTCTGCACTGAAGCAGGACCTGGAGCGGTCCGAGAACGAGCTTGGCCTTACCAAGAGGCAGCTCGAGGAGAGCAAAGGTAAGCAATACCTTGTCTATATAAAATAAAAGTAGTTCGGGTGTAAAGTAATAGGATCATCATGAATTTTCCAGGGGCCATGACCAAAGTGGCGACCCTGAAGAAGGCGCTGTCCGAGGCCGAAGACAATGCGGCCAAGGAGCGCATTGAGCGGGAGAAACAAGAAGCTCGAGTGGGCGAGGTGCAGCAAGAGCTCGAGGCTCTCACCAAGAAACACGAGTCCTTGGAGCTTGACTCTAAGACGCGAGAGTCCGAGCTTGAGAAGGCGCTCGAAAGCGCCCGATGCACCAAGGCTGAAGCCCACAAGGCCCTCCAGGAGATTGATGCGGCGAAGAAGATAGCCGCGGGTAAGACATTCATTATGCAAAGCAAGCATGTGAAGGAAACTTTCCTTTTTCTTACCCGAGTTCGGAGCTCTCCAGGAGCGTTTGCAGATCTTCCCCGCAGTGTACTGGATGCCGCGGAGTTTTACCGAGCTGAGGAGGGGAGCTCAGCGGAGAAGTTGTTCTGGTCTCAGTATACTGGGACTGAACACCCCGTGCCCTTGAGCGACCAGCTAAAGCAGTTGGTCGAGCTTCACAAGGCGGCCGAACAAGCCATGAGGGGCCTTATAGTCCGGATGTGGCCTGGCGAGCCCCTGTCCGGCAGCTACTTCCGTCTGGTGAGGCGGCTCGTCGACGCCTGCCCACGACTTGAAGTCATAAAGCGGTCTGCTTGCATCGAGGGTGCGTGCAGGGCTTTTACCCGGGCGAAGGTGCACTGGGCGAAGCTGGACGCCGTGAAGCTGGTGAAGGAGGGGCCGCCGGAGGGCAAGGAGCATCGCTGCCCCGAGATGTATTATGAGTGTCCTGAAGGGTTCCCGCCTTGTGGCGGATGAATGTGCCAGGGATGTAATTTTTGAATGAACATGCTCATGTGATCCTATAATGTGAAACAAGTTCATCTGCGCTATGCAACGCCTTTTGAATTTAAAATATTACCTTCTGTGCGACCGTTTACAAAATCTGAGAGTTGGCCAGTCGTCGGCTTCTGCCCCCATGTAACTAGTACTGGGGTGTTCGGGATAAACCTGAGCACTCTTTACCCCAATTTTGGGTCCTTCAAGGGAGGTGTTCAGCACAACGAACCAGGCAATCGGACTATAATGCTTTATCACTCTCACTTAGCCATAGAAGTCTACAATTTTAAATTTTGGCGAAGCCCCTGGTATTCGGAAGGCCGAATTTGGGGCACTATACACGCCTAAGCCGGACAAGGCCGACTCCTCGCCCGAAGCGGGAAAAGACTTTAAGGACTTGAGACCTCTCGAACTCGAGTAGTCTCTCGCCTTATCATGACAGTCAGTTTTCGGCTTTCTCTACTGAGGTGCTCGTCCGGAAGAACCGGGACACAATCGCAGTAGTTCTCCCACCGCTACCTTAGCCGATATAGCGGAACGTAAGGTACCAAAGCATGGGAGCCGGGCAAACCCAACTATTGACCCAAGACATGATTTGGAGCTGATGCATATAATGCTATAAGTTCGGGGTGCCGCATTGTCGAAAGTGTTCGGACTTCTCGCGCCGTATTATGGGGTAAACGAAAGCCCCTGGCGTACTGACCGTACCCGAATTTACGGGTGCGTATTGTCGTAAATGGACATAAAGGAAAAAAGAATGAATAATGCAATAATAGACTAATGCTATGCATTGTTATTTAAATAATAAGTCGAAGCGTACTGGTACAGGTAGTGCAATGAGCAGAAAGTAGGACTATTCGAAATGTCTTATCCAAGGGCAAGCTGCGTATGGATAGTAGAAAGTGGGTATTATTATTAGAGACCACCTGGGGGTTCCCATGTACATCTTAGCTTCTTGCCACCTTGGTTGTTCCTTCCCATAATGTGTCCGGCAATCATACTGCCGGAAAGGGCTTCCAGAGAGTTAGGCCTTGAAAGAGAAAAGAAATGATAAAGATATATAGCCCCTAGGGCAATTAAGCCGCATTGCGGGACGTGCCCTGATCATGCCCCTGCCTATGTCCATGGTATTTTCAGTGCGTAATTATGTACGCGTGGTACGGATTTCGTCGCTTGACTGGGACTGGGACGGGGGCCGAATTGCTAGGCGAGCTCTGAACGTACCAGGCGATCCTGTTGCAGTTTACTCTGGACACGCTTGAATGTGTTCGGGGGCTGTATCGCCAAATTAGTAGTTTGCCTTGAAAGGCTGCTTTGTGCTTCTGCTGCGAGGGACGCAGTGTGCTCTTCTCTGCGGAGTGAGCGTTCTGTGTTTCCATTCACTTTATGACCCCCCGAGGTCCTGGCATCTTGAGCTTGAGGTATGCGTAATGCGGTACTGCATTGAATTTTGCAAATGCAGTTCGTCCGAGCAGTGCATGATAGCCACTGCGAAACGGGACGATGTCGAAGATTAACTCCTCGCTTCGGAAGTTGTCCGGTGATCCGAAGACCACTTCCAGTGTGATTGAGCCCGTGCAATGGGCCTCTACACCTGGGATGACGCCTTTAAAGGTGGTTTTGGTGGGTTTGATCCTCAAGGGATCGATGCCCATTTTTCACACTGTATCCTGATAGAGCAAGTTTAGGCTGCTGCTGCCGTCCATAAGGACTCGAGTGAGGTGAAATCCGTCGATGATGGGGTCTAGGACCAGTGCGGCGGATCCGCCATGACGGATAGTAGTGGGGTGGTCCCTGCGATCAAAGGTGATCGGGCAAGCAGACCATGGGTTGAACTTTGGGGCGACGAGCTCCATCGCATAGACGTCCCTTAGTGCACGATTTCGCTCCCTCTTGGGAATTTGGGTTGCGTATATCATGTTCACCGTCTTCACTTGTGGGGGGAACCCCTTCTGTCCTCCCATTTTCGGCGGCTGGGGCTCCTCCTCGTCATCACTATGCAGCCCCTTGTCCTTGTTTTCAGCATTTAACTTGCCGGCCTACTTGAACACCCAGCATTCTCTGTTGGTGTGATTGGCTGGCTTGTCGGGGGTGTCGTGGATTTGCCATGAGCGATCCAGTGTGCGATCCAAACTGGACGGAGCCGGAGTACTTCTTTTAAATGGCTTTTTCCGCTGACCGGATCTAGAGCCTCTGGATCCGGCATTGACTGTCGTATCCTCGGTGTTATCGCCGTTATTGCGGCGCTTTGGTCTGTTACGACGTTGTCTACCGTTGGCATCTTTGGTATCCGAAGTACCCGGATTCATTGATGTGTTATTATTGCGAGCCAGCCAGCTATCCTCGCCCGCGCAAAAGCGGGACATGAGTGTCGTGAGGGCTGCCATAGACTTCGGCTTCTCCTGGCCAAGGTGGCGCGCAAGCCACTCGTCACGGATGTTGTGCTTGAATGCCGCTAGGGCCTTTGCGTCCAGACAGTCGACAATTTGGTTTTTCTTAGTCAGGAATGAAGTCCAGAATTGTCTGGCCAATTCCCCTGGCTGCTGAGTTATATGGCTCAAGTCATCAGCATCCGATGGTTGCACATAAGTGACCTGGAAGTTGTCAAAGAATGCGTCTTCCAGATCCTCCCAACTGCCGACGGAGTCTGCTGGCAAGCTATTCAGCCAATGCTGAGCTGGTCTTTTGAGTTTTAGTGGGAGGTACTTGATGGCATGTATATCATCACCGCAAGCCATGTGGATGTGAAGGAGGAAATCCTCAATCCATACAGCGGGATCTATTGTACCATCATATGATTCGATATTTACGGGTTTGAAACCCTCCGGGAATTCATGATCCATAACTTCATCAGTGAAGCATAGGGGGGGGTGTGGCGCCTCTGTGCCGGGCTATATCATGATGCAGTTCATATGAGCCTTGTCTGCTGTATTCGGCCCGGCCGGATTTGCTTTTGGTGTATCCGGCGCGACGATCATCGTCCCATGTTGGCGCGCGTGCCCGTGACCCATATATTGACCTTGCAAATTTTACCTTACTGTCCAATACGTCTCGCAGGTCCCGTGTGTTTCCCCGGGCCTTGGTATTTTTGATTGAGTGGCGGCGGGGTGCAGGCTGAACTTCCGACTGAAACGCCTCTCTGGCTCGGCCACGCAGTGGCCGGTCAGCCGCATCGTACACTGGTGAATGAGGTTTCAATGCTTCCTCCTCGAGGTGAGGTAGCAACCTGCATTTTGGGTAACTCTTGGAGGGGCGCTCGAGTTCGTATTCCTCGGCCGCAAGGACTTCGGTCCATCTATCTGCTAGCAAGTCTTGATCAGCTTGAAGCTGTTGTTGCTTTTTCTTCAGGCTATTTGCTGTGGCCATAAGCCGGTGCTTGAAGCGCTCCTGCTCGACGGGGTCCTCAGGCATGATAAATTCTTCATCGCCGAGGCTTGCCTCGTCTTCGAAGAGAGGCATGTAATTGTCCTCCTCCGGTTCTCCATCTGCTGCCTAGTCTGGAGGGCTAGCTTGTTCATCCGACGGCTCTACATCGTGCTGGAGGGGATTGTGGTTGTGTTCGACACTATCCGGAGTGCTATTATCTCCTGTGCCAGTATCACTACTTTTGCTGTGGCGGGACTTAGAGCGGCACCGCTGACGTCGGCGCTTGGGTTGCTTCTTGGAGGGGTCATCCTCTGCTGTCTCGTCGCCATTGCCTTCTTTAGGGGTGTCCACCATGTATATGTCGTATGATGAGGTAGCAGTCCAGCGCCCGGTGGGTGGTGGTTCCTGCTCGTCTCCTGCATCATCGTCCATACCATCGATGTCTTTGGAGTCGAAGTCGAGCATGTCGGTTAAATCGTCGACAGTGGCTACTAAGTGGGTGGTGGGTGGGCAGTGAATTTCTTTGTCATCCGCATCCCATTCTAGCGGACATGGTTCGGCCAAGGTTCTCCTAACAGGGAGAGAGACCTTAATGAATTTAGCACATCGCCGAAAGGTGAGTGCTGAAAGATATCCGCGGAGGTGAACTCCATGATTAGCTTCCAGTATGATTCGACGGGCACAGATGTAAGTGGCTCGGAGTCCATGGCTGGAGATGAATCCAGCGGTTTGGCGACACGGCTCTCATAAGGGGTGAAGTCAGTATCCGGTTCTATCGCCACTGAGAGTGCAGCCTCCATGGCGGGGTCTATCCCTCCGTTCTCGGATGGCGCGATTTGCTCCGGATTGACGGGCGGAGTAGTTGCAGATGCGATCTCCCAAATATTGTCCGATGGCAGAGTTACGTCATGCTCATCGTGACTGCGCGGCGCACCTGACATGGGCTCGAATCTGTCGAAGATCAAGTCTCCGCGGATGTCGGCAGTGTAGTTTAAGTTTCCGAACCTGACCTGAGGGCCAGGGGCGTAGCTCTCGATCTGCTCTAGATGGCCAAGCGAATTGGCCCGCAGTGCGAAGCCGCCAAATACAAAGATCTGTCCGGGGAGGAGAACCTCACCTTGGACCGCATCGTTACCGAGGATCGAAGGAGCCATCGAGCCTTACGGTGACGGCACAGTGGAACTCTCAATGAAAGCACCAATGTCGGTGTCAAAACCAGCGGATCTCGGGTAGGGGGTCCCGAACTGTGCGTATAAGGCGGATGGTAACAGGAGGCAGGGGACATGATGTTTACCCAGGTTCGGGCCCTCTTGATGGAGTTAATACCCTACGTCCTGCTTGATTGTTCTTGATGATATGAGTATTACAAGAGTTTATCTACCACGAGATCGTAGAGGCTAAACCCTAGAAGCTAGCCTATGGTATGATTGTATGTTGTCCTACGGACTAAACCCTCTGGTTTATATAGACACCGGAGGGGGCTAGGGTTACACAGAGTCGGTTACAAGGGGGGAGATCTACATATCCGTATTGCCTAGCTTGCCTTCCATGCCAAGGAGAGTCCCATCCGGACACGGGACGGAGTCTTCAATCTTGTATCTTCATAGTCCAACAATCTGGCCAAAGGATATAGTCCGGCTGTCCGGAGACCCCCTAATCCAGGACTCCCTCAGCAATCATGAGTTATAGAAGTTCTGCTTGTGAGGTGATTTTGTGCCCATGCTCACATTCTATCTTGAGTTTTGTGACCCATCTTGTACGGTTATCTGCTTTGCGTATTCATGATCGTGTGGAGCTTGCAAAACTAATTTACGCTAGCTTCTTAGCTTTCCATTTTTCTTATTTGCCACAAGCCTGCTTTGTTATGTTATGGTTGATCTTCTTGCCCAGCTCATGCTTTCAGCTCTCCCTTCTCATTATGTAGTGAATATGTAAAATATTAAATCATGACCATGAAAGGTGTGCAGGTTCTACTTGTTTACTTGCATGCTATGTTTTTACAGGAGCACCATAACATGTGAAAAATTAGAAGAGCTTTGTGAAGATTCATGGGTTGGCTTTTATTTCTTCGGACGGCTTTTATTTCTTCGTTCACGATGGCTCCTCCTCCGCCTCCTCTCGCCCTCTCCGCTCCCGACCCACCTCCTCCACCTCCTCCGGCGAACCCTAGCCTCACCGCCGTCGCCCTCAGCCCTTCCCAGCCCCCTGCTCGCCCACCTATCCCGCGCTTCATTCAAGCCGGCCAAGTCGCGCTCCGCAACCTCCTGTGCATCCACGACTCTGCCGGCCTAGCCCTTCAGGATGCGGTATTTCGCCGCCTCCACCTCCCGGTCTCCTCCTATGACTCGACCTCCTCCACCCCCTGCTAGCGTGCTTTTCCGATGCCGTTCTCCTTCTCAACGACACGCTCGTAGCGGCCTTCCTCCAGGCTTGCTGCGGCGGTGTCGCCAGCGACTTCTTCATTCACAAAGTTTGCGACAACCTCTACCGTTTCCATGTTGCCTCCCCGGAGGGGGCATCAATGCTCCTCGGGCTCAAGGCATCCTGCCGCCCGCCTGCATCCCTTTCCCTCGCCATTGAGCCATATGACATCAACCCAGCCATCGCCGCTTCTCGCCACCTCCTCAGCTACTCGGGCTGCCCCACCCTCGCCGACCACCTCCTTGTTCGCCATGACCTGGGCCGCGCCTTCGCGTCCTTGGCCTGGACGCGACTTCGGTCGCACGTCACCCCGCCCCCCGGTGAACTTTGGCATGGGTGCCGTTCGGTTGTGCGTGTGATCCAGTTTCCTTCTGATCTCGACGCTGGTTCTTTCGCCCTTGTCCTGGCCTGCCTGTTTGGAGGAAACCACCTCGCCTTCAACGTCACTGTCGAGGATGTTGGCCGCTTCTCCTTCACCGTAGCCAGCAGTGATGTGGCTTGCCTCATCGCCAGCTTCAGCAATTTCCGACGCCCGGGGATCCTTCTCCGCTTCCCATGGCCTTCGGCGTCGGCGCCTGCCTCCGGCCCGGCCTCCGCGGCGCCCCCGCGCGCTCGTGCCTCCAGATCTTCTGTCTACCCCGTCCGCGCTGACTCCGGCTCCTGTTGTCCTCGCCACTCCAATGAGCGTGCAGCTGCCTAGCCATGGCTCCAAGGTACGCCTCGTTCGCCCCGGTATTTGCTTCCGCCATCTAATGCTGCATGACTACGCCTTGGATGTCGCTTGTAACCCAGTAACTACCACTTGCACCGAGCTTACCCTCGTTTGGATAGTAGTTCACCTGTTTAAGCCGATTATTCCTTCTGTCAAGCTAGTTTCTGATGCCTTAGACCACCTTTTTGCAAGTTCAAACATTTTTCACATGCAAATTTTTCACTCTAGGCTGTTCTGCACCTATGTTACCTCCCCAGTCGTTCGTGACCACATGATCTCACGCTCTCCGTGCGTGCTCTCCCATTTTGAATTTCGCCTGTTTGCCTCACATCCTGAGGCTCAGTTTGATCTTGACTCAACCTCACGTACCGACACCGACACTTCAGGTCAAACCACTATTCACAGCTCCGCACACGCAACGGCTTGTAGAACCGAGTCCATCCTTGGTCCTTTCTCTATCCTTCTTGCTCCTGGCCATTCTCTTAACGACACCCAAACCACCACCTTGCCTACGCCCACGTCCGATACGTCGGGCGCCCATGCAAGTTCGGGCCCACCACCATGCATGCACGATGACATATCTCTTTCACATGTGCCCCCAGCCACAACCCCATGCATGAATGGTACCTTGCCCCTGGCTCGCCCAGAGACCCCCCTCGCGACTTGGTTGACCACAAAGTACAACCATCCTCCCATGCATGCGCCTCGACAAGCCCCGTCAACCACCCGCCCCAAACAGCTAACACCTTTTCAAATCTCGCATGCGACATCCCTCCGGCAGCGGCAACAAATCCGTCCGTCCTGCTCCATATCTCTTCGGTATCTACGCGAGCCCCGGCCCAGCCTCACCTGTCAATCCCCCCGGCTCAACCCGAGAACAAAAAGGCTAATCCTAGCCAGCCCATTTTTCCATCCCCTAGACCTACTTTAGACTACGAGAGACCCCTGCCCCGTCGCGCACTCACTTCACCACCACTCCAGGTCGCTGACCGTTGGGGCCACCAGCAGCTGCCAGCCGGCCCCCTTTTGGCCAAAACACACACCCTGCACCCACACCCAACCCTCGCTTCCTTTGACCACCCAACCAATGACGCCGACGAGTGGGGCTCATCGTCGATGTCAGCTGGCCCCGTCACGCAAGATCTCGAGCCACCCAACGGCTCATCACCTAGCAAAGCTACCCACGCCACTGACAACGGGCCCCGGCCTCCTCGTGACCCGCGCACTTCCACCCCTCACATCACCGGCTCAGACCACACCTTGGTCACGCACGCATGCGCTTATCGCGTCCTCTCCGCCTCGCTTCCGTCTAATCCGAACCCCGTCTGCCATTGCATGCCCCCTCCCCATACTTCCCAAAGCACGGTAGATTCCCTCCCCCTCTGCCACGCGCCGCGCCTCACCTCAACCAGCAACCTCAAGCCGCTCTCCTATAGGGATGCCCTTATCTCGCCCACCCCGCCCCCTCCTCTTCCTTATATACCTGCCCTCCTGTCTCCCCTACCTCACCCAAACCACCTCCTCTCCATCAACACCAGCCCAAAACTGCGATGAAGAAGAAGAGACGCTGGTGCTTCTGCTGCCTGGCGCAAGACCACCTGGTCTTCGACTGTCGAGACCCAATCCGCTGCTCACGCTGCTGGAGATCCGGCCACTGCAGTTTCAGGTGCAAAGCTACTCACTTGCACACTTCTTTTCCTCCCCTCCCCCCTTCTCCTTCCCTCAATCTTAACCTAGCCTTTGCTCCTCCTAGCAGTATGGATGCCACGAACAACATCGCACCCGCCTCCCCTGATGCCGCGCCCCAGTCAACGGTGCGGCTCGGCTCCTTCCTGGTGCCTGTCGCCTCCAGTGGATCGTCCTCCTCGCTCCCGCACCACTTTGGTGCCACCACTAGCGAGGCCGACCTCCTCTGCCCTGAGGCTGCGCTCGACCTCAACTCTTCTCCACCGGATCTCTCCAACCCCATCGACACCGTCGCAGTCAAGCTCAGGCTACACCTCGTCAAGGCGATCTGCGACCTTGACGACGCCGCTGCTGCCACGGCTGCTCGCCATTCCTTCCCACCACCCATGCCAACTCCTACTTCTCGCCCCGCCCGCTCTCTGCCACCTTGCTTCCACAGGGCCCCCCTACCTTTGCACCGATCCCGCAGCCACCATCTCAGCCCCTCATCGTTGTCCCATCACAGCTAGTCCACAACGACATTGCCCGCTACGCCTTCGTTCACTTTGGCACACTAGTGCACAACCCCTTCCTAGATATCCGACGTGCCCTCCGCAAGCTTGGCGGCAACCCCACCTTTCGCGCCGCCGCCTCCTTCCGTGGTGCTGGCCTTGTCGCCTTCCCCAATGCCTCTGTCTGCCACACTGTCCTCGCTCGAGGTCCCATGCACATCGACGGCAACTCCATCTCCTTTGAGCCCGCTGAAAACCATGGCCGTTCCATTGCTCTATTCGAGGACGATATCACCGAGATCGAGGCCATTGGCTTCCCTCTAGAGCTGTGGCATCCCTTTGGTGTTCACTTCATTCTCAACTTCCTTTGAGAGATCTACTCCATTGATCAGTACTGCCTCCTCTCAGACGATCGCACTTCCATCCGCGCCCATATCGCCCTGTTCAAGGGCACCCATCTTCCCGACGGCGTCACGGTGCAGCTCCCTAGCCTTGACATCCTTGTAGTCCAGCTGCTTGAGCATGGCAGAGTCACTCGTCTAGGTCCAAACGACCCCCCTTCTCCTCAGACGACGGTACTGCTGTTGATGCCGCCTCTGATTATGACTCTGATGATTCTGACCGTGCACTGGGCTTGGAGCGTGCTGAGGCTACCATGGCCGCCTTTGGGCCGGTGGTTGTGTCCCCTGAGTACCCGCAGGGACCCCCATGTGATGGCCTGGATTATTAGGGATGATAGACTACTCATATCAATAAGGAATTCCTTCTTTTCCGGGAGCCCATTCGGACAGAACTCCAAAGTTAAGCGTGATCAGCTTGGAGTAGTGTCAGGATGGGTGACCGACCGGGAAGTTGCTCCCGGGTGTGCACGAGTGAGGACAAAGTGCGCAGAAAAGACTAGTATTGATCTGTGGGGCCAGTTTAGATCCCGCCAGGAGTAACGACCACCGGCGGGTGTGTCCGGGGCATTACAAGTTGGTATCAGAGCCGACCCTCGCGGTTACACGGATGGTTGCGGACAGGTGCGTGGTCATGTTGTTCATGACTTTTGTGACCCGTCGTGGCACACGGCATGGCACATGTACTGGACTGGAAGCACAAACGTATGTGCCAAGAGGGAACGTTCCTGTGGCCCGACGAGGACATCGGTTCCTCTGAGTGGGGGTGTATGTGATGGCCTGGCTTATTAGGGATGATAGACTACTCATATCAATAAGGAATTCCTTCTTTTCCGGGAGCCCATTCGGACAGAACTCCAAAGTTAAGCGTGCTCAGCTTGGAGTAGTGTCCCGCTGGCCCGTGTTGGCATAGCCCCACCTGTGGTCCTAAACTCCATCCTGCACCACCTACACACCGCACCCCTCCTGTGCCTGTGCCAACGCCTCCGGAGCCTATCTAGACTGCCCAGGCGATCTCTGATTCCTCCACTTCCCCTCCGGTGTCTTCTGTGCCGTTCACCTCCATCGCTGCCGTTTTTGAGGCCCTTGCCGAGCAGCTTGCTCCGCAGTTGGCCTCTCCTCTGGTTGCCTCTCCTCCTCCAGGAGCGCCTTCTTCCTCTCCTACGCCGCGCACCTACTCGCGCCGCCCTCGCTCCGGCATCGCGTCGGCGCCGGATAACGTCGTTGTGCCTCTCCTCCCCGAACCCGCTCCTGTGGTTCATGAGGCGGTGGCTAAGAAGAGGCGCGGCAAGGCCAAGCGCGCCAAGGATGTGCTGCATGTCTGGCGCAGTGCCCGTCTCACCTTGGTGGAGCCGTACGCCAAGGAGTCTATGGCTGACAAGGATTCCTGTGCCAAGGCCAAGCGCCTGATGGCGGCAAGTTCCGCCCAGGACTTCGACGATGCAGTTCGCTTCGCTCGTCTTGCTGCTGACGACTCTAAGCCTGGCTCGCCTCTGGCGCATGCTGTTGTGGCCAAAGAGGATGGCTCCTCTGCTGACGAGATCGACCTCGTTGCCAAGTCTGTTGCTGGTGCTGCCAAGTGATCTCATGTGTAACATCTTTCTGCTGCCGCTAGTCGATGCCATGTGTCTGTTTGGTCCTAGTTTATCAAGTCGTCAAGGCTACTACTTATCTGCGTCTGTTATCAACGTGTCTGTGAGCGTGTCCGTCAGTTTAGTGTGTCCTGGTGTCTGTGTTACTGTTTAATATGCCCGCAACAACTATGTATCTCTGCTCATGGAATGTTAGGGGCCTGGGTGATGCGGACAAATGCAATGATGTACTATCTGAACTCTTATCTATCAAACCTAATCTGCTGCTACTCCAGGAAACTAAGCTTGCCACGTCCTCTGTCCCAAAAGTCAGGTCCTTCCTGCCAACCTCCCTCGACTACTATGCCACTTCACCTGCCACGGGCACCGCTGGGGGCTTGCTCTCTGCTGCCAACACCAGCTCCCTTCGCATCACAAACCACATGAATCATGGTTTCTGCTCTACTCTCACCTTCACATCTCTCGCACTCCCTTCCCCCATCTGTGTTACTAACATTTACGGCCCCACCAAAAGAGGGGGAAAACCTCTCTTCCTCGCTGAGTTAAAAGCCATAGCTCCTCCTGAGAACACACCGTGGCTAGTTGTAGGCGATTTCAACCTGATCTGCTTCCCCCACGAGAAAAATAATGACAACTTTCACCAACGAGAATCCCACATTTTCAGTGACACGCTTGATGAGCTAGCTCTCCTCGAGCTGCCTCTACTAGATCGGCAGTTTACTTGGTCCAACAATAGAGAAGCCCCTCTCCTAGAACGGCTCGACCGTGCCTTATTTAATTTAGCCTGGAATCATGCCTTCCCCACACCTCGTTAACTTCACTCACCCACGCCATCTCGGATCATGTGCCACTAATCATCTCAATCTCTATGTCGGTTCCTCGTTCCCGCCTTTTTCGGTTCGAACGTTGCTGGGCCTATAACCTGGCCTGCAAACGTTTGATCGCCCAAATCTGTCAACACCCCGCCCCGGCCCACCTCTCCCCCTCAGCCCGTTTGGCCAGCACCCTTCAAACCTGCCGGTCCTGCCTCAAGCAATGGACCAAAACCTTGCTGCCTGCCCACACCAGAGAGCTATGCTGCAAACGCATTATTACTCTGATCGACTTAAAAGAAGAATCGAGGCCTCTCACCCCTCCGAACTTCAATTATGTGTAGTTGTTAAAGCCACGCTGCAAAGAGCCACCCGCGACCGTATGCTAGCCCTTAGACAACGATCCGAAATCAAATGCGCCATCTACAATGACGAGAACACAAAATTCTTCCATGTCTCAGCCTCTCAACGCTTTTGGAAAAACCAAATCCCCATCTTGCGGCACCTGGGATGCAACTTCTTCTCCCATGACCAGAAAGCCAAAATCCTAAAAGACTACTACCAAGAGCTTCTTGGCACTCCGGCCGCTACTCAATGGAATTTCAACTTAGAAGATATCACCCCACCCAAATCCTGCAACTGCGGCATCTCGACGCCCCCTTTTCCGATGACGAGATCAAGCTAGCTTTCTTGCACATGAACCCTAATGCCAACCCTGGACCGGACGGCTTCGGTCCCAGTTTCTACCGCTCTTTCTGGCCACATATTAAACACCTCATCATCCCTTTCTTCCACGAGTTCGCAAACTCCTCCTCCCAAACCAAGCGTTTTAATCGTTCCATTGTCATCTTACTCCCTGAAAAAGAGGGTGCCGACAATGCCGGCGCCTTCAGACCCATTGCCCTGCAAAACTGCCCTGTCAAAGGGATTGCCAAGCTCCTCACCAACCGGCTAAAATCTTACATTCCCGTGCTTGTCCACGGTGACCAAACTGGCTTCATTACTGGTCGATGTATCGCCGAAAACTTCATCTACGCAGCCGACTCATTGAATTGCTGCCACAAACGCAAAGCTGCCACCATGGTCCTTAAACTTGACTTCAGAAAGGCTTTTGACTCCATCTCTTGGACCTCCTTAATTAAAATTCTTCGACACCGTGGCTTCCCCACCCGCTACTGCAATTGGGTTGATGACCTACTCACCTCCGGAAAAACTGCTATCTCACTCAACGGTATACCTGGTAGCTGGATACAATGCAGAAATGGCCTGCGGTAAGGTGACCCCATCTCACCCTACCTTTTCATCATAGTAGCTGACGTCCTCTAGCAGATGATCCTGAAACCAGCCGCTACTGATGAAAGTGTCCTTCACCATCCTGTCTACCCAGACCTTCCTCCGACCGTGCTTCAATATGCCGACGACACGCTAATCATCGCCCATGCCTCAACTGCGGCCGCACAAGTTCTTAAGAAAATCCTCGATGACTTCGCCTCGGCTGCGGGCCTCTGCATCAATTTTTCCAAGACAACGCTTGTACCTATGAATGTCGACCCCGCCGTCTCTGATCTGATCGTCCAATCCCTGGGATGTGTGACCGCCAGCTTTCCTCAAACCTACCTAGGTCTTCCTCTCTCACTACACAAACTACCACCCTCGGCCTTTCAGCTAATCATCTCCTCCTGCCAAAGTCTTCTACCTGGCTGGTGTGTAAAGCCGCTCAACCGTGTAGGTCGCCTCGTCCTCATTTCCTCGGTCCTTGACTCCTTGTCTACGTACTTTATGTCTGTCTTCAAGCTGCCAAAAAAGGTTATTAAATTGTTAGACTCCATTCATAGAGCCTTCTTCTAGGCTGCGGAGGAAACGTGCACTGGCTCCAGATGTTTAATTGCTTGGAAAAAAGTTTGCAAACCTAAAGTTTTGGGTGGTCTAAGCATCAAAAATCTTGCTTTCCAGAATGATTGGCTTCTTATGAAGTTAGCTTTTAAATACCTTAACCACAACAACAATCCCACCCCGCTACCTTGGATCTCCTGGCTAGACAAACAACACCTTTCTAGCCTACCCCATGTAGCCACAAGTTCAAACCCCTCCTTCCTAACAAAAATCATACAAACGCAGCTTCCCAATTTGCTATCCATCACCTTTGTGCTCACAAACAATGGCCAAAAGACTTTTTTCTGGCTTGACTCCTGGCTACATGCCACCCCACTCACAACTACCTTCCCAAGCCTATATTCCCACTCCACAAATACCCACATCCCTGTGGTTCACATCATGCAGTATGGGGTGCAGGCAAACCTGGTGAACAGGCTAACCACGGCCGCCACGCGCGAGCTTGCTTCTCTCTCTTTGTTGTTGCAGGACTTCCAGCTGGCCGATGCTCCGGACGAACGGTTTCTAATCCATGGCACGGGCTTCTCCTCCAAGAAGGCCTATAGACTTCTGCTCCACGAAGAGGTCGAGGATGATCATGCCCCCCTGATTTGGAGGTCGAGGCCCCCCCACAAGCTCAGAATCTTCGCCTGGCTACTGTTTAGAGGGCGTCTCAACACCAAGTGCAACCTGTTCCACAAAAAGATCTGCGCCGACGCTGTATGTCCACGATGTGGCGGCCATTCCGAGGACACCTCCCACCTGTTCCTTGGCTGTCCGCATGTGACTCGGACTTGGGAAAGATTGGGATTAAACCCCACCTCCAGGTTTCAAGACCTTTGGCTGCTCCAAACTCCTGACGCCCTGGATGGCCGTGTGTGGCCTGAAGTTCTGCTTATGATCTTGTGGAAAATTTGGGACTCTAGAAACGCTGCTGCATTCCGTAATGAAGTTCACTCTCCCCTAGTCACTGTTAGGAACATCTGTAATGATCTTGAGGTCTGCCTAAACAGATTCCGTGACCCGACTGCCAAGACAACGGCCAACTCCTGGCTGCTGTTCCTTACCTCACAGCTCGCCATGACCTTGTAATCTTGTTCTTGCCCTTGCTGGCCTTTGAGTAATATACATACAGGTGGGGATCCTCTCCCCCCGGTGATTCCTCAAAAAAAAAAGATTTGTGGGAGCAGCTTTAACTCCAATTAAAGAAGTCCCACACAGCGGGCATGAAGATTGGTCACATCTATATGTATAGTAGAGTTGATAGGAGGACTTACACGACACCCAAACTGCAGGTGATTATACTCTTCACTGAAGACTTGTACTTTGAGGGACTGTAATGGTAATTCAGGAATGTTGCATGGTTCCTATCTAGAGAGTATTGCTGTTGGCTGGTAGCTTTTAGTAGCAATTTGGATAATTATGTGCGCATAATATTCTGTCTGATTTTGGGGCAAGAAAGGTTGGGGATTCTGCTATTGGTGGATCATGGCCTACAGAACAATGCACACTATACAGTAGCTTGAGCAAGTTGTGGGCGATGCCTTCATATGGTTGTTAAATTGCTGCTCTTTTTCTATATGGATTAATGGGAAGTACCTCAAATTTCTCTTTTTGTTCGATTTGAGTTCTTTCTCTCCAAGTTCAGAACATCTAGGACACGATTTTGAAGAAACTTAGAGAGTAGGAATAAGTCGTCGTCGTATTCAATTCTGTAAATAAAATGATTTATAGTAGGAACTAGAGCTGGGACTGTTACTTTTTATGTAATAAAATGCGTGCTATATCAAATGATTTTTTTCACAAAGGTGGGGATTCAACTCTGTAGCTAGAAAATGGCTAGAGCGTACTTGAATTGTTGAAAGCGTGGCTCAGGTCCTATAGTAGCTATCTTTAATTTACAACCAGAGTTCACTTATAATTATAGGATGAAACTTTATATTATTTTGCCATCTTAGTTCATTTGTAAAAGTAGCTGCAACAAGTAGCTGTTCGAATTAATGCAAGCAAGTAAGCAACGCTTTGATTGGAAAATTTGTGTGTTTGCATAGGCTTAAGCAAGCGCCTCTACTATCTGTATTTGTCTAAATCTTTGTGTGTTGGCATAGGCTGAAGCAAGCACCTCTTTGGTCTAAATCAGTAGTTGGTCCAGCTAGCTGTAGCAAGCCCCAACTCAACTTAATGCTAGCAATTACTTGAAGCCTTGATCTGCTCTTGCCAACTGGGTAAACAAGCGCCTCTTCGATGTGTATGCCTGAATCTTTAGTTTGTGCAGCTAGCTGCTAGCAAGTAATTAAAGCCTTGATCCGCTCTTGCCGACAAAATAATATTTGAAGAAGCATCCAGATCACTCCACTATGGGCCCATCCAGTGGCTTATGCATCCTATAATTAGCTTTTGAAGATTATCTGTCACTCCACTCTTTATTGTATTGTTATAACTGCTCCCTGTTTCATTGAACTCCATGCTTTGCAAAATATGGAACATTGTTTGAACAGGGTAATTGTTAGAGTTTTAACTTCAATTTTTGTTGTTGTTACACAAAATGTCGCCTCCGCTGACATTGCCGGAAGACCATCAGCCATCGCCTAGACCTACTTCGCTCCAGTCATCTTTTTTTTGTTGTGCAAATTATGATGGAGTTATGTTTGATTTACAATGATTTATAGTCAGGGCTTACTGATGGTTAAACTAGCAATTAAAATTGATTTGAGAAAATATTTAATGCAATTGGTCTCTTGGCATAGGCTCAAGTATAAAACTGCTATGTAAAATCTTCATATGTTTGTGAAAATTGATTCTGTAAGCTACTCTGGAAACTTTATTATTTTTCAAGATTAATTTACTTGGTGCTAACTTCCATTTTCTCTCAACAAGACATGTGGTATTCTGAAAAAGGAGCTTCTCTATGGGATGGCAGCCCGTGATGGTGGTTTCAGATATGAAGCTAAGGAAAGCATGCCTCATAATTCATTCGATGTAAACAAGTAGGGCCAATTAGATATTGTTGGCTATAAATGACATGAGTTTTTAGCTTTCATAAAATCTAGATATGTACTCTTTAACTATAAGCTGTGGATGAGGGTAGCATCTAGTGTACTTGATCTACCTTCGGCTAGGCAAAAATATGACAATGTAATTTTGATTTAGATCTCGACTCTCCAATGTCAGGATAATTACGCCAGGAGCTTGGTGCTTTTACTCGTGCGTAGCATCATGTATAATTTCACCGGGACTCAAAAGAATTTGGCCAAGTGTTTGTTCCCGAGGGAAGTGGAAAGACAAAGAGGGATAGGGAGCTCGCCTCCTTTTTTTGTAATCGTCGAAATTGTACGACGACCCTTCACTATTTAAAAAATCAATGCATCTGCAATCCAAACACAAGAACAAAAAAAATTGCGCAATTTCCCAACCAGATAATGTACGTCTCCAAAAAAAAGTTCAAAAAATACTCTATGAAAATACTATATTCACTCCAAATTACATGGACCAAAAAGTGATAGTCAATGTAACCTTATTTTTGACGTTTGCCAAAATTGGATATAAGAAGTGTTGTGTAAAGCATGCAGTGCATATTTTAATTTTTTTCGCCCGTTGCAGCGCACGGGCATTTGTACTAGTTTTGAATAATTAGCTACTCTTGGTGCTACTATAAATGAGCTTGCATGTTAAATTCTTAGAGTTCTAAGTAGTTTGAATGCTTGCTATGGCCTCTATGTTTTCCTATGAGTAGTTGCTATCATTTTTGTGAAGTTTTGTTGGAAAAATTTATGGACTAAAAATTTCAGAATTTTTGTTCATAGGAAAAGATGAATATCTTTAGGAAGTTTGCTTCTAAGAAGAACTCCAAGGGAGTTATTGGGGAGTCGTCTGACAGTGATCTCCACCTTCGAAGGTTGGCGGAAGTACGTCCGTGCGAATGGCCACACACCCCGTTCATGGTAGAGGCTGGAATCCTACAAGAGTTTACACAATATGCTGCTAATGCCGGCCTCACCGACTTCATCACAGCTGAATGTGAACAGTGTCATTTCCTCACAGACGCCTTTGTTCAAAGTTTTACTTTCTTTCCTAGGAATAATCCCCCTGAGGTGCAGTTTGATTTATATGCTGAAATCCATCAGATACCACTTACTGAATTTTCTAACATATGCATGATCCCTTCTGATGGGAGCCTAGCTGAACCTAGTCCGGCAGAGTTTGAGGCCTTTTATCGTACCTTGATGGCGGGAGATGAGAGAGGGGTGTCAGCTATCACTACCGCTGGCTTGCATTTCCCTGTTGTTCATTACTTTGCTCTTTTCATTGCAAAATGCTTGCTTGCTAGAGAGAAGGTGGGTGCGCTCAGCTCACTAGACCTTCCTGTTTTGCATCGTGCATTAGAAGGCGACAACACTTATAGCTTGGGAGCTATTGTGGCACGTCACCTCCACATTAATAAGTCCAAGGGTAAAATACATGGTGGGATTTTCGCTATTCGTTTGACGGCTCACTTCGAGGTTGCGACACGCCCTCATGATTACCCTCTGACCAAGGTTTACCTAGACCGCGCAGCCACGTAACACCACCATTTTATTGCATGATATTACCCTGCCATCCCTATTCCTTATAACTTGGTTTTCAGCATTGAAACTCGTGATATTATTCCATTGCCTGCTCCTGCTTTGTTTGATCCTGTTGCCAGGGGTGGATATAGGATTATGCCTGCGGACATCATCGCTTACCGGAATAATCAGGCTGCAGAGGAGGAGGAAGAGCCTCAACAGTGGGAACAGTGGATGTCCGCTCCTCAGTACCCCAACTACTATCCAGGCTTCTGATTTATTACCAAGTTAGGCCAAAAGCCTAAGCTTGGGGGAGTACGTGTTTCTCACCAACATTACATTCATGTTCACTTATTTCATCTGTCGGTGTTCACACTTTTTCATTGTATCATCCATGCTTAGATTTATTTTCTTGCTTTCTTCTTATGTGTTTGAAAAAAAAACTTAGAAAAAACCAAAAAAATTAGTTGTAGTTAGTTTACTTTCTATGCATGCTTAGTAGTAGCACTAAAAAGAAAACCCAAAAAGATTTCCTTGTTCTTCTTTTGTTTGTTGGGAGATTTCCCATGTAAATAGTTTTTCTCGTTTTTGCTTTGCCCTTTTATTTTCTTGTTCAAGAAAACCAAAAACTCCAAAAATATTTCAATGTGTTTCTCTGAATTTATTTTCTGTTTATTCGAGTCTTACCGAGGAGAAGACCACGATGAAAATGTTGAGTGGCTCTCTATTGAATAACTATTGATCTAATAAAGAGCCCATTTTACCTTGTCTTCTCCTGTTGAATAAAAGGTTTGCAGATTCCAGCCTAGTCCACGACACTCTTGGACTATTATTATTTTCATATCGTTCGGTCGTGCAAGTGAAAGGCAATAATGACGACATTTGATGAACTGCCTGTGGCAGAGAGAAACCGGTATGAACTCGACTTGTTCTGTTTGTGTAAATATGTTTAACCTAGTATCCATGATTCAGCCCATTATGATTAAACATGTTTGCAATGACAATTATAGATTATAGTTTCTCATGCCATGCATAAGTAGCTGGGAGTGGATAATGCTTTATCTTGGATATCAAGATTGCGTTAAAATGATTGTGATGTAGTATGATGATATGGTATCCTCCTCTAAATGTTCGAGCGACTTGACTTGGCACATGTTCATGCATGTAGTTGAATCAAAACCAACATAGCCTCTATGATATTTATGTTCATGGTGTTCATATCCTACTCATGCTAGTGTCCAATGTTACTTATGCATAATGCATGTTCATGATCGTTGTTGCTCTCTAGCTGGCCGCTTCTCAATTTAATCGCTAGCCTTCGCCTGTACTAAGTGGGAATTCTACTTGTACATCAAAAACCTTGAACCCAAAGTTATTCCAGATGAGTCCACTATACCTACCTATATGCGGTATTACCCTGCCGTCCTAAGTAAATTTTCATGTGCCACCTCTAAAAACTTCTAATAAATATCCTTTTTGTGTGCCTGGATCGTTCATGGAACGACAGGAGGTGGTCGATATCTTCCATGCTAAGCGGGTTATTCTCAGGTCGAGTGTTTATTCACTCTCCATCGCACGAGAAAAGGGCGGTAATAGGGATTCCTAGTCTCGAAATAAAAATGCAAATAATTAAACAAAACTCCCCATGACTGTTGTTGGTTTGGACGACACCTGTTGTTTCGGACAAGCCGTGAAGTGTGATTGTTGGTGGAGGGAGAGTAAACCTTTACTTTTATCGCTTGGGAACCGCCACTAGCGTGCTTAGCATGGAAGATATTGATAACCGGTGGTCGTGTAGCAAATGAGAAGGGTGCATGTCTCAAAATATCATTTACCTCTGTTTTAAAAACTTAAGCTCTGGCACCTCTGCAAATCACTGCTTCCCTCTGCGAAGGGACTATCTATTTACTTTTATGTTGTGTCATCACCTTCTAAAACAAGCGCTAGAACCTGAGAGCAATGTTGTCATGACTTATGCATTGTGTGTAGCTAATGTTGGGTGCATCATGACTGGATCTTTTCTACCATGAATTACAATGTTTAGTCGCTGCTTGAACCTTGGAGGTGCTCTGCATTTATGTTTTGCGGTGTCAGAAAGGGCTAGCGAGATACCACTATTGTCATATTACATCAGGTTGTTTTGATAACGTCTTGCTGTTTGAGATATTTTATTATTGATCACTAGCTGATTATGTTATTGATATGAGTTAATATAATCTTTAAGAGTTATTGTCGGCATGGTTAGTTATAATGTTGGCTGAAAACCTAGGTGCTGTTTAAGATTATTTATGCAAACAAGAGCAAAAGAGTTTGTATAAGTTTTTCTTTTTCATTTTCAATTTATCAATTGAATTTCTTGAGGAGAAGCAAAGGTTTAAGCTTGGGGGAGTTGATACGTCTCCAACGTATCTACTTTTCCTAATGCTTTTCCTCTTGTTTTGGACTCTAATTTGCATGATTTGAATGAAACTAACCCCGGACTGACGTTGTTTTAAGCAGAACTACCATGGTGTTGTTTTTGTGCAGAAATAAAAGTTCTCGAAATGGAACGAAACTTTGTGAGGATTTTTTATGCAATAAACAAGAATCTCTGGAGCCAAGATCTACCGGAGGGGGGCACCTGGATGGGCACAACCCACCAGGGCGCGCCCCCTCCTAGTGCGACCAGATGGGTTGTCCCCACCTGGTTGCCCCGCAGACCCTGAAACCGACGCTATAAAATCCTATTTTTCCAGAAAAAAATCAGGAAGAAAGAATTATCGCGATCCACAAGATGGAGCCACCGTCACCTCCAGTTCTTCACCGGGAGGCCAGATCTGGAGTCCGTTTGGGGCTTCGGGGAGGGGGATCTTCGTTCTTCGTCATCACCAACCCTTCTCCATGATGCTCCCCACCGGGAGTGAGTAATTCCTTCGTAGGCTCGCTGGTCGGTGAGGAGTTGGATGAGATTCATCATGCAATCAAGTTAGTTTTGTTAGGGCTTGATCCCTAGTATCACTATGTTCTAAGATTGATGTTGCTATGACTTTGCCATGCTTAATGCTTGTCACTTTGGGCCCGGGTGCCATGATTTCAGATCCGAACCATTTATGTTATCACCATTGTATCCATGTTCTAGATCCGATCTTGCAAGTTATAGTCACCTACTACGTGTTATGATCCGGCAACCCCGGAGTGACAATAGTCAGGACCACCCCCAGTGATGAGGAGTTCATGTATTCACTATGTGTTATTGCTTTGTTCCGGTTCTCTATTAAAAGGAGGCCTTAATATCCCTTAGTTTCCAATATGGACCCCGCTGCCACGGGAGGGTAGGACAAAAGATGTCATGCAAGTTCTTTCCATAAGCACGTATGACTATTTACAGAATACATGCCTACATTATATTGATGAACTGGAGCTAGTGCCGTATCGCCCTAGGTTATAACTGTCTCATGATGAATATCATCCAACAAGTCACCGATCCAATGCCTACGAATTTATCCTATATTGATCTTGCTAAGTTATTACTGCTGCTGTTATTGTTGCACTTGTTACAAAACTACTGCTATCACTGTTACCGTTACCATTACTGCTGTCGGTGTTCTGGGAACGGGGGTCCCCAGACTTGCCTTCCTGCGGCCTGCGGCGTGGCTCAAAGGGGGGCCCAGCGCGGCCCATCTTCACCAACACAAACCCAAGACCCTCGCGAGGGGCCAAGCCTCGCGGGGCGGACGACGCGGAGCTTCCTCAGGCGCGGCCTCGTCAGGCTGGCTCACGAGGAGGCGGAGAGATCAAGGCGGGGTACCTCACGAGGTGCCCGTGACGCAAGCCATGACGACCGGGGGCGCCAGGCGGGTGCCAGCCTGCGCAGCGTCCTCCCTTCCTCTTTGGTGCAAAGGGGGCAAGCGCAGCCGCGGAGTACCGAGGCATTAGGCAAAGGTTGTCATTTCGGTGCAACGAGACCAAGACCAGGAGGACTACGAGATGGAGGTCACCGTGGAGCCCAAGACGGCGTCATCACCAGAGCTTTGCGCAGGCGAAGACTACTTTTGTCAGGATAGTTGATACTAGCTGTCTCCCTTCAAATTAGCCCGCCATTGTTGGCTCCCTTCCCGCTCGATATTTGGGAAGAGGACCAGGGCCTCTATAAATAGGACCAGCCACCCACAGAGCAAAAGGGGCTGAGGGGAAAAAGGGCTGGCCAGAGAGTTGGAAAGATAGAGAAGATCAGGTAGAGAGAGAGAGAGAGTAGGGTGACTGAGCTCCTCCCAGCAGTTCATCGCCCCAGCCAAGAACAGACCCTCGCGAAGCTGTTCTTCCTTGTATTGTTCATCATCATCAGCCCAAGAGGCAATCCACCACACCACACACTGGAGTAGGGTATTACACCACAACGGTGGCCCGAACCAGTATAAACCCTGTGTCTCTTGTGTTGTTCTTTCCGTAGTTTAGATCCTAGCAAGGCGGAGGGGTGCAGGTAGGTAGGAGGCGAAATCTCCGCGCACACCCCAGTGTTCGAACCTCAAGGGTCTGCCGAAACCCGAAATCCGACATTTGGCGCGCCAGGTAGGGGTGCGTCAGGATTCGTCTTCCACCACCCCGTTCTCCTCCGACCATCATGCCCATGTCTGACGCTCGTCGGGCCCGCGCCGAGCGCCGGGCCGCGCTCGCTTCCCGCATCGCCCGGATGGCCCCTGTCGGCGGGCGTCCTCGCCGTTCCCCGTCACCTGCCGTCAATGCCGCCACCGGCCCGGCGGGGGACGAGCAGCGAGCATCGTCCCAGCATCCGTCCGTGCGGCAAGACGGCCGCACCGCGACTCCCTCGCTCACCCCAGCTGGTTCTTCGTCCCGCGCGCTCCGCGCGCCCATGGAGCCCCGCAACCTCTCCCCCGCCCATCGTGCTGCACCAACACCCCCGGTCATCGTGACCCTCTTGGGCGGCTCGCAGGCGCCGCCTACAAGTCACCACGTCAAGCCGTTCATCCGCCGGGTCAGCGCCGCTTCCACGCGGCAGGGGGCTCCCCTGGACCGGGCGGCGCCCGAGACCGGCCTGACCTTCAGCTCGGAGGACCACCCCTCCAACTCGGCCTGCTCGGGTGCGCTCCCCATGCTGTGCACCCCCACCACCTGCCAGGTGGCCGTCACCAGAACCCTCATTGACGGCGGCGCGGGCCTCAGCATGCTCTCGGTCGAGGCCTTCAACCTCCTCTGCATACCCCTGGAACGGCTGCAACCCAGCCGGCCCTTCTCCGGCGTTGGGGGCAAGTCGTCCAGCTCCTTGGGACAGATCTGGCTCCCAGTAACCTTCGGCACCTACGACAACTTCCGCACGGAGCTGGTCGACTTCGGCATCGCCCCCATCGGCCTCCCTTACAACGCCATCCTCGGCTACCCAGCGCTGGCCCAGTTCATGGCCGCGACGCACCCGACGTACAACCTCATGAAGATGCCCGGGAGTAGCGGTGTCCTCACTATGCACGGGGACACCGGGGACGCGCTGCGGGTGCTCAAGCTCGCCTTCAAGACGGCGGCGTTGGCACAGCCCGCCAACTTGGAGACCCCCGGGCCCAAGGGGGCTGCACCCGCCAAGAAGAAACAGTTGTTCACCCAAGACAAGGCAGAAACCAAGCAGATACCCGTCGATGAGGACGGATCCACCAACGCCACTTTCATCATAGGCGCCCACCTCAAACCCGAGCAGGAGAAGGCCCTGGTTGGGTTCCTGGGTGCAAACAAGAAGGTATTCGCTTGGGAGCCTGACCAGTTGGCAGGGATCCCTAGGAGTGTAATCGAGCATCACCTCAACGTGTGCCCCAACGTGCGCCCTGTGAAGCAGAAGGCCAGGCGGCAGTCCACAGAAAAGCAGGCCTTCATCGTCCAAGAGACCCGCAAATTAGAAGCCGCCGGGGTCATTCGCGAGGTCCGGTACCCGGATTGGTTGGCCAACCCTGTCATTGTGCCAAAGAAGGGAGGGAAGGAGCGCATGTGTGTCGACTTCACCAACCTCAACAAAGCATGCCCGCAAGATCCGTTCCCGCTCCCCCGCATCGACCAGATCGTTGATTCCACTACGGAATGCGACCTGTTATGCTTCTTGGATGCCTTCTCTGGGTATCACCAGATCAAGATGGCGGTAGAAGACGTCGAGAAGACAGCCTTCCTAACCCCGTGTGGGGTGTACTGCTACACATGCATGCCATTCGGGCTGCGTAACGCAGGGGCGACCTTCCAGCGGCTGATGCACATCACCTTGGGCCCGCAGCTTGGGAAGAATGTTGAAGCTTACATCGATGACATTGTGGTAAAGTCTTGGGAGGCCAGGACCTTGATACAAGACTTGGAGGAAACCTTCGCGAGCCTCAACGCAGTGAACCTACGGCTCAACCCAGAGAAGTGTGTGTTCGGAGTCCCCTCGGGCAAGCTCTTGGGTTTCCTCGTGTCCCACCGAGGCATCGAGGCTAACCCGGAGAAGGTCAAGGCGGTGGAAGACATGAGCCCGCCAAAGACCCTTAGAGAAATGCAGAAGCTCACGGGGCACGTGACCGCGCTAGGGCGCTTCATCTCCAAGTTGGGGGAACAAGCATTGCCCTTCTTCCAGCTAATGAAGAAAAAGGGGCCCTTCGAGTGGACTGAAGAGGCCAACAAGGCATTCCAGGATCTCAAGAGATACCTGACCAGCCCACCGGTCATGGTGGCTCCGCGCCCTCAAGAGCCCCTGGTGCTCTACCTCGCCGCCACTCCCTACTCCGCCAGCGCAGCCTTGGTGGCAGTCAGAGAGGAGCGCCGAATCAAAACCGCGGCAGCAGCCCGGGACAAGGCAGAACAGGGACAAGGAAGGCCTACAGAAACCGCCACCGCAGCTGAGGAGGATCAGCCGCCGCAGAGGGGCGCGCCAGAGGCGGAAGAGGCCCCTCTTCCAGATGGCCAGTCTCAGGAGGCCTCATTGCCTCAAGAGGCGCCACGGTTTCCGAAGGGAGCCACCAGCACCGACGCACTCCACCTCGTTGAGCACCCAGTGTACTTCGTTAGCACGGTGTTGCGGGATGCAAGGGCACGGTACCCCATGCCTCAAGAACTCCCTCCTCGCTCTACTGGTGGCCTCGCGCAAGCTACGGCACTATTTTCAGGGTCACCCCATCAAGGTCGTCTCGTCATACCCCCTGGAGAGAGTTCTCAGGAGCCCTAATTCAGCTGGAAGGGTCGTTGAGTGGAACATAGAACTGCAAGCGTTTCAGCTCGAATTCAGCATGACCAGAGTCATCAAGGGAGCAGCGTTGGCGGATTTTGTGGCAGAATGGATGGAAGTGCCAGGCCTCAGGGCCGACGAGGATCGGTCACTGTCCCCGGGAAGCGAGGCGCTAGAAGGTTGGGTCATGTACTTCGATGGGGTGTTCTCCAGGCATGGCGCTGGGGCTGGGGCGGTGCTTATATCGCCCGCTCAGGACAAGCTCTATTACGCCGTGCAGCTCTGTTTCCAGCAAGGTGAAAAGGTCTCCAACAACATAGCGGAGTATGAAGGTTTAATAGCGGGCTTGAAGGCCGCGGCTGCCCTGGGGGTGAAACGCCTCACCATCAAGGGCGATTCACAGCTCCTTGTCAATTTCTCCAACAAGGTGTATGAGCCGAAGGATGAGCACATGGAAGCCTACCTAGCAGAGGTTCGCAAGATGGAGAAGCAGTTCTGGGAGTTGGAGTTGCAGCATGTTCCCCGTGGCACCAATCAGGAGGCCGATGACATCACCAAATGGGCGTCCAGGCGGTTACCTCAGGAGCCTGGCATTTTTGAGGAGCGGCTCTTCAAGCCATCAGCCCTGCCGTCATTGTCGAACACGGCTCAGCCCCGGGAGGAGCTCCCCCAGCCACCTGCCTCAGGGGCTCCGGCCTGTGGCCCGGCCTCAGGAGCACGTCTGCTCTTGACGATGGAACCTCAGGAGGGATGTTGGATCGCGGAGCTTCGGAGTTACCTAACGCAAGGGACCCTGCCGGAGAAGGACGAGGAAGCGGAGCGAGTGGCACGCCAGGCCACGACATACTGCATCAAGGATGGAGAGCTCTACCGAAAGCGGCCAAACGATGTATCCCTGCGCTGCATCTCCAGGGAGCAAGGGAAGGAACTGCTGGAAGATATACACGGCGGAGATTGTGGGCATCATTCATCATCATGGACCCTCGTTGGCAAGGCATTCCGCAGTGGGTTTTATTGGCGGCCTGCCAGTTCCACGCCAAGCAGATCCATCAGCCAGCAGGAGGCTTGCAGACTATACCCCTTTCGTGGCCATTCGCAATCTGGGGGCTGGATATCTTGGGTCCGTTTCCTCGGGCGCCTGGGGGCTACCGCTACCTCTACGTCGCCGTGGACAAGTTCACCATGTGGGCTGAAGTAGAGGCTGTCCGCACCATTCCCGCGGGTTCTGCGGTCAAGTTCATCAAGGGCATCGTGAGCCGGTTCGGGGTGCCGAATCGCATCATCACGGACAACGGTTCACAGTTCACCAGTAACCTCTTCAAAACATACTGTGCTAACCTTGGAACGCAGATATGCTACGCTTCGGTGGCGCACCCCCAAAGCAACGGCCAGGCCGAGCGAGCCAATGCGGAGGTCCTGAGGGGCCTCAAGACCAGGACGTTCAAGAAGAAGCTGGAGGCCTGTGGCAGAGGTTGGTACGACGAGCTTCAGTCCGTGTTGTGGTCCATCCACACAACCGCGACCAAGCCGACTGGAGAGACCCTGTTCTTCCTGGTCTACGGAGCCGAAGTGGTCCTCCCTCACGAGGTTAGACGTCGCTCCGCGCGGGTCCTGGCGTTTGACGAGGCGCAGCAGGACGCCATGCGGGGGATGGACCTCGTGCTGGGGGAGGAACGTTGCCGAGAAGCTGCGCTACGAGCGGCGAGGTACCAACAAGCACTGCGGCGATATCACTGCCGCAACATCCGCCCCAGAACTCTCGAGGTAGGAGACCTCGTGCTCAGGCGGGTTCTCTCCAGGGAGGGGCTGCACAAGCTCTCTCCCATGTGGGAGGGCCCGTTCAAAGTTGTTCATGTTTCCAGGCCCGGCTCCGCGCGCTTGGAGACTCAGGAGGGGGTGCCAGTCCAGAATGCATGGAACATCCAGCACCTCCGGAGGTTCTACCCCTGAAAAGGCCCAGAGCCTGTGAAGAAGGCGAATGCCTGTGAAGCTATCGCATTTTGGAAAAGGCCCAGAGCCTGTGAAGAAGGCGAATGCCTGTGAAGCTATCGCGTTTTGGAAAAGGCCCAGAGCCTGTGAAGAAGGCGAATGCCTGTGAAGCTATCGCGTTTTGGAAAAGGCCCAGAGCCTGTGAAGCTATCGCGTTTTGGAAAAGGCCCAGAGCCTGTGAAGAAGGCGAATGCCTGTGAAGCTATCGCGTTTTGGAAAAGGCCCAGAGCCTGTGAAGAAGGCGAATGCCTGTGAAGCTATCGCGTTTTGGAAAAGGCCCAGAGCCTGTGAAGCTATCGCGTTTTGGAAAAGGCCCGGAGCCTGTGAATAAGGCCAAGGCCTGTGAAGCTCGCCGCCCGTGACACTCTCACGTAATAATGAGTTGGGGCTGTACACGCCCCGGAGTCTCAGGAGCGCCGGCCTCAGGCCCTGGGGCTCCCTCCCACGCCCAGTGGCAGCACTTAGCTCCGCGCTGGTGAGAAGACGTCGAAGACTAGATTAGGTGCCGGACGCGGCTTTTCATTTGCTTTCTGCAGTTGGCTTGTTCCTTCTCATTTGAAGTTTTATTGAAGTTGTTGCCGTCTTTGGCTTGAGGTTCTTCGACTTTTCGCTCTCCTGCCTCGATTTCTCTTGTGCAAGGCCTCGCGAGGGGGGCAGCTGAGCGCCCTCGCGAGTGTTCCTATCCTAGTCATTCAAAGAGTTCGCGACCTGGGCCCCTTACAGGAGCACCCCTCCAGTCCGTGCCCCATGGGCACCGCGACACAAACAAAGGGACTGGGTCGGTCGCCCCCCACGGCCGGGGCCGGGAACTATCCATGCTCGGGCACGTAGCCGGAAGGTACGGTAATGAAAGCAAAATGATGATTAACAGCAATAACCCAAACACGCCCCCGCGGGGCTCCACACTATTGTCTTTGTTACACAGGGAAAAGGAAAAGAAAGAACAAATCCGGTGCGGCTCGCCTCACACCGGCCTGCAGGGAAGGCCCGAGCTGCCTCCGGAGCTCAGGCGGACTCCCTCTCGCGCTTCACCAGGGCGCGACGGCGGGCGGACACGTTGCCACCTCCCAAGCAGATACGATGGCGTGGAGGCTGACCGCGGCCACCGCTAGAAGAGTCGCCGCCTGAAGAAGAACCGGAGAAGCTTGAGGAACCCTGAGCGCCGCCGGCCGCGCGAGCGCTGCCCTCTCCATCATCGCCAGAGCTGGGTTCCCAGCCGCGGTCGTCACCCTCGGGGCAGCACCCTGCGCGGCGACCATCTTCCCCAAACACCCTCACGTAGAGGGTGGCATCGCCGTCAAACTTGAAGTGTAGGGTGCACCGACGGCTCAGGCCACGTGCGCGGGCAAACGTCTGCCAACCGCGGGCCAGGAACAGGCTTCCGACCACGGAGACCTCTAGTGAGACCCATGAGGCCCGGCTGCAGCAGCCGTCGGCCTGGAGCCAGAGGCCGCCCGGGGCGCCGGCCGGGAGCTCGCCAAGGAGGAAGCGAGGAAGTGGAAGCCGGGTGCTGGTCGGCCCCGCCGACCACACGACGAACTCCGGCAGCACTTCAGCAGCGCGAAAGCGCGGCCTAGGGGGACTCGCAGCCGGAGTGTGCCCCCCGGCCGCAGCAATCCGCCCGTCGCCGTGCTGAAGATCGCCTCCACGGCCGCGGGGAGCCACCGTGGTGGCCACAGGATGTTTACAAGGGCGCCCTCGGCCGCGCTTGGGTGGGGTAGAGGCGGGCTCAACCTGGTGAGCCTTCCTCTTCTCTGCGGCCGAGAACCTCCTTGACGGGGCCATGAAGAAAAGGAGAAGCAAGGAGGGATGAACTGGAAGGGCGCGCGCCGGTCCATACTTATAACTGGCGATGGCCAACCAACGGCCCCCACGATCGCATGTAATTATGACCTGCTTTGCATGCAGGGACTTGTCCAATCCGTGCAGTTGCCGAGGCGCCATGGGGAAGTGGAGACACCCACGTTCAATCAACCGCCACGCAGCGCCCAAGGCCGCAGGCTGTTAGGGCCCGCGGCGCTTCGCTCTTGCCCTTCCGCCTCCCTACACGGCCAAGTCCGGGCGCGCCTTGGGCCCGGGGGCTACTGTCGGCATTCTGGGAACAGGGGTCCCCAGACTTGCCTGCCTGCGGCCTGCGACGTGGCTCAAAGGGGGGCCCAGTGCGGCCCATCTTCACCAACACAAACCCAAGACCCTCGCGAGGGGCCAAGCCTCGCGGGGCGGACGACGCAGAGCTTCCTCAGGCGCGGCCTCGTCAGGCTAGCTCACGAGGAGGCGGAGAGATCAAGGCGGGGTACCTCACGAGGTGCCCGTGACGCAAGCCATGACGACCGGGGGCGCCAGGCGGGTGCCAGCCCGCGCAGCGTCCTCCCTTCCTCTTTGGTGCAAAGGGGGCAAGCGCAGCCGCGGAGTACCGAGGCATCAGGCAAAGGTTGCCATTTCGGTGCAACGAGACCAAGACCAGGAGGACTACGAGACGGAGGTCACCGTGGAGCCCAAGACGGCGTCATCACCAGAGCTTTGCGCAGGCGAAGACTACTTTTGTCAGGATAGTTGATACTAGCTGTCTCCCTTCAAATTAGCCCGCCATTGTTGGCTCCCTTCCCGCTCGATATTTGGGAAGAGGACCAGGGCCTCTATAAATAGGACTAGCCACCCATAGAGCAAAAGGGGCTGAGGGGAAAAAGGGCTGGCCGGAGAGTTGGAAAGATAGAGAAGATCAGGTAGAGAGAGAGAGAGAGTAGGGTGACTGAGCTCCTCCCAGTAGTTCATCGCCCCAGCCAAGAACAGACCCTCGCGAGGCTGTTCTTCCTTGTATTGTTCATCATCATCATCCCAAGAGGCAATCCACCACACCACACACTGGAGTAGGGTATTACACCACAACGGTGGCCCGAACCAGTATTAACCCTGTGTCTCTTGTGTTGTTCTTTCCGTAGTTTAGATCCTAGCAAGGCGGAGGGGTGCATGTAGGTAGGAGGAGAAATCTCTGCGTGCAGCCCAGTGTTCGAACCTCAAGGGTCTGCCGGAACCCGAAATCCGACAGCTGCTGCTACTATTCTCAAAACTATCATACTACTTTGCTACTAATCACTTTCCTGCAGATAATTGATCTCCAGGTGTGGTTGAATTGACAACTCAACTGCTAATACCTTCAAATATTCTTTGGCCCCCCTTGTGTCGAATCTATAAATTTGGGTTGAATACTCTACCCTCGAAAACTATAGCTATCCCCTATACTTGTGGGTTATCAGGAGGCCACCGAGGTGGGCACAACTCACCTAGGCGCGCCTGGGCCCCCAGGCGCGCCCTAGTGGGTTGTGCTCCCCTCGGAGCTCCCCTCAGGTACTTTGTTGGCCCAACATGTGTCTTATGGTCTAGAAAAAATCACCAAAAAGTTTCGCTGAGTTTGGACTCCATTTGGTATTGATTTTCTACGAAGTAAAGACAAGCAAAAAAACAACAACTGGCATGGGGCACTATGTCAATAGGTTAGTCCCAAAAATGATATAAAGTTGCTATAAAATGATTGCAAAACATCCAAGATTGATAATATAACAGCATGGAACAATAAAGAATTATAGATACGTTGGAGACGTATCAAATTCCATCAGAGAAGAAATGGGGCTCACCTGTGCAACCACCGATGAGGAGATCGCTTACATAGCCAACAGAGCAGAAGAAGCACGACTTGCTGCAGAGGCTGGTAATTTTGGTCACTTGACACCCAAAGTTGGTGAAGAAGGAGAGGCATCACAGGAAAGTCTTGCCGAAGAAGGCGGGATTGTTGGGGAGCAGGGGGACGACGCTGTCGGGGAATCTACTAAAGAAGATGTCCCTGAAGAGCAGCAGCACGAAGAGCCCCCTGCTCTGCCAATGAAGCAAGGCGTCCTTCGAAAGACCCTTCCTCAATTGACAGTTTTGAGGTCAGAGTTTCCGTTTCTTAGAAAGCCACTTCTCTAAGCATGCATGCCAACATAGGTGTCGCAGTAATCATAGAAGTTTGATTGCTGTGTGGTAAGGGGTCAGTCAACCAATTGTTAAGGGGTAAGGCTAAGCTCTCTTTCTCATTGAGAAGGCGGTCCATCCTAAGAGATCGACAGCTCTTGGCGATCCACTGCGCCCATCTTCTTCAAGTGGTAAAGCCGTGGCAAGAGGCCGTCCGACAAAGCTATGCGGTGGCAAGGAGCCCAACAGCAACCCGCACGACGCACAAGACATACAATGCGCCAACAACTAGGGCGGCAAGATCGTCAAGTGCAGCCGCGCTAGCAGCTGGAGCAGTAGGGTCGTCTCAACCAGCTGCTGCTACCAAGGCCGAGTGCACAAGGACTCCCACTCCACCCCTAGCACCAACACCGGAGCATATGTCAATTTTGACATTTCCGCCTTCAGTGAGGGCGAAGCAGAAGAGGAGTAAGAATTCTTGCTGCATCCTTTAATCTTTAACTTTCTTGATTTGTTGATCTGATCTTCCTTATTTTTTTTCTGTAGAGATGCAGAAACATTGGCACAGAGGCAGACGAAGAGGGCGAAGACCTCGGCGGGCGACGAACCTCCGGCAAGCACCATGGCTAGTCAAGAGACCATCGTCATCAACCTAGGACCCAGTCCTCGACACAGCCCCTAGCCCAGCCCCCGGCATGAGTTCATCATTCATTTACCACAGGCAAGCCTTGGCGTGGATATCTTCACTGCTGACATCAACGATCTTGTAGAAGAAGAGCCGCGCCAAGAAGGTCAACTAGAGGTGACTCTCGATGCGCCGTCCTCCTCAACTACACTGCCCGGAGATGGCTCATCGACAAGGGTCTCCACTGATGAGCATGTCCATGTTGAGGAGTTGGCAAGCATGGATGCCTACAGCCACGTGACGACAATTGATGTTGTCGGAGGAGAAGGAACTCCTCCTCAACAGACCCACACATGTAATCCACTCGTCTTCGAGCATTTCATATTTCCCTTGATGTCTTTGTTTTCTTGAATTTGGTTTACTTCTCTTCTCCATCTTTAGATCCACCCCAACAGACCAAATGAATATTCACGTTGACATTGAGGGGATCACCAAGGATGCTGCCGCAGAGGCCGACATGATTGATGCCGATGAGGTTACCATGGCTGCACAAGAAGAGGCCGCCAAGAAGATTGCTGAGGAGGCCAGCAATGAGACCAGTGGGCCAACTGCCAGCATTCCTATCGCAGGAGCGCTTAGCGCTACTCCAGTCACATGGTCATTAGATAGGGTGTCGGCGTTCTGGGAACGGGGGTCCCCAGACTTGCCTGCCTGCGGCCTGCGGCGTGGCTCAAGTGGGGGCCCAGTGCGGCCCATCTTCATCAGCTCAAGCACAAGATCCTCGCGAGGGGCCAAGCCTCGCGGGGCAGATGACAGAAAGCTTCTTCAGAGACAGCCTCATCAGGCAGGCTCGCGAGGAGGCGGAGAGATCAAGGCAGGGGTACCTCGCGAGGAGCCCGTGACGCAAGCCATGACGATCGAGACCAGGCGGGCGCCAGGCGGGCGCCGGTCTGCGCAGTGTCCTTGCTTCCCCTTTGGTGCAAAGGGGGCAAGCACAGGCCGAGGCATCGGGCAAAGGTTACCATTCCAGTGCAACGAGACCAAGACCAGCAGAGTGGCAGGACGGAGGTCACCGTGGAGCCCAAGACGGCGTCATCACCAGTGCTTTTGGCAGCCGAAGACCACCTTTGGTCAGGATAACTTGTACTAGATGTTCCCCTTCAAAATGGCCAATTGTTGGCGCCCTTCCCGCTCATTATTTGGGGAGAGGCCCAGGGCCTCTATAAATAGAGCTAGCCACCACAGAGTAGAGAGACATCGAGAGAGAGAGAGAAGACATCTAGAGATCCGGTAGAGCCCTAGCAGAGAGAGAGAGAGGCAACTGAACTCACCCAAACAGTTCATCGCACCGGCTCAAGAACACCTCTCGCGAGGCTGTTCTTCCCTTGTACTGTTCATCATCAGCCCCTGAGGCAATCCACCGCACCACACACTGGAGTAGGGTATTACACCACAATGCCCGAACTAGTATAAACTTCGTGTCCCTTGTGTTGTTCATTGTTTCCTGCTTAGATCACGCGAGAAGATTGGACGTAGATCGGTAGGGGAGAGATCTCCGTGCGCACCCCAGTGTTCGAACCTCAAGGGTCTACCAGAACCCGAAACCCGACATTTGGCGTGCCAGGTAGGGGTGCGCCGGAATCTTTCTTCTGCTGTTCGCATGTGATCTTCCGTCGTGTCCATGGCTGACGCTCGTCGGGCTCGCGCCGAGCGCCGGGCTGCTCTCGCCACCCGTGTCGCCCAGACGGCGCCCGTTGGCGGACGCCCTCGTCGTTCCCCGTTGCCTGCCGCCAACGCCGCCACCGGCCTGGCGGGGAACGAGCAGCAAGGCCTCGTCCCAGCATCCTTCGGTACGGCGGGAGGGCCGCACCGCTACACCATCGCTGACTCCAGCCGCTTCGTCGTCCCACGCCTGTCATGCCCCCACGGACGCGCACGCCGCGCTGCTCCTGGCAAGAGAGCTCTTGCACTACCGCCCCATCGACGACCTCTACGAGGACTGGCTCGCCTGCATCACCGAGCTCGTCAGCGCCGCATGGGGCTCCCCCTTGCCGTCCTTCTCGCTGCCTCGCCCTCCATTCCGCGCAGGAGGCAAGGATCAGGAGGTGCCTCCACCACCTCCTCCCCAAGAAGGCGCCCTGGCTCCAAGGCGCGTAGCCCCAGGGCGAGACCCTCCGCGTCCGGCACCTGCGCTGCAAGAAAGGAGCTGCCAAGAGATCCCTCGTCCCCAAGAAGGTTCTCGCGCGCTCCCAGCGCCGGCGCGCCAAGATCGCGTCCCTGCACCTCCATGCCAAGACCCCGCGCTGTTCCAAGCGGCAGAACACGGTAACCCCCAGGAACAAGCCCAGCATCAGCAAAAGGCGCCAGTGGCCACAGCAGGCTGCCATGCCCTCACCCCCGAGCTACGCGGCGTCACATGGCCAGGCAAGTTCAAGCCTGACTGCCCCCGTTGCTATGATGGCACGGCGGACCCCGCGGAGTTCCTACAGCTCTACGAGCTATGCATCGAAGCCGCCAACGGAGACGATGGGGTCATGGCGAATTGGTTCCCCATGGTGCTCAAGGACGGGCCCCGCACCTGGCTCCTGAACCTGGCTCCTGGCACAATCTCCTCCTGGGACGAGATGCGCACTCGCTTCATCGCCAACTTCCAGGGCACTCGCGACCGGCCCCCGGCCGTGAGCGATCTGCGCCGCATCAAGCAGCAGCAAGGGGAAACCCTGCAGAAATACATCCAGCGCTTCAACAACGCTCGCCTCAAGATCCCCAAGGTGACTGAAGAAGCCATCATCTCGGCCTTCTCCGATGGCGTACACGACATCAAGATGAAGGAGGAGCTAACAATCCATGAAGACCTGTGCATATCCCTGGAGCCATTCAACTTGGCGACCAAGTGCGCCAGGGCTGAGGAAGGGCGCCTTTCCCTCCTCGAACTCCCGGCTGCCGACCCAGAAGAGAAGAAGCCCAAGGACAATGACATGAAGCGCAAGGGGGCTGCCGTGCTTGCAGCGGAGCCAGACACCAAGCGAGGCAGGGATCAACCTGAGTCATCCAAGGGCAGCCGGTACTGTGTGTACCACGACCTCCACACCCACAACACCAACGAATGTCAAGAGCTCAGAGCCGTGAGAGATGGACGTATCGGCCGACGCCCCGAGCGCAACGACAGGGGCTATGGCCGAGGAGGAGGAAGAGGTGGCGGCCGATGGGAAGACCCTGGCCCTCGCCAAGGGTGGCGTGACCGACCTTGCGAGGATCGCTGGTAGGACCAGCCTCGCGAGGGAGGATGGAGAGATCAGCCTCGTGAGGATCGCCCGCATAGCAACGCAGGCCTTCCTCCTCTGCTGCCACCGCCAAGGAGAAACGAAGACCAACATCAAGACGAGGGAGCTGGGGGCTTCCAGGAGCTGCGTGCAATCGCTTGCATCTTGGGTGGCGCGCAGGCCCTAGCCTCACAGCGCATCTTTAAGCAGTTTGCTCGCGAGGTGAATGCAGTCCTTCCCAAGCTTGAGGCCACGCGCCCTCTCAGGTGGTCTACGTGCGCTATCACGTTCAGCTCAGCGGATCAGCTCAAGTGCGCGGCAACGGCCGGAGCCCTCCCGATGCTTTGCTCCCCGGTCATCAGCAACGTGCAGGTCACCAGGACCCTCATTGACGGCGGAGCAGGACTCAACGTCCTGTCCGTCGAGACGTTCGACAATCTCCAAGTGTCGTACGATCAGCTTCAGCCGACCAAGCCCTTCTCAGGAGTCACTGATGGTTCCACTGTTCCAATAGGGCAGGTTCGCCTTCCAGTCACCTTCGGGCAGCGCAACAACTACCGCACTGAGCTCATCGGCTTCGTCGTCGCCCACATCCGTCTGCCATACAACGCCATCCTCGGGTACCCAGCCCTGGCCAAGTTCATGGCTATTACTCATCATGGATACAATGTCCTCAAGATGCCAGGAAGTGGTGGAGTCATCACTGTACCCTGTGAAGAAAGGGATGCAGTGTGTTCACTTGAGCGCGCGTTCCAAGCCGCAGCGATCGAAGACCCGGACGACAGGAACGGAAGACTTCCCGAGGCGACCCTTAAGAAGAAGAAGGTTTCGCCTGGCCCAAGCCATAAGGAGGCAGGCGCCTCCGGAGGTGTTGCGTCAGGATCTGCGCCCAATCAGGGAGCGCCACCCTCTCTCGCATAGGAAGGCATGCCCGACGCCCTCCTCAGGCAGGGCTTGGGGGCTCTTTCTTGGAGAGCCACCGACTTTACTAAGGTCGCGAGGGAGGCGCTCGGGCACCACTTGGAGGGGTGCTTCCAGGCATATTTCCCTTAGGAAGGTACAAGGCAAGGAAGACCAAACCCTCAGGAGTTCATCGCAAGAAACACCCAGGAGCCACAGGAGTTGAGAGTCATGCGCGGCAGCCGCCGCTTGCCCACTGTAGCCCCACATCCAGACGAGGATGGTGGGTTGCGCGTCTGCATTGACGTGTCAGGGCTCAACCGAGCTGCGTCTCAGGAGTGCCTCTGGCCTTCATGCGTGGGGCATTGCGAGGGTCCACCTCACAGCTACGTTTGCATGCCTTTCGGCTTGCCGAACGCGGCCACCGCTCATCAGCGTCTGCTGAGGAGCAGTCTGGAGGCCCAGGATGTCAGGCATTATGCGGTCCTGGTGGAGATGGAGATGGCCCTCGGAGACCCGCCTGTGCCCTCGGAGCCTCCCGAGGCTCCCGGGCCTGGGGGCTCGTGAGGGTCGACGTCATCATCACGCATCGCCCACTTCTTCAACATCACTTTATCTTCAACGGCACCAGGTGACATCTTTCTAAGTTCCGTTTTTAGCTAGGAGCGCCCACAGGGCCGCATCATTCCCAAGTCGCGTGGGTCCGTCCCTGCGGCATGTATCCGTTTTGCTTATGCTCTTTACCTACCTTGTTGGGGGCGCCCCTCGGGCTGCATCATCCCCGAGCTGCTCGGGCCTGGCCCTGCGGCGTTTGCTTTTCCCGTGTCTACTTAAAATGAATTTCCTCCTGCGTGTTTAACGTACCCGACCTAATCGCCTGCTTGATTGACGCCTACCTATGGAGCCACTCGCTCTGGAATGACATTTGCGCACGGGTCCATCCCTGCAACGCCGATAAATCTGAGTGGTCGAGCTCTGGCCGCGGCAGTCCCACAAGGCGCCACCTCACCAGACCCTCTGTGCCCTAATCACTTCCCCGGAGCGACCAAAGGTTGGCTGGCAACCGTAACAACAGGTCTTGTTTCTCTTCCTGATTGGTGTGCAGAACCTACTCCAGGAGCAACGCTAGGGACGCCGCGAGCTGCCTTTCCCTCTCTCCGGCACGGACTGCTTGCACGTTAAAAGTGGGGCGCCTGAGCATCACGACTCATGGGCTCCTACTGGCTCTCCAGCCCTCACCCCCTGGCCTTGACCCACGGCATCGCGACCTGTCATACCAGCGGCGGCTGAGCTCGCTCGAGGGCCGGGACCTGAGGACGTAGAGCATTAAGGAAAGTGCGGGGGAGTGGGAAGAAGCTCGCGAGGACCTAACCCAGCAGCGCCTCAGCTGCCACCACTCAGGCCGGGCGCTTCGTCGAGGAACTACACCAGACTCAAGAGATAAGTCACGCCCTTACAGGAGTTGGACCAACGCAGCGCAAAACCCTCGCCCTGTGCGGCTCTGTCACGGCGATGTTGCCTTCCTTTCTCACCCAGCGAGGGATGCTTGAGCGCTAAAGGGGACCTCCCGAGCATCGTGACTCAGGGGCTCTTACCGGACCTCGGGCCGCTCACCTCCTGGCCTTGACCATGGCATCAC
Source organism: Triticum urartu (assembly GCF_056163025.1). NCBI lineage: Eukaryota > Viridiplantae > Streptophyta > Magnoliopsida > Poales > Poaceae > Triticum > Triticum urartu. Next base: position 502,785,357 of record NC_141879.1, read on the forward strand.
GACCTGGCATACCAGCGACGGCTGAAGCCTGCCTGGGGACTGGGACCTGTCAGCGTAGAGTGCCAAGTCCTCGTGAGGATAGAAAGGGGGAGCCGAGCCGAGACAGGACAAGCACCTCGCATTGATTCATATTAAGACATAATGTTCGCAAAAGACATACCAGGCACCTTACATACCCCCACGGGGTGTTTCTTTGATTCCTCGCAGGGAACAAAAGTACTAATCCTAAGGAACGCTAATCGCCCGCACCTCTACAAGGGACGCCATCATCAACAGTGGGCTGCCCAACGTCGGCGCCAACCCCATCCAGATCAGTGGCATCGGTGGCTAGACGCAGCTGCCCCGCTCCGAGCATGGCGCGAGCTCGGAGGCTCGTAGCTGTCATCGCTCGTCTCTGGGGTCGCGAGGAGCTCGGGGGAGCCGCTGGATTCCCCAGCTCCTCCGCTGCTGCCTGAAGAGCTGCTGGAGGACCGATGGGCGGGCCAAGCCCTCGCCAGTTTGTTGCCCCTGCCGCTCTCCCTGGGGAAGCACTCCAGTCGGCGTCCTTCAGCATCGAAGACCTTGAAGAACATTAGGGAGGCGCCGTCGTATTCAAGATGAATTACGAGGGCACCTACCGTCCGACAGACCCGGGCGATTTCGCCCCAGCCCCGGGTCATGAAGACCTTGCCCGGAGCGACGACCGCGACCTCCGCTCCGATCGCAAGGGTACTGCAGTCAGCGTGCTGCAACCAGAGCTCCAGAGCCCTGCTCAACGGCATCTCGAAGGCAAAGGAAGGAGGAAGGCGAATCCAAGAGCTTGGAGGCATGGCAACGTGGAGCACGAGCTCGCGAGAGGAGCGCTCGATGTGGACTCTAGGAGGAACCACGCGCACCATCGTGACTCGCCGGCGTCGACGGTGGCACCGTCGATGTCGCTCGACGCCTTCTCCCCTAGGACCCACGACGCGGGCGTACAAGGGTAGCGGAAACCCAGGTGGCGACCACTCGTACCAGGGCCTCGATGCCTCCTGCTGAGCACCCTCATCTTGGTGGCAGAGGACCAGCCGCTTCTTCGGTGGAGGTGGGTCAGGACCCTCTCGGGGGGCCATTCCCTTCTCTTCTGCAAAAAACCGGTGGATTGGTGCCATTGGCGTAAGGAGGAGCAAGAACAAGGAAGAAGAAGGAAAGGAGCAGCAGGAAGGGATGGACTGAAGGGACTCGCGCAACCCCGTACTTATAGCCGGAGGAGGCCAACCACCGAGCACCATGATCGCAGGTAATCATGACTAGTTTCTCTGCATGCAGGGACTTGTCAAGTCGTGCGGTCGCCGAGGCATCGTGGGAAAGTGCATACGCCCACGTCCAATCAATCGCCACGTGTTGCCTAAGGCCGCAGGCTATTGGGGCCCGCGGTGCTTCGCGCTCGCCCCTTCGCTTCCCTGCTTGGCCAAGCCCAGGCGCGCCTTGGGCCCAGGGGCTACTATTGGTGTTCTGGGAACGGGGGTCCCAGACTTGCCTGCCTGCGGCCTGCGGCATGGCTCAAGTGGGGGCCTAGCGTGGCCCATCTTCATCAGCTCAAGCTCAAGATCCTCGCGAGGGGCCAAGCCTCGCGGGGTGGACGACAGAAAGCTTCCTCAGAGGCAGCCTCATCAGGCAGGCTCGCGAGGAGGCGGAGAGATCAAGGCAGGGGTACCTCGCGAGGAGCCCGTAACGCAAGCCATGATGATCGAGACCAGGTGGGTGCCAGGCGGGCGCCGGCCTGTGCAGTGTCCTTGCTTCCCCTTTGGAGCAAAGGGGGCAAGCACAGGCCGAGGCCTTGGGCAAAGGTTACCATTCCGATGCAATGAGACCAAGAACAGCAGAGCGGCAGGACAGAGGTCACCGTGGAGCCCAAGACGGCGTCATCACCAGTGCTTTTGGCAGCCGAAGACCACCTTTGGTCAGGATAACTTGTACTAGATGTTCCCCTTCAAAATGGCCAATTGTTGGCGCCCTTCCCACTCATTATTTGGGGAGAAGCCCAGGTCCTCTATAAATAGAGCTAGCCACCACAGAGTAGAAAGACATAGAGAGAGAGAGAAGACATCTAGAGATCCGGTAGAGCCCTAGTAGAGAGAGAGAGGCGACTGAACTCACCCAAACAGTTCATCGCACCGGCTCAAGAACACCTCTCGCGAGGCTATTCTTCCCTTGTACTGTTCATCATCAGCCCCTGAGGCAATCCACCACACCACACACTGGAGTAGGGTATTACACCACAATGGTGGCCCGAACCAGTATAAACTTCGTGTCCCTTGTGTTGTTCGTTGTTTCCTGCTTAGATCACGCGAGGAGATTGGACGTAGATCGGTAGGGGAGAGAGCTCCGCGCGCACCCCAGTGTTCGAACCTCAAGGGTCTGCCGGAACCCGAAACCCGACAAGGGGCAAGGCGGTTGCCGAGGATGAGCCATCTGTTTGAGAATGTAGTAATAATTCAAAATTTTCCTACGTGTCACTAAGATCAATCTAGCAGATGCTAGCAACGAGAGAGGGAGTGCATCTTCATACCCTTGAATATCGTTAAGCGGAAGCGTTACAAGAACGTGGTTGATGGATTCATACTCGCGGCGATTCAAATCGCGGAAGATCTGATCCAAGCGCCGAACGGACGACGCCTCCGCGTTCAACACACATACAGACCGGGGATGTCTCCTCCTTCTTGATCCAGCAAGGGGAGAGGAGAAGTTGAGGGAAATCTCCGGCAGCATGACGGCGTGGTGGTGGAGCTTGCGGTTCTCCGGCAGGGCTTCGCCAAGCACTACGGAGCAGGAGGTGTTGGAGGAGGGAGGGGCTGCACCAGGGGAAGGGGGTGCGGCTACCCTCTCTCTCCCTCACTATATATAGGGGGAAGGGGGGGAGGAGGAACCCTAGGGTTTCCCCTAGGGGGCAGCTGCCAAGGCAGATTGGATCTCCGTAGAGAAATCCTAGGGAGACTTTCCCCCAAGCCAAGCCAGGTGGAGGCTTGCCTCCCAAGCCAGGTGGAGGCGCTCCACCTCTCCAAGTTACATGAGATGGGGTGGGACGGGCGCACAGCCCCTTAGTGGGCTGGTGTGCCCCCTCCCCTTGGCCCATAAGCCCCCCCCCCCCAACGCTTGCCGGGGCCTCCGAAACTCCTTTCGGTCACGCTGGTCGTCACCCGGTACTCCCAGAACAATTCTGGACTCCAATACCCTTCGTCCAATATATCGATCTTCACCTACGGACCATTCCGGAGTTCCTCGTCACGTCTGGGATCTCATCCGGGACTCCGAACAACCTTCGGCAACCACATACTATTCCCATTACAACTCTAGCGTCACCGAACCTTAAGTGTGTAGACCCTATGTGTTGGGGATATTACTACTGGAGGTAAACCGACCTTATGTAGCCGGGTTGAATCCTTGAAGATTAGAAGCCCATGAAGACATAAAGATGCTAGCGCTTTACAGAGGGCCCAAAGGCGAGTTACAGTATGTAAATGTAAACCGGCCTAGTCAAGTAACTTGTATAGTAAGATAGAAAGAGAGAGGCCGAACCGGATACGTTTATAAACCGGCTTCGGGACTCTGTAGCCCAGCAGGCGTCAACCTATGTATATAAAGGGATGACCCGGCCGCGGTTTAGGGACAGACAACCACAACTCGAAAGCCAAACAAAGCGGATTCACTCCCTGGCCTTCGAAACCCTAGCAATACCAATCACAACTAGACGTAGGCTTTTACCTTCATCGAAGGGGCCGAACTAGTATAAACTCCCGTGTCCCCTTGTCCGGTTTAACCCCTTTAAGCTAACCCGTTGCGATGGCTCCACAACTAAGTCCTTTCACGAGGACATCTGCCGTGACAAACCCACGACAGTTGGCGCCCACCGTGGGGCTATCGCACGATGGTTTTGAATTCTTGAAGGGCAGCTTCGATGGACTTAAGGGATACGCTGTGGGCCAGATGACAAAGAGTCGCCGCAGTAAGCTCTACATCGACAACGCAGGATGGGGTCCCGAGGCTGATTCAATCGAATACGGGTACCGGGTCCCCTTTGGTGGGATTCACGTGTTCATCGGCAAGATGGCGAACCGGCCCCGAGCCGGACATCTGCACCGACATCATCGAAACGGCTCGGCATGCAAGTCCTTCGCCGGTTCAGCCCGAGGCAAGGCATGTTTTCGTAGGTGTCGTCCATGGATCAGGGCATGAGGACGGACTCGTGTCCGAAGGAGAAACCGTAGTCTGCTCTGATGACGAGTCTTCTGGAGAAACCGAATCGCTTTACCAGTTGCAGGACGACCGGATTGAGGGAGGATCCGAGGGCAACAGTATTCCGGATTCCCCCGGTTTGCCAAACCGGGCCGCCATCTTCATGGCCGGCACACAATCGGCGCCTCATTCATCTACCGCCGCAGCAATGCTCTCCGGTTCAACAACGACCACACCAGCAGGGCAGGAAGCTCGGCGCTACCTTCGGCCCAAGTCTTATCTAATTTGTTTGACGCTCTGGCAACATTGATGACCGCGGAGGTAGACGCAGCAGCCAGGAATCAGCACGATGCGGAGATCGCAAAGGTGAAAGATCAGATAGCCCAGGCCAAGGCGGACCTGGCAGCAGAGAACGCTAGGATGGATACGGAGCGGGCCGAGTTGGAAGCACAGGCTTACATGATTAGACTGGATCAGAATGCTTCAGAGGAAGTCATGAGAAGAAGGTACCGATCACGTCTCCCATCGGTTTATGAGCCGCGAATCTTTTCAACAAGCCAGGCGCAGGGGCTGGTAACCAACCCACACTAAACCAGGCAGGGGCGCCGGGAGCAGGAGCGCCGGTTCAGCCGCGCACGACGGACCTGCCTCGCTGGAACAACATTGTACCATCAACGCCACCCGGGCATTATTCCAACCCGTTGGACAACACTGTGGCCGCTGCATCACGCCTGGTGGCCCTCCCAACCGACGGCGAGTCACCAGTGGCAGTGGAAGCACGTCGGGCCAGGGATCTCCTTCAGACAGCGCTAAATCAACAGCAAGCATATTCACAGCCGTGAGAGGATTCACTCCACTCCCCGCCCAAGTCGGAGTTATAGCAGACACGTGGAAGACGAACCGACCGTGTCCAGTAGTGCACGCCGCCGAAATTCGCCACGAGGGAACAACCTGGCTAGGGGAGGTGCTAATGCACAAGATGTTGTGGATCATGGCCGCGCACGTCGAGAGGCCGAGTTGACAGCTCGACACGAGGCACGACATCATACTCCGGTTCACCCCACTTCCTCTGTGGAGCCAGGGGCGATGTTCAGTTCCTTAGGGGTACCGTGTTTATCTCCTGCTTTGCGTAATGTGCGACTACCCAAGGATTTCAAGGGACCTCGTAAGGTACCAAATTATACCGCCGATTTGCAGCGAGAGGCGTGGGTGGAGAGCTATGAGATGGCAATGGAGATGTTAGATGTGGACGAGGCGGTGTGTGCTAAATATTTCACCATGATGTTGGAAGGACCGCTCGCACTTGGTTGAAGAGCTTGCCGACCAACTCTATTGGACCATGGGCCGAATTGAAGCACCGGTTTATCCAGAACTTCAAGGATACGTGTAAGCAACCAATGTCAATCGTAGATCTGGCCGCTTGTGTCCAAGAGGAAGGGGAGTCCACGACCCATTGGGTTAAACGGGTCTCGGCAATTTTGGATTCGTCAGATCGTATCAAAGCAGACACCGCAGTGCTAACGTTAGAGGGTAATTGCGGTTTCAAACCGTTGAAACAGAAGTTGGGAAGGCTCAGACGTCACTGCAACGACATGTCAACACTCATGGCTGCTTTGGTTAAATATGCAGATTCAGATAATACCAAGGATCCGGATTCAGAGGAGGACAAACCGGAGAAGTGTAAGAAGACCGACAATACCAAAGGCCAACACCACAATCCGGCAGGCCATGGAAACACTGGTAAGCGCAAGGCCGACAGTGGTTTGGACTTTGTCGCAAATACCAATGCACAGGAGAATGGCCAGCGCCGTAAAGGCAAGCAGCCCCAGAGGGGTGGAGGTCCAGGCAACAATTTGGAACATTTGTTAAATCAGCCCTGTCCAAAGCATGGATCAAAGGAGAAACCGGCATCACATCTCTGGAAAGATTGTTATATCATGCGGGATTTCAAGAATTCCAATATGTTCCAATATGACAACGGCCCGCCCAGCGGTTCAGGAGGAGGTTTCCACGGGCCGGGTTACGGAGGTGGTGGTTCCGGTTTAGGGTTTCCAGGCAATCAAACTGGACACGTCAATCAAGGACACCAAGGCAACCAGGGAAGTTACAACCATCAGGGGAATCAGTAGCAGCAGCAGTCGGGTTATCAGAGCAATCCCAAACAGCTGAACAGCGGGCAGTATCATGTCTTCACTACTTGTTTGTGCAAACGGGATCAGAAGCTTCACAAAAGGGTAGTCAACCTATTTTGTGGAGCAGAGAGGATCACCCGCCCCGGGTTGATAACCCAGGTCATTTGGCCTTGGTGGTAGCCCCTCAAGTTGGGGGATACAAGTTCACTAAAGTGCTCATGGATGGGGGAAGTAGTATCAATATTTTGTATTATGATACATTCCGCCGTATGGGGTTGACAAATAAGGATCTTAAACCATCGAATATGGTATTTCATGGTGTGGTTCCTGGTAAGTCTACATATCCTGTTGGTAAGATAGCTTTGGAGGTAGCTTTTGGAGATGACTACGATTCAAGGTCAGAAACAGTGACATTTGAGGCGGTGAAGATCGAAAGTCCGTACCACGCTCTGTTTGGGCGGCCGGTTTATGCTAAGTTTATGGCAAGGCCATGTTATGTTTACCTGCAGCTTAAAATTCCAGGTCATAAGGGGACTATCACAGTGCATGGAAGTAGAAAGATTGCTTTGGAGTGTGAAGAAGGCGATGCGGCTTATGCTGAGTCGGTTTGTGCCACGGAGGAGTTAACATTCTATAAGGAGCAAGTTGATCCGGCAGACATGACCTCCTTAAAAAAGCCAACCACGGAACATGATCCAGCATTGAAGTTCAAATCAGCTACAGACACTAAGATGGTTGACTTTGTCCCTGGCGATTCATCCAAATAGTTCAGCATCAGCGCTAACCTGGATCCCAAATAGGAAAGCGCGCTCATCGAGTTCATCCGTGAGAATTGGGACATCTTTGCATGGAAACCTTCTAACATGCCAGGTGTACCGAGAGAACTCGCTGAGCACACACTCAACATTGATCCGAAATTCAAACCGGTCCGACAGTTCCTCCGCCGCTTCAACGAGGAAAGGCGCAAGGCTATAGGTGAAGAGGTCGCCCGTTTGTTGGCTGCTGGGTTTATTGTTGAAGTTTTTCATCCAGAGTGGTTAGCCAATCCGGTGCTGGTTCTTAAGAAAAACGGCACTTGGCGCATGTGTGTGGACTACACAGATTTAAACAAGGCTTGCCCTGCAGACCCCTTTGCTCTCCCTCGCATTGATCAGATAATTGATGCTACGGCGGGTTGTGACCGTTTTTGTTTTTTGGATGCTTACTCTGGTTATCATCAGATCAAAATGGCAGTTAAGGACCAGGAGAAAACAGCCTTTATAACTCCCTTTGGAGCCTTCTGCTATGTTTCCATGCCCTTTGGACTCAAGAGTGCCCAGGCAACTTACCAGCGATGTGTTCAGAATTGCCTTCATAAGCAAATTGGGCGCAATGTCCATGCGTATGTAGATGATATTGTGGTAAAATCCAGAAAGGAGGAGACGTTGATAGATGATCTACGGGAAACTTTTGACAATCTCCGGGTCTACAAGATGATGCTCAATCCAGAGAAGTGTGTTTTCGGTGTCCCGGCAGGCAAGCTCTTAGACTTTCTGGTTTCAAACAGAGGCATTGAGGCTAATCCGGAAAAGATTGCAGCGATTACGTCCTTGGCTAAACCGGCGTGTATTAACGATGTGCAATGTCTAGCCGGCCGGATTACAGCCTTGAGCCAGTTTATTAGCCGTCTTGGAGAGAAGGCCATTCCCTTATATCAGCTGCTCAAGAAAACGGATAACTTTGTCTGGAGTGAAGCAGCTGATAAGGTGTTTGAAGATCTGAAGAAACAGCTCGTGGAACCGCCTGTACTGGCAGCACCAATCGATAAAGAGCCCTTATTATTATATGTGGCTGCTAATGCCCGAGCTGTCAGCGTAGCCATTGTGGTAGAGCGCAAAGAGCCTGGCAAAGAGTATCCGGTTCAATGACCGGTTTATTATATCAGTGAGGTGATCATTGAGTCAAAGCAGAGGTATCCGCATTGGCAGAAACTGGTGTATGGGGTGTTTATGGCAAGCCGGAAGCTCAAACACTATTTTCAAGGCCATCCTATCACAGTAGTTAGTTCAACTCCTCTGGGAGACATCATTCAAAACAGAGAGGCAACTGGCCGGATTGCCAAGTGGGCCATTGAGCTTGGACCCCACGGGCTCAGATATATACCCCGCACGGCAATCAAGTCCCAGGCACTCGTAGATTTCATCAACGATTGTACGGAGTTACAGGCACCTGAGGAGAAACCAGATAATACATATTGGACTATTCATTTTGATGGGTCCAGACAGCTAGAGGGTTCAGGGGCCGGAGTCATATTAACCTCCCCACGAGGTGATAAGTTTTGTTATGTCCTACGTTTAATGTTCCCTTGTACTAACAATGCAGCTGAATATGAGGTTTTACTCCATGGTCTTTGGATGGCTAAAGAGATGAATTTGAGCTGGGTTAAGTGCTTCGGCGATTCAGATCTAGTGGCTCAGCAAGTGTCTGGCACTTGGGATTCTAAGGACCCACTCATGGCTGCATATCGGCGAGAGGTGGACACAGTGGCTGGTCACTTTAAAGGTTATCAAGTGGACCATATAGACCGGCGGAAGAATGAAGCGGCGGACGCTTTAAGTCATCTTAGTTCCCAACGTAAACCGGTTCCGCCCAATGTCTTTCTTGATGTGTTGCACAATCTGTCAGTCAAAATACCAACCGAAGAAGATTTGGCTGTTCCTGATCCGGAGGCTCAATTGGTGGCAGCTGTGCATGCCATACCGGATTGGACGATCCCATATCTGGATTACATGAACCGGGGCGAGTTACCAGCTGAGGAAACGTTGGCCCGACAGATAATCTGGCGTTCCAAGTCCATGACCATACTCAACGGGGAATTACATCGGTACAGTGTTTCAGGAGCGATTCAACTATGCGTTTCTCCTCAAGAAGGTTGTGAGATTTTGCGAGAAATTCATGAAGGGGATTGCGGTCATCACGCCGGTTCAAAGTCGTTGGTTGCTAAAGCTTTTCGCCACGGTTTTTACTGGTTGACGATGCATGCTGATGCGGAGGATTTGGTCAAAAGATGTGATGGATGTCAAAAGTTTGCCCGCCGTGCGCATGTTCCGGCTCAAGAGTTGCGGATGATTCGAATTACGTGGCCGTTTGCCACTTGGGGGCTGGATATGGTTGGACCCTTCAAGCGCTCCAAGGACAAGAAGACCCATCTGTTAGTAGCAGTTGATAAATTCACTAAATGGGTAGAGGCAGAGCCAGTCAGCAAGTGTGATGCAGCCACAGTGGTTCAATTCATCAAAAAGGTGATATTCCGGTTTGGCTTTCCACATAGCATTATAACAGATAATGGCACTAACTTGTCAAAAGGAGAGATGGAAGAATTCTGTCAACGTGAGCACATCCGGCTTGATCTAGCATCAGTGGCTCACCCCCAATCTAATGGTCAAGAGGAAAGGGCAAATCAAGAAATTCTGCGGGGTATCAAACCAAGGCTTATGGTTCCCTTAAAGCGGACGCCGGGTTGTTGGGTTGAGGAGCTACCTTCGGTGTTATGGAGCATCAACACCACACCCAATAGGTCTACGGGTTACACGCCTTTCTTCATGGTTTATGGAGCAGAGGCGGTTCTTCCTAGTGACATCCATCACGATTCGCCCCGTGTGGCAGCTTATGTTGAAGCTGATAATGAGAAGGCACGTCAGGATTCTCTGGACCTGTTGAATGAAGAGCGGGATCTTGCAGCAGTGCATTCAGTGATTTATCAACAAGATCTTCGACGTTATCACAGCCGCCGGGTTAAAACTAGAACCTTTCAAGAAGGTGATTTGGTGCTCCGGCTCATCCAGGATCAGACTCATATGCATAAGTTATCCCCCCCCTTGGGAAGGACCCTTTGTGGTCAGCAAAAATCTGCACAACGGGTCCTACTACCTCATTGATGTTCGAGAGCATGAAGACTCACGTCAATCGGAGGAGGAGACAAAGCGGCCATGGAACATAGCTCTCCTTCGGCCTTATTATACTTGAAGCCATAGGCTTTTTCACCTGTACATATTTATGACAGTGTATATACCATATAATAAACCGGAGCCTCCGTTATAAGCGGGGTATCTGTTCTTTCTTATATCATATGTGTGCTCTTACAAGTTAACGGTCAAAGCGGAGTCTTTGTTAAACCGGATTTAGCAACTGCATAAAGATAAAGAAAATCACTAGGGGGCTTGGTCATGTTTGAACTACAGCTACACCTCTTGATAGGCTTTTCAGCCACACAAGGACAAATTTGTGGAGCCAAAGAGAGTATTGTGCACTGTACAAACTCAAACATAGGCACACGCTAAGCATTGCTCACAAAGTTACTTGGGGGATTTTTTTTGCAAAGCAACAAAGAGTTTGAAAGGACCCTCGTAATTGGCTATCAAGCCACGGCTTGGAAGCCTGGTGTATTCACCTAAAACCCCGGGTTGACCTGCCTTCATCAAGTAAGCCACTCCTATCTAGGTAATCCTCGCATGACCCATCGAACGTTTGACAAGTCAATCTTTTACAGACCCTAAACTTGTCATAGTTAAAACGGTGATTGGTTAATTGGAGGCCCATCTTAAAAGGCTTTGTTAAATGGTTTAACTCAGAGGCCTGGCAGCCCATGAAAAGCCTCGATTTGGAGCCTGGCAGCTCGTAAAAAGCCTAGCATATTTTCCTATTTGAATTTTGTTTGTTGACAATCATAAGTATTTTTTGATAAACCGGCATCCTTGATCCAGCTTGCTTTCCAACCACCAGCTATTGGCTCATGGTCAGTTATAAACCGGTGGTCACTGACCCGGTATGGTTTGACTAAATCACTAGTGTTATTAAGAAAATCCGGTAGGTATACCGGTCCGGTTTAATAGATAGACCGGCATTATGAAGATGAGATTATCAAACGTATCGGGTTGGTGTTAAACACCTTTGCTGTATACACGTTTGCTCACTCAATGAGGAAGACAAGTCATCATAGACTATGCATAAAATATATCCTGAAGGGCGGCACAGATTGTCACAAAGGGATATGAAGCATGCTCGATGGCATGGCAGATAAACAAAGTTTCAGCTATCCTATTACATGAAGCTTTAAAGCGGCTCAACAGTGCCATTGTTTTTCATAGTAGCCATATAAACCGGCGACCGGATCAGGACTCTTCATCACGATGGTTTGACGGTTGCGGATCAGTTGGTGTACGCACTTCTTCATCCCTCCTCAGCCGTTGGAAATCAGCCGTTGACCAATCGATTCCGGTTAAAGCTCGGAATATGACTTCTTCATGGATTAGATCAGAAGGGTTAATATCAGGGGCATAAGTGTGCTTACGAATCGGAGGCACAAGTTCTTCGACTTCATGGATCTCGGCCGGCTGTCTTTTCCCTCCTGCATCATAAAACGGTTGAAAATGGGACAAATCGGTGTCTTCAGCTAATTTGCTGGCCGCTGGCCGCATCTGTTTGGTCAACCGCCAAAGATCATCATTGTCAAAGTTTGAGCCGTCTTCTTTAACGCCTGGATACCCTTTAATGATATCCTCCACTTCAAGATCTGGAATCCAGGCCTTGGCTCGAATAAGGGCAGTTAATGCTCCGGCTCTTGCAGCGGCTCTTTTCAACTCGGCAATACGCGCCGGTAACATGCCCAGCTTCTCAAGGGTTTCTTTAATCAACGTTGGTGCCGGTTTGTTATAAGATGCTGTACTAATGGCTCGCTGAGATCCAGAGTATAGCTGCTCAACCAATGTGTATGCCGCTTTGAGCTTCATCCGCATATTTGCACCAAGATGAGTGATCCGAGTTCCTGCCAAAGATTTTTTCCACATCGTGGTTAGTTTTAAGATTCATTGACTGATGCAACATACATAAGCAGATACTTACCAAAGATAGCAGAGGTCATAGCGTTGATTTGGCGCTTCAAACCGGCTAGTTCTTCAGCCACCGGTTTCAGGGCTTCCTCGGCATCTACGGCTCTTTTGGTCAATCCGGCTTTTTCGGTCTCCCATGCAGCATGATCTTGATTGAAGGATTCTTTTAATTTTTCCATTCCGACCAGGGCCTGGGTCAGCTCCTCTTTGGCTTTTGCAGCTTCGGCTTGTTGCGACTTCACATTTTCTTGCAAGTCAGAGTTTTTGGCATCTTTGCTTCTCAGTTCCGCCTGCAACATTGAAGGTATCTTCAACAAAACAACATATATATGCACTAAGTATAAAGCATATAACAAGTTATCCACTTCATACTTGGGGGCTAATGCTTATTTGCTCTCAAATACTACCTTCTATGCAAGTCTCCAGAACAATGCAGGCATTATCCTTGACACTTGGGGGCTAATGTACGTTTGTTCTAAACTGGCGGTGTGGATAAAAAACCGGATTAACTTGCCAAGTTAAACCGGCCTTTGGGGGCTATGCTACAGAATGTTGTCTCATTTTTCAAACATGAGTTTTATCTATGATTGAAGACATGCCTTGGCAAGGATTAATGATGGGATGCTTAAAGTGTTACAAAGACCCGGTTTATGATTGACAATCATAAAATGGCTCTTGGGGGCTACTTGGAATAGTATTTCAGCTATAAATCAATGTGCAAGGGAGAAGAATTTACCTCATATCGTTCTTTCATCAAATTCACCAAACCGGCTTCATAATCCCAGTTTGAGTGCAGACGGTTCAAGAAGCTGGAATGAAGCTCATCAGCGTTAAGATGAGCATAGTTTGATAAGTCGCTGCTCCATTTACCTTTATCCCTGGCAATTTGCTCTTCTTTGGCACTATGCTGAGCCAAAATGACGGGATGACCAGGAGAACTGTGGCCTGCTCCAGTAATAATAACGTCATCGCCTTGGTCTTCAGGATTTTGGGCGGATGATGATGGAATTTCAGTGTCTTTCATTGGATTAGCCCGGTTTGGTTCTGTCGGTTCAGCATCAGGGGCGGCAGGCTCAACATCTGTGGGTTCGTCAGTATGTTGGCCATCAAGGGGCGGATCATCAAACGTTGTTTCAGGATAGAGGCCTTCCGGTTCACCTGCTTGCTCCGGTTCAACTCTTGTTCTTCTTCTTCAGCAACAGGGTCTTCTGGCGGATTGGTGACCCGAGCTTTCTTGCTGGGTCTGGCTTTGGCCCTGCAAACAGAATAAAAAGGGTTAACATCCTCTTCAAAAGATGTAGGGCGCGTTGAAAGGAAAGGTTTTTCATAACTCACCCAGCCACAGTTTTCAAAGGGGGGAGTTGAGTTGCTGTCGATTCACCAGAAGAGGAAGGAGGTGTCACCTGATAATTTGAATCGGACGGATTAAGAGGCTGTCTGAAATAACCTGCCTTGGGGTAAGAATGGTCAGAAGTAGGAGATACCGTAGACCGACGCTTCCGAACCGGAGTATTAGGTAAACCGGTAGAGGTGACCTGTTGGCCACTGTGTCGAGTTGTTCGGCGAGCCTCATGCTGTTGAGTCTTCAAAATAAATGTTGGATCCAAGTGAGCAAGAGGATGAGAAAAGCTTACTTTCTGGATTGTTTGGCGAGGTTTTTGTGTTGGCATAGAGTCCGAACTGGAGGAAAGGGTAATTACCTCTACGTCCTTAGCCTGACTAGCTTCGGCCTCCTCCTAAGGAAGATCATTGTTAACAGGATGCATAAAAAGAGAGCCAAGTGAGTCAAGTTCTACCTCAGCTTCTGGGTCATCAGTATCATCATCAAGCTCCATATTAATCCGCTCAGCTGTTTTCCGCTTTGACGTCCGTTTTACGGCTTTGGTCTTCGGGCGGGTTGGCTTGGCCACTTTGTCTCCAGTTGGCTTTGGCGCTTTCTCTATGGATTTCCGTTTCCAGAAGGGGTCATCACCCTATACATATAAATAAGAAGGGTTACAGCTTGTATAAGTCAAAGATATTAGAGATGAAGAGGAAGTGTAATGCTTATAGCAGGCTGTTTGTTCTTGGTGTAGAAGGGACTCAGGCCGGTTTGACTACAGACCAGTTCCGATTCATTCAGAATCTTCTTTACACCTTCAGTAACTTCTTCCTCAGATAATTGGATGTTGCAGTGGCGTTGAGGATCGTCAACCTCACCGGTATATTCGCACATTAAACTGGGAAGCCGGCTTAGCGGCAAGATACTCCAGGATATCCAACAGCGTACAAAATCTACACCTGTTAAACCATTTGCCATAAAGGCCTGGAGTTTGGCGATTTGAGGAGCATATTTTGCCCTTTCTGAGGAGCTCAGGCGTTGTGGCATTGGGTGAGTATTGGATAATCTATGATCTCGGAAGTCGGGGAGGGGATTCTCATCTTCAGGCGAAGTGTCTCTGCAATAGAACCATGTTTGGTTCCATTCCTTTGGGTGGCTATGGTGTTTGGCATGAGGAAATTCCACTTCTTTCCGCTTTTGAATCGAAACACCACCAAGCTCTGTATTTGGGCCATTCACAAACTCTGTGCGCCGGTTTAAGTGAAAGAAATCCCGGAACAATTCTGCAGTTGGTTCTTCCTGTAAATAGGCTTCACAGAAGACTTGGAAATTGCATAAGTTGGAGACTGAATTGGGACCAATATCTTGTGGATGCAGTTGGAAGCTGGCAAGCACATCTCGATAAAATTTGGACCCTGGCGGTTTGAAACCACGGCTTATATGGTCAACAAAGATTACCACTTCGCCCTGTCTTGCGGCTGGAGGATTCTCAGTTCCTGGGGCTCGCCATTTGATCTCCGTTTTCTTAGGCAGAGAGCCGATGCTAACCATCTCATCCAGTTGAGTCTCAGTAACCCGGGAACGAGCCCAGTTGCAGGCAATGAACTGTTTGGCCATTGCAAAGCGAACAAACTGAAAATGAAAGGCCGGTTTATAAATTATGCATGATCATACACAAGATACAAGGGAGTAAGAAATGTACTAATATAATAAATGGTACAACCCGGAGACTAGTATGATGAGAAAGGAGGTAATGCTAGCGCAGGATTGATCAGACAATGTTAAACCAGAGCGTAATTATGAAGGTAACATGCTCTTCCGGTTTATCAGAGGGCTAATGGCATAGACTATTTATCCAATATCAAATCGCTTATATTGGTGCGAGGAGAAACAGATTTCACAGTGATGTATAAAACTTTCGGATCTAGAGATAAGACAGAAAAGCAAAAATAATTGGATCTTGAAGGGGTGCAGAACTGAAGCAATTTTGACAGACATATCAGTTCTTTGCACATAAAGATTTGTGATGATCATGGTAGGTAAGCAACGGTAAGAGATGTATCAAGCATGAAGTGTCCATCTATTAAAGGAAGAACATGGAAGAATAGCACTGATGAACTTCGGAAGAACTGTGAGGAATATCGAAACCCTAGAACAGATCTATGGTGAAAAATCAGAGAACTTACCGGAGCTAGTGAGGAAGCGGAAGGGCACCGCAGTTCTCTGGTGCGTTCAGGGCGATGCAACGGCCGAGGTCGGAGCAGAAACGGCGGTCAACGGTGGCGGCGGAGTTCCAGAGGCTGAGCGGCACGAGGAAGACGATGCGAAGAGGCACGGGGGGAAACGATGAAAATGACCCCTCGGTCCTATTTATAAGGCGAAGTGAAAAATGGAAAGTGCGGGAGTTGAGGAGTCCAAAAAATGGATAAGTTAATAAAGGTGTCGCCTCGACAACTGGATATATATTAAATGAAGGAAATCTCCGATATCAACGGACGGATGACGTCAGGACGGTTTATCATAATTTTGAAGTATGACGTCACGGCGGTTTACAAGATAAAAAATGAAGACAAGAGAGAAGATTTTTTCTAAAGTGTGGAAGATTGACATGAACAAATTCAAACCAATCTGGGGCCTAATGTTGGGGACATTACTACTGGAGGTAAACCGGCCTTATGTAGCCGGGTTGACTCCTTGAAGATTAGAAGCCCATGAAGACATAAAGATGCTAGCGCTTTACGGAGGGCCCAAAGGCGAGTTACAGTATGTAAATGCAAACCGGCCTAGTCATGTAACTTGTATAGTAAGATAGAAAGAGAGAGGCCGAACCGGATACATTTATAAACCGGCTTCGAGACTCTGTAGCCCGGCAGGCGTCAACCTATGTATATAAAGGGACGACCCGGCCACGGTTTAGGGATAGACAACCACAACTCGAAAGCCAAACAAAGCGGATTCGCTCCCTGGCCTTCGAAACCCTAGCAATACCAATCACAACTAGATGTAGGCTTTTACCTTCATCGAAGGGGTCGAACTAGTATAAACTCCCGTGTCCCCTTGTCCGGTTTAACCCCTTTAAGCTAACCCATCGCGATGGCTCCACAACTAAGTCTTTTCACGAGGACATCTGCCGTGACAAACCCACGACACTATGGGTTCGGGAACCATGCAGACATGATCGAGACACCTCTCCGGCCAATAACCAATAGTGGGATCTGGATACCCATATTGGCTCCCACATGTTCCACGATGATCTCATCGGATGAACCACGATGTTAGGGATTCAATCAATCCCGTATACAATTCCCTTTGTCTATCAGTATGTTACTTGCCCGAGATTCGATCGTCGGTATCCCCATACCTCGTTCAATCTCGTTACTGGCAAGTCTCTTTACTCGTTCCGTAACGCATGATCCCGTGGCTAACTACTTAGTCACATTGAGCTCATTATGATGATGCATTACCGAGTGGGCCCAGAGATACCTCTCCGTCATACGGAGTGACAAATCCCAGTCTCGATTCGTGCCACCCAACAGACACTTTCAGAGATACATGTAGTGCACCTTTATAGTCACCCAGTTACGTTGTGATGTTTGATACACCCAAATCACTCCTACGGTATCCGGGAGTTGCACAATCTCATGGTCTAAGGAAATGATACTTGACATTAGAAAAGCTCTAGCAAACGAATTACACGATCTTGTGCTATGCTTAGGATTGGGTCTTGTCCATCACATCATTCTCCTAATGATGTGATCCCATTATCAACGACATCCAATGTCCATGGTTAGGAAACCACAACCATCTATAGATCAACGAGCTAGTCAACTAGTGGCTCACTAGGGACATGTTGTGATCTATGTATTCACACATGCATTACGGTTTCCAGTTAATACAATTATAGCATGAACAATAGACAATTATCATGAACAAGCACTAGAGTCAATAATCTAGTTCACATCGCCATGTGATTAACACTCATAGTTCACATCGCCATGTGACTAACACCAAAAGAGTTTACTAGAGTCAATAATCTAGTTCACATCGCCATGTGATTAAAACCCAAGAGTTTACTAGTCAATAATCTAGTTCACATCACCATGTGATTAACACTCAATGAGTTCTAGGGTTTGATCATGTTATGCTTACGAGAGAGGTTTTAGTCAACGGGTCTGCAACATTCAGATCCGTGTGTTCTTCGCAAATCTCTATTCCATATTGTAGATGTTGCTACTATGCTCCACTTGGAGCTATTCCAAATGGTTGCTCCACTATATGTATCCAGTTTGCTGCTAAGAGTCATCCGGATAGGTGTTAAAGCTTGCATCGACGTAACCCTTTATGCCGAACTCTTCATCACCTCCATAATCAAGAAACATTTCCTTATTCCTAAGGACAATTTTGACCGCTGTCCAATGATCCACTCCTGGATCACTCTTATACCCCCTTGCCAAACACGTGGCAAGGCACATCGCGGTACATAGCATGGCATATCGTATAGAGCCTATGGCTAAGGCATAGGTGATGACTTGCGTCCTTTCTCTTTCTTCTGCCATGGTCGAGCTTCAAGTCTTAACTTCACACCTTACAACTCAGGCAAGAACTCCTTCTTTGACTGATCCATCTTGAAGTCCTTCAAGATCATGTCAAGGTATGTGCTCTGTGAAAGTCTTATCAGGCGTCTTGATCTATCTCTATAGATCTTGATACCCAGCATGTAAGCAGTTTTACACATGTCTTCCTTTGAAAAACTACATTCAAACAACCCTTTATGCTTTCCAGAAATTCTAAATCATTTCCTATCTACAATATGTCATCCACATATACTTATCAAAATGTTGTAGTGCTCCCACTCACTTTCTTGCAAATGCAAGTTTCTTGTAAACTTTGTATAAACCCAAATGCTTTGATCACCTCATCAAAGCGTATGTTCCAACTCCGAGATCCTTGCTCCAGTCCTTAGAAGGATCGCTAGAGTTTGCATACCTTTTAGCATCCTTAGGATCGACAAAACCTTCTGGTTGTACCACATACAACCTTTCCTCACGAAAACCGTCAAGGAAACTTTGTTTTGACATCCATCTGCCAGATTTCGTAAATGAAAATGCAGCAACTGCTAACATAATTTTAACAGACTTTAGCATCTCTATGATTGAGAAAGTCTCATCACAGTCAACTCCTTGAACTTGTCGGAAACTTCTTTGAGACAAGTCGAGCTCCATAAATAGTGACAATACCATTAGTGTGTGTCTTCTTCTTAAAGATCCATTTATTCTCAATGGGCTTGCCGATCATCGGGCAAGTCCACCAAAGTCCATACTTTGTTCTCATACATGGATCCTATCCCAGATTTCATGGCTTCCAGCCATTTGTTGGAATCCGGGCCCACCATCGCTTCTTCATAGCTCATAGGTTCATCATTGTCCAACAACATGACCTTTAAGACAAGGTTACCACTCAGAAGTTGTACACACCCTTGTCGACCTACGAGGTTTGATAGTAATTTGATTTGAAGCTTCATGATCATCATCATTAGCTTTCTATTCAACAGACGTAAGTGCGACAGAAACATCTTTCTGTGATGCGCTACTTTCTGGTTGAAGTGAAGGTTCCACAACCTCATCAAGTTCTATCTTCCTCCCACTCAATTCTTTCAAGAGAAACTCTTTCTCGAGAAAGGACATGTTCTTAGTGACAAACACTTTGGCCTCAGATCTGAGATAGAAGGTATACCCAATCATCTTCTTTGGTTATTCTATGGAGACACAATTGTCCGCTTTGGGTTCGAGCTTTTCTGGCTGAAGCCTTTCGACATAAGCATCACAGTCCCAAACTTTAAGAAATGACAACGTAGGTTTCTTGCCAAACCATAGTTCATACGGTGTTGTCTCCATGGACCTTAGATGGTGCCCTATTTAAAGTGAATGTAGTTGTCTCTAATGCATAACCCCAAAATGATAGTGGTAGATCGGTAAAAGACATCATAGATCGCACCATATCCAATAGGGTGTGATTACGATGTTCGGACACACCATTACGCTATGGTGTTCCAGGTGGCATCAACTGTGAAACGATTCCACCTTGTTTTTAGTGATTGCCAAACTCATAACTCAGACACTCTCCCCCTGATTAGATCATAGGAACTTGATCTTCTTGTTATGATGATTCTGAACTTCACTCTAAAATTGCTTGAACTTTTCAAACGTTTCAGACTTATGCTTCATTAAGTAAATATACCCATATCTACTCAATTCATCGGTGAATGTGAGAAAGTAACGATATCCACCGCGTGCATCAACACTCATCGTACCACACACAACAACATGTGTGATTTCCGACAAGTCACTTGCCCATTCCATTGTTCCAGAAAATGGGGTTTTAGTCATCTTGCCTATGAGGCATGGTTCGCATGTGTCAGGTGATTCAAAATCAAGTGACTCCAAAAGTCCATTAGCATGGAGGTTCTTCATGCGCTTTACACCAATATGACCTAAGTGGCAGTGCCACAAGAAAGTGGTACTATCATTATCAACTCTACATCTTTTGGCGTCAATGTTATGAACATGTGTATCACTATGACCGAGATTCAATAAACATTCACATTAGGTGCATGACCATAGAAGGTATTATTCATGTAAACAGAATAACAATTATTCTCTAACTTAAATGAATAACCTATTGCAATAAACCTGATCTAATCATGTTCATGCTCAACACAGACACCAATGCAAACAACATTTATCTGGGTTCAACACTAATCCCGGAGGTAGAGGGAGCGTGCGATGGTAATCATATCATTCTGGGAAACACTTACAACACACATCGTCACCACACCCTTAGCTAGTCTCCATTTATTCCGTAGCTTTTGTTTCGAGTTACCAATATTAGCAACTGAACCAGTATATAATACCCATGTGCCACTAGGATTACTAGTAAGGTACATATGAATAACACATATATCAAATATACTTTTGTTGAAGTTGCCAGCCTTCTTATCTACCAAGTATTTGAAGCAGTTCCGCTACTAGTGACCATTCCCCTAATAGAAACACTTCGTCTCGGGTTTGGGTTCTTGGGTTTCTTCACTAGAGCGGAAACTGGCTTGGCATTCATGAAGTTTCCCTTCTTGCCCTTGCCCTTCTTTGAAACCAGTGGTCTTGTTAACCATCAACACTTGTTGCTCCTTCTTTATTTCTACCTTTACGGCCTTAAGCACGACGAATAGCTCTGGGATCATCTTCCCTTGTATGTTATAGTTCATCACGAAACTCTAGCAGCTTGGTGATAGTGACTGGAGAACTTTTGTCAATCACTCTCTTATCTGGAAGATTAACTCCCACTTGATTCAAGTGATTGGAGTACCCAGACATTCCGAGCACATGCTCACTGGCTGAGCTATTCTCCCCATCTTGTAGGCAAAGATCTTGTCAGAGGTCTCAAACCTCTCAACACGGGCATGAGCCTGAAATACCAATTTCAGCTCTTGGAACATCTCATATGTTCCATGGCGTTCAAAATGCTTTTGGAGCCCTGACTCTAAGCCGTAAAGCATGGCGCACTAAACTATCAGGTAGTCATCAGAATGTGTCTACCAGATGTTTACAACATCCACAGACGATGCCAGAGGGGTTGGCACACCGAGCGGTGCATCAAGGATAGAAGCCTTCTGTGTAGCAGTGAGGACAATCCTCAGACTACGGCCCTAGTCCGCACAATTGCTTACAATATCTTTCAACTTAATCTTTCTCTAGGAACGCATGAAAACAAGGAGATAAAGCGTGAGCTATTAATCCACAACATAATTTGCAAAGACAATTTAGACTATGTTCATGATAGTGAGTTCAATTAATCAAATTATTTAATGAACTCCCACTCATATAGACATCCCTCTAGTCATCTAAGTGATACATGATCCGAATCGACTAGGCCGTGTCCGATCATCATGTGAGACAGACTAGTCATCAACGGTGAACATCTCCATGTTGATCGCATCTACTATATGACTCATGTTCGACCTTTCAGTCTCTCGTGTTTCGAGGCCATGTATGTACATGCTAGGTTCGTCAAGTCAATCTAAGTGTTTTGCATGTGTAAATCTAGCTTACACCCATTGTATGCGAACGTTAGAATCTATCACACCCGATCATCATGTGGTGCTTCAAAACAACGAACCTTCGCAATGGTGCACAGTTAGGGGGAACACATTTCTTGAAATTTTAGTGAGGGATCATCTTATTTATGCTACCGTCATTCTAAGCAAATAAGATGTAAACATGACAAACATCACATGCAAATCATAAAGTGACATGATATGGCCAATATCATCTTGCGCCTTTGATCTCCATCTTCGAGGCGTGCCATGATCACCTTCATCACCGGCATGACACCATGATCTCCATCATCATGTCTTCATGAAGTTGTCTCGCCAACTATTACTTCTACTACTATGGCTAACGGTTAGCAATAAAGTAAAGTAATTACATGGCATTTTTCATTGATACGCAGGTCATACAATAAATTAAGACAACTCCTATGGCTCCTGCCGGTTGTCATACTCATCGACATGCAAGTTGTGATTCCTATTACAAGAACATGATCAATCTCATACATCACATATATATATAATTCATCACATCCTTTTGGCTATGTCACATCACATAGCATACCCTGCAAAAACAAGTTAGACGTCCTCTAATTTTTGTTACATGTTTTACGTGGCTACTATGGGTTTCTAGCAAGAACGTTTCTTACCTAAGGAAAAGCCACAACGGTGATATGCCAATTGCTATTTACCCTTCATAAGGACCCTCTTCATCGAATCCAATCCGACTAAAGTGGGAGAGACAGACACCCGCTAGCCACCTTATGCATCAAGTGCATGTCTGTCGGTGGAACCATTCTCACGTAAGAGTACGTGTAAGGTCGGTCCGGGCCGCTTCATCCCACAATGTCGCCGAATCAAGATAAGACTAGTAACGGGAAGAAAATTGACCAAATCATTGCCCACAACTACTTTGTGTTCTACTCGTGCATAGAATCTATGCATAGACCTAGCTCATGATGCCACTGTTTGAGAACGTAGTAATAATTCAAAATTTTCCTACATGTCACTAAGATCCATCTAGGAGATGCTAGCAACGAGAGAGGGAGTGCATCTTCATACCCTTGACGATCGCTAAGCGGAAGCGTTACAAGAACGCGGTTGATGGAATCGTACTCGCGGCGATTCAAATCGCGGAAGATCCGATCCAAGCGCCGAACGGACGGTGCCTCCGCTTTCAACACACATACAGCTAGGGGACGTCTCTTCCTTCTTGATCCAGCAAGGGGAGAGGAGAAGTTGAGGGAAAGCTCCGGCAGCACGACGGCGTAGTGGTGGAGCTTGCGGTTCTCCGGCAGGGCTTCGCCAAGCACTACGGAGGAGGAGGTGTTGGAGGAGGGAGGGGCCGCGCCAGGGGAAGGGGGTGCGGCTTCCCTCTCTCTCCCTCACTATATATAGGGGGAAGGGGGAGGAGGATGCACCCTAGGGTTTCTCCTAGGGGGCGGTGGCCAAGGCAGATTGGATCTTCCTAGGGAAATCCTAGGGAGACTTGCCCCCCAAGCCAAGCCAGGTGGAGGCGCCCCGCCTCTCCAAGTTACGTGAGATGGGGTGGGAGGGGCGCACAACCCCTTAGTGGGCTGCTGTGCCCCATCCCCTTGGCCCATAAGGCCCTCCAACGCTTGCCGGGGCCTTCGAAACTCCTTTCGGTCACGCTGGTCGTCTCCCGGTACTCCCAGAACAATTCCGGACTCCAATACCCTTCGTCCAATATATTGATCTTCACCTCAGGACCATCCCGGAGTTCCTCATCATGTCCGGGATCTCATTCGGGACTCCGAACAACCTTCCGCAACCACATACTATTCCCATTACAACTCTAGCGTCACCGAACCTTAAGTGTGTAGACCCTACGGGTTCGGGAACCATGCAGACATGACCGAGACACCTCTCCGGCCAATAACCAATAGCGGGATCTGGATACCATATTGGCTCCCACATGTTCCATATGATCTCATCGGATGAACCACGATGTCGGGGATTCAATCAATCCCGTATACAATTCCCTTTGTCTATCATTATGTTACTTTCCCGAGATTTGATCGTCGGTATCCCCATACCTCATTCAATCTCATTACTGGAGAGTCTCTTTACTCGTTCCGTAATGCATGATCCCGTGGGTAACTCCTTAGTCACATTGAGCTCATTATGATGATGCATTACCGAGTGGGCCCAGAGATACCTCTCCGTCATACGGAGTGACAAATCCCAGTCTCGATTCGTGCCAACCCAACACACACTTTAGGAGATACCTGTAGTGCACCTTTATATTCACCCAGTTACATTGTGAGATTTGATATACCCAAAGCACTCCTACGGTATCTGGGAGTTGCACAATCTCATGGTCTAAGGAAATGATACTTGACATTAGAAAAGCTCTAGCAAACGAACTACACGATCTTGTGCTATGCTTAGGATTGGGTCTTGTCCATCAGATCATTCTCCTAATGATGTGATCCCATTATCAACGACATCTAATGTCCACGGTTAGGAAACCACAACCATCTATTGATCAACGAGCTAGTCAACTAGAGGCTCACGAGGGACATGTTGTGATCTATGTATTCACACATGTATTATCGTTTCCGGTTAATACAATTATAGCATGAACAATAGACAATTATCATGAACAAGGAAATATAATAATAGCCATTTTATTATTGCCTCTAGGGCATATTTCCAACACCATCAACATCCAAAGATCCTCCGTCAAGCAAATACCTCAAGGTGGGAGACAACTTGTACGTGTGCATTAGCTCCAGTTGAAGGGGGGTTCTGGACGAAGATATCATACCTGTTGCCGGGATGAAGATCGTTGATGAACCAGGCACCAAAGTAGTGGATCCAAAGAAGAGCAACTCATCAAAGCAGCAACTTCCGATAACTCCAAGCGCTTTTCCGCAGCCAAACAGAGAGCATATACTCTAGGGCAGCAGTTATGGATGCAACAGAGAAAGACTTCCAGAAGCGTGTCGAGGACACACAAATTTGGTATGCCAAAGCTATCCAAGAGGTGACCAGCTTTCGGGAGCAGGTGGCCAAGGGCTGGGAAAAGCTCATACTGGAGAAGTCAGATGTTGAGAAGGCACAGGATGAGGCCAAACAGAGGATAGCAGAAGAGGATGTTGCACTAACTAGGTGCAAGGTCGATCTTGACGCCTGAGGGAGTCCTGGATTAGGGGGTCCTGGGCGTCTGGGCTATGTGACATGGTCCGGACTAATGGGCCGTGAAGATACAAGACTAAAGGCCTTCCCCCGTGTCCGGACGGGACTCTCTTTTGCGTGGATGGCAAGTCTGGCGCTCGGATATGAAGTTTCCTTTCTCTGTAAACTGACTCTGTACAACCATAGGCCCCTCTGGTGTCTATATAAGCCGGAGGGTTTAGTCCATAGAGACAATGATAATCATACAGGCTAGACATCTAGGGTTTAGCCATTACGATCTCGAGGTAGATCAACTCTTGTAACCCCCATACTCATCAAATTCAATCAAGTAGGAAGTAGGGTATTACCTCCATTAAGAGGGCCCGAACCTGGGTAAACATCGTGTCCCCTGCCTCCTGTTACCTTTGATCCTCAGAGGCATAGGTCAGGCCCCCCTACCCGAGATCTACCGGTTTTGACACCGACATTGGTGCTTTCATTGAGAGTTCCACTTTGTTGTCAACAGAAGGCTCGATGGCTAGTTTGATCATCTTCAACGATGCCGTTTCCTGGGAAGTTTTCCTCCCCGGCCAAATCTTTGTATTCGATGGTTTCGTTCTGCATGCCAACTCGATTGGCCACCTCGAACAGATCGATAGCTATGCCCCTGATCATCCGATTAGTTCTGGGAATCTGAATAATGTCGCTGATATTCGAGGATTTTTGATCTTCGAAGGGTTCGCGGCCCCAAACACCGCTCTGGCCTTAGATCTGGAGCGAGCTACCAGATCCGAAGATGGGAGTTTGGAGCCCACCGGACTCTCCGCTGCAAATCACATTGCCACAGACCCGAAGGCAATTGTATCTATGGCAAACTCAGAAGAGCCGGACTCGCCCCCTGAATCCAGATCCGAACCCTTGCTCTTAAACTAGGCTCCGGACTTAATGCGATCCCTTGCCATTACAATGGAATCACTGCCAAACTACGCCCTGTCTGGGCTAGGGGCTGAGTGCAGGGAATTTCACGCCCCACCCACCTCCCACTTCATAGCCACCATCGAGGATTTAACCGACATGCTGGATTACAACTCCGAAGACATCGACGGTATGGACGACGATGCCGGAGACACACAGGGTCAAAACCCGCCGATTACCGGACGTTGGACGGCCATCTCCACATATGACATGTATATGGTGGACACACCTAAGGATGACGACGAAGGCAGGAAGTACCCGGTTGAGGATTGAGGGAGTCCTGGATTAGGGGGTCCTCGGACAGCCGGACTATATACTTTGGCCGGATTGTTGGGCTATGAAGATACAAGATTGAAGGCTTCGTCCTGTGTCCAGGTGGGACTCTCCTTTGCGTGGAAGGCAAGCTTGGCGTTTCGGATATGTCGATATCCTTCTCTGTAACCGACTCTGTGTAACCCTAGCCCCCTCCGGTGTCTATATAAACCGGAGGGTTTAGACCGTGGGGCAACAACAATCATAATCATAGGCTAGCTTCTAGGGTTTAGCCTCTACGATCTTGTGGTAGATCAACTCTTGTAATACTCATATCATCAAGATCAATCAAGCAGGAAGTAGGGTATTACCTCCATCGAGAGGGCCCGAACCTGGGTAAACATTGTGTCCCCCGCCTCCTGTTACCATCAGCCTTAGACGCACAGTTCGGGACCCCCTACCCGAGATCTGCCGGTTTTGACATCGACATTGGTGCTTTCATTGAGAGTTCCACTGTGCCTTCACGATAAAGGCTTGATGGCTCCTTCGATCATCGGTAACGATGCGATCCAGGGTGAGGTTTTTCTCCCCGGACAGATCTTCGTATTCGGCGGCTTCATACTGCGGGCCAACTCGCTTGGCCATCTAGAGCAGATTGATAGCTACGCCCCTGGCCATCAGGCCAGATTTGGAAGCTTGAACTACACTGCCGATATCCGCAGAGACTTGATCTTCGACGGATTCGAGCTCGTGTTAGGCGCGCCGCACAATTACGACGAGCATGACTTAGCTCTGCCATGGGACGGTGTTCGGGAGATCGCACCTGTGGTTACTCTGGCCCTCAATCCAGAGCAGATCGTGCCATCCGAGGACGGGTGGATGGACCTCGCCACGGAGGCCGCACACTCAGTGGCGATAGAGCCGAATACTAACTTCACCTCCTATGAGACATGTGTTACCGAACCCTTGGATTCATCCCCGGCCATAGGCTCTGAACCGCCTGCGTCCATGCCTATCCGATCTGATTGGGCACCGATCATGGAGTTTACCTCCATGGATATTTTTCAGCACTAGCCCTTGGGCGATGTGCTAGATTCATTGAGGTCTCTCTCCTTGTCAGGAGACCCTCGTCCGAACTATGTCCGGCTCGACTGGGAAGCGGACGACGAAGGAATTCGTTCCCCACCCACCACCCACTTAATAGCCACTGTCGACGACTTAACCGACATGCTTGATTTTGACTCCGAAGACATCAACGGTATGGACGACGATGCAGGAGAGGAACAGGAACCACCGCCCATAGGGCGCTGGACAACCACTTCATCACACGATATATACATGGTGGATACACCCAAAGAAAACAACGACGAGGAATGGAAGGATGCAGCGAAGGATAGTCCCCTTGAGAAGAAACCAAAGCGACGACGTAGGCGCCGCTCCAAATCCCGCCTCAGCAAAAATAGCAATAACAGCGCAAGAAAGAATAATACCCCGGTCGACTCCAAAGGAAACAACGACCATATGGACCCAGCGATAGAGAAGGATGAGCCAGCGGACGGCGAACATAGTACGGAGCCGCTGTCCGATCACGGCGACGCCGAGGGTAAAGCTCATTAACCTGTCTCCGGAGAGGAGAACAGTCCGGACGACGATGCACACATCATCCCGGAAAGGCACTTGGAACAAGAGAACCTCCATAGAAGGCTTATTGCCACCGCGAGGAGCCTGAAGAAGCAAAAGCAAAGGCTTAAGGCCGCGCAGAATACGCTCAACAGCAGATGGAACAAAGTGCTTGACACTGAAGAAAAGTACGACGACAGCCGCCACACAAAGAGCTATCCAAAGCGCAAGCTACTGCCTAAATTCGACGGCGAGGCTTTAGATCTCATTCAGCCGAAAAATAAAACGGCCGATCAGCCGGATCGACCACCCCGTGGCCGCGACAGGGCGGCTAACGAAGTCGCACACAAGTCAGCACACGATTTACATGAAGACCTGCACAAAAAGCCGGCATGGCCAGGTCCATCTACGGATCTAAGAAGCGGGCTCCGGCACAGAATCATGGCCGCCCAAACGACTATAGTGACCGAATAATAGCTCGGAATGAAAACCAAATGCTACAATCGTCAGAAGAATGCCATGACACATCCAAATACAGGGGTGCCGTGCACCCCCTATGCTTCACCGATGAGGTGCTGGATCATGAATTTCCAGAGGGATTGAAACCCGTGAACATAGAGGCATATGACGGAACGACAGACTCTAGGGTCTGGATTGAGGACTTTGTCCTTCACATCCACATGGCTCGCGGAGATTATCTCCACGCCATCAAATACCCGCCCCTCAAGTTGAAAGGACCATCTCGGCGCTGGCTGAAAAGCCTCCCTGAAAACTCAATTGGAAGCTGGGAAGATCTTGAGGATGCTTTTAGGGCCAATTTTCAAGGGACCTACGTCCGACCTCCGGACGCAGACGATTTAAGTCACATAATTCAACAACCCGGAGAGTCAGCCAGAAAGCTTTGGAACAAATTTCTCACAAAGAAGAATCAAATCGTCGACTGCCCGGATGCCGAAGCCTTAGCGGCTTTCAAGCACAGTGTCCGGGACGAATGGCTCGCCAGACACCTCGGCCAGGAAAAACCAAGGACAATGATAGCCCTAACAAGCCTTATGACCCGCTTTTGCGCGGGCGAAGACAGTTGGCTGGCCCGTAGCGGCACCAGCAACCCAGGCACATCCGAAGTTAGGGATGGCAATGGGAAACCGCAACGCAATAAGAGCAAGCGTCGAAACAACAAAGACAACCCTGACAACACGGCGGAAAATGCCGGATTCAGGGGCTCTCGACCTGGTCAACGGAAAAAGCCATTTAAAGGCAGCAGAGATGGACCGTCCAGCCTAAACAAGATTCTAGACAGATTATGTCAGATTCATGGCACCTCCGACAAACCTGCAAATCACACCAACAGAGAATTCTGGGTCTTCAAGCAGGCCGACAAGCTAAACACCGAACACAAGGGGAGGGAGACACCAAGCAAAGACGAGGATGAGCCTCGCCAGCCGAACATCGGGGGACAGAAAAATTCCCACCAGAGGTCAAAACACTGAACATGATTTATGCAACTCACATACCGAAGAGGAGGCGCCAGCGCGCACCCCGAGACGTATACACCGTGGAGCTCGTCACCCCCAAGTTCAACCCTTGGTCGGCCTGCCCGATCACTTTTGATCGCAGGGATCACCCGACTAGTATCCGGCACGGAGGATCGGCTGCCTTGGTGCTAGACCCAATAATTGACGGATACCATTTCACCCGAGTCCTTATGGACAGCGGCAGTAGTATTAATCTGATATATTAGGACACCGTCCGCAAAATGGGGATAGACCCGACAAGAATCAACCAAAGCAATACTACCTTTAAAGGAGTAATACCAGGCCCAGAGGCCCGCTGCACGGGCTCTCTAGTACTAGAGGTTGTATTCGGTTTTCCCAACAACTTCCGAAACGAAGAATTAACCTTCGACATCGCTCCATTCTGAAGCGGCCATCACGCACTACTCGGAAGAACGGCCTTCACTCGTTTTAATGCAGTACCGCATTACGCTTATCTTAAGCTTAAGATGCCCGGTCCATGTGGCATCATCATAGTTAGCGGAAACACAGAGCATTCCTCACGTACGGAGGAATACGTGGCGGCTCTAGTAGCCAATCACTGAACGGCCTCTCCAACCAGAATAAATGATCGGTCGTCAAGACCGCGAACATGGTTAGATGAGTCCGGCACACCACTTGTTGTAACAGCTCAGATAAACCTGAGATTGGGGCGATGGATATACCCCCATAGGTGGTGCTAAGGGGCTTCCCGAATGTAAAAAGAGCTACAGTTCGGATTGACCCTATTTAGAGTGCATTTTAATGGTTCATTAAGAATAACCAATTTTTCGCACGAAGACTTTCACCTGCGTTTTTCTCTTTTACAGATGATCATCGTGCTACACCCTTCCAGGATACGGCACAACGGAGACACAGGCGCATATGTGCAGCAGGGCCCCGGTCAAAGGTTTCTTTTTAGATTAAGACCCTGTGTAAACCTTTTTTACTGTCTCTTGTTGCTTCACTCCCTCCGGAGACTCAATACAACCGAAAGGGATGCTGGCGTTATTGGCATTTCGTCACGTCAGAATAATGCAAGTACCTGGAAATTCAGGGCTCATTATCGAGGGCATTACTCAGCCCATTATATGTTGTAAAGTCCGAATACCTTAGGGAGTGTTCGGCGTCGCGAGTTTGGCCTTATATGCATCAGCTCCGAATCATGTCTTCGGTCAATAGTTGGGTTTGCCCTATTTTGCTACCTTACGTTCCGCTCTATCGGCTAAGGTGGCACCGGGAGAACTACTGCGATTGTGCCCTGGTTCATCTGGATGAGCACCTCAGTAGAGAAAGCCGAAAACTGACTGTCATGATAAAGCACGAGGCTGGTCAACCACTCGATGACTCAGCGGAATCTTCGCGATTCCTCTGCATTAACAAAGGACCGGTTTCCCGGTCATGTATGTACGTGCATCATATTCGGATAAGCGCGGAAGTACCAGGGGCTATATAGTAGCCCCACCGTCAAACTCCTATGGCTAAGTGAAAGTGTTAAAGCTATATAGTCCGATTGCCTTGTTCGCCACGCTATCACCTCCTTAATGGACCAAGACGTTGAGTCAAGTGTGAATACGCGCTTTTCTGAACACCCCCGCATTATGTGCGTGGGGGATGAAGCCGACGACTACAAACTTTCAGGTTATATACATACATAAACGGCCGCACATGAGGCATTATAATACTTTCAGGCAAAAGTATAAACACAACCTTTATAATCCAAATAGCATTGTTTTTACAATTGGGATACATGTCACTCGAACATGATACTCTTCGAGCACTGTGCTTCTATTAAACGAGCGCCTTCTAGGACTTCTTCCAAATAGTGCTCAACCAAGACCTGGCCTACGGCCGGATCCCGGGTTGCAATAGCAGTGGCCTCCATCTCTGCCCAGCATGTCTTAACACGGGCAAGAGCCATCCGCGCACCCTATGCACGCCGACCTCTTTACAGCACCAAGGAATCGTTGCACTAAACCAAAATAACTATTCGGCCTTGGTCCCTTCGGCCAAAGATGATCCACGACAGACCTCATGGCAAGTCCGGACAACCTATGGAGCTCAGCCCACTCGGCCATTTGTTCATTTAACAACAGCGGACGTGTTGAAGCACTGAACTGCAACCAGAACAATCTCTCCACTTCATGATCTTTCCGATCTTTGAAAAACTCAGTCGCATCAGCAGCACTCATTGCCAAGTCCAAGTACACGTCTGCAGCACTCCATAATTGATCCAGAGGGGCATGCTTCGGATCTCTGAACTTTGTCCGCAACAAAAAGGGCTTCCCAGCCGTGATATCTCCGGCTTGATGGAGCTCCTCCTTCGCCGCTCTGATTTTAGAGCGGGTTTCCTCGGCTGCTTCCACGGCTTTCATCAGGTCAGCCGCTTTCGCTTGGCTTTCCTTTTTAAGAAGCTCATATCGGCCGGCGGCATCTTTCAGCTCAACAGCCATCTTGGCTATTTTATCTTCGCTCTGGCGAGGAGCAGCCTGTTCGGCTCTTAAGTCTAAAGGCGGCCACATCACTTCTCTTGGCTTGTTCCTTGGCTCGGGCAAGTTCCGCCCGAAGGGTCTCCACGGTGGCAGCTCCATCTATAGTCACATCATATTATAGATACTAGCATCATGGTCCTCTTAATATTGGTTGATCACCCGAAAATACATATCCTGTGCCTCGTCAAGCCGCTTGTTCACAAGCGCAATGTCGACATCTGCCGCGTCAAGTTGTCGCCTCAGTCCCGCAAACTCAGCAGTCCGGCCAGCCACCGGACCCTCAGCCGCCTGCACATGAAAGCAGCACGATCATACCTGGGACTATGATCCTCTGTTTTCCGCCTCTGGATAGCAACCAGAGTCTCAGGGGCTACTATCTATATAGAGCACACCTAGCATGTGCGGTACCATCAAAAAATTTATATATTACTTTGCGTACCTCAAAGCCTCTCAGCAGGCTCATAAAAGCCTCATGCAACCCACTTTTGGCGGATGAAATCCTCTCAACCACCATACCCATTAAAGTATGATGCGCCTCTGAGATAGCCGCTTGCTCCAAAAGACCCATCAGTGCGTCCGGTTGTGCACCGGACAATCCCAGACTCTTTCTGTTGCTCTCCTTAGGAGTCGAATACTCCGAACTTCGGGTGGCCGAAGGGTTACCTTCTGGCCTTGGCGGATCAGGAGAAATCCTCCGTGATGACACCTCAGGGTCGTCCGCCCCAGGAGGCAGGGAGACAGGGGGAGGCGTTTCGCTCTCCATCATCTCCCGAAGAAGATCCCCCGAAGACGAACTCTGTCGAGAAGGTCTACGAGCCGGACTGCAAGATATATGTCTCGGTTATTGTCCTCGGAGATAAAGCAGGATATATTTTCCAAAAGTACTCTTGATCACTTACAGCTCGGTGGAGGGCTAGCCCCCTTGCGTGCGCTGTGCAGTAAGGATGCCCTCTGGGGCAGGGTCCCCTGGCGCAGGTTTCTTCCCTTGTTTGGAAACCTTTGTTTCCAAGTCTTTAGAGGCGGTCCTTTTCCTTCCTTGGGGAGAGGGGATTCTAGATTCTTCTCCCTGATTATCCTCCTTTTCGGAGACACTAATTCCCCCGGTTTGGATGAGTAATGTGTGAAGCCCGCTTTCGGCTTCTTTATTCCTCCCTTTATCTTCCCCAGATGGCACTTGATAAGGTGCGTGCTCAAGCATCCTGGCTAGTACAGGATCTGGTGAGCCTTCGGGAAGGGGGGCCGAACACCTGATCCTCTCCGCCTTTCTTATCCAGTCCTAGCCGAGAGCGATTTTTTCAGAATGATGTTATGACAAATAAAAAGACAGCATGTTCGGCCGTAGGATTACTTATGTGGGTATCTAAACGGTTGCAGTTGAGACCCGCATCCTCGGTGGTGTCCGGACACTTTATTCGTGATCCGAAGAACAATCCATACATCTCTTCGAGCGTCACGCCGAAGAATTGCTGAATAGTTCGCGGTCCTTCCGGGTTGAACTCCCACATACGGAGAGATCGACGTTGGCATGGCAGGACCCGACGAACTAGCATAACTTGAATTACCTTGACAAGACTGACATCCCTCTTGAGGAGATCTCGGATGCGACTTTGCAATGTCGGCACGTCATTGACTGGCCCCCAGTCCAGCCCCTTGTTTACCCATGATGCCAGTTGCGGCGGGGGACACGAGCGGAAGGCGGGGGCAGCTGCCCACATTTTACCTCAGGGAGCTGTGATGTAAAACCACTCCCACTGCCATAAGTTGGACACCTCCGGGAAGGAACCCTTTGGCCATAGAGCATCGGCGCCTTTGCTTATTATGGCACCTCCACGGCTTCACATTGAAGGTCTTGAGCCATAAGCCAAAGTGTGGGGTGATCCGGAGGAAGGCCTCCCACACGACGATAAACGACGAGATGTGAAGGATGGAATCTGGAGCTAGAACGTGGAAATCGAGCCCGTAATAGAACATAAGCCCTCTAACAAAGGGATCAAGACTAAAGCCTAGCCCTCGGAGGAAGTGGGAAACAAATACGACACTCTCGTTGGGTTTGGGAGTGGGGATGACTTGCCCTTGAGCAGGCAGCCTATGCGAGATTTCGGTGATCAGATACCTGGCTTCCCTTAGCTTCTTGATGTCCTCCTCTGTGACAGAGGAGGCCATCCACCGACCTTGAAGGTTGGATCCGGACATGGTTGAAGGTCCGAAACGCTTAGCCTGAGCCTTGGGTGTAGGAACTCGAGGTGGGGGAAGGGAAGGATCGAGCGCGAGAAGAAAAGGACATGCCTTGGCCCCTTTATAAAGAGAGTGAACATCAAGCGTCCTCCGCGTGGCCGTTTGGAACTTGCCTAAAATCGAGGAGTCATACTAACAGGCACAATTGGGTTACCCACACCCGTATTGATGAGAATCTCGTGATAAGGGGAACACGATCTCTGCTTCGACAAGACATGCCAATAAAACCGCCTCGCAACACGTGTAATGGCAGGTTGGGAAAATGGTTCATAATGACCGGACCACGACAGGATATCACGTTATGAAAAGTTGTCAGTGGATTAGATTTGTGGAATATTATACTCTCTATGGTTGTATGTGGAATTTGTTTTATAGAGTCGGACACAATCCTTGTGTTCAAAATCTTCTATGGACTTTTCGGAGAAGGAACACGCCTTGCAATGCCGAAGACAATCTGCGCGCCGGACTCATCATCATTGAAGCCTGGTTCAGGGGCTACCGAGGGAGTCCTGGATTAGGGGGTCCTCGGATAGCCTGACTATATACTTTGGCCGGACTGTTGAGCTATGAAGATACAAGATTGAAGGCTTCGTCCCGTGTCCAGGTGGGACTCTCCTTTGCGTGGAAGGCAAGCTTGGCGATTCAGATATGTAGATCTCCTTCTCTGTAACCGACTCTGTGTAACCCTAGCCCCCACCGGTGTCTATGTAAACCGGAGGGTTTAGTTCGTAGGGCAACAACAATCATAATCATAGGCTAGCTTCTAGGGTTTAGCCTCTACGATCTCGTGGTAGATCAACTCTTGCAATACTCATATCATCAAGCAGGAAGTAGGGTATTACCTCCATCGAGAGGGCCCGAACCTGGGTAAACATTGTGTCCCCCACCTCATGTTACCATCAGCCTTAGACGCACAGTTCGGGACCCCCTACGCGAGATCCGCTGGTTTTGACACCGACAAGGACAAGCCTACTGAGGCACCAACAAAGCGTCGACATCAACGGCGCCGCTCAAAACAGCATCGTGAAAAAGACATCAATACCGGCACCGAAGAACATAACACTCCGGAGAACGCCGAAGACCCCGAAGCCCCTGTCGAGCCAAAATCCAAACAGGATGATTGGGAGGATGGGCAAGTTAACCTCGATGATCCGGTCAGGAACGAGGACTCGGAAGATAGTAACTATCTACCACTCTCCGAGGATGAGGTGAGCCTCGGCGATGAAGATTTCATCGTTCCATAGGAACCACTTGAGCAGGAGTGCTTCAAGCGCCAGCTGATCGCTACTGCGAGAAGCCTAAAAAAGAAGCAACAACAGCTACAAGCCGAACAAGATACACTCAATGACAGATGGACCCAAGTCCTGGCTACCGAAGAGTATGGCCTTAAACGCCCAACAAAGAGTTATCCGAAGCGTCGGCTACTTCCACAATTCGATGACGAGGCCGTCGAGCCCATACCGTCCAGATACGACCGTGCTGATGAACCAGACCGGCCACCGCGTGGGCGAGATAAAGCGGCCACTTACGCCGAATACCAACCTGCGCCAGCTCACCGTAGAGGTAGAGAGACAATGGCACCAGGATAAACCTACGACTTACGGCAGGACCTGGACAATAGAGCAGGCCAAGCCAGATCAATCTATGGATCAAGGGGGCGTGCCCCAACGCGAGAGGACGGCCATCAGGCCTGGCACGACAGGCATAACCTCACCCACCCCGAAAACCGCATACGGACTTCATCTGAACTGTGTGGTGACGTCACCCGATACAGAGGTGCCGCACACCCCTTATGCTTCACCGATGAGGTAATGGAGCACCAGTTCCCAGAAGGGTTTAAATCCGTGAACATTAAATCATACGATGGTACGACAGATCCCGTAGTATGGATTGAAGATTTGCTTCTCCATATTCACATGGCTCGCAGTGATGATCTACACACCATCAAATACCTCCCCCTAAAACTTAAGGGACCAACACGGCACTGGTTAAACAGCCTCCCAGAAAACTCCATTGGTAGCTGGGAAGACTTGGAAGTTGCTTTTAGAGACAACTTCCAAGGCACTTATGTCCGGCCTCCGGACGCCGATGACCTCAGTCACATAGTCCAACAGCCCGGAGAGTCAGCCAGAAAATTCTGGACCAGGTTCCTAATTAAAAAGAACCAAATTGTCGACTGTCTGGACGCCGAAGCCCTAGCGGCTTTGAAACACAACATCCACGACGAATGGCTCGCCCGACACCTCGGCCAAGAAAAGCCGAAGTCCATGGCAGCCCTCACTGCACTTATCACCCGCTTTTGCGCGGGAGAAGATAGCTGGCTCGCTCGTTGAAACAACAACGCTAGCGACCCTGGCACCTCTGAAGCCAAAGATGGCAATGGTAGTCCACGATGCAACAAACACAAGCGTCGAAGCAACAATGACAATACCGAAGACATGGCGGTCAACGCCGGATTTAGTGGCTCCAAATCGGGTCAGTGGAAGAAACCATTCAAAGGAAATAAAGATGGTCCATCTAGTTTGGACCAAATACTAGATCGGCCCTGCCAAATTCATGGCACCCCCGACAAGCCTACCAATCATACCAACAGGGATTGCTGGGTCTTCAAACAGGCCGGTAAGCTAAACACCGGGCATAAGGGGAGAGGGCCACCTAGCGAAGAAGATGGTGAAGAGCCTCACCCACCAAACACAGGGGGACAGAAGAAATTCCCCCCGAGGTCAAAACAGTGATTATGATATATGTTACACATATCCCCAAAAGGGAGCGCAAGCGCGCTCTTAGGGACGTCTATGCCATAGAGCCAGTCGCCCAAAATTTTAACTCATGGTCAGCCTGTCCGATCACTTTCGATCATAGAGACCATCCGACCAGTATCCGTCATGGAGGTTCGGCAGCATTGGTCCTCGACCCAATTATCGACGGATTCCACCTCATGCGTGTCCTCATGGACGACAGTAGCATCCTTAATTTGCTTTATCAGGACACTGTTTGCAAGATGGGTATCTGAAAGATCGTGGATGTCGCCTAGAGGGGGGTGAATAGGCGCTTTAAAATAATTACGGTTTAGGCTTGAACAAATGCGGAATAAAACTAGCGTTTAATTTGTCAAGCACAAAACCTAAAACAACTAGGCTCACCTATGTGCACCAACAACTTATGCTAAGTAATACAAACAACTATGTGATAGCAATATATATAACATGAAACACTATGGCTATCACAAAGTAAAGTGCATAAGTAAAGGGCTCGGGTAAGACATAACCGAGGCACGCGGAGACGACGATGTATCCCGAAGTTCACACCCTTGCGAATGCTAATATCCATTTGGAGCGGTGTGGAGGCATAATGCTCCCCAAGAAGCCACTAGGGCCACCATAATCTCCTCACGCCCTCGCACAATGCAAGATGTCGTGATTCCACTAAGGGACCCTTGAGGGAGGTCACCGAACCCGTACAAATGGCAACCCTTGGGGGCGGTCATCGAACCCGTACACTTTGGCAGCCCTTGGGGGCGATCACTGGTACCCATCAAATTGCTCAGGGCGATTTCCACAACCTAATTGGAGACCCTGACGCTTACCCGGAGCTTTACACCATAATGATTGAGCTCCGAACACCACCAACCGTCTAGGGCGCCCAAGCACCCAAGAGGAACAAGCTCAAGGGTAACAAGCACCCAAGAGTAATAAGCTTCTGAACTTGTAACTTCCACATATCACCATGGAGAACTCAAACCGATGCACCAAATGCAATGGCAGGGGCACATGGAGTGCCCAAGTCCTCTCTCAAATCTCACTGAAGCAACTAATGCTAGGGAGGAAAATGAGAGGAAGAACAAGAAGGAGAACACCAAGAACTCCAAGATATAGATCCAAGGGGTTTCCCTCACATAGAGGAGAAAGTGATTGGTGGAAATGTGGATCTAGATCTCATCTCTCTTTTCCCTCAAAAACTAGCAAGAATCCATGGAGGGATTGAGAGTTAGCAAGCTCGAAGAAGGTCAACAATGGGGGAAGAATACGAGCTCAAAGGATAAAGTTCATTGGGGAAGAAGACCCCCTTTTATAGGTGGGGGAAAATCCTACCGTTCTGCTCACAACCCGCACAAAGCGGTACTACCGCTCGACCTCACGGTACTACCGCAAGGGGTAGCAGTACCACCTCAAAGGGTAGCGGTACTACTGCTTGCGAGCGGTACTAAAAAAATACATCCGTGCCTACCACCGCTGGACTTGTGATGAGTTTTTGGTCCGGAGCGGTACTACCGCTGTAGTAGCCGCAGTAGTAAAAAATTACATCCGCTCCTGTCTACGGTAGTACCGCTGCAGCCTTTTCAGAACACCAAAACTGCCACAACTTCTGCAAACGGACTCCGAATTCAATGAAACCAAGTTTGTTGGAAAGCTAGAGACAAGGGCTAACACAATCTTGAAAGAAATAACAATAAGAAGGAAATTAGAAAAGGCCCAAGAGAAAATTCTGAGAACCCTTCCTCGAAAAAGACCGGTAAAACCTTCAACACCGAAAACGCGATAGAAGAAGCATATGAAATCTGTTTTCGATGTACTAGAGCTTGTCACAAAGATAACCACAAGCTCTAAAACCTCAAAATAAAATACAAATAAGAATCAAGAAAGATGATGCAAGGATGCAATGGTTTGAGCTCTTGACAAACGATACAATCATGCTACTCACTTGAGAGCCCCCCTTGATAGTACGACTATCGATCCTGTAACCCGGTCTCCAAACTATTACCATAAGACCGGTAAAATATAAAACCTATCAAGGGCAAACCTTTGCCTTGCATGAAGTCCACGTGAGCTAGATGATGATGATCTTGACTCCCTCAAGTTGGACCACCTTTCCTGATTGCGTTGGGTCGATGAAGACTAGATGATTTCTCCACCATACTCCACTATGGGTGAGCCACTCTTCGGCACATCTTCACAAGTCCATTGACACCACAATGGATGGGAAGCATCAAGCACTTGATCTCTTCGTGATGCTCCACTTGAACTTGCGCACAGAATTCTTGATGACGATCACCACTTGATGTCATCCTCTCCATTGGTTGAGCGATATCTTCCTCTTGACACAAGCCCATGAACACGTACCTAACCCCACATAGAACTCTCACATAGACCATGGGTTAGTACACCAAAGCACAATGGACAATGCTTACCATACCATGAGATCAGTTGATCCCACTCGGTGTATCTTCTACGCTTTGTGTGATGATCAACTTGAATCACTCTCTGTACTTAGTCTTGATCAACCTTGACTCTTTCCAACTCTATCACCAATCTTTGGATAATTCCTTAATACCACCTTGGTCAACTCATAAACTCCATGAAAACAACACATGTACTTCAAGAAATGCCTATGGAAAAATCCTTCAAATATAACTCAATGCAACCATTAGTCCATAGAGAATGTCATCAATTACCAAAACCACACATGGGGGCCCCGCGTGTCCTTTCAATCTCCCCCATTTGGTAATTGATGACAATAACTTTCAAGAGAGTTTATATAAGGCATTATGCATCACCATGCAATGCAACAACCAATGATGCAGGAGAATGAGATGCAAATGCTTAGGAACAAAACCAAAGCAAGGAGAGGACACTGAAAACCTTCTCCGCAAAACTCTCTGAAACGAAGACTCTAAAAACCTTCTCCATAAAACTCTCTGAAACTTCTCCCCATTGGCATCGATTGCCAAAATGGGCGAAAAGCTTAGAAGGCCAATATAATAAGTGTTCCTCTATAAATTGTGTATTTCTCAACAAGATAGTGGAATGCCATACACATATCCAAAGGTAAATACTTGGAGGAACACAAACTATATTGAGGCACAAAGATTGCTAAAGAATGATATGCCACAAGGACATAACAAAGAGAGACACAAGCAATCAAACAATCAAAAGATACCAATTGAAGCAAGCAATCAAAGGATATCGATTGAACCAACTAGACCAAAGATCCTACGAGCCACATGAATAAAGGATATTATGATATGAGCAAAGGAGTGTTCTAAAGAAACTAGAGAAGATCACCATGATTTGTGCACACATAAGAACATTTGTATTTGGATACAAAGTGCACAAAATAGGATCATAGCTCCCCCAAAATCAATATAAACTTACAACAAGTGCAAGTGAGCATATAGGAAACAAAGCCTAGTACTTGCAACAAACACATGGTTGAGCAACTAGTAAAAGAGGCAACTTAAGAATGGGCTCAACCAAAATGATGTGTGTGAGTCAAGGCAATGCACTTGAGAAGACTAATGTACGGATGAGCATTAAGCATCAATAAAGTCTTGAAAGAATGAGGCACATGGTGCAATGCCTATCATTCCCACACACAACTAGCAAATAGGTTCACAAGCTTACTAATAAGCATATAAAGAACCTATGCTTGTGACAACCCGTGGTGAAGATAGAAGATGAAAGCCTCATCAAGACGAGGGATACCAATTAAGATGGCAAAAGCCTCGTAAAGATAAGCATGGGGAAAATAATCTTCACCACACAAGAGTGCATCAAGATGCAACGATAGAAGACACGCACTCAAGGCAAAAGCTTTCACGGAGCCACCAAAGAAATAACATAAGAAAGACAAGGTGGATGTGAAAGAAATGATATCAACTAGATATGCAACTTCTCTCAAGTGTATAAGATTCTAGGTAGACGAAATCATGATGATATATATCTACAAAGAAGGATGTACACCCGAAATAGTTACAACATGAGGAACAAGATATCCAAAAGGAAGTCATACATATACCAATAAGATATTTGCTTGGAAGCATAGCACATGGCTAGATATGGTATTATTGTATATAAACGAATTCCTACCATACAACCATCAAAGACATCACAACTAGCAACATGAGATCGTCGTTGAGATGCTTTGAGAAAGGAAACAAGTATCATAAGATGGAATGAATAGCATGCCAAGATGCAGCCTACACAAGGTTGGATGCAAGAAAATAATGCATGAATAGATACTTGTTACCGAGATATCATTGGAAGGATGTAGAAGAAACCAATTGAAGGTAGTAGATAGTAGTTCATTGAGAATCCTAGCTTGACTCCAATAAGCACATGGTGACACCACCTTCCTTGTGAGTGAGCCGAGCATCCAATGCATCTCCAATTGTTCCTAGAATAACAACACAAACAAAATGGTACCCAAACTCATTGGGACCAAAGAGTTAGAAACATCAATATACATAGGACAAACTCCACATAAATATGTGCATATAGAGAAGGAAATGAATTTCATGTACATCTCATCCAATTTGAGACTTGGTGGAGTTTCCCTATATATTGGGTCAAATAAAGAAGGCATGCCACAGAGACAACATGAAGTAAATATGCATGCTCAAGACCTTCAAGAACCGATACCAAATGAATAAA
This sequence comes from Triticum urartu, assembly GCF_056163025.1. NCBI lineage: Eukaryota > Viridiplantae > Streptophyta > Magnoliopsida > Poales > Poaceae > Triticum > Triticum urartu. The sequence continues at coordinate 502,826,649 of NC_141879.1, forward strand.
ACATCACTTGGAGGATATCCAAAAAAGATACATCAAGGAATGAGATATCCATCGATATAGTCAAAATAAAAGATATCAAACTCCCAAAAGAGAGGATGGTTCCAAACAAACCAAGATCTCTAGAAATTTTCATGATGGCACAAAGTACCAAGACTAGTGCATTATAGAGAATTTCCATTTGAATACAAAATACACAAGGTGGGATAACCACTTTCACTATATCTAGAAAATACTAGACAAGATCAAGAAATAAACAAGATCCACAAGTGGTATGGAAGACAAAGGGAGTTGATACATTCCTTGGCAAGAGAAAAGGAAAATAAAAGCAAAAGCAAATGTAAAGATGATCAATAAATTCTACCACACAAGTGAGTACCAATTGTCAAAAGACAAGAAGTAAATGGAAATAATTCCCGGTGGTAGATAACAAGGATACCCGACATCATCTTCACACAAAACAAAAAGCAAATCGCAACTTGTAGAGCTAACATGCCACCTGGGAAGAAGATAATTTACAATATCAACTCTAGGTGAGAATATCTCAAATGTACACATTTTCTAGGCTAGTAATATACACATAGCATATTACTCCCCCATAATGTGATACCAATTAAGGATAAACAAGAGGAAAATAAAAGGATCCAATAAGAGATAATTAATGGACTATTTAGAATTTGAATTTCTCATGAGAAGACATACCACATAGCGACTAGATAATCTTGAAATATCAATACTAGATGGTATTACTCATGTACACACATTTATAGGATTGTGAGGTGCACAAAGCACATCACTCCCCCATAATGGGATATTCCATTAATCTCTCACAAGAGCCAACTAAGAAATAAACAGGATGCAAAAGGATCAATGCATGACACACACGTACATGATGTGCAAACCAACACACACATACTTGATTGCTCAAGATAATCAAGTTGGAAGCACAACATATACAAACACATGCAAGGAACTAAACCAAACATGCAAAGGGGCAATTAACTATCAATGTAAACACTTTAAGCACGAGTTACCGCAAGGAGGAACATTGGATATAAGATAGAAACTTGATAATCCGAATGACTTGGCTTGAGACAATAAGAATGATGAAGTCCCCTTAATTCTTCATAATGTAGCCAAGTCTCCAATGACCTCCAAGAACACCTATGATCAAGTATGAGCTAGTTGTTCCCCAACCAAGTTGGGTCCTAAGAGGTTAGTCACAATAGGCTTGGCTACCCAAATGGTTCTTTTCTTGACACCACTTTGAGCACCAACAAATTTGGCAAACACATTGCCAACCTTATCCTTCCCAAGAGAATAGATATCATCAATTAGAATACGGTTGGATAAGGTACCATTTGTGCATGAAGAAGCGACGTGACATTTTTCACGACATAGGTAGCAACGTCTAATCTTTAATTTCTTCCCACTTGATTTCTCAACTTGAGAAGCATTAGCTTGAGTTTTCTTGGGAAGAGGCCTTTCTTCAACTTGAGGTTAAGAATGAGAGCGAACTTGTGGCCGCTTCCCTTGTTGCTTGTCACTAATGGCCTTCTTCTTCAAAGGGCAAGATTTAACATGACGCCCTTCAATTTTGCACTTGAAGCAAATGATCTTGGCCGAATTATTGACTTGTTTTTGGCCCTTCTTCTTGTTGCTCTTGGACTTCTTCTTCTTCTTATTGGAGTTGAATCCAAGTCCACATTTGTCATTGGGGGATTTTTGTACACTCAAGATATTGTTGAGTATGGCCTTCCCTTCATGACACTTTTCCAAATCTTTCTTCAAAGAAGTGACTTGGGCCTTGAGCTCTTTGATTTCCTCTACATAGTTAGTCTCAACACAAGCACTAGAGGAAGTATAAGCTTCATTGTTAGAGCAACAAGGCAAGGAAAGCAATTCATCACAAGATGTACCAATGTTATGCATGGATGAATCGCGAGGACTAGCACAAGGCAATATAGCATTTTGACTAAAAGTAGTGCTAGTGTCCACATGAGGTCACTAGATGTTACCTTAGCAATCATGGCCTCGTGTGCTATCTTTAGAACATTATGGGATACTAGAAGATCATCATGAGATCTTGAGAGCTTTTCATGGCTTTCTTCTAATTTCCCATAATTTCTAGATGACAACTCAAGTTGAGCCCGTAGCTCAATGTTCTCCTTCAAAATGGATGCTTCACAAGTAATAGAGTTTGTAGCACAAGCATCATCATTAACAACAATAGGAGATGACAACTTGGCAAGCTCTTTTAACTAAGAAGCTTCAAGTTGATCATGAGACTCGGTGAGTTTGATGAGCTCACCCTTGATGACCCTTGAGCCATTTTTGAGGTGCTCAAACTCCTCAAGGAGTCTAGCATGAGCAACTTCAAGCTTAGCATTTTTAGTTTCAAAAACATTGGCCACCTCAAGAGCTCTATCATGAGCAAAAGTCTCCTCAAGGGATTCCTTGGTGGTTTGTTCAAGTTCAAGAGCTTGAGAGAGGTCCGCAATCTCATTAGCGTAATCACGCTCATGACCTTCCATTTTATCAATGGTGACCTCATGCTCCTCAAGACGAGATTCCAACTCATCAATATATTTCTTGCCCTCAATAGCAATAGACATGATTTCCTTGAAGTTGGAACGAGCAATTTTATTCTTAAGAAGAGCTTTAAAAATAATTCCCCCTTAATTTTTAAGGAGGCAACATCATCATTCTCTTCATCATAATCGACGTCATCATCACTCTTGCCATCATCAATATCATCACAAGATATATTGGGATTCAAAGTGGGAGATACCTTTGAAGCCTTCTCCATAAGGCAAAATGCAATAGATGATGATGTAGGATCCCTTGAAGCACCATTCAAGACCACATCTTGTTCCATGGAGTGTTGGGTTTCCTCTACATTGTTAGTACAACAACTCGAGGAAATACATGCATTTTTATCATGGCAACAAGATATAGCAAGCATATCATCATGAGATTTACTCAAGCAATTTGTACATGATATGCACGGACTATCAACACAAGCATGAGAAAACATGTAAGGTGCACGAAGTGTTAAATCCAAAGATGGAGCATTGCAATAAGATAGTGATGAAGAGTCATCAATGATAAGCACACTATCATCATTGCAATGACCACCAATACTCACCATATCATTACCTTGTGGCAAACCACATGTGGGTGATGTAGTAGAAGGTGAGAAAGCAACACGACCGGAGGTGGAGGGAGAACAATCATCCCCACAAATCTTGTACACACCATATTTATCTTGAAGCTTTGTCCGCAACTCATGAGCATCTCGAAATGGCATGAGTTGAAATATAACTACATTGCTCAAAGCATCGAAAAGCACATTAGAAGCTTGAGCATTGAGATAAGAGTTTTTCTCATCCTCTAAAGATAATCTTTGGGGATCATTTGGAGGAGAAAAACCCATATCCACAATTCGCTCTAAATTTGGGTCCAGGACCCTAAAGAGATTAAGCATGCGAATTACCCAAACATCAAAATTTGTGCCATCAAAACTAAGAGTGTCGGAGAATCCTAATCCCCTAGTCGACATCTTTACTCTCTAGGCGGTTAAGCCTAACAAAGAGAGACGATACTCTAATACCAATTCAAAGATCGTGGATGTCCCCTAGAGGGGGGGGGTGAATAGGCGCTTTAAAATAACTAGCAAAAGAGCCCGTGCGTTGCAACAGGAGAGAAAACATAACACATGCTCTTAACCCGACAACCATCACTGAAGACCACAATACGTCCATCCCCTTTATTGTAGCGAGGCATCATATTTGTGCTGCCGGTTATCCTCCTTATCACCCTCGCCGGCGATGGCCTTGGTGTTCACACAAACAAAATAAAACGTGTTCGAATATGGTTAATCCTAAGGCGTCTATCTCTTCCTCTCTCTCTGTCTCTCTCGCATTCTCTCACTCTCGCGATGAGAAATCTGTTGTTTTCCCCTGCGACGTTTTTCAGAGGTATGCATGTGTAGTTATTGATATTTTATTTTCCCTATATGGTTATAGTGGGGTGTTTATTTGCAATTCGGTTCGCCGCCGGTATGAAAGAAAAATGATCGTGCGCTATAAATTATAAGTTTGCTTCTAAAACAATATTTTAAAAATATTTAACAGGTAGAATTAACATCATATTCATATTTCACAGATTTTTCTAATCAAATTTCATATATAACATGTTAAAATCAGAGTTACGGTTTAAAAGATACGTACCCCCCCATAAAGAAATATAAGAGCATTTAGATTACTAAAGTAGTGTTCTAAATGCTTTTATATTTCTTTACGGAGGGAGTATAATTTAGAAACTCATTTGTTTGACTTAACTATCTTCCAAAATAATATTTAAAAATACTTAACAGGTAAAAATAATCTCATATTCATATTCTACGTATTTTTCTAATCAAATTTTATATATAATATGTTCAAATCGAAGTTACGGTTTAAAAGATATGAATGATTTAGAAAAGAATTTGTTTGACTTAAATATGATCCGAGGATGAATTACCTAAAAGATAAGGGAGGTTTTCAAAAAATATGAAATAACGGTTCGGGTGTGACTTAAAACAGGACTGCGGATTGAATTATCTGAAATAGAGGGATTTTTCTAAAAAATTACATGACGAATGAGAATAAACCGAATTTGCTTTATTATAGCAAATATGCATGTGCGTTGCAATGGGAGATTATGTAGGTGTGCTAGATATAAAAAAGTCTAAATCAAATGTCAGGATGAGATAAGGACTTTTAAAATATCATTTCACAAACTATGTCTAAGTGATGTCATGATGAAATAAGGGACTTCTAAAAATTCATTTAAAAAACTAAACATGTGATGGTTTGATCACGATTTTATTTCCTAAGGCGCCACAACGAAAAAAATTGGCTGAGCAAACTGCATTGATAGACCCTGCTTGAGCTAGAGTGATGAATGATGTGCCTCGTCTTGACCTAGCGTAGGGGTGTGTCGGTGTCAAAACCGGCGGATCTCGGGTAGGGGGTCCCGAACTGTGCGTCTAGGCCAGATGGTAAAGGAGGCAAGGGACACGAAGTTTTACCCAGGTTCGGGCCCTCTTGATGGAGGTAAAACCCTACGTCCTGCTTGATTAATATTGATCATATGGGTAGTACAAGAGTAGATCTACCACGAGATCGGAGAGGCTAAACCCTAGAAGCTAGCCTATGGTATGATTGTTGTTGTGTATGTCGTCCTACGGACTAAAACCCTCCAGTTTATATAGACACCGGAGAGGGTTAGGGTTACACAAAGTCAGTTACAATGGTAGGAGATCTGCATATCCGTATCGCCAAGCTTGCCTTCCACGCCAAGGAAAGTCCCTTCTAGACACGGGACGAAGTCTTCAATCTTGTATCTTCATAGTCCAGGAGTCCGACTGAAGGTATAGTCCGGCCATCCGGACACCCCCTAATCCAGGACTCCCTCAGTAGCCCCTGAACCAGGCTTCAATGACGACGAGTCCGGCGCGCAGATTGTCTTCGGCATTGCAAGGCGGGTTCCTCCTCCAAGTACTTCATAGAAGATTTTGAACAAAAAGATAGTGTCCGGCTCTGCAAAATAAGTTTCCACATATTGCCATAGAGAGAATAATATTTACACAAATCTAATCTGCTGACGTATTCCGTAGTGTGACACACCACGACCAAGCCTTTATCCGAGTCGTTTCATTATCCTACCTCAGCGCGTCATGCGAGGTGGTTTCCTTGGCACGTCTTGTTAAAGCAGAGATCGTGTCCCCTTATTCCGGGATTCTCATCAATACGGGCATGGGTAACCCAACCGCGCCATTGATTACGGCGTTTGGAGACAAGCGAGTTTTACCAGGCTGGTGGGGACACGTAGTTGCGTCCACCCATATAAGGGGATAGGGATCCACCTTTTCACCTACGCCTTCTTCCTCCCCTGCTTATCCATTCTCACGCACTCGAGCTCCAGCGCCCAAGTCCACACTCCCCACCTCAACCTTCTCCAGCCATGTCCCGAGCGAGAGGCAAGTGGATGGTCTCCTCCATCACGGAGGGACACATCAAAAAACTGAGGAAGGCCAGATACTTGTCTAACGACATTGCGTACCGGCTTCCCGAAAAGGGGCAGCTCATCCCCACCCCTAGGCCCCATGAGAGGGTGGTGTTCCTCCCCCATTTCCTCCGCGGACTGGGCTTCCCTCTTCACCCATTTGTCCAGGGGCTCATGTTCTACTATGGCCTAGATTTCCATGATCTGGCCCCGAACTTTGTCCTCAACATCTCAGCGTTTAGCGCCGTGTGCGAGGCTTTCCTCCGCATCCGCCCCCATTTCGGCCTATGGCTCAAGACTTTAAACGTTAAGCCGAAGGTGGTGCGCGGCAACCAGGTGGAGTGCGGAGGCGCCATGGTGGGCAAGATGGCCAACGTCTTATGGCTCGAGGGCTCCTTTGTGGAGACCCTGAAGGGGTGGCAATCGGGGTGGTTTTACATCACCGAGCCGTGCGACCCCGAATGGGTCGCAACCCCCATGTTTCGATCCGGACCCCCTACGCGGCTTACCTCATGGAAGGAGACGGGCCTGTCGTGGGGTAAAAAAGGAGAGCTGACCGGACACCAAACATGCATCCAAACCCTGGTGGACACGAAGCTCAAACTTGTCAACGTTGTCCAGGTTATGCTCATCCGCCTGATCCTCCCGTGTCAACAACGGGCTTTCAACCTGTGGGAGTTCGACCCGGCGCGGCACCAAACTCTGAGCAGGCTCTTCGGCACGACGTACGAAGATGCCTAGAAGGTGCTTTTCAAGGGCGCCGAGGCCCCCGCATCCGCTACCGAGGATCGCGGATTCAGTATGCAGCGTCACGCTCATGCGGTAAGCTATTTTTTCCTTTTACAGGGTATCAGTTTTTCATAGTTTGAATCCATGTGGGATCTAAGCTCCCTTATCTTTGACAGGACTGGCAGGTGACGTCCGAACAGATCAACTGTCCGGCTCCTTTGCCCGAAGGCCCAGCAGACGCTCGCTTGGCGAAGCTGCTGGTTCCGGCACCCTACGTGGTGCCGGAGAAGAAGGCCGCGAAAAAGGCCACAGGGACTCGAAAGAGTGCCCGGCGCCAGGAGGTGTCGGATCCATCATCCGACGGTTCCGAGGCGCATTCCTCCCGTGAAGACGAGGAGGGAGAAGAAGAGACCTCTCCCCCTCCAGCGGGAGGAGAGAAGAAAAGGAAGGACGCCCTCTCTGGGGAGGCCGGAGGGTCCAAGAAGGGGAAAACCCTTCCTCCGGACTACTCCACCGACGCCGACGACGGCGGAGAGGAGTGACCGCCCAGGGCCAAGCCCCTGGCAAAATCGTAAGTATCCGGATACCAGAGTAATTCATAGTATTCGCTTATTGCACAGATTTCCCTTATGTCGAATATGTTTATGCAGCCCACCCAAAGACCGGCTCGACGCATCGTCGAGTTGCTCAGTGGACTCGTCCGATGTGAACTCGCTTCCGACGGCTTCCTCCCCCCGCCCTACGGACCACACCGAAGTGTTGTCCCAACAGGTTCCAAGCCGAGAGGAGGTGGTCCTGGAGGCGCCGCAAGGCGACCTCCCGTACTCCAGGAGTAAAGGGGATGAAACCCCCCAGGGCTCCAAGTCCGGCTCTAGGCCGGACACCGCTTCGGAACCTTCAAAGGTTCCAGAGTCCGGCGGGGGACCTCCTTCCAAGAGGAGCAAGCCCATCGTGCTGGTGACCCCCGTCCAACCGGAGGCGCCGGACAATCTGTTGGAGGCGCTCCAAGGCGCCTCCACCGACGAGGAGCACCGCACCATTATGAGTGCGGTGGTCCAGAAGGTTCAGTCCGCCAAGAGCGGACTGACTGAAGCTTGTACTAGCCTTTTAACAGGCTTTGAGGTAAGTAAAGAATGTGTAAATAATATTACCGCATAGACAGTAGCCCCTGATGCTCTGTTTGGCGTTCGGAAAGAAAAGCCGAATAGAGGATCAAATAAAATTCGCAGGAGTCTAACAAAAATGAGTCAATATGCATATGCAGGCTTCTCTGCTTGCGTCCGCCGCACTGACTGCGAAAGTGGACACGCTAAGGCAGAACCTCGAGCGGTCCGAGCAAGAGCTCGGGCATGCCAAGAAGCAGCTCGAGGACAATGAAGGTAAGAAATACCTTGTTTAAATATATATAAAAAGGTGCAATTGCAAAAAATGACAGGATTATCGTGGCTATTGTACGGGCCACGTCTGAGGTGGCAACCCTTAAGCAAGCGCTGGTCGAGGCCGAGAAGAGGGCGGCCACGGAGCGCACCGAGCGGGAGAAGTATGAGGCCGAGGTTGGCAAGGTACGGCAAGAGCTCCAGGCTCTCATGGAAAAACATGAGAGTTTGGAGCTTGACTCAAAGACGCGAGCGTACGAGCTCGCGGTGGCTATTGAAAATGCCAAGTCTGCCAAGGCCGAATCCTAGAAGACCCTCCAGGAGTTGGATGAGGTGAAGAAGATAGCAGCGGGTAAGGCATTCTTTATGCAAAGCAAACACATAAACGTGAGTTACTTGTTACTTACCCGAATCCGGAGCTCTCCAGGAGCGTTCGCAGATCTTCCCCGGAGTGTGTCCGATGCGGCCGCATTCTACCGAGCCGAGGAGGGCAGATTGACAGAGAAGGTGTTCTGGTCTCAGTATGCTGAGGCCGGACACCCCGTGCCCCTGAGCGACCAGTTGAAGCAATTGGTCGAGCTCCACAAGGCGGCCGAACAGGCCATGAAGGGCCTCATAGTTCGGCTGTGGCCTGGAGAGGCTCTGCCTGGGAGCTATTTCGGGCTGGTGCGGCGGCTGGTGGCGGCCTGTCCAAGGCTTGAAGTCATCAAGCGCTCCGTCTGCATTGAAGGTGCCCGTAGGGCCCTTACCCATGCTAAGCTGCACTAGGGCAAGCTGGATGCTGAGAAGCTTGTGAAGGACGGGCCACCGCCGGGGAAAGAGCATCGCAAGCCCGAGAATTATTATAAGGATGTTCTGAAGGGTGCCTGCCTTGTGGCGGATGAATGTTCTAGGGATGTAATTTTTGAGTGAAACTTGCTCGCTTTGTCCTGTGCGCTGAAAACTTGTTCATATGCGCTAAGCAATGCTGTTGGAATTTAAAATATTACCTTCTGTGCGGCTGTTTATCAATTCCGAGAGATGGCAAGTCATCGGCTTCTGCCCCCGTGCCGCTAGTGCTGGGGTGTTCAGGGATAAACCTGAGCGCTCTTTTTCCCATGTTTGGGTCCTTCGAGGGAGGCGCTCAACCCAACGAACGAGGCAATCGGACTATAATGCGTGAACACTCTCACTTAGCCATAGAATTCTATAATTTTAAATTTCGGTGAAGCCCCTGGTATTCGGAAGACCGAGTTCGGGGCGCTATCCACGCCTTGGCCGGATAGAGCCGGCTCCTCGCTCTAAGCGGCATAAGTCGTTAGGGACTCGAAAAACCTCTCGAACAGCGACCAGCTCTCGCTTCATCATGACAGTCAGTTTTAGCTTTCTCCACTGAGGTGCTCGACCCAGCTCAACTGGGGCACAATCAAAGTGGTTCTCCTAGTACTACCTTAGCCGATATAGCGGAACGTAAGGCACCAAAACATAGGAGCCGGGCAAACCCAACTATTGACCCAAGACATGATTCGGAGCCAATGCATATAATTCTATAAGTTCGGGGTGCCGCACTTGTTAAAGTGTTCGGACTTCTCACACCATATTGAGGGGTACTAAAGTCCCTGGCATATTTAGGTCGTACCAAAGTGTACGGGTGCAATATGTCGTTAAGGAACATATATAAATAAAAAAAGAGTAATGCGAAAATAGACAAAAGCTACGCACTATTTATTAAAGAGGGCTGCGATCAAAGGAGAATGATACAAATAATGCGATAAGCAAAAGGTTGGATTATGTAACATGTCCGTTCCAGGGGCAAGCTGCAGAATAGTATGCGAAACAGGTATACTGCTCGTGATAGAAACCACCTGGGAGTTCCGTAATGCGGCGTGGCTTGTCTGCTTCCCTGGTTCTTGCATCGTTTGTGCGGCAATTGAACTGCCGAACAGGCCTTCCGAAGAGTGGAGTCCTAAAAGTAAGAGAAAATTAAAAAATCGGCAGCCCCTGGTGCGGTTTAAGCCGTGTTTCGGGCGTGCCGTGATGGTGCCCCTCCCCCTGTACCCATGGTATTTCTAGAGCGTAGTTATGTACGCGAAGTACTGGTGTCTCCTTTTTGCGAGGGCTGGGGTTAGGTCCGCATTGCTACGCTTGCTCAGATCGTGCCAGGAGGTCTTGCTATAGGTTACTCCGGGCGCGCTTGACGGTGTCTGGTCGTTTAATGGCCGGACTAGAGAACTTACTGGAGAGGCTGCTTTGTACTTCCGCTGCAAGGGCCGCCGTGTGCTCCTCCGTTCGGAGGGAGCGTTTGGTGTTTCCATTGACCATAATTACTCCTCGAGGGCCCGGCATCTTGAGCTTAAGGTATGCGTAGTGCGGTACCGCATTGAACTTGGCGAATGCGGTTCGCCCGAGCAGTGTGTGATAGCCACTGCGGAATGGGACTATGTCGAAGATTACCTCCTCGCTTCGAAAATTATCCAGAGATCCGAAGACCACTTCAAGTGTGACTGAGCCTGTGCAGTTGACCTCTACACCTGGTATTACGCCCTTAAAGGTCGTTTTGGTGGGTTTAATCCTCGAGGGATCTATGCCCATTTTCCGCACTGTATCCTGGTAAAGCAGGTTCAGACTACTGCCGCCGTCCATGAGGACTCTAGTGAGATGAAATCCGTCAATAATTGGGTCTAGAACCAATGCGGCGAATCCGCCATGACGGATGCTAGTGGGATGGTCCCTTCAATCAAAGGTGATCGGGCAAGAGGACCATGGGTTGAACTTTGGGGCGACTGGCTCTACCGCATATACGTCCCTTAACGCGCGCTTCCGCTCCCTTTTGGGGAAGCAGGTTGCGTATATCATGTTCACCGTCCGCACTTGTGGGGGGAAACCCTTCTGTCCATTGTTGTTCGGCGACCGGGGCTCCTCGTCGTCATCGCTATGCAGCCCCTTGTCTTCATTTTTGGAATTTAACTTGCATGCCTGCTTGAACACCCAACAATCCCTGTTGGTGTGATTGGCCGGCTTTTCAGGGGTGCCATGTATCTGGCACAAGCGGTCGAGTATACGGTCCAAACTGGACGGGCCCCTAGGATTCCTTTTGGATGGCTTTTTCCGCTGACCGGATTTAGAGCCTCTGAATCCAGCATTAACTGCCGTATCCTCAGCATTGTCGCCTTTAATGCGGCGCTTCTGCTTGCTGCGACACGACCTGCCACTACTGTCCCTGGTATCCGAATTGCCAGGGTTCTTGGTCATATTGTTGCTACGAGCAAGCCAGCTGTCTTCTCCCGCGCAAAAGCGGGTCATGAGTGTCGTGAGTGCTGCCATAGACTTCGGCTTTTCCTGTCCAAGGTGCCGGGAAAGCCACTCGTCACGGATATTGTGCTTGAAGGATGCTAGGGCCTCAGCGTCCGGACAATCGACTATTTTATTTTTCTTTGTTAGGAACCGTATCCAGAATTGCCTGGCCGATTCCTCTGGCTGCTGAATTACGTGACTTAGGTCATCAGCGTCTGGGGGTCGCACATAAGTGCCCTGGTAATTGTCGAGGAATGCGGCTTCCAGGTCCTCCCAACAACTGATTGATCCTGTTGGCAAGCTGTTAAGCCAATGCCGAGCTGGTCCTTTAATCTTGAGTGGGAGGTATTTGATGGCGTGGAAATCATCACTGCGGGCCATGTGGATATGAAGGAGATAATCCTCGATCCATACCGCAGGATCTGTTGTGCCATCATATGATTCGATATTTACGGGTTTGAAACCCTCGGGGATTTGATGATCCATTATTTCGTCTGTGAAGCATAGTGGGTGTGCGGCGCCTCTGTACTGGGCTATATCACGACGTAGCTCCAATGAGCTTTGTCAACTGTGTTTGGCCCTGCCGAATTTGTGGGCGGCGTGACGGTTACCGTCTCGAGCCGTGGGGCGCCCACGCGATCCGTAGATCGATCTTGTTTGCCTTGCCTTGTCCTCCAACATATCTTGTAAGTCCGGTGCGTATTCCCGTGCCTTGGTACGGGATGCGGCTTGAGTGGAGGGCCGAGAGGCCTCTCTGTCGCGGCCACGAGGTGGCCGGTCGGCCGCATCAAGTGCTTCCTCCTCTAATCGGGGTAGCAACCTGCTCTTTGGGTAGCTCTTGGAGGGGCGTTCGAGTTTATGCTCTTCGGCCGCAAGGACTTCAGTCCATCTGTCGACTAGCAAATTTTGATCAGCTCTGAGCTATTGCTGTTTTTTCTTGAGGCTTCTTGCCGTGGGCATAAGCCTGCGTTGAAAATGCCCTTGCTTGACGGGATCCTCTCTGTATGCCGCTCTCTCATGAGGGCTAGTTTCTCCATCCTCTTGTCCTAAATCTTGCTGGAGGGGATTTTCTTCGGCACTTTCCGGAGTATTATTATCTCCCGTGCTGGAATCACCGTATTTGTTTTGGCGGGATTTTGAGCGGCGCCGCTGACGCCGGCGCTTAGGCTGTTTCTTCGAGGGGTCATTCTCCGCTGTTCCATCGCCATCTCCTTCTTTTGGGGTGTCCACCATGTATATGTCGTATGACGAGGTGGCTTTCCAGGGCCTGATAGGTGCTGGTTCTTCGTTGTCTCCTTCATCGGTGTCCATATCATCGATGTCTTCGGAGTCGAAGTCGAGCATGTCAGTTAAGTCGTCGACAGTGGCTACAAAGTGGGTGGTGGGTGGGTTTTGAATTTCTTCATCGTCCGAATCCCAACCTTGCTGACCGTAGTCCAGCCAGGGCTCTCCTGATAAAGAGAGAGACTTCAGTGTCTTCAGAATATCGCCGAAAGGCGAGTGCTAAAAGATGTCCGCGGCAGTGAACTCCATAATCGGCGCCCAATCGGATTCGATCGGCAGGGGCGCAGAGGGTTCGGAGTCCGGAGAGGAGTCCGACTTCTTAGAGTCACGAGTCTCGCAGAGTGCGGGGCTGGTTTTCGGCTCGATCACCGTTGGGATCGCAGCCCCCGAGGCGGCGTCCAACCACCCATCCTCGATCAGCGAAGTTGGCTCCGAATTAAGGGTCGAAGCCGATGCGGGTGCGGCCTCCAGGGCACTGTTCGGCGGCAGAGCTAGATCATGCTCGTCGTGACAGTGCGGCTCGCTCGGCAGTGGCTCGAATCCGTCGAAGATCAAGTCCCCGCGGATGTCAGCCGTGTAGTTTAAACTTCCAAATCTGACCTGACGGCCAGGGGCATAGCTTTCGATCTGCTCCAGATGGCCAAGTGAATTGGCCCGCAGTGCGAAGCCGCCGAAGACGAAGATCTGTCCGGGGAGGAAGGTCTCACCCTGGACTGCATCGCCATTGATGATCGTAGGAGCCATCAAGACTGACGGCGACAACACAGAGGAACTCTCAATGAATGCACCAATGTCAGTGTCAAAACCGGCGGATCTCGGGTAGGGGGTCCCGAACTGTGCGTCTAGGCCGGATGGTAATAGGAGGCAAGGGACACGAAGTTTTACCCAGGTTCGGGCCCTCTCGATGGAGGTAAAACCCTACGTCCTGCTTGATTAATATTGATGATATGGGTAGTACAAGAGTAGATCTACCACGAGATCGGAGAGGCTAAACCCTAGAAGCTAGCCTATGGTATGATTGTTGTTGTGTATGTCGTCCTACGGACTAAAACCCTCCGGTTTATATAGACACCGGAGAGGGTTAGGGTTACACAAAGTCGGTTACAATGGTAGGAGATCTGCATATCCGTATTGCCAAGCTTGCCTTCCACGCCAAGGAAAGTCCATTTCGAACACGGGACGAAGTCTTCAATCTTGTATCTTCATAGTCCAGGAGTCCGGCTGAAGGTATAGTCCGGCCATCCGGACACCCCCTAATTCAGGACTCCCTCAGGGTGTTTACCATACTAGTACCGTGGTACCAGAATAAACATAGCTGTGTATGAAGGCAAAATAGACATTTATCATTTTTGCATAGCTTACAAAAACTAACCAATAGGAAGCTATGTCTATTTTTTTTGGTCTCAGCATTGTATGAAACACGAAGACCATTTTTAAACCTGACGCAAAGGGACTAAATAAAAATCATAAAACGACCTCCATGGCTCCCCTAATAAGACTTCTACACAAGCGACGGTTCGTTTTGTTAATTATTTATAGATATGTTTCAATTTTTGGGAACATTTTCTACAATTCATGTACTAGTTTTTGTATTTCCAGAATATGTTTTAAATACTGGATTATTTTTTTAAAAATGAACATTTTTTCATTCATGAACATCTATTTGTGATTTGTGAATATTTTTATAATATGCGACCAATTATATGATTTTCAAATATTGTTTGAATTCATAAACAGTTTATGATTATTAGTATATTTTTAAAGCTCACAAGTTTTTGAAATTTGGTTCTTTTGAAAATCCCGAATTAACTTGAAGAAGAAAAGTGAAAAATAAAAATGAAAAAGTAAAAAGCAAAACAGGGGGCGCCACCATCCGCACATGGGCCGGCCCGTTAGGGCGTGCGAGACGAGGAGGCACGTACAGAGAAAAAGGGGTGGGAAGCAGGGATCGAACCTGAGTCGCCTGCGTGGTAGACCATTGCCTTAGCCATCGGCCTGTTTGAGTTCTTGTCTAACATGAGTGTATTATACATTAAGAAGAAAACCCGGCGGCGATGTTGAAATAAAATGAATCGTTTTACTTACGGATGGCATAGTGGGTAATTTTCTGCCAACTTTGGGGGGCAATTTAAATGACGTACGGACATAAACCCAATTGTTTTTATTATTAGGTAAAGATTACGGTTTAGGCTTGAACAAATGTGGAATAAAACTAGCATTTAATTTGTCAAGCACAAAACCTAAAACAACTAGGCTCACCTATGTGCACAAACAACTTATGCTAAGTAATATAAACAACTATGTGATAGCAATATATATAACATGAAACACTATGGCTATCACAAAGTAAAGTGCATAAGTAAAGGGCACGGGTAAGAGATAACCGAGGCACGCGGAGACGATGATGTATCCCGAAGTTCACACACTTGTGGATGCTAATATCCATTTGGAGCGGTGTGGAGGCACAATGCTCCCAAGAAGCCACTAGGGCCACCGTAATCTCCTCATGCCCTCGCATAATGCAAGATGTTGTGATTCCACTAAGGGACCCTTGAGGGCGGTCACCGAACCCGTACAAATGGCAACCCTTGGGGGCGGTCACCGAACCCGTACACTTTGGCAACCCTTGGGGGCGGTCACCGGTACCCGTCAAATTGCTCGGGGCGATCTCCGCAACCTAATTGGGGACCCCGATGCTTGCTCGGAGCTTTACACCACAATGATTGAGCTCCGAAAACCACCAACCGTCTAGGGCGCCCAAGCACCCAAGAGGAGCAAGCTCAAGGGTACCAAGCACCCAAGAGTAATAAGCTTCTCAACTTGTAACTTCCATGTATCACCATGGAGAACTCAAACCGGTGCTCCAAATGCAATGGCAAGGGCACACGGAGTGCCCAAGTCCTTCTCTCTCAAATCTCACCGAAGCAACTAATGCTAGGGAGGAAAATGAGAGGAAGAACAAGAAGGAGAACACCAAGAACTCCAAGATTTAGATCCAAGGGGTTTCCCTCACATAGAGGAGAAAGTGATTGGTGGAAATATGGATCTAGATCTCCTCTCTCTTTTCCCTAAAAAACTAGCAAGAATCCATGGAGGGATTGAGAGTTAGCAAGCTCAAAGAAGGTCAACAATGGGGGAAGAACACGAGCTCAAAGGATAAAGTTCATTGGGGAAGAAAACCCCCTTTTATAGGTTGGAAAAAATCCAACCGTTATGCTCACAGCCCGCACAGAGCGGTACTACCGCTCAACCTCACGGTATCACCGCAAGGGGTAGCGGTACTACCTCAAAGGGTAGCGGTACTACTACTTGCAAGCAGTACTAAAAGTTACATCCGTGCCTACCACCGCTGGACTTGTGATGAGTTTTTGGTCTGGAGCGGTACTACCGTTGTAGTAGCCGCGGTAGTACCGCTCTGGAGCAATAGTAAAAAATTACATCCGCTCCTGTCCGCGGTAGTACCGCTGCAGCCTTTTCAGAACAGCAAAACTGCCACAACTTCTGCAAACGGACTGCGAATTCAATGAAACCAAGTTTGTTGGAAAGCTAGAGACAAGGGCTAACACAATCTTGAAAGAAATAACAATAAGAAGGAAATTAGAAAAGGCCCAAGAGAAAATTCTGAGAACCCTTCCTCGAAAAAGACCGGTAAAACCTTCAACACCGAAAACGCGATAGAAGAAGCATATGAAATCCGTTTTCGATGTACTAGAGCTTGTCACAAAGATAACCACAAGCTCTAAAACCTCAAAATAAAATACAAATAAGAATCAAGAAAGATGATGCAAGGATGCAATGGTTTGAGCTCTTGACAAACGATACAATCATGCTACTCACTTGAGAGCCCCCCTTGATAGTACGGCTATCGGTCCTATAACCCGATCTCCAAACTATTACCATAAGACCAGTAAAATATAAAACCTATCAAGGGCAAACCTTTGCCTTGCATGAAGTCCACGTGAGCTAGATGATGATGATCTTGACTCCCTCAAGTTGGACCACCTTTCCTGATTGCGTTGGGTCGAGAAGACTAGATGATTTCTCCACCATACTCCACTATGGGTGAGCCACTCTTCGGCACATCTTCACAAGTCCATTGACACCACAATGGATGGGAAGCATCAAGCACTTGATCTCTTCGTGATGCTCCACTTGAACTTGCGCACAGAATTCTTGATGACGATCACCACTTGATGTCATCCTCTCCATTGGTTGAGCGCTATCTTCCTCTTGACACAAGCCCATGAACACGTACCTAACCCCACATAGAACTCTCACATAGACCATGGGTTAGTACACCAAAGCACAATGGACAATGCTTACCATACCATGAGATCACTTGATCCCACTCGGTGTATCTTATACGCTTTGTGTGATGATCAACTTGAATCATTCTCTGTACTTAGTCTTGATCAACCTTGACTCTTTCCAAATCTATGGCCAATCTTTGGATAATTCCTTAATACCACCTTGGTCAACTCATAAACTCCATGAAACCAACACATGTACTTCAAGAAATGCCTATGAAAAAATCCTTCAAATATAACTCAATGCAACCATTAGTCCCTAGAGAATGTCATCAATTACCAAAACCACACATGGGGGCACCGCATGTCCTTTTAGTATCGATTCATCAAGAATCAAGCCCACGAAAACTACCTTTGAAGCTGTAATACACGGCGTAGAGGCCTGTTGTACAGGATCCATAATGCTGGAAGTAGTCTTCGGTTCATCGAATAACTTCTATAGCGAAGACTTGATCTTCGACCTTGTCCCCTTCTGCAGTGGCTATCATGCACTGCTCGGACGGACCGCTTTTGCCCGTTTCAATGCAGTCCCGCACTACACTTATCTAAAGCTCAAGATGACTGGACCACACGGTGTTATAACAGTCAATGGAAACATGGGGCGCTCCCTCCGTACTGAGGAGCATACCGCGACCCTCGCAGCCGAGGTGCAGAGTGGCCTTGTTAAGCCGAATACTACACTGGCAGTCAAACCCCCAGACACTGTTAAACGAGTCTGGTCTGCCCAGCAGAATGAAAGTCTGGCTCGTCTAGAGCTAGACTAGAAATTCATCCCTCGTCAAAGCCCCAACCTGATAGCGGCATATGTACCGCGCGTACATAACTACGCATTAAAGAAACCATTGGCTAGGACGGAGGCCTACCAAAATTAAAGTCCACAATACGGTTTGACCCTATCCGGACCATCATATTCTTCATTTTCTTCTTCTTATTTTTCTTTTCCAGATTCTTTACAACCCACATCACCTTCTAGTGATAACAGGGCCCCCTGTCTAGGCCCCTTATGAGTACTCGATTGTTGATCCTCTCAAAGGATCATACACCAAGGTGCAAAGCGGCGCAAACATGCGGCACAATGTCCAAAGGATCTTCAAGATCATCTTCCCTTTTTCAGACCTATATACAACTTTCCCTTGTTCGCGGCATGTAAAATAGCCCTGATGCTTATGGCACCTTGTGTAAAAATACGCGTTGACGTAACCAATCAGATTATAATGGGAACAGTTTCGCCCAACCTTGTTCTGTATTGGCTTATTTCTTAATCTGTTTTCCCCCTTTACGTCAGATTGGCATATACACTTCGGTACAACTTAAATCGCCAGGGGCTTTATTCAGCCATCTACATTTTCTTCAACAAAAAAGTCCGAACACTTTTATAAGTATATTTCAGCGTCCCGAATATGACATTATATGCATCGACTCTGAATCATGTCTTTCGTCAATAGTTGGGTTGCCTGGCTCCTGCGATTACCACCTTACATTCCGCGTGTTCGGCTAAGGTAGTAAAGGGCGAACTACTGCGATTGTGTTTCTGGTTCGTCCGGTCAAACACCTTAGTAGAGAAAGCCAAAAACTGACTGTCATGATGCGGTGAGAGCTGGTCAGCTATTCGGTGACTGTCTACAACACCCAAGTTCGGATAGCCGAACAATACAAGGGGCTGCGCCTACAAGCCCATCATCAAACCCTATGGCTAAGTGAGAGTGATAAAGCCGCATAGTCTGATTGCCTAGTTCGCTGCACTGACACCTCCTTCAAGGACCAAGCCGTTGGGTTAAGTGTGTCCATGTGCTATTCCGAACACCCCCGTACTACATATGTGGGGGCTGAAGCCGCTGACTGGCCAACTCTCAGATACCGTAAATGGCCGCACAGGAGGAAAGTGTTTTAAGATAAAACAAGCAAACATATTATACAAAAGCCTTGTTTCATAATACAATGTTCGGGCAGCACAAATACATTCATCCAAAAATAATGTCCTTCCAACACCGGCCCTATACAATGCGGGACCCTTCCAGGACTTCATCAAAATACCACTCCGGCGTGCAGTGCTCCTTGTCTGCGGGCGGCCCCTAAGTTGCAAGCTTGGTGGCATTCATCTTCGCCCACTGCACCTTGACATGGGCGAAGGCCATCCGGGTACCTTCGATACAAATCGACCGCTTTATGGCGTCAATACAGATCGACCGCTTTATGGCGTCAAGCCAAGGGTAGGCATTGACTAGCCGCTTCATGAGTCCGAAGTAGCTGCTGGGTATGGGTTCGGCCGGCCAAAGACGGACTATAACATCCTTCATGGCCAATCCGGCCACCCTATGCAGTTCGGTCAACTGCTTCAGCTGATCACTAAGGGGCATTGGATGCTCCGGCGCAAGATACTGCGACCAGAACAACTTCTCTGTTGAGCTCCCCTCTTCGGCTCGGAAGAACTCCGCAGCATCAGCAACACTCTGGGGTAGATCCGCAAACTCTCCTGGAGAACTCCAAACCCGAGTCAGTAAGATGTACCTTCTCCTTAAAATTTGCTCTGCATATTAAAGGCCTTACCCACTGCTATCTGCCTTGCCTCTTGGATCTCCCGGCAGGCGCCTTGGGCTTCAACCCAGGCCTCCTTCGTGCTTTGAAGGGCCTTAGCAAGTTCAGAGTCTTGATCCGAAATCTTGCGCTCCAAGTACTCACATTTGCTTATAGCATCCTTGAGCTCTTGCTGGACTTCCTCCACCCTCGACTCATGTTTTTGGCAGGTGGCTTGTTCCTCCTCTGCCTCCTTCTTGGCTTTGGCCAGCGCGCTCTTGAGGGTCTCGACCTTAGACGCGTGAACTATGAGCACAATCATAAAACTCATTCAGATAACAAATCAGAACTCAGATCATTTCAGATATGTTTAGGTATCGCATACCTTGCTTTTCCTCCAACTGCTTGTTGGTGTGGATGATCTCTTCATTGGCCTGCTCCAACTTCCGCTTTAGCTCGGACACTTCAGCGGCATGGGAGGTTGCTGCTAACACTGAAGCCTGTTTGTCCACATATGCATGTATGTTATCTCCTGCGAAAATTATTTGATCCTTTGTTCGGCTCTTCTTTACAAAAGCCGAACAGAGTCTCATGGGCTACTATCTATACACATGCATATCTTTTGTATATATGAAATAGCTAAAGAATATTACATCACATACCTCAAAACCTGTCAAAAGGCTGGTATGGGCTTCATTCAATCCATTTTTAGCGGACTGAACCTTCTCAACCACCATACCCATAAGGGTACGGTGTTCCTCCACATTGGAAGCGCGCTGAAGCGCTTCCACCAGAGTGTTCGACGCCTTCGGATTGATAGAGGTCGCCGATGGAGTTGATGTGCTCCCTTCTTTCAAAGGAGGCTGCTCGCCTGATTTTGGAGCCGTACGGGTCTCCGGAATGACATTCGATCGGGGGCCGAATTGGGCATGGCCCTCGTCGCCAGTCTTCATGGGGGTCGGTTCCCCCATGTTTTCGGCAGCAGAGGTATTACCCTCTGGCGCCACCTTGACGGCCCCCCGCGCCTCTTCATGACCCGGAGAGGTCCTTCAGGACAACACTTCGGTATTATCCATAGCAGTGGGCGGAGAGGCTGGCGGAGGCGTCTCGCTCTCCATCATGTTCGGACCCAGCGAATTCCCAGAAGAAGATGATCGTTTGGGGATATTGTGGGAAAGACTACATCACACAATTCAAGGTGTTAGAACCACAAGAAAACCGTATATATGTACAGTGTCCTTGCATACTTACAATTCGGCCGGGGGCTTCGGCCTGGGGTGCCAGTCGGGGATGGTGTCGGCGTTCGATTCAGAATCGTCCGACGGGGAGACTTTCCCCTTCTTGGATGCCTCCTCCTCTAGGTACACGGAGGCCGCCCCTTTCTTCTTTCCCCCCTTAAGGGGAGAATTACTCTCTTCCTCCTCCTCTTCATATTCATCATGAGAGGAGGGAACTTCGGTATCTTCGGACACAACGTTTGAAGCACCTTTATGGCGAAGGCCAACTCTGGCCTCCTTGCCCTTCTTCTCCCGGCGCCTGGTACGGAGCTAGAACCAGCATCCTCGTTAACAGAGGAATGGCTGGGCCTTCGGGTAGCGGAGCCGGACATTGGATCCGCTCCGCCTTCTTTGTCCAGCCCTATGGGAAGAATGGAAGGATCAATACACTCCTTGGATTTACAAATTAAGGTTATTAGAAAACTTACAGGAGTGGACGAATGAGCGCAGTTGAGGCCCAGGTCTTCGCTTGTTTCCGGCCACGACTTTTGGGCCTTGAAGAGTAGCTTCCATATGTTTTCGTGCGTCATCCCGAAGAACCGCTGCAGGGTCCAAGGACTGGCCGGATCAAACTCCCACATGTAGAGAGTCCGGCATTGGCAAGGGAGAATCCAGCGAAAAAGCATCACCTGGATCACGTCGGCAAGACTACTATTCTTCTCTATCATGCCCTTGACGCGCTTCTACAACGTCATCACCTCGTCTGACGACGCCCAATCCAGGCCCTTGTTAATCCATGATGCAAGCCGCATTGGAGGCCCGGATTTGAACTCGGGAGTGGCGGGCCATGTGGTGTCGCAGGGTTCTGTGATGTAGAACCACTCCTGTTTCCATCCCTTCACGGTCTTCACCAAGGTCCCTTTGGTCTAGGTGACGTTGGGGAGCTTGCTCACCATGGCACCGCCACACTCCGCGTGTTGACCATCGACCACTTTTGTCTTCACATTGAAAACCTTGAGCCATAGGCCGAAGTGGGGGGGGGATGCGGAGGAACACCTCACATACAACAATGAACGCTGAAATGTTGAGGAAGGAATTTGGGGCTAGATCGTGGAAATCTAGCCCGTAATAAAACATGAGGCCGCGGACAAAAGGATGGAGGGGAAACCCTAGTTCGCGAAGGAAATGGGGGATGAACACTACCCTCTCATTAGGCTCCGGGGTGGGAATGATCTGCTTTTTGGAAGGGAGCCGGTGGGCTACATCCACGACCAAGTACCCCGCTTCCCGGAGTTCCTTGACGTTCTCCTCTATGACGGAGGAAGCCATCCACTTGCCCTGTGCTCCAGATCCGGACATGGCTGGAGTGTTTGTTGGTGGTGGAAAAGATCGAGACTTGGGCGCTTGAGCTCGGGGATGGAAGGGCAGAAGAGGAAGAAGGTGTGAGGTGAAAAGATGTGTCCTTATCCTCTTATAAAGGAAGTGAATATCAGGCGCCTCCTCACGAGCCTTAAGACTCGCCTATTCCCAAGGGGTCGTGCAGACGACACGGTTGGATTACCCAAACTTGTATTAATGAGAATCCTGCAATAAGGGGACACGATCTCTGCTTTGACAAGATGTGTCAATGAAGACCACGCCTCGAAACGCAAAGCGGGAGGCTAAAAAATGATTCAGAATAAAATAAGGCCAGAACGTAACATCTCGCTGAAAAGTTGTTAGTAGACCTGATTTGTTTTGTTTAAGTATTTTGCCCTTATGGTCCAGGGTTGTAACTATTATACAGAGGCGAATATAGTTCTTTTTGTTCAACTACTTTGGAGTATTTGTAGGAGGAACCCGCCTTGCAATGTCGAAGACAATCTGCGCACCGGACACATCGTCATTGAAGCCTGGTTCAGGAGCTACTGAGGGAGTCCTGGATTAGGGGTCCCCAGGCGTCCGGGCTATGTGACATGGGCTGGACTAATGGGCCGTGAAGATACAAGACTAAAGGCCTTCCCCCGTGTTCGGACGGGACTCTCCTTTGCGTGGATGGCAAGTCTGGCGTTTGGATATGAAGTTTCCTTTCTCTGTAAACTGACTCCGTACAACCCTAGGCCCCTCTGGTGTCTATGTAAACCGGAGGGTTTAGTCCATAGAGACAATGATAATCATACAAGCTAGACATCTAGGGTTTAGCCATTACGATCTCGAGGTAGATCAACTCTTGTAACCCCCATACTCATCAAAGTCAACCAAGTAGGAAGTAGGGTATTACGTCCATTAAGAGGGCCCGAACTTGGGTAAACATCGTGTCCCCTATCTCCTGTTACCTTCGATCTTCAGACGCATAGTTCGGGGCCCCCTACCTGAGATCGGCTGGTTTTGACACCGACAACGCCCATGAGGAAGACCTTGCCTGGCGTGAGGCAACACTTGCCGGCAAGCTTCACAACAAGGATGAAGAGATTGAAAAATTTGTCGCGCGGCGGACCCGGGAGCTGGAGCAGAAGCACAAGGAGGTGCTAGAGGCTCAGGCCACAGATCATGCCAGCAAGCTCAAGGAGGTGGTTGACGCTGCCAAAACCGTAGAAGCCGCTAAGAGTGAACTAGAGGGCAAGGTCGTGAAGATGGAGGCAGATCTTGGTACGGGCGGCAAGGAGCTCTCAACGCTCAAAGTCGAGAAAGAAAAGACACTCTATGACTTGGCGGAAATGCAAACCTCCATATCTGTCAAGAACAGAGATCTTGCCGCAGCCAACGAGTCCATTGCGGATCTCAAGTTGAAAGTGACAACACATGACAAGAACCTTGATGGGAGCGGGCCTCATGAGAAGGGCCTGCTCAAGGATCTTTATAAATGAGAATGACTTGCTCTCCAGTGCCACCGCCACATATAACGACTTTGAGAATGGCGTGAAGATCTGGACCGAGCGCCTTGTCAACACAACTGAGAATCTCACTACTTAATTGGCTAGCATGGGTCTAGAGAACTTCAGTTTGTCCACCAACTACAAGGTGAGCACCAGCGTTGGGCTGACTATGTTCTTTGAGGGTATTGTCGATGCCATCAAGCAGAACCAGGACAACCAAGCCACTTTCCTTGCCGCAGAAGCCCACATACTTTGCCAGGCTGTGCTCTTCAAGGTGCTCGTCAAGGTTTGCTTCCGGAACCCAGGCATCAACTTCACCAATGTCCTCGCAACCTTGTCGAAAGATGCTGACACCAAGGCCATTGAAGAGGCCATCAGGCCTATCATCGACAAGGTGAGCGAGGCGAAGAGGGTTGAAGGCCAGCGTAGGGACTAGTTGCGGCGCCTTGACTTGTCATCAGCAGTCCATGTAAAAGACAATATTTATCATAAGTTAGAACTACGACAAGTTATCTGATGTAATATAAACTATCTGTGTTTGATGAATGTATGCAATTTCCCTTGTTCAAATCCTTTTTTGCATGTCTTATGCCCTATGTTGTTTTGAAAATTGTCAGTGCGCACACTTGATATGAGCGCTTGAGGAACGGGTCCTTAGCAGACTGGTGGAAATGCCGCTGCCGACAAGGTCATTTGGCGATCTCAGTGCTGCTACTTAAATTCTTGAGCGGACTTGAAACAAAGTAAGAGCGCAGCTGATCACGACAAGGTTCCTTCACGTGCAGGTTTTCAATATAATAGCCAAAACGTTCAAGGGAAAATTTGCTCTACAACAAAGAATTTGTTTTAAAAGTTTTTCAACTTAGCTTTTCTTTGCTATACTTCTTGTCGTAGAATGTTAATGTCGGCGTTTTGGGAACCAGGGTAGTCAGACTTGCCTACATGCGGCCAACAGCGTGGCTCCATCGCCGGCTGATAACCCACAAGTATAGTGGATCGCAATAGTTTTCGAGGGTATAGTATTCAACCCAAATTTATGGATTCGACACAAGGGGATCCAAAGAATATTCTCAAGTATTAGCAGCTGAGTTGTCAATTCAACCACACCTGAAAGACTTAATATCTGCAGAAAAGTATTTAGTAGCAAACTAGTACGAAAGTAACGGTAACAGTGGCAAAAGGAACAGTAGCAGTTTTGTAGTAATCGTAACAGTGACAAAGGAAAAGTAACGGAGCAAAGATCAATATGAAACGAACTCGTAGGCAATGGATCAATTATGGATAATTATGTTGGATGGAATTCATCATGCAACAGTTATAACATAGGGTGACACAGAACTAGCTCCAATTCATCAATATAATGTAGGCATGTATTCCGAATATAGTCATACGTGCTTATGGAAAAGAACTTGCATGACATCGTTTGTCCTACCCTCCTGTGGAAGCGGGGTCCTATTGGAAACTAAGGGATATTAAGGCCTCCTTTTAATAGAGAACCGGACCAAAGCATTAGCACTTAGTGAATACATGAACTCCTCAAACTACGATCATCACCGAGAAGTGTCCCGACTATTGTCACTGCGGGTTTGCCGGATCATAACACGTAGTAGGTGACTATAACTTGCAAGATAGGATCATGAACACAAATATATTCATGAAAACATAATAGGTTCAGATCTGAAATCATGGCACTCGAGCCCTAGTGACAAGCAATAGGCATAGCAAAGTCATAGCAACATCAATCTTAGAACATAGTGGATACTAGGGATCAAACCCTAACAAAACTAACTTGATTACATGGTAAATCTCATCCAACCCATCACGGTCCAGCAAGCCTACGATGGAACTACTCACGCACGGTGGTGAGCATCATGAAATTGGTGATGGAGGATGGTTGATGATGACGATGGCGACGATTTCCCCTCTCCAGAGCCCAAAACTGACACCAGATCTGCCCTCCCGAGGAAGAATAGGGCTTGACGGTGGCTCCGTATCGTAAAACACGATGAATCCTTCTCTCTTATTTTTTTCTCCCTGAACATGAATATATGGAGTTGGAGTTGAGGTTGGTGGTGGTCCAGGGGGCCCACAAGGACGGAGGGCGCACCCCAGGGGGGGTGGGCGCGCCCTCCACCCTTGTGGCCAGTGTGTGGGCCCCCTTCGGTTGATTCTTTCGTCAATATTTTTTATTTATTCCAAAACTGATCTCCGTGAAGTTTCAGGTCATTCTGAGAACTTTTATTTCTGCACAAAAATACCACCATGGCAATTCTGCTGAAAACAACGTCAGTCCAGGTTAGTTCCATTCAAATCATGCAAATTAGAGTCCAAAACAAGGGCAAAAGAGTTTGGACAAGTAGATACGATGGAGACGTATCAACTCCCCCAAGCTTAACCCATTGCTTCCTCAAGCAATTCAGTTGACAAATTGAAAGTGATAAAGAAAAACTTTTACAAATTCTATTTGATCTTGTTGTTGCAAATATCTAAAGCCATCATTCAAGTTTTCAGCAAAGATTATGAACTAACCATATTCACAATAACATTTAGGTCTCACATTTACTCATATCAATGGCATTATCAACTAGCGAGCAATAATAATAAATCTCTTATGACAACACTTTCTCAAAATAATCATGATATGATATAACAAGATGGTATCTCGCTAGCCCTTTCTGAGACCGCAAAACATAAATGCAGAGCACCCCTGAAGATCAAGGACTGACTAGACATTGTAATTCATGGTAAAAGAGATCCAGTCATACTCAATATCAATTAATAACAACGCATACAAATGACAATGGTGCTCTCTAACTGGTGCTTTTTATAAGAGGATGATGACTCAACAATAAAAGTAAATAGATAAGCCCTTCTCAAAGGGAAGCAGGGATTTGCAGAGGTGCCAGAGCTTGAGTTTTTGAAATAGAGAGGAATAATATTTTGAGCGGTATGCTTTCATTGTCAACATAACAACCAAGAGATCTCGGTATCTTCCATGCTACATACATTATAGGAGGTTCCCAAGCAGAATGGTAAAGTTTATACCCCCCACCACCAACAAGCACACTCCACAGCTGGTCCAAAACAACGGGTACTATCCAACTAACAACAGTCCTGGGGGAGTTTTGTTTGCAATTATTTTGATTTTATTTGAGCATGGGACTGGGCATCCCGGTTACCGGCCATTTTCTCGTGAATGATGAGCGGAGTCCACTCATCTTGAGAATAACCCACCTAGAATGGAATATATTGACATCCCTAGTTGGTACATGAGCGATTCGAGCATACAAAACAGATTATCATTTGAAGGTTTAGAGTTTGGCACATGCAAATTTACATGGAAAGACAGGTAAATACCGCATAATGGAAGGTATGGTGGACTCATATGGAACAACTTTGGGGTTTATGGAAGTGGATGCACAAGCAGTATTCCCGCTTAGTACAAGTGAAGGCTAGAAAAAGATTGGGAAGCGACCAACTAGAGAGCGACAACAGTCATAAACATGCATTGAGATTAACCAACATTGAATGCAAGCATGAGTAGGATATAAATCATCATGAACATAAATATCATGGGGGCTGTTGATTTTGTTTCACTGACATGCGTGAACATATGCCAAGTCAAGCCACTCGAATCATTCAAAGGAGAATAGCATCCT
Organism: Triticum urartu; assembly: GCF_056163025.1. Lineage (NCBI taxonomy): Eukaryota > Viridiplantae > Streptophyta > Magnoliopsida > Poales > Poaceae > Triticum > Triticum urartu. Next base: position 502,853,911 of record NC_141879.1, read on the forward strand.
ATCATACCACATCACAACCATTTTAAAAGCATGTTGGCACGCAAGGTAAACCATTATAAACTCCTAGTTAATTAAGCATGGCATGAGTAACTATAATCTCTAATTGTCACTGCAAACATGTTCCATTCATAATAGGCTGAATCAAGAACGATGAACTAATCATATTTACAAAAACAAGATAGGTCGAGTTCATACCAGCTTTTCCTCATCTCAATCATTTCATCACATATCGTCATTATTGCCTTTCACTTGCATGACCGAACGGTGTTAATAATAATAATAGTGCACGTGCATTGGACTAAGCTGGAATCTACAAACATTTTATTCAAGGGAGAAGACAAGGTAATATGGGCTCTTTGTTAGATCAACAATTATGCATATGAGAGCCACTCAATATTTTCATCGTGGTCTTCTCCTCTCGACCCCCAAAGAAAAGAAATTCAAAGAAACACACTGAAATGTTTTTGGAGTTTTTGTTTTTCTGAAGGAAGTAAAACAAGAACGAGAAAAACTATTTACACGGGAAAGATTCCAACAAGCAAAATAAGAACGAGAAATATTTTTGGGTTTTCTTTAATACTATTACTAAGCATGCATGGAAAGTAAACTAACTACAACTAATTTTTTTGTTTTTTCTTAAGGTTTATCAAACACACAAGAAGAAAGCGGGAAAAAGAAGTAAACTAGAATGGATAATACAATGAAAAAGTATGAACACCAACAACTGAAATGAATTTGTGAATATGAATGTAATGTTGATGAGAAATACGTAATCCTCTCCGGTGTACTGAGGAGGATCCTCGGGGTTCCACTGGTTAGCGAGCTCCTGTGGCGCCCACTGATAAATTGACTCCTGATATGGGTCAGGTGATGGCTCTGGCTCAGGAACTGGGGATCGCGTCCCTTCCCAGTATGCATGAATGTCCGCGGGCAAAACGAAGTACCTGCCTAAATGAATATCGAACAAAGTAGGTGCAGGAAAGGTAATAATCTGAAAAGTATGCTCGCTAAATATCAAATTATTAATGAGTCTCTTTTCCACATCATAGCGAATAAACTTATGTGCTACCATGCTTTCATAATATAAATATAAAGTGGGTAGCAGTTTCTCCTCTTTATCATAATGCCTAATGGGTATCTCAAAGCGTTTGGCAAGGCGGGAAGCGAAGATGCCTCCGAAAATAGGACCCGTTGTACGGTTTAAACTCGGCTGTTTAGCAACCATAGCGCCTAAACTGAAAGTTCTATGACGAAGCAAAGCATGGCGCAAAATGGCAAGGTCAGGAGCACTAAGGCGTTCACTCTCCCCGCGACCAATTAAAAATCTCCCAGCAAATAATGAGTAGTAGCATAAAATAGGAAAATGTAAACTAGCCTCTCTCGCCTTCGACACCTTTCTCCTTTCCCCTATGGTAACTTCAGCAATCAAATCTTCCACATCTCTAGGACGCGGTTCCTCGATGCTACCCTCAAAAGGTAATTTATAAACCTCACAAAAGTCATAAAGCGTCATCTCCCTATGCTCGTCATATAAATAAAACTCTACCATGGGTGACGATCTCCTAGCATGAAAATGAAAATTTTGCACGAAAGTATTAGTGAGTAGGAGATACTAATTCCACTGGTCGTGGAGGAAGTCGGCAAGGCCTGCATTCTTGCCAAATAATAGAAATCCTCATAAATTCTGGCCGACTTCAAGAATGCATCACATGGCCATTCACACAGCCGAATCTCCGCGGTGCGAGGAAGATTGTACTTGGGCTTCTCCTTCTCCTAATTTTATTTTTCCTTCAAACTCGAAGAGCCTCTCAACAATCTCCTCATCATTTTCTTCCTCCCAAAATTTCTGAAATTTTTAGTGACTCAAAATAAAAGTGAACCAAACTCAACAATATTAATAGCAACTACTCCTAAAAGTGTCTAGAGGCTATATCATGCATCAAAACTACTTTGGACCATATAAATTTGACATGCAAGCTCAAGAACAGGGTCAATATAGCAGCAAAAAAATGCAATAAATAAAGCACTAGAACAAAAACTAATTGGACCATTGGAGGAGTCACATACCAAAAACAATCCCCCAAAGCAGTTTTCTGAATGGAGCTTTAAGCAAGGAGATCGAAAATGGCAGCAAAATGAGCAAGAACACGTGTTTGAGCTAAGGAGTGGTTTTTTCTGGAGGAAGAGGAAGTGGATGGGTTTTTTCTGGAGGAAGAGGAAGCGGATGCTCATCAAAAGGAATCTATTAACAAGGTTGATCAAGTCTTATTGACAAACTTGTTTCGAATGACATGAAACCTGAGAACTTTCGAATAACACTAGGTTACCTCAATGATGATGTGCATGTCCCCAACAATAAGAATATCATATTTCTTTTTGACAGTAGGAAGAGGGAATTCAAAACATCCAATAGTAATAGTTGAAAATTTCCGATAGAATTTATACTATGAACTTGAGGTTGTTTCTTCAGAAAGTGCACCGTATGCTCATTACCATTAACATGAAAAGTGACATTGCCTTTGTTGCAATCAATAACAGCCCCTGCAGTATTCAAAAAGGGTCTACCAAGGATGATCGACATACTGTCGTCCTCGGGAATATCAATAATAACAAAGTCCGTTAAGATAGTAATGTTTACAACCACAATAGGCACATCCTCATAAATACCGATGGGTATAGCAGTTGATTTATCAGCCATTTGCAAAGAAATTTCAGTAGGTGTCAACTTATTCAATTCAAGTCTACGATACAAAGAGAAAGGCATAACACTAACACCGGCTCCAAGATCACATAAAGCAGTTTTAGCATAGTTTCTTTTAATGGAGCATGGTATAGTTGGTACTCCTAGATCTCCAAGTTTCTTTGGTATTCCACCCTTAAAAGTGTAATTAGCATGCATGGTGGAAATTTCAGCCTCCGGTATCTTTCTTTTATTAGTAACAATATCTTTCATATACATAGCATAAGGAGGCATTTTAAGCATATCAGTCAAACACATACGCAAAAACATAGGTCTAATCATTTCAGCAAAGCACTCAAAATCCTCATCATCCTTTTTCTTGGATGGCTTAAGAGGAAATGGCATGGGTTTCTGAACCCATGGTTCTCTTTCTCTACCATGTTTTCTAGCAACAAAGTCTCTCTTATTATAACGTTGATTCTTTAATTGTGGGTTATCAAGATCAACAACAGGTTCAATCTCCACATCATTATCATTACTAGGTTGAGCATCAACATGAACATCATTATTAACATTATCACTAGCTTCATGTTCATCACCAGATTGTATCTCAGCATCAGAAATACAAATATCATTGGGATTCTCAGGTGTGTCTATAGCAGGTTCACTATCATGCAAAGTCCTATCAGTTTTCTTTTTCTTTTTATTACTAGGACTAGGTGCATCAGTATTAATTCTTAGAGAGTCTTGCTCAACTCTCTTAGGATGACCCTCAGGATACAAAGGTTCCTGAGTCATCTTACCACCTCTAGTCATAACCCTAATAGCATTATCATTATTCTTAATATCACTGTTTGGGATATCGCTTATCGTTATCGTCTCGGTCGGCTGGAGATAAGAGATTAATCGGGAAATCGGACGATTAATCGATTTTATCAGTGGACTATTAATCGGTCAGTTCTTTTTACAAGTCATAGGTTTCAAGCACTGATAAGATAAAAATAGATACAATCTTCAGTAAAACAGCATGCCTTTAAATATGACAATACTATAGAACACTACATCAATATATAATAATAGCACATGCCCTTTTTTGCATGTTCCAAAATTCAAATAGGGCAGCAATTGATACTACAGCAGTGCATATGATAGTAAGTAGGACAACACTACGATAACACATGTACTGTTTTTGCATGTCTCAAAGAGTGCATATATAATAAATATTACATGGCAGATACACTTAATAGTTGAAAATAGTATAGTACAGCAGTGCATATAATAGTCTTGCTGCTTTGCAAGAAAATACAGAAGAAGGTCCAGAATAGTTCAAAGTTCAAACAAGTTTAACAAGGTCATCAGAAAACATAAATAACATAGTTTCTTGCTACTTTCCTTTTGCTAGCAGTAGCACACAACCAAACTCCAATCATCACATAGTCCTTCCTTTGCTCTCTAATTCTCACAACTCACAACCAAAAGTCCAAAATAAAGTAGTAGGCTGCTAGCAAGCATAAGACATTTTCATTGGCATAGGATTCAAGGTTGCATACGGTCTTCCTCACCATTGCCACTGGTTTCTTCTATCCCATTCCCAACCACATCATCATCAGACTCGAACTCTATCTCATCCTCATTGATAGGCACGACGTCATCTTCATCATCAGAAACGAATTCTTCCACTTCATGTAGGTCTCTCACCCTTTGACTTCTACGAGGCTCCATTGCATTGTCATCTTCGGTTTCCCCCATCTCATCATGAATGTAAGCATCTTCACATATCCAATCTTGGGCTGTGGAAGCACCTTCACCAAGGAGGACATCACAAGATGATGAGTACTTCTTTCGCTTGTCTAGCATTCTTCCATTGAATTGAATATAAACTAGATCGTCCCTACGACGCACATCTAGTTTATTTCTCCTCTTTGCATCTACCTACAAATTGCAAAGTGAAGCTTAGAGATTGACATCTTGTCAAATACAAAGAAGGATCATATTTGAGTATTTGCAAGTTGAGAATTACTTGTTCAAAAACACTCCAATTTCTTTCACATCCGGATGAACTTGTGGTCAAGTTGAGTATCCTCAAAGCCACGTGCATCAAGGTAGGAGTTTGTAGTCCATATGTTGCCCACCACTCCCCTACATTCATAGAAAATTGAAACTATAATGCACTAGCCCAAAACTTCCAGAGATGTAATATGGCAAAATTATCACTGAGAACAAGCTTACCGGCATTGTAATTTTGATTGGTAATGGCTCTTGTGGCAGCCACCTTCCCAAACATGCCTTCCTTCTTCTTAAACTTGGGCAAGTCTGTGTTAAGCGCTTTATCCTGCTTGTCATCATCACCATGATAAAATTGTTCAATAGCCTCCATCAAGCCGTACATGACTTCTACATTAGTAAAGATGCTTGCGGTAGTATAGCTATAATAAGGATTCAAGGCATATGCTGCCTTGTGCAATATGGTATCTAGCCTCCCATTCATCTTGCTCTCCATGGCTGTTGTGATCACCTTGTAATCGTTCGCCAAACTTTCAACCGCAAGCATTATTGCCTTCTTTGTTTCTATTATTTGTCCATACATAGAGGCCATGGACTGCCCATCACTATCAGCCAGCCGAAGTAACTTCACCAAAGGCTCGAAAACCATGCATTCCAACATAAAACATAAAAGAGCACAACATTAGTATTTAACTATTGTGGCATGATGAGTCACGATGAAACAAGACAGAATTTGTGGTTCATCTAACCATAGCTTGATGCAAAGAGACACATTTTTCCAAAATGCCCTACTCATTATTGTGGCACGAGCCACCTTCCATTTCATTGTTCTTGTGTGTTTGCAATCTTCCCAAGTGGGACTACAACACATATCCGTTAGTTGCTTCCTCTTAGCAGCAAGACTTTGCAAGGTGAGAAATGCCGAAGCAAATCTAGTTACTCCCGGCCTAACAATGTCTCTCTTTTTTGTATGATGCCTCATCAATGCCAAGGTCGCATGATGTGCATAAAGGAAACATGTCATCTCCTTGGCTTTGGTTATTGCAGGAGCAAACTATTTCAACTTCCCAATTGCTTCTACCATCAAGTTGATTGTGTGAGTTGCACATGAGGTCCAAAATATCTTGGGCCTTTTACTTTTCAACATCGCCTTTGCTCCCATGTTGTTTGATGCATTATCCGTGACTATTTGCACAACATTTTTAGCCCCTACAAAACATCATTGCAAAACACAATAATCAAAACATAACAACTAGCACACAAGCACATGATGAAAATTTGAAAAACAATGAATGAGAGCAAATTTAAAAGTTCAGATTAGTACCAATTTTCTCAATGCACTCATCCACATAATTGAAGATGTATAGACTTGTGTGTGCAAAGGCCGATGCCTCCTTTGATCCAAGAAAGGCTGTCCCCAACTTGCAATGCACACACAAGTTCATGATGCTTCTCCTTTTCTTGTCTGTCCAAGCATCGTTCATGATAGAGCACCCGGTATCCGCCCTCTCAACATCATGTGGCTTCAACAAATCCCTAGTCCTTTCCACCTCTTGCAACAACATCTTCTCTCGAATCATATATTGTGAAGGTTGCTTCCAATTAGGACCATAACGACCAAGAGCCTCACAAAACTGTTTGAAGTCATCATCATTTATAGCATTAAAGGGTACATTCTTCTTGTACAACCATCTAGCCAAATATTGCCCTACTCGGTAGCTTCTCTCCTTATCAACACTATCATTAATATTCCGCTGAAATTTCATCATGTTCAACGGGATCGAAGGGTCGATTGGAGCAAGATATTCATCCATAGGCCCCTTCTTCGGATCACCTTTGCGAACTTCATTGAGCTCTTCTCGATCATCCTCATTTTCATTGGCCTCTATGGTCACCAAAGCTCTTACTTCTTCCTCTTGTTTTTGCTTTTCCTTCTTTCTCTTCTTTGGTGCCTCATGTGCAGCCTTACATTGAGCTTTCTGATCTAGTGTGGCTTGCAAACAACTTGTTACTGTCCCTTTAATTCCATCTATGTGTAACTTCATCCTAGTCACCCCTCCTGACATCTCTTTTCCACAAACAATGCACTTGACTCTTTGCAGATCATCTAGATCAATCAGCACAGCAAATTCCCAAGCCATGTCATCCGAGTTTCTCTTACGTTTGGAACTTGCAACCTCTGAAGTACCAGAAGCAGACATCTACAAACATCACAAGGGCAGCAACATTTATTACTTTATTAGCAGCACTACACAACAAGCTCTACAAATCTACAATACCAAATTATCAAAGAATTGCAGCATCTATTCATCTATAGAGACTTAAATCAAAGGGCAGCAACAACATGTATTAGACATTTAGACTTAAATCAAAGGGCATGAGCAGCAGCATCTATTCTACTAATCTACATTAGCATCTAGCCATCCACACATCTACACATCAGCATCTAAATTTATCTTGCACAAACAAAACTAAAAAATAGTAAAAAGAAAGAAAAAATGCCCTGCTGATGCGCTGCATGAGACAGTCCAGTCTTACACTCGAAGGAGCAGAGTTGTCCTCCTTGCTGCCGGAGGAGGGAGTGGCAGAGATGGTGCCGTGTGCAGTGTGCTGTTGCTGGAAGTGGTGGCGGCGGCGAGATGCTCCTGGAGGGACGAGAGTCAAGGAAGGGGTCGCAGTTCTCTGCTCTCTTGGAGGAAGGGCGGATGTGGTGGCGGCCGGGGGATGCTCCGGCCGTCGGGCGTGCTCCTGTAGGAAGGGAGTGCATGGTGGCTGCCGCGAGATGCCCCGACCATAGGGCGTCGGACGTCGGGCTCCTGGAGGAACGCCGGAAGTGGTGGCGGTGGCGAGATGCCCCGACAACCGGGCATAGGGATTCTGGCGACGCTCTCCTGCTGCTACCTGCTAGCTGCGGGAAGATGGAGAGGGCGCAGGTGACTGTGGTGTTGGGTAAGAGGAGGAGTGTAGGAGGAGATCCAGAGGACGGGCAGCAACAGCGGTGCTAGCTCCGGCCGCCGGAGCCAAGCAGGGTGGCAGCGGCAGTGTGGATCGGGAAGGTGGAGGCGGCAGTTTGGATGGGGAACATGTCGGCGATGTGGACAGGAAACCCTATTGAGTGGCAATGTTTTGTGGTTTGCGGGGGAAGGGAGGCCCATTTTGAGGTTTCTGTACGGAGGGGCCCATACTGATTAATCAAAATATTCGCGATAAATCGGTTGTCAGGCCGATAAATCAGCCCAACAGATTAATGTCGACGATATGGCCTTATCTTAGCGGCCACACCCTGAGTAGCGGTTAATCGGCGAATCGGCCGATTTCTTAAACAGTGCTTAATATTCAACTCATTAAGAAAATCATCATGTCCCTTTAGTACTTGTTCTACTTGAGTTCTAACCATGTAAGCATGTTTACTAATAAGCTTAAGATCATCAACAGTTCTACTCATATAATCACCCAAGTGGTCAAGCATGTATGCATTACGTTTTAATTGTCTACTAACATGAGCATTGAAGTTTTCTTGTTTAACAATAAAATTATCAAACTCATCCCAGCATTGACTAGCAGACTTATTATGAGGAAGATCGCCTTCATCAAATATATGTAGAGAGTTTACCTCTACTACCTGTGTCGGGTTATCAGACCATGTATTTCTTCAATAGGTGGTAAATTCTTAACATCTTCAGCTTTAATACCTTTTTCTTTCATAGATTTCTTTGCCTCTTGCATATCTTCAGGACTAAGAAATAGAATACCCCTTTTCTTCGGGGTTGGCTTAGGAGTTGGTTCAGGAAGTGTCCAATCATTATCATTACTCAATATATTATTCAATAGCAATTCAACTTGATCAACAGTTCTTTCCCTGAAAACACAACCATCACAACTATCCAGGTGGTCTCCGGAAGCATCGGTTAGTCCATTATAAAAGATATCAAGTATTTCATTTTTCTTGAGAGGATGATCATGCAAAGCATTAAGTAATTGGAGAAGCCTCCCCCAAGCTTGTGGGAGACTCTCTTCTTCAATTTGCACAAATTTAAATATTTCCCTTAGGGTAGCTTGTTTCTTATGAGCAGGAAAATATTTTGTAGAAAAGTAGTATATCATATCCTGGGGACTACGCACACAACCAGGAGCAAGAGAATTAAACCATAACTTAGCATCACCCTTTAACGAGAAAGGAAACAATTTGAGAATATAGTAATAGCAATTTTTTTCCTCATGAGCAAATAGGGTGGATATATCATTCAATTTAGTAAGATGTGCCACAACAGTTTCAGATTCATAACCATAGAAAGGATCAGATTCAACCAAAGTAATTAACTCAGGATCAACAGAGAATTCATAATCCTTATTAGTAACAAAGATAGGTGAAGTAGAAAACATAGGGTCATATTGCCTTCTATCATTCAAAGACTTTTCTTTCAGCTTAGCTAACATTTTCTTAAGATCATCTGTATCATTGCAAGCAAAGAAGTCTCTAGCAGTTTCTTCATCCATAACATAACCCTCAGGTACAGCACGCAATTCATATCCACGGGGAGAATCATAATCTTCAGTTTTAATAATATCACCAGTTTCAATAATTTCCTTCTCTCTAACCCTAGCAAGTTGTTCATCAAGAAATTCACCTAGTGGCATAGTATTATCAAGCAGAGAAGTGGTATCATCATAAGCATCATGCATAGCAGAAGTGGAAACATCTATAACATGCGACATATCGGAATCAATAGCAGGTGTAGGTGTCGCAAGTTTACTCAAAACAGAAGGAGAATCAAGTGCAGAGCTAGATGGTAGTTCCTTACTTCCCCTTGTAGTTGAGGGATAGATCTTGGTTTTGTTATCTTTCAGATTCCTCATAGTGATAAACATATATAAATCCCAAGTGACTCAGAGAATAGAGCTATGCTCCCTGGCAACAGCGCCAGAAAAAGGTCTTCATAACCCACAAGTATAGGGGATCGCAACAGTTTTCAAGGGTAGAGTATTCAACCCAAATTTATTGATTCGACACAAGGGGAGCCAAAGAATATTCTCAAGTATTAGCAGCCGAGTTGTCACTTCAACCACACCTGAAAGACTTAATATCTGCAACAAAGTATTTAGTAGCAAAGTAGTATGGAAGTAACGGCAACAGTGGCAAAAGTATGGTAGCTGTTTTGTAGCAATCGTAACAGTGGCAAAAGAAAAGTAACGGAGCAAAGATCAATATGAAACGAACTCGTAGGCAATGGATCAATGATGGATAATTATGTCGGATGGCATTCATCATGCAACAGTTATAACATAGGGTGACACAGAACTAGCTCCAATTCATCAATATATTGTAAGCATGTATTTCGAATATAGTCATACGTGCTTATGGAAAAGAACTTGCATGCCATCTTTTTCCCTACCCTCCCGTGGCAGCAGGGTCCTATTGGAAACTAAGGGATATTAAGGCCTCCTTTTAATAGAGAACCGGACCAAAGCATTATCACTTATTGAATACAATAACTCCTCGAACTACGGTCATCACCGGGAAGTGTCCCGACTATTGTCACTCCGGGGTTGCCGGATCATAACACGTAGTAGGTGACTATAACTTGCAAGATCAGGAACACAAAGATATTCATGAAAACATAGTAGGTTCAGATCTGAAATCATGGCACTTGGGCCCTAGTGACAAGCATTAGGCATAGCAAAGTCATAGCAACATCAATCTTAGAACATAGTGGATACTAGGGATCAAACCCTAACAAAACTAAGTCGACTACATGTTAAATCTCATCCAACCCATCACGGTCCAGCAAGCCTATGATGGAATTACTCACGCACGGCGGCGATCATCATAAAATTGGTGATGGAGGATGGTTGATGATGACGATGGCGACAATTTCCCCTCTCTGGAGCCCAAAACGGACTCCAGACCTGCCCTCCCAAGGAAGAACAGGGCTTGGCAACGGCTCCATATAATAAAACACGATGAATCCTTCTCTCTGATTTTCTTTCTCCCCGAACGTGAATATATGGAGTTGGAGTTGAGGTTGGTGGAGGTCTAGGGGGCCCGCAAGGATGGAGGGTGCGCCCCAGGGGGGTGGGCGCGCCCTCCAACCTTGTGGCTAGGGGGCGGGCCCCGTTCAATTGATTTTTCAACCAATATTTTTTATTTGTTCCAAAACTGATCTCCGTGAAGTTTCAGGTCATTCTGAGAACTTTTATTTCTGCACAAAAATAACACCATGGCAATTTTACTAAAAACAACGCCAGTCTGTGTTAGTTCCATTCAAATCATGCAAATTAGAGTCCAAAACAAGGGCAAAAGAGTTTGGAAAAGTAGATATGATGGAGACGTATCACCGGCCTGGTATGACCCATCTACAAGACCACCAAGACAAGATCATGACCCTCGCGTGGGGCCAAGCCTCGCGAGGCAGACGAGACAAGACCTCCCAAGGGAGTGGCCTCCCTAGGCGACATCCTGAGGAGTGGAGATTTCTCTGTAGGTGCCCAGCCTCATGAGGCTACCATGACGCAAGCCATGACTGAAGGAAATATGACCTAGAGGCAATAATAAAGTTGTTATTTATATTTCCTTAAGTAATATGATTAATTGAACTTAAATTTATCATGAACTTAGTCCCGATAGTATTTGAAAATTATGTTGTAGATCAATAGCTCGCGATGTAGTTCCCTGTTTATTTTTTGATATGTTACTAGAGAAAAATAAGTTGGAAATGATAGTAGCAATGATGCGGACTTGGTCCGTGATCTGAGGATTATTCTCATTGCCGCACAGAAGAATTATGTCCGTGATGCACCGCTAGATGACAAACCTAATGCAGGAGCAGATGCAGATGTTATGAACATTTGACAAGCTTGGTATGATGACTACTTGATAGTTTAGTGCACCATGCTTTACGACTTAGAAGCGGGACTGCAAAAATGTTTTGTATGCCATGGAGCATATGAGATGTTCCAAGAGCTGAAAATGATATTTCAGACTCATGCCCGTGTTAAGAGGTACAAGACCTCTGACAAGTATTTTGCCTACAAGATGGAGGAGAATAGCTCAACCAGTGAGCATGTGCTTAGAATGTCTAAGCACTACAATCGCTTGAATCAAGTGTGAGTTATTCTTCCAGATAAGATAGCGATTGACAGAGTTCTCTAGTCACTATCACCAAGTTACTGGAACTTTGTGATGAACTATAATATGCAAGGGATGACGAAAATGATTCCCTGAGCTGTTCGCGATGCTGAAATCGGCGAAGCTGGAAATCAAGTAAAGCATCAAGTGTTGATGGTTGACAAGACCACTAGTTTCAAGTAAAAGGGCAAGGGAAAGAAAGGGAACTTGAAGAAGAATGGCAAGCAAGTTGATACTCCCATGAAGAAGCCCAAAGCTAGACCCAAGCCTGAAACTGAGTGCTTCTACTTCAAAGGAAATGGTCACTGGAAGTGGAACTGCCCCAAATACTTGGCGGATAAGAAGGATGGCAAAGTGAACAAAAGTATATATGATATACAGGTTATTGATGTGTACTTTACTAGTGTTCATAGTAGCCCCTGGGCATTTGATACTGGTTACACAATGAACAGAGACTAGTTGAAGGCGAGGTGACGATGTGTATTGGAAGTGATTCCAAGGTTGATAAGATCACCATCGCACACTCCCTCTACCTTCGGGATTAGTGTTGAACCTAAAATAAATATTATTTTGTGTTTGTGTTGAGCATAATATGATTGGATCATGTTTATTGCAATACGATTATTCATTTAAGTCAAAGAGTAATTGTTATTCTATTTACATGAATAAAACCTTCTGTGGTCATACACCCAAGGTGAATGGTTTATTGAATCTCGATCGTAGTGATACACATATTCATGATATTGATGCCAAAAGATGCAAAGTTGATAATGATAGTGCAACATACTAGTGGCACTGCCATTTAGGTCATATTGGCGTAAAGCACATGAAGAAACTCCATGCGGATGGAATTTTGGAATCACTTGATTATGAATCATTTGATGCTTGTGAACCATGCCTCATGGGCAAGATGACTAAGACTTCGTTGTCCGGAACAATGGAGTGAGCCACTGACTTATTGGAAATAATACATATCGATGTATGTAGTCCGATGACTGTTGAGGCTCGCGGTGGGTATCGTTATTTTCTAACCTTCACAGATGCTTTGAGCAGATTTGGGTATATCTACTTAATGAAACACGTCTGAAACATTTGAAAATTAAAACAAATTTCAGAGTGAAGTTGAGAATCATCGTAACAAGAAAATAAAGTTTCTACGATCTAATCGCGGAGGCGAATATTTGAGTTACGAGTTTGGCCTTCATTTGAAACAGTGTGGAATAGTTTCACAACTCATGCCACCTGGAACACCATAGCGTAATGGTGTGTCCGAACATCGTAATCGTACTTTATTAGATATGGTGCGATCTATGATGTTTTACCGATTTACCACTATCATTTTGGGGTTATGCATTAGAGACAACTGCATTCACGTTAAATAGGGCACCATGTAAATCCGTTGAGATGACACCATATGAACTGTGGTTTAGCAAGAAACCTAAGCTATCGTTTCTTAAAGTTTGGGGTTGTGATTCTTATGTGAAAAAGTTTCAACCTGATAAGCTCGAACCCAAATCGGAGAAATGCGTCTTCATAGGATACCCAAAGGAAACTGTTGGGTACACCTTCTATCAGAGATCCGAAGGCAAGATTTTTGTTGCTAAGAATGGATCCTTTCTAGAGAATAAGTTTCTCTCGAAAGAAGTGAGTGGGAGGAATGTAGAACTTGATGTGGTAATTTTACCTTCTCCTGAATTGGAAAGTAGTTCATCACAGAAATCAGTTCCAGTGATTCCTACACCAATTAGTGAGGAAGCTAATGATGATGATCATGAATCTTCAGATCAAGATACTACCAAACCTCATAGGTCAACCAGAGTATGGTCCGCACCAGAGTGGTACGGTAATCCTTTCTGGAAGTCATGTTACTAGACCATGAAAAACCTATGAACTATGAGGAAGCGATGATGAGCCCAGATTCCACGAAATGGCTTGAGGCCACGAAATCTGAGATGGGATCCATGTATGAAAACAAAGTATGGACTTTGATTGACTTTCCCGATGATTGGTGAGCCAATGAGAATAAATGGATCTTCAAGAGGAAGACGGACACTGATAGTAGTGTTACTATCTACAAATCTTGAATTGTCATAGAAAGTTTTCGACAAGTTCAAGGTGTTGACTATGATAAGATTTTATCACTCGTAGCGATGCTTAAGTCTGTCCGAATCATGTTAGCAATTGCCACATTTTATGAAATCTGGCAAAAGGATGTCAAAACTACATTCCTTAATGGATTTCTTAAAGAAGAGTTGTATATGATGCAACAAGAAGGTTTTGTCAATCCTAAAGGGGCTAACGAAGTGTGCAAACTCCAGCGATCCATCTATGGACTGGTGCAAGCATCTCGGAGTTGGAATATACGCTTTTATAAGGTGATCAATGCATATAGTTTTATACAGACTTGCGGTGAAGCCTGTATTTACAAGAAAGTGAGTGGGAGCACTACAGCTTTTCTGATAAGTATATGTGAATGACATATTATTGATCGGAAATGATGTAGAATTTTATGGAAAGCATAAAGGAGTGTTTGAAAGGAGTTTTTCAAAGAAATACCTTGGTGAAGCTACTAACATATTGAGAATCAAGATCTATAGATATAGATCAAGACGCTTGATAAGTTTTTTCAATGAGTACATACCTTGACAAGTTTTTTGAAGTAGTTCAAAATGGAACAGTCAAAGAAGGAGTTCTTGCCTGTGTTGCAAGGTGTGAAGTTGAGTAAAGACTCAAAACCCGACCATGGCAGAAAATAGAAAGAGAATGAAAATTCATTCCCTATGCCTCAGTCATAGGTTCTATAAAGTATGCTATGTTGTGTACCAGACCTATTGTGTACCTCACCATGACTTTGGCAAGAGGGTACAATAGTGATCCAGGAGTGGATCACTAGACAACATTCAGAACTATCCTTAGTGGAATAAGGACATGTTTCTCGGTTATGGAGGTGACAAAAAGTTCGTCGTAAAGGGTTACGTCGATGCAAGTTTTGACACTGATCCGGATGACTCTAAGTCTCAATCTGGATACATATTGAAAGTGGGAGCAATTAGCTAGAGTAGCTCCATGCACAACATTGTAGACATAGAAAATTTGCAAAATACATACGGCTCTGAATGTGGCAGAACCGTTGACTAAACTTCTCTCACAAGCGAAACATGATCACACCTTAGTACTCTTTGGGTGTTAATCACATAGTGATATGAACTAGAATGATGTGATGGACAAGACCCATCCGTTAGCTTAGCATAATGATCGTTAAGTTTTATTGCTATTGCTTTCTTCATGACTTATACATGTTCCTATGACTATGAGATTATGCAACTCCCGATTGCCGGAGGAACACTTAGTGTGCTATCAAACGTCACAACGTAACTAGGTGATTATAAAGATGCTCTACAGGTGTCTCTGATGGTGTTTGTTGAGTTGGCATAGATCGAGATTAGGATTTGTCACTCCGTGTATCGGAGAGGTATCTATGGGCCCTCTTGATAATGATCATCACTATAAGCCTTGCAAGCAATGTGACTAATGTGTTAGTTGCGGGATGATGCATTACGGAACGAGTAAAGAGAATTGCCGGTAACAAGATGGAACTAGGTATGAGGATACCGACGATCGAATCTCGGGCAAGTAACATACCGATGACAAAGGGAACAACTTATGTTGTTATGCGGCTCGACCGGTAAAGATCTTCGTAGAATATGTAGGAGATAATATGGGCATCCAAGTTCTGCTATTGGGTATTGACCAGAGAGATGTCTAGGTGATGTCTACATAGTTCTCGAACCCGTAGGGTCCGCACGCTTAACGTTTGTTGACGATATAGTATTATATGAGTTATGTATGTTGGTGACAAAATGTTGTTCGGAGTCCCGGATGAGATCACGGACATGGTTCGGAGGTAAATATTGATATATAGGATGATATGGTTTGGGCAAGGGGTGAAGCCCACGAGGCTTTAGGTCGGTGCAAAAGGAGTTTTGCGGAGGCCAGGGGGACAAACGCCGGAGACCCTGGTGTCTAGCCCTGGGCCAGACGCCGAGGCCCATGGCGTCTGGGCCAGACGCCAAGGATTGTGGCGTTTGGTCCTGGAGTCCGAGTGGGACTTTTGCCTTTTGAGCAAAACCGACTTTGAGGAGGCTTTTGCTCCAAGTTTCAACCCCAGGGCTCAACATATAAATAGAGGGGCAGGGCTAGCACCAAAGACACATCAAGAAACACCAAGCCGTGTGTCGGCAACCCCGTCCCCTCTAGTTTATCCTCCGTCATAGTTTTTGTAGTGCTTAGGCGAAGCCCTGCAGAGATTGTTCTTCACCAACACCGTCACCATGCCGTCGTGCTGCCGGAACTCATCTACTACTTCACCCCTCTTTCTGGATCAAGAAGGCGAGGACGTCATCGAGCTAAACGTGTGCTAAACGCGGAGGTGCCGTGCGTTCCGTACTTGATCGGGACGGATCGTGAAGGTGTACGACTACATCAACCGTGTTGATAAACGCTTTCACTTTTTGGTCTACGAGGGTACATAAACATACTCTCCCCTTTCGTTGCTATGCATCTCCTAGCTAGATCTTGCGTGATCGTAGGTAATTTTTTTAAATACTGCGTTCCCCAACAGTGGTGTCAGAGCTATCAGAGCCAGGTGTATGTGTAGATGTTATATGCACAAGTAGAACACAAAGGAGTTGTGGGCATGGGTATATACATATTGCTTGCCATCACTAGTTGTTTCTTGATTCGGACCGACATTACATGACCGCGTTCATGAGACTGGTTCTACCGACGTGCTTAGCACACCGGTGGTTGGCGGGTGTCAGTTTCTCCAATTTAGTTGAATCAGATTCAATGAACAGGGTTCTTTATGAAGATAAAAAAGCAATCACTATACCGCATTGTGGTTTTTGATGCGTAGGTAAGAACGGTTCTTGCTAAGCCCGTAGCAGCCACGTAAAACTTGCAACAACAAACTAGAGGACGTCTAACTTGTTTTGGCAGGGCTTGTTGTGATGTGATATGGTCAAGATGTGATGATATATAAATTGTTGTATGAGATGATCATGTTTTGTAACAGTTATCGACAACTGGCAGGAGCCATATGGTTGTCGCTTTATTGTATGAAATGCAATCGCCATGTAATTGCTTTACTTTATCTCTAAGCGGTAGCGATAGTCGTAGAAGCAATAGTTAGCGAGACGACAACGATGCTACGATGGAGATCAAGGTGTCAAGCCGATGACGATGGTGATCATGACAGTGCTTTGGAGATGGAGATCAAAGGCCAAAGATGATGATGGCCATATCATATCACTTATTTCGATTGCATGTGATGTTTATCCTTTATGCATCTTATTTTGATTGGTACGGCAGTAGCATTATAAGATGATCCCTCACTAAATTTCAAGGTATAAGTGCTCTCCCTGAGTATGCACCGTTGCAACAGTTCTTCGTGCTGAGACACCATGTGATGATCGGATGTGATAAGCTCTACGTTCACATACAACAGGTGCAAGCCAGTTTTGCACATGCAGAATACTCGGGTTAAACTTGACAAGCCTAGCATATGCAGATATGGCCTCGGAACACTGAGACCGAAAGGTCGAGCGTATAGTAGATATGATCAACATAGTGATGTTCACCATTGAAAACTACTCCATCTTACGTGATGATCGGACATGGTTTAGTAGATATGGATCATGTGATCATTTAGATGACTCGAGGGATGTCACGAATTATATGAGTATTATATGAGTTATGTCAATAAAGTATTATATGAGTTATGTATGTTGCTGACCGAATGTTGTTCGGAGTCCCGGATGAGATCACGGACATGACGAGGAGCTCCGGAATGGTCCGAAGGTAAATATTGATATATAGGATGATATGGTTCGGCCAAGGGGTGAAGCCCACGAGGCTTTAGGTTGGTGCAAAAGGAGTTTTGCGGAGGCCAGGGGGCCCAACACCGGAGACCCTGGCGTCTGGCCCTGGGCTAGACGCCGATGCCCATGGTGTCTGGGCCAGACGCCAAGGATTGTGGCGTTTGTTCCTGGAGTCCAGGTGGGACTCTTGCCTTTCGGGCAAAACCGACTTTGAGGAGGCTTTTGCTCCAAGTTTTGACCCAAGGGCTCAACATATAAATAGAGGGGCAGGGCTAGCACCAAAGACACATCAAGAAACACCAAGCCGTGTGCCGGCAACCCCGTCCGCTCTAGTTTATCCTCCGTCATAGTTTTCGTAGTGCTTAGGTGAAGCCCTGTATAGATTGTTCTTCGCCAACACCATCACCATGCCGTCGTGCTGCCGGAACTCATCTACTACTTCACCCCTCTTGCTGGATCAAGAAGGCGAGGACGTCATCGAGTTGAACGTGTGCTGAACGCGGAGGTGTTGTACGTTCGGTACTTGATCGGGACGGACCGTGAAGGTGTACGACTACATCAACCACGTTGATAAATGCTTCCGCTTTTCAGTCTACGAGGGTACACAAACATACTCTCCCCTCTTGTTGCTATGCATCTCCTAGATAGATCCTGCATGATCGTAGGTAAATTTTTTGAAATACCGCGCTCCCCAACAATGACGACCACGGCAGGAGGGCGCCAGCAGGCGCAGAGAAGGCCGTTTCCTCTTTGGTGCTAAGGAGGCAAGGACAAGCATGGGTTCTCGAGGAATCTGGCAAAGGTTTCCATTTTGGTGCGACGAGACCAAGGCCGCCAGCACGGCAGGACGGATGTCATCACCAAGCCCACCGCTGCATCACAAAGCGAAGCATTGCAGGCGAAGACCACCTTTCGTCAAGATAAGATGTACTACATGTCCCCTTTCAAATTGGCCATTGTGGGATCCCTTCCTGCCTACGCTTTGGGGGAAGAGGACTGAGGCCACTATAAATATAGGTTATCCACCACTTTAGAGGGGATCAAACCTCAGTCGACTCATTCCTTCACCCCCCGAACCTCGCGAGGTTGTTCATCCCTTGTACTAGTTCATCCTCAACCCCTCATGAGGCCAATCCACCACAAAGCAGGAGTAGGGTCTTACACCGCAAGGTGGCCCGAACCTGGGTGAACTGTCGTGTTCATCTTCTTCCTTGTTCGCATGAATCGAGCTAGGCCGTGGGGCGATGAGTTGGTAGGCTGGATAGGTTGAGTTCTTCGCACACGCTCCAGAGTTCGAACCTTTCTTGGGTCTACGGAGCCCTGAATCCGACATTTAGCGCGCCAGGTAGGGGCGTGTCGAAGCCTCTCTTCCAGTGTTCGTTCCGCCGTT
The DNA here is from genome assembly GCF_056163025.1 of Triticum urartu. Classification (NCBI taxonomy): domain Eukaryota; kingdom Viridiplantae; phylum Streptophyta; class Magnoliopsida; order Poales; family Poaceae; genus Triticum; species Triticum urartu. The sequence goes on from NC_141879.1 coordinate 502,872,990, forward strand.
GTTCCCTCGCTCCTATGGTCGATGCTCGCCATGTTCGTACCGAGCGCCGGGCGACTCGTGTTTCCTAGACAGGACAGGTGGGTAACGCCGCCACTGACCCTACTGCTCGTGAATAAAAGGATTCGTCGTTGCCACACTATCTATTGGGGATATTACTGCTGGGCGTAAACCGGCCTACCTGGGCCGGGTCAACTTCATCAGTAGTTCAAGAGTGATAAAGACCAAGAAGGCAGATGAGGGCCTAAGGCCCGTAGCCGGTTCAAGACTTGTAGCTATAAACCGGGATTTGTATATAAACTTGTATTGTAAGTTAGGAATAAGGAGAGGCCAACCCGGAATACGAATATTGACCGGTGTTGGGACTCTGTGAACCGATGGGTGTCACCCATGTATATAAGGGGACGACCCGGCGACGGTTCAAGGACAACAGACAACAACTCGAGACATAGGCGAAGCTTGTTTGCTCCCTAGTCATCGAAACCCCATCAATTCCATCACAACTAGATGTAGGCTTTTACCTTCATTGAAGGGGCCGAACTAGTATAAACTCTCTTGCGTCCCTGTGTCCGCTTTAACCCCTTCAAGCTAAGACGTCGCGATGGCTCCACGACTACGTCCTTTCTCTAGGACATTTGCCGTGACAAAACCACGACAGTTGGCGCCCACCGTGGGTCTATCGCACGATGGTTTTCGGTTCTTGGAGGGCCGCTTTGAAGGACTCGAGGGCTACGCTGTAGGCCAGATGACTAAGAGTCGTCGCGGCAAGTTCTACATCAACGACGCAGGCTGGGGCCCCGAGGCCGGCTCAATTGAGTACGGGTACCGGGTCCCCTTTGGTGGCATTTACGTTTTCATTGGCAAGATCGGTGAACCAGGCCTTGAGCCGGACATCTGCACCGACCTCGTCGAGATGGCTCAGCGTGCGCGATCCGCCCGGGTTAAACCGGCCATGAAGCGTGCCTTCGTGGGAGTCATCCATGGAGGAAGTTATGAGGGTGGATCGGAATCTCACGGCGATACCGTCGTTTGTTCCGATGAAGAGTCATCGACCGGAGAAACCGAATCTCTTTATCAGCTGCAAGACGGCCGGATTGGGGGCTGTTCCGATGGCGACAGTATTCCGGACCCCTCTGATCCGCCCAACCGGGTTGGAATATTCATGACTGGCACACAAGCAGCGCTTCATTTCTCGACCGCTGCAGCAACAACCTCCGGTTCAGCAGCGGCGACGGCTGCCGGGGCAGGAGGTCCTGTGCGCCCGCCGGCTCAAGTTCTATCAGAGCTATTTGATGCATTGGCTGTGCTTATGGCGGAGGCTAATCCGGCTGATCAGGGCGTTCACAACGCCGAGATTGCAAAAGTGAAGGAACAGATCACCCAGGCCAAGGCAGATCTGGCAGCTGAGGACACCAGGATGGCCACGGAGCGGGCCGCTTTAGACGCACAAGCCTACATGCTCATGTTGGACCAGAGTGTGTTGCAGGAAGTCATGAGGAGGAAGTACCGATCCCGTTTGCCTCTGGTTTTTGAGGCCAGAGACCTTTTCAACACTCCAGGAGTAGGAACCGGCAATCCGCTGGAGGGAAACCGGGCGGAAGCTCCCGGGACCGGTGCACCGGTTTAGCCTCGCCAGATGGACCCGCCTCGTCAAAACACCGTTATACCTCAGGCTGTTTTAACACCTCCAGGTCACTATTCCAACCTGATGGACAATCTCGTTGCCGCTGCTGCACGGCTGGAGGCCATTCCAATTGAAGGTGATTCACCGCAGGCAGTAGAGACGCGACAGGTCAAGGAGCTTCTGAGGACAGCTTTGGTCCAACAGGAAGCATACTCGTACAGCCGCGACCGGATCCACTCGACCCCCCGTCCAAGCCGGAGCTATAGCAGACATATGGATGAACCGGCAGTGTCGAGTAATGAACGACGTGGAGCACCCCGTGGCAACAACCCGACGGGTGGTGCTGATGACGCTCAGGAAGTGGTGAACCGGGCCCGAGCGCGCAGGGAGGCCGAGTTAGCCACGCAGCATCAGGCTCGGCAGCTCACGCCAGTTCGTCCAACCATATCGATTGAACTTGGTGTTACTTCTAGTTCTTTGGGGGTGCCTTGCCTTGTCCCCTCTTTATGCACTGTGCGCCTGCCCAAGGATTTCAAGGGCCCGCACAAGGTACCAAATTACACGGCGAATCAGCCTCCAGAGACATGGGTGGAGAGCTATGAGATGGCCATGGAGATGCTTGATGTGGATGACGTGGTGTGTGCGAAATACTTCACCATGATGCTTGAAGGAACGGCCCGTACTTGGTTAAAAAGCTTGCCGGCTAATTCTATCAGTTCATGGGCCCAATTACGAGCCCGGTTTATCAGCAATTTCAAGGATACATGTAAACAGCCTATGTCGATAGTGGACTTAGCTGCATGCGTCCAGGAGGAAGGAGAATCAAGGACTCATTGGGTGCGCCAGGTTTCACAAGTGTTGCACTCATCAGACCACATCAACGCTGACACCGCAATATTAACCCTAGAAGGCAACTGCCGGTTTGGGCCCCTGAAGCTGAAGTTGGGATGGATGAAGCGTCATTGTACTGACATGGGGACCCTCGTGGCCGCTTTGGTGAAATATGCTGATTCTGATAGTACCAAGGATCCCGAATCTGATGATGACAAGACAGGGAAGGGAAAGAGGAACAACAACTCCAAAGGTCAGCAACATCACTTGGCAGGCAATGGTGGTGGAGGCAAGCATAAAGCGGATGGTAACATGGACTTTGTGGCTAATACCAACGCACAGGACAATGGCCAGCGACGCAAGGGTAAACCGAAAAATCGTAATGGGGCACCCAACCCTAACCCAGACCGCCTAAACTATCTGCTAAGCCAGCCCTGTCCAAGACATGGGACGAAGGAGGCGCCAGCAAACCACCTTTGGAAGGATTGCTTTATTATGCAGGAGTTCAAGAATTCTAATAATTTCCGGTATGATCACGAATCTGGCGGTGGCTCAGGATCCGGGCCGGGTTACGGTGGAGGAAGTTCCGGTTCAGGATTTAATGGTAATCCGGGCGGACATAATGGTCAAAATAGTCAGAACAACCAGGGTGGTTACAACCAACAGCAGCAATAGTCGGGTTACCAGAGCAACCCAAAGCAGTTGAGTAGTGGGCAGTACCATGTCTTCACCACTAGCTTGGACAAGCGAGACCGAAAGGTTCAGAGGCGGGCGGTCAACTCTGTTGAACCGGCCATACCCCGTTATCTACGTTGGTTTGAACAGCCAATCATATGGAGCAGAGAGGATCACCCTCCCCAGGTCGATAATACGGGTCAGTTGGCTCTGGTGGTGGCGCCTCAGGTGGGAGGTTACAAGTTCACCAAGGTGCTCATGGATGGAGGTAGCAGCATTAATATCTTGTACTATGAGACCTTCCGTCGTATGGGTCTGACAGACAAAAATCTTAAACCGTCTAATACGGTGTTCCACTGTGTAGTACCTGGTAGATCAGCATATTCTGTTGGTAAGATAGCTCTGGAAGTGGCCTTTGGGGATGATCATGATTCCAGGTCGGAGACATTGATGTTTGAAGTGGTGAAAATCCAAAGTCCATATCACGCCCTATTTGGGCGACCGGCCTACGCCAAGTTTATGGCACGGCCTTGTTATGTGTATTTGCAGCTCAAGATGCCGGGTCACAAGGGGACAATAACGGTTCACGGAAGCCGCAAAATCGCTTTGGAGTGCGAGGAAGGTGATGCGGCCTATGCAGAGTCGGTTTGTGCCACCTAGGAGCTAAAGTATTATAAGGACAATGTTGATCCGGCGGACATGACTCCATTAAAGAAGCCAACTACGGAGCATGATCCGGCCCTGAAGTTCAAATCGGCAGCAGAAACTAAGCTTGTTGACTTTGTACCTGGCGATTCGTCCAAGCAGTTCAGCATCAGTGCTAATTTGGATCCGAAATAGGAAAGCGTGCTCATCGAGTTCATCCGTGAGAATCGGGACATTTTTGCATGGAAGCCCTCTGACATGCCAGGTGTACCGAGGCAACTCGCTGAGCACACCCTTAATGTGGATCCTAAATACAAACCGGTGAAACAGTTCCTCCGCCAGTTTAACGAAGAAAGACGCAAGGCAATTGGAGAAGAGGTAGCCAGGCTCTTAGCAGCTGGTTTTATTGTTGAAGTTTTTCACCCTGAGTGGCTTGCCGATCCGGTGCTGGTCCTTAAGAAAAATGGCACCTGGCGCATGTGTGTGGATTACACAGATCTTAATAAATCTTGTCCAGCAGATCCTTTTGCCCTCCCCCGTATTGATCAAATTATTGATGCTACGGTGGGTTGTGAGCGTTTAAGTTTTTTGGATGCATATTCTGGCTATCATCAGATCAAAATGGCAGTTAAGGACCAGGAGAAAACGGCATTCATAACTCCCTTTGGAGCCTTCTGCTATGTGTCTATGCCCTTTGGGCTCAAGAGCGCCCAGGCAACTTATCAACGTTGTGTGCAAAATTGTCTACACAAACAGATTGGCCGTAATGTACACGCCTATGTGGATGATATCGTGGTTAAATCCAGGGAGAAGGAGACTCTGATTGGTGATTTAAAGGAAACTTTTGATAACCTGAGGACATACAAGATGATGCTTAATCTAGACAAATGCGTCTTTGGTGTACCGGCGGGCAAGTTATTAGGCTTCTTGGTGTCCAATAGGGGAATTGAGGCTAATCCGGAGAAGATCACAGCCATCACCTCCCTCGCTAAACCGAAGTGTATCAATGATGTTCAACGCCTGGCAGGCCGGATTGCCGCGTTAAGCCGGTTTATCAGTTGTCTTGGTGAGAAGGCAATCCCTTTGTATCAGATGTTGAAGAAGACGGATCAGTTTGTCTGGAGTTCTGCTGATGATGAAGCATTTGAGGACTTAAAGCGACAATTGGCCAATCCGCCTGTGCTCGCCGCTCCCATTGACAAGGAGCCGTTACTGCTATATGTTGCTGCTAATGCTCGGGCGGTCAGCGTGGCTATTGTGGTGGAGCGAAAGGAGGCAGGTAAGGAGCATCCGGTTCAACGTCCGGTCTATTATATCAGCGAGGTACTCATTGAGTCCAAGCAAAGGTATCCGCATTGGCAGAAGCTGGTGTATGGAGTTTTCATGGCAAGCCGGAAGCTTAAACAATACTTCCAAGGGCATCCAATTACGGTGGTCAGTTCTTCTCCTTTGGGGGACATCATCCAGAACCGGGAAGCAACTGGCCGGATTGCCAAGTGGGCTATAGAGCTTGGGCCGCACGATTTGAAGTATGTGCCTCGGACGGCGATTAAGTCTCAAGCACTGGTTGATTTTATCAATGATTGGACAGAAATGCAAGCACCTGAAGAAAAGCCGGATCACACATATTGGACCATCCATTTTGACGGATCCAGGCAACTGGAAGGCTCGGGGGCTGGAGTCGTATTAACTTCCCCACGAGGTGATAAGTTTTGTTATGTTCTCCGCTTAATGTTCCCTTGTACTAACAATGCAGCTGAGTATGAAGCCTTGCTCCATGGTCTCCGGATGGCTAAGGAGATGAATCTAAGTCGAGTTAAGTGCTTCGGTGACTCGGACCTCGTGGCTCAGCAAGTGTCTGGCACTTGGGACTCCAAGGACCCACTCATGGCAGCATATCGTCGTGAGGTGGATATTGTTGCAGGTCATTTCAAAGGCTATCAGGTGGACCACGTGGACCGACGGAAAAATGAAGCGGCGGACGCCTTAAGCCGGCTGGGCTCTCAGCGCAAACCGGTTCCGCCCAATGTTTTTCTGGATGTGCTGCACAACCCGTCGGTCAAGATCCCTAGTGAAGCGGATTTGGCTATTCCTGATCCGGAGGCTCAATTGGTGGCAGCTCTTCATGTTATTCCGGATTGGACGCTTCCTTACCTGGCGTACAAGAACCAGGCCGAGTTACCAGAGGATGAGACTCTGGCCCGACAGATAATCCGGCGATCCAAGTCCATGACTATTATCAACGGCGAGTTGCATCATTGCAGTGTGTCAGGAGCATTTCAACGATGTGTGTCTCCTGGAGAAGGCCGTGAAATTTTGCGTGAGATCCACGAAGGAGATTGTGGTCACCACACCGGTTCAAAATCTCTGGTGGCTAAAGCGTTTCGCCATGGTTTCTATTGGTTAACTGCTCATGCTGATGCGGAGGATGTGGTCAGACGATGTGATGGTTGCCAAAAGTTCTCAAGACGTGCTCATGTACCCGCTCAAGAATTGAGAATGATTCCAATTACTTGGCCGTTTGCGACTTGGGGGCTGGATATGATTAGGCCTTTCAAAAGGTCCAAAGATAAGAAGACTCACCTCCTGGTGGCGGTTGACAAGTTTACAAAGTGGGTGGAGGCAGAACCTGTTAGCAAGTGTGATGCGGCCACGGCGGTTCAGTTCATTAAAAAAGTGATTTTCCGGTTTGGCTTTCCACACAGTATCATCACAGATAATGGTACCAATTTGTCCAAAGGTGCCATGAAGGAGTTCTGCGAACAGGAGCACATCCGGCTCGACGTTTCATCAGTGGCACACCCACAGTCCAATGGTCAAGAAGAAAGAGCTAATCAAGAGATCTTGAGAGGCATCAAGCCCCGGCTCATGGTTCCTTTGCAGAGAACGCCGGGTTGTTGGGTAGAAGAATTACCATCTGTGTTATGGAGCATCAATACAACACCCAACAGGTCAACAGGATACACACCGTTCTTCATGGTTTATGGAGCGGAGGCGGTTCTCCCCAGTGATATCCGTCATGATTCACCTCGTGTGACGGCTTATATTGAAGCGGACAACAAGACAGCACGGCAAGATGCTTTGGACCGGTTGGATGAAGAGCGTGACATAGCAGCCGCCCGATCGGCGATTTATCAACAGGATCTTCGTCGTTATCACAGTCACCGAGTCAGAACCAGAACCTTCCAGGAAGGAGATTTGGTGCTTCGGCTCATCCATGATCAGACTGATATGCATAAGTTATCCCCACCTTGGGAGGGGCCTTTCGTGGTCAGCAAGAATCTACATAACAGGTCGTACTATCTGATCGATATTCGAGAGCATAAGGACTCACGTACATCAGAGGAGGAGACCAACAGGCCGTGGAACATGGCTCATCTTCGGCCTTATTATACCTGAGCCATTGGTTCTACTTATGTACATATTACAACGATGTATATATTATGATTAAATATAATAAACCGGAACCTCAGCTAAAGCGGGGTATCTGTTCTTTTACATCATGTGTGGTTACACGGAGTTGTTCTAAAGCGGCCTTCGGTTTACCCCTTGAGTTCGCTTTTTGAAAGCATCATGTTATATCACTTGGAGGTTTGGTCGTGTCCGAACCAATACCATACCTCTTGATAGGCGAGAGCCACCAGATCACTTGGGGACTTGGTCACGTCTGAACCAGTCATGCCTCTTGATCGGCCTAAGGCGACAGAATCACTTGGGGGCTTGGTCGAACCCGAACCATTGCCATGCCACTTGGTCGGCATAAGTGCCACGGTTTCATTTGGGGACCTGGCTGACTAGAACCATAGTTACACCTAACGGGAGCTTGGTCGTGTTCGGCCATGGTAACGCCATTTGATCAGCTCAAATAAACCTTTTTTGCAAACGGTTTTGTCATTGCTTTTGCTTCGTACTTTTCTTTGCAACGTACTTTTTTCTTTTTTATTGCGTTTTTTTAAACCGCAAAGTTTTCAACCAATCAATTGACGGAACACAGTTCACGACAATCCGGAGACTATTTACCCGGTTTGATCCTTGTTGTTAACATCCTTTATTGGAGTAACACGGTGTTTATTATAACCCGGCACGGTTTACATGGTAAACCAGCGTCATATATATACAGGAGCTGTTATCTCCTCCAACAGTGTGGGTTTGCAAAACTCCGCTTCAAGATTGGCCAAGCCAACTTCACGCTCAACGATGGCAGGTATTATGTATCTCAAATATTTGGTCATATACTTAATTTTTTTTGGATGTTTTGACTTCATATATGCAGACATCATATTCCACCTGACGGTACAACCGCCGTGGCACTTGAAGAGTTTCTTATTGCAGAAAGTGCTTTGGAAAGTTCATCACCACAGGAAGAACAAATTATGCACGAAGGCATATCAACATCAAAAGTATCAGCTAGCCTATTACAAGGCAACACGGTGCCCATAATATTATCATTGTTTTTCGCAAAGGACAGGCAGTTTTAAAACCGGCTTCCGGTTCAAGCTTGGTCAGAGCCTGGCCTGATGGTTGTGGGTCATCCTGCGCCGCTTCAGCCTCCGTTTCTCTACCCAGCAGCTGGAAATAAACAGTTGTCCAATCAATTCCCATTAATGCTTGAAAAACAGCTTCATCATGGATCAGCAATGACGGGTCAATATCGGGAGCGTAAGTATGCTTACGGATTGGAGGGATCAGATTTTCCGATTCATGGATTGGTGCAGCTATTCGCTTGTTCTGATTGTCATATTGGGCTTGATAATGAGACAAGTCTGCTTCTTTAGCCAATTGACAAGCTAGCGGACGTACCTCCCGGTTTATTGCTCGCAGATCCGCTTCACCAAACTCTGACCCGTCTTCCTTCAAGTTGGGATAGCCCTGAGCCGCTTCAATAGGATCAAAATCCGGCACCCAGGCTTTTGCCCTGATTAAGCCATTGATCGCACCGGTTCGAGCAGCAGATTTCTTCAGCTCTTCAACCCGGGCAGGAAGCACCGACAGTTTCATCAGAGTGTCTTGAATCAAAGTGGGCGCCGGTTTGTTATGGGATGCGGTACAGATGATCCGCTGGGCACCAGTATACAATTGTTCAACCAATGTATAGGCGGCTTTCAGTTTCTTCCGCACATCTGACCCCAAGTGACCAATGCGTGTCCCTGAAATACCATAAAGGGTTAATAAACCGGCAACTCTGTAAGAAGGTAGAGCCAATTCAGAAGTCAAACTGGCTTACCAAAGATGGCAGTAGTCATGGCATGCACGTGCCGCTTTATGCTGGTCAGTTCATCCGCCACTGGTTTTAGTGCAGCCTCGGCATCCTCTGCTCGTTTGATTAAAGCGGACTTTTCAGTGGCCCAATCCGCTCGCTTCTTCTTGAAGCTCTCCTTAAGCTGTTCCATGGCGCTTAAAGCATTGGCTAATTCCTCTTTTGCTTTGGAGGTTTCAGCTTGTTGGGTTTTCAGATTTTCTTGGAGATCGGCGACTTGGCTTTCTTTCGTCTTTAGCTCCGCCTGCATGCAGACAGTTATATGCTTCAACAAAATGGTACAAGGATTGAAGTACCAACCACATAACAAGTTATGCACTTAGCACTTGGGGGCTAATGCATATTTGATCTTCATCCTTCAATTGCTTACAAAGTCCCAAGATCAATACAAGTATTCAACTTGGCACTTGGGGGCTAATGGCTATTTGCTCATATATATATTCTGATGCGGCAATCTCAATTACTTAAAGTACCGGTTTAACTACGCTAAGTTGAACCGGCCCTTGGGGGCTACATCGGCGAATTTCAAAGTATTAAGATTTATATTAGTAAGTCCCGGTTTGAAAGAAGATTACAAACCGGCCCTTGGGGGCTAGGAGAGTCAGCAAGTATTGAAGCATACAAGCAGGAAAGAGCATATGGAAGTTACCTCGTATTTATCCTTCATCATATTAACCAGACTGGCTTCATAGTCACGGTTGGTATACAGCCGGTTCAGGTAGCCGGAATGGATATCTTGGGCGTTCAGAGCAGCGTAAGTTGCCAGATCAGCATTCCACTTGCCTTTACCAAAGGCAGCAAATTCTTCCTTGGCAGAATGTTTGGACAAAGCAACAGGATTGCTTGGCTCGGTATGGCCAGTGCTAGTAATGACAACCTCATCCTCCTGAGTATCGCCGGTTTGCACTGGGGCTGTTGGCTTGTCAGTAGGGTTTGCTGGACCGGTGGATCTCTCAATCCGGATGGAGCCTGTGGGCTGATTGATAGGACCTGAGGCATCAGTAGGTCTCTCTTCAGCAATAAGATCGTCGTCTTGCTGCAGTGGATCGTTGGGTATATCCTCAGGAATAGCCGCTTCAAGATCAGGTGTCTTGCCTGGCTCAAGAACGGCATCTTGTTCGGCCGCTTTGTCCAGGCGGTCCTTCTTGCTTGGCCTAGGTTTGGCCCTGAAAAGAATAACAAAATCAAATACAGCATATGTTCTAAGGCAATGTGCTGCAAGTATCATAATAAGTATAGCTTACCCAAGCACCGTTTTGAGCGGTGGCAACTGAGTAGCCGATGACTCGCCAGAAGATGAGTGGGAAGTAACCTGGTAATCAGAGTCAGAGGGATTAAGAGGTTGACGAAAGCATCCCGCTTTAGGGCAATCACTGACAAGCAAATTAGAGACCTCTGAACGGCGTTTTCGAACCGGACTGTTCGGTAAACCGGCGGAGGTAACTACCTGGCCGCTGTGCCGGGTTGTGCGACGAGCTTCGTGCTGTTGGGTCTTCATATGAAATTTGGGATCCAAATAAGCAAGAGGATGAGAAAATTTAACTTTCCGGTTTGCCTGACGGATTTTTAGCGAAGGCAAAGGTTCTGAATCGGAAGAGAGAATAATTACCTCTGCAGCATCAGCGTGGCTGGCTTCGGCATCATCCTGACAAAGATCATCATCAATAAGACGCATGAAAAATAAGCCAAGTGAGTCCAGCTCTACCTCAAGGTCCGGACTATCCACATCATCATCAGGGGCCGGATTAGAAGATGCAGTAGTTCTTTTCCTGTGGGCAGTCTTCTTTACAGCTTTAGTCTTTTGCCAGGTTGCTCTTTCCGGTTTGTCTGGTTTTTCCGGTTTCTCCTGCGGCAATTTCTTGCTCCAAAACGGATCATTACCCTGATTACACAGACATTGATATTAAACAATGACCAGATATATCAATAATAGATTCAGCAAAAGGAAAAATCAAGATCTTACAGTTGGCGGTTTGTTGGCGGTACAAAAGGGAAGCAGGCTGTTTCTAGCACAGATATGTTCCGGTTCATTCAGCATCTTATTCACAGCCTCTGTGATTTCTTCATCGGTGAGCTGGATTTTGGAATGTCGCAGTGGGTCATCAACACTGCTGGTATACTCGCACATCAAACCGGAGCACTGACTAAGGGGCAGTATGCTCCATGATATCCAACAGCGAGCGAGATCAACCCCTGTTAAACCGTTGGCCATAAAGGCTCTGAGCTTCGATAGTTGAGGAGCATATTTGCTTCTCTCCTGGGCAGTCAATCTTTGCGGAAAAGGGTGTGTATTGCTGAGCCGCTCCGGACGAAAGCCGGGCAAGGGATTCTCACCAGCAGGGGAGGTGTCTTTGCAATAGAACCATGTCTGATTCCACTCTTTGGGGTGGCTGTGCAGTTTGGCGTGAGGGTATGTGACCTCTTTCCTTTTCTGGATCGCCACGCCACCCAACTCCGTATTGGAGCCGTCAATAAACTCAGTACGGCAGTTTAGATGGAAAAGGTCTCTGAACAATTCCACTGTGGGCTCTTCTTGAAAGAACGCTTCATAGAGCACTTGGAAGTGACACATATTTGTAACAGAATTGGGGCCAGTGTCTTGTGGATGGAGTTGGAAATCGGCCAAAACAACCCGGTAAAATTTAGAACCGGGCGGTTTAAAGCCCCGAGCTAAGTGATCTACGAAAACAACAACCTCTCCTTCTTGAGGAGTGGGAGGGCATTCTTTGCCAGGAGCCCTCCAATGGATGGTATCTTTGCTTCCTAAAGCGCCGATCAGGACTAGATCGTCCAGCTGAGCCTCTGTGACGCGAGAAGGAACCCAATTGCATTCATATACTTGCTTGGCCATGATGGAATCTACAAGGTAGAAGATCCCGGTTCAAAAATGCATTTGATCAAGGTACATTGGTATGTGCAATGTTAACCCGGAGACAGATCTAACTGAACCGGAGTTTTATGAAGCAACAACATCTGGCGGTTCAACAAGGGGACTAATGGTATATACCGGTTTGGCAATTTTTTTCTACAAGGTTAAACCGCCTGGTTTAAACATTGAAGCAGATGAGTAAGTTTTTAGAAACAGATTTCGTAAGATTTCTCTACAGCGATGGATCTGAAGCAAGTTCAGAAAAAAGATAAATATTCAGAGGTCCAAAAGGAGCAGTACCGAATCAATGAGCAAGACGTACATACAGATCTATGGTTTTGAGATGTGTAAGTGAAAGCAAAGGGTAAACAGCTACCATGGCACAGAATAAAGATTTGCGGAGCCATCTAAAGATCTATCGTATGAGCAGGAGGCAGACGATGAACACTGAAGAACTGTGAAACCCTGGGTCAGATCTGCGGGGGAAAGGATAGAAGATTTACTGGAGCTGAGGAAGACGCGGAAGGTTGCCGCGATGCTCTGGTGTGCTCAGGTTGATGCAGCGGCCAAGGTTGAGGCAGAGGTCGACGGCGGCGACAGAGCTCCGAGGCTGGCGACGCGAGGAAGACGAAGAAGGCACGAAGGGGAGAAAAGAAATGACCCTTCGGTCCTATTTATAAGGCGAAAGAACATGTGTCAGGCGCGACAATCAAGGGGCCACGAAACGGAGCTGTCGCCTCGATTTCCGTAGATCTATTAAACAAAGAAGCATAATGGATAGATTCGTTATGACAGGTGACGTCACTCCGGTTTACAGCAATCAGAGAAGATGACATCATGGCGGTTTACCAATTTATGAGAAGATGTTGAAGATGAAGCTTTTGTTAAAGGATTGACATGAACCCGTTCAAATCAATCTGGGGCCTAATGTTGGGGATATTACTGCTGGGCGTAAACCGGCCTACCTGGGCCGGGTCAACTTCATTAGTAGTTCAAGAGTGATAAAGACCAAGAAGGCAGATGAGGGCCTAAGGCCCGTAGCCGGTTCAAGACTTGTAGCTATAAACCGGGATTTGTATATAAACTTGTATTGTAAGTTAGGAATAAGGAGAGGCCAACCCGGAATACGAATATCGACCGGTGTTGGGACTCTGTGAACCGACGGGTGTCACCCGTGTATATAAGGGGACGACCCGGCGGTGGTTCAAGGACAACAGACAACAACTCGAGACATAGGCGAAGCTTGTTTGCTCCCTAGTCATCGAAACCCCATCAATTCCATCACAACTAGACGTAGGAGAGGTTGTTCATCCCTTGTACTAGTTCATCCTTAGCCCCTCATGAGGCCAATCCACCACAAAGCAGGAGTAGGGTCTTACACCGCAAGGTGGCCCGAACCTGGGTGAACTATCATGTTCATCTTCTTCCTTGTTCGCGTGAATCGAGCTAGGCCATGGGGCGATGAGTTGGTAGGCTGGATAGGTTGAGTTCTTCGCACACGCTCCAGAGTTCGAACCTTTCTTGGGTCTACGGAGCCCTGAATCCGACATTTAGCGCGCTAGGTAGGGGCGTGTCGAAGCCTCTCTTCCAGTGTTCGTTCCGCCGTTGTTCCCTCGCTCCTATGGTCGATGCTCGCCGTGTTCGTACCGAGCGTCGGGCGACTCGTGTCGCCCAGACAGGACAGGTGGGTAACGACGCTCCTCGCCGCTCCGCGTCCCCGATGGCTAACGCCGCCACTGACCATACTACTCGTGAATAAAAGGATTCGTCGTTGCCACACCGTCTATTGGGGATATTACTGCTGGGCGTAAACCGGCCTACCTGGGCCGGGTCAACTTCATCAGTAGTTCAAGAGTGATAAAGACCAAGAAGGCAGATGAGGGCCTAAGGCCCGTAGCCGGTTCAAGACTTGTAGCTATAAACCGGGATTTGTATATAAACTTGTATTGTAAGTTAGGACTAAGGAGAGGCCAACCCGGAATACAAATATCGACCGGTGTTGGGACTCTGTGAACTGATGGGTGTCACCCATGTATATAAGGGGACGACCCGGCGGCGGTTCAAGGACAACAGACAACAACTCGAGACATAGGCGAAGCTTGTTTGCTCCCTAGTCATCGAAACCCCATCAATTCCATCACAACTAGACGTAGGCTTTTACCTTCATTGAAGGGGCCGAACTAGTATAAACTCTCTTGCGTCCCTGTGTCCGCTTTAACCCCTTCAAGCTAACCCGTCGCGATGGATCCATGACTAAGTCCTTTCTCTAGGACATCTGCCGTGACAAAACCACGACATGTCCATGCGGCGCGACGGCCGTACCGCAACTCGATCACCCATTCCAGCCACGACGTCGTCTTCTCATGCTCGTCGCGGGCTGGCAAACGCGCAGGCTGCGTTGCTCATGGCACGTGAGCTTCTACATTACTGTCTGGCCAACAACCTCTATGACGATTGGCTCGGCCGCATTGCCGAGCTCGTCAATGCTGCCGGTGAGGCCCCTGCACCGCGGGCGACGTGGCTCACGGCGCGCCCCCTCCTCCCCCTCTGCACAGCGCGGACCCTGAGCCTAGGCGTGAGCATCCCAGTGCGACCCGCCATGCAGGGCGCTGGCGCATGATGAAGAAAGCTGCCAGGTGGTGCAGCGGCCCAAGGAGAAGCGCGCGCCCTTCCAGTGCCGCCACGTCAAGACCGCGTGCCACTAGAGGCGGTGGCGCGTGAGCGCCAAGATCAAGCTCCCCCATGCGGCAGGCACCTGAGAGTGGGGCAGGCTGTTGTGCTTTCACCCCGGAGCTGTGCCGCGTCGTTTGGCCTGGCAAGATCAAGCCGGATCTAGCACCATGTTACGACGGCACTCTTGATCCCACAAAATTTCTCTAGCTCTATGAGCTGAGCATCAAGGCGGCAAACGACAACGACAAGGTCATGCGGAACAGGTTCCCCATGGCCCTCAAGGATGGCGTGCGTTCTTGGCTCCTGAACGTCCCGGTGGGGTCAATCTCCTCCTGGGACGAGCTACGTGAGTGCTTCATCACTAACTTCCAGCGCACTCGTGACCGCGCTCCTCAAGCAGGCGACCTGCGGTGCATAAAGCAGCATGCGCTACTTCTCGAGTTTCCGTTGGTTTTTCCCTTGAAGAGGAAAGGGTGATGCGGCAAAGTAGAGATAAGTATTTCTCTCAGTTTGAGAATTGATGTATCAAACCAGTAGGACACAATGCACAAATCACCTAATACCCGCACAAACAATAAAACAACTTGCACCCAATGTGAAAAAGGGGTTGTCAATCTCTTCACGGTTACTTGCAAAAGTGAGATCTGATAGAGATAGATAAAAGATAAAGTAAATATTTTTGGTATTTTTGGTTTGTAGATCGGAAAGTAAAAGATTGCAAAATAGTAGATCGGAAACTAATATTGTAGATCGGAAACTTATATGAGGGAAAATAGACCCGGGGGCCATAGGTTTCACTAGAGGCTTCTCTCAAGATAGCAAATAATATGGTGGGTGAACAAATTACTGTCGAGCAATTTATAGAAAAGCGCAAAGTTATGAAGATATCTAAGGCAATGATCATGAATATAGGCATCACGTCTGTGTCAAGTAGACCGAAACGATTCTGCATCTACTACTATTACTCCACACATCGACCGCTATCCAGCATGCACCTAGAGTATTAAGTTCATAAAGAATGGAGTAACGCATTAAGTAAGATGACATGATGTAGAGGAATTAACTCAATCAATATGATGAAAACCCCATCTTTTTATCCTCGATGGCAACAATACAATACGTGCCTTGCTGCCCCTACTGTCACTGGGAAAGGACATCGCAAGATTGAACCCAAAGCCACACACTTCTCCCGTTGCAAGAAAAACCAATCTAGATGGCCAAACCGATAGTTCGAAGAGAATTACAAATATATCAAATCATGCATAAAATAATTCAGAGAAGATTCGAATAATATTCATAGATAAGCTGATCATAAATCCACAATTCATCGGATCTCGGCAAACACACTGCAAAAAGTATTACATCGAATAGATCTCCAAGAACATCGAGTGGAACATAGTATTGAGAATCAAAGAGAGAGAAGAAGCCATCTATCTACTAGCTATGGCCCGTAGGTCTGTGGTAAACTACTCACGCTTCATCAGAAGGGCAATAGGGTTGATGTAGAAGCCCTCCGTGATCGAATCCCCCTCCGGTAGGGTGTCGGAAAAGGTCCCTAGATGGGATCTCACGGGTACAGAAGGTTGCGGCGGTGACAAGTGTTTTCGTGGAAGGCTCTAGTGGTTTGGGGGATATTTGGGAATATATAGGCAAAAGAATTAGGCAAGGAGGGTCACGGGGGCCCCACAAGGGTGGGGGGCGCGCCCTCCGTCCTTGTGGCCGCCTCGTGTCTCCTCCGACTTCATCTCCAAGTCTCCTGGTTGTCTTCTAGTACAAGAAAAATCATCATGATGGTTTCATTCTGTTTGGACTCCGTTTGGTATTCCTTTTCTGCGAAACTCAAAAACAAGGAAAAAACAGGAACTGGCACTGGGCTCTAGGTTAATAGGTTAGTCCCAAAAATAATATAGAATAGCATATTAATGCAAATAAAACATCCAAAACCCATAATATAATAGCATGGAACAATCAACAATTATAGATACATTGGAGACGTATCAGCAGCTAGGAGAGAGACCTTGCACAAGTACATAAATCGCTTCACAAACGTTCCCTCAAGATACCAAAGGTGTCGGATGAGGCTATCATTTCGGCGTTCTCTGATGGTGTCCGGGATGTCAAGATGAAGGAGGAGCTCGCTATCCACGAGGACTTGTGTTCGGCTCTAGAGATGTTCAACATGGCAGTCAGGTGCGTGAGGGCCGAGGAAGGTCGCCTCTTGATACGTCTTCGTCATATCTATAATTTTTTTATTGTTCCATGCCAATATTCTACAACTTTTATATACTTTTGGCAACTTTTTATACTATTTTTGGGACTAACACATTGATCCAGTTCCTAGTGTCAGTTCCTGTTTGTTGCATGTTTTTTGTTTCGCAGAAAATCCATATCAAACGGAGTCCAAACGGGATAAAAACTTACACAGATTTTTTTGGAATATATGTGATTTTTGGGAAGGAGAATCAACGTGAGACGATGCCCGAGGGGGCCACGAGGCAGGGGCGCGCCCCAGGGGGTCAGGCGCGCCCTGGGCCCTCATGGCCTCCCCGTAAGGCGGTTGGTGCCCTTCTTTCTCCGCAAGAAAGCTAATATCCGGATAAAAATCGTGTCCAAAATTCAGCCCAATCATAGTTACGGATCTCCGTGAATTTATGAAACGGTGAAAGGGCAGAATCTGGAACGCAGAAATAGAGAGAGATAGAGAGACAGATCCAATCTCGGAGGGGTTCTCGCCCCTCCCATGCCATGGAGAACATGGACCAGAGGGGAAACCCTTCTCCCATCAAGGGAGAAGGTCAAGGAAGAAGAAGAAGAAGGGGGGCTCTCTCCCCCTCTCTTCTGGTGGCGCCGGAACGCCGCCGGGGCCATCATCATCACCGCAATCTACACCAACAACTTCACCGCCATCATCACCAACTCTTCCCCCCTCTATGCAGCGGTGTAACCCCTCTTTTACCCGCTGTAATATCTACTTAAACATGGTTCTCAGCGCTATATATTATTTCCCAATGATGTATGGCTATCCTATGATGTTTGAGTAGATCCGTTTTGTCCTATGGGTTAATTGATGATCGTGATTGGTTTGAGTTGCATGTTTTATTATTGGTGCTGTCCTATGGTTCTCTCCGTGTCGCGCAAGCGTGAGGGATCCCCACTGTAGGGTTTGTAATATGTTCATGATTTGCTTATGGTGGGTGGCGTGAGTGATATAAACACAGACCCGAGTAAGTAGGTTGTTTGCGTATGGGAATAAAGAGGACTTGATGCCTTATAATGCTATGGTTGGGTTTTACCTTAACGATCTTTAGTAGTTGTGGATGTTTGCTAGAGTTCCAATCATAAGTGCATATGATCCAAGAAGAGAAAGTATGTTAGCTTATGCCTCTCCCTCAAATAAAATTGCAATAATGATTACCTGTCTAGTTATCGATTGCCTAGGGACAAATAACTTTCTTGTGTGAAAAAAAGCTCTCTACTAAACCTAACTTAGTTGTGTCTTTATCTAAGCAGCCCCTACTTTTTATTCATGTGCTCTTTATTATCTTACAAACCTATCCAACAACACCTACAAAGAACTTATAGTTTCATACTTGTTCTAGGTAAAGCGAATGTCAAGCGTGCGTAGAGTTGTATCGGTGGTCGATAGAACTTGAGGGAATATTTTTTCTACCTTTAGCTCCTAGTTGGGTTCGACACTCTTACTTATCGAAAGAGGCTACAATTGATCCCCTATACTTGTGGGTTATCAAGACATTTTTCTAGCGACGTTGCCGAGGAGTCATAGCGTGGGCTGAATATTCTCGTGTGTGCTTGTTTTCTTTATCACTAAGTAATTTTTATTTGTTGTTCTAAGTCTTTCTCTATCTTTAGTTATCGATACGGAACACGAAATACCAAAAAAATTAGGTGTACTTGCTACTCATGGAGATGGGGAACCTCCTAAAACCTCGATGCTCATTATGTAAAAGAGATTATGTACTACTTTGATAATCCTGAGAAAACCCCATTCAATTATGTTATGGGAGACACGTTGGATCAACGTGAATACTTTAGGGATTATCGCTTGACTCAAAAAGGGAAACTATTATGGGATCAAATTTATATGTTGCATTGGTATGCTCGGAAACTATGCTTGAGATATGATTATACTTGTTGCTCTAGGATGAAGGCTCCACACCTTCCCGTTTCATGCGAATTTAATGATAATGAAACCTTAGCTTCACATGCTAATGGTATATATGATTACTATGATGCGGAACAAATAGAAGAATTTGTTCCTTTTATGGGTGCTTATGAAATTGGATCTTTGTTTAAAGAGTGTGAAAATCTTGATGATGCTGCTTACAGACCTGAAAATTTTGCTATACTTAGATATTGCTATGAGAATTATGAATTCAATTCCGATATTGATGATTTTATTGAGAGAGTCTCCGCTGTCCAAGAAGAGACTAATATTTTGCAGGAGTCTATGGAAGAAGAAATTGATGGAACTATGATCTCATTGGATGAAAAAGATGATGAGGAGAGCGAAGAACAAAAGGAGGAAGAGCGGATTAGTTACCCGTGCCCACCTTCTAATGAGGGTAACTCTTCAACTCATACATTGTTTAATTTCCCTTCGTGCTTACCGAAGGATGATTGCTATGATGATTGTTATGATCCCATTGATTCTTTTGAAATATCCCTTTTTGATGATGCTTGCTATGCTTGTGGCCAAGATGCCAATATGAATTATGCTTATGGAGATGAACTTGCTATAGTTCCTTATGTTAAACATGAAATTGTTGCTATTGCACCCACACATGATAGTTGCTACCTCTTGAGCTTGCATTGGATTTCCCCAAAGAGGAAGGGATGATGCAGCAGAGTAGCGTAAGTATTTCCCTCAGTTTTTGAGAACCAAGGTATCAATCCGGTAGGAGGTCACGCTCAAGTCCCTCGTACCTGCACAAAACGATAGCTACTCGTAACCAACGCGATTAGGGGTTGTCAATCCCTTCATGGTCACTTACGAGAGTGAGATCTGATAGATATAATATTTTTGGTATTTTTGGTATAGAGATGCAAAGTAAAAAGTAAAGGCAAAGTAAAAAAGCAAAACAAGATTAAAGTGATGGAGGTTGATATCATGAGAATAGACCCGGGGCCATAGGTTTCACTAGTGGCTTCTCTCAAGAGCATAAGTATTCTACGGTGGGTGAACAAATTACTGTTGAGCAATTGACAGAATTGTGCATAGTTATGAGAATATCTAGGCATGATCATGTATATAGGCATCACGTCCGTGACAAGTAGACCGAAACGATTCTGCATCTACTACTATTACTCCACTCATCGACCCCTATCTAGCATGCATCTAGAGTATTAAGTTAAAAACAGAGTAACACTTTAAGCAAGATGACATGATGTAGAGAGATAAATTCATGCAATATGAAATAAACCCCATCTTGTTATCCTCGATGGCAACGATGCAATACGGGCCGTGCTGCCCCTTCTGTCACTGGGAAAGGACACCGCAAGATCGAAACCAAAACTAAGCACTTCTCCCATGGCAAGAACTACCAATCTAGTTGGCTAAACCAAACGGATAATTCGAAGAGACTTGCAAAGATAACCAATCATACATAAAAGAATTCAGAGAAGATTCAAATGTTATTCATAGATAGACTTGATCACAAACCCACAATTCATCGGTCTCAACAAACACACTGCAAAAAGAAGAAGATTACATCGAATAGATCTCCACGAGAGAGGGGGAGAACTTTGTATTGAGATCCAAAAAGAGAGAAGAATCCATCTAGCTACTAACTATGGACCCGAAGGTCTGAGGTAAACTACTAACACTTCATCAGAGAGGCTATGATGATGTAGAAGCCCTCCGTGATGACAGCCCTCTCCGGCAGAGCTCCGGAACAGGCCCCAAGATGGGATCTCGTGGATACAGAAAGTTGTAGTGGTGGAATTAGGTTTTTGGCTCCGTATCTGTTCGTTTGGGGGTACGTAGGTATATATAGGAGGAAGGAGTACGTCGGTGGAGCACTGAGGGGCCCCGCGAGGCAGGGGGCGCGCCCTAGGGGGGGCGCCCCCACCCTCGTGACCGCCTCTTTGACTCCTTGGAGTAGGTTCCAGGTCTCCTGGATCACGTTCGGTGAAAAAATCACGTCCCCGAAGGTTTTATTCCGTTTGGACTCCGTTTGATATTCTGTTTCTCCGAAATACTGAAATAGGCAAAAAACAACAATTCTGGGCTGGGCCTTCGGTTAATAGGTTAGTCCCAAAAATAATATAAAAGTGGAAAATAAAGCCCAATATATTCCAAAACAGTAGATAATATGGCATGGAGCAATAAAAAATTATAGATACGTTGGAGACATATCAGGCATCCCCAAGCTTAATTCCTGCTCGTCCTCGAGTAGGTAAATGATAAAACGAGAATTTTTGATGCGGAGTGGTACTTGGCATAATTTCAATGCAAATCTTCTTAATTGTGATATGAATATTCAGATTCGAAAGATTCAAGACAAAAGTTTATATTGACATAAAAATAATAATACTTCAAGCATACTAACAAAGCAATTATGTCTTCTCAAAATAACATGGCCAAAGAAAGTTATCCCTACAAAATCATATAGTCTGGCTATGCTCTATCTTCACCACACAAAGTATTTAAATCATGCACAACCCTGATGACAAGCCAAGCAATTGTTTCATACTCTAACTTTTTCAAAACTTTTTCAATCTTCTCGCAATACATGAGCGTGAGCCATGGATATAGCACTATAGGTGGGATAGAATGGTGGTTGTGGAGAAGACAAAAAGGAGAAGATAGTCTCACATCAACTAGGCGTATCAATGAGCTATGGAGATGCCCATCAATAGATATCAATGTGAGTGAGTAGGGATTGCCATGCAACGGATGCACTAGAGCTATAAGTATATGAAAGCTCATCAAAAATAAACTAAGTGGGTGTGCATCCAACTTGCTTGCTCATGAAGACCTAGGGCAATTTGAGGAAGCCCATCATTGGAATATACAAGCCAAGTTCTATAAATGTAAAATTCCCACTAGTATATGAAAGTGATAACATGAGAGACTCTCTACTATGAAGATCATGGTGCTACTTTGAAGCACAAGTGTGGTAAAAGGATAGTAACATTGTCCCTTCTCTCTTTATCTCTCATTTTTTTTTATTTGGGCCTTTTCTCTCTTTTTATGGCCTCTTTTTTTTCTTTTTTGGGCTTCTTTGGCCTCTTTTATTTTTCGTCCGGAGTCTCATCCCGACTTGTGTGGGAATCATAGTCTCCATCATCCTTTCCTCACTGGGAAAATGCTCTAATAATGATGATCATCACACTTTTATTTTTCTTACAACTCAACAATTACAACTCGATACTTAGAACAAAATATGAATCTATATGAATGCCTCCGGCGGTGTACCGGGATAATACGACAATGATGGAGTGTGTCATAATAAACGGAACGGTGGAAAGTTGCATGGCAATATATCTCGGAATGGCTATGGAAATGCCATAATAGGTAGGTATGGTGGCTGTTTTGAGGAAGGTATATGGTGGGTGTATGATACCGGCGAAAGGTGCACGGTATTAGAGAGGCTAGCAAAGGTGGAAGGGTGAGAGTGCGTATAATCCATGGACTCAACATTAGTCATAAAGAACTCACATACTTATTGCAAAAATCTAGAAGTTATCAAAGCAAAGTATTACGCGCATGCTCCTATGGGGATAGATTGGTAGGAAAATACCATCGCTCGTCCCCGACCGCCACTCATAAGGAAGACAATCAATAAATAAATCATGCTCCGACTTCATCACATAACGGTTCACCATACGTGCATGCTACGGGAATCACAAACTTTAACACAAGTATTCTTTAAATTCACAACTACTCAACTAGCATGACTCTAATATTATCACCTCCATATCTCAAAACAATTATCATGTTTCAATCTTTTCTTAGTATTCAACACACTCAAAAGAAAGTTTCACAAATCTTGAATACCAAGCATATTATTATTAAGAAAATTACCATGCTATTAAGAGACTCTCAAAATAATTTAAGTGAAGAATGATAGATCAATAGTTTATTTAAAACAAATCCACCACCGTTCTCTAAAAGATCTAAGTGAAGCACATAGAGCAAAATTATAACGCTAAAAGATATAAGTGAAGCACATAGAGCAAAACTACATAGCTCAAAAGATATAAGTGAAGCACATAGAGTATTCTATCAAATTCTAATTCATGTATGGCTCTCTCAAAAGGTGTGTATAGAAAGGATGATTGTGGCACACTAAAACACAAAGACACAAATAATACAAGACGCTCCAAGCAAAACACATATCATGTTGGTGAATAAAAATATAGCTCCAAGTAAATTACCGATGGAAGTGGACGAAAGAGGGGATGCCTTCCGGGGCATCCCCAAGCTTTGACTCTTTGGTATCCTTGGATTATATTGGGGGTGCCATGGGAATCCCCAATATTAGGCTCTTGCCACTCCTTGTTCCATAATCCATCACAAGAATTCACCCAAAACTTGAAAACTTCACAACACAAAACTTAAAGTAGAAAACTCGTGAGCTCCGTTAGCAAAAGAAAACAAAAGACCACTTCAAGGTAATGTAATGAACTCATTATTTATTTATATTGGTGTTAAAACTACTGTATTCCAACTTCTATATGGATTATAAACTATTTTACTAACCATAGATTCATCAAAATAAGCAAACAACACACGAAAAACAGAATCTGTCAAAAACAGAATAGTCTGTAGTAATCTGTATCTAGCGCAAGATCTGGAACCCCGAAAATTATAAAATAAATTTCTGGACGTGAGTAATTTATAAATTAATCATCTGAAAAAATAATTAACTAAATATCTCTCTTAAAATAAAAATGACAGCAGTTCTCGTGAGCGCTAAAGTTTCTGTTTTTACAGCAAGTTCAACAAGACTTTCCCCAAGTCTTCCCAACGGTTCTACTTGGCACAAACACTAATTAAACACAAAAAACACAACCAAAACAGAGTCTAAATAATTTATTTATTACTAAACAGGAGCAAAAAGTAAGGAATAAAAATATAATTGGGTTGCCTCCCAACAAGCGCTATCGTCTAACGCCCCTAGCTAGCCATAAAAGCGAGGATAGATCTAGGTATTGCCATCTTTGGTGGGCAATCCATAAGTGGCTCTCATGATAGTTTCATATGGCAATTTTATTTTCTTTCTTGGAAAGTGTTCCATGCCCTTTTTTAATGGAAATTGAAATCTAATATTCCCTTCCTTCATAACAATAATCTCACCAACCGTTCTAAGGAAAGGTCTACCAAGAATAATAGGGCAAGAAGGATTGCAATCTGTATCAAGAACAATGAAATCTACGGGCACATAATTTATATTTGAAACAATAAGAACATCATTAATCCTTACCATAGGTTTCTTAATAGTAGATCCGGAAGATTCAAGTTTAGAGAGCAATTATCAAAATTGCAGAAATCTAGCAAATCACACAAAGTTTTGGGGGTAGTGGAGACACTAGCACCCAAATCACACAAAGCATAAAAATCATGATCTTTAATTTTAATTTTAATAGTTGGTTCCCACTCATCATAGAGTTTTCTAGGGATAGAAACTTTCAACTCAAGTTTTTCTTCATAAGATTGCATCAAGGCATCAACAATATGTTCGGTAAAGGCTTTCTTTTGACTATAAGCATGTGGAGAATTTAGCACCGATTGCAACAAGGAAATACAATCAATTAAAGAGCAAATTTAATAATTAAATTCCTTGAAATCCAATATAGTGGGTTTAGCAACATCTAGATTTTTATTTCTTTCAATCCCGCTTTCATCAATTTCATCATAAAGATCTAAATACTCCGAATTTTTAGAATGCCTTCTAGGTAAAGGGAGATCATATTCAGTTTCATCAAGATTCAAATTGCAAAACAAAGATTTAATAGGAGACACATCAATAACTTTTAGATCTTCATCTTGATTTTCATAGGAATTGGAAGAACATGCTTTAATAAAGGCATCTTTGGAAGCACGCATCCTAGTGGTTCTTTCCTTGCACTCATCAATGGAAATTCTCATGGCTTTGAGAGACTCGTTGATATCATGCTTAGGAGGAATAGATCTAAGCTTTAAAGAATCAATCTCAAGAGAAATTCTATCAACGTTCCTAGCCAAATCATCAACTTTAAGCAATTTCTCTTCAAGCAAAGCATTAAAATTCTTTTGTGAATTCATAAACTCTTTAACACTATTCTCAAATTCAGAGGGCATCTTATTATAATTTCCATAAGAGTTGTTGTAGGAATTTCCATGATTATTAGAAGGATTACTAGGATATGGCCTAGGATTACAATTCCCTCTATAAGCGTTGTTACCAAAATTATTCCTACCAACAAAATTCACATCCATAGATTCATTGTTATTCTTAATGAAAGTAGACAAAGGCATATCATTAGGATCAGAAGAAACACTCTTAGTAGCAAATAATTTCATAAGTTCATCCATCTTTCCACTCAAAACATTGATTTCTTCTATCGCATGCACTTTTTTATTAGAAGATCTTTCAGTATGCCATTGAGAATAATTAACCATAATATTATCTAGGAGTTTGGTAGCATCTCCTAAGGTGATTTCCATAAAAGTGCCTCCCGCGGCCGAATCTAAAAGATTTCTAGAAGCAAAATTCAATCCGGC
Source organism: Triticum urartu (assembly GCF_056163025.1). NCBI lineage: Eukaryota > Viridiplantae > Streptophyta > Magnoliopsida > Poales > Poaceae > Triticum > Triticum urartu. The sequence goes on from NC_141879.1 coordinate 502,898,290, forward strand.
GTAAAATTTTTGTATAATAATCCACAAATTCAAACCATGAGTAGGGCAATTACCTATCATTAATTTCATTCTCTCCCAAGCTTGTGCAACATGTTCATGATCAAGTTGCTTAAAGTTCATAATATCGTTTCTAAGAGAGATGATCTTAGCGGGAGGGAAATACTTCGAGATAAAAGCATCTTTGCACTTGTTCCAATAATCAATACTATTTATAGGCAAAGACGAAAACCAACCTTTAGCACGATCTCTAAGCGAAAAAGGAAATAGCTTCAATTTAACGACATCATTATCAACATCTTTTTTTCTTTTGCATATTACATAAATCAACGAAGCTATTCAGATGAGTAGCAGCATCTTCACTAGGAAGGCCGGCGAATTTATCTTTCATAACAAGATTCAACAAGGCAGTATTGATTTCGCAAGATTCAGTATTGGCAAGAGGAGCAATCGGAGTGCTAAGGAAATCATTATTATTGGTATTGGTGAAGTCACACAATTTGGTAGTATCTTGAGCCATTGCGACAAACAAGCAATCCAACACACGAGCAAACAAAAGGCAAGCGGGCAAAAAGAAGCACATAGAGAGGGCGGATAGAGAGAGAGGGTGAATACAACGGCAAGGGTGAAGTGGGGGAGAGGAAAACAAGAGGCAAATGGAAAATAATGTAATGCGAGAGATAGGGATTGTGATGGGTACTTGGTATGTTGACTTTTTGCGTAGACTCCCCGGCAACGGCGCCAGAAATCCTTCTTGCTACCTCTTGAGCTTGCGGTGGATTTCCCCGAAGAGGAAGGGATGATGCAGTAGAGTAGCGTAAGTATTTCCCTCAGTTTTTGAGAACCAAGGTATCAATCCAGTAGGAGGCCACGCTCAAGTCCCTCATACCTGCACAAAACGATAGCTACTCACAACCAACGCGATTAGGGGTTGCCAATCCCTTCACGGTCACTTACGAGAGTGAGATCTGATAGATATAATATTTTTGGTATTTTTGGTATAGAGATGCAAAGTAAAAAAGTAAAGGAAAAGTAAAAAAGCAAAACAAGATTAAAGTGATGGAGATTGATATGATGAGAATAGACCCGGGGGCCATAGGTTTCACTAGTGGCTTCTCTCAAGAGCATAAGTATTCTACGGTGGGTGAAAAAATTACTATTGAGCAATTGACAGAATTGAGCATAGTTATGAGAATATCTAGGCATGATCATGTATATAGGCATCACGTCCGTGACAAGTAGACCGAAACGATTCTGCATCTACTACTATTACTCCACTCATTGACCGCTATCCAGCATGCATCTAGAGTATTAAGTTAAAAATAGAGTAACGCTTTAAGCAAGATGACATGATGTAGAGAGATAAATTCATGCAATATGAAATAAACCCCATCTTGTTATCCTCGATGGCAACGATGCAATACGTGCCTTGCTGCCCCTTCTGTCACTGGGAAAGGACACCACAAGATCGAACCCAAAGCTAAGCACTTCACCCATGGCAAGAACTACCAATCTAGTTGGCCAAACCAAACGGATAATTCGAAGAGACTTGCAAAGATAACCAATCATACATAAAAGAATTCAGAGAAGATTCAAATATTATTCATAGATAGACTTGATCATAAACCCACAATTCATCGGTCTCAACAAACACACCGCAAAAAGAAGAAGATTACATCGAATAGATCTCCACGAGAGAGGGGGAGAACTTTGTATTGAGATCCAAAAAGAGAGAAGAAGCCATCTAGCTACTAACTATGGACCCGAAGGTCTAAGGTAAACTACTCACACTTCATCGGAGAGGCTATGATGATGTAGAAGCCCTCCGTGATGACGTCCCTCTCCGGCGGAGCTCCGGAACAGGCCCCAAGATGGGATCTCGTGGATACAGAAAGTTTCGTCGGTGGAATTAGGTTTTTGGCTCCGTATCTGTTCGTTTGGGGGTACGTAGGTATATATAGGAGGAAGGAGTACGTCGGTGGAGCACCGAGGGGCCAACGAGGTAGGGGCGCCCCCACCCTCATGATCGCCTCTTTGACTCCTTGGAGTAAGGTCCAAGTCTCCTAGATCACGTTCGGTGAGAAAATCACGTTCCCGAAGGTTTTATTCCGTTTGGACTCCGTTTGATATTCTGTTTCTCCGAAATACTGAAATAGGAAAAAAGACAGCAATTCTGGGCTGGGCCTCCGGTTAACAGGTTAGTCCCAAAAATAATATAAAAGTGGAAAATAAAGCCCAATATAGTCCAAAACAGTAGATAATATATCATGGAGCAAGCAAAAATTATAGATACATTGCAGACGTATCAGGCATCCCCAAGCTTAATTCCTGCTCGTCCTCGAGTAGGTAAATGATAAAAAAGAGAATTTTTGATGCGGAGTGCTACTTGGCATAATTTCAATGCAAATCTTCTTAATTGTGATATGAATATTCAGATTCGAAAGATTCAAGACAAAAGTTTATATTGACATAAAAATAATAATATTTCAAGCATACTAACAAAGCAATTATGTCTTCTCAAAATAACATGGCCAAAGAAAGTTATCCCTACAAAATCATATAGTCTGGCTATGCTCTATCTTCACCACACAAAGTATTTAAATCATGCACAACCCCGATGACAAGCCAAGAAATTGTTTCATACTCTAACTTTTTCAATCTTCACGCAATACATGAGCGTGAGCCATGGATATAGCACTATAGGTGGGATAGAATGGTGGTTGTGGAGAAGACAAAAAGGAGAAGATAGTCTCACATCAACTAGGCGTATCAACGAGCTATGGAGATGCCCATCAATAGATATCAATGTGAGTGAGTAGGGATTGCCATGCAACGGATGCACTAGAGCTATAAGTATATGAAAGCTCATCTAAAAGAAACTAAGTGGGTGTGCATCCAACTTGCTTGCTCATGAAGACCTAGGGCAATTTGAGGAAGCCCATCATTGGAATATACAAGCCAAGTTCTATAAATGTAAAATTCCCACTAGTATATGAAAGTGATAACATGAGAGACTCTCTACTATGAAGATCATGGTGCTACTTTGAAGCACCAGTGTGGTAAAAGGATAGTAACATTGTCCCTTCTCTCTTTTTCTCTCATTTTTTTATTTGGGCCTTTTCTCTTCTTTTTTTATGGCCTCTTTTTTTCTTTTTTTGGGCTTCTTTGGCCTCTTTTATTTTACGTCTGGAGTCTCATCCCGACTTGTGGGGGAATCATAGTCTCCATCATCCTTTCCTCACTGGGACAATGCTCTAATAATGATGATCATCACACTTTTATTTTTCTTACAACTCAACAATTACAACTCGATACTTAGAACAAAATATGACTCTATATGAATGCCCCACAAGAACAGAACAAAAACTTTGGCTGTAGTGCGTGATTTTACATTTTTTTACTGGAACGTCAAACAGTTCTGAATCTATTTGCACTATCTTTCTATACAAATTTTTTACTTTTGCTAATTTTTTCAGAGTTTTTGGAGTATCAGAAGTATGGTGAATGTTCAGATTAGTACATACTTTCCTGTTTAAGACAGATTCTCTTTTTGATGCATAGTTTGCTTGTTTTGATGAAACTATCAATTTCTATCAGTGGATTAAGCCATGGAAAAGTTATATTACAGTAGCTATAATGAAAAAACAAAATATGAATTGGTTTGCAACATTACTTAGAGTAGTGATTTGCTTTATTATACTAACGGATCTTACCGAGCTTTCTGTTTAGTTTTGTGTGATTGAAGTTTTCAAGTTTTGGGAGAGATCACGATGGATGAAGGAATAAGGAGTGGCAAGAGCCTAAGCTTGGGGATGCCTGAGGCACCCCTAGGAAATATTCAAGGACTCCCAAGCAACCAAGCTTTGGGATGCCCCGGAAGGCATCCCCTCTTTCTTCTAACAATCATCGGTAAGTTTACTTGGAGCTATATTTTTATTCGTCACATGATATGGGTAAATCTTGGAGTGTCTTTTGCATTTAGTTTTCAATTTACTTTGATGCACCATGCTGGTATGAGATAGTCCTTGGTTGATTTATAGAATGCTCATTGCACTTCACTTATATCTTTTGAGTATGGCTTCATAGAATGCTTCATGTTCTTCACTTATATCATTTGAAGTTTGGATTGCCTGTTTCTCTTCACATAGAAAACCGCCATTTGTAGAATGCTCCTTTGTTTCACTTATATTTTTTAGAGCGTGGGCATATATTTTGTAGAAAGAATCAAACTCTCTTGCTTCACTTATATCTATTTAGAGAGATGACAGGAATTGGTCATTCACATGGTTAGTCATAAAATCCTACATAAAACTTGCAGATCACTGAATATGATATGTTTGATTCCTTGCAATAGTTTTGCGATATAAATATGGTGATATTAGAGTCATGCTAGTGGGTAGTTGTGGATTGTAGAAATACTTGTGTTAAAGTTTGTGATTCCCGTAGCATGCACGTATGGTGAACCGTTATGTAATGAAGTTGGAGCATGAGGTATTTATTGATTGTCTTCCTTATGAGTGGCGGTCGGGGACGAGCGATGGTCTTTTCCTACCAATCTATCCCCCTAGGAGCATGCGCGTAGTACTTTGTTTCGATGACTAATAGATTTTTGCAATAAGTATGTGAGTTCTTTATGACTAATGTTGAGTCCAAGGATTATACGCACTCTCACCCTTCCATCATTGCTAGCCTCTTCGGCACCGTTCATTGCCCTTTCTCACCTCGAGAGTTGGTGCAAACTTCGCCGGTGCATCCAAAACTCGTGATACGATATGCTCTATCACACATAAGCCTCCTTATATCTTCCTCAAAACAGCCACCATACCTACCTATTATGGCATTTCCATAGCCATTCCGAGATATATTGCCATGCAACTTTCGTCATCATCATATACATGACTTCAACATTTACTGTCATATTGCTTTGCATGATCGTAAGATAGCTAGCATGATGTTTTCATGGCTTGTCCGTTTTTGATGTCATTGCTACGCTAGATCATTGCACATCCCGGTACACCACCGGAGGCATTCATATAGAGTCATATCTTTGTTCTAGTGTCGAGTTGTAATATTGAGTTGTAAGTAAATAAAAGTGTGATGATCATCGTTATTAGAACATTGTCCCATGATCAAAATAAAAGTGTCCAAAGAAGCCCCCCCCCCCCAAAGATAAGAGGCCAAAGAAGCCTACAAAAAAAGAAAAAAAGAAAAAAAGAGAAGGGACAATGTTACAATCCTTTTACCACACTTGTACTTTAGAGTAGCACCATGTTCTTCATATAGAGAGTCTCTTGAGTTATCACTTTCATATACTAGTGGGAATTTTCATTATAGAACTTGGTTTGTATATTCCAACAATGGGCTTCCTCAAATGCCCTAGGTCTTCATGAGCAAGCAAGTTGGATGCACACCCACTTAGTTTCAGTTTGAGCTTTCATACACGTATAGCTCTTAGTGCATCCGTTGCATGGCAATCCCTATTCCTCACATTGACATCAATTGATGGGAATCTCCATAGACCGTTGATTAGCCGCGTCAATGTGAGACTTTCTCCTTTTTTGTTTTCTTCACACAACCTCCGCCATCATATTCTATTCCACCTATAGTGCTATGTCCATGGCTCACGCTCATGTATTGCGTGAAAGTTGAAAAGGTTTGAGAACGTCAAAAGTATGAAACAATTGCTTGGATTGTCATCGGGGTTGTGCATGATTTGAATATTTTGTGTGGTGAAGATGGAGCATAGCCAGACTATATGATTTTGTAGGGATAACTTTCTTTGGCCATGTTATTTTGAAAAGACATGATTGCTTTATTACTATGCTTGAAGTATTATTGTCTTAATGTCAAATGATAGACTATTGCTTTGAATCACTCATTTATTAATATTCATGCCATGATTAGATTACATGATCAAGATTATGCTAGGTAGCATTCCACATCAAAAATTATCTTTTTTATCATTTACCTACTCGAGGACGAGTAGGAATTAAGCTTGGGGATGCTGATACGTCTTCGTCGTATCTATAATTTTTGATTGTTCCATGCCAATATTCTACAACTTTTATATACTTTTGGCAACTTTTTATACTATTATTGGGACTAACATATTGATCTAGTGCCCAGTGCCAGTTCCTATTTGTTGCATGTTTTTTGTTTCGCAGAAAATCCATATCAAACGGAGTCCAAACGGGATAAAAACTGACAGAGATTTTTTTTGGAATATATATGATTTTTGGGGAGAAGAATCAATGCGAGACGATGACCGAGGGGGCCACGAGGCAGGGGGCTGCGCCCTGGGCCCTCGTGGCTGCCCCATAATGCGGTTGGTGCCCTTCTTTCGCCGCAAGAAAGCTAATATCCGGATAAAAATCGTGTCCAAAATTCAGCCCAATCGGAGTTACGGATCTCCCGGAATTTAAGAAACGGTGAAAGGGCAAAATCTGGAACGCAAAAACAGAGAGAGATAGAGAGACAGATCCAATCTCGGAGGGGCTCTCGCCCCTCCCATGCCATGGAGGCCATGGACCAGAGGGGAAACCCTTCTCCCATCTAAGGAGAAGGTCAAGGAAGAAGAAGAAGGGGGGCTCTCTCCCCCTATCTTCCGGTGGCGCCGGAACGCCGCCGGGGCCATCATCATCACCGCAATCTACACCAACAACTTCACCGCCATCATCACCAACTCTTCCCCCCCTCTATGCAGCGGTGTAACCCCTCTTTTACCCGCTGTAATGTCTACTTAAACATGGTGCTCAACGCTATATATTATTTCCCAATGATGTATGGCTATCCTATGATGTTTGAGTAGATCCGTTTTGTCCTATGGGTTAATTGATGATCGTGATTGGTTTGAGTTGCATGTTTTATTATTGGTGCTGTCCTATGGTTCTCTCCGTGTCGCGCAAGCGTGAGGGATCCCCACTGTAGGGTTTGCAATATGTTCATGATTTGCTTATGGTGGGTGGCGTGAGTGATATAAACACAGACCCGAGTAAGTAGGTTGTTTGCGTATGGGAATAAAGAGGACTTGATGCCTTATAATGCTATGGTTGGGTTTTACCTTAACGATCTTTAGTAGTTGTGGATGTTTGCTAGAGTTCCAATCATAAGTGCATATGATCCAAGAAGAGAAAGTATGTTAGCTTTCTTGTGTGACAAAAAGCTCTCTACTAAACTTAACTTAGTTGTGTCTTTATCTAAATAGCCCCTACTTTTTATTCACGTGCTCTTTATTATCTTGCAAACCTATCCAACAACACCTACAAAGTATTTCTAGTTTCATACTTGTTCTAGGTAAAGCGAACGTCAAGCGTGCGTAGAGTTGTATCGGTGGTCGATAGAACTTGAGGGAATATTTGTTCTACCTTTAGCTCCTCATTGGGTTCGACACTCTTACTTATCGAAAGAGGCTACAATTGATCCCCTATGCTTGTGGGTTATCACCTCTCCCTTCTAGAGCTTCCGGAGGTCGATCCTGAAGACAAGAAGGCCAAGGCTAAGAAAGTGAAGCGTAAGGGTCCCGCCGTGCTGGCTGCGGAGCCCGAGATGAAGCATGGACGTGACCACGACAAGACCCCAGGGACAACCGCCCGTTCTGCATCTTCCACAACATCCATAGCCACAACACCAACGACTGCCAGGAGCTTAGGGCAATTCGTGACGGGCGCCTTGGCCGCCGCCCCGAGCGCAGCAATCGCGTCTACGCCCGCGGAGGAGGCCGCGGTGGAGGCCACTGGGACAACCGCGACCCCTGTCAGGACTAGCGCGCCCAACCCCGTGAGGACCGCTGGCAGGGCCAGCCTCATGATGCCCCCTGGCGAGACCAGCCTCGTGAGGAATGTCCTCAGGGCAATGCCAGCCTCCCTCCGCTGCTGCCGCGGCCAAGGAGAAACAACGACAACCACCAAGATGATGGGGCTCGGGGATTCCAAGAGCCTCGCATGATCGTCTACATCCTGGGTGGCGCTCAGGCTCCCGCTTCTCATCACATCTTCAAGCAGTTTGCTCGGGAGGTGAACGTGGCCCTTCCCAAGCTTGAGGAATCGTGTCCCCTCGGGTGGTTCAAGCACACCATCACGTTTGACTCCATGGACCAACTCAAGTGCTGAGCTGCCGCTGGCGCTCTCCCGATGCTTTGCACGCCAACCATCAACAACATCCTCATCACCAAAACCCTCATTGATGGCGGTGTGGGGCTCAACGTTCTTTCCATCGAGACGTTTGAGACGCTCCAAGTGCCCTACGACCAACTTCTGCCTACCAAGCCTTTCTCAGGAGTGACCGATGGCTCCACCATTCCCATAGGGCAGATCCGCCTCCCTGTCACCTTCGGCAAGCGCGACAACTACCACACCGAGCTCATCGACTTCAACGTGGCCCACATCGGCCTCCCGTACAATGCCATCCTTGGGTATCCAGCCCTCACCAAATTCATGGCAGCAACTCACCACGGCTACAATGTCCTCAAGATGCCGGGAAGTGGCGGTATCATCATGGGCGCCTGCGACGAAAAGGATGCGGTGTGCTCCCTCGAGCACGCCTATCAGGCTGCAGTGGTCGAGAACTCTGACGACGAGGGTGCCATCCTGCCTCCATAGGTCATCCCCAAGAAGAAGAAGCACCTCCTCCTCAAGGGCTATTAGGAGGCTGAGGCGCCTGCCGAACATGCCACAAGCTCCGCGCCCACTCCTGGGGCGTTGTTCCCTCTCGCATAGGGAGGCGCACCCGGCACCACCCTCAGGACGGGCTCGGGGGCTCTCATCTAGAGGGCCTCTGACCTGACCAAGCACCACATGGAGGCGTGCTTCGACACGCGCCTCCGTGAGTAAGGCGTGAGGCGCCAGGTGATACGTCTCCAACGTATCTATAATTTTTGATTGTTCCATGCTGTTATATTATCAATCTTGGATATTTTATAATCATTTTATAGTCATTTTATATCATTTTTTCGTACTAACCTATTGACATAGTGCCAAGTGCCAGTTGTTGTTTTTTGCACGTTTTTTACATCACAGGAAATCAATACCAAACGGAGTCCAAATGCAACGAAACTTTACGGAGATTTTTTATGGACCAGAAGACACCTAATGAGCCAAGGCAGACCCTGGGGGTGCTCCGAGGAGAGCACAACCCACCAAGGTGCGCCAGGAGTCCCAAGCGCGCCCTGGTGGGTTGAGCCCACCTCGGGTGCCTCTCGGACCGCCTCTTTGCTCTATAAATACCCCAATATTCCCAAAACCCTAGGGGAGTTGACGAAATATTGATCCAGCTACCACAGAGTCCAGAACCACCAGATCCAATCTAGACACTGCTACCTCTTGAGCATGTGTTGGTTTTCCCTTGAAGAAGAAAGGGTGATGCAGCAAAGTAGCGTAAGTATTTCCCTCAGTTTATGAGAACCAAGGTATCAATCCAGTAGGAGACAACGCACAAGCCACCTAGTACCTGCACAAACAATCAAGAACCTTGCAACCAATGCGATAAAGGGGTTGTTAATCCCTTCACGGTCACTCGCAAAAGTGAGATCTAATAAAGATAGTAAGGTAAATATTTTTGGTATTTTTGTTGTATAGCTTGGAAAGTAAAGATTGCAAAATAGTAAACGAGATGCGATATAAATAAAAGAGATGCAATATAATAAGAAAGAGACCCGAGGGCCATAGGTTTTGCTAGTGGCTTCTCTCAAGATAGCATGTATTATGGTGGGTGAACAAATTACTATTGAGAAATTGACAAAATTGAGCATAGTTATGAGAATATCTAGGCATGATCATGTATATAGGCATCACGTCCGTGACAAGTAGACCGAAACGATTCTGCATCTACTACTATTACTCCACTCATCGACCGCTATCCAGCATGCATCTAGAGTATTAAGTTAAAATAGAGTAACGCTTTAAGCAAGATGACATGATGTAGAGAGATAAATTCATGCAATATGAAATAAACCCCATCTTGTTATCCTCGATGGCAACGATGCAATACGTGCCTTGCTGCCCCTACTGTCACTGGGAAAGGACACCACAAGATTGAACCCAAAGCTAAGCACTTCTCCCATTGCAAGAAAGATCACTCTAGTAGGCCAAACTAAACTGATAATTCGAAGAGACTTGCAAAGATACCAAATCATGCATATAAGAATTCAGAGAAGAACCAAATAATATTCATAGATAATCTTGTTCATAAACCCACAATTCATCAGATCTCGGCAAACACACCGCAAAAGAGTATTACATCGAATAGATCTCCAAGAACATCGAGGAGAACTTTGTATTGAGAATCAAAGAGAGAGAATAAGCCATCTAGCTAATAACTATGGACCCGAAGGTCTGTGGTAAACTACTCACGCTTCATCGGAGAGGCTATGGTGTTGATGTAGAAGCCCTCTGTGATCGATTCCCCCTCCGGCAGATCGCCGGAAGAGGCCCCAAGATGGGATCTCACGGATACAGAAGGTTCTGGCGGTGGAAAAGTGGTTTTGTGGCTCCCTGCGATAGATCTCCGGTATAAAGTATATATAGGCGGAAGAAGTGCGTCGGTGGACCTATGAGGGGCCCACGAGGGTGGGGGTGTGCCTACCCCCCTAGGCAAGCCCTCCTGCCATGTGGCTACCTTGTGGCGTTCCAGACTTCAACTCCAAGTCTTCTGGTTTGCTTTCGGTCCAAGAAAGATCAATGCGAAGGTTTCATTCCATTTGGTATTCCTTTCTGCGAAACTCTAAACTAGGCAAAAAACAAAAAAAACTAGCACTGGGCCTCCGGTTAATAGGTTAGTCCCAAAAATAATATAAAAGAGCATATTAAAGCCCATTAAACATCCAAAACAGATAATATAATAGCATGGAACAATCAAAAATTATAGGTACGTTGCAGACGTATCAAGCATCCCCGTGCTTAATTCCTGCTCGTCCTCGAGTAGGTAAATGATAAAAACAGAATTTTTGATGTGGAATGCTACCTAACATAATTATCAATGTAATTTTCTTTATTGTGGCATGAATGTTCAGATCCGAAAGATTCAAAACAAAAGTTTAATATTGACATAAAAATAATAATACTTCAAGCATACTAACAAAGTAATCATGTCTTCTCAAAATAACATACCCAAAGAAAGCTATCCCTACAAAATCATATAGTCTTGATATGCTCTATCTTCATCACACAAAATATTTAAATCATGCACAACCCTGATGACAAGCCAAGCAATTGTTTCATCCTTTTGATGTTCTCAAAGTTTTTCAATCTTCACGCAATACATGAGCATGAGCCATGGACATAGCACTATAGGTGGAATAGACTGGTGGTTGTGGAGAAGACAAAAGGAGAAGATTGTCTCACATCAACTTGGCGTATCAACGGGCTATGGAGATGCCCATCAATACATATCAATGTGAGTGGGTAGGGATTGCCATGCAACGGATGCACTAGAGTTATAAGTGTATGAAAGCTCAAAAAGAAACTAAGTGGGTGTGCAACCAACTTGCTTGCTCACGAAGACCTAGGGCATTTTGAGGAAGCCCATCATTGGAATATATAAGCCAAGTTCTATAATGAAAAATTCCCACCACTATATGAAAGTGACAACATAGGAGACTCTCTATCATGAAGATCATGGTGCTACTTTGAAGCACAAGTGTGGAAAAAGGATATTAGCATTGCCCCTTCTCTCTTTTTCTCTCATTTTTTATTTGGGCCTTTCTCTCTCTTTTTTATGGCCTTTTTTTCCTTTTTTTATTTTTTTCATCCAAAGTCTCATCCCGACTTGTGGGGGAATCATAGTCTCCATCACCCTTTCCTCACTGGGACAATTCTCTAGTAATGAAGATCATCACACTTTTATTTACTTACAACTCAAAAATTACAACTCGATACTTAGAACAAAATATGACTCTATGTGAATGCCTCCGGCGGTGTACCAGGATGTGCAATGATTCAAGAGTGACATGTATGAAAGAATTATGAAGGTGGCTTTGCCACAAATACGATGTCAACTACATGATCATGCAAAGCAATATGACAATGATGGAGCATGTCATAATAAACAAAACAGTGGAAAGTTGAATGGCAATATATCTCGGAATGGCTATGGAAATGCCATAATAGGTAGGTATGGTGGCTGTTTTGAGGGAGGTAAATGGTGGGTTTATGGTACCGGCGAAAGTTGTGTGGTGTTAGAGAGGCTAGCAATGGTGGAAGGGTGGGAGGGCGTATAATCCATGGACTCAACATTAGTCATAAAGAACTCACATACTTATTGCAAAAATCTATTAGTTATCGAAACAAAGTACTACGCGCATGCTCCTAGGGGGATAGATTGGTAGGACAAGACCATCGCTCGTCCCCGACCGCCACTCATAAGGAAGACAATCAAAAAATAAATCATGCTCCGACTTCATCACATAATGGTTCACCATACGTGCATGCTATGGGAATCACAAACTTTAACACAAGTATCTCTCAAGTTCACAACTACTCAACTAGCATGACTCTAATATCACCATCTTCATATCTCAAAACAATCATAAGGAATCAAACTTCTCATAGTATTCAATGCACTTTATATGAAAGTTTTTATTATACCCATCTTGGATGCCCATCATATTAGGGCTAGTTTTATAGCCAAAGCAAATTACCATGTTGTTCTAAAAGACTCTCAAAATAATATAAGTGAAGCATGAGAGATCAATAATTTCTATAAAATAAAACCACCACCGTGCTCTAAAAAGATATTAGTGAAGCACTAGAGCAAAATTATCTAGCTCAGGTAAGAATGGCTCCCCCACCGCCACCCCCACCCTCATCGTTAGGCTCTCCGGCGATCTCTCTCCTTAGACACTAATCCCCCAAACCAATCCACTCATCCTCTCCGGCGTCTCGTCCTCTATACGAGGATCACCATCTTACATGGATCAGGGCTCTGGTTCCACCCTTGGCTTGGATTTCTCCAAGGGGTTGGCTTTTGCAAATGAGATCTATAGATCTTGTGGCGTCTCGGTTCATCCTTCGGATGACACGGGTTCTTTCATCATGGTGGTATCTTTTAGTAGGCATGATTTTTGCCTCTTCGATGATTCGGTGGTTGCGGCACTAGAGGCAGCTATTGGTGGATCGGCAATTGAATTCAGGGTTTCCAATATACGTGACAAGGTATTCTCCTTTCATGTTCCATGCAAAAAAGTTGGACTATACGTTGTTGCCCTTCAATCTTTTGCTTGTGAGCACTTTAAGTGTTTCTTCCACCTATGGGCCATGGTGGTCCTAATTGGAGGCGTGAGGTTTTGATTTGGAGAAAGGAATGTGATGCTGAATGGGTTTTTGTTAGCCCTACCAAACGTCGTGCTACAATTGGCATGATGGCCATGCATAAGCCTCCTGTCAAATCTTCTTTGAAGTCTGCATCTAGTTGCAGGAAGAAACTCTCTTTTGCCACATTTCAGAATTATCCTGCTGCTACCTCTTTGAAAGATCGTGGATGTCGCCTAGAGGGGGGGGTGAATAGGCATTTTAAAACAATTACGATTTAGGCTTGAACAAATGCAGAATAAACCTAGCGGTTAATTTGTCAAGCACAAAACCTAAAATAACTAGGCTCACCTATGTGCACCAACAACTTATGCTAAGCAAGATAAGCAACTATGTGATAGCAAGATATATGACAAGAAACAATATGGCTATCACAAAGTAAAGTGCATAAGTAAAGAGCTTGGGTAAGAGATAACCGAGGCACGCGGAGACGATGATGTATCCCAAAGTTCACACCCTTGCGGATGCTAATCTCCGTTTGGAGCGGTGTGGAGGCACAATGCTCCCCGAGAAGCCACTACGGCCACCGTAATCTCCTCACGCCCTCGCACAATGCAAGATGCCGTGATTCCACTAAGGGACCCTTGAGGGCGATCACCGAACCCGTACAAATGGCAACCCTTGGGGGCGGTCACCGAACCCGTACACTTTGGCAACCCTTGGGGGTGGTCACCGGTACCCGTCAAATTGCTCGGGGCGATCTCCACAACCTAATTGGAGACCCCGACGCTTGCCCGGAGCTTTACACCACAATGATTGAGCTCCGAACAAAACCAACTGTCTAGGGCGCCAAGGCACCCAAGAGGAACAAGCTCTAGGGTGCCCAAACACCCAAGAGTAATAAGCTTCTCAAACTTCACTTCCACGTATCACCGTGGAGAACTCAAACCGATGCACCAAATGCAATGGCAAGGGCACACAGAGTGCCCAAGTCCTTCTCTCTCAAATCCCATCGGAGCAACTAATGCTAGGAAGGAAAATGAGAGGAAGAACAAGAAGGAGAACACCAAGAACTCCAAGATCTAGATCCAAGGGGTTCCCCTCACATAGAGGAGAAAGTGATTGGTGGAAATGTGGATCTAGATCTCCTCTCTCTTTTCCCTCAAAAACTAGCAAGAATCCATGGAGGGAATGAGAGTTAGCAAGCTCAAAGAAGGTCAACAAAGGGGTAAGAACACGAGCTCAAAGGGTTAGGTTCAATGGGGAAGAAGACCCCCTTTTATAGGAGGGGGAAAATCCAACCGTTATGTGCTCAACCCGCACACAAGCGGTACTACCGCTCCTGGTCCCGGTACAACCGGGACTCACAGTATACGTGCAGAACCCTACCAGGTGGTACAACCGGGCGACCAGGCGGTAGCACCGGTTGAGAAGAACAACCGGACCAACCGCCCAGCCACCGCTCAACCACCGCATAGGAACAGAAGGGAGTCACCCCTGAGTGCGGTAGTCGAGCGGTACCGGGCCGGTGCAACCGCATGGCCTTGAGCGCTCGGGCAGCTAAGTCCTGAGCGGTAGAACCGCTCAAAACAGAGGCCTGACCAGTACTTGGGCGGTGCCTGGCCGGAACAACCGCCCAAGACTTTGCTGAGCAAGTTGGCGGTACCACCGCCCGGAAGCAGCGGTACAACGGCTGAGAGCTCCAAGCGGTACTACCTCTGGGGCACGCGGTACTACCGCTGGGGCACGCGGTACTACCGCTGGGACCAGACAAAAACCACTCTCAAGAAAACCAGAACTACCATAACTTCTGCAAATGAGCTCCGAATTGAGCAAACTCAAGCTTGTTGGAAACAAGACGACGAGTAGCATCAAAACTGCGACTGGATATAGTAAGAAGAGGCAGGGGAGGAATGCCAACAAATAGAGGAGTGAAACCTCCAACCGAGAAGAACCGGCAAAACCTCCAACAACGAAAACATCATAGAAGATGCATGCGAACTCCGTTTTCGATGAACTCAAGCTTGTCATCAAGATGACCATAAGCTCTAAGACTCACAAAGAGAACCAAACAAGAACCAAGAAAGATGATGCAAGGATGCAATGGTTTGAGCTCTCTACGAACGATACGATCAAGCTACTCATCGAGAGCCCCCCTTGATAGTACGGCAATCGATCCTATAACCCGGTCTCCCAACTACCATCATGAGATCGGTAAAATAGAAAACCTATCAAGGGCAAACCTTTGCCTTGCACATGGTCCACTTGAGCTAGATGATGACAATCTTGACTCCCTCAAGTTGGACCACCTTTCTTGATTGTGTTGACTTGATGAAGACTAGTTGATTGCTCCCCCATACTCCACTATGGGTGAGCCACTCTTCTGCACATCTTCACAAGTCCATTATCACCACAAAGGATGGCAAGCTTCAAGCATTTGATCTCTTCGTGATGCTCCACTTGAACTTGCACACTGCAACCTAACCCCACAAAGAACTCTCATGAAGACCATGGGTTAGTACAAAAAGCGTAATTGACAATTCTTACCATACCATGGGATCACTTGATCCCTCTCGGTACATCTTCTGCGCTTTGTGAGTTGATCAACTTGATTCACTCTTGACTTAGTCTTGATCATCCTTGAACCTTTCCAATTCTCTTCATTTGAATGATGTCTTGAAGGTAAACATGAATGATCACACAATCTTCTTCTTCAAGACATGCTTGCAATAAGCTCAACTCTCACATGACCAATCTTTGGATAATTCCTTGAATAACACCTTGTTCAACACAAACTCTCCTTGAAACCAACACATGTACTCCAAGAAAAGCCTATGGACAAAACCTTCAAATAAAACTCAAGGCAACCATTAGTCCATAGAGATTGTCATCAATTACCAAAACCAAACATGGGGGCACCGCATGTTCTTTCACTCTTGAGCACTGCGTTGGTTTTCCCCGAAGAGGAAGGGATGATGCAGCAAAGTAGCGTAAGTATTTCCCTCAGTTTTTGAGAACCAAGGTATCAATCCAGTAGAAGGCTACGCGCGAGTCCCTCGCACCTGCACAAAACAAATAAATCCTCGCAACCAACGCAAATAGGGGTTGTCAATCCCTATAGGGCCACTTACGAGAGTGAGATCTGATAGATATGATAAGATAATAATTTTGGTATTTTTATGATAAAAGATGCAAATTGAAATAAAGGCAAAGTAAATAGAAAAGGAAATAACTAAGTAGTAGGAGATCAATATGATAAAGATAGACCCGGGGGACATAGGTTTCACTAGTGGCTTCTCTCAAGAGCATAAATATTCTATGGTGGGTGAACAAATTACTGTTGAGCAATTGACAGAATTGAGCATAGTTATGAGAATATCTAGGTATGATCATATATATAGGCATCACGTCCGAGACAAGTAGACCGACTCCTGCCTGCATCTACTACTATTACTCCACTCATCGACCGCTATCCAGCATGCATCTAGAGTATTAAGTTAAAAACAGAGTAACACCTTAAGCAAGATGACATGATGTAGAGGGATAGACTCATGCAATATGAAGAAAACCCCATCTTGTTATCCTCGATGGCAACAATACAATACATGCCTTGCTGCCCTTACTGTCACCGGGAAAGGACACCGCAAGATTGAACCCAAAGCTAAGCACTTCTCCCATTGCAAGAAAGATCTGTCTAGTAGGCCAAACCAAACTGATAGTTCGAAGTGACTTGCAAAGATAACCAATCATACATAAAATAATTCAGAGAAGATTCAAATATTATTCATAGATAGACTTGATCATAAACCCACAATTCATCGGTCTCAACAAACACACCGCAAAAAGAAGATTACATCGAATAGATCTCCACAAGAGAGGGGAGAACATTGTATTGAGATCCAAAAAGAGAGAAGAAGCCATCTAGCTACTAACTATGGATCCGTAGGTCTGAGGTGAACTACTCACACTTCATCGGAGGGGCTACGGTGTTGATGTAGAAGCCCTCCGTGATCGATCCCCCCTCCGGCGGAGCTCCGGAACAGGCCCCAAGATGGGATCTCGTGGATACAGAAAGTTACGGCGGTAGAATTAGGGTTTTGGCTCCTGTTCTGATCATTTGGGGGTACGTGGATATATATAGGAGGAAGGACTACGTCGGTGGAGCAACAGGGGCCCCACGAGGGTGGAGGGCGCGCCTGGTGGGGGTGGGCGCGCCCCCCTACCTCGTGGCCTCCTATTTTATTTCTTGACGTAGGGTCCAAGTCTCCCTGGTCTTATTCGTTGAGAAAATCACGTTCCTGAAGGTTTCATTCCGTTTGGACTCCGTTTGATATTCCTTTTCTTCGAAACCCTAACACAGGCAAAAAATAGCAATTCTGGGCTGGGCCTCCGGTTAATAGGTTAGTCCCAAAAATAATATAAAAGTGGATAATAAAGCCCAACAATGTCCAAAACAGTAGATAATATAGCATGGAGCAATCAAAAATTATAGATACGTTGGAGACGTATCACCTGCATGCAAAGGTTATCGATCCCCTGCCACATAAACATGCATTGATACTGTTCAGGATGCGGGTTATGTTATTAGCCCGTGCGAGCGAGGTATTATTCATTCCTCGCCGGCCGGAGCTCCGGTGGACGATGGCTGCTCCTCCGATCTGTTTTGGTACGGTATCTATGCTTTCCACTCGGTCAGCGGCAATCTCGCATGAGTTGGTTCCTCATTCCTCGGAGCGATCGTTGGGCGGGTCTGGGATTTTTTCAAATTGCCACCCTTCTGATACATTTCCTACTATTGGGCCTATTGAGCCATCTAGGACGGTGACTGGCCCAGTTAGACCATCTTCTGAGCCATGCGCCAACACTCTGGGCCCAGTCAATGCTGAATCTTCCAATGCACGGCAAGTCAATCAGGATCGTAACTTATCGCCTACGGGGATTTTGGGCCAATCAGTTGAAGATTTGGAGGGATTTTCTGCTCTAGTTGATGAATTTGTGTTTAAAGTTTGGAAGTGCCAAAATTGCTTCTCAATGGCACATATCACCTCTGGTTGCACCAATCAATTGCGTTGTCACCGTTGTTTTAGGCAGGGCCACAGAGCAAAATCTTGCACAGGATATGCACCTGCCGAGGGTTTTAGGTGGGTCCCGCGCATCAGTGGGAGTACTTCTCCCAAACAGCCTGATAGCCCACCACCGATTTTGCCACTTGACGCCTCGAGTTTCCTCCAACCTACCGCTGCAGCTTGCCCATTGATACGTCTCGTCGACGAGTTACATCTAGCTTCGTCATCAGAGCCTACCTCGCCTCCATCTCTGCCACCTCCATTACCACCATCACCTCCAGCTCTGCCATCCGCTCCACGGCCAGACACACCACCACCTCCATCCTCATCACCGCCGCCTCTGCGGCCCGCGCCTGCATCGTCTTCGCTGGAGATGGCCAACTTTGAGTTGGATCCCATGCAGTGTGTGCCGCTGGGCTTCGAGATCATAGATAGGGGGCCGCTCCGTCTTCCTCGCACCTTCTTCGCCCCTGCTACTGCGCCTGACAGAAGTCATGAGGAGTATGCTATTGGCATCATCGAGCCAGAGCCACTGCCAGAGGATATTCCCCTATACCGCAACATGGTTAGTGATTTTGTTGTTAATCAGTTGGGGAGAGATGTTCTTGATGCTTAGCCATGGATTCAGGGGGTTGGACTGTTCCGTTTCTGTAGTGCAGTCTCTAGGCAAGCTATGGTGGATCATCCACCCTTTGATTTGGGCAACGATCACTTTGTTCGATTTATTCCGCATGATGAAGGGAATAACTATAGAGCTGCTCAGGGAGTTCGCCGTGGTTGGGTCGTGTTATTGGGTGTCCCTCTTGATTATCATCGGACGCAGTACATAGCATATGTGATTAGCACTTTTGGGCATTTTCATGCTTGGCATCAGACTGATTAGCTTATGGTGCGGACTCTTGCTTATGTGTCCTTCCCTACACCTTCCATGGTCCCTTGGGGCGTGGTTTATTGTGAGTATGGAGATTTTGGTGCTACTAGGGTTTCTTGGTCTGCTCCAGTTTATGTTCTCTCTACGGATTTTGTGGATGTGTTGCCTGCTGACGAAGACCCGATGCCTTTTGATGGGAATCCACATCCCCTGCTTGGTCAGATGCACCTCAACAATCACAACTAGGTACTGCCAGAGTTCCCTGAGTTAGGATGGAATGATGTGCCTCCCCCTGCTGCTGGCAATGACAATGTGCATGATGAAGCTTTCCATGGCAATGATGCTGAGCCGGTGGAACCTGAAGAACCGGTTCAGACTCTGGAGTCGATGGTGCTGCAAGTCTTTGAGGACTCTATCAATAATGACAATGCTCCTGCTGCCTTGCCCAATGCAGATATTGTTCAATTTCAACCACCTGCAGATCATCTCCCAGCTCAACAAGTTTTGCATGTTGGACATGTTATTACTGTCTTCGGGCCAGTTCTGCCCCCCTCAGATGCAATGGACACGTACCTTCTGGAAGTTCATGCATCATTTTGACTCTACTGTCATTCCTCGGCCATTACAAATGCCTCGGTTTTCATTCATCAAGCATTCTTGGATTCATAGTCTCTCTGATGGAATTCTGGAGTTCAATCTGTTGCCCCCATCATCTGCTACTGAGAATGCTTGTCAGTTTTCACCCGTCAAGCGACCGGTTGCCCATGCACTCTGCTTTGATGAGCCCTTTCAGCTGACTGAACCTATAGCAGAGAAGTTCCAGTTTACTGCTATGCCTGTTATTAGCAATGAGAGAGCTCATAAACCTGCATCTGTTAGGCCTGTTTTGATTGATTCTGAAGTTCGGTGTAGTGCTCGACTTAGTGCCTTGCGTGATGGACTCCGCCAGGCGCCACCAAGATCAATCAGCCCACAACATGTTAAGCGCTCTAAGAAGCACAAAACCAATGCACAGCCTGCTACACGGCTACGTCTGCTCGTGATGAGCCTGTTGTGCCTCCTCCAACGACCATCTCTGATCTTCAATGCATTGGAGCACGACTGTGCATCACCCCTGATAAGATAACGACAGAGAAGCTTGTGGTTGATCCTTTTGGTGCCAGCTCTAGCAAGAGTTCTGATGATGAGTGAAGCCTGCTGTAGCATGGGTCATTGGCGAACCTGTTTAATCGCCACTTATCTTTGCTTTTGTTTTTCTATGTTGAACTCTATGATTATGCTAGGTGGATATTGTAGGTCATTGTGTGGCCTACTTTTGCTTTTATCTTCTTTGGTTCGTAATGAATCTGACAACCTTTAGAGACTGGAAGATCTTGTGTTGGAATGTGCGTGGCCTTAATTCTGAAGCACGACAGCTTGTAGTTAAGCAGAAGATAGAGGAAAGTGGGTGCTCTATTGTCTGTTTGCAAGAAACTAAATGCATGCATATCGATCATCGTTTTCTTAAGAAGTTTTGCCCTCGGCGCTTTGATAATTTTGTGTATATGCCATCGTCTGGTGCTTCTGGTGGTCTTGTGATTATTTGGAACTCTGCTTTCTTCACTGGTAAACAAATCGAAGCTCATTCTTATGGAATCATTGTGGGATTCACCTCCACGCACACTTCTGAATCTTGGACATTGGTGTCAGTTTATGGTCCGTGCCAGAGTCCTGCCCATGATGATTTTGCTCAGTGGTTATATAACCTGAACATACAATCTGATGAGAAATGGCTACTTCTTGGTGATTTTAATTTCATGCGTTCTTTGGAGAACCGTAACTTGCCCGGGGGTAATGTAAATGACATATTCCTTTTCAATGAAATCATTGGTCACCTAGGATTGGTGGAACTGCCAATAAAAGGTAGGCAGTATACTTGGTCCAATATGCAAACAAACCCTCTTCTTGAGCAAATCGCTTGGTTTTTCACCATGGTATCTTGGACTTCAGATCATGCAAATACTATGGTAATGCCTCTAGCTCGGATAGCATCGGATCATGTGCCATGTGTGGTTTCTGTTGCCACTACTATTCCAGCGACTAAAGTATTCCGATTTGAAAACTATTGGGTAAATCTGCCAGGTTTTTCTGAATGTGTTTCTAAGGTATGGAATACGCCAGTTAGGAAATCTTCTGCTGCGGGTACAATTTCGGCTAAATTTAAAGCTCTGTGTTATGCTCTTAAGAAGTGGCATGTGAGCCTTTCCAAGGTTAAAAACCTAATTGCAGATTGCAACAAGGTGATTCTATTCTTTGATGGTTTGGAAGAACTCCGAACGCTCACTTGGCCAGAGATGAATTTTAGAAAGATTGCCAAACTTGCAACACCCCGGATGTAACGTTCCCTATTTGTACTCCAACTCTTGCCGTTTCCGGCGTTAAGTTATTTTATTTTCTCGGGTTCGGGTCTTTGTCTCTGTGTGTTGTTGTCGTTGTCATGCATCTCATATCATGTCATCATGTGCATTGCATTGCATACATGTTCGTCTCATGCATTCGAGCATTTTCCCCGTTGTCCGTTTTGCATTCCGGTGCTTCGTTCTCCTCCGGTGGCCATTTCTAGCTTTCTTTCGTGTGTGGGGATTAAACATTTCCGGATTGGACCGAGACTTGCCAAGTGGCCTTGGTTTACTACCGGTAGACCGCCTGTCAAGTTTAGTACCATTTGGACTTCGTTTGATACTCCAACGGTTAACCGAGGGACCGAAAAGGCCTCGTGTGTGTTGCAGCCCAACACCCCTCCAATTTGTCCCAAAACCCACCAAACTCTGCTCCATGTCCTAGAGCGTTCGATCATGATCGCGTGGCCGAAAACCGCACCTCATTTGGACTCTCCTAGCTCCCCCAATGCCTATATATACACCCATCCCCTCCAAAATTCGCGGTTCGTTCTCCCCCCTAACCCTAAAATCTCAGATCCGACGCCGCCGAACACGTCCGGAGGGCGCCGGACACGTCCGCCACTCGCCTCAGCCTACCACCGCCCGCCACGTGGCAGCGCCACCTCCCACCGCCGCCGGCCCGCGAGGGCCCAAGGCCGGCCCTCTCCTCCCACGCCCGGGCCGCCGCCTCCTTCCTCCCGCGACGCCCGCGCCCGAGGATGACCTCGCCGCGTCGCCCTTCTTCCACGTTGCCGACGCCCCGCCGCCGCACTCGGCCATCGCCGCCCCGGGCCACGCACCTCGCCGGCGCCCGCACGCCAGCGCCGCCCGAGGTCCCGCCGGCCGCCACCGCCTCCTCCACACCGGCCAAGTCCCCGGCCACCCCGGCCTCTCCTTCCCCCGGCGAGCTCCCTCCTACTCCGGCGGTGAAAAGTGAACTCCGGCGTGCCTCGAAGTCCGTGCGCGCCAGATCCAGATCTAAAAAGTCCTAGGGTTGACTTTTTCCCCTCTCCCCCTAATTGTTATGCATACTTTGACCGGCTATATCTCCGCATCCGTAGCTCCGTTTTGGACATATAGTATATAAAAATGTTCGTCTCAACGAGTACATCATTTCATTCCATTGCATAATTTTCATTTGAGTTCATCTTGATGCCCGAAATTCTGTTAGAAGGAGGCTTCGTGAGTTAATTGTCAGATCTGCTAGTTCATCTTAGACTTTTGTCATTTTTGCCATGATTGTTGTGTGCATGATATGCCTGTGAGTCCTTCATATGTTTTGTTAAGCATTTTGTTATCTTTCCAGAGGTGCAACCCATGCATTTTTAGGATATGTGTGGTGACTTGTGCAAGCTTGCAAAGTGAGGCACGCGGTAAATCTGTTTTCATGGACTTAGTAGTTTTCACTAAGTCTGGGATTATTTAGTTCATGATGCCAGATGTTCTTGTTGTTTCCTAGTGATCCGTGCCTCTTTTGAGGATGACCAGTAAAGGAGTTTTGTTAATCTTGATATGCTATATCCATCCATGTCTTTGTTTGCAATTATGGAGCACCCTAGCTTGAGTCAATCGAGCTCTACTTTTGCTTCGTTGTGAATCTGGGCAGATCGTCAACTTGTTTGCGATTTTGCCGATGTTATTGTGGTTGATCCGTGCATGCTATGCCATTGTTATTGACATGTATAGCTTTTATTTTGTTCCTTCTTGATGGGTGTATGCTTGCCTTGCCATGACTTGCACCGTGGTGAGTGCATCAAGCTCGTAAACATGCCTTCGTGAGTTATGTTTCAGCATGTCCCAGTTTTCACCAAGTCTGAAAACTGATTATGTTTTTGCTATGTTCGTGTGCTTGTTAGTATATTTTTTGATCCCTTTTGGCTCAAGGTCACTAAGGGACTTTTGTTAAGCTTGTTGAGTAGCTCCATGCCATGTTCTTACTTGTCTTAATCAGGTCATGTATCATGTTGTTTTGCTGCTCCGAAGGGGGCTTCGTGATCTGAAATTTCAGACAAGTGTTATTTTCACTAAGTCTGAGATATGTTTTGCATTTGCGTTTTTGCCATGCTTGTTTGAACCTCTTAATGGATGAATTGGCTGTGGTTCAGTGCTAGTCTTTTGTTAAGCATCTTGTGTGCATCCCTGCCATGTATTTTGTTGTCATGTTTGGTGGCTGTAGCATGTTCATCTCATTGCATTTAGTTGCCTACTTGCTGTAAATCGTAGACCGGTGTCATTTTTGAAACGCTTGCCATTTCCAAACCGTAACTCCGATTCCGGCGTTCTTTATATCGTTTTCAAGCGATTTCATATCATATTTCCAGTGGCACACTTGGATTTCCAATTTGAGGCCAGGTTCATGCATTTCCTGCCATATCTTGCATTTTGCATCCCGCATCGCATCCCGCATAGCGTGTCATCTTTGCATTGTGTTGTTTGAGTTTGCACGTGGTTGATTGTATCCTTGTTGCTTGTTTGTCTTGTTTGGGTAGAGCCGGGAGACGAGTTCGCTAACGAGGAGTCCGTTGAGTTTGCTCTTGAGGATCCAGTCAACTCTGACAACTGTGCAGGCAAGATGATCATACCCTCGAAATCACTACTATCTTTGCTATGATAGTTTGCTCGCTCTTTTGCTATGCCAATGCTACGATGCCTACCACTTGCTTGAAAGCCTCCCAAATTTCCATGTCAAGCCTCTAACCCACCATTGTCCTAGCAAACCATTGATTGGCTATGTTACCGCTTTGCTCAGCCCCTCTTATAGCGTAGCTAGTTGCAGGTGAAGATTGGAGGCCGTTCCTTGTTGGAACATCTTTTATTTACTTGTTGGGATATCATTATATTGCTATGTTATCTTAATGCATCTATATACTTGGTAAAGGGTGGAAGGCTCGGCCTCTCGCCTAGTGTTTTGTTCCACTCTTGCCGCCCTAGTTTCCGTTATATCGGTGTTATGTTCCCGGATTTTTTGCGTTGCTTACGCGGTTGGGTTATAATGGGAACCCCTTGATATTTCGCCTTGATTAAAGCTTTTCCAGCAATGCCCAACCTTGGTCTTACCATTTTCCACCTAGCCTCTTTTTCCCTTGGGTTTCCGGAGCCCGAGGGTCATCTTATTTTTAACCCCCCCGGGCCAGTGCTCCTCTGAGTGTTGGTCCAAATAGAGCCACTTGCAGCGCCACCTCGGGGCAAATTGAGGGTTGGTTTTAGTTGTACGTAGTGTTCATCTGAGTGTGCCCTGAGAAAGAGATATGTGCAGCTCCTATCGGGATTTGTCGGCACATTCGGGCGGTGTTGCTGGACTTGTTTTAACCTGTCGAAGTGTCTTGAATTACCGAGATACCGAGTCTGATCAGAACGTCTTGGGAGGAGGTCTATTCCTTCGTTGACCGTGAGAGCTTGTCATGGGCTAAGTTGGGACTCCCCTGCAGGGATTGAATTTTCAAAAGCCGTGCCCGCGGTTATGGGAAGATGGGAATTTGTTAATGTCCGGTTGTACATAACTTGAACCTTAATTAATTAAAATGAACCAACAGAGTGTGTTACCGTGATGGCCTCTTCTCGGCGGAGACCGGGAAGTGGACACAGTGTTGGTGTAATGTTTGCGCAGGTTACTCTCTAGCTTCTCGCTCGTGCTTTGCCTCCTCTTCTCGCTCTATTTTTGCGAATAAGTTAGCCACCATACTTGCTAGTCGCTTGCTGCAGCTCCACTCATATTTTACCCTGTCACACCTATAAGCTTAAATAGTCTTGATCGCGAGGGTGCGAGATTGCTGAGTCCCTATGGCTCACAGATTACTATTACCCCAGATGCAGGGCCTGATGATTCCGCTCCAGGAGACGCGTATGAGCTCAAGTGGGAGTTCAACGAAGACTCTCAACGATACTATGTTTCCTTTCCCGACGATCAGTAGTGGTGCCCAGTTGGGGGTGATTGGGACCGTGTGGCATGTTGGGTTCTCTTTTATTTTGGCGCCGTAGACGGGCCTTGAGTGTATCGATGATGTAATGTTATTTATGTACTTGATTGACGTGGCGAGTGTAAGCTAACTATCTTATCTCCCATTTATTATTCACATTACATGGGATGTTGTGAAGATTGCCTAACTTGCGACATATGCCTTCAATGCGATTATGTCTCTAAGTCGTGCCTCGACACGTGGGAGCTATAGTCGCATCGAGGGTGTTACAAGTTGGTATCAGAGCCAGCCCCGACCTTAGGAGCCCCATTGCTTGATCTTTTAGCGGCCGAGTTGTGTCTAGAAAAATGTTTTGAGTCTTTTAGGAATTATATATCAGAGAGATTAGGAATTCTTTTACTTCCCAGTCTCCTCATCGCTTTGGTAAGGCATCCTGACGTAGAGTTTTGACTCTTCTCTTCTCAAATTTCACTAAAAAAATTAGGATCACGCGGGTATCTTGGAATCGTTCCGATGGTTTTATGATGAGAACATTGTCTTGGTGCCTCCTGTCAGGGGTTTAGTGGAAGTGTCCCGGGGAGTTGAGCTCTGAGGTGTTGTCATCATAATTTTATCGTTGCAGTTCTGGAATACTTGAGTTTAGTACGCCGACATCGAAAATCTCTTTTATGCAGTTCGTTGGTGAGATAACCTCGATGCCACCCAGTACTGGGGCGGGAGTTCGGGAGTATCGCCATAACTTGTATAACGGATGCTTTTCGAAGGTTGAGGTAGATGGTTTCCGAAGGTTTCTTGGTTATGTGTTGAAGGATGGATACAGCTGGATGTAGGATTTGCTAGTTTGGGTGAGATATTATGCTTCCCCTATATCCCCAACACCTGATTGCATAACCGGAAAGGTTCGGGAGTATCATAGGTGGGAATTCTAGTAGCTCTAGTTCTTCTTCCACGGATATTGGTTTGAGATAGGGATTTCTTACCAATTATTCGTTCTTGATACGTACCTTGTTGATTTATTTCTCTACCTTAATTCTACGTGGCTTCTCAATTTATGGATATGTGACCATTTCAAGAGGAATGCATTCGTTCATTTTGTTCGGATGTGAAGACTATATGTTGCAATTTTCATTCCGTTGGATTCAGCTTCAATATTTATCTGTCAATGTGCTAATGGTGGTCAACCTCTTCAGGATGGCTCCTCCAACGCGCACGACTCCGAATCCTGATCCGCCACCGCCTCCACCTCCTCCAGAGGCATGGCAAGCTGTGATGGCCGCAACCAATGCAAACACACAGCTGATCATGCAAATTCTCCAAGAGCGCAATCAAGGCAGTCAAGGGAATCAAGGCAGCAATCAGAGTCACTTTGCTACACTCAACCAGTTCCTTGCTAACGGGCCAAAGACTTTCAGCAATTGTGTTGAGGCAACTGATGCTGACGATTGGCTTGTGGATCTGTGTAAGCATTTCGAGTGCAGTAACGTCAGGCCTGAGGACTTTGTCAAGTTCGCTTCCTTCCAACTCAAAGATCAAGCTGCAGAATGGTTCCAGCAGTACAAGGACTCCAGAGGTGGACGTGTTATCACTTGGGATGATTTCCGTCGAGATTTCCGAGCTCATCATATTCCGCAGAGCGTGGTTGAAAGCAAGCGTGAGGAATTCCACAATCTGAAGCAAGGCTCTTTGTCTGTCTATGACTACAACAAGTTGTTTCAGAAGCTCGCCCGCTTTGCCAAGCAGGACGTGCCTGATGAGAAGAGCATGATATACCAGTTCAGGGGTGGTCTGAGAGAAGATATCTAGCTCGCTCTTGTTCTCTTTGAGCCTTTGAGATACGGTGAGTTCTACAACATGGCACTGAAGCAAGAGGCTGCTCAGTTGAGGTGTGATGCTTCCAAGAAGCGAGTCAGAGATGTTACTCCTTCTTCCTCTACTCAAGTGGCCAAGCAGCAGAAGTTTTGGCTTCCTCCTCCTCCGTTCCGTCAGCCGTTTCAGCAGAAGAGCAAAGGTGACAGTGGTTCTTCCCACCCATCCAACCCTGGCTTTCAGAACAAGACTTCGTCTCAAGCTCCAAGATCGAGTGCTCCGTATCACCGTCTGCTTTCAGAGGTCACGTGCAACAAGTGCCAATAGAAGGGTCACTATGCCAACAAGTGTTTCAACCAGAGGCGTCTTCCTCCTCGTCCTCCTGTCAGATCGGCAAGTACAGCTGTGGTCAAGCATAACCCCAAGCATGCCAAGGTCAATTTGCTGAATGCAGCTCAGGCAGAGGACTCACCAAATGTGATCATGGGTAACCTTCCTGTTAACGATGTTCCTGCAAAAGTTCTTTTTGACACTGGTGCATCGCTTTCTTTTATTTCAACTCCATTTTTGGCCAAGCATGATTTTGTGACCGAAAGGATTCCTGTTCCATTGAAGATTGTGTCTCCGGGCAAGCAAATGACTTCTAACAATTGCGTCCCGGATGTCTCTATCACGTTGGGCGATTACAAGTTTCTCTCTTCTTCGGTGGTTCTTGGTAACTCGGATATGTTGGAAATATGCCCTAGAGGCAATAATAAAAGTATTATTATTATATTTCTTTGTTCATGATAATTGTCTTTATTCATGCTATAACTGTATTATCCGGAAATCGTAATACACGTGTGAATACATAGACCATAATATGTCCCTAGTAAGCCTCTAGTTGACTAGCTCGTTGATCAACAGATAGTCATGGTTTCCTGGCTATGGACATTGGATGTCATTGATAACGGGATCACATCATTAGGAGAATGATGTGATGGACAAGACCTAATCCTAAGCATAGCACAAGATCGTGTAGTTCGTTTGCTAGAGCTTTTCCAATGTCAAGTATCTTTTCCTTTGACCATGAGATCGTGTAACTCCCGGATACCGTAAGAGTGCTTTGGGTGTATCAAACGTCACAACGTAACTGGGTGACTATAAAGGTGCACTACAGGTATTTGCAAAAGTGTCTGTTGGGTTGACACGGATCGAGACTGGGATTTGTCACTCCATATAACGGAGAGGTATCACCGGGCCCACTCGATAATGCATCATCATTATGAGCTCAAAGGTGACCAAGTTTTTGATCACGGGATCATGCATTACGGTACGAGTAAAGTGACTTGCCGGTAATGAGACTGAACAAGGTATTGGGATACCGACGATCGAGTCACGGGCAAGTAACATACCGATTGACAAAGGGAATTGTATACGGGGTTGTTTAATCCTCGACATCGTGGTTCA
This sequence comes from Triticum urartu, assembly GCF_056163025.1. Lineage (NCBI taxonomy): Eukaryota > Viridiplantae > Streptophyta > Magnoliopsida > Poales > Poaceae > Triticum > Triticum urartu. Next base: position 502,927,057 of record NC_141879.1, read on the forward strand.
TCCGATGAGATCATCGTGGAGCATGTGGGAGCCAACATGGGTATCCAGATCCCGCTGTTGGTTATTGACCGGAGAGTCGTCCCGGTCATGTCCGCATGTCTCCCGAACCCGTAGGGTCTACACACTTAAGGTTCAGTGACGCTAGGGTTGTGAAGATATGTATATGCAGTAACCCGAATGTTGTTCGGAGTCCCGGATGAGATCCTGGACGTCACAAGGAGTTCCAGGATGGTCCGGAGGTAAAGAATTATATATAGGAAGTGTTGTTTCGGCCATCGGGACAAGTTTCGGGGTTATCGGTATTGTACCGGGACCACCGGAAGGGTCCCGGGGGCCCACCGGGTGGGGCCACCTATCCCGGGGGGCCACATGGGCTGTAGGGGGTGCGCCTTGGCCTGCATGGGCCAAGGGCACCAGCCCCAAAAGTCCATGCTCCTAGGGTTCCACAAAAGGGAAGAGTCCCAATGGTGGAAGGCACCTCTAGGTGCCTTGGGGGGGGAGGGAAACTTCCCCTTGGCCGCCGCACCTAGGAGATTGGATCTCCTAGGCTGGTGCACCACCCCCCCTTGGCCCTCCTATATATAGCGGGTGAGAGGAGGGACTTCAAACACCAGCCCCTGGCGCCTCCCTCTCTCCCCGTTACGTCTCTCTCTCGTAGTATAGGCGAAGCCCTGCTACTGTGACGCCCTGCATCCACCACCACGCCGTCGTGCTGCTGGATCTTCATCAACCTCTCCTCCCCCCTTGCTGGATCAAGAAAGGAGGAGACGTCATCCGTTCCGTACGTGTGTTGAACGCGGAGGTACCGTCCGTTCGGTGCTAGGATCTCCGGTGATTTGAATCACGTCGTGTTCGACTACATCAACCCCGTTCTTCGAACGCTTCCGCTCGCGATCTACAAAGGTATGTAGATGCATCTAATCACTCGTTGCTAGATGAACTCCTAGATGGATCTTGGTGAAACGAGTAGGAAAATTTTTGTTTTCTGCAACGTTCCCCAACAGTGGCATCATGAGCTAGGTCTATGCGTAGTTCTCCTTGCGCGAGTAGAACACAATTTGTTGTGGGCGTAGATGTTGTCAACTTTCTTGCCGTTACTAGTCTTATCTTGTTTCAACGGTATTGTGGGATGAAGCAGCCCGGACCAACCATACACGTATGCTTACGTGAGACCGGTTCCACCGACTAACATGCACAAGTTGCATAAGGTGGCTGGCGGGTGTCTGTCTCTCCTACTTTAGTTGGAGCAGATTCGATGAACAGGGTCCTTATGAAGGGTAAATAGAAGTTGACAAATCACGTTGTGGCTTTCACGTAGGTAAGAAAACGTTCTTGTTAGAACCCTACTTCAGCCACGTAAAACCTGCAACAACAATTAGAGGACGTCTAACTTGTTTTTGCAGCAAGTGCTTTGTGATATGATATGGCCAAAGTTGTGATGAATGATGAATGATCTATATGTGATGTATGAGATGTTCATGCTATTGTACAAGGAATCACAACTTACATGTCGATGAGTATGACGGTGACAGGATGATCATGGAGCCCCAAGATGGAGATCAAAGGAGCTATGTGATATTGGCCATATCATGTCACTATTATTATTTGATTGCATGTGATGTTTATCATGTTTTGCATCTTGTTTACTTAGAACGACGGTAGTAAATAAGATGATCCCTTACAACAATTTCAAGAAGTGTTCTCCCCTAACTGTGCACCGTTGCTACAGTTCATCGTTTCGAAGCACCACGTGTTAATCGGGTGTGATAGATCCTTACGTTCACATACAACGGGTGTAAGACAGTTTTACACATGCAAAAACACTTAGGGTTAACTTGACGAGCCTAGCATGTACAGACATGGCCTCGGAACACAGAGACCGAAAGGTCGAACACGAGTCGTATGGAAGATACGATCAACATGAAGATGTTCACCGGCGATGACTAGTCCGTCTCACGTGTTAATCGGACACGGCCTAGTCGACTCGGATCGTGTAACACTTAGATGACTAGAGGGATGTCTAATCTGAGTGGGAGTTCATTAATAATTTGATTAGATGAACTTAATTATCATGAACTTAGTCTAAAATCTTTACAATATGTCTTGTAGATCAAATGGCCAACGTTGTATTCAATTTCAACGCGTTCCTAGAGAAAACCAAGCTGAAAGACGATGGCAGCAACTATACGGACTGGGTCCGGAACCTGAGGATCATCCTCATAGCTGCCAAGAAATATTATGTCCTACAAGCACCGCTAGGTGATCCACCCGTCCCACAGAACCAAGACACTATGAACGCTTGGCAGACATGTACTGATGACTACTCCCTCGTTCAGTGCGGCATGCTTTACAGCTTAGAGCCGGGGCTCCAAAAGCGTTTTGAGAGACATGGAGCATATGAGATGTTCGAAGAGCTAAAAATGGTTTTTCAAGCTCATGCCCGGATCGAGAGATATGAAGTCTCCGACAAATTCTTCAGCTGTAAGATGGAGGAAAATAGTTCTGTCAGTGAGCACATACTCACTATGTCTGGGTTACATAACCGCTTGACTCAGCTGGGAGTTAATCTCCCGGATGACGCGGTCATTGACAGAATCCTCCAGTCGCTTCCACCAAGCTACAAGAGCTTTGTGATGAACTTCAATATGCAGGGGATGGTAAAGACCATTCCTGAAGTATTTGCTATGCTGAAATCAGCAGAGGTAGAAGTCAAGAAGGAACATCAAGTGTTGATGATGAATAAAACCACTAAGTTCAAGAAGGGCAAGGGTAAAAAGAACTTCAAGAAGGACGGCAAGGAAGTTGCTGCGCCCGGCAAGCAAGCTGTTGGGAAGAAGTCAAAGAATGGACCCAAGCCTGAGACAGAGTGCTTTTATTGCAAAGGGAAGGGTCACTGGAAGCGGAACTGCCCCAAATACTTAGCGGACAAGAAGGCCGGTAACACCAAAGGTATATTTGATATACATGTAATTGATGTGTACCTTACCAGTGCTCGTAGTAACTCCTGGGTATTTGATACCGGTGCCGTTGCTCATATTTGTAACTCACAGAAGGAGCTGCGGAATAAACGGAGACTGGCGAAGGACGAGGTGACGATGCGCGTCGGGAATGGTTCCAAGGTCGATGTGATCGCCGTCGGCACGCTACCTCTACATTTACCTATGGGATTAGTTATAAACCTCAATAATTGTTATTTAGTGCCATGTTTGAGCATGAACATTGTATCAGGATCTCGTTTAATACGAGATGGCTACTCATTTAAATCCGAGAATAATGGTTGTTCTATTTATATGAGAGATATGTTTTATGGTCATGCTCCGATAGTCAATGGTTTATTCTTAATGAATCTCGAGCGTATTACTACACATATTCATAATGTGAGTACCAAAAGATGTAAGGTTGATAATGATAGTCCCACATACTTGTGGCACTGCCGCCTTGGTCACATAGGTGTCAAACGCATGAAGAAGCTCCATGCAGATGGACTTTTAGAGTCTCTTGATTATGAATCATTTGACACATGCGAACCATGCCTCATGGGAAAAATGACGAAGACTCCATTCTCAGGAACAATGGAGCGAGCAACCAACTTATTGGAAATCATACATACTGATGTGTGCGGTCCAATGAGTGTTGAGGCTCGCGGTGGCTATCGTTATGTTCTCACCCTCACTGATGACTTGAGTAGATATGGGTATGTCTACTTAATGAAACACAAGTCTGAAACCTTTGAAAAGTTCAAGGAATTTCAGAGTGAGGTTGAGAATCAACGTGACAGGAAAATCAAGTTTCTACGATCAGATCGTGGAGGAGAATACTTGAGTCACGAATTTGGCACACACTTAAGAAAATATGGAATAGTTTCACAACTCACGCCGCCTGGAACACCTCAGCGTAATGGTGTGTTCGAACGTCGTAATCGCACTCTATTAGATATGGTACGATCTATGATGTCTCTTACCGATTTACCGCTATCTTTTTGGGGCTATGCTTTAGAGACTGCCGCATTCACTTTAAATAGGGCTCCGTCGAAATCCGTTGAGACGACACCGTATGAATTATGGTTTGGGAAGAAACCTAAGCTGTCGTTTCTAAAAGTTTGGGGATGCGATGCTTATGTCAAGAAACTTCAACCTGAAAAGCTCGAACCCAAGTCGGAAAAATGCGTCTTCATAGGATACCCTAAAGAAACTGCTGGGTATACCTTCTACCTCAGATCCGAAGGCAAGATATTTATTTCCAGGAATGGATCCTTTCTAGAGAAAGAGTTTCTCTCGAAAGAAGTAAGTGGGAGGAAAGTAGAACTTGATGAAGTATTGCCTCTTGAACCGGTAAATGGCGCAACTCAAGAAAATGTTCCTGAGGTGCCTGCACCGACTAGAGAGGAAGTTATTCATGATGATCAAGATACTTCTGATCAAGCTCCTACTGAAATACGAAGGTCCACAAGAACACGTTCTGCACCAGAGTGGTACGGCAACCCTGTCTTGGAAATTATGTTGTTAGACAATGGTGAACCTTCGAACTATGAAGAAGCGATGGCGGGACCAGATTCCGACAAATGGCTAGAAGCCATGAAATCCGAGATAGGATCCATGTATGAAAACGAAGTATGGACTTTGACTGACTTGCCCGTTGAACGGCGAGCCATAGAAAATAAATGGATCTTTAAGAAGAAGACAGACGCGGATGGTAATGTGACCATCTATAAAGCTTGGCTTGTCGCTAAGGGTTATCGACAAGTTCAAGGGGTTGACTACGATGAGACTTTCTCACCGGTAGCGAAGCTAAAGTCCGTCCGAATCATGTTAGCAATTGCCGCATTCTACGATTATGAAATATGGCAAATGGACGTCAAAACGGCATTCCTTAATGGTTTCCTTAAGGAAGAATTGTATATGATGCAGCCGGAAGGTTTTGTCGATCCTAAGAATGCTGACAAGGTGTGCAAGCTCCAACGCTCGATTTATGGGCTGGTGCAAGCATCTCGGAGTTGGAACATTCTCTTTGATGAGATGATCAAAGCATTTGGGTTTACGCAGACTTATGGAGAAGCCTGCGTTTACAAGAAAGTGAGTGGGAGCTCTGTAGCATTCCTCATACTATATGTAGATGACATACTTTTGATGGGAAATGATATAGAACTCTTGGACAGCATCAAGGCCTACTTGAATAAGAGTTTTTCAATGAAGGACCTTGGAGAAGCTGCTTATATATTAGGCATCAAGATCTATAGGGATAGATCGAGACGCCTCATAGGTCTTTCACAAAGCACATACCTTGATAAGATTTTGAAGAAGTTCAAAATGGATCAGTCCAAGAAAGGGTTCTTGCCTGTTTTGCAAGGTATGAAATTGAGCTCGGCTCAATGCCCGACCACGGCAGAAGATATAGAAGAGATGAGTGTCATCCCCCATGCCTCAGCCATAGGTTCTATTATGTATGCCATGTTGTGTACCAGACCTGATGTAAACCTTGCCGTGAGTTTGGTAGGAAGGTACCAAAGTAATCCCGGCAAGGAACACTGGACAGCGGTCAAGAATGTCCTGAAGTACCTGAAAAGGACTAAGGAAATGTTTCTCGTTTATGGAGGTGACGAAGAGCTCGTCGTAAAGGGTTACGTCGACGCTAGCTTCGACACAGATCTGGATGACTCTAAGTCACAAACCGGATACGTGTATATATTGAATGGTGGAGCAGTGAGCTGGTGCAGCTGCAAGCAGAGCGTTGTGGCGGGATCTACATGTGAAGCGGAGTACATGGCAGCCTCGGAGGCAGCACATGAAGCAATATGGGTGAAGGAGTTCATCACCGACCTAGGAGTCATACCCAATGCGTCGGGGCCAATCAAACTCTTTTGTGACAACACTGGGGCTATTGCACTTGCCAAGGAGCCCAGGTTTCACAAGAAGACAAGGCACATCAAGCGTCGCTTCAACTCCATTCGTGAAAATGTTCAAGATGGAGACATAGAGATTTGTAAAGTACATACGGACCTGAATATAGCAGATCCGTTGAATAAACCTCTCCCTAGGGAAAAACATGATCAACACCAGAATTCCATGGGTGTTCGATTCATCACAATGTAACTAGATTATTGACTCTAGTGCAAGTGGGAGACTGTTGGAAATATGCCCTAGAGGCAATAATAAAAGTATTATTATTATATTTATTTGTTCATGATAATTGTCTTTATTCATGCTATAACTGTATTATCCGGAAATCGTAATACACGTGTGAATACATAGACCATAATATGTCCCTAGTAAGCCTCTAGTTGACTAGCTCGTTGATCAACAGATAGTCATGGTTTCCTGGCTATGGACATTGGATGTCATTTATAACGGGATCACATCATTAGGAGAATGATGTGATGGACAAGACCTAATCCTAAGCATAGCACAAGATCGTGTAGTTCGTTTGCTAGAGCTTTTCCAATGTCAAGTATCTTTTCCTTTGACCATGAGATCGTGTAACTCCTGGATACCGTAAGAGTGCTTTGGGTGTATCAAACGTCACAACGTAACTGGGTGACTATAAAGGTGCACTACAGGTATTTCCGAAAGTGTCTGTTGGGTTGACACGGATCGAGATTGGGATTTGTCACTCCATATAACGGAGAGGTATCACTGGGCCCACTCGGTAATGCATCATCATTATGAGCTCAAAGGTGACCAAGTGGTTGATCACGGGATCATGCATTATGGTACGAGTAAAGTGACTTGCCGGTAACGAGACTGAATAAGGTATTGGGATACCGATGATCGAGTCTCGGGCAAGTAACATACCGATTGACAAAGGGAATTGTATACGGGGTTGTTTAATCCTCGACATCGTGGTTCATCCGATGACATCATCGTGGAGCATGTGGGAGCTAACATGGGTATCCAGATCCCGCTAGTGGTTATTGACCGGAGAGTCGTCCCGGTCATGTCTGCATGTCTCCCGAACCCGTAGGGTCTACACACTTAAGGTTCGGTGACGCTAGGGTTGTGAAGATATGTATATGCAGTAACCCGAATGTTGTTCGGAGTCCCGGATGAGATCCCGGACGTCACGAGGAGTTCCGGGATGGTCCGGAGGTAAAGAATTATATATATAGGAAGTGCTGTTTCGGCCATCGGGACAAGTTTCGGGGTTATCGGTATTGTACCGGGACCACCGGAAGGGTCCCGGGGGCCCACCGGGTGGGGCCACCTATCCCGGGGGGCCACATGGGCTGTAGGGGGTGCGCCTTGGCCTGCATGGGCCAAGGGCACCGTCCCCAAAAGCCCATGCGCCTAGGGTTCCACAAAAGGGAAGAGTCCCAATGGTGGAAGGCACCTCTAGGTGCCTTGGGGGGGAGGGAAACTTCCCCTTGGCCGCCGCACCTAGGAGATTGGATCTCCTAGGCTGGCGCACCACCCCCCCTTGGCCCTCCTATATATAGTGGGGGAGAGGAGGGACTTCAAACACCAGCCCCTGGCGCCCCCCTCTCTCCCCGTTACGTCTCTCTCTCGTAGTATAGGCGAAGCCCTGCTACTGTGACGCCCTGCATCCACCACCACGCCGTCGTGCTGCTGGATCTTCATCAACCTCTCCTCCCCCCTTGCTAGATCAAGAAAGGAGGAGACGTCATCCGTTCCGTACGTGTGTTGAACGCGGAGGTACCGTCCGTTCGGTGCTAGGATCTCCGGTGATTTGAATCACGTCGTGTTTGACTACATCAACCCCGTTCTTCGAACGCTTCCACTCGCGATCTACAAAGGTATGTAGATGCATCTAATCACTCGTTGCTAGATGAACTCCTAGATGGATCTTGGTGAAACGAGTAGGAAAATTTTTGTTTTCTGCAACGTTCCCCAACAGGATATTGATCTTATTCTCGGAATGGATTGGCTTTCTAAGCACAAGGCTCAGCTTGATTGTGCAGCCAGGCAGATTCAATTGACTCATTCGTCTGAAGATGTAATTGTCTTTGCCGCTCGTGATGATACTATCCGTCTGTTTTCTCTCAATGAGAAGGGTGAATTGGACACCATCTCTCAAATTCCAGTCGTTTGCGAATATCAAGACGTCTTTCCAGAAGAGCTTCCAGGAATGCCTCCGCACCGGCCAGTTGAATTCGTTATTGATCTTGAGCCTGGCACGGAACCTGTGTGCAAACGTCCTTACAAGCTCGGACCTGAAGAGTTGAAAGAGCTGAAGAAGCAACTCGATGAGCAAGAAAGAATGGGTCTCATCCGGCCTAGTTCTTCTCCGTGGGGTTGTGGTGTTCTTTTTGTGAAGAAGAAGGATGGAACGGACCGACTTTGTGTTGATTACCGTCCAGTGAACAAGAAGACCATCAAGAACAAATACCCACTTCCCAACATCAATGAGCTGTTTGAACAACTCAAAGGTGCCCAAGTATTCTCCAAGCTTGATCTCCGTATGGGTTATCACCAGATTCGCATTCGTGAAGAAGATATTCCCAAGACAGCATTCAGAACAAGCTTTGGTTCATATGAATACACTGTCATGTCTTTTGGCCTCGCCAACGCTCCTCCGACGTTCTCTCGCATGATGAACTTCATCTTCAACGCCTACACCAATGACTTCGTTTTGGTCTATCTTGACGACATTCTGGTTTTCTCCAAGAACAAGGAAGATCATGCCAAGCACTTGCGTTTGGTTCTCGATAAGCTCAGGGAACATCAGTTCTACGCCAAGTTCTCCAAGTGTGAATTTTGGCTCGATGAGGTTCTTTATCTTGGTCATATCATCTCTGCCAAGGGCATTGCCGTGAATCCTGAGAAGGTGTCTGCAATTGTGAATTGGGAACCTCCTCAGAACGTGAAGCAACTCCGCAGTTTTCTCGGTCTCGCAAGCTATTGCCGAAGATTCGTTGAAAACTTTTCTAAGATCGCGAAGCCTCTCTCTAATCTTCTTCAGAAGCATGTCAAGTACGTTTGGTCTCCGGAGTGTGATATTGCTTTCAACGCTTTGAAAGAGAAATTGATCACTGCTCCAGTTCTGACTCCGCCTGATGAATCCAAGCCGTACGAGGTCTTTTGTGATGCCTCTCTCCAAGGTCTTGGCGCAGTATTGATGCAAGAAAAGAAAGTTGTTGCTTATACATCTCGCCAGTTGAAGCCTAATGAGAAGAACTACCCCACTCATGATCTCGAGTTGGCGGCAGTTGTGCATGCTCTTTTGACTTGGAGACATCTTCTATTGGGAAGAAAAGTGGACATTTTCACTGATCACAAGAGTCTCAAGTACATCTTCACTCAGCCTAATCTCAACCTCAGGCAAACTCGATGGGTCGAAATGATTCAAGAGTATAATCCGAGTATTGAGTATACTCCAGGAAAGGCCAATGTGATTGCTGACGCATTGAGCAGGAAGGCCTACTGCATCAGTCTGATTCTTAAGCCTTATCAACCCGAGCTTTGTGAAGCTTTCCGCAAACTTAACCTGCAAGTTGTTCCTCAAGGTTTCCTCGCCAACCTTCAAGTCTCTCCTACCTTGGAAGACCAGATTCGCCAAGCCCAGCTTCTTGATGCTATGGTGAAAAAGGTGAAGATTGGGATTGCCAAGAGTCAGTCCAAGTACAAGTGCTACCGCCTTGATGACAAGGACACTCTCTTCTTCGAGGATCGTATTGTTGTACCCAAAGGTGAACTTCGTAAAGTGATCATGAACGAGGCTCACAATTCTCTCCTCTCCATCCACCCTGGGAGCACGAAGATGTATCAGGACCTTAAGCAAGCTTATTGGTGGACTCGAATGAAGCGCGAGATCGCTCAATTCGTGAATGAATGTGATGTCTGTAGAAGAGTGAAGGCAGAACACCAAAGGCCAGCAGGTCTCCTCCAACCTCTTGCCATTCCAGAATGGAAGTTTGACCACATTGAAATGGACTTCATGACTGGGTTTCCAAAGTCCAAGCGTGGCAATGATGCTATATTCGTTGTCATCGACAAACTCACCAAAGTGGCTCACTTTCTGCCTATCAAAGAGTCGATCACTGCAGCTCAATTGGCGGAACTCTATACCTCTCGAATTGTCTCTCTGCACGGTATTCCTCAAGTGATCTCTTCAGACCGTGGTAGCATCTTTACCTCGAAGTTTTGGGATTCTTTTCGGAAGGCCATGGGCACCAACATCCGCTTCAGCACAGCTTTCCATCCTCAAACAAGCGGTCAAGTCGAGCGTGTCAACCAGATTCTTGAAGATATGCTCAGGGCTTGTGTGATCTCCTTCGGCATGAAGTGGGAGGATTGTCTTCCTTATGCTGAATTCTTCTACAACAACAGTTTTCAAGCAAGTTCGGGCAAGGCCCCATTTGAAATTCTGTATGGCAGGAAGTGTCGTACCCCTCTCAACTGGTCTGAAACCGGTGAATGTCAGCTTTTGGGTAATGACTTAATCACAGAAGCAGAAGAAACGTGCAAAGTCATTCGTGATAACCTCAAAGCAGCCCAATCCCGCCAGAAGAGCTACTATGATAGTAAGCACCGTGATTTGGCTTTCGAGATCGGAGATCATGTTTACCTCCGTGTCTCTCCTATGAAAGGTACTCGTCGCTTCGTTATCAAAGGGAAGCTTGCTCCCAGATACGTGGGACCTTTCAAGATTGTCAGCAAGAGAGGCGACCTCGCCTATCAACTCGAGCTTCCTTCAAACTTTACAAATATTCATGACGTGTTCCATGTCTCTCAGCTTTGAAAGTGCTTCAAGACTCCTGAACGCACCGCCAACTTCGAGGACATTGAGCTCCAAGAAGATCTCTCTTATCGTGAGCACCCAGTTGCTATTCTTGAAGAGACTGAACGCAAGACTCGCAACAAGTCAATTAAATTTCTCAAAGTCAAGTGGTCACACCATTCCGACCGTGAGGCTACCTGGGAACGCGAGGACCACCTCCGTTCTGAGTACCCGGAGTTCTTTCAGTCCTAGATCTCGGGATGAGATCTTTTCGTAGTGGTGGAGTGTTGTAACACCCCGGATGTAACGTTCCCTATTTGTACTCCAACTCTTGCCGTTTCCGGCGTTAAGTTATTTTATTTTCTCGGGTTCGGGTCTTTGTCTCCGTGTGTTGTTGTCGTTGTCATGCATCTCATATCATGTCATCATGTGCATTGCATTGCATACATGTTCGTCTCATGCATTCGAGCATTTTCCCCGTTGTCCGTTTTGCATTCCGGCGCTTCGTTCTCCTCCGGTGGCCATTTCTAGCTTTCTTTCGTGTGTGGGGATTAAAAATTTCCGGATTGGACCGAGACTTGCCAAGCGGCCTTGGTTTACTACCGGTAGACCGCCTGTCAAGTTTCGTACCATTTGGACTTCATTTGATACTCCAACGGTTAACCGAGGGACCGAAAAGGCCTCGTGTGTGTTGCAGCCCAACACCCCTCCAATTTGGCCCAAAACCCACCAAACTCTGCTCCATGTCCTAGAGCGTTCGATCACGATCGCGTGGCCGAAAACCGCACCTCATTTGGACTCTCCTAGCTCCCCCAATGCCTATATATACACCCCCCCCTCCAAAATTCGCGGTTCGTTCTCCCCCCTAACCCTAAAATCTCAGATCCGACGCCGCCGGACACGTCCGCCACTCGCCTCAGCCTACCACCGCCCGCCACGTGGCAGCGCCACCTCCCACCGCCGCCGGCCCGCGAGGGCCCAAGGCCGGCCCTCTCCTCCCGCGCCCGGGCCGCCGCCTCCTTCCTCCCGCGCCGCCCGTGCCCGAGGACGACCTCGCCGCGCCGCCCTTCTTCCACGTCGCCGACGCCCCGCCGCCGCACTCGGCCATCGCCGCCCGAGGTCCCGCCGGCCGCCACCGCCTCCTCCACGCCGGCCAAGTCCCCGGCCACCCCGGCCTCTCCTTCCCCCGGCGAGCTCCCTCCTACTCCGGCGGTGAACAGTGAACTCCGGCGTGCCTCGAAGTCCGTGCGCGCCAGATCCAGATCTAAAAAGCCCTAGGGTTGACTTTTTCCCCTCTCCCCCTAATTGTTATGCATACTTTGACCGGCTATATCTCCGCATCCGTAGCTCCGTTTTGGACATATAGTATATAAAAATGTTCGTCTCGACGAGTACATCATTTCATTCCATTGCATCATTTTCATTTGAGTTCATCTTGATGCCCGAAATGCTATTAGAAGGAGGCTTCGTGAGTTAATTGTCAGATCTGCTAGTTCATCTTAGACTTTTGTCATTTTTGCCATGATTGTTGTGTGCATGATATGCCTGTGAGTCCTTCATATGTTTTGTTAAGCATTTTGTTATCTTTCCAGAGGTGCAACCCATGCATTTTTAGGATGTGTGTGGTGACTTGTGCAAGCTTGCAAAGTGAGGCACCCGGTAAATCTGTTTTCATGGACTTAGTAGTTTTCACTAAGTCTGGGATTATTTAGTTCATGATGCCAGATGTTCTTGTTGTTTCCTAGTGATACATGCCTCTTTTGAGGATGATCAGTAAAGGAGTTTTGTTAATCTTGATATTCTCTATCCATCCATGTCTTTGTTTGAAATTATGGAGCACCCTAGCTTGAGTCAATCGAGCTCTACTTTTGCTTCGTTGTGAATCTGGGCAGATCGTCAACTTGTTTGCGATTTTGCCGATGTTATTGTGGTTGATCCGTGCATGCTAAGCCATTGTCTTGCCATGTCTACCTTGTATTTTGTGCCTTCTTGATGGGTGTATGCTTGCCTTTCCATGACTTGCACCATGGTGAGTGCATCAAGCTCGTAAACATGCCTTCGTGAGTTATGTTTCAGCATGTCCCAGTTTTCACCAAGTCTGAAAACTGATTATGTTTTTGCTATGTTCGTGTGCTTGTTAGTATATTTTGTGATCCCTTTTGGCTCAAGGTCACTAAGGGACTTTTGTTAAGCTTGTTGAGTATCTCCATGCCATGTTCTTACTTGTCTTAATCAGGTCATGTATCATGTTGTTTTGCTGCTCCGACGGGGGCTTCGTGATCTGAAATTTCAGACAAGTGTTATTTTCACTAAGTCTGAGATATGTTTTGCATTTGCGTTTTTGCCATGCTTGTTTGAACCTCTTAATGGATGAATTGGCCGTGGTTCAGTGCTAGTCTTTTGTTAAGCATCTTGTGTGCATCCCTGCCACGTATTTTTTTGTCATTTTTGGTAGCTGTAGCATGTTCATCTCATTGCATTTAGTTGCCTACTTGCTGTAAATCGCAGACGAGTGTCATTTTTGAAACGCTTGCCATTTCCAAACCGTAACTCCGATTCCGGCGTTCTTTATATCGTTTTCAAGCGATTTCATCTCATCTTTCCAGTGGGACACTTGGATTTCCAAGTTGAGGCCAGGTTCAGGCATTTTCTGCCATATCTTGCATTTTGCATCCCGCATCGCATCCCGCATAGCGTGTCATCTTTGCATTGTGTTGTTTGAGTTTGCACATGGTTGATTGTATCCTTGTTGCTTGTTTGTCTTGTTTGGGTAGAGCCGGGAGACGAGTTCGCAAACGAGGAGTCCGTTGAGTTTGCTCTTGAGGATCCAGTCAACTCTGACAACTGTGCAGGCAAGATGATCATACCCTCGAAATCACTACTATCTTTGCTATGCTAGTTTGCTTGCTCTTTTGCTATGCCAATGCTACGATGCCTACCACTTGCTTGAAAGCCTCCCAAATTGCCATGTCAAACCTCTAACCCACCATTGTCCTAGCAAACTGTTGATTGGCTATGCTACCGCTTTGCTCAGCCCCTCTTATAGCGTTGCTAGTTGCAGGTGAAGATTGGAGGCCGTTCCTTGTTGGCACATCTTTTATTTACTTGTTGGGATATCATTATATTGCTATGTTATCTTAATGCATCTATATACTTGGTAAAGGGTGGAAGGCTCGGCCTCTCGCCTAGTGTTTTGTTCCACTCTTGCCGCCCTAGTTTCCGTTATATCGGTGTTATGTTCCCGGATTTTTTGCGTTGCTTACGCGGTTGGGTTATAATGGGAACCCCTTGATATTTCGCCTTGATTAAAGCTTTTCCAGCAATGCCCAACCTTGGTCTTACCATTTGCCACCTAGCCTCTTTTTCCCTTGGGTTTCCGGAGCCCGAGGGTCATCTTATTTTTAAACCCCCCCCCCCCCCCCCCGGGCCAGTGCTCCTCTGAGTGTTGGTCCAAATAGAGCCACTTGCAGCGCCACCTCGGGGCAACTTGAGGGTTGGTTTTAGTTGTACGTAGTGTTCATCTGAGTGTGCCCTGAGAAAGAGATATGTGCAGCTCCTATCGGGATTTTTCGGCACATTCGGGCGGTGTTGCTGGACTTATTTTAACCTATCAAAGTGTCTTGAATTACCGAGATACCGAGTCTGATCGGAACGTCTTGGGAGGAGGTCTATTCCTTTGTTGACCGTGAGAGCTTGTCATGGGCTAAGTTGGGACTCCCCTGCAGGGATTGAATTTTCGAAAGCCGTGCCCGCGGTTATGGGCAGATGGGAATTTGTTAATGTCCGGTTGTAGATAACTTGAACCTTAATTAATTAAAATTAATCAACAGAGTGTGTTACCGTGATGGCCTCTTCTCGGCGGAGACCGGGAAGTGGACACGGTGTTGGTGTAATGTCTGCGCAGGTTGCTCTCTAGCTTCTCGCTCGTTCTTTGCCTCCTCTTCTCGCTCTATTTTTGCAAATAAGTTAGCCACCATACTTGCTAGTCGCTTGCTGCAGCTCCACTCATATTTTACCCTGTCACACCTATAAGCTTAAATAGTCTTAATCGCGAGGGTGCGAGATTGCTGAGTCCCTATGGCTCACAGATTACTATTACCCCAGATGCAGGGCCTGATGATTCCGCTCCAGGATACGCGTATGAGCTCAAGTCGGAGTTCGACGAAGACTCTCAATGATACTATGTTTCCTTTCCCGAAGATCAGTAGTGGTGCCCAGTTGAGGGTGATTGGGACCGTGTCGCATGTTGGGTTCTCTTTTATTTTGGCGCCATAGACGGGCCTTGAGTGTATGGATGATGTAATGTTATTTATGTACTTGATTGACATGGCGAGTGTAAGCTAACTATGTTATCTCCCCTTTATTATTCACATTACATGGGATGTTGTGAAGATTGCCTAACTTGCGACATATGCCTTCAATGTGATTATGTCTCTAAGTCGTGCCTCGACACGTGGGAGCTATAGTCGCATCGAGGGTGTTACAAAACTGGACCTAGAGGAAATCCTCCGTTTGCAATTTATTTATTGGAAGCAGCGATGTACTATTAGATCCATCAAAGTGGGTGAGGAAAACACTAAATTTTTCTATGCCATGGCAACAGAACATTACCGTAGAAACACCATCTCCTCCATTAAAAATGATGCAGGTGATGTGGTGACAGATCATCATCAGTCAGTGTCCATGTTTTGGGCTGATTTCAAGCTGCGCATGGGACAATCCAAGGGCATTCGCATGGGTTTTGACCTTGAAATCCTTCTGGACAGATTTGATGGGCTTGATGCCCTATCTAGGCCCTTCACAGAGGATGAAGTGGATGATGTAATTAAGCATATGCCCACTGACCGTGCCCCTGGACTGGATGGATTTACAGGCCTTTTTATGAAGAGATGTTGGAGTGTTATAAAGCAGGATTTTATGAATTTGGTTATAGAATTTTATGATGGAAAATGCAATTTAGACTGTCTTAACACCTATCTCATTGCTATCATACCTAAGAAGTTAAACCCTGAGTTTTTTTGGTGACTTTCAGCCAATTTCATTAACAAATACATGTTTAAAGTTCTTAACCAACCTCTTGGCGAATCATTTGCAGAAAGTAATTCTTCAATGCATCCACCGTAACCAATATGGTTTCCTCAAGTGCCGTTCTATCCAGGACTGTCTAGCGTGGTGCTTTGAATATATACACCAGTGCAAAGCTTCTAAGAGGCCCATTGTTCTTCTGAAGCTTGATTTCACTAAAGCTTTTGACACGATCGAACATGAAGCTATTCTCAGCATTCTTCAGTGCAAGGGTTTTGATGATCGTTCAAATGGTTGGGTCAGTAGCTTGCTTTCATCTAGTTCCTCTTCGGTTCTTTTAAATGGAGTCCCAGACCAACATTTTAAATGCAAAAGTGGTGTTTGTCAAGGTGACCCTTTATCACCTCTGCTGTTTGTAATTGCAGTGGATCTTCTGTAATCTATAGTGAATTATATGTGAGTCGTAATATCCTCGATGTGCCAATCCCAACAAGCTCTAATGATTACCCCATTGTTCAATACGCAGATAACACCCTGATTGTTTTGCCTGCTATCGACAACCAATTAATTGCACTCAAAGATATGTTGTAGAAATTTGCTGAATCCACGGGTTTGCATGTTAACTTCAGTAAATCGTCCTTGATCTTAATGAACATGTATGAGGAGGAAGGAGTCAGAATTGCGGCCTTGTTAGGTGTTGGGGAACGCAGTAATTTCAAAAAAAAATCCTAAGCACACGCAAGATCATGGTGATGCATAGCAACAAGAGGGGAGAGTGTTGTCTACGTACCATCATAGACCGTAAGTGGAAGCGTTATGACAACACGGTTGATGTAGTCGTACATCTTCACGATCGACCGATCCTAGTACCGAAGGTACGGCACCTCCGTGATCTGCACACGTTCGGCTCGGTGATGTCCCACGAACTCACGATCCAGTAGAGTGTCGAGGTAGAGCTTCATCAGCACGACGGCGTGATGACGGTGATGATGATGCTATTAGAACAGGGCTTCGCCTAAGCACTGCTACGATATGACCGAGGTGGATTATGGTGGAGGGGGGCACCGCACACGGCTAAAAGATCAATGATCAACTTGTGTGTCTATGGGGTGCCCCCTCCCCGTATATAAAGGAGTGGGGGAGGGGGAGGGCCGACCCTCTACTATGGCGCGCTCTGGGGAGTCCTACTCCCACCGGGAGTAGGATTCCCCCTTTCCATGTAGTAGGAGTAGGAGAGTAGGAAAGGGAAGAGAGAAGAGAAGGAAGGAGGGCGCCCCCCTAGTCCAATTCGGACTAGGACTTGGGGGGTGCGCGGCCTACCCTAGGCAGCCCCTCCCTCTCTCCCCTAAAGCCCATTAGGGCCCATATACTCCTCTAGGGGTTCCGGTAACCTCCCGGTACTCCGGTTAATGTCCGAATTCACCCGGAACCATTCTGATGTCCAAACATAGTCATCCAATATATCGATCTTTATGTCTCGACCATTTCAAGACTCCTCGTCATGCCCGTGATCACATCCGGGACTCCGAACAACCTTCGGTTCATCAAAACACATAAACTCATAATATTGATCGTCACCGAACGTTAAGCGTGTGGACCCTACGGGTTCGAGAACTATGTAGACATGACCGAGACATGTCTTCGGTCAATAACCAATAGCGGAACCTAGATGTTCATATTGGCTCCCACATATTCTACGAAGATCTTTATCGATCAAACCGCATAACGATATACGTTGTTCCCTTTGTCATCGGTATGTTACTTGCCCGAGATTCGATCATCGGTATCTCAATACCTAGTTCAATCTCGTTACCGGAAAGACTCTTTAATCATTCCATAATGCTACATCCCGTAACTAACTCCTTAGCTACATTGCTTGCAAGGCTTATGTTGATGTGCATTACCGAGAGGGCCCAGAGATACCTCTCCGAGAATCGGAGAGACAAATCCTAATCTCGATCTATGCCAACTCAACAAACACCATCGGAGACACCTGTAGAGCACCTTTATAATCACTCAGTTACGTTGTGACGTTTGGTAGCACACAAAATGTTCTTCCGGTATTCAGGAGTTGCATGATCTCATCGTCATAGGAACATGTATAAGTTATGAAGAAAGCAATAGAAACAAACTAAACGATCATCATACTAAGATAACGGATGGGTCAAATCAATCACATCATTCCCTAATGATGTGATCTCGTTAATCAAATGACAACTCATGTCTATGGTTAGGAAACATAACCATCATTGATTCAACGAGCTAGTCAAGTAGAGGCAAACTAGAGTGACACTTCTGTATGTCTATATATTCACACATGTACTAAGTTTCCAGTTAATACAATTCTAGCATGAATAATAAACATTTATCATGATATAATGAAATATAAATAACAACTTTATTATTGCCTCTAGGGCATATTTCCTTCAGTCTCCCACTTGCACTAGAGTCCATAATCTAGATTACATTGTAATGATTCTAACACCCACGGAGTCTTGGTGCTGATCATGTTTTGCTCGTGAGAGAGGTTTAGTCAACGGGTCTGCAACATTCGGATCCGTATGTATCTGGCAAATCTCCGTGTCTCCCTCCTTGACTTGATCATGGATGGAATTGAAGCGTCTCTTGATGTGCTTGGTTCTCTTGTGAAATCTGGAATCCTTTGCCAAAGCAATTGCACCAGTATTGTCACAAAAGATTTTCATTGGACGCGATGCACTAGGTATGACACCTAGATCAGATATGAACTCCTTCACCCAGACTCCTTCATTTGCTGCTTCCGAAGCAGCTATGTACTCCGCCATGATGCTCTTCTTGGAACTGCACCAACTGACAGCTCCACCATTTAATAAAAATATGTATCCGGTTTGTGACTTAGAGTCATCCGGATCAGTGTCAAAGCTTGCATTGACGTAACCGTTTACGACGAGCTCTTTGTCACCTCCATATATGAGAAACATATCCTTAGTCCTTTTCAGGTATTTCAGGATGTTCTTGACCGTTATCCAGTGATCCTCTCCTGGATTACTTTGGTACCTCCCTGCTAAACTGATAGCAAGGCACACATCAGGTCTGGTACACAGCATTGCATACATGATAGAGCCTATGGATGAAGCACAGGGAACACCTTCCATTTCCTCTCTATCTTCTGCAGTGGTCGAGCATTGAGTCTGACTCAACTTCACACCTTGTAATACAGGCAAGAACCCTTTCTTTGCCTGATCCATTTTGAACTTCTTCAAAACTTTATCAAGGTATGTGCTTTGTGAAACTCCAATTAAGCGTCTTGATCTATCTCTATAGATCTTGATGCCCAATATATAAGCAGCTTCACCGAGGTCTTTCATTGAAAAATTCTTATTCAAGTATCCTTTTATGCTATTCAGAAATTCAGTATCATTTCCGATCAACAATATGTCATCTACATATAATATCAGAAATGCTATGGTTCTCGCACTCACTTTCTTGTAAATACAGGCTTCTCCAAAAGTCTTTATAAAACCATATGCTTTGATCACACTATCAAAGCGTATATTCCAACTCCGAGAGGCTTGCACCAGTCCATAAATGGATTGCTGGAGCTTGCACACTTTGTTAGCACCTTTTGGATCGACAAAACCTTCTGGTTGCATCATATACAACTCTTCTTTAAGATATCCATTAAGGAATGCAGTTTTGACATCCATTTGCCAAATTTCATAATCATAAAATGCAACAATTGCTAACATGATTCGAACGGACTTAAGCATCGCTACGGGGAACAAAGTCTCATCGTAGTCAACTCCTTGAACTTGTCGAAAACCTTTTGCAACAAGTCGAGCTTTGTAGACAGTAATATTACCATCAGCGTCAGTCTTCTTCTTGAAGATCCATTTATTCTCTATGGCCTGCCGATCATCGGGCAAGTCAACCAAAGTCCACACTTTGTTCTCATACATGGATCCCATCTCAGATTTCATGGCCTCAAGCCATTTTGCGGAATCTCGGCTCATCATCGCTTCCTCATAGTTCATAGGTTCGTCGTGGTCAAGTAACATGACTTCCAGAACAGGATTACCGTACCACTCTGGTGCGGGTCTTACTCTGGTTGACCTACGAGGTTTGGTAGTAACTTGATCAGAAGTTTCATGATCATCATCATTAGCTTCCTCACTTACTGGTGTAGGAATCACTGGAACTGATTTCAGTGATGAAGTACTTTCCAATAAGGGAGTAGGTACAATTAACTCATCAAGTTCTACTTTCCTCCCACTCACTTCTTTCGAGAGAAACTCCTTCTTTAGAAAGGATCCATTCTTAGCAACGAATATCTTGTCTTCAAATCTGTGATAGAAGGTGTACCCAACAGTCTCCTTTGGGTATCCTATGAATACACATTTCTCCAATTTGGGTTCGAGCTTATTAGGTTGAAGCTTTTTCACATAAGCATCGCAGCCCCAAACTTTAAGAAACGACAACTTGTGTTTCTTGCCAAACCACAGTTCATCAGGTGTCGTCTCAATGGATTTAGATGGTGCCCTATTTAACGTGAATGCAGCCGTATCTGAAGCATAACCCCAAAACGATGGCGGTAAATCAGTAAGAGACATCATAGATCGCACCATATCTAGTAAAGTACGATTACGACATTCGGACACACCATTATTACGGCATTTCTTTATCGTTTCTTCGTTCATTTTCAATTCGTACGGCGGTTCTTCCAAGATTCTTCTTCCTTCATTTATCATATCAATTTATTCGTTGTTTCAATCCTACCGGTGGTTCATTGAAGACCTTCTCAAGTTTGCGCTACATCTTTCCGCAATCCTTTCCAATGAGAATGAGTAGTATGCCAAATGCATCGTGCCATCAATTTAATTGGTGAAGGATAAGCACAATGTAATTCTTATTCTTGTTTCACTGAGTAAATTCAATTCCTTATTCCGGAGGCTAATCAAATTCTCGTTTTCAATTGTTTCATTTTTTTCTTTCCCGGAGTTCCAAGATCTCTCAATTATATCACCACGAAGCCCCATCTAAATCGTTGCAAGGCTCCTACCGGAGTTCCTTTCAACTTGTCTACCGTTTGATCATTCTTGCATTACCAGAGCTATTCGTGGAGGCTACTTGGTGGCTCATCAAGGATTTAATTTCTTCTCGAAGCGTTCATCGAGATTCTTTTCAGAGGAGCTCATGTATTCTTCATCTTGCATTCCGAAGTGCAATTCGTTCTACCTTGTCTTTTGAGGTGGTCTTATGTCATTTTGATAGTTTCCTTCATGTTTCATGATCGACAAGTTGTCAGGAATGAGATATTTAAACCCATCAATCTATTCGTTGGAGTTATCTTGGGGTATATCGCACCTAAAGCTTTCCCTAAGAATTGTTGCTATTTATGGTGCTTATAAATGACCCAAGTTCTTCATTTATCCTCCCGGTGAAACAAGGTTCTCGTCTCCTTGTTGATATCAATCCAATCTATGTTTTCCGTTAATGGCCGTTTGTCACCTCATAATGTTGAGATGTTTCCATAAGCCCACTACAAGCCTTTTCTTTTCGTTGTTGATTTTCCAACAGCACCGTGCAATCCTTCTTTGCAATGATGCTTTTCAAGCCCATTTGTGGCAGAAGTTGGCCTTTTCTTCTCCATTCTTATTCCAATGATATTTTTTTATTCTTCCTCTCGGAGGCATTGTGATGTTGCTCTTTTCAATCATCATCTCGAATTGCAAGGATCATGTTATTTTTCATGCTTATCCTTTTAACCGGAGTGTCGTCCCCTCTTTTCAAGTTCTTCCCATTCTGTCAAGTCTTGCATCTCTTTTCATCCAGAGTGTTGTTTGAAACCTTTCTTACCCCTTGTGCCATTCTTTCAATAGTTCCGGAGGTAGTGTGTTGTTGTTTTGAAGTATCCTCTCATCTTGTCAAATTCATGTTCAATTCCTTCCATTTACAGTCGGAGTGTTTCCCAAATTATATCATTCTTATTCCTTCTCTATCTTGTTTTAACCGGAGTGTTGTGTCTATCATTCCTCTTCTAACTGGACTCTCATCCAAGTGTTCTCATTTTGCCAAGCTCATATTCTTTACCTTCCATTCCCAACCGGAGTGTTGTCGTAATTGATCCTTATCGTTCCTTGTACATCTCGTTTCAATCGGAGTGCTTGCATCAACCTCTTGCCCATTGTAACACTTTTCTTATGCCTTTCAACCTACAAGGTTCTCATAATGTTCCTTGTTACTCTTTTCTAACGGAGTGTTTTCAACTTCGTTCATCTTCGTTGTATTCTTTCTTTCAATTTGTTCAACCTCGCAAGGTTCTTTTGTTTCACTCTTTTGTCAAGAAGCAACTTTGTTTTACCTCTTCCTCTTCCGCTTTCTCTCTGGTGCCATCCTAGATCTCGGGACGAGATCCTCTAATAGTGGTGGAGTGTTGTGACGCACCGAGATCATTGCGCCAGGTGTCTTCCAGTTATTCGCCGTCGTTTCCATGTCATTCGCTTGCGCGTTGCATCTTGTCTTGTCATCATGTGCATTGCATCATCATGTTTTCAAAACTTGCATTCGTCCGGGTCTCCTCGTTCTCTCCATTGTCCGTTCTGAGCCCAGACACACTTGCACACGCCCGTGGCACGTCCAAAATAGTATTTTATAAGTGGCCGGAGAATGTTCTCGGAATGGGTTGAAAGTTGGTGTGCGGTGTTGCTTTGTTGTTAGTAGGTCGCCTGCCAAGTTTCATCGCATTCGGAGTTCGTTTGACGCCCCAACGGTTAACTATAGCGGCATTATAGTCGGTCAAACGTTGGACGTTTTTGGTCTCCGGAAACAGTCGCCGGACCTCTCTCTCTTCTCTTCTCTCAGCTCGAGACCGTCTTCACAGCCCACTACCTACCGCCAGGCTCAACCTAACCCTCCTCACATTCGAAGCCGTCTGATTGTTATCGGAGGGCCCTGAAACCCCTCCTAACCACCTGACCCCCCTCTTTGCATCAGTGCATCGAACCTCGAGTGCGCGTCCGAAAGCTGTCCTGGACCCAACCCGGATAGTCGTCACCGTTGGGTCCGGAACATCCCCAAACATCTGCAAAATATCATTGTTTTATTTATTGGACTCCTTAGCATATTTATTCTCGTCCGTCGGATTTCGATCCGATGATCCAAATCCCTCTCCTTTCACCTACATGCTATATATAGCCCCTAACCCTAAATTCTAGGGACCTTGTCCCATCCATCCCATCCCCACGCCGCCGCCACACTCCTTGTTTTCAGCGTCAGACCAACCAGCCGCCCTCCTCGTTTTCCCTGATCCAACCAGCAACCGCAACCCTGCACCCCTTGCTCCAGCATGCCCGTGCCCGAGAGCCTCCCTGCTCGCTCGATCTGGGATCGAGAGGGAGATCCTCCTGTTTGCTCCTCCCTCCGTGCCGCTGTCGCTGCCGGTGGACCCAGTGCCGGCCTCCCGCACTCGACAACGTTCCCGTCCTCCTCCCCCCGCGCGTGCCCACCTCCTCATCCCTGTGCCCGCAGGCGCCGAGGCCACTTCCTTTGCTCGATCCTGTGGGAATCACAAGCAGCTCGTCCCCGTTGCTCCGATATCCAGCGAGCACCAGGACCTGCCCAGCCCGACGGCTTGCACCTCCCTCCGCGTCCTCCCCATCCCGCCACTACCGCGTCTGGCATCCTCGTCTTCGCGCCGCCGCCTCTGTTGTTCCGCTCAACTGCTGCCTCCAGTCGCTGGTGAGTAGCAGCCAGTGTCGTCCCTCCTGCCTTGCTTTTTCTCCCCCCGTGCTTCTCCTTTCTCCAACTCAGTGTCTCTCTCTGCTTCATAGGAATACCGACGCCCCGAACCAGCACCATGGAGATGCCACCATCGCCTCCTCCACTGGATCTCCTTCACTCCGCCACCCAGCCGCCGGATCCGCCCGTTCCGACCGGTTCCCGCCCGGCGCTGCGCCGAACCCATGCCTCCTCCGCTGCCATTCTTCTTTAGCGAGATGCAGCAGTGCTGCATCGAGCGCATGACCACCACGCGCGTGGGTCACCAGCTGGGCTCCAGATCAGGCCCAGCGCGCCTCCTCCCCACTAACTTGGGCTTGGCCCATGGTGAGGCACCCCGCGCCCCTCCTTTTTTTTTTCTTTCCCTCCTGTTGGGCTAGGCTGCCAGTTTCGGCCTGTATAGTTTTTTTAGGCTGTGTGAATTTCTGTAATTATCCAGTGTAAAACAGTTTTACAAAAAAGCCCTTGTTGATCATGCATTTAATAATTCCACAACCGTGCATCGGATTGAAATGTTTTATATATGAAAGTTGCTTAGAATTTTGTGTAGGATAATAATATCCAACTTTCTTGCATGTTTGAAATGCTTAAAATGATGTTTGCTTATATTTGCCTATTGCCATGTTAAAATGATTTAATTCATAACTAAATAACCGTAGCTCCGTGTTTAACAAACTTTATATGTAAATGGGGTAGAAAATTGCCTAATTTAACTTGGTGACATTGCTTTGCATGTTTAACAACTATAAAATATGGTTTAGGGCAGAACAGTACTGTAACGCCCTCGATGCGGATATATATCCCACGTGTCGAAGCATGACTTAGAGGCATAACCGCATTGAAAACAATGTCGCATGTGAGGTAATCTTCACACAACCCATGTAATACATAAGGGAAAGAGATACATAGTTGGCTTACAATCGCCACTTCACACAATTACATGAATAAATCATTACATCATCCAAATACAATCAAGGTCCGACTACGGAACCAAAATAAAAGAAGACTACCCCAAAAGCTACACAGATCCCCGATCGTCCCCAACTGGGCTCCACTGCTGATCAACTAGAAAGAAATAACACAAAGGACGAGATCTTCATCGAGCTCCTCCTGAGCTTGGTTGCGACACCTGCTCGGCAACATCGGCACCAGCAAACTGGTTTTGGAAGTATCTGTGAGTCACGAGGACTCAGAAATCTCACACCCTCGCGATCAAGACTATTTAAGCTTATAGGTAGGGTAAAGATATGAGGTGGAGTTGCAGCAAGTGACTAGCATTTATGGTGGCTAACATACGCAAATGAGAGCGAGAAGAGAAGGCAAAAGCACGGTCGAAGAACTATGATCAAGAAGTGATCCCAGAACAACCTACGTCAAGCATAACTCCAACACCGTGTTCACTTCCCGGACCCCGCCGAGAAGAGACCATCACGGTAACACACACGGTTGATGTATTTTAATTAAGGTCAACTTCAGGTTTTCTACAACCGGACGTTAACAAATTCCCATCTGCCCATAACCGCGGGCATGACTTTCGAAAGTTCAAATCCCTGCAGGGGAGTCCCAACTTAGCCCATGACAAGCTCTCATGGTCAACGAAGGATATACCTTCTCCCGAGACATTCCGATCAGACTCGATATCCCGGTTCTACAAGACAACTTTGACAAGTTAAAACAAATCCAGCAACACCGCCCGAATGTGCCGACAAATCCCGATAGGAGCTGCACATATCTCGTTCTCAGGGCACACTCAGATTATCCAAACTTCCGGTAGGCCAGCCCAGAGTTGCCCCTGGTGGCCACCGGCGGCTGACGAGGTGGACCAACACTCAGAGGAGCACTGGCCCGGGGGGGTTTAAATAAGATGACCCTTGAGTCCGCGGAACCCAAGGGAAAAAGAGGCTAGCTGGCGAATGGTAAAACCAATGTTGGGCATTGCTGGAAGAGTATTATTCAAGGCGAACTGTCAAGGGGTTCCCATTATAGCCCAACCGCGTAAGGAACGCACAATCCGGGAACATAACACCGATATGACGGAAACTAGGGCGGCAAGAGTGGAACAAAACACTAGGCACAAGGCCGAGCCTTCCACCCTTTACCAAGTATATAGATGCATTAATTAAATAAGAGATATTGTGATATCCCAACAAGTAAACATGTTCCAACACGGAACAACATCTCCATGTTCCAACAAGGAACAAACTTCATCTTCACCTGCAACTAACAACGCTATAAGAGGTGCTGAGCAGAGCGGTGACATAGCCAATCAATGGTTTGCTAGGACATGGTGGGTTAGAGGTTTGACATGGCAATTTGGGAGGCATGATAAGCAAGTGGTAGGCATCGTAGCATAGGCATAGCAAAAGAGCGAGCATCTAGCAAGAAAAGATAGAAGTGATTTCGAGGGTATGATCATCTTGCCTGAAATCCCGCAAGGAAGAAGAACGAGTCCATGAAGAAGACAAACGAACGTAGACGAACGGGTCCTCACAAACGCGACGTGATCGGAACCAACCCGAAGAAGCAAACACCGGAAAGAAGCACACAACATAGTAAACAACCAACACATGAACATGGTATGATGCACAATCAAGTATGATGCATGTCCAATTTAATGAAGCATGACATGGCAAAGGTGCACAAACAATCCTACAAATTAAGTGGAGCTCATTATGCAACTGAGTTGCATATTGAAGAAAACACCACATGACTTATTTAGTTCTCTCTCGTTTATGTACCCAAAAAGATTAAATGTTGTTAGCATGGCAAGAGGGTGAAGCAAATGAAAACTACCTAACTAGGCAAGTTTAAATGAGGCCGGAACAACAAACAACAAGTCCGGAAAAATCCTCATATGCATATTTTAGGTTTGGTACTGATCTGCCCTAAACACAATTTTAGAGTTGTTAAACATGCAAAGTAAGGCCACCATGTTAAACTAGGCATTTTTCCACCCCATTTACATATAAAGTTTATTAAAATCCGAGTTACGGTTATTTAGTTATGAATTAAATCATTTTTAACATGGCATAGAAGCAAATTAATGCAAACAGCAGTTTAAACATTCTAAACATGCATGAAAATGGCATAATGTGAAACTAGATGAAATTCTAAGCATTTTACATATATAGTTTGTTTAAATCCAAAGCATGGTTATTTAAATATGAGTAATGCAAGATGATGGCATTTTAGTAAATAAGAATGCATTGGAAAATGCTAAAATACACAGACTGGAAAAAAATATGCACGGGCCCGAAGCATTACTGTGCCGCGGCCCAAATGAGGATTCGGCCCATGTGGCTGTACTGTGTGCAAAAGAAATAAAAGAACAGAGCAAAAACAGGGGCTCCTGGGAATCGAACCCAGACACCTTGGATGGATACTGGCTGCGCTAGCCATTGGGCTAGATATGTGTTCCTAATGCAAATAGAGATTGACAAAACATAACACATGTGCGCATCGCGACCAGTGCCAAAATTGAAGCATGCGCACAGGGACTTGCCAGCGACGGGAGCCAGCAATAACCCTTGCTGTGGTTGTAGAGGGCCGGCGGGGGTGCAGAAACGTGCCAGGGTGCGTGTGGTGGAGCAACGACGCGAGGTTGTGGGTATGGATGCGCAAGGCGTGGACGAGCAGATGCCGCTCGCCTGGGTTGTGTGCGTGCAAAAGCAGAGGAAAAAACATAGGGGGGGTAGCGCTGGGGACATAGGAAGGCGGAGGAGCTCGTCGAAGCTGTTCCGGCAACCAAAACACGCTACGGAGGGCGCGGATGGAAGCTAGGCAACGGGGCGAACCCATTCATACCCAGCACGCAACAGGAAGAGAGCGAATTCCTCGTCGACGATGGGGTTCCGCGGTGGGGCACGTGAGCTCAACGGAGATGGACGAAACAGGGCGCAAACAAAGGGGAGAAGCTGATGGGGAGGTGTGGACGCTCATGTAGGGTTGGATGGTGGAGTCGATCGAGCTGGGGACGACGGGCGGTGACAAATTCCGACGGCGATGTCCCAGACCCGAGGAAGAAGGAGATGAATGCGACAGCGTCTTGGCGTTCCACGGCAATGAAGATGACATCGGGGAGGAAGCGTCGGAGTCCTTGTGGTAACGAGCGAGGGTGAGGAAGATGACGATGGAGGAGGCCTCGCAAACGACGCAGAGGCGCTGTTCGTGGAGGCGTTCGTCTTCGTGTAGAAGAGGAAGCAGGGATGATGACGTCGTGGAGGGAGTCGATCGCATCCGCCCTGGTCCCTCCTGGCTCCTGGCCTTGAAGAAGACGAAGAATACGACGCGGACGAGTCGACCTGGAGCGAAGAAGAAGACGGAGGATGGCTATGGCCGCAGTGGAGCCATGGGAATGCGTCAGGAGCTCTTTGGTTTCTACCTCTTGAAGAAGAAGGAAGAGCAGGAGAAGGGAAAGGATGGCGACGGCAAGAGGGAAACCCTAGGGGGGCGCGGGATGCTGGCTTTATAGGAGGGGCGCGACATGAGCTCAGCCACGGTGGCCATGTGCTCCCCCCGGTTTTCACCGTGAGAGACAGAGAGGGAGGAAGAAGAAAAGGAGGGAGACGGGTCGCTGGCAGGTGGGGTCGGCGGGTGATCGACTGGCCATGGGGAAAATTTTACCAGGGAGGTGATCGGTGGGCTGCGGGGCTGGGCTAGATGGGCCGCAGCTCGGCTGGAGCAGCGCTGCTTCTGCTGGGCTGCTCAGTTGCTACTGGTGCTTCCCTTCTTCTCTTTTCTTCAGACAGAAAACAAGACAGAAAAGCACAAGTATAATGGAGAGGGTTGAGAGAGATATGAGAATATCCCCGGAGTCCAGAATATGTGCAGGATTTGAATAAATTGACTTGGCAATTTTTTAACAGGTAGAAAAATAATTCAAGTTTGAATTAAATTCAAACTTGAGCCATTTTTGAACCCAACCAAAACAACTCCAAAATGAATGAAATTTTACAGAGAGGTATAAGGCATGGAGTATGATCATCAGGAAATAAATGGACATTAATGGAGGGGGGAAATATGTCACTTGCAAAAACATGAAGGGAGAAGGAAGGGAGAGATGATGATACATGGGCATGGCTTGAGAGAGGGATAGCAAGGGCTGATGCACACACAACATGAAAGTAACATGTAACATAAGGATGAGTGTAATGCATATGATGCTCATGGAAACAACATGAATGACCAAAGCAATATGACAAGAGACAGGCATGGCAAAACAAACAAGGATGGCATGATGCAATAATAAACGATGAACATGATGCAAGAAGTAAAATATTACAAGGCACTCAACAAACATGCAACAACAATGATGATCATGATGCAACATAAAATAAAACAAACATCACAAGCATGCAAGCATGGACATAACACAACAATTATGGAGGTCTTGGTCTTGGGGCATCACAACACACCACCACTACGAGAGGATCTCGTCCCGAGATCTAGGATGGCACCGGAGGGAAAACGGAAGAGGAAGAGGAGAGGTAAAACTAATTGCTTCTTTGACAAACGCGTGAAACCAAAGAACCTTGAAAAGGTTTAGCCATTTCGAGAAAAGAATACAACGGAGATGAACGTAGTTGAAAACACTCTGTTAGAAAAGAGGAACAAGGAAGAACAACTTCGGACAGCACTCCGATTGAAAATAAAAAGAATTGAATAAGAACTTGACAAACCGAGATGAGGAGTGAAAAGAGCAACATCACTAGACCTCCGGGAGAAAGAATAGAATATAGATAATTGAGATAAAAGAATGTAGAAGAAAATGCCAACTTCTGCTAGAAAAGAGCTTGAAAAGGTATCCTTAGGAGAAGGGTCGAACGGAGTTGTTGTAAAAACCAACAACGAAAAGAGTAAGCTTGTAGTGGGCTTATGGAGAACATCTCAAAGCTGAGGTGAAATTCTGCCACTAACGGAAAAACAATAGATTGGCTTGATATGAACAAGGAGGTGAGAAAATATTTCACCGAGAGGATAAAAGAAGAACTTGGGTCAATTATAAGCTCCATAAATAGCAAGAATCCTTAGGGAAAGCTTTAGGTGAAATATAACCCAAGATAACTCCAACGAAGAGATTGGTGGATTTAAAATACCTCATTCTTAACAACATGTGAATCATGAAACATGAACTCAAGTTATCAAGAATGACATAATACCACCTCCAATGATACGGAAGAAAGAATTGCACTCCGGATTGCAAGAAGAAGAAAGCTTGAACTCCTTTGAAAATAAATTTGATGAACGTTTCAAGAACGAATTAAGTCCTTGATGAACTATCATGTAGAACCTCCATGAAGAACTCCGGTAATGAAAAGAAAGAGAAGTTAAAAGCACAAGGTGAATCCTTGTAATGATTTAGATGGATCTCCGTGGTGATATAATTGCGAGAGGTAGGAACTCCGGGAAAATAGAAGATGAAACAATTGAGATCAAAAAATTTGATGAACCTCCGGAATAAGGAATTAACCACTTGATGAAGCAAGAATAAGGATTACGTTATGCGTATCCATCACCAATTTAAATTGATGACAATCAACAGATTTGGCATATTACTTATTCTCATAGAAAAGATTAAGATAGATATCGCGCCAGCTTGAGAATGCCTTCAATGAAACACCGGTGGAATCGAAACAACGAATGAATTGATAAGATAACGAAAGAAGAGGAATCTTGCACGAACCACCGTAAGAATTAAAATGACCGAAAGGAAGATAAAGGAACACCGGTTAGAATTATGAAATGAACGGGGATACTTGAGAGAATTTAGATACAAGTGAACGAAGAGATTCCGAGATTATTAGAGAACACTTGAATGAAGCACCTATAAGATTTGGAGAACGATAACTGAAAACTGCGAATGAATAATTATGAGAAGATGGGCTCCGGAGAATCAAACTGAAAATACTCTGAATTACTCCGGATGGGTGAAAACAATTCTGACAATCGAAAACAATTATGAGAGGATGGCCTTGAACTAGAACCACGAATCTTGAAGAGAATGGAGCAAGATTGAGAGAAAATTCTTCTTCGGTCTTCATAATCTGAGAATTACGATGAGAAACACCACCGTGAATTGTTGAGATACTCCAAAATGATAAATAGAAAGGTTGAACCAACGATGAAAAGAATTTGAAAGATCTTGTAGAAAACCATTTGACTGATGATAACTCATTCTTACGTCAAACTTGGAAAAGAATTTGAGAGTAACGCCGGGAAAATAAAAAGAGTCAGGTAAGATCCTGGGGAAAAAACCTGTGGGTTAGGGCCCACTCAAAAGGTACACCATAGAATGATTGCTTGAAAAGAGAGATTGCACCGGTTGAATTAAATGGCTTGAATGAGATAATATCCTCGAAAGAGCTGGAACGAAAGCAGAGTGGAAACACGAATCTTCGAGATATCTTGAGCACTCCGGAACAAATGAATAGCAAGCGGGGAATGATTATGAGGTGCAGCGGCATAAGAAAAGCATTGGGCAAAAAGAAAAGACTATGCTCAATACCAAAGCTTGAATTGAATCCACCGGAGAAGAAAAGAATGAAGAATAATAAGCTTGTGGAGCATCTTCATGAGAACCACCTGGTAAGAACATTGACAGAAAAGAATGGCAATACTTCGCATCAATAAGATGGATACTTGATTAAGATATCTGAGTCCTTGAAGAAAAAGGGTGGGTGGATGGGAAAACAAAGGCAACTTGGGACGAATGAAACAAACACCGTTGAGAAGAACTGATAATTGATCTTGCGGATGTTGAAATGATCGGATCCACTTGAAGAGAAGCACACTGGTTAAAAAGGGTTGACAAAACAATCTTGATGATCAAGAAGGATTGGTATTCACATCAGAGTATGAGAACACCATTTGGGGAAGGTATGGAATCAACATTTGACTTCGAAGCAACTCGAATACCACAACTCAAAACAAAACAAAGGATTGGCTCGCAGAATAAGCCGGAACAAACATATGATAGAGATTTCGTCCGAAGTTTTCGTCGTGGGGCCTACACGGGCTCGATCGTACAGCACCATCATGTACAAGGCAGTGCACATGACATACGAAGCGTCCCCGAGTCGGCATAGCCAAGGACTCTTTAAGACACAATGAGACCACTGTAAAACCGACCGTGAATAGGCGGACCACTAGACGTCGAACCCCAATTTCATATCATACATCTATCGGAAAGATATCCTAAGAGCTACTTGATTTCCCACATATAAACTCCCGAAATTTTCCCAGTTATGCAATCAGGTGTTGGGGATACAGGGGAAGCATAATATCTCACCCAAAACTAGCAAATCCTACATCCAGCTGTATCCATCCTTCAACACATAACCAAGAAACCTTCGGAAATTGTCTACCCCAACCTTCGAAAAGCATCTGCTATACAAGTTATGGCAATACTCCCGAACTCCGGCCCCAGTACTGGGTGGCGTCGAGGTTATCTCACCAACAACTGCATAAAATAGATTTTCGATGTCGGCGAAACTAATCTCAGGTATTCCAGAACTGCAACGATATACTTGTGACGACAACACCTCGAAGCTCAACTACCCGAGACACTGCCACAACCCCTAAATGATAGGAGGCACCAAGAACAATGTTCTCGTCACAAATCGATCGGAACAATTCCAAGATACCCGCGTGATCCTAATTTTGTTGTGAAATTTGAGAAGAGAAGAGTCAAAACTCTACGTCAGGATGCCTTACCAGAGCGATGAAGTAACTGGGAGTAAAAAGAATTCCTAAACTCTCCGATATATAATTCCTACATGACTCAAAACATTTTTTTCTAGACTCAACTCGTCAGCTAATTCGATCAAGCAGGGGGGCTCCTAAGGTCGGGGAAGGCTCTGATACCAACTTGTAACGCCCTCGATGCGGCTATATCTCCCACGTGTCGAAGCACGACTTAGAGGCATAACCGCATTGAAAACAATGTCGCAAGTGAGGTAATCTTCACACAACCCATGTAATACATAAGGGAAAGAGATACATAGTTGGCTTATAATCGCCACTTCACACAATTACATGAATAAAGCATTACATCATCCAAATACAATCAAGGTCCGACTACGGAACCAAAATAAAAGAAGACTACCCCAAAAGCTACACAGATCCCCGATCGTCCCCAACTGGGCTCCACTGCTGATCAACTAGAAAGAAACAACACAAAGGACGAGATCTTCATCGAGCTCCTCCTGAGCTTGGTTGCATCACCTGCTCGGCAACATCGGCACCTGCAAACTGGTTTTGGAAGTATCTGTGAGTCACAGGGACTCAGCAATCTCACACCCTCACGATCAAGACTATTTAAGCTTATAGGTAGGGTAAAGATATGAGGTGGAGCTGCAGCAAGCGACTAGCATTTATGGTGGCTAACATGCGCAAATGAGAGCGAGAAGAGAAGGCAAAAGCACGGTCGAAGAACTATGATCAAGAAGTGATCCCAGAACAACCTACGTCAAGCATAACTCCAACACCGTGTTCACTTCCCGGACCCCGCCGAGAAGAGACCATCACGGTAACACACACGGTTGATGTATTTTAATTAAGGTCAACTTCAGGTTTTCTACAACCGGACGTTAACAAATTCCCATCTGCCCATAACCGCGGGCATGACTTTCCAAAGTTGAAATCCCTGTAGGGGAGTCCCAACTTAGCCCATGACAAGCTCTCACGGTCAACGAAGGATATACCTTCTCCCGAGACATTCCAATCAGACTCGGTATCCCGGTTCTACAAGACAACTTTGACAAGTTAAAACAAATCCAGCAACACCGCCCGAATGTGCCGACAAATCCCGATAGGAGCTGCACATATCTCGTTCTCAAGGCACACTCAGATTGTCCAAACTTCCGGTAGGCCAGCCCAGAGTTGCCCCTGGTGGCCACCGGCGGCTGACGAGGTGGACCAACACTCAGAGGAGCACTGGCCCAGGGGGGGTTTAAATAAGATGACCCTTGAGTCTGCGGAACCCAAGGGAAAAAGAGGCTAAGTGGCGAATGGTAAAACCAATGTTGGGCATTGCTAGAAGAGTTTTATTCAAGGCGAACTGTCAAGGGGTTCCGTTTATAGCCCAACCGCGTAAGGAACGCAAAATCCGGGAACATAACACCGATATGATGGAAACTAGGGCGGCAAGAGTGGAACAAAACACTAGGCAAAAGGCCGAGCCTTCCACCCTTTACCAAGTATATAGATGCATTAATTAAATAAGAGATAGTGTAATATCCATACAAGTAAACATGTTCCAACAAGGAACGACATCTCCATGTTCCAACAAGGAACAAACTTCATCTTCACCTACAACTAACAACGCTATAAGAGGTGCTGAGCAGAGTGGTAACATAGCCAATCAACGGTTTGCTAGGACATGGTGGGTTAGAGGTTTGACATGGCAATTTGGGAGGCATGATAAGCAAGTGGTAGGCATCGTAGCATAGGCATAGCAAAAGAGCGAGCATCTAGCAAGAAAAGATAGAAGTGATTTCGAGGGTATGATCATCTTGCCTGAAATCCCGCAAGGAAGAAGAACGAGTCCATGAAGAAGATAAACGGACGTAGACGAACGGTTGCTCACAAACGCGACGTGATCGGAACCAACCCGAAGAAGCAAACACCGGAAAGAAGCACACAACATAGTAAACAACCAACACATGAACATGGTATGATGCACAATCAAGTATGATGCATGTCCGGTTTAATGAAGCATGGCATGGCAAAGGTGCACAAACTATCCTACAAATTAAGTGGAGCTCATTATGCAACTGAGTTGCATATTGAAGAAAACACCACATGACTTATTTAGTTCTCTCTCGTTTATGTACCCAACAAGATTAAATGTTGTTAGCATGGCAAGAGGGTGAAGCAAATGAAAACTACCTAACTAGGCAAGTTTAAATGAGGCTGGAACAACAAACAACAAGTCCAGAAAAATCCTCATATGCATATTCTAGGTTTGGTACTGATCTGCCCTAAACACAATTTTAGAGTTGTTAAACATGCAAAGTAAGGCCACCATGTTAAACTAGGCATTTTCCACCCCATTTACATATAAAGTTTATTAAAATCCGAGTTACGATTATTTAGTTATGAATTAAATCATTTTTAACATGGCATAGAAGCAAATTAATGCAAACAGCAGTTTAAACATTCTAAACATGCATGAAAATGGCATAATGTGAAACAAGATGAAATTCTAAGCATTTTACATATATAGTTTGTTTAAATCCAAAGCATGGTTATTTAAATATGAGCAATGCAAGATGATGGCATTTTAGTAAATAAGAATGCATTGGAAAATGCTAAAATACATAGACTGGAAAAAAAATATGCACGGGCCCGAAGCATTACTGTGCCGCGGCCCAGATGAGGATTCGGCCCATGTGGCTGTAGTGTGTGCAAAAGAAATAATAGAACAGAGCAAAAACAGGGGCTCCTGGGAATCGAACCCTAGACACCTTGGATGGATACTGGCTGCGCTAGCCATTGGGCTAGATATGTGTTCCTGATGCAAATAGAGATTGACAAAACATAACACATGTGCGCATCGCGACCAGTGCCAAAACTGAAGCATGCGCACAGGGACTTGCCGGCGACGGGAGCCAGCAACAACCCTTGCTGTGGTTGTAGAGGGCCGGCGGGGGTGCAGAAACGTGCCAGGGTGCGTGTGGTGGAGCAACGACGCGAGGTTGTGGGTATGGATGCGCAAGGCGTGGACGAGCAGCTGCCGCTTGCCTGGGTTGTGTGCGTGCAGAAGCAGAGAAAAAAAACAGAGGGGGGTAGCGCTGGGGACATAGGACGGCGGAGGAGCTCGTCGAAGCTGTTCCGGCAACCAAAACACGCGATGGAGGGCGCGGATGGAAGCTAGGCAACGGGGCGAACCCATTCATACCCAGCACGCAACAGGAAGTGAGCGAATTCCTCGTCGACGATGGGGTTCCGCGATGGGGCACGTGAGCTCAACGGAGATGGACGAAACAGGGCGCAAACAAAGGGGAGAAGCTGATGGGGAGGTGTGGACGCTCATGTAGGGTTGGATGGTGGAGTCGATCGAGCTGGGGACGACGGGCGGCGACAAATTCCGACGGCGTCTTGGCGTTCCACGGCAATGAAGATGACATCGGGGAGGAAGCGTCGGAGTCCTTGTGGTAACGAGAGAGGGTGAGGAAGATGAGGATGGAGGAGGCCTCGCAAACGACGGAGAGGCGCTGTTCGTGGAGGTGTTCGGCTTCGTGTAGAAGAGGAAGCAGGGATGATGACGTCGTGGAGGGAGTCGATCGCATCCGCCCTGGTCCCTCCTGGCTCCTGGCCTTGAAGAAGACGAAGAATACGACGCGGATGAGTTGACCTGGAGCGAAGAAGAAGACGGAGGATGGCTATGGCCGCAGTGGAGCCATGGGAATGCGTCAGGAGCTCTCTGGTTTCTACCTCTTGAAGAAGAAGGAGGAGCAGGAGAAGGGAAAGGATGGCGGCGGCAAGAGGGAAACCCTAGGGGGCGCGGGATGCTGGCTTTATAGGAGGGGCGCGACATGAGCTTAGCCACGGTGGCCATGTGCTCCCCCTGGTTTTCACCGTGAGAGACAGAGAGGGAGGAAGAAGAAAAGGAGGGAGACGGGTCGCTGGCAGGTGGGGTCGGCGGGTGATCGACTGGCCATGGGGAAAAATTTTACTAGGGAGGTGATCGGTGGGCTGCGGGGCTGGGCTAGATGGGCCGCAGCTCGGCTGGAGCAGCGCTGGTTCTACTGGGCTGCTCAGTTGCTACTGGTGCTTCCTTTCTTCTCTTTTCTTCAGACAGAAAACAAGACAGAAAAGCACAGGTATAATGGAGAGGGTTGAGAGAGATATGAGAATATCCCCGGAGTCCAGAATATGTGCAGGATTTGAATAAATTGACTTGGCAATTTTTTAACAGGTAGAAAAATAATTCGAGTTTGAATTAAATTCAAACTTGAGCCATTTTTGAACCCAACCAAAACAACTCCAAAATGAATGAAATTTTACAGAGAGGTATAAGGCATGGAGTATGATCATCAGGAAATAAATGGACATTAATGGAGGGGGGAAATATGTCACTTGCAAAAAAATGAAGGGAGAAGGAAGGGAGAGATGATGATACATGGGCATGGCTTGAGAGAGGGATAGCAAGGGCTGATGCACACACAACATGAAAGTAACATGTAACATAAGGATGAGTGTAATGCATATGATGCTCATGGCAACAACATGAATGACCAAAGCAATATGACAAGAGACAGGCATGGCAAAACAAACAAGGATGGCATAATGCAATAATAAACGATGAACCTGATGCAAGAAGTAAAATATGACAAGGCACTCAACAAACATGCAACAACAATGATGATCATGATGCAACATAAAATAAAACAAACGTCACAAGCACGCAAGCATGGTCATAACACAACAATAATGGAGGTCTTGGTCTTGGGGCATCACAAGTACCAAAACCTAAAATATGCACATGAGGAGTTTCCGGACTTGTTGTTTGTTGTTCCGGCCTCATTTAAACTTGCCTAGTTAGGTAGTTTTATTATGCTTCACCCTCTTGCCATGTTAATCAACATTTAATCTTGTTGGGTACATAAACGAGAGAGAACTAAATAAGTCATGTGGTGTTTTCTTCAATATGCAACTCCGTTGCATATTGAGCTCCACTCAATTTGTAGTGTTGTTTGTTGCATTTTGCCATGCCATGCCTCATTAAACCGGACATGCATCATACTTGGTTGTGCACCATTCCATGTTCATGTGTTGGTTGTTTACTATGTTGTGTGCTTCTTTCCGGTGTTGCTTCTTTGGGTTGGTTCCAATAACGCCGCGTTTGTGAGGATCCGTTTGTCTTCGTCCATTTGTCTTCTTCATGGACTCGTTCTTCTTCCTTGCGGGATCTCAGGCAAGATGAACATACCCTCGAAATCACTTCTATCTTTGCTTGCTAGTTGCTCGCTCTATTGCTATGCCGCGATACATACCACTTGCTATATCATGCCTCCCATATTGCCATGTCAAGCCTCTAACCCACCTTTCCTAGCAAACCGTTGTTTGGCTATGTTACTGCTTTGCTCAGCCCCTCTTATAGCGTTGTTAGTTGCAGGTGAAGTTGGAGTTTGTTCCATTTTTGGAACATGGATATGTTGGGGTATCACAATATCTCTTATTTAATTAATGCATCTATATACTTGGTAAAGGGTGGAAGGCTCGGCCTTATGCGTGGTGTTTTGTTCCACTCTTGCCGCCCTAGTTTCCGTCATACCGGTGTTATGTTCCTTGATTTTGTGTTCCTTACACGGTTGGGTGTTATGGGGACCCCTTGACAGTTCGCTTTGAATAAAACTCCTCCAGCAAGGCCCAACCTTGGTTTTACCATTTGCCTCACCACCACCTACTTTTCCCTTGGGAGTCGCTCTCTCGAGGGTCATGTTTATTTCAAGCCCCCCGGGCCAGTGCTTGTCTAAGTGTTGGTCCGAACTAGAGTCGTTTGCAGCGCCACCTCGGGGAAACTTGAGGGTTGGTTTTAGTTGTACGGAGCACTCATCCGGTGTTGCCCTAAGAACGAGATATGTGCAGCTCCTATCGGGATGTCAGCGCATCGGGCGGTCTTGCTGGTCTTGTTTTACCATTATCGAAATGTCTTGTAACCGGGATTCCGAGTCTGATCGGCTCTTCCTGGGAGAAGGAATATCCTTCGTTGACTGTGAGAGCTTGTGATGGGCTAAGTTGGTACACCCCTGCAGGGTTTTGAACTTTCGAAAGCCGTGCCCGCGGTTATGGGAAGATGGGAATTTGTTAATGTCCGGTTGTAGAGAACTTGAAATTTAATTAAAATGCATCAACCGCGTCTGTAGCCGTGATGGTCTCTTCTCGGCGGAGTCCAGGAAGTGAACACGGTTCTTGTGTTATGCTTGAACGTAAGTAGTTTCAGGATCACTTCTTGATCACTTCTAGTTCACGACCGTGCTTTGCTTCTCTTCTCGCTCTTATTTTGCGTAAGTTAGCCACCATATATGCTAGTGCTTGCTGCAGCTCCACCTCATTACCCTATCCTACCCATAAGCTTAAATAGTCTTGATCTCGTGGGTGTGAGATTGCTGAGTCCTCGTGACTCACACATACTTCCAAACAGTTGCAGGTGCCGATGATACCAGTGCAGATGAAGCAACCCAGCTCAAGTGGGAGCTCGATGAAGACCTTTTCATTGTTGTGTTTCATTTCCTTTTGCTCAGTAGTGGAGCCCAGTTGGGGCGATCGGGGATCTAGCTTTAGGGGTGGTCTTCTTTTATTTTGGTTCCATAGTCGGACCTTGATTCTATTCTGGATGATGTAATGCTATATTTATGTATTGTGTGAAGTGGCGATTGTAAGCCAACTCTTTATCCCTTTCTTATTCAGTACATGGGATCTGTAAAGACTACCCCTCTTGCGACATGCCTACTATGCGATTATGCCTCTAAGTCGTGCTCCGACACGTGGAAGATATAGCCGCGTCGTGGCTATTACAATTATGCTGTGGTGTTCCGGGTAGCGTGAGTTGCGAAACTATTCCGCATTCTTTCAGATGAAGACCAAACTCGTAACTCAAATTTTCTCCTCCACGATCAGATCACAGAAACTTTATTTTCTTGTTACGATGATTTTCCACTTCACTCCAAAATTCTTTGAACTTTTCAAATGTTTCAGACTTATGTTTCATTAAGTAGATATACCCATATTTGCTCAAATCATCTGTGAAGGTGAGAAAATAACGATATCCGCCGCGAGCTTCAATGTTCATTGGACCACATACATCAGTATGTATGACTTCCAATAACTTTGTTGCTCGCTCCATTGTTCCGGACAAAGTAGTTTTATTCATCTTGCCCATGAGGCATGGTTCGCAAGTACCAAGGTATTCATAATCAAGTGATTCCAGAAGTCCATCAGAATGGAGTTTCTGCATGCGCTTTACACCAATATGACCCAAACGGCAGTGCCACAAATAAGTTGCACTATCATTATCAACTCTGCATCTTTTGGATTTAATACTATGAACATGTGCATCACTACTATCAAGATTTGGTAAAAATAGACCACTCATCAAGGGTGCATGACCATAAAAGATATTACTCATATAAATAGAACGACCATTATTCTCTGATTTAAATGAATAACAGTCTCGCATCAAACAAGATCCATATATAATGTTCATGCTCAACGCTGGCACCAAATAACAATTATTTAGGTCTAAAACTAATCTCGAAGGTAGATGTAAAGGTAGCGTGCCGACAACGATCACATCGACTTTGGAACCATTTCCCACGCGCATTGTCACCTCGTCCTTAGCCAATGTTCACTTAATCTGTAGCCCATGTTTTGAGTTGCAAATGTTAGCAAATGAACCAGTATCAAATACCCAGGCACTACTGCGAGCATTAGTAAGGTACACATCAATAACATGTATATCAAATATACCTTTTACTTTGCCATCCTTCTTCTCCGCCAAATAGTTGGGGAAGTTCCGCTTCCAGTGACCAGTTCCTTTGTAGTAGAAGCACTCAGTCTCAGGCTTAGGTCCAGACTTGGGTTTCTTCATTTGAGAAGCAACTGGTTTGATGTTCTTCTTGAAGTTCCCTTTCTTCCCTTTACCCTTTTTCTTGAAACTGGTGGTCTTGTTGACCATCAACACTTGATGCTCCTTCTTTATTTCTACCTCCCCGGCCTTTAGCATTGCAAAGAGCTCATGAATCGTCTTATCCATCCCTTGCATATTATAGTTCATCATGAAGCTCTTGTAGCTTGGTGGCAGTGATTGAAGAACTATGTCAATGACACTATCATCAGGAAGATTAACTCCCAGCTGAGTCAAGTGGTTGTGGTACCCAGACATTTTGAGTATATGTTCGTTGACATAACTATTCTCCTCCATCTTGCAGTTGTAGAACTTATTGGAGACTTCATATCTCTCAATCCGATCATTTGCTTGAAATGTTAACTTCGACTCATGGAACATCTCATATGCTCCATGATGTTCAAAACGTCGTTGAAGTCTCGGTTCTAAGCCGTAAAGCATGGCACACTGAACTATTGAGTAGTCATCAGCTTTGCTCTACCAGACATTCATAACATCTGGCGTTGCTCCTGCAGCAGGTTTGGCACCCAGAAGTGCTTCCAGGACGTAATTCTTCTATGCAACAATGAGGATAATTCTCAAGATACGGACCGAGTCCATGTAGTTTCTACCATCATCTTTCAACTTAGCTTTCTCTAGGAATGCATTAAAATTCAACGGAACAACAGCGCGGGCCATCTATCTACAACAACATAGACATGCAAAATACTATCAGGTACTAAGTTCATGATAAATTAAAGTTCAATTAATCAAATTACTTAAGAACTCCCACTTAGATAAATATCTCTCTAATCATCTAAGTGATCATGTGATCCATATCAACTAAACCATGTCCGATCATCACGTGAAATGGAGTAGTTTTCAATGGTGAACATCACTATGTTGATCATATCTACTATATGATTCACGCTCAACCTTTCGGTCTCAGTGTTCCGAGGCCATATCTGCATATGCTAGGCTCGTCAAGTTTAACCCGAGTATTCTGCGTGTGCAAAACTGGCTTGCACCCGTTGTATGTGAACGTAGAGCTTATCACACCCAATCATCACGTGGTGTCTCGGCACAACGAACTATAGGAACGGTGCATACTCAGGGAGAACACTTATACCTTGAAAGTTAGTGCGAGATCATCTTATAATGCTACCATTGAACTAAGCAAAATAAGATGCATAAAGGATAAACATCACATGCAATCAATATAAGTGATATGATATGGCCATCATCATCTTGTGCCTTTGATCTCCATCTCCAAAGCACCGTAATGATCACCATCGTCACCGGCTTGACACCTTGATCTCCATCGAAGCATTGTCGTCATCTCGCCATTGATTCTATGACTATCGCTACCGCTTAGTGATAAAATAAAGCAATTACATGGCGATTGCATTTCATACAATAGAGCGACAACCATATGGCTCTTGCCAGTTGCCGATAACTGTGTTACAAAACATGATCATATCATACAATACAATTTAGCATCATGTCTTGACCATATCACATCACAACATGCCCTGTGAAAAGAAGTTAGACGTCCTCTACTTTGTTGTTGCAAATTTTACGTGGCTGCTATGGGCTGAGCAAGAACCGTTCTTACCTACGCATCAAAAACCACAACGCGGTATAGTGATTGATTTTTGATCTTCAGAAAGAACCCTGTTCATTGAATCCGATTCAACTAAAGTTGGAGAAACTGACACCCACCAGCCAACTGTGTGCGAAGCACGTCGGTAGAACCAGTCTCGCGTAAGCGTACATGTAATGTCGGTTTGGGCTGCTTCATCCAACAATACCGCCGAATCAAGAATCAACTAGTAACGGCAAGCAATATGTATATACCCACGCCCACAACTCCTTTGTGTTCTACTCGTGCATATAACATCTACGCATAAACCTGGCTCGGATGCCACTGTTGGGGAACGCAGTAATTTCAAAAAAATTCCTACGCACACGCAAGATCATGGTGATGCATAGCAACGAGAGGGGAGAGTGTTGTCTACATACCCTCGTAGACCGTAAGTGGAAGCGTTATGACAACGCGGTTGATGTAGTCGTATGTCTTCACGATCGACCGATCCTAGTACCGAAGGTACGACACCTCCGCGATCTGCACACGTTCGGCTCGATGACGTCCCACGAACTCACAATTCAGCAGAGTGTCGAGGGAGAGCTTCGTCAACACAACGGCGTGATGACGGTGATGATGATGCTACCAGAACAGGGCTTCTCCTAAGCACCGCTAGGATATGACTGAGGTTGATTATGGTGGAAGGGGCACCGCACACGGCTAAAAGATCAATGATCAACTTGTGTGTCTATGGGGTGCCCCCCTCCCCGTATATAAAGGAGTGGAGGAGGGGGAGGGCCGGCCCTCTACTATGGCGCACCCTGGGGAGTCCTACTCCCGGTGGGAGTAGGATTCCCCCTTTCCATGTAGTAGGAGTAGGAGAGTAGGAAAGGGAAGAGAGAAGAGAAGGAAGGAGGGGGCACCGCCCCTCCCCCCTAGTCCAATTCGGACTAGGCCTTGGGGGCGCGCGGCCTACCCTAGGCAGCCCCTCCCTCTCTCCCCTAAAGCCCATTAGTGCCCATATACTCCCTGGGGGGGTTCCGGTAACCTCCTGGTACTCCGGTTAATGTCCGAATTCACCCGGAACCATCCCGATGTCCAAACATAGTCATCCAATATATCGATCTTTATGTCTCGACCATTTCGAGACTCCTCGTCATGCCAGCGATCACATCGGGGACTCTGAACAACCTTCGGTTCATCAAAACACATAAACTCGTAATATTGATCATCATCGAACGTTAAGCGTGCGGACTCTACGGGTTCGAGAACTATGTAGACATGACCGAGACATGTCTCCGGTCAATAACCAATAGTGGAACCTGGATGTGCATATTGGCTCCCACATATTCTACGAAGATCTTTATCGGTCAAACCGCATAACGATATACGTTGTTCGCTTTGTCATCGGTATGTTACTTGCCCGAGATTCGATCGTCGGTATCTCAATACCTAGTTCAATCTCGTTACTGGAAAGTCTCTTTACTCGTTCGGTAATGCTACATCCCATAACTAACTCATTAGCTACATTGCTTGCAAGGCTTATATTGATGTGCATTACCGAGAGGGCCCAGAGATACATCTTCGACAATCGGAGTGACAAATCCTAATCTCGATCTATGCCAACTCAACAAACAGCATCAGAGACACCTGTAGAGACCTTTATAATCACCCAGTTACATTGTGATGTTTGGTAGCACACAAAGTTTTCCTCTGGTATTCGGGAGTTGCATGATCTCATAGTCATAGGAACATGTATAAGCTATGGAGAAAGCAATAGCAACAAACTAAACGATCATCGTGCTAAGCTAACGGATGGGTCAAGTCAATCACATCATTCTCTAATGTTTTGATCCCTTTAATCAAATGACAACTCATGTCTATGGTTAGGAAACATAACCATCATTGATTCAACGAGCTAGTCAAGTAGAGGCAAACTAGTGACACTTCTGTATGTCTATATATTCACACATGTAATAAGTTTCCGGTTAATACAATTTTAGCATGAATAATAAACATTTATCATGACATAAGGAAATATAA
Organism: Triticum urartu; assembly: GCF_056163025.1. Classification (NCBI taxonomy): domain Eukaryota; kingdom Viridiplantae; phylum Streptophyta; class Magnoliopsida; order Poales; family Poaceae; genus Triticum; species Triticum urartu. The sequence continues at coordinate 502,970,745 of NC_141879.1, forward strand.
ATAACAACTTTATTATTGCCTCTAGGGAATATTTCCTTCATTAGGATGTTCTGTTGGATCGATGCCCTTCACGTATCTTGGTTTTCCCATGGGCACCTCTCGGTCCACTATTTATGATCTGTTTTTTTTGAATATTTACTGCAGGGTAAAAACCCCATATCCCTTTATTGCATCAAACAAAGAACAAACTATACATAGGAAGTTTAAAGTTACAAGCCTAACCTAAGAAGGAAAGAAAACTTACAATTACATGAGGGAGTTAACCCAATCAACAAGCCTAAACCTAATGTTATCTTTAAGCCTATGAGACAGCAGGAGGTTATCATGTACAAAGCTACACCTCCAGGCAGCAAAAGGATCCCTTGTCCCCCTAAATGTTCTCCCGTTTCTCAGAATCAATATATTCCAAGCAGTTGTGAGCATCACTTCAAAGAAGAATGGATGTCCAAATCTCTGCCTTGCTTGAAATATACATTGCTGAATATTTGAGCCATGAGTCCAATCAATTTGCAGATAATTCCACACCCTGCAACTAAAGTTACATTCAAAAAATAGATGAGCTCTATCTTTAAAAACATAGGCATTACAGATGACACATAGATTATCATTTGTAGGGGACCTCCAATTCCTGCGGACCAACATGTCCTTTGTGTTGAGCTTGTCAAAGAAAAGAAGCCAGCCAAAGACTTTAATTTTCATTGTACATATGCTCTGCCAAAGCCACTTACAGGGTTGTTGTTGGTAGGTGTGTATGCATCATGTCATAAAAGCTCTTTGCTATAAATTGTCCAGACTTTCCAGGCCAAATCCAAACATCAGGCAATGAGGGGTCTCTTCGTAGATGGAACAACCATCCTTACAAGGTTTCTAGTTCAGTTGCTGCCTCCTGGGAGATTGGTAGGTGAAACATGGAAAACAAATCTTGATTCTATATGAAGTCCCTGACAGAAACCTTGTCATCCAAAACAAAAGAGAAGAGCCTTGGCAGCCTCAGGTTTAGGGGTCGAGAAGAACCACCCACATGCTAGGCATCAAGCCAGAAAAGAGCAGAATCACCCATATTAACTTGCACTGAAGCAATTGACCTATAATGGTCAGCAAGCTTGAGGATATCCTTCCACCAGAATGAGCCAGTGAGTACTGTTGCATGTGGCACAACTCCATCATAGTAACTATCCCATATCAACTGGACCCATGGTACCTGTTGTTTATTATAAAATTTATGCAAATGTTTGAGAAACAGGCCTTGGTTCTGAATAGTCAGGTTGAGAATGCCTAGGCCTCCCTTATCCTTAGGTCTGCAAACTAAATCCCAGATAGCTAAAGATTGTTTTGGCACATCATAGCTTCCCCTCCATAGGCATTGCCTGAAAATCCTATCCAACTGCTTGATAATACCTGGTGGAATATGCAAACTACAGAGGAAGTATATGGGCATTGAAGTAACCACTGATGTGAGAAATTGCAATCTTGATCCTTGGTTAAGCATGGCAGAGCTAACAGACAACCTTCTTTCAACACTGTCCACTAGAGGCATGAGATCAATAATTCTAGGTCTTGTGGTACCAAGAGGCAGGCCCAGATATGTGAAAGGCAACTGCTCTAGCTTACATCCTAGAATGGTAGACAACCTCTGTGCCTCAGCTGGCTCAATATTGAGGGGCACCATTGAAGACTTGGAAAAATTTACCTTCAGGACAGTTGACTGCTAAAAAATATGGAGCATGTTCTTGAGAGCTACCAACTGATCCTCCACTGCAGAGACAATTATTATTGTGTCATCTGCATACTGAATAATAGGAAAATCAGGGTCGTGTGATGGGATTGGGACAGTTAGAACTACCCTAGCTAGCATATCATTGACCACTGTTTGGAGGAGATCAGCAGCTATGACAAATAAGAGTGAGGAGAGAGGATCCCCCTGTGTGACCCCACATTTGCATTTGAACTGCTTACCAGGCACACCATTAAGCAGAACAGATGATGATCCAGAGGAAAGAATCTCTTTAATCCAAGCTATCCACTTTGCATCAAAACCTTTGTGCTTGAGGATCTGTAAGATAAGTTCATGCTCCATATATAGTGTCAAAAGCTTATGCAAAATCTAGCTTCAAAATGATGGTTGGCCTTCCTGATTGTTTGCATTGATGTATATACTCAAAAGCCCAAGTCAGACAATCCTGTATGGCTCTACTCCTCAAAAACCCATATTGATTCTTGTGGATGCATTGAAGAATGACCTTTTGAAGCCTACTTGCCAAGAGCGTAGTGAGGAATTTTAGACATGTGTTAGTAAGAGAAATTGGTCTGAAATCCTTAGGTCCCTCAGGAGACAACATCTTTGGTATTAAGGTGATGAGGGAGCCATTGATATTCTCCAGAGATAGCCTCCCATCATAAAAGTCATGTATGAGTGTCAGAAAATCCCTCTCAATTATAGACCAACACTTGTTAACAAATAGGCCATTAAATCCATCCGGCCCATGAGCTCTATCTGTTGGCAAATCCTTCAAAACAGTGTTAATTTCCTCAGTGGAAAAAGGTTCAGACAAGTTGTGCAGGCCATCCACTGGGTGAATGAGAGTGTGCAGATCAAAGCCCATATCAACTCCTTGGGCCTGGCCCATTCTACTTTTAAATGACGACCAAAGGATTCCCATCATTTGTGAATGATCAGAGACTGGGTCACCACCTACGAGTGTTAGGCTAGTAGTAGTGTTCCTGCGCAATTGTTCAAAGGCCATGGCATGAAAGAACTTGGAATTCTCCTCCCCAACTTTAATGTAACGGATAGTACACCTCTGCTTCCAATAAATGTAGTGTATTCTAAGCAAGTTCTCATGGTGTAATTTAACAATCTTCCAAAATTTAAATTCAGGCGTGGTGAGAGGCCGTAGCTCTTCTAAGTTATCAAAGTATAAGATTACCTGATAACAATCCATTGTAAGTCGTTTAATGTGCGATAGGTTTTTGCTCTAGGCCTTTAGGGCAGAACGCAGGCATTTAAACTTGGTTGTCAATACTGCAGAAGCAGTCAGGTCAGCAAACACCGGCTGACTCCAAGAACGCTTGACACAGTCCATAAACCCTGGCATGTCCACCTAGTAATTCTCAAACCTGAAAACCTTGGACTTAGATATGTTTGTGTCGATGGAAACCACACAAGGGACATGATCGGAAGAAGTTTTTGCCAGGGGTAGAACAACTGTATTAGGATAGAAAGAGATCCAATCTGATGTGGTAAAAAACCAATCCAGCTGCTCTAACAGTGGTTGTTCTTGCATGTTGGACCAAGTGAAGCTCCTTCCCTTTAAAGGTAATTCCAACAGACCCAAGTGTCCAATAATCTCATTAAAGAGGAATATATCATTTACATCACCTCCTGGTCTGTTTCTGTTATCAACGGAACAGATGGAACTAAAATCTCCTAAGAGCAACCAATTTTCATCCGTGGGGATATCCAGATGATAAAGCCAACTAACAAAGTTATCCCGAAGAGGACCATCACAGGGTCCATAGACTGACACTAGGATCCATTTCTCAGCGTTATGGACCGATTGAAAAGAAACCACAATGCCAAAACTCTATATCTGAACCAGGGTCCCTTTAAAGATGGACGAATTCCAAACCACTAGGATGCCACCAGAAGCACCAACTGCCGGAGCAAACACAAAAGTATCAAAGCGCCGAGGACAGAAATCTCTAATATTTCGAATATCAAAGTCAGCACATTTTATCTCTCGCAAACAAACAATTGAGCACTGGCTCTCCTCAATCTCCGCTCTCACATCACGCTGGCAAGCATCAGAATTTAGTCCACGGACATTCCAGCACAACACACGCCAATTACGATAATTTGAACTATCCATAATAAACTCGCAACATTAAAATAAGGACCGCTAAGCATAACATAGTAGTATCACAGACCACAGCCACACATCCCAAAAGAGCATAAAGTTCTACAAGTTCAGATAAAATATAGCCACTAACAAAGCAAAAACTATGCCAGGCAAAACCCCTCTGGCGCAGATTATGAGACCTAGGTCTACTCATCATTAGACACTGGATCAGAGGAGGTTTTCTGAGGAGGAGCCGTAAGCTTCTCCAGTGTCAACTGATCTTCAGAAATACCGAGATGAGCACCTACTGCCTGTAGTTCAGAGACTAGTGTTGGTGGAGGTATCGCCTGCACTGGTTCTTCAGATTCATCAAATGCCACCTTGGCCTTCTTCGCCCGCGGGCGCCTCAATTGTAACGCCCCGAGACCGATGCTCGAGAAGACTTCCATATGTTCCGGGTTTCGTTGTGTGTTTTGTTTCGTCTGTTGCATTCATCTTTGTATCGTGTGCATTGCATCATGTCATCATGCCATCATGTCATTTCTTTTTCTTAACTCAACTAAATAAACTGTATGGATCTTCGATCCATTTAAACCAAGGGAATTCATGTGGTGATTCTCTTTATAACATATCCTCCCAATATTAGGGAGCTATATTAAATATTCCAATAATTTGTATTCACCCATAAACACACTTGCAAAATATCCCAATGCCATTGTTATCTTAATTCTTGGTCTCCAACATTGCCATATTTTTTTTTCATCATATTCCGGAGCTCCACCAAAAACCCGAACATTTTTGGCCTCACCAAACCTAGTCCCAATTCAAAACCATTTGAATTATATTCAAATGAATTTGAATTTAATTCCTGCAATCTTGCCACTTCTATTTTTCTGTGGTCATGTTATTTTTTATGAGTCTAGGAAAATTGTCCTCCTGCTCAAACTCTTTTTCCCTAACCCCCTTATTTTTTTCCTCTCTCTATTTTCTTTTCAATTAAAGAAGAAAGAGAGGAGAGGGAGAGCCCAATCCAACAAGCCCAGCTGACCCCTCCTCTCTACTGGGCCGGCCCCAAGCCCACCTACCGGACCTAACCCTAGCAGCCACTAGGCCCGACCGAGACCACCATCTCCTTCGATCCCTCGCGCACCTCTCCCTCTCGTACCCCTTCCACCCAGCTCCGCCAGGGAGAGCGCGCCCGATCTCATCTCCCTCGATCCCACTCCTCTCCCTCTCATCCTCCCATCTTCCTCTCTCCCCTTGTCCAGTTCTCACGAGCGCCGCCCAGGCCTCGCCCGACCCCCCTGTCGCGGCCTCTTCAGGCGACCATGGCGCCCCATTGGCCGGCGAGCCGCCGCTGCCGTTGGCACCCGCTGCCCTGCTGCGCCGGAGTCTCCTCGTGTGCCTCCCTGCTTCGTTCGGCCGCCGCGCCGCCAAGCTCCTCCACCGCGCCTCGCCTTCGACCTCGAATTTCGCGTCCCATGGCCACAAGCGCCACCAGCAGCAGTTTCAAGCCGTCCCCATCGTCGAGTCCCTCTCCGCCCTTCTGCACCTTGTCTCCGGCCCTGCCCGTCGGAGCCACGCCTCCCGGTGCCTGCAGCTGCGTCGACGGTCTTCCTCCTTGACGTTGTCGCCTCGAGCCTTCCCATGCCTCGCGAGACCAACGTGCCAAGTTCCCGCCGCTGCCGCTGCTGCTGCAAGTTTCACGGCCGTTGCTCCTGCATCGCGCCAAGTCCAACGGTCACCGAGTGTGGAACTCGCCAAGTACCACAAGTTCCTGATGGATGCGCCAAGTCCCCAGCGAGACCCATTTTCATCAAGTTTGACTACACGGCTAAGACCTCGGAGTTGGACCGCAAGCGCCAAGTACCCCACCAGCAAGACCACACGGATGCCCGAACGATTCGCAAAGACCGACGAGAACGACTTCGTGGACCGACGAGTACCACGGCGACCGTTGTACGCCAAGTACCTCTCCGAAAAATGAACATGTACCACTATGTCCGGAGGTATCGGATCCGTCAAGTCCAACCACGAGTGGGTACAACTATCCGCGACCCCGAACGACTACGAAATGTGAACCTCTACCGTCGACCCTAGAGCATGCGAGATCGACTACTTCCACTATCGTCGTCGCAAAAACGCCTACTCCCCTCTACGAACGAGAACCGTCCCCTTTGCACGCTACAAAGGTATAACCACCGAGATCGGCGTCCGAGAACGAATGCTTGTGTTGTATGAGACGCACCCTTTGTCTGCACCGTGTCCATTTTGCCACTCGTTTCCATGCCCCTAACTCGTGGGAACCCGGTTACCGGGATCACCCCACCATCTTTTGCACGCACCCGTCACATTTTCTTTTGCACTGACGTCTCAATGAGTTGTCGGAACCGGAACGTTGCCGTGGCACCATTTCGTTATCGTCGCTGTGGCACCCCTTTCGTTTCTGCCATGATGACAAATGCTTCATAATGCTCTTTTCAACTTTTAATAAAAATTGCATAAACTTGTTCATGTCATCCGCATCATGATAACAACAATTAAAATGTTTAAAATTGTTGTTTGCTTTAAATTGCTATATACATGTGGGGATTTACCGGAATTGTTGTTGTTGTTTCCGGCCTCATTTAAAATGCCTAACTATGTTTTCTACTCATGTTTCACCTCTTGACATGCTTAACAACATTTAATATTGGTGAGTACATAACCAAGAGAGAACTAAATAATTGATGTGGTGTTCCATCAATATGCAACCCGTTGCATATTGAGCTCCACTTAATTTGTAGTTTTGGTTGTTGCACTTTGCCATGTCATGCATATTTAAACCGGACATGCATCATACTTGGTTGTGCATCATGCCATGATTATGTGGTGGTTGTTTACTATGTTGTTTCCTTTCTTTCCGGTGTTGCTTCTTCGGGTTAGTTCTGATAACGTCGCGTGTGTGAGGAACCGTTCGACTACGTCCATTTGTCTTCTTTGCGGGATCTCAGGCAAGATGACCATACCCTCGAAATCACTTCTATCTTTGCTTGCTAGATGCTCGCTCTTTTGCTATGCCTATGCTGCGATACCTACCACTTGCTTATCATGCCTCCCATATTGTTGAACCAAGCCTCTAACCCACCTTGTCCTAGCAAACTGTTGTTTGGCTATGTTACCGCTTTGCTCAGCCCCTCTTATAGCGTTGTTAGTTGCAGGTGAAGATTGAAGTTTGTTCTTTGTTGGAACATGGAGATATTGTTCCTTGTTGGAACAGGTTTACTTCTTGGGATATCACAATATCGCTTATTTAATTAATGCATCTATATACTTGGTAAAGGGTGGAAGGCTCGGCCTTATGCCTGGTGTTTTGTTCCACTCTTGCCGCCCTAGTTTCCATCATATCGGTGTTATGTTCCTGGATTTTGCGTTCCTTACGCGGTTGGGTTATAATGGGAACCCCTTGACAGTTCGCCTTGAATAAAACTCCTCCAGCAATGCCCAACATTGGTTTTACCATTCGCCACCTAGCCTTTTTTCCCTTGGGATCTGCAGACTCAAGGGTCATCTTTATTTAAACCCCCCCGGGCCAGTGCTCCTCTGAGTGTTGGTCCAAACAGAGCCACTTGCAGCGCCACCTCGGGGAAACTCGAGGGCTGGTTTTAGTTGTACATAGTGCTCATCTGAGTGTGCCCTGAGAACGAGATATGTGCAGCTCCTATCGGGATTTGTCGGCACATTCGGGCGGTGTTGCTGGTCTTGTTTTACCTGTCAAAATGTCTTGTAACCGGGATTCCGAGTCTGATCGGGTCTTCCCACTAGAAGGAATATCCTTCGTTGACCGTGAGAGCTTGTGATGGGCTAAGTTGGGACTCCCCTGCAGGGATTTGAACTTTCGAAAGCCGTGCCCACGGTTATGGGCAGATGGGAATTTGTTAATGTCCGGTTGTAGAAAACTTGAAGTTGACCTTAATTAAAATACATCAACTGCGTGTGTTACCGTGATGGTCTCTTCTCGGCGGGGTCTGGGAAGTGAACACGGTGTTGGAGTAATACTTGACGTAAGTAGACTTGGATCACTTCTTGATCATAGTTTATCAACCGTGCTTTTGCCTTCTCTTCTCGCTCTCTTTTGCGTATGTTAGCCACCATATATGCTAGCCGCTTGCTGCAGCTCCACATCATACATTTTACCCTTCCTATAAGCTTAAATAGTCTTGATCGCGAGGGTGCAAGATTGCTGAGTCCCCGTGACTCACAGATACTTCCAAAACCAGTTTGCAGGTACCGATGTTACCGAGCAGGTGACGCAACCAAGCTCAAGGAGGAGCTCGATGAAGATCTTGTCCTTTGTGTTGTTTCGTACTAGTTTATCAGTAGCGGAGCCCAGTTGGGGTCGATTGGGGGCCTTTTCGCATTTGGGGTTCTTCTTTTATTTTGGTTCCGTAGTCGGACCTTGAATGTATTTGGATGATGTAATGCTTTATTCATGTAATTGTGTGAAGTGGCGATTGTAAGCCAACTATGTATCTTTCCCCTTATTGTATTACATGGGTTGTTTGCGAAGATTACCTCACTTGCGACATTGCTTTCAATGCGGTTATGCCTCTAAGTCGTGCTTCGACACATGGGAGATATAGCCGCATCGAGGGCGTTTCATCAATGTTGTTGCCTTGATGGGGATTGCAGAAGTAGGTTTATAGCCAGAGGCCTTGGCCGCGCTACGTGTCATGCGCCTGATGGAGAATTCTGGAGTTGGAGCAACTGCAACTAAAGACCTACGGCCACGCCTGGCCTCTCGTCCACGCTTCCCAAGCACTACAGGTGGAAATAGATGAGAACTGAAACTCTTCTTCAGGGTTCTGTGGCTGAACTTCCTCCACAAAGTCCACATGGTCAGGCTCCACATGCTCAGACACGTCAGGCTCCAACTGCTCAGGTAAGATCTCCTCAATGACAACAGAAGAGTGGGGTGTGGGTGGCATGTTGGGCTGCAGCAAGAATCCAAATTTGGTCCCATAATGCTCAGGCCAGACGCAAGTGGTGAGCTGAGACGACCGCTGCTGGTTGACTGGCAGGGGAGCTAGTACTTTCCTGATGAAGAATTCAGGCATTAAGGACCTGAACGACCTCTCCTAGATGAGATGAGCAGGAAGCACGGGGCCATATACCACTCGAACAATTCCAAGTTGAATTGGGTCTAGTGGCGCCACCGGGTGCTGTGCAACAATGGGGTTGATGGGCTGTTGTACTTCCTCCAAATCCATGTCATTATCAGAGTCCAAAGAGGGGTTGAGAACCATGGAATTATGTTCTTGGACTAGCACCTGCTGCTGTTCAGGCTCATCCGCATGCTGCTGTGGGGGCTGCTGAATCTGCTCCTCCCATGGGCCCCATCTAGCATCATTGTTGGCATTCTCACCCCAGTTATCAGCATGCTGGCCATGGTTAACTGGATTATGCTGAGGTGGTACTGCATTCCAACCAAGCACAGGGTATGGTGGCATAGCCCAAAAGGGTTGCGGTGGGTTTACCCCAGGCATTGGATGTCGATTACCATCTAATGGCATTGGATCTTCATTTGCAGGTATCATGGCATCAACAAATTATCCAGTCAGAATGTAACAACCAGCAGTCCAAGATACTATAGTTCCTCCCCAATTTGCAAATTCCCAGAAAACAACAGAGCGCGGAACCAGGGCATTATCTGGAAAAGAAGCTCTGACCAGAGATCGAACAAGACGACGATCTGTCTGATTCCAGTAGTGGAACCAACCAAAAGTTCCAACTACATCCGCCAAGCACTGAGTGTTGCGGTAGTCAAGAGGCACTGCAATGAACATAAGCCAGCCTGTTCGATGGCCATGTATGGCCCTGAAACCCTCGCCTTGATTGTGCGGTATGAACCTGACAAAGAATTCCTCTCCATCTTCATCTACTCCAAGGGAAAAGGTGGGTGCTGAGTAAACGATCCACACACCACTGGATCTTCCATCTCAAAAAGCCCTACCCCCTGGAACCAAGTTTGAGAAGAGAGCACCGGAATATGCAGGGTCTGGGTAAGGAAATCAAGAACCTGCTACCGACGAATCACAACCAAATGAGCTGGTGGTAGTGGCTCGACGATGGCCACCATATACTGCTCATGTGAGCGGGGTGGTGGGATTGCTGGCGTGTAGTAGGTCCTTGGAAGACGATCTTCCCCACCATCAACGATGTCATAGCCAGCCAAAACAAAGCGATGCGGATCAATCGCGTAGACTGCCATTGGAGACGGCGGCGGTGCTTATGCCGGTGCGGTGGAAGCCGGAGCGGCCGGTGGTGATCGCAAGCTTGGCGGCGATGGGTAGGAGGTGGACGATTGCGTTTTTTGGGAGGTTGAGGCGTCTAGTTTGGAGAAACCAAAGAGGCCAGAGGGTTGTCTTTCTTGGTGCGGGCTCCAAAGCCTTTGGATGGGACTTTTGGCACCCAGAAGGAAGATCAGGTGGTTAGCCGGTGCAGTCCCGTTTAATGTGACCAGACCAGAGACAATTCCTACACCGAATCCGGTTAGAACAAGCCTCTGTCTGGTGGCCCATATCCAAGCAGTTTTGGCAATCCCAAAACTTAGCAGCCAAATCCTCAATCATCTCATCAAAGCTCTATAAATCCCTGACAATATCCTACGGCGATGGAGAGAGTTGCTCGAAAACTATGGAGTCGGGATGGGTTGGGCTGCCCTCTTCATCACCAGAAATTACAATGGGCTGAATTGATAATGTACTGGGCTTAGATGCAGGCCCATGGCCATCCGACGGTGGAGAATCCGGGCACAAAATCCGGTCCAACAAATTTCAAACAAGTAGGAGATCCGGGTTTGCCGCCAACCGACACCGGAGATACCGAGGATGATTGGAACGAACCAAAAAGGATCGTCGGAGGCAGCGAGGCTGCCGTGTCCATCACCGGAGAAAGGGACGAAGTGCCCGAGGCTTCTTGAGATGAAACGTGATAACCAGCCTCACGAACAATCAACACCTCAGTTGACGTGGGGTGATAACTATACCCCTTACGAGCAGGATAGTTGATGGAAGTAGCAAAATGTAGATTTTTCTTGGGGTAACCAGAGGGAGAACTAGAACACAGTGAAGATTTACTAGGGCCATGTCTCATGGCCTGCATCCCAAGCATAACTCTACGTTTGGTTGGACTAACTAAGGTCCCGCTGACATTCAACCTGCCAGAGACGAAATTCCTTTTGCTAGTTGGGCCGCCATGGCCCCATAGATGAAAATAGCACTTGAATTGATTGCAAACAAAGCTACATTGATGCAAAATAAATAACCCGATCATTGAGGTGTGATACCTTGAGATGAGAGCAATAACCACCAATGGCAGATTCAAGGGCAAGGCCAACATTGTCCTCATCCAAGCGGAAGGAGTGCCGGGCAAAAGAGACCACCATCGTGAAGTGACCCGAGTCAGAGGTCCGGTGCATAGATCTGTGGGATTTCGGGTTCCGGTAGACCCTTGAGGTTCGAACACTGGGGTGCATGCGGAGATCTCTCCCCTACCGATCTACGTCCAATCTCCTCGTGTGATCTAAGCTGGAAACAACGAACAACACAAGGGACACGAGATTTATACTGGTTCGGGCCACCGTTGTGGTGTAATACCCTACTCCAGTGTGTGGTGTGGTGGATTGCCTCGGGGGGCTGATGATGAACAGTACAAGGGAAGAACAGCCTCGCGAGAGGTGTTCTTGAGCTGGTGCGATGAACTGCTAGGGTGAGTTCAGTCGCCTCTCTCTCTCTGCTAGGGTTCTACCAGATTTCTAGATGTTTGTCTGCCCGTCCCCCTCTCTTCTTGGTCTCTAGATGTCTCTACTCTGTGGTGGCTAGCTCTATTTATAGAGGCCCTGGGCCTCTCCCCGAATAATTGAGCGGGAAGGGTGCCAACAATTGGCCATTTTGAAGGGGAACATGTAGTACAAGTTATCCTGACCAAAGGTGGTCTTCGTCTGCCAAAAGCACTGGTGATGACGCCGTCCTGGGCTCCACGGTGACCTCCGTCCTGCCGCTCTGCTGGTCTTGGTCTTGTTGCACAGGAATGGCAACCTTTGTCTGATGCCTTGGCCTGTGCTTACCCCCTTTGCACCAAAGGGGAAACAAGGACCCTGCGCAGGCCGGCGCCCGCCTGGCGCCCGCCTGGCCTTGATCGTCATGGCTTGCGTCATGGGATCCTCGCGAGGTACCCTTGCATTGATCTCTCCGCCTCCTCGCGAGCCTGCCTGATGAGGCTGTCTCTGAGGAAGCTTCCTGTCATCCACCCCGGAAGGCTTGGCCCCTCGCGAGGGTCTTGAGCCTGCGCTGATGAAGATGGGCCGCGTTGGGCCCCCACCTGAGCCACGCCGCAGGCAGGCAAGTCTGGGGACCCCGTTCCCAGAACGCCGACAGTAGCCCCCGGGCCCAAGGCGCGCCCGGGATTGGCCTGGTAGGGAAGCGAAGGGGCAAGCACGAAGCACCGCGGGCCCTAACAGCCCGCGGCCTTGGGTGCCACGTGGCGGCTGACTAGACATGGGCGTATGCGCTTCCCACGATGCCTCGGTGACCGCCCGACTTGACAAGTCCCTACATGCAGAGAAACCGGTCATGATTACATGCGATCGTGGTGCTCGGCGGTTGGCCTCCTCCGGCTATAAGTACGGGGCTGGGTGAGCCCCTTCAGTCCATCCCTTCTTGATGCTCCTTTTCTTCTTCTTGGCTAATCGCCGTCCCCATGGCCCTAAAGAGAATCTCAGCCACGGAGAAAGGAAAGGCCCCCCGGGAAGGGCCTGACCCTCCCCCGACCAAGCGCGGCCGAGGCCGCCCTCGCAAGTACACCACGGTCCCCGTGGTTGCCTCCCGCGGTCATGGAGACGGTTTCCTGCGTGGTGGTGAGCGCCCGGTTGCCGACGGGGGGGGCACGCCGTGGGTGTGCGCCCCCTAGACCACGCTTCCGCTCTGTGGAGGTGATGCCGGAGTTCTTCATGTGGTCGGCGGACCCATCCAGCACCCGGCTCCAGCTCCCATGTTTCTTTGTAGATGAACTGCCGGCCAACGCTCGGTGCGGCTTCTGGCTCCAGGTAGACGGCTGCTGCAGCAGGGCCTCCTAGGCTTCGCTGGAGGTCTCCGTCTCTGGGAACGGGGCCCTGACGCGCGGCTGGCAAACGTTTGCCCGCACGCGCGGCCTGGGCCGGTGGTGTACCCTGTACTTCAAGTTTGATGGCGATGCCACCCTCTACGTGAGGGTGTTTGGGGAAGATGGTCGCCGTGCCGGGTGCTGCCCTGAAGACAACGACCGCGGCCGCTTGCCCAGCTCCGTCACCGACCAGGATGAAGATGGCGGCTGGCGTACAGGCGGCGGTGCTTGGGGTTCGCCAAGTTTCGGCGACTCTCCCTCAGGCAGCAGCTCCTCCAGCGGTGGCCGCGGCCAGCCCCCGCGCCGTCGCGCCTGCCTGGGTGAAGGCAGCGGGTCCACCCGCCGCCACACCCTGGTGAAGCGTGAGGAGGTGTCCGCCTGACCCCCAGGAGCGGCTCGAGCTTTTGCTGTAGGTTGGTGTTGGATAGGTCGTGTCCATTTTGTTTCCTTCCTTTCCTGCGTAAGAAGAAGGTAGTACAGGGCCCCGTGGGGGCGTGTTAGAACTATTGCTGTCAAGTGTCGCGTTGCTTTTGCCATCTCTTCGCTATGTTTCCGTGCTGCGTGTCCATGTGCGGTAGTCATTTGAGCTTGGTGGATCTCGACGCGGCACTCGCCTCTGGAGGCTGAGGCCTCGCCGTGCGCTTCATGCCCTGCAAGGATGAGTTAGAGGGGTAAGCTTTGGTCCCGGCAGCGGGGGCGATCAGCCTAGGTCCTGCGTTTGTGTCACGATGCCCGTGAGGCATGGACTGGGAGGGGTGCTCCCGCAGAGGACTCGGACAGGAAAGCTCCAGACGATCGGGGTGGAAGACGCTTGCGAGGGCGCCCGCGAACATCCCTCGCGAGACTTGTGCGAGAGAAAAGGAGGCGAGCGAGCGAGAAAGACAAAGAGTCACAAGCCAGGAACGCTAACACCTCCAATAAGACTTCAAACGGGGAAAAACATGCCAACTGCAGAAAGCAAATGAAAAAGCCGCGTCCAGCACCTATTCCAGTCTTCGACGTCTTCTCACCAACACGGAGCTAAGTGCTGCCACTGGGCGTGGGCGGGAGCCCCCGAGGCCCAAGGGCGGCACTCCGGAGACTCCGGGGCGTGTACAGCCCCACTCATTATTACGTGAGAGTGTCACGGGTGGCGAGCTTCACAGGCATTGGCCTTCTTCACAGGCACCGGGCCTTTCTCGAAACGTGGCAGCTTCACAGGCATTTTCCTTCTTCACAGGCACCGGGCCTTTTCCAAAACGCAGCTTCACAGGCATTCGCCTTCTTCACAGGCACCGGGCCTTTTCCAAAATGCAGCTTCACAGGCATTCACCTTCTTCACAGGCACCGGGCCTTTTCCAAAACACAGCTTCACAGGCGTTCGCCTTCTTCATAGGCGCCGGGACTTTTTCAAAACGCAGCTTCATAGGCATTCGCCTTCTTCATAGGCATCGGGCCTTTCCTCGGCGCTAGGACTCGCTCAGGGGTAGAACCTCCGGAGATGTTGAATGTTCCATGCGTTCTGGATGGGTACTCCCTCCGGAGTCTCCAAGCGCGCGAAGCCAGGCCTGGAAACATGAACAACCTTGAACTGGCCCTCCCACATGGGAGAGAGCTTGTGCAGCCCCTCCCTGGAGAGAACCCGTCTGAGCACGAGATCCCCTACCTCAAGGGTCCTGGGGCGGATGTTGCGGCAGTGGTATCGTCGTAGCGCCTGTTGGTACCTTGCCGCTCGCAGTGCGGCTTCCTGACGGCGTTCCTCCCCCAGCACGAGATCCGTCCCCCGCATGGCGTCCTGCTGAGCCTCGTCGAATGCCAGGACCCGTGCGGAGCGACACCTGACCTCGTGAGGGAGAATAGCCCCTGCTCCATATACGAGGAAGAACAGGGTCTCGCCAGTCGGCTTGGTCGCTGTCGTGCGGATTGACCACAGCACGGACTGGAGCTCGTCGTACCAGCCCCTGCCACAGGCTTCCAGCTTCTTCTTGAAGGTCCTGGCTTTGAGGCCCCTCAGGACCTCCGCGTTGGCCCGCTCGGCCTGGCCGTTGCTCCGGGGGTGTGCTAACGAAGCGTAGCATATCTGCGTTCCAAGGTTAGCATAGTACGTTTTGAAGAGATTACTAGTGAATTGCGAACCGTTGTCGGTGATGATGCGGTTGGGCACCCCAAATCGGCTCACGAGGCCCTTGATGAATTTGACCGCTGAGCCTGCCAGGATTGTGCGGACGGCTTCCACCTCAGCCCACTTGGTGAATTTGTCCACGGCGACGTAGAGGTAGCGATAGCCCCCTGGTGCCCGAGGAAACGGGCCCAGAATGTCGAGCCCCCAAACTGCGAACGGCCATGAGAGGGGTATAGTCTGTAGACCCCCCGCAGGCTGATGGATCTGCTTAGCGTGAAACTAGCAGGCCTCGCAAGCCTTCACAAGCTCAACGGCGTCGTTGAGTGTTGTGGGCCAATAGAATCCACTACGGAATGCCTTGCTGACGAGGGTCCGTGACGACGAGTGGTGCCCGCAGTCTCCGACGTGTATGTACGCCAGTAGCTCCTTCCCTTGCTCTCGGGAGATGCAACATAAGGACACGTATTCGGTCGCTTCCTATAGAGCTCTCCATCCCCGATGCAATAAGCCATGTCCTGTCGCGCCACACGCTCCGCCTCCTCCTCATTCTCCGGTAGAGTCCCTTGTGTCAGGTAGTTCTTGAGCTCCGGGATCCAACACCCTTCCTGAGGCTCTAACGCCAGGAGCAGGCGTGCCCCCGAGGCTGGGCCGCAGACCGGGGCTCCTGAGGTAGGCGGCTGAGGGAGCTCCTCCCTTGGTTGTGCCGTGCTAGACAGCGACGGCACCGCCGAGGGTTTGAAGAGCCGCTCCTCAAAGACGCCGGGCTCCTGAGGCAGCCGCCTAGATGCCCTCTTGGCAATGTCGTCAGCCTCCTGATTGGTGTCGCGAGGCACATGCTGCAACTCCAGTCCCCAGAACTGTTTCTCCATCTTGCGGACCTCAGCGAGGTAGGCCTCCATGTGCTCGTCCTTTGGCTCGTATATCTTGTTGGAGAAGTTGACGAGGAGCTGCGAATCGCCCTTGATGATGAGGCGCTTCACCCCTAAGGCAGCTGCGGCCTTCAAGCCTGCTATTAGGCCTTCGTACTCCGCTATGTTGTTGGAGACCTTTTCTCCGTGCTGGAAGCAAAGTTGCACGGTGTAGTAGAGTTTGTCCTAGGTAGGGGATACGAGCACTGCGCCAGCTCCTGCACAGTGTCGGGAGAACGCCCCATCAAAGTACATGACCCAGCCATCCGGTGCTTCACTTCCCGGGGAAAGTGATCGGTCTTCGCCTGCCTCGAGACCCGGCGCTTTTGCCCATTCTGCCACGAAATCTGCTAGCGCGGATCCCTTGATGACTATGGTTGTACTGAATTCTAGCTGAAATGCCTGTAGCTCGATGTTCCATTCATTAACCCTTCCAGCTGAGTTGGGGCTCCTGAGTACCCTCTCCAAGGGGTATGCCAAGACGACCTTGATGGGGTGGTCTTGGAAGTAGTGCCGCAGCTTGCGTGAGGCCACCAATAGCGCGAGGAGGAGCTTTTGAGGCATGGGGTACCGCGCCCTCACGTCCCGTAGCACTGTGCTGACGAAATACACGGGGTGCTCGACGAGGTTGAGGGTGCTGGCACTGCTTGCGTCCTCCAGAGGTTGAGGCGTCTCTTGAGACGACGGAGCTCCCAGTGCTTGGTCGCCTGAAGGGGCCTCTCCTGCTCCGGTGCGTTCTCCTGCCGCGACTGTTCCTTTCCGGCTGCGGTTGCAGCCTTCGCGAGGCCCTCCTGGCTCTGCTTCGCTTCAGTTCGGACGGTTGATGCGGCCTTGGCACATCGCTCCTCCCTGACCGCTACCAGGGCTGCGCTAGCGGAGTAGGGGGTGGCCGCAAGGTAGAGCACCAGGGGCTCCCGAGGATGCGGAGCGACCATCACTGGTGGACTGGTAAGGTACCTCTTGAGGTCTTGGAATGCCTTGTCGGCCTCTCAAGTCCATTCGAAGGGGCCCTTTTTCTTCATCATATTGAAGAAGGACAGTGCTCGTTCCCCCTGCTGGGAGATGAAACGCCCCAGCGCAGTTACACGCCCGGTGAGCTTCTGCGTTTCTTTGAGGGTCCTTGGCGGGTTCATGTCTTCGACTGCCTTGACCTTCTCCGGGTTGGCCTCGATGCCCCTGTGGGATACGAGGAAACCCAGGAGCTTGCCTGAGGGGACTCCAAACACACACTTCTCCGGGTTGAGCCGTAGGTCCACTTTGTTGAGGATCGCGAAGGTTTCTTCCAGGTCCTGTATCAGGGTCCTTGCCTCACGAGACTTCACCACAATGTCATCGACGTAAGCTTTTGCGTTCCTCCCAAGCTTCCGGCCTAAGGCGATGTGCATCAGCCGCTGAAAGGTCGAGCCTGCGTTGCGCAACCCAAACGGCATGCACGTATAGCAGTACACTCCACATGGGGTCAGGAAGGCCGTCTTCTCCACGTCTTCTACCGCGATCTTGATCTAGTGATAGCCCGAGAAGGCATCTAGGAAGCACAATAGGTCACACTCTGCGGTGGAGTCGACTATCTGGTCAATGCGGGGGAGCGGAAATGGATCCTACGGGCAGGCCTTGTTGAGGTTGGTGAAGTCGACGCACATGCGCTCCTTTCCTCCCTTTTTCGGCACAACAACCGGATTAGCTAGCCAATCAGGGTAGCGGACCTCGCGGATAACTCATGCCGCCTCTAGCTTCCGGGTCTCCTGAACGATGAAAGCTTGTTTCTCAGTAGACTGCCTCCTTGCCTTCTGCTTCATTGGGAGCACATTGGGGCACACGTTGAGGTGATGCTCAATCACTTCCCTTGGGACC
The DNA here is from genome assembly GCF_056163025.1 of Triticum urartu. NCBI lineage: Eukaryota > Viridiplantae > Streptophyta > Magnoliopsida > Poales > Poaceae > Triticum > Triticum urartu. The sequence goes on from NC_141879.1 coordinate 502,988,585, forward strand.
CTTGCTAACTGATCAGGTTCCCACGCAAACACCTTCTTGTTCGCACGCAGGAAACCGATTAGGGCTTTCTCTTGCTCGGGCTCGAGGTTGGCCCCTATGGTGAAGGTGGCGCTAGCGGACCCGTCCTCGTCGACTGGTACCTACTTGGTTTCTGCCTTGTCTTGGGTGAACAGCTACTTCTTTTTAGCCGGCGCAGCCCCCTTGGGCTCGAGGGCGTCGGTGCCAGCGGGCTGCATCACCGTGGTCGCCCTGAAAACAAGCTGGAGCACCTACAGCGCATCCCTTGTGTCTCCTGACAAGGTGAGGACGCCGCTGCTCCTAGGCATCTTCATGAGGCTGTACGCCGGGTGAGTTGCTGCCATGAACTGAGCCAGGGCCGGATAGCCGAGGATGGCGTTGTAGGGGAGGCCGATGGGGGCGATGTCGAAGTCAATCAGCTCCGTGCGGAAGTTGTCGCAGGTGCCGAAGGTCACTAGGAGGCGGATCTGACCCAAGGAGGCGGTGGAACCGGCTCCGACGCTCGAGAAAGGCCTGCTGGGTTGGAGCCGCTCCGGCGGCACGTGGAGGAGGTTGAAGGCCTCCACCGAGAGCACGTTGAGGCCGGCATCACCATCGATGAGGGTCCTGGTGACGGCCACTTGGCAGATGGTGGGGGTGCACAGCATCGGGAGCGCACCCGAACCAATGGGGTTGAAGGGGTGGTCCTCCGAGTCGAAGGTTAGATCGGCCTCGGGCGCCACCCAGCCGGGGGGGGGGGGGCTTCTCGGCGCTTGGAGGCGGTGCTGATCCGGCGGGTGAACGGCTTGACGTGATGGCTCGAGGGTGGTGCCTGGGAGCCACCCAGGAGAGCTGCGACGACGGGCAGCGCTAGTGCGGCGAAACGGGCGAGGAAGAGGTCGCGCAGCTCCTCCTAGGAGGTGACAGAGGCCGTCGGCAGGTGGAGGAGCCACGCGCGCGGGATGCCGGTGAGGGCCATGGGTAACCAGTTGGCCATCACCCGATCATCGCCCCCGGCTTCGAGGACGGCCTCCTCGTACGCCAGCAGGAAAATCATCGGGTCCATCGCGCCGTCGTAGCGCGGCGGCATCTCGGGCCTGAACTTGCGCTGCCACTGCACCTGTCGCAAGGTGGGGGCCAAGGCCCGGCGCCCCCTGGCCCCAGTGTCGGCATCCGTTGCTGGAGCGGGCGGAGCGTTGTCCGCCATGAGGGTGGGATGCGATGTCGAGGGAGAGCGGGTCGTCAGGAGGGAGGACTCCGACGCACCCCTACCTGGTGCGCCAAATGTCGGATTTCGGGTTCCGGCAGACCCTTGAGGTTCGAACACTGGGGTGCGCGCGGAGATCTCTCCCCTACCGATCTATGTCCAATCTCCTTGCATGATCTAAGCTGGAAACAACGAACAACACAAGGGACACGAGATTTATAATGGTTCGGGCCACCGTTGTGGTGTAATACCCTACTCCAGTGTGTGGTGTGGTGGATTGCCTCGGGGGGCTGATGATGAACAGTACAAGGGAAGAACAGCCTCGCTAGAGGTGTTCTTGAGCTGGTGCGATGAACTGCTAGGGTGAGTTTAGTCGCCTCTCTCTCTCTCTACTAGGGTTCTACCAGATTTCCAGATGTCTGTCTGCTCGTCCCCCTCTCTTCTCGGTCTCTAGATGTCTCTACTCTGTGGTGGCTAGCTCTATTTATAGAGGCCCTGGGCCTCTCCCCGAATAATTGAGCGGGAAGGGCGCCAACAATTGGCCATTTTGAAGGGGAACATGTAGTACAAGTTATCCTGACCAAAGGTGGTCTTCGGCTGCCAAAAGCACTGGTGATGACGCCGTCATGGGCTCCATGGTGACCTCCGTCCTGCCAATCTACTGGTCTTGGTCTCATTGCACCAGAATGGCAACCTTTGCATGATACCTTGGCCTGTGCTTGCCCCCTTTGCACCAAAGGGGAAACAAGGACCCTGCGCAGGCCGGCACCCGCCTGGCGCCCGCCTGGCCTTGATCGTCATGGCTTGCATCATGGGATCCTCGCGACGTACCCTTGCATTGATCTCTCCGCCTCCTCGCGAGCCTGCCTGATGAGGCTGCCTCTGAGGAAGCTTCTTGTCGTCCGCCCTGCGAGGCTTGGCCCCTCGCGAGGGTCTTGAGCCTGCGCTGATGAAGATGGGCCGCGCTGGGCCCCCACCCGAGCCACGCCGCAGGCCGCAGGCAGGCAAGTCTTGGGACCCCCGTTCCCAGAACACCGACAAGATCTATTGATCGTGCGCTTGATCTCAGCCGCCAAGTCCATCCCCAGGCCAAAGTCCAAGACCAAGGAGATGGAAGCGTGCACCGCCATGGAGAAGACAACCAACAGAGAGAGCAATGAGCGCCGGAGAGAATGGTGCGATCATATGTGAAAACCCACGGTCAGGTGGGCTGATCGCCGGTGGGGTGGGTGGCTAGGGTTAAGGTATCGGCGGGGTGGAGGTGGGAGCCATCGGGGTATTTATGATATGTTGCCGCTAGTTGATCGCATTGAGAGAAGATTATCAGCATCTTCTTGTCTTCTCAATCAGGGTAGTCGACTGCAACTTCTTCAGTTAGTCCTCACATCCATGCCTATATATTTCCTCTGCTCCTTATCCATACCGCGGGGTATTCTCAAGCAGATTGAGCGAATTGAAAGGCAGTGTCTTTGGAGAGGAAATGCTAAAAATACTAGGCAATCTCTAGCCACATGGGATTTGGTTTGTAGGCCAAAAAAGTATGGTGGACTTGGTGTCACTCACTTGGGAGTTCAAAATGAAGCCCTTCTGATCAAGCATTTGTTCAAGTTCTTCAATAAGAAAGATGTTCCATGGGTTAATCTTATTTGGGATTCGTATTATCATTCCTTAGCTCCACAAGTGACTCAGCTCTATGGCTCCTTTTGGTGGCGTGGCATGCTCAAACTGTATGAAATTTTTTGTATGTTAGCCACTCCTCAAGTTCATGCAGGGGACACTGTGGTGTTCTGGCTTGATCGCTGGCAAATTGATAACAGAGTGATTGCGCTTAAGGATTGTTTTCCTAGGCTTCATTCATTTGCCATCGATGATATGGTAACAGTGAAAGACTTCTTTGATCACCAATCGGTTGCTGAAGGTTTCCATCTTCCTTTTTCCTCGGAAGCATATTTGGAACTAACTCAGCTTCAGGCATTGCTGCAATCAATCAGTTTGAATCCACAAGAGAAGGATATTTGGAAATGGCCGTCTAAATCTGGGGAGTATCAGACCAACCTCTATTATGAGTTCACCCTCTCTCATTTGGGGATTGATCCAATCTTTAAATAGATTTGGAAATGCTCCTGTACACTCAAGATCAAAGTATTTGGGTGGCTCATATTGATGGATCGTCTTAACACAAGGGACATGATGCAAAGGAGACATTGGAACATCCAGGATGATACTTGTGTTCTTTGCCAGTCCTCCCTGCATGAAGATAGAGTCCACCTCTTTTTCTCCTGCAACTTTAGTCAAAGAGTTTGGAATTATCTTGTGATTTCATGGCAGGCCCTTCCCAACCAGTCCACTTTCATGATGGCCTCAGCTTCTAGGAAGGACTTCTATAAACCTTTCTTTTCTGAGGTGGTTTTCACTGCAGCTTCGAACATCTGGACACAGAGGAATGGGAAGATTTTCAGAAATGAGCATCCTAGTTTTAGATCTTGGAGGAGGAATTTTGTGCATGACCTTTCTTTGTTAGCACACAGAATCAAATGTAAATATATGAATAGTCTGTTAGCCTGGATAGCTTCTCTCCCCTGGCTCCCTTTGTAAGTATTGTAATCTACTTTCTCTTGTTTTATATTTTTGTACAGTGATCCTCTATTTTTTGATGAATAAAGAGTTGTGAGGCTGTTGCCTTGCAGTATATATAGTCAAAAAAATTATCTAGCTCAAAAGATATAAGTGAAGCACATAGAGTATTCTAATAAATTCCGATTCATGCGTGCCTTTCCCAAAAGGTGTGTATAGCAAGGATTATTGTGGTAAACTAAAAAGCAAAAACTCGAATAATACAATATGCTCCAAGCAAAATACATATCATGTGGTGAATAAAAATATAGCCTCAAGTAAAGTTACCGATAGACGAAGACGAAAGAGGGTATGCCTTTCGGGGCATCCCCAAGCTTTAGGCATTTGGTGTCCTTGAATTTTACCTTGGGGTACCCTGGGCATCCCCAAGATTAGGCTCTTGCCACTCCTTGTTCCAAAATCCATCAAATCTTTACCCAAAAACTTGAAAACTTCACAAGACAAAACTTCAACAGAAAATCTCATGAGCTCCGTTAGTATAAGAAAATAAACCACCACTTTAATGTACTGTAGTGAACTCATTCTTTATTTATATTGGTGTTAAATCTACTATATTCCAACTTCTCTATGGTTCATACCCCCCGATACTAGCCATAGATGCACCAAAATAAGCAAACAACACGCGAAAAACAGAATGTGTCAAAAACAGAACAGTCTGTAGAAATCTGGAAGTTTCGAATACTTATGTAACTCCAAAAATTCTAAAAAATTAGGAAGACCAGGATAAAAAGTATATTGATGTACTGCAGTTGGAATTGGTATTTTATCGCTCTCTGGTAAAAAATGATAATTATTTTCATCAGCGCATACTTTCTGTTTTTTATCAGCAAGATCAAACAACAATCACCCAAGAAGATCCTAAAGGCTTTACTTGGCAAAAACACTAATTAAAACATAAAAAACACAATCATAACAGAAGCTAGATGAATTATTATTACTAAACAGGAACAAAAGGCAAAGAACAAAAAAAAATTGGGTTGCCTCCCAAGAAGCGCTATCGTTTAACGCCCCTAGCTAGGCATTGAGATTTCAATGATGCTCACATGAAAGACAAGAATTGAAGCACAAAGAGAGCATCATAAAACATATGACAAACAAGTTTAAGTCTAGCATGCTTCCTATGTATAGGGATTTCATAAGCAAACAAATTATCAAGACAAGCAAAAACCACCATATGCAAGGAAGAAGAAAGAAACAATAGCAATCTCAACCTAACGAGAGGTAATTTTGTAACATGAAAATTTCTGCAACCATATTTTCCTCTCTCATAATAATTACATGTAGGATCAAAATCAATTTCAACAATATAACTATCACATAAAATTTTCTCTTCATGATCCACATGCATGCAAAGTTGACACTCTTCCGAAATAGTGGGATTATCATAAAATAAAGTCATGACCTCTCTAAACCCACCTTTATCAAAAACTTCATAAGATTGAACATTATACCAATATGTGGGATCTAAAGTTAACACTCTTACAAACCCACTTTCAGTATTACTGCAAGCATTATTATCAATCTCATAATCATCATGGGGCTTAAATAAATTTTTAAGATCATAAGAAGAATCACCCCAATCATGATGATTGCAACAAGTAGTAGACATAGAAAAATTAGCATCCCCAAGCTTAGGGTTTTGCATATTATTAGCACAACCGACATTAATAGAATTTATAGTGACATCATTGCAATCATGCTTTTTATTCAAAGATCTATCGTGAATAATTTTATAAAGCACTTCATCACAATTTTCAGATTCACGGATTTCAAGCAAAACTCCATAAAGATAATCTAGTGCACTCAACTCACTAGCAATAGGTTCATCATAATTGGATCCTTTAAAAAGGTTAGCAAGTGGATGGGGATCCATAAACTCTTAGCAAGCAAAGATGCAAGCAAAAAGAAGGCACATGGTAACACACGATCGAATGGAAGAAGGGCAAAAGAAAAGGGCAAATCTTTTCGAAAATTGTTTTAGAAGTAGGGGAGAGGAAAACGAGAGGTGAATGGCAAATAATGTAATGCAAGGGAGAAGAGCTTATGATGGGTACTTGGTATGTCTTGACTTGGCGTAGATCTCCCCGGCAACGGCGCCATAAATCCTTCTTGCTACCTCTTGAGCATGCGTTAGATTTCCCTTGAAGAGGAAAGGGTGATGCAACAAAGTAGCAGATGTATTTCCCTCAGTTTTTTAGAACCAAGGTATCAATCCAGTAGGAGACAACGCACAAGTCACCTAGTACCTGCACAAACAATCAAGAACCTTGCAACCAACGCGATAAAGGGGTTGTCAATCCCTTCACGGTCACTCGCAAAAGTGAGATCTAATAAAGATAGTAAGGTAAATATTTTGATATTTTTGTTGTATAGATTGGAAAGTAAAGATTGCAAAATAGTAAACGAGATGCGATATAAATAAAAAGGATGCAATATAATAAGATAGAGACCCGGGGGCCATAGGTTTCACTAGTGGCTTCTCTCAAGATAGCATGTATTACGGTGGGTGAACAAATTACTGTCGAGCAATTGATAGAAAAGTGCATAGTTATGAGAATATCTAAGGCAATGATTATGAATATAGGCATCACATCTGTGTCAAGTACATCGAAACGACTCTGCATCTACTACTATTACTCCACACATCGACCGCTATGTAGCATGCATCTAGAGTATTAAGTTCATAAGAACAGAATAACGCATTAAGCAAGATGACATGATGTAGAGGGATAAACTCAGGCAATATGATATAAACCCCATCTTTTTATCCTCGATGGCAACAATACAATACGTGCCTTGCTGCCCCTACTGTCACTAGGAAAGGACACCACAAGATTGAACCCAAAGCTAAGCACTTCTCCCATTGCAAGAAAGATCAATCTAGTAGGCCAAACTAAACCGATAATTCGAAGAGTCTTGCAAAGATATCAAATCATGCATATAAGAATCCAGAGAAGAAACAAATAATATTCATAGATAATCTTGTCATAAACCCACAATTCATCGGATCTCTTCAAACACACCGCAAAAGAGTATTACATCGAATAGATCTCCAAGAACATCGAGGAGAACTTTGTATTGAGAATCAAAGAGAGAGAAGAACCATCTAGCTAATAACTATGGACCCGAAGGTCTGTGGTAAACTCCTTACGCTTCATCGGAGAGGCTATGGTGTTGATGTAGAAGCCCTCTGTGATTGATTCCCCCTCCGACAGATCACTGGAAGAGGCCCCAAGATGGGATCTCACGGGTACAGAAGGTCGCAGCAGTGGAAAAGTGGTTTCATGGCTCCCTACGATCGATCTAGGGTATAAGAGTGTATATAGGCAGAAGAAGTACGTCGGTGGAGCTACGAGGGGCCCACGAGGGTGGGGGCACGCCTATCCCCCTAGGCGCGCCCTCCTACCTCGCCGCCTCATGGCGTTCCAGACTTCAACTCCAAGTCTTCTAGTTTGCTTTCGGTCCAAGAAAGATCATCGCGAAGGTTTCATTCCGTTTGGTATTCCTTTTCCGCGAAACTCTAAATAGGCAAAAAAACAGAAACTGGCACTGGGCCTCCGGTTAATAGGTTAGTCCCAGCAATAATATAAAATAGCATATTAAAGCCCATTAAACATCCAAAAAGGATAATTTAATAGCATGGAACAATAAAATATAGATACGTTGGAGACGTATCGGACACCATCTCGGATGGGGTTCACCACCTCCATTGGTGCCTCTCCGATGATGCGTGAGTAGTTCTTTGTAGACCTTCGGGTCTGTAGTTAGTAGATATATGGCTTCCTCTCTCTCTCTCTCTCTGAATTCTCAATACAATGGTCTCTTGGAGATCCATATGATGTAACTCTTTTGCGGTGTGTTTGTTTGGAAAGATGAACTTTGAGTTTATGATCAGATTTATCTTTTTACGCATGATCTCTTATAGCCTCGTATTTCTTCTCCGATATTTGGGTTTTGTTTGGCCAACTTGATATATTTATCTTGCAATGGGAAGAGGTGCTTTGTAGTGGGTTCGATCTTACGGTGCTTGATCCCAGTGACAGAAAGGGAATCGACAAATATGTATCGTTGCTACAAAGGATAAAACGATGGGGTCTGTCTCTACATAGATAGATCTTTTCTATGTCATTGTTCTTATTGAATTACTCCGTTTCTCCATGAACTTAATACACAATATGCATGCTAGATAGCGGTCGATGTGTGGAGTAATTGTAGTAGATGCAGGCAGGAGTCGATCTACTAATCTTGGATGTCATGGCTATTTAATGATCATTTCCTGGATATCGTCATGATTATTTGAAGTTTTATCAATTGCCCAACAGTAATTTGTTCACCCACCATTTGCTATTTTTCTCGAGAGAAGCCACTAGTGAAACCTACGGCCCTCGGGTCTCTTTCTCATATATTTGCCTTTGCGGTCTACTTTTCCATTGCATTTATTTTCGGATCTATTAAACCAAAAATACAAAAATACCTTGTTGCAATTTATTCTTATTTATTTTATTTGGCATTCGATCTATCAATCTACTACAATATATTTCACGTCTGTTTGCCCATCTTGGGGCGCCGCTACCCAAAAGGGATTGACAACCCCTTTTACACGTCGGGTTGCCAGAAGTTGTTATGTGTGTGCAGGTGTCGTTTATGTTGTGTTGCTTGGTTCTCCTACTGGTTTTATAACCTTGGTTTCACATCTGAGGGAAATACCTACCGCCGATGTGCTGGATCATCCCTTCCTCTTTGGGGAAATACCGACGTAGCTTCAAGCCGCATCACCAGGCGCTCAAGAGTTCATCACCAAGGTGCCGGATTTCGGGTTCCGGCAAAACCCTCGAGGTTTGAACACTAGGGTGTGCACGAAGATCTCCCCCTTCCCTAGCTCACCCACGATCCCAAGGCTCAGCACATCGAACTCGACGAACAAAGGACACAGGGTTTATACTGGTTCGGGCCACTGATGTGGTGTAATACCCTACTCCAGTGTGGTGTGGTGGATTGCCTCTTGGGCTGAGGATGAACAGCCTCCTGAGGAGAGGTGTTCTTGGGCTCGATGAGCTTGTGTGGTTGAGGATGGAATGGATCTGATCCAAGATGAGTTGCCTCCTACTGTGGTGGCTAGTCGTATTTATAGAGGCCCTGGTCCTCTTCCCAAATGTAGGCGGGAAGGGATCAAACAACGGCCAAATTTGAAGGGAGACAACTAGTACAAGTTATCCTGACAAAAGGTGGTCTTCGCCTACCAAAGGCTCTGGTGGTGACGCCGTCCTGGGATCCACTGTGACCTCCGTCCTGCCGTCCTGCTGGTCTTCGTCTTGTTGCACCGATATGGAAACCTTTGTCTGATGCCTAGGGACTCCTCGCCTGCGCCTGCTCCCTTAGCACCAAAGAGGCAACAGGTGCTATGCGCCCACTAGCGCCCACCTGGCACCTGCCTGGACTTTGTCATCATGGCTCACGTCACGGGAACCTCGCGAGGTGCCCCTTGCCTTGATCTCTCCGCTCCTCGCGAGCCAGCCTAGCGAGGCTGCCCCTGAGGAGGTCTTGTGTCATCCGTCTCGCGAGGCTTGGCCCCTCGCGAGGGTCCTGAGTGTTTGCTGGTGAAGATGGGCCGTACCAGGCCACTAGAGGAGCCATGTCGTGGGCCGCAGGCAGGCAAGTCTGGGGACCCCCGTTCCCAAGACGCCAATAGTAGCCCCCGGGCCCAAGGCACGCTCAGACTTGGCTTCGAGGCGAAGCCAAGGGGAAAGTGCAGAGCGCCGTGGGCCCCCACAGCCTGCGACCTTGATTGACGTGTGGCGACTGATGGGACGTGGGTGCCTCCACTTCCCCATGCAGCCTTGATTTCCGCCTGGCTAGGCAACTACCGTCGTCTCCATAGCTCCATACGGGCAACACTTTCCACCGCTCCCTCATCTCCTAGAAGGCTGTAGATCTCTTTCCCCGGCTCAACCTGACACCAACTCCCCCCGTCGCCATGGCACCAAGGCGCAAGAAGAAGGCAAGGAAGGAGTCCCTTACCTCGGCCCCTGCGACATCGGTCCTTGAGACTGCCATCAAGCGGTCGGTGGTGCTCAACCAAGAGGTGATGGGCAAGGTGCGCCTGGCACTCGCCATCGATTTCAATGAGTGGGGGCTAACGGCGGCCTGGCCTGCCTCCCACGCTGAAGTGGACATGACGGCCACCGAGGTTCCCATCCATCTCCACGCCCTCTGGGCAGGCTTGATTCCCCCTTCTCCAATTTCTTCAATGTGGTGCTCTCGCACTACCAGATTAACGTGCTGCATCTCGATCCCCAATCCATCATCCTCCTTGCCGTCTTCGCCTTCGTCTGTGAGGCCATGGTGGGCATTGCCCCTTTCGTGGCTCTGCTTCGCCACTTCTTCTCGCTACACCTGAAAGACCCTCTCTAGTGCTCTGGGTGTGTCTCCTTCCATGCCGTCGGAGGAGGCTTCAGGAGGAGGTGGGTGTTCGTGGACGTTGGCATGCGCAACCCCCTGCCACTGCTCCCTCGGGTTCCAGCTGTTCCAAGCTCCGGCTCGGGGCATGCGAAGCTCACCGATCGACGGCTCGCCCATGTCTGGTTCTGGCTCACCGGGTTGAAGGACCTTGGCATGACGACACCCATGGTGGTGAAGGAGTTCATCCGGTGTCGCATCGCTCCGCTTTAGCACCACTGTCGGCCAATGTGGACCTTTTCTGGCTACGGGGACCGCATGAGGCTTCAGGCTCCGGCTCTTCCTCCTGAGGCGCGGCGCACGGTGCTCGAGCTCCTGACGGGTGACCCGATGCACTACAAAAAAAGACACATCCGTGACATTTTGGGCCAAACAAAAAAAATGTCATACATATGACACTTCTATGACGATAATTGTGACAAAACCCGGTATCATCATAGATTTGGTGGGCTCCTACTTCTATGACAAAAAATCATGATAGAAAATGGGCTTTTCGTCCTGGGTGGGCCGGAGACGCAGCTGCATGACATTCTTTGGGCCGTCCAGGACGGAAAAAACCATGGTAGAAGCGAGGGGGAGGAAAATTTCAGGGAGTTCCCGGTTACGGTGGGAGGTCGGGGGCCGAGCGATGCACGTTTCTCTCGTACACGTACGCGCGTGTGTGCGAGGCATTGGCTCTAACTGAACCCGAGCGATTGCACTGCAGGCTACGCGTTACTGAACCCGAGCGATCGATCGATGGCTGTTAACTGAACCCGATCGAGCGATTCCTTCACTACTGCTGCTAACTGAAGCCGATCGATGCTGCCTCTGGGATGAACAGTGAGCGTTGCAGGGGGGGGGGTGGATGAACAGTGGGCGGTGGCGTTGCCTCTGGATGAACAGGACCCCGTGGTGTGGTGGAGGGCTGGATGAATAGTAGACGGTGGAGGGGTGCCCGTGGAGGGGTGGTTGAACAGGACCCCATGGTGTGGACGGCTGGATGAATAGTAGACGGTGGAGGGGTGCCCGTGGAGGCGTGGTTGAACAGTAGCCGGTGGAGTAGCGCGCGGTGGAGGCTGGATGAACAGGAGCCCGTGGAGCCTGGAGGAGGTCGACGGTAGCCCGTGGAGGCTGGAGGAGGTCGACGGTGGAGATGAACAATATCCCGTGGAGTCCCGTTTTGCGGTACGCCACACCCCTCCTGATGAACAGGACCCCCGTTTCGACCGTAGCGCTCCAACACAAGTCCGTTTCGTCCGTTTTGCGGTACGCCACACCCATCCCGATCATCAGGACCCCCGTTTCGACCGTAGGAGGTCCGTTTCGTCCGTTTTGCGGTACACCACACCCCTCCCGATCAACAGGACCCCCGTTTCAACCGTAGGAGGTCTGTTTCCTCTGTTTTGCGGTACGCCAGATCCCTCCCGATCAACAGGACCCCGTTCCGAACATAGGAGGTCTGTTTCCTCCGTTGTGTGGTACGCTAGGCCTCGTTTCCATCGCCTGTTCTGTCCAAGCCCTCCTGATGAACACGACCACGCATTCCGTTCCGACCCAGCCGGTTGGCTCCCACGCGTTCCGTTGCCTCCCGATGAACACGACGCATTCCATTGCCTCCCCATGAACACGACGCATTCCGTTGCCTCCCCATGAACACGATGATGTTGTTTCTCCGTTCCGACCCAGCCATGTACACGAGCCCTGGCCGTACGTATGCGCGAGTAGGCGTTTGAGACCTCACCCGTATGTACACATACGTGGCCGTATTTTCTTTCTTGCACCCTGGCCGCTGTACGTACGTGTACATGCTACGTGCGCGCCTCTACTACGACATGTACGTGCCTCTACTACGACACGTGCGCGCCTCTACATCCACCAGTATATATGTACGTACACGTTCGCGACCAGAATGACAACGCTACGTACGCTTCGACCAGGTGGGTCCCGACTGTTAGGCACTTACTTGCCTGCGAAGATGTAGCTGGTGGGTCCCAGCAGTCAGGGGGTGAATCGTTTTTTTGCCCGGACGCACTTCCTTGCATGCGAAGATGTAGCTGGTGGGTCCCAGCAGTCAGGGGCAAAGGTTTTTTTCCTGAAATACGATGGCCCGTCCGGTGGGTCCCCGCTGTTAGGTGGAGGAATAATTATTTTGCACGTAATAAGGAGGCGCTTCCTTGCTGCGGCCGTGGACCCAGCTGTCAGCCTCTCCACGTACAGTCAACGTCCCATGGAAGCCGTTCCTTGACCACGTTGACCACGCCGCGCCGAGAGCACCAGGGGGGTGGACGACGGAGAGGCCTAGGAAGGGGACGACATGGAGCCGGGGAAGACGCGGCAGTGGATGCCCACGCGTAGAGGAGTACGAGGGTTCACTGGTTCGCTGCGGTGTGAGGCTACCGTCGCCACAGAATAACAGGGGGTGTGGGTGAGTAGAGGGATGGCCTGGCCAGCGGTGGGAGTAGTAGGGGGCAACGGGAGGCAAGAGCACGAGGCACGGTCGGCACTGGTTTGGGCGGCTGGAGCAAGAACACCAGAGGTTGAAGAAGCACTACGACCATTGGATGGACATCGTACGGTCACTGGAGCTAGAATCGTGCATATTGACTAAGTTGACAAAGCCCTCCGTCCCCTCAACTTAGTAGGCCCACAAGTCAGCCTACCACTATACTGGGTCCCAGCTAACAGGGGGGAGTATTCATTTTTTTGTGCGTAATAAGGAGGCACTTCCTTGCGTGCGAAGATATAGCTGGTGGGTCCGAGTTGTCAGCGGCGGTAACTTTTTTTTCACGAAATACAGAGGCCCTTTCGGTGGGTCCCTGATGTTAGGTGGAGGAATCATTATTTTGCGCGTAATAAGGAGGCATTTCCTTGCGTGCGGCCGTGGACCCAGCTGTCGGCCTCTCCACATATAGTCCACTTCAGATGCATGTCGGTCGTTGACCGCGTTGACCAGGCCGCGCCGAGAGCACCAGGGCGGTGGACGACGGCGAGGCCTAGGAAGGGAATGCCACGGAGGCAGGGAAGACTCGGCAGTTGTTTCCCACGCGGAGGGGAGTAGGACTGTACCAGGGTTTACTAGTTCGTCTGCTGTCGCCGAAGAATAACAGCAGGTGTGGGTGAGTAGAGGGATGGCTAGGCCAGCGATGGGAGTACGGTGGGGCGGTGAGGCCTGCGCGGCAGCACAGCTGACCGCGGAGAGGAGGGAGCAGGCAGTCCCACCGGCGCTTGTTTGAGCGGCTGGAGCAGGAAGAGTAGAGATTGAAGAAGCACGACGGTCGTTCGATGGACATCGAACAGTCACTGCTTGTGCATCAACCTTTTTTTAGGAAAGCCTCAAATCTGTGGAGAACAGCAGACAACCCATCTGCCATTATTTCTAATAATTTACAGCCCATTTGCTAATTCTTAAGGGTTTTTTGGAGCCCATATTCTTTTTGTTAGCATTACAGCCCATATTGTGGCCACGGTTAAAAAATTATACGAAATTTTGCATATTTCGGTGTGGTCCGAACTGTTTTTAATCCCAAAATTTCGACTCACATTCAAACTGATTTTAAAAATAAATGTATATCAATATAAAATCCAACAAATTCTCCACGCATAAAAATTAATGTAATTTAAAATCTCGAAATGAAAAAAAGATATTTGAAACTAATTGCCGGTTTGATGTGTTTTAAAAATGTACAGCCCATTTCTCATTACTGATAGGCCATTTTCTTAGCCAGCCGAATGAAGATCTCCTTGTCTTGAAAGATTTGCAGCCCAACAGGCCTGACAAAGAGACTTACTTGGAAAATCACAAAAAAACTAGGCTATGGCCGTGGACCCAGCTGTCAGCCTCTCCACGTACAGTACTCTTCCGATGGAAGTCGGTCGTTGACCACATTGACCACGCCGCGCCGAGAGCACCAAGGCAGTGGACGACGGCAAGGCCTAGGAAGGGGACGACGCGGAGCTGGGGAAGACGCGGCAGTGGATGCCCATGCGGAGAGGAGTACGAGGGTTCACTGGTTCGGCTGCGGCATGAGGCTGCCGTCGCCGCAGAATAACAGGGGGTGTGGATGAGTAGAGGGATACCCTGGGCCATCGGTGGGAGTAGTAGGGGGCGGTGAGGCCTTCGCGGCATCACAGCCGGCCACGAGAGGCAGGAGCACGCGGCACGACCGGTGCTGCTTTGGGCGGCTGGAGCAAGAAGACGAGAGATTGAAGAAGAATGCCGGCCATTCGATGTAAATCCAACGCCTTCTTAGGCTTCAACCTACTGGCCCACATGTCAGCCAGTCCATTTGTTTTTTAGTCCATTTGGTGGGCTGGGTGAAACAATGATGTAGCATCTATGCAGCCCGTTTAAATCCCATTTATATTTTTCTTGAAATCCGTGGACTTGCTGGGCTGGGTGAAAATATCATGTTGGGCTAGACGGAGAAATGTTATAAAAACATAAACACATGATTGCACGTCAGTAAAATCTTTGCAAGCTTATGTACGCAATCACTAGGAGTTAACTTGCCAAGTTATATATAAACAATTATTATTATTATTTTGTAAGAACTTTCAACTTAAGAAATAAAATATCATTTTAATTTGATGAGTTAATAGTATGTGGGGTGTTATTATTATTTAGGCTAGACGTGGGACAGTTGAGTGGATTCTAGGGGAAAGTACTGGGAGAAAACTCAGTTTACATCGAAAAAGAAAGTGGGAGAAAATTCAGAGACCCGCTGGGTCCACCTGAGGAGGGGAATATGTTGGGAGGAAGGAGATTCAAAGCACGGCAGCTGAGTGAACTAGTTTTTTTATGAACAAGTGAACTAGTTTACATACATAAGAAAATAGCCACTAAAAAGCAATCAGGTTAATGGGTTCTTAAAAGAAATATTCCGAAAAAAATAGATAATTACGACACATAGGCTAATGCATGAAACACTCAGATGATAAAGGTGCTTATAAACAGATAAAGTACAACATCTAGACCTTCCTGGCACGCTTGATCATGACGATGCGGCTGTCCGTGTACTCATCGGTTACGGGAAGCAGACACGCCCTCATGTCCAAGATCTGTCTGTACATGTCGTAGCATGTGTATGCATCCTTGGCCGCGTAGGTTATGTAGGCTAGTTTCAGAGGTACCTCCCACGTGTTCAGGTCGTCTTCTTTCATGTTGGTGTATCAGGGGTCGATGATGGTCTCAGCGAGGTCAACCACGGAGTCCTTCTCCTGCCTGTTGCTGATGATCTTGTATTGCTTCTGGATGTCGACAAGCTTGTTGCACCAGATGGTCGAATCGTCGCGTTCTTCCTTCTCTCCACCGTAGTGAAGGTGCAGTCAGCGCTGCCGATGAAACGGGTGAATGCTCCAGAACCTGGTGTAGCCATAGGACTGAGGCGAGGCAGAGCTTCACAGAGTCCGTATCGTTGGTGTACATCACATTCAACTTGGTGCAGCCATAGGACTGAACGGCGAACTCAAAGGGGAACTCCTTGCTGAAGTCCATATCCAGCAGCCTCATCCCTCGGATCACCATTGGAGTCTCTTCGAGTGAATGAGTGTGTAGGCGGTGGCAGCAGTTCGTTTTTCAGCTCTTGGGGAACTGGATTCAACAGTAAGCTAAGTGTGTATAGGCGACAACAGTTACTACCCCTCCCTCGTCCGCTGCACGCCCGGCAGAAGATGCACCGTCGGCCACACGTCGGTTCACGAGCGGGTCTGTATTGGTACGGTAATAACAGGAGTTAGTGGTCACTTTACTTAAATTTAATTATCTTTAATAGAAATTTATACTTAAAACAAGCAATGCAATCGCTCGTTCTATCAGTGCCACAGGATCAACATGCACAACAATTAGAATTATTATTCTCAGGACGCACACGATCAGCACATTTGTCGCACTTTCACAAAGATAATACTACCAAGTTTGAACTATTTGTTATGGTTGTTGTCATCTGCATCATCATGCCGTGTTTCCCAGCTTGCAAGATTCAGAACCAACAAATAAGATCCAAATAATAAGTACAACAAAGATGCCTACACATCTCATTGATTCCCAGCTTGCAAGATTCAGAACCAACAAATAAGATCCAAATAATAAGTACAACAAAGATGTCCACACATCTCATTGATTCCCAGCTTGCAAGATTCAGAACCAACAAATAAGATTCAAATAATAAGTACAACAAAGATGCCTACACATCTCACTGATTCCCAGCTTGCAAGGTTTAGAACCAAGCCATTAGAGCCTTTTGATAAAGTGAATGTCGGGATTAAATCCATCTTGGCTAGCCATGTCATACAATCGAAGAACTTGGCGAATGCTCTTGACTGTCACAACATCTGTAGTTGAGTATTCCTGTTTGCACAGCATGTTTGCACAGCACAAACAAGGAGACAGGAGAGCATGATTTCGCTTTAATAGTGGCCTCCTTGAACTCAACCTCCAGCTCTACTTGGATGAGGTCTGCCTAGAGTTCCATGATTCAATTCATGCGCCTTTTTCTGCAGTTCACCTGAAATGAAGCAAAGATTGCATCATTCAGCTAGCAAGAAGTACTTGCTCTTGTGAGCTGGTAGGTTCTTCTTTAGTAGTTGCACTAAAATTGAGGAACATTAAGGTTGGTTGTCCGGCTCATGTAAGGTGCAACTATAATTTTCTTATCCTTTTGTGCAGTTTCACTAAAATAAAGTGCCATTGTGGTGACAGTGACGACTCCATCTTGCAAAGGCTAATAAAATATTGCACGAGATTACCAGCAGAACTTGATGGAGATTTTGGAAACTACAATCACCATTTTGTGCAGTTCCACCAAAATTGAGTGATGTTGCCCACATGACATTTTAGTTGAACTGCACAAGACACTCATTCCAAAAAAAGTGTTTTGTGCAGTTCACCAAAAGGTCACAATAGCAACAAGGTGAAATGGATATCCCTATATGCACAAAAAGATAGAAAGTAAACAGTTGCTGGTCAATAAGAATATACGAAACATATACAAAATGAAAAGAAGCATCTTAATTATGTTCATGGCAATCACGCAAGGACATTAGAAATTTTAAAACATTAGCAATGCTTCATGTTACCAGAAGCATTACGATCAACAATGAGATTCCTCAAATATGGGATTACTTTAATGGTGGCATTGCTTGTTTACCAGACACAATAAATCAACAATAGCTAAAGAGTTGGTTTAAGGGCATGGGACCGTGGGGACACCAGGACACTCAGCAGTGTAAAGGAGCAACTTACTTATCATACTGGGGAAAATAGCAGGAGTGCCATTTGTAACACAGTTTAATTGCATATTATCACTGGAGGCATTAGATTAACAATAACACTGGTTAGACATGTCCCTAAGGTAACAGTGTGATCGCTTCATTTTACATGCGCCCTTACATTAACAACAACAAAAGGTTGGAATAAGGACATGCGACAATGGACACATCAGCACAATGTACCTACAAGACGGCATAAAGTGGTGATGCCGAGTTCGTTCATGCTATGTGAGGGCAGCAAACCTAATCCTGGAGACCTTGTACTATGTGAGGGCAGCAAATCTAATCCTGGAGACCTTTTACTATGTGAGGGCAGCAAATCTAATCCTAGAGACCTTTTACTATGTGAGGGCAGCAAATCTAATCCTTGAGACCTTTTACTATGTGAGGGCAGCAAATCTAATCCTGAGACCTTTTACTATGTGAGGGTAGGAAATCTAATCCTGAGACATTTTACTATGTGAGGGTAGCAAATCTAATCCTGGAGACCTTTTACTATGTGATGGCAGCAAATCTAATCCTGGACATACTCTGTTGACTTCTCCACCAGCCGCCACTTTCTATCCTTTTTTCAACCAATAATAGATATGTTCCTTATCCAGTTTGTACTGCGTTTTCCCATGATTTCCCTTTTCAACCAAGAGACCGGTTGGGTATCCGGTCTCTACTACTTTCACCATATTATTTCCTCTTTGAATCAAGTCCTAGATTCATGCTACAACTTCCCCCCTTTCTTCGTTGTTTGAACAAAGCCCTAGATTCGAATGCATGAAGTAGCTTTACCTCTAATAATACTAAAAATTTAGGTGGCTTCGGAAGAGCTGATGGGAGTAGCAAAAGATGCACATGCAGACACGTGGGGAGCTGGGGCAGTAGAGCAAGGCCACTTTCGAAGAACTTATACCTGAGGGTCGCCGGGATGTCGGGGGCGGCAGGTCAGATCTGCGGACAATACGACAGGGAGAAAGAAGGGTCGGAGGACCTCCCGAGCCAGCGCTGTGTCGGAGAGAACGGCACGGGCAGAGGATCGGGCCCCTCCGGCGGCTGTGGGTTTCCTCCCTCGGCGGCGATGACCGCGTGAACGATGCCTGCGGTCGCCAGCACCATCTGGAAACGCTGCGCAGTGCGGGACCGCAGGCCGGCGCCTTGGATGATTTGGCACAGCCGACTACCGCTCGCGTCCATCGCCTCCATAGGTGCTTGTGGCTTCTGGTCACTTGGTCTTGGATTGGAGTGAGCGGTGTTGGGCAGAGACTTGGGAGTAGATGGATTGGAGTGGTGGGGCTATACTAGCAAGTAGGTGTACGTACTAGTACAATAGTGGGCTCACATAGCAATTTTGTCAATTCAATTTCTAAAAATGTTTGAACAATTCCACTGGCTCTAAAACTTTTTATGCAACACCACGATGTTGTCATTGAATTATGTGCCAGATTTCAAGATTACGTAAGTTCATTAACTATAGCGTTTAAATAGAAAACAATGGTGAAATAAATATAAAAATTTAGAAAAGAAAACAAAAAGGCCACTGTACACTTGGGCCACAAGTGCACAGCGCCTGAGGCCCATCTTCCCCTCCCTCCTCATCCTTCTGTTCACAGAAGGCGAGCTGGCCGCCTGAGCATCGTCCATGGCAGGGATTGGCCACGCGCCACCATCGCACGGTCCTCCCTGATATTTAAGAGCTCACCCCTTGACCCCGGAACCCTAGCACCCCCACTTCCTTTCCCTCGCGCCGCTATCGCCCTCTCCTCCTCTGTCTCGTTCACCCGAGCACGGTCGCCGATGCGTCGCCATCGATCCCGCGGCCGTCGACGTCTCTGGTGCACGGGAGCATGTCCAGGAGGCCCGACGTGGTTGTCTTCGTCTGTTCTGGGTACCAGATCGAGCCGGAGACCGCCACAACACAGGGATCGACATCATCTACAACCTCCAGGCACCGCGACGCCATCGACGGATTCATCACCGTCACTGCACCCCGGGCCTCCTCGAGCTCGCCCCTGGAACCGCGGTGAGCTCCTCTCCTAAAAACCCCCTTCTCCCTGTTGCTTATTCGCCGCCCTAGAGCCGCCACATGAGCTCCGTCCGCCATGGCCGTTAGCTTGCTCCCCTGCCGAGCTCCGTGTATTCACCATGCCCCCGCGCGCCCCCTGCCCCTGCGTGTGCGACGCTCCGGCCGCGCCCAGCGCACGCGCACACCCAGCCGTGTCACCTTCGTTTGTTGTTGGGCGCCTTCCTGCTGCTGCCGCTGCTGACTGTTGCCGCTGCTGCCGCTATTGCTTCTGCTGCTTGCTACTGGCCCGCTGCTGCTGCCAGTGATGTGTGCATGGCCGTTGCTCGCGCTGCAGCCGCCCAACTCACGCGCATATCCGGTTGCTCCCGTGCCATGGCCATGGATGGCCTGTGCTGTTTGCACGTCCGTGTGAGGCCGGCCGGCTCTCTGTACATCCGGCAAACCATTTAACTAGGGCCTAATTAGATGTTAGTTAGGGTAATTTGTGTTAGGTTAGTTTGTAGTCTATGGCAAGTGGGCCCCTCCCCCATTAAATTAGATAGATGATTTATTGACACATGTGACAGGGACATGTGGGACACTACCTCCCCTTTTGACCAGTCAATTTGACTTGGTCAATTCGGATTTAAAATTTAATACAAAATTTAAAACATTGTTTCAAACTTTAGAAAATCATAGAAAATTATCCGTAACTCGGATGAAAAACTTTTATACATGAAAGTTGCTCAGAAAAACGAGACGAATCCGAATACGCCCTCCGTTCGTCTATCACACGTCTCTAGCATAGTAGACGTTGAACTTTTCCCCTCCAGTTCATCTGTCTGACAGACGTCCGGAGCTGGGAAAACATTTCTGGATGTCATCCTCCTTCGCCAGTATCGCTAGCGCTGCGTTAGAACACCTCTAGCACCGCTTATTGTCTTGCTATGCTTATGCTTGCGTGTATTTACTGTTTCTTCCCCCTCTTCTTCTCCGGTAGACCTCGAGACCGCTGCTGATGCCCCTGTGATCGACTACGTCGACGACACTTCTTCCTTTTTCAGCAGAGCTTCCAGGCAAGCAAACCCTCCTTGAGCATTCCGATATCGCCCATTTCTTTCCTTCTCATGCTTGCATTAGAACTACTACTGCTTTCTGTATGATCCTACTCTGATGCATAGCCTATTTGTTGTTACCTGCTTTCATACCTTATCTGCTTATCCTAAACTGCTTAGTATAGGTTGGTTAGAGATCCATCAGTGACCCCCACCTTGTCCCAGTTTCCCCGCTTTATGTTCGATGACTCGATCAACGTGATCGACGTCCAGGCCCCGACACCGCACATCACTTTCCCCCTTTTGTTGCTCGACTCTGCAGAGCTACCATCGAGTGACAAGGGTGGAACCTCATTCATCACTCCTGATGAGATCTCTGTAGTGTAGCTATCCGGTCATGGTCATCGAGGGTGATTTCCTCCTTAACCACTTCCATTACGGCTCTGTCGTGCAACCCCTCAAGCGTGAACCTCGAGGGTGGATCCTCTTACGTTCACCTAGATGACAACATCGGGTGGAATTCACCGGGGGTGATTCCTCAGGTTTTCCCCTTGGTGTTAGACACACAGTTACTATGGTTACTATGACTTTGCACTGAGCCATGTTACTAAAGACGGGTCGGCCCTGAGGGGTACCCGCGCGAGCTTAATAGCGAGTGATGTGGATTCGGGTTGACCTGAAAGGTGCCCGCGAGATACTTACGAGGCATGGCCGGGCATTCTTAGCCCTTGCCGCAAGTACTCGAGACGGGGCGACGGGGTCACATCGATCGTGAGTCTCTGTTCGTTACCGCGTGCTCCTAATCCACTACGGTTTGGATATTTGATCCGAGGGGCCTTTGGCCTGATAGCAGTAACCATCACGTGGGCATAGTATGGGCGTTCTGCGTCGTATACATCAGCCGAAGCTTAATAGACGTCAGCGACTGAGCGACGCGCGCCGGGTTGGACTGCGTAAGCTCCTGCCTTGTTGAAGGAGGTAGCTAGGTCTTCTCACCGGCCGCGTACGCAACGTGCAGGAGTTCCCGGGGAGATGGCCCATGACCCCTGGGGGCATAGGTTTAGTCTGGCGTGTTGACCTCTCTATTAAGCCTAGGTCGGGTTGCGGCGTATTGTTTGGCCGAGGCCAGGCATGACCCAGGAAAGTGTGTCCGGCTGGAGTTAATCAAGCGTGGTGGGTAAGTTGGTGCACCCCTGCAGGGAAGAAAACATCTACCGATAGCCTGTCCTACGGTAACGGACACTTGGAGTTGTATCCCGATCGATACAACTAGAACTGGATACTTGTGATGAGAACTGGATGGTGATGAGTTTTGGAATGTGTTGACACTTGGATAGTATGGCTCTGGGATTGCTTTCTCGCAGGGAGTCGAGAAAGGATCTCTGGCCGAGGTTGATAACATTACTGCTACTTTACTTTATGCTACTCTACTCCCTCTTGTTGCTGCAAGATGGTGGTTTCCAGAAGATGCTAGTCTTCGATAGGCTAGGCTTTCCCCTTCCCTTCTAGCCTTCTGTAGTTTAGTCCACAGATACAACCCGTTCCTTTGATACAGATGCATACTTAGTTTAGATCTGATGTAAGTCTTGTGAGTACTTTGGATGAGTACTCACGGTTGCTTTGCTACTTCTTTTCCCCCATACCCGATTGTTGCGACCAGATGACGGAGCCCAGGAGCCAGACAACGCCACTGATGACTACTACTACCCGGAGGATGCCTACTACTACGTGAAGACCGCCGACGACTAGGAGTAGTTAGGAGGCTCCCAGGCAGGAGGCCTTGCCTTTTCGATCATTGTTGCTTTTGTGCTAGCCTTCTTAAGGCAATCTTGTTTAACTCATGTCTATCCTCAGATATTGTTGCTTCCACTGACTCTTGTGTATTCGAGCTTATGTATTCGAGTCCTCGAGGCCCCTGGCTTGTAATATAAAGCTTGTCTTATTTTAATTTGTGTCTAGAGTTGTGTTGTGACATCTTCCTGTGAGGCCTTGATCTTGATCGTACACATTTGCGTGTATGATTAGGGTACGATTGAATCGAGGGTGTCACATGTCTTGCATTGCTTAGTTTAGACATCATATGCACAATATTGAATTCTATCTGCTTAGTTTAGTGATCATACATGCGAGTGCCAGCTGCTTAGTATATGAATCAATTATGTCTATTATATCATGCCATCCTGTATACTTAGACAACATGTATGTGAATTATTTCATCCCAACCTATTTTAGAAAGACATCATATAGTTTTGTCATGTCATCCTGTTTAGGTACTCATCATATGTTGAATTATGCCATTATATATGTGAAATTGTGTCATGCTGTCCTGTTTGGTTAGACAACATATATGTGAATTACCACATCTGTCTATCATACAATGTCTGTACATTCAATTTCTTTTCTTGTTTATCAGCCATTTGAATTGGAGGGGGTGATGGCAGTATCTAAGGGAGCAAAACCCCGTTCTTCACAAAAGACAGTGCTACCCGTCGATGCAGATAGAACCATGGTTGGACTGGCCCACAAACTAGCCCCACCACACATAATCGAGACTCTTCCAGATTGCACACTTACACCGTTGGGCAGAGAACCAGCTACAACCCATCTAACCGCAACCCCAGCGGATAGTAACCCACTTATAGTTGACAAAGCACCATGTCCACCACAGAGTACCCCCACACGAGCAGTTTGTAAAGCTACTGCAGTGCCCAAAGCACGAAGACCACCACAGCTAACCCAAACTCCACGTTTAAAGCAGAAGAGCAACTGTTCTTAGGTCAGATTCCGTAGCTATGGTCCATACTCCTTTGTTGTTGCATCACTGTATTTACTCATACCAACTACTTTCGAATTTGAAGGATCCAATTGAAACTCCAATGGCGCAACAGGTATGTTTTAAACCTATTTCTTTAACTGGATTTCTGTTCTAACTTCTTGCTCTATGTTGATTTCAGTTTAAGTTGTATAAACAGTTATGTTCTCATGTGATGCACATTACAAGTGCTGCCAATGTTGTGTAGTTTCTCACACTTATATTCTGTCTATGCTGCTGTGTCTTAAAAATATATGAGTTGAAATGTGTCTCTATCTTGATTAGGGAACATAAACTAGAATGATATGGATAATACAGTGACCATAGTACATAGATATATGTTTGTTTCATGCTGTTATCCTGTCCACCTTACTACTGAACCGGTTTACCAAAATGAGTTTCGTATACTACAAGCTAAACATGTGATGTGTCTGCTTGTTTCTCTTGTAGTATGCAAACAGAATATTGGAGAAGAGCACCCCACTATGCAATGGTAGAGAAAGTAATGCAGATAAGGTTCAAGATAGTGAGACAACCATGTTGGTCTCCAAGAAAGGTGATAAAAACAATCTTGTAGATAGTGAGAAAACCCCACAGTCCTGCGTTGATGTAGTGTTCGAGTTACTGGCCAGTACCGCTGGCACATGCTCTTCAAACTCGCTGCCTGAATCACTTCGGCTTCTTCAGTCTCAGCTACAAGCTGAAAGGCATCAGTCAGCTGTGCTGCGGCAAGAAGCCGAAGGACTAAGGAAGTCCCTGCAGAATTCAGATGCGTACTTTCTTGCGCAACAGCAAGCGCTGGAGGATTTAAGCGCCAAAAAAGAGAAAGTTAATAAGCTTGCTAAGCATCTTACCAGCATTATGGGTACCCAGGATGTTGTTTCTTGAACTCTTCTGAAGTGGTTTCAGTTCTGGACTTGTTTTGCTGCGGCGTTTATATGCTGCTTTGTTCCCTATATTTGCACTGGTGGCAAACTTTGATGCCCAGTGGATGTAATATGTGTAATAGCCGTGACAGCCTAGCATAAGTTGCTTGCTTATTTATTTCCTTGTTGTCTTGTTTATTTGTTTGCTTGTAGTCAGTGTAGTTCTTTTTCTGCGGTTTGCTAGTGGCTACAATAACCTATTTTTTAAAACTAGGCCACAATAACCATGGGCTAATATTTACTGTAATGACACTGGGCCTCCTACGGGTCGTAGAAATAGTGGGTCTTCTACGGGCTGTAGAAACAGTAGGCCTTCTACGGGCCGTAGAAACAATGGGCCTTCTACGGGCCGTAGAAACAATGGGCCTTCTACGGGCCGTATCATCAATGGGCCTTATACGGGCCGTATGATCGATTGGCCAAACATGGGCCAATAACAGGCCGCATTATGGCCGTAAACGGGCTAGAGTTGGAATCGTCCGTTCATGGGCCGACCATAACGGGCCATCGTTAATAGGCTGTATTTGACGATGCTATGAAAACGGCCCAACGTATTAACAGACCACAAACGGGTCGACTATAACCACGGGCTGAATTTGGCCCACAAGCAAAAAATGACAGTAATGGGTCGTAAGTAAACGAATGCTGGAAATGAGCCCAAGAATAAATGGGCTCTGAGAAGGCCGAAAGATAACATGGGCTGGAAACGGCCCAACGGAATAATGCGCCGTTAATGGGTATAAAGTTATAAACTGTTCATTACGGGATAGTTTCACCACGGGCCGTTAATGGGTGTAAAGTGATACACTGTTCATTACGGGCCAGTTTCACCACGGGTCGATAATAGGCTAAGAGGTACATAGGGCCTCATATGGGCCGAAAGACGTCATGGGCCATACATGGGCCAGAAATGAAAACGGGCTGGAATCATATTGGATGGCCCAAATGACGCTACTGGGCCTAATTCGGATAGGCCATAATGGGCCTTGGGTTAGCGGGCTGTAAATGGGCTATATGCGAATAGGCCGTTAACAGGCTTTCCATGGGCCGGCCTGCCACCTTTTGACCAAGTCAAACGGGTTGGCCTTTTCACAGGAATGGGCCTCTGTTGGGCCGTGCCACGTGTCGACGTATCATAGGCACCTTCTGTCCAATGAGTGGATGACATCTGTCACAACGATGAGCCGACACGTGTTTCCTCCAGCCAATGATGATTTTACACGTGGAAAATCCCCATTGGTCGGGGCTGTTAACAGGTTATCGGATCCAAAACCCGACCCGATAGCTTAACGGCGTTCTGTTACAGTGGATGCCACGTGTCGGTCACCCTTGACGAAAGCACTTCTGTGACGCGCGATTTATCGTCATGGAAGTGCAAACTTCCGTGATGATAATTTTGGTAATGTCATGGAACACTTCTATGACAGCACAGGTATGACTATCTTGATTCTGTCATAAAATCGTCATGGATGTACATGCATGACAAAAAACGCGACCTACTATGACAAACATGTATCATCACGGAAGTGTATTTTTTTGTAGTGATGCCAGCCAACCTGCCGGAGGAGGGCTGTCTTTTGTACTGCTGCTCGAACATGGCGGAGTTTGTGAAGCAGATGCCCCTTTTCTACAAATGGGGACCACGCCTAGTTGGCCTTGAAGGGCCTCGTCAGAGCCCTGTCTTCGTGGGCCCCCTTCCTGCCACGAGCGCGGGTCCCGCCCGAGGAGCAGGCGTCATACGTCTCCAACGTATCTATAATTTATGAAGTATTCATGCTATTATATTATCAACCTTGGATGTTTTATATGCATTTATATGCTATTTTATATGGTTTTTGGGACTAAAGTATTAACCTAGAGCCCAATGCCAGTTTCTGTTTTTCCTTGTTTTAGTGTATCCAGAAAAGGAAAATCAAACGGAGTCCAATTGACCTGAAACTTGACGGAGCTTATTTTTGGACAAGAAGAAGGCCATGGAGTAAAAGAGTTGGGCCAGAAGAGTCCCGAGCTGCCCACGAAGGTGGGAGGCGCGCCCCCTACCTCGTGGACAGCCCAGAGACCCCCTAACTTGTTCTCAACGCCAAAACCTCTTATATATACAGAAACCTCCAGAAATTAACCTAGATCAGAAGTTCCGCCGCCGCAAGCCTCTGTAGCCATGAGAAATCAATCTAGGCCCTCTCTGGCTCCCTGTCGGAGGGGACCATCATGACCGGAGGGCATGGAGGAGGATCCCGGAGGGGCCATCATCACCATGAAGGCCAAGGACAAGAGGGAGAACCTCTCCCCATCTGGGGGAAGGCCATGGAGGAGGAAGCACAAGGGGGAGAACCTCTCCTCCTCTCTCTCAGTGGCACCGGAGTGCCATCGGGAGGGGAATATTAGTCGCGGTGATCGTCTTCATCAACATCAACATCCTCATCTCTTTTACGCGGTCCACTCTCCCGCACCCCGCTGTAATCCCTACTTAAACATGGTGCTTTATGCCACATATTATGATCCAATGATGTGTTTCCATCCTATGATGTTTTGAGTAGATATCCTTTGTCTTTGGGTTGATTGATGATCTAGATTGGTATGAGTTGTATGTTTTACTTTGGTGCTGTCCTATGGTGCCCTCCATGTCGCACAAGCGTGAGGGATTCCTGCTGTAGGGTGTTGCAATATGTCCATGGTTTGCTTATTGTCTGCGTTGCGTGAGTGACTGAAACACAAACATGGATAAGCGGGACATGGCGTATGGGAATAAAGAGGACTTAATACTTTAATGCTATGGTTGGGTTTTACCTTAATGATCTTTAGTAGTTGCGGATGCTTGCTAGAGTTCCAATCATAAGTGCATATGATCCAAGAAGGGAAAGTATGTTAGCTTATGCCTCTCCCTCATATGAAACTGCAATAGTGATTACCGGTCTTGTTAACAATTGCCTAGGACAATTCCGCACACCGATCCACCATTATTCCACACTCGCTATTTATAATATTTAGTAATATATTCTAACTTTATGATAACAGCACCTACTTTCATATTTTAGTTCTCCGATATCATACAAAGTTATCCTCTTCATACCCACAATGTAGTTTTATTTCTCGTTGCTAGTTGGAAGCAAACATTCGGTGTACGTAGAGTCGTATCAGTGGCAGATAGGATTTGAGAGAATATTGATCTTACCTTTAGCTCCTAGTGGGTTCGACACTCCATACTTATCACTTCCACCATTGGGAATTGCTACGATGATTCCCTGCACTTGGGGATTATCAAGCTCTTTTCTGGTGCCGTTGCCGGGGAGCAATAGCGTGGGGTTGATATTCTTGTGTATGCTTGTTTGCTTTCTTCACTAAGTTGTTTTTGTTTTTCCTTTTTTGTTTCTGTTTAGTTGTGGGTGAAACATATTTTTTTTAAATAATTAAAATACAAAAAAATTACTTGCCTCTCATGCCTAAAAAGTTTTTCAAAAAGAGAAGTGATTGGAAAGTTATGCATTGAAGAAGTGAGGGTCGACCTTGAGCACTCGTGTTCATGCTCATGGAAACAATGTAGAATTTTTCATGGAAGTTTCTCTGTAAATAATTATCCCCTTATATATATCCATTGTATTATAAAAATAATGTGCCAATCTTTGGTTTTAGGACGATTAGATTGCTTGCTTACTATGTGCAGAACAAAAACAGAAACTTTGGCTGTAGCACGTGATTTTATTTTTTTACTGGAAAGTCAAATGGGTCTGAAACTTTTTGTACATTACTTCTGTACAAATTGTTAAAATTTTCAAATTTATTTCATAATTTTTGGAGTTACAGAAGTTTACTAAACCTCCAGATTACTGCAGACTGTCCTGTTTTAGACAGATTCTGTTTTTCGTGTGTTGTTTGCTTATTTTGATGCATCTATGGCTAGTATCGGAGGGTATGAACCATAGAGAAGTTGGAATACAGTAGATATAGTTCTAATATGAAATTGGAATGAGCTTGAAACAGTGCCTAAAGGTAGTGATTTGCTTTATTATACTAACGGATCTCACAAAGTTTTTGTTAAAGTTTTGTGTCGATGAAGTGGTCGAAGAACGAGGAGTTACCGATGTGAGAAGAATAAAGAGAGGAAAGAGCTCAAGATTTGGGATTCCCAATGCACACCAAGTAAATATTCTAAGGATACTCAAGCATCTAAGCTTGGGGATGCCCCGGTTGGCATCCCATCTTTCTTCTTCAACAATTATCGGTATACCTTGGTTTTTGTTTTGTTCACATGATTTGTGTCCTTTGTGTTTTTCTTTAAGAACCATTCTAGTATGAGATGTCCCTTCATCAATTTATATAATACTTCATGAGCTTCACTTATATCTTTTAAGTATGATCTTATAGACTTGCTCTTTCAGCTTCGCTTAAATCTTTTGAGTATGGTTTTATAGAATGCTTCGTGTGCTTCACTTATACATTTTGAGCTTGGATATTGGTTATTCTATATTAATTGTAGAATCCTCCATGAACTTCACTTGTATCTTTTGGAGTATGAATAATACTATCATCTAAAGCGGGTTTGGAAGAGTGTCAACTTTAGGAACTAGTGATCCCGCTATTCCGAATGAGAAGAATTTTCCTTATGTGGAGAGTAGAAAAAATTCTATGCTTGTAGATCATGAAAAGAATGCTTTATGTGATGGTTATATTGTCGAATTAATTCATGATTCTACTGAAAATTATTATGAGGGAGGAATACATTTTTGTAGGAGTTGCAATATTATCAAGTTTCCTCTCTATATGCTTAAAGTTTTGAAGTTATAGTTGTTTTTCCTTCCTATGCTAATTGATTCTTGTTCCTATAAATTATGTGCTCACAAAATCCCTAGGCATAGGAAGTGGGTTAGATTTAATGTGCTAGTCATATTCTTCATGATGCTCTCTTTATGTTTCAATTCTTATCTTTTATGTGAGCATCATTGAAATCATCATGCCTAGCTAAAAGGCATTAAAGAAAAGAGCTTGTTGGGAGACAACCCAATATTTACCCTTACTGCTTTGTGTGTTCTCATGATTAAGCTACTGTATTAATCATGTATTATAGCTTTTGTTTCAATGAAGTGCCAAGTAAGACCTTTGGGAAGACTTGGGTGAAAGTTAATGTGATCTTGCTGTAAAAAAGCAAAAACTTTGCGCTCATGAGATTAGCTGCCATTTTTTACAGAAGAGTGAGATTGAGTTGATTATTTTTTCAGAAGATTAATAGACAAATTCCTCACGTCCACCAATTTATTTCAGGATTTTTGGAGTAGCATAAATATGGTTGGTGTTCAGATCAGTACAGACTGTTCTGTTTCTGACAGATTCTGTTTTCATTGCATAGTTTTCTTGTTTTCTAGTTTCTATGGCTTATATTCCTCAATATAAATTGTAGAAATGATATGGTACAGTAGGCATTGTGTGAGAACAATTATGATCCTTGTATTTGATAGTACCAAAGTGAATGGTTTACTCTTTATCATACTAACCTATCTCACGAAGTTTCGTTAAGTTTTGTGTGATTGAAGTTTTCAAGCTTTTGGTGAGATATCGATATGAGGAGAATAAGGAGTGGAAAGACCCTAAGCTTGGGGATGCCCAAGGAATCCCAAGGTAATATTCAAGGAAGACTCAAGCGCCTAAGCTTGGGGATACCCCGGAAGGCATCCCCTCTTTCGTCTTCAAAATTATCGGTATACCTTACTCGGAGCTATATTTTGATTCGTCACATGATATGTGTTTTGCTTGGAGCGTATTTTCAATTTTACTTGCTGTTTGAATAAAATCATTGTATCTTAAATCTTGAATGAAAAAAAAAGAATCCTCCCATGGCTAGTTAATTATTTGACTACTCAGTGTCCTTCACTTATATCTTTTTGGAGTAGTTTGTCATTTACTCACGTGCTTCATATATATCCTATGAGTAAATGGTTGAATGAATTGGATATCATAAATCTGAATTTATATATGTTTCATATGCTTATACCATGGGGAATAATGACTTCACACAGAATAAGTATAGGTAGTAAACTTATTGAAAGTTAGCAAACGTAGAAATGGTCACTTGAACAATTCATGAAAGAATATTGAAGGAAGAGAGATTTCACATATGAATATACTATCTTGGACATCTTTTGTAATTATGAGCACTCATTAAAATATGACATGCTAAAAGGTTGATGTCGGACAAGGAAGACAATGTAATGGGTTATGTTTTCTTATATCCGAAATAAAGTATATTGTCTTGGATCATCCGACATGTTGAGCTTGCTTTTCCCCCTCATGCTAGCCAAATTCTCTGCACCAATTAGAGATACTACTTGTGCTTCCAAATATTCCTTAAACCAGTTTTGCCATGAGAGTCCACCATACCAACCTATGGATTGAGTAAGATACTTCAAGTAAGTTGTCATCGATGCATGCAATAAAAATTGCCTTCTAAATATGTATGATCTATTAATGTGGAGAAAATAAGCTTTATACGATCTTGTGATGTGGAAGAAATAAAAGCGACGGAATGCATAATAAAGGTCCATATCACAAGTGGCAATATAAAGTGACATTCTTTTGCATTAAGATTTTGTGCATCGAACCATAAAAGCGCATGACAACCTCTGCTTCCCTCTGCGAAGGGCCTATCTTTTACTTTTATCTTCTACCCTTATGCAAGAGTCATGGTGATCTTCACCTTTCCTTTTTACATTTTATCCTTTGGCAAGCACATTGTGTTGGAAAGATCCAGATATATATATCCAATTGGATATAAGTTATCATGAACTATTATTGTTGACATTACCCTTGAGGTAAACGGTTGGGAGGCGAATCTATAAGCCCATATCTTTCTCTGTGTCCGATTAAAACTATGAACCCATAAATATCACGTGAGTGTTAGCAATTGTGAAAGATTAAATGATAGTTGAGTATGTGGAGTTTTGCTAAATCAAAGCTCTGACATAGACCCTTCCTGAAAATAAGATGAATTGCAATTGTTTGATGACTGAGAATATAGTTTGTTAGTTTCAAGAAAGTTTATGATCTATACTTTAACATGTGAATATCTTGTTACTTGATCATGAAATTTTTTATGAAGATGAGCTACTGTTATGATATATAATGATGCTTGAAAAAGTGATTGGAACTATCATCAATAAAACTTATGCACTTGCTAGCATTCACACTTCATAAATTATTTTTTTTATCATTTACCTACTCGAGGACGAGCAGGAATTAAGCTTGGGAATGCTGATACGTCTCCAACATATCTATAATTTACGAAGTATTCATGCTATTATATTATCAACCTTGGATGTTTTATATGCATTTATATGCTGTTTTATATGGTTTTTGGGACTAACCTATTAACCTAGCGCCTAGAGCCAGTTTTTGTTTTTTCCTTGTTTTAGAGTACCGCAGAAAAGGAAAACCAAACGGAGTCCAAGTGACATGAAACTTGACGGAGCTTATTTTTGGACCAGAAGAAGGCTGTGGAGTAAAATAGTTGGGCCAAAAGAGTCTCGGGCTGCCCACGAGGGTAGGAGGCGCGCCCACCCCCCTGGGCGCGCCCCCTACCTCGTGGACAGCCCGGAGACCCCCCCTAACTTGTTCTCGACGCCAAAACCTCTTATATATACAGAAACCTCCAAAAATTAACCTAGATCGGAAGTTCCGCCGCCGCAAGCCTCTGTTGCCACAAGAAATCAATCTAGGCCCTCTCTAGTACCCTGCCGGAGGGGGACATCATCATCGGAGGGCATGGAGGAGGATCCAGGAGGGGCCATCATCACCATGAAGGCCAAGGACCAGAGGGAGAACCTCTCCCATCTAGGGGGGAGGCCATGGAGGAGGAAGCACAAGGGGGAGAACCTCTCCTCCTCTCTCTCGATGGCACCGGAGTGCCATCGGGAGGGGAATCATCGCCGCGATGATCGTCTTCATCAACATCACCATCGTCATCACCATCCTCATCTCTTTTACGAGGTCCACTCTCCCGCACCTTGCTGTAATCACTACTTGAGCATGGTGCTTTATGCCACATATTATGATCCAATGATGTGTTGCCATCCTATGATGTTTTGAGTAGATATCCTTTGTCTTTGGGTTGATTGATAATCTAGATTGGTATGAGTTGTATGTTTTACTTTGGTTCTATCCTATGGTGACCTCCATGTCGCGCAAGCATGAGGGATTCCCGTTGTAGGGTGTTGTAATATGTCCATGGTTTGATTATTGTCTGCGTTGCGTGAGTGACTGAAACACAAACATGGATAAGCGGGACATGGCGTATGGGAATAAAGAGGACTTGATACTTTAATTTTATGGTTGGGTTTTACCTTAATGATCTTTAGTAGTTGTAGATGCTTGCTAGAGTTCCAATCATAAGTGCATATGTCCTAGAAGAGAAAGTATGTTAGCTTATGCCTCTCCCTCATATGAAACTGCAATAGTGATTACCGGTCTTGTTAACAATTACCTAGGACAATTCCGCACACCGATCCACCATTATTCCACACTAGCTATCTATAATATTTAGTAATATATTCTAACTTTATGATAACAACACCTACTTTCATACTTTATTTCTCCGATATCATACAAAGTTATCCTCTTCATACCCACAACGTAGTTTTATTTCTCGTTGCTAGTTGGAAGCAAACGTTCGGTGCACGTAGAGTCGTATCAGTGGCAGATAGGACTTGAGAGAATATTGATCTTACCTTTAGCTCCTTGCGGGTTCGACACTCCATACTTATCACTTCCACCATTGGGAATTGCTATGCTGATTCCCTGCACTTGGGAATTATCAAGGCGCAGGGGGCGGTCGCTGTCGGGCGATGGCGACGCTGCTGCTGAGGAATCGACACCACTCGGGGCTCCTAAGGTGCCACCCCCCAGGACCCTGGAAGGCCGTCCTGATGAGGCGGCCTTGGGGCGACACGGTCCGATGCTCCTGACGCCGGAGCCCCCGAGGCCTCGGTGAACCTCCACGAGGCGAGCACCAAGGTCTCAACGCGGTCCGGCACCCCTGAAGTCACCTCCTCAGGGGTCGCACCATCTGCGCCTGGCCTTGGTGGCCGCGCCCTGGGCCTCGGCCGGCTCCACCTGAACTTCGCGGCACTCCGCAAAAGGAGGGGATCTCCAAGCTGCAGTGGTGACGCCTTCCGACCATTGAAGCAGACGAAGTACATCGCTATTGATGAGTGAGTACCTTATCTTCGTAATTTCCAGGGTGCCGCTTCTCCTCCTAACCGTGATTCCTCAGGGTTCCTTCTGCCAAGGTGACGAAGTCTCCCAAGAAGCAACCTCCTCCTGCCTCGAGTCCTTTGCTGACCTTGAGTGCCTCAAGCCAGCCTACAACACCTGGTGTGAGGTAAGCCGGAGAGGCAAGAACGCTGCCTTGGCGCCTCGACCCCGCATTCTTGCCGTTCGCTCTTTTCGGCCTTGCTTAGGGCGCGGAAGGTGTGCCGAGGGCTCTTCTCTGGTTATTGAGCGCAGCTGGGTGGCCTCGGTCCTGGCCTCTCCTTCGGGTAACGAGCCTCCGCCCCTCCGCACCCCCGTCGGGGCCCGAAGGGTGGCTGGAAAGGTGCTGGCCTCCAGCCCCCTGTTGGGAGGAGGCGAGCCACCTCGAACCTCTTCAACAACTCCCGGCATGGAGGACGGACCTGGTTGCGCATTCGAGCTTGCGCGCAGGCGGGGTGCCATCCGTCACGAGCTCTTCCAGGAAGCTATGGGTGCGCTGAGCCGGCTCGGGGAAGAGCTTGTGGATGTGGACGCTCGCCTGGAAACCGAGGGTCTTCGGTTGGTGGATGAATGGCGTCAATTGAAGGTGGCCATCAGCCTCGGGCGCCTTCAACGTGAGCACGCTAACGCGGACGCCGAGGCATCCCTTGCAAC
Source organism: Triticum urartu (assembly GCF_056163025.1). Classification (NCBI taxonomy): domain Eukaryota; kingdom Viridiplantae; phylum Streptophyta; class Magnoliopsida; order Poales; family Poaceae; genus Triticum; species Triticum urartu. The sequence goes on from NC_141879.1 coordinate 503,022,801, forward strand.
GTCGTGTGAGGCCAGCGCCCGAGCCTTGGAGGAGGCCAGGGAGGCAGACCGCCGCCGCGAGGTTGTCGAGAAGCGTAGGCAGGAGCTTCAGGCCCTGAATGCCCTCCTGGAGCAGCAGGCGGAAGCGCACAGAGCTGCCTTGGCATCAATGAAGGGGGTGCTGGCTGATGAGGAGGAGGTCTTGAAGCGCGAGGAAGCACTAATGCTGGAGTCCACAGAGCGCAGCCTTGAGCTTGAGTGGTTGGAGGTGAGAGAGCGTCAGGTTGCTCAGGCGGGAGATGTTGTCAGCGCGCGCGAGGCCAGGATCCAGGAGGAAGTGGACCGCCGGGCGGAGGAGGCTCGCGCTGATCTTGCCAATGGGTACGACCTGAAGCTGAAGCTCGTGGCAGTCGAAGCTGAGGGCAGGACCACCGCCCTTAGGTAGAGGTTGACTGAGGCGGAGCAGCGCGAGAAGGCCGATGCAGCTGCTTTGATCTCCGTGCGGGTTGAGCTGGCCTCCGCCCGTGCTGAACTGCTTCCGCTTCAGCAGCGAGTTACCACCGCCGAGTCCCTTGCGCAGCAGAGCAGGGAGGAGGCAATCCGCCGACGGATGTTGTAGCGCGAACACGCCCCCATGCTCCATGACCATCTTAGCTTCTTCGCTGACATCATCACACGCCTGGAGAATACGCCCCTCATCCTCATCCAGAAGACTACGCCGGCCACCTTAGCTTCTTCGCTGACATCATCACACGCCTAGAGAACCAGGCTGAGAGAGCTTGTGAGCTTGTTGACGAAAAGAGTCGTGGCCTCCTCGGGCACACGTTTTCCCGCGTCTTTAGCCATCTTCAGAATGTTGACCCCAACTTCGACTTCGACACCACCATAGCCCCAGTCCCCGGGGCTATTCAGGGCGACCTGGCGCGCTGGGTGGATGATAACGTGGATGCTCTGGTTAGAGCTTTCGCTTCCGATGATGATGTTGTGGTGGTAGCGGTGGATGAAGGCGGCACGATTGATGATGGTGTGGATGGTGCCAGCGATAATTACAGTGGTGCCAGCGACGCGCGTGATGACGACCCAGAGGACGCGGCGAGCGACATGTCCAACTGAACCTGCACTCCTTTGTTTTGAACCTGCATGGAAAAGTTTGTGCACGGCCCCTCAGGGCATAAGAGCATTTTGGGGAGGGGTAGCCCCTCATGTAATCAGACTATTGTTTTATTCCTTGGACCAGACTTAAAGCGTGGTTTTGTAAGCTCGCAAGCCCCTCGCAGGCGTGCGGTTGTAACTTACCTTGGCCCAGGTAGGCTTTACACTGATTTGGCTGCTGCGGATGTGTATTTTCTCGAGGGGAGTCCTTCGCGGGCTCGCGAGGCTTGGGGCTCCTGAGGAGTCTGCTAGTCCGCCCGAGAGGGCCTCGCGAGGAGCGAGCGCCAGTCATGGCGGGGTGCGCGTGCGGTGCGCGTATGCAACGCCCAGCCCCCGCTCGCGAGGTGCACGGAAGGGGGGAGACGGCAGATGCAAACCTCAAATCAAGGCACGAATCCAGAAAACTCAAGAAATTAATACGAACGAGAAAAGGCACCCCCCCGCGATTGCCAAAGGAAATACGACTTCAAATTCAAATCAAAAAGGCTGCAAATTGAGCTACAGAAAAAGGGAGTGAAAGCAAAAGGTCGCATCCGGCACCTAGTTAGTCTTCTTGTCTTCTCACCAGCACAGAGCCTAGTGCCTTTGCCAGCCGTGATCTTAGTCATTGGGGGACAGTGTCGACGGCCAGCGTGGGGCATGGTGCTTCCACTAGGACGTGGGCGGGAGCCCCGAGGCTCGAGGGCGGCTCTCCGAAGACTCCGGGGCGTGTACAACCCCACTCATTATTACGTGAGAGTGTCACGGGTGGAGACCTTCACAGGCGCGAGCCTTGCTTCATATCGCCAGATGAGGGCACCGCCTTGCGCCACCCTCGACCACCGTTGGAGCGTCCGGAAACCTGGTCGAGGCCAAGGGGTAGAGGGGATGCCAGCGGCGCCCTCGGCGACCACAGGCCCTCTGCTGGCGGGAGGGCTCATCGGCGCCTCCCCGGTAGAGGACCTACCTCCGGGTGACGCCTTGCCCCACGTGACATGGGGGTGGGGCTTGCTCCAGACTCCTTCCGCGCAGCCCCCAGTGCGCTGCCCTGGCTGGGGTGGGGCTGCAGCGCTGAGGGCACCGTCTGCCGACATGGCCTGGTCCACTTGTGACCCATGGTTAGCGTAAGCCTGCTTCTGAGTTATCAGCGGTACCCTGTGGTGGTTGCCTTCGGCGGGGGCGGCGAGGCTCCTGGGTGGCTTGTAGAAAGCCTCGGTTTCCAACATCTCTTATTCCCAGCGCGGCTCGTGGAACGTGCAGGGGTCGTCCTCTGGCGTGTACTCCTGATTCACCATACGGGGCACATAGGCTTCTTGAGTTGCCTCGCCGGAACTTCCGCCAAGGCACCCCATGCTGCCGAGCCTGGCATGCCTTCCTAGTGGCCGTGGGGTGGCGCTCGATTGGGGCCGTGAGGAGCAACGCCCGCGCCCATGCTGCCTAGGGAGACGAGGGCGCAACCGGGTGTCTGACACCGCCGATCGTGCCAATGCTGGCGAGCCCTCCTGGTGCACCTGGGAGCGCGCGGGCGCGACGAGGCCCGTCGTGTGACCTGGCCACAACTTGAGATGTGAGTAGGGAGCAGAAAGGGGGTGTACCCCTGGCCGCAGCATCCAACAGCTTGGCGACGCATTCCAGCAGCGCGTCGCGGCCGCTCTCCATCAGCCGGCACCGCAGCAGCTCCCACGCCACCACGAGCGCGTCTCGCATATTCGTCTATTCCCGTCGGGTGTGTGGCGCCGCCATTGCTACGTAGCTTACGGATCTTGCGGCGGCATGCGCGCGCCGCGGTGTAAGGGCGACGGACGTCGATCCGCGCTGCCCGCATCCGCGGGCGTTGGGCGGCGCGCGGGCTGCCTAGAGCGTGGAGTTGAGGTCTTCTGGAACGGATGGAGGTGCTCAAGTTGGCCGGGCCCCCCAGTGGTCGGCCTGGGCCCTCGGATCATCAGACATCAGAGATGCGGGGCGACGGCGGATCGGTCGATGAGGAAGAGAACCTTGGCGCACCCCTACCTGGCACGCCAAATGTCAGATTTCAGGTTTCGGCAAAACCCTCGAGGTTCGAACACTAGGGTGTGCATGAAGATCTCTCCCTTCCCAAGCTCACCCACGATCCCAAGGCTCAGCACATCAAACTCGACGAACAAAGGACACAGGGTTTATACTGGTTTGGGCTATCGATGTGGTGTAATACCCTACTCCAGTGTGGTGTGGTGGATTGCCTCTTGGGCTGAGGATGAACAAGTACAAGGGAAGAACAGCCTCCTGAGGAGAGGTGTTCTTGGGCTCGATGAGCTTGTGTGGTTGAGGATGGAATGGATCCGATCCAAAATGAGTTGCCTCCTACTGTGGTGGCTAGTCCTATTTATAGAGACCCTGGTCCTCTTCCCAAATGTAGGCGGGAAGGTATCCAACAACGGCCTAATTTGAAGGGAGACAACTAGTAAAAGTTATCCTGACAAAAGGTGGTATTCGCCTGCCAAAGGCCCTGGTGGTGACGCCGTCCTAGGCTCCACGGTGACCTCCGTCCTACCGTACTGCTGGTCTTGGTCTTGTTGCACCGATATGGAAACCTTTGCCTGATGCCTAGGGACTCCTTGCCTGCGCCTGCTCCCTTAGCAACAAAGAGGCAACAGGTGCTCTACACCTGCTGGCGCCCGCCTGGCACCCGCCTGGCCTTGGTCGTCATGGCTCACATCACGAGAACCTTGCGAGGTGCCCCTTGCCTTGATCTCTCTGCTCCTTGCGAGCCAGCCTAGCGAGGCTGCCCCTGAGGAGGTCTTTTGCCGTCCACCTCGTGAGGCTTGGCCCCTCGCGAGGGTCCTGAGTGTTTGCTGGTGAAGATGGGCCGTACCAGGCCGCTAGAGGAGCCACGCCGTGGGCCGCAGGCAAGCAAGTCTGGGACCCCCGTTCCCAGGACGCCGACACAAGACAATCGAGGATCTTCAGGAGATGCGAGCCATGCGCGGCGAGCGTCGCATCGCACCACCGGGTGCAGCCGTGGCCCCTGACATGGGCGGCGATCTGCGCGTCTACCTCAACTTTCCAGGCCTCAACAGGGTGCTTCGCAGGACCTCTTCTGGCCATCCCGCATCGGCCGGAGTGGGGGTTACCCCTGCATCTATGCCTGCATGTTGTTCGGCCTGCTGAATGTGGCTGCCTCGTACCAGCGTTTCGCGCAACGTGCATGTGTGGCTCATGAGGTCATGCGCCAGGCGGTCCTGATGGAGCAGGCATCGGACCCTCGCAAGCCCTCCAGACCTCAGGAGCCGGTTGGCCCGTGAGGAGCGATCTCTGCAACATGCGTCTTCATCTACTCCAACACTTCTACAACAATGGTGACAGGTGACTTTTTGGTTTGTTCAACGCAGGGCACCCCTCGGGTTGCACCATCCTTAGGCTGACAGGGCCCGACCTAGCAGTTGTATCGTTTTTGCGCATGTATCAGAACTGGCCTTGCCTTCATGAATTTCCTAAATATTTCAACTGCATGTCCGGTGCTTCATCACTATGATGTCGCCGCGCCCTTGCAAACCCGCCCACGACTGCGTCATGATTAAGGACTGGCACAACGTCTGTGCTCGGGTTCGTCCCTGCAGCGTTGCTAAATCCTAGCGACCGAGCTCTGTCCCGCAGGCTAGCTCCCATGTGCGTCACCTCCCATGGTCCTTGGTGCCTTGTTCTCGCATGAGTTAATCGCATGTGGGCAAGTAAGGGTGTGCGGCCCGGTTTGTACAACTGTGGTTCGACGCTTTGCCGCAGCAGGAGTCATGCGCTGACAGTTTTTCCATGGGACCATAGCATGAGAAGACTTGGCACGACGTATGTGCTCGAGTCCATCCCTGCAGCGTCAATAAAATGAATGACTGAGCTCTGTCTGGCGGGACGGCCCGTACACGTCACCTCCTAGGGTCATTGGTGTCTGTCGGCGTCCTGGGAACGGGGGTCCCCAGACTTGCCTGCCTGTGGCCCACGGCGTGGCTCCTCCAGCGGCCCTGTACGGCCCATCTTCACCAGCAAACACTCAAGACCCTCGCGAGGGGCCAAGTGTAACACCCTCGATGCGACTATAGCTCCCACGTGTCGAGGAACGACTTAGAGACATAATCGCATTGAAGGCATATGTTGCAAGTTAGGCAATCTTCACAACATCCCATGTAATATGATAATAAAAGGGGAGATAACATAGTTGGCTTACACTCGCCACATCAATCAAGTACATAAATAACATTACATCATCCAAACACTCATGGCCCGACTACGGCGCCAAAATAAAAGAGAACCCAACATGCGACACGGTCCCAAACACCCCCAACTGGGCACCACTACTGATCATCGGGAAAGGAAACATAGTAACGTTGAGAGTCTTCGTCGAACTCCCACTTGAGCTCGTACGCGTCTCCTGGAGCGGAATCATCAGGCCTTGCATCTGGTGTAATAGTAATCTGTGAGCCACAGGGACTCAGCAATCTCGCACCCTCGCGATCAAGACTATTTAAGCTTATAGGCATGGCAAGGTAAATATATGGAGCTGCAGCAAGCGACTAGCAAGTATGGTGGCTAACTTATTCGCAAAAGAGAGCGAGAAGAGGAGGCAAAGCACGAGCGAGAAACTAGAGAGCAACCTGCGCAAACATTACTCCAACGCCGTGTCCACTTCCCGGACTCCGCCGAGCAGAGGCCATCACGGTAACACACTCAGTTGATTCATTTTAATTAAGTTAAGGTTCAAGTTATCTACAACCGGACATTAACAAATTCCCATCTGCCCATAACCGCGGGCACGGCTTTCGAAAGTCCCAACTTAGCCCATGACAAGCTCTCACGGTCAACGAAGGAATAGACCTCCTCCCAAGACGTTCCGATCAGACTCGGTATCTCGGTAACTCAAGACACTTCGACAGGTTAAAACAAGACCAGCAACACCGCCCGAATGTGCCGACAAATCCCGATAGGAGCTGCACATATCTCTTTCTCAGGGCACACTCAGATGAGACATCCTACGAGTAAAACCAACCCTCAAGTTGCCCCGAGGTGGCCCCGCAGTCTACTCGGTCGGACCAACACTCAGAGGAGCACTGGCCCGGGGGGGTTTAAAATAAGATGACCCGCGGGCTCCGGAAACCCGAGGGAAAAAGAGGCTAGGTGGCAAATGGTAAGACCAATGTTGGGCATTGCTGGAAAAGCTTTAATCAAGGCGAAATATCAAGGGGTTCCCATTATAACCCAACCGCGTAAGGAACGCAAAAATCCGGGAACATAACACCGATATGACGGAAACTAGGGCGTCAAGAGTGGAACAAAACACTAGGCGAGAGGCCGAGCCTTCCACCCTTTACCAAGTATATAGATGCATTAAGATAGCAAGATAATATAATGATATCCCAACAAGTAAATAAAAGATGTTCCAACAAGGAACGGCCTCCAATCTTCACCTACAACTAGCAACGCTATAAGAGGGGCTGAGCAAAGCGGTAACATAGCCAATCAACGGTTTGCTAGGACAATGGTGGGTTAGACGTTTGACATGGCAATTTGGGAGGCTTGTAAGCAAGTGGTAGGCATCGTAGCAATGGCATAGCAAAAGAGCGAGCAAACTAGCATAGCAAAGATAGTAGTGATTTCGAGGGTATGATCATCTTGCCTCCACAGTTGTCAGAGTTGACTGGATCCTCAAAAGCAAACTCAACAGGCTCATCGTTAGCGAACTCGTCTCCCGGCTCTACCCAAACAAGACAAACAAACAACAAGGATACAATCAACCACGTGCAAACTCAAACAACACGGTGCAAAGATGATATGCTATGCGGGATGCGATGCGGGATGCAAAATGCAAGATATGACAGGAAATGCATGAACCTGGCCTCAACATGGAATTCCAAGGGTGCCACTGGAAAGATGAGATGAAATCGCTTGAAAACAATATAAAGAACGCCGGAATCGGAGTTACGGTTTGGAAATGGCAAGCGATTCAAATATGACACCGGTCTGCGATTTACAGCAAGTAGGCATCTAAATGCAATGAAATGAACATGCTACAGCAACCGAACATGACAACAAAATACATGGCAGGGAAGCATTCAAGATGCTTAACAAAAGCCTAGCACTGATCTACGGCCAATTCATCCAGTAGGAGGTTCAAACAAGCATGGCAAAAACGCAAATGGTAAAATAGATCTCAGACTTAGTGAAATTAACACTTGTCTGGAATTTCAGATCATATAGCCCTCTTCGGAGCAACAAAACAACATGCGACAGGACCTGAACATGACAAAGAAAGACATGGCATGGATCTACTCAAAGAGCTTAACAAAAGTCCCTTAGTGTCCTTGAGCCAAAAGGGATCACAAAATATACTAACAAGCACACGAACATAGCAAAAACATAATCAGTTTTCAGACTTAGTGAAAACTGGGACATGCTGAAACATAACTCACGAAGGCATGTTTACGAGCTCGATGCACTCACCACGGTGCAAGTCATGGAAAGACAATCATACATCCCTTAAGAAGGCACAAAATTCAAGCTAGACATGGCAAGAACAATGGCATAGCATGCACGGATCAACTACAATAACATCGGCAAAATCGCAAACAAGTTGACTATCTGCCCAGATTCGCAACGAAGCAAAAGTAGAGCTCGATTGACTCAAGCTAGGGTGCTCCATAATTGCAAACAAAGACATGGATGGATAGAGCACTACAATATTAACAAAACTCCCTTACTGATCATCCTCAAAAGAGGCACGGATCACTAGGAAACAACATGAACATATGGCATCATGAGATAAACAATCCCATGACTGTGAAATCACTAAGTCCCTGAAAACAGAATTAGCAAGTGCACCACTTTGCAAGCTTGCACAAGTCACCACACACATCCTAAAAATACATGGGTTGCACCTCTGGAAAGATGACAAAACGCTTAACAAAATATATGTAGAACTCACGGGCATATCATGCACACAATAATCATGGCAAAAATGACAAAAGTGCTAAACGGAGTAGCAGATCTGACAATTAACTCAAGTAGCCCTGTTCTAACAGCATTTCGGGCATCAAGATGAGCTCAAATGAAAATGATGTAATGGAATGAAATGATGTACTCTCTGAGGTGAACATTTTGATATGCTATATGCATGAATCGCAGCTACGGATGCAAAGTTACGGAGCCGCGAACATGTGCACATGAACTAAAAATTCTGGGGACTTAGGAAAAAAAGAGAGGTCAACCCCTAGGGTTCGTCCCAGATCTGGATCGCACGCTTCCCGAGGTGGCTCCGGCGATGTGCACTGTTCAGCGGCGAGAGAAGTCGAGGGAGAGGAGGCCGGGGCTCCGCCGGCGGCGAGAAGGAAGCGGCGCGGCCGGGGACGGGCGGTGGCGGCCCGGTGCCGGAGTAGAGGCGACGAGGTGGCGGCGGCGGCGGGGCGACGCGGCCGGGCGGCGATGGCCGGCAATGGCGCGGCGGCGGCGGCGGCCGTCGAGGCGAGCCGGGAGGCGGCGGCGCGGCCAAGGAGACGAGGCGGCGGGGTCGGGCTCCTCTGGCCCGTGCGCGGGCGCGGGCGGGCCGGCCACGGGCCGCGTCGGGCTGGCGGTGGAGGCGGCGAAGTGGGGCGGCGACGCGAGCCAATGGTGGAGCGCCACGTGGCGGCGGACGGGCGCGGCGGACGTGTCCGTCGGCGGGGCAATTGTCCGGCGCGCGCGAAGACGAAAGGAGCTAGGGTTTTGGGGGAGGAGAAGATCCGGATTTCGGGGGTTCTTTAAATAGGCATAGGAGGAGCTAGGAGAGTCCAAATGAGGTGCGGTTTTCGGCCACGCGATCGTGATCAAACGCTCTAGGACATGGAGCAGAGTTTGGTGGGTTTTGTGCCAAATTGGAGGGGTGTTGGGCTGCAACACACACGAGGCCTTTTCGGTCCCTCGGTTAACCGTTGGAGTATCAAACGAAGTCCAAATGGTACGAAACTTGACAGGCGGTCTACCGGTAGTAAACCAAGGCCGCTTGGCAAGTCTCGGTCCAATCCGGAAACGTTTAATCCCCACACACGAAAGAAAGCTAGAAATGACCACCGGAGGAGAACGAAGCGCCGGAATGCAAAACGGACAATGGGGAAAATGCTCGAATGCATGAGACGAACACGTATGCAAATGCAATGCACATGATGACATGATATGAGATGCATGACAACGACAACAACACACGGATACAAAACCTGAACCCGAGGAAATAAATATAACTTAACGCCGGAAACGGCAGGAGTTGGAGTACAAATTGGGAAAGTTACATCCGGGGTGTTACACCAAGCCTCGCGAGGAGGATGACACAAGACCTCCTCGGGGGAGGCCTCACTAGGCTGGCTCGCGACGGGCGGAGTGATCAAGGCGAGGGGCACCTCGCGAGGTTCCTGTGATGCAAGCCATGACGACCAAGGCCAGGCGGGCACCAGCGCGCAGTGTCCTCATTTCCTCTTTGGTGCTAAAGGGGCAGGCGCAGGCGAGGAGTCCCGAGGCATCAGGAAAAGGTTTCCATATCAGTGCAACAAGACAAAGATCAGCAGGACGGCAGGACGGAGGTCACCGTGGAGCCTAGGACGGCGTCACCACCAGAGCCTTTGGCAGGCGAAGACCACCTTTCATCAGGATAACTTGTACTAGTTGTCTCCCTTCAAATTTGGCCGTTGTTGGATCCCTTCCCGCCTACATTTGGGAAGAGGACCAGGGCCTCTATAAATAGGACTAGCCACCACAGTAGGAGGCAACTGATCGGAGAACTCATCTTGGATCGGATCCGTTCCAGCCTCAACCACACAAGCTCATCGAGCCCAAGAACACCTCTCCTCAGGAGGCTGTTCTTCCCTTGTACTTATTCATCCTTAGCCCAAGAGGCAATCCACCACAACACACTGGAGTAGGGTATTACACCACATCGGTGGCCCGAAGCAGTATAAACCATGTGTCCTTTGTTCGTCGAGTTCGATGTGTTGCGCCTTGGGACCGTGGGGCGTGGGTGAGCTTGGGAAGGGAGAGATCTTCGTGTGCACCCCAGTGTTCGAACCTCGAGGGTTTTGCCGGAACCCGAAATCCAACATTTGGCGCGCCAGGTAGGGGTGCACCGAGGTTTTCTTCCTCATCGACCGACCCGCTGTCGCCCCACATCTCCGATGTCTGATGATCCGAGGGCCCAGGCCGACCGCTGGGGGGCCTGGCCAGCTCGAGCACCTCCATCTGTTCCAGAAGACCTCAACTCCACGCTCCAGGCAGCCCGCGCGCTGCCCAACGCCAGCGGACACGGGCAGCGCGGGTCGACGTCCGCCGCCCTCACGCCGCGGCGCGCGCGGGCCGCCGCAAGCTACGCGGCAGTGACGACGCCACACACCCAACGGGAACAGGCGAATATGTGAGCCGCGCTCGTGGTGGCACGGGAGCTGCTGCGGTGCCAGCTGATGGAGAGCGGCCGTGACGCGCTTCTGGAACGCGTCGCCGAGCTATTGGATACTGCGGCCAGGGGTACGCCGCCTTTCTGCTCCCTACTCAAATCTCAAGTTGTGGCCAGATCACGCGACGGGCCTCGTTGCGCCCGCGCGCTCCCAGGTGCACCAGGAGGGCTCGCCAGCATTGGCACGACCGGCGGTGTCGGACACCCGGTCGCGCCCTCGTATCCCCTAGGTGGCGTGCGCGTGGGCATTGAGGGAGTCTTGGACTAAGGGGTCCTCGGGCGTCCAGCCTGTTAGCCATGGGCCAAACTGATGGGTTGTGAAGATACAAAGACCGAAGACTGCACCCGTGTCTGGATGGGACTCTCCTTGGCGTGGAAGGCAAGCTTGGCGACATGATATGTAGATTCCTTTCTATGTAACCGACCTTGTGTAACCCTAGATCCTCCCGGTGCTTATATAAACCGGAGGACTTAGTCCGGAGAGAGAGAGAATTCATTATCATAGCCATACAAGCTAGACCTCTAGGGTTTAGCCATTACGATCTTGAGGTAGATCAACTCTTGTAATACTTATACTCATCAATATCAATCAAGCAGTACGTAGGGTATTACCTCCATAGAGAGGGCCCGAACCTGGGTAAACATCGTGTCCCCTGTCTCCTGTTACCATCGACCTTAGACGCACAGTTCGGGACCCCCTACCCGAGATCCGCCGGTTTTGACACCGACATTGGTGCTTTCATTGAGAGTTCCACTGTGTCGTCCACAACAAGATCGATGTCTCGCCTTGTTCTCAAGGATAATATCGCCATCAGAGGAACGTTGGTTCCAGGTCAAACCCTCCGGTTGGGCGGCTTTACCATGACCGCCCGTTCGGTCATTAAGCCGACGATGACCTCTCGGGTCATCGAAAACCCCCTTCATATCGACTCCAAACACTCCAAGCAGCTAGATCCAGCGGAGCTTTCATCCTTAAACGAGCTCGTAGATCGCATCGCCGCCCTGGGGGTCGCTACAGACTATGATCGGATTGGGCTTAAACCAGATCAGAGAGAAATCAACTCTCCATTGATCACCCACCAGATAGCGGTAGTCGAGGAGTGAGTCGACAATTCTTCCTCCATATTAAGGCCGGACTATGTCCGGATCTCCAGTCTCGAAGAGCCGGACACCTACCCGTGAGGTGAAGCCTCCTGCCCTCCGAACATAGAATCGGACGACGGGCCTAAGTAATTAGTGGACATCCCGGAGCCCGATCTGCTAAGTTCAGAAGACCTTCAGACTCCGGATCCAAAATTGGGGCAGGGTTTAGATTTAAATCCACCCACCCACCCGAATACAAGCGCTCACATGAGCATAAAACAGCAGTCTCAGGAAACGGTCCACCACTTCTGGGCCAGATTCCTTCTTGTCAAAAACAAGATTAAAGATTGCCGCGACGAGGAAGCGATCTCAGTGTTCCACAAAAATTGCAGGGACGAAGGAATCCTCAACGCCATCAACCACCGTCACATCCTACACTTTACTGACTTGGCAACTATCGTACAGAAGTATAGTGCAATGGAAAGCGCCTGGAAAACTCAAGCAGCTCGTTGGGAATCATCGGTCCCCAATCAACCCCTTATTTAGGCGAAAAGGGCGCACCCGTGCAACACGCCCGGTTCAATAGTAAAGAAATACAAGTCCAGTATGAGGCGCGGAACCGTTCTGGAAGGATGGCTCGATGGGCCATGCAAAATACACGCAACACCGGATAACATACCAACACATAGCCTTAGAGCATGTTGGATACTCCGGAAAGTGTCCAAGAGTGGTGAGGATATCCTCACCAATAATAACCCAGAACAACACCCCAGAGGACAACGACCCCAAAGTACTGACGGTCTTCGAGACATTCGCCTCAAACAATAGGCACAAAAGAGCACTATGCGGACTCGCCCAAGTCTGTCAAATAGCAGCGATAAACCCATGGAACGACACGGCTATAACTTTTAATGCCGGCGACGAACCAAAATACAGGACAGTCCGAGCACCAGCCGCCTTGGTCCTCAGCCCAATCATGGAAGGCTTTCGGCTCACCAAGGTCCTCATGGACAGCGGCAGCGGACTAAACCTCATCTACAAAGATACACTCCACAAAATGGAAATAGACAGGATCCGCATTGAGCAAAGCAGCACGACCTTCCAAGGAATTATTCCCAGTCGGGAGGCGCGGTGTGCGGGGAAAATAACACTCGACGTGGTATTCGGCTCGCTGGAGAATTATCGGTCCGAAGAAATAACATTCCAAGTGGCCCCTTTCAACAGCGGATACCACGCCCTCTTAGGGCGAGATGCATTTACGCGCTTCCAAGCGGTACCCCATTATGGATACATGAAGCTCAAGATGCATGGGCCCAATGGTATAATCACTCTAGCTAGTGATCCGGACATAGCACTCCGCGCCGAGAATAAAACTGCATCCTTGGCCCTCGAGGCATTATCTAAAGCCCTCGTGGCCGAAGAATTAACCGCGTTGCGCTCCACAGTGGACAAGGATGATGTGGTCCTAGACAAACGACCCAAATCCACCTCCTTCAAACCAGCAGAAGAAATAGTCAAATTCCAAGTCCATCCAACGGACCCCAAGAAGACAGCATCTATCGGAGCACAATTAGACCCAATGGTTGACGCCGCGCTACGAGAGTTTCTGCGCGAGAATTGGGATATATTCGCCTGGCACCCTTTTGATATGCCAGGAATCCCACGCGAGTTGGCCGAACACAGCCTCAATATATTAAAGGGATATAAGCCGATCAAGCAAACACTACGGCGCTTTTCCGAACCCAAACGTCAAGCTATGGGGGAGGAGCTACCGAGCTAATTGAGGCCGGATTCATCAAAGAAATAAAACATCCGGACTGGCTGGCAAACTTGGTGATGGTACCAAAGAAGGACAAATCCTGGCGATTGTGCGTCGATTTCAAAGACCTCAATAAGGCTTGCCCTAAGGATCCCTCCCCCCCCCCCCCCCGCGCACTGATCAAAACATTGATGCTACCACAGGACACGACACACTGTGTTTCCTCGATGCATATTCCGGATGCCATCAAATCAAAATGAAGGAGTCCGATCAAGCTGCAAAAGCATTCATTACCCCATATGGGCCATTCTGCTTGAACACCATGCCCTTCGGGCTCAAGAACGTCGGTGCCACATACCAACACATGATTCAAACATGCCTGGAAAAACAGATCGAAAAGACAGTTGAAGCTTACGTGGATGACGTCGTCATAAAAACTAGGCGCGTCGAAACATTAATAGATGATTTACGTCTCACATTCAATAACCTCCGTGCATATGACATTAAGCTCAATCCTGAAAAGTCTGTTTTCGGCGTCCCCGCTGGAAAACTGCTGGGCTTCATCGTTTCCAACAGAGGAATTGAAGCAAAGCTAGCCAAAATCCGAGCTCTGTCACAATTAGCTACGCCAACAGACCTTAAACAAGTCCAAAAGCTCGCGGGTTGCGTGGTAGCTCTAAGCCGCTTTTATCTCCAGATTGGGAGAAAATGCACTACCACTCTATCGCCTCCTACGGCGAACCTGTAACTTCGAGTGGACGGACGCGGCAACAGCCGGACTGGAGGAAATAAAAACCCTTCTTGCGGGCAACCCAATCCTGGCCGCGCCAAATGTCGGCGAACCAATGTTGTTATACATATCGGCAACACATCAGGTGGTGAGCCCCGTGCTCGTCGTCGAACAAGAACAGGACAGACACAAATTCCTGCTTCAGAAGCCAGTATACTATGTATCCACTGTACTTACACCATGCAAATCCCGGTACCCCCATTATCAAAAGATAGCATACACGGTCTTCAAGGCATCCCGAAAGCTCCGTCAATACTTCCAGGAGTGTTCGATCATGGTGGCATCCGAAGTACCACTCAACGACATCATAAACAACTACGATGCCATTGGACGGATTGACAAATGGGCCATTGAGCTCCTTCCATTTGATATTACATACAAACCACGTCGAGCTATTAAATCCCAAGTACTGGCTGACTTCATCACCGAATGGACAGAGGCCGAACTCCCCAAAGAGTACGGAGCATATTCCAATTGGGTCATGTATTTCGATGGCTCCAAAATGCTGGCAAGGCTAGGGGCGGGCGTCGTCTTAACATCACCAACTAGAGACGTCGTTCAGTACATACTCCAAATACTATGCACAGACTCCAACAATGCAGCCGAATACGAGGCCTTATTACATGGTCTCTGGATGGCTGTCTCCATGGGCATACAATTCCTAGAAGTGTGCGGGGACTCAAACCTTGCAATATCTCAAATGAATGGAGACTTCAATGCCAAAGATCCAAAGATGGCAGCTTACCGTAATGCCATCATAAAAATGTCGGCCCGGTTCGAGGGGCTCAAGTTCCACCATGTGGCTCGAGAAAGTAATCAGGCGGCGGACGTCCTTGCTCGTATTGGCGCTAAGCGCGACCCCGTTCCACCTAATATCTTTATGGAAAGGCTTTTTAAGCCATCCGTGGTGTGGCTGGGGGAAAACGACAACACTAGTCCGGATCCGAACATAACCCCAGATTCTGAAAATACCGATATCATCGGAGGCTCAGCCACCGAAATAACACCGTCAGCGTGTCTCATCATGGCAGTCATTGCCCCATGGACCGAACCCTTCCTGGCCTACCTTAATAGGAAGGAGCTTCCAGAGGACCAGAATGAGGCCCGCTGTATTGTCCGATGTTCGAAGGCCTACAAGGTTCATGACGGAGAGCTCTATAAGAAAAGCGCTACCGGAGTTCTTCAAAGATGTATCTCCGAGGAAGAGGGGCGACAGCTCTTGGCCGAAATTCACGCCGGACTCGGCGGTCACCATGCCGCAGCTAGGGCCCTTGTTAGCAAGGCCTTCCGTACAGGGTTTTATTGGCCGACGGCCCGAGCAGTGTCACAGCCCCAGTTCAGCCCTTGCTTGACTTTGCTTGTTCTTCATGCCATCATGTTTTAATTCCAAAGAAACTTGAAATGGGGATTGTTGAAACCCTAGCACCAAATGAAATTCACTAGGTTCAACTAAAAATATTCTCAGTGAATCCAAATGGTTTTCAAAAATGTTCATCATTTCTGGAAAATGCTGGAAGCAATAACCAGAGGTGTTGCACATTTTTCCATGACATATTTGGGCTCTGAATTAAATCATATTGTATTTGCATTTGGGCATTTAAATGCTCAAATAATCATAAACTAAAATGTTTACAGTTGGATATATTATAAACAGTAGCCATGATTAGTTTCATGATTTTTGGAAATGTCTTAGCATTTTAATTAAGTAAAAACAATTGCAGAAAAATAGAAAACAGAAAAAATTTAGAAAAGAGAGAGAGAACACTTACCTGGCCACCTACCTATGTAGCCCACCAAGGCCGGCCCAGCTGGCTGGCCCAGCCCACCAGGGGCACGCTTGTCTTCTTCCCCTAGCCAGCACACGAAGCAGCTCGGTGGCAAGCGCCGACATCGTGCCTGGCCACCTCCCCGACGTTTCCCTGGAGACGACACGCGCCCCCCAGGCCCTCTCAACCTCTCCCCGAGCTCCCCTCCTCCTCTGGCTCTCGCACGCAGACCACCGAGCGCTGGCGTCGCCGCTGACGAGCGCAACCGCGGCCATCTCCTCTCCCTCGCCTCTCCGTGATGTCCAGAGGCTCCGCCTCGACGCCACGGAGCCCCAAGACGAAGCACGCGACCGCAGAACGCCCGAAGCGACGCCATCATCCTCATCCTCGCTGTCGGACGCCGGAGATCCCCCTCGCCGCCCCGCTCGCTCCGGCGCCTCCCCGAGCTCGCTGACCTTCCCTACATGATCATCGTGAGCTTCTGTTCCCAACCCGTCTCTCCTCCCACTCAATTCCTTCCTCTAACCCCGCCGGCCATCGCGGTCGAAGCTCGCCGCCGCCTGCCTTGTCGTGCGCCGCCACTGCAGCCCGCGCCCATCGTTGCTGGGCATGGCAATGAGCTCCTGGTGCTTCCAGGAGGCCGCCTATCCCTTTTGCCAGCTCGCCCGTGCCCCGTAGCACCGCTGCCCGCGTGTACCCGAGCGCCGCCGCCGCCCACCTCGACGCCGGCGATGCTACAGCCCTCCCCTGCAGCTGCCACTTGCACCATCCGACGCGCCTCGACGCGCTGCTTCCGTAGAGCCCAGCCGCGCGAGCTCCCATCGCCGGAGTTGGTCGGACGGGCAACCGCCATTTTGGATGACGTGGCACGTCATTAGCCGCTAATGACCCCGACTAATTAACTCCCTCTCTCACTGACACAAGGGCCCCACGCCTAATTAACACCGGGCTTATTTTCTTTTTTGTTTAGTTTATAACCCAGCAAGACCCACCTGTCATTGACCTAGGATGCACTGGGTCACTGACCAGTGGACCCCACTGGTCAGGTTTGACCTGGATGGCACCTGTTGACCTGCTGAGGTCAGCATGACGAAATGTTGATGCAATAATGTAATTTCTAGATTTATTTCTATTCAGGAAATTCCAGAAAATGTTATTAACTTCTAAAAATCATATAAAATCAACCGTAGCTCAGAATGAAATAATCTATATATGAAAAATTATCAGAAAAATTCAAGGAATCTGTTTATGGCATTTTCATGCATGTTAGAACAACTTATGGCTGCTGTTTAGGCCAATTCATATAAATGGAATTTAAACTCTCACATATGGAGTTTGAATTTGAACCTAGGGTTCAAACCAACTCCATTTAACATGTTGTTAGTTGCATTAGCTCAAACCATAGCATATTGACATGTCATGATCATGCATCATATTGTCCATTGCATTGATTGTGTTTCTTTCTCTGTTGCCGGTATTTGTCCCCTCTCGATAGAAGTGGTTTCGACGATGAGATCGATGACACCGATGAAGAACTATAATTATCTTCAGGAGTGCCAGGCAAGCAAAACCCCCTTGTTCATTCCGATACAAACCCACTCTCTCGCTCCTGCTCTCTTTTACTGCATTAGGACAACAATGATTCAACTGTTACATGCTGCGGTAGTTGAACCCCTTTCCTTTGCATGACCTGTCATTGCCACAGTAAATAGATGAAACCCACTAGCATGAGTAGGAGTTGTTTGAGCCCTGATGTGCCTACTCATTCATGTTTGCTTGTCATGCCTGCTATTGCCTAGAGTTGTGTCAGGTCTGATTCATCGGGGATGAATTGGAAAGTTGTGAACATGTCCTAATGTGTGTGAGCTAAGTGTGTGAACACGATTTGGTAAAGGTAGCGGTGAGAGGCCATGTAGGAGTACATGGTGGGTTGTCTCATTGAAACCGTTCTCAGGAACTGAGTTCTATGTTTGTGATCCATGAAACAGCTACTACCACACATTGGGCCCTGAAATATGACCCCGCTCGACTTACTGACCCCTCTCGTCCTCTATCCAGGAGTTGCAACTAGTTTTTGGTGTTTATAGGATATGTGTTGGCGGCCGTGCGTAGCGCTGACCCTAGGGGTGGGCTATGATGCGGTAGATACACCGTGGCACGGTGTACCGGGCGCCCGTTTGGTGTCTCGGGAACCCTGCACACATCGTTTGGGGCTGTGAGCGAAACTCCGGCCGGATATCCTCGCGGATGGAACCCGAATAGGCGATAAACCTGGACTAGAGACTTGTGCGGTTAGTCAGGTCGTGGTCTACACCCACGTCGGCTTTCGCTTGAAGTCTGCCG
This sequence comes from Triticum urartu, assembly GCF_056163025.1. Lineage (NCBI taxonomy): Eukaryota > Viridiplantae > Streptophyta > Magnoliopsida > Poales > Poaceae > Triticum > Triticum urartu. The sequence goes on from NC_141879.1 coordinate 503,041,085, forward strand.
AGCACATGTCGTGTGCAGACGCTAAGTGGTGGAAACATGTGTGACGAAGTACACCCCTGCAGGGTATAAAACTATTCGAATAGCCGCGTCCGCGGTAAAGGACTTCTGGGTTGCCTATAACAGTTCATAGAAAAGTGAAAGTGGATACTCTAAAATGCGCAAGATAAGCGTGAGTCCTATGGATGGCGTTCTCGTAGGGAGACGGGAGCGGATCCATAGTGGTGTATTGATATGGTGAATATGTGGACTCGTGTGCGCCACCTCAAAAGAGTTACTTGCAGTCGTAGTTTAAGATAGACACCGAGTCAAAGCTGGCTTGCTGCAGTTAAACTCCACCACCCCGTGTTGATACCGATGCATATGTAGCTAGTTCTGATGTAAGTCTTGCTGAGTACTTTTGTACTCACGTTTGCTTAATTTGTGTTTTGCAGAGAGACTTCAGTCTCACTAGTAGTTTCACGTGGACTTCGACATTTAGCTTGATACCTTAGCTACGATCTTGTGCCCTCGACAGGATCTGGTAGATAGTCAGGCTTCTCAGCCTTTTTCATTTGTAGATGTCTGTACCCAGACATGTTAAGCTTCCGCATGTGCCTTGATTTGTATGCTCTGAATGATGGGTCATGAGACCCATGTTTGTAATATCTCGCTCCTCGGAGCCTAATGAATAAATATTTGAGTCGTAGAGTTATGTTGTGATGCCATGTTGTATTTACACATATCGAGCATATTGTGTGTATGATTGAAATGCTTGGTATGTGTGGGATCCGACAATCTAGTTGTTTATCCTTGGCAGCCTCTCTTATGGGGAAATGTAGTCTAGTGCTTCCATGAGCCATAGTAGTCCGCTACAGCCTGGTTCACCGAAGTCCTGCTAGCCTAGCACTACTGCTCAGGACACTTGACTGGCCGGCATGTGTTTCACTTGGTTCCTGTGTCTGTCCCCTCGGGGAAATGTCACGCGGTGACATCCGGAGTCCTGCCTAGCCTGCTACAGCCCGGGTTCCCGGAGTCCTGTTAGCCCAGTGCTACAGCCCGGATTCACACGCTGCTGACCGACATGCTCGATGTGATTCATGTATGCCTGTCCCCATAGGTTGGTGCCGCTTTGGGTTCACGACTAGCCATGTGGCCCCGGGTTCCCTGTCATATGGATGCTAGCGACACTATCATATACGTGAGCCAAAAGGCGCAAACGGTCCCGGGCCATGGTAAGGCGACACCTGTGGGAATACCATGCATGAGGCTGCAAAGTGATATGAAGTGTTATCGGCTAGATCGATGTGACTTGGAATCGGGGTCCTGACAGTTTTGGTATCAGAGCCTGACTGCCTGTAGGATTACCAAGCCAAGCTGGTCGAAGTTGAGTCTAGAAATGCTTTAGTTATATAAGGGAATTGATTGTGGAAGGGAACGTAAGGCTCTTTTTACTCCTTTACCTTATGCCCTTCTGATCTGAGTCAACCTCTTCTTCTCTACGGGTATTAAGAACTATGCCTTCTCATCTATCTATTAGGATGACGAGTTACTATGTTAGAGAGTTATAGGATTGTTGGTTCCAGGCCTCAATTCAGTTTCTAATACTTTTAGTATGTTGTCAGCTGAACCAGAACATTGATATGATGATGTTGAGTGGTTATGCCACCATTTTTGCAGGTTGTCTCAAATCTTTTGAGCAATTACAGCCGTTATGCTGTCCGAGTCATTCCAGGTTACTAAATAGTCTGATGCATTTGCAAACCCCTTCCTCCTGTTCCTGATGTCCATATGGGCCAGATTAATCACACTAATCGGTGAGTTGAGGTACTTTGTTGCCTCGACATATATGTTGGAGCTATTATTATGACCCTAGGTGTTTTAGGGAGTCACCTAGTAATCTAGCCATGTTTTGTGTTCCGGTGTGATGATTCTGGCCACCATTCTCGAAAGCATCCCGTGATGCCATTTAGTAGTAGGTATTCTATTCCTGGGTTCTTGAACCCGAGATTCACCCTACTTACCTCCTGTTGATAGTGTTTGCTCGTTCCTTTAGGATATTAGTAACCTTGCGACAGTCCTCGAGGTCCGTGGTATTTCTTTCTTCCAATACCATGAACCATTAAGGCAGAAGTTCTTTGAACCAAAATATCACAATCAGAGTACTCTTGAGGAGTTCTCCATTCATAATTGTGATTCTGCCAGTCCTACCTTCCTGCATGGGTTATCTGGAAGAAACTTGTTGAACTTGGTTCGACATATTAATCTATGCATCCACAACTCAGAAAGGTATACGTCCTCTTGAGTTGTCCCTCTTCATTTGTATTCCGACCATTGCCTATCAATTGATAGTCAGGAGTAATTGTGCATCCATGTTATCGATTCTTATTATTCTCGTGGTCCGTTAAGCCATTCTATTTCAGAATGACTAGGAGAAACAAACTCCAGTACCTCATCCATATCTAGGATTGGGTCAAAGCAGTTGAGTTCTGCAGATCAAATGCCAATCCAGCTTTTGCTCTGTTCTATCCTGGAGTATTACCCCCTTTAGGTCAGGATTGTCATGAGAATTGCACCATCTCTTATACATTCTTGACGAAGTGATACTTCTTGCCATCATTTTTCATTCCTCGGTTCCCATGTTATTGTAACCGGAATGTCGACAAGTGAATCGTGATGTGTGAAATCAATACTCCGGGCAACTCGTTGCTTGGTAGTAAATGGACAATATTCTCATTCTTAGCGTGTTGGTTATTGAACTACCATTCTAAGATTAATCTTGCTACCTAGTCCATTTTCCTGGTGCACTCTTTGATCAAGAGTTGGGACTGTGTCTATCCTTGATTATTTGATCATATCGCCTTGCCCTGAAAAGCAAGATTGTTCTCGAGCTTAGTGGCATATCGGTGGTTCGTGATTTTCCGAATATCTTCTCGGAAGTGTTACCAGGTTGTCACCTGACCGCTATGTTGAGTTCGTGATCAAGTTGGTTTCTTGTAGCCACGCCTTTTCTCCAAGAATCGGTGTTGGATACCCCTGAGCTAGTTGGTTAAGCTAAACAACAACTTGGATAGTTGGAAGATAAAAGCTTGTCTAACCTAGTTCATGTTAAGGGATATTTTTTTGTGTGTGCGTGTGTTGAAGAAAGATGATATCTTCACCAATTGGTCCTCGTGATCAGTTGTTGGATTTAATGTCTTGTCAAAACTTTGACTTGAGTATGGGCTATCGTCAAGTCAAATCAGAACCAACGATGTTCGTAATGTTGTCTTACTCGTGGTTGATCCCTCGAGAAAACACCATTACATCTTTTGGTCTGACCAATGCTATCACCGTGTTCACATGATGGTGGAAGTCTAGTGATATGGAAACTCCGATGAGTTGCTGTTGAGCCCATCAGCAACATTTTGTCTCCCCCATGATTCATGTTGAACATTAAGCTAGTATTGGGAACTTTGTAACCATTGCCTCCATGTTGTGTTCATGAGGTATATGTTTGGTGCAAGAAGTGGCTTTCTCCAAGTTCACGTGCATTAGGTGCAAGTTGCCATTGTGAATTCGAGAAAGTTAGTTTTTGCTTCCTCGGGAATCATCCCAAGTCAGTCATGCATGTGCGAAGTATACTATGGCTTGGGAGATTAGCTACCTCCATTCCATCGGTATTTCCTAGCACACCAAGCCACTGACTGATTTGTTCAAAGAAAAGAAGTTCATGCGCTAACCCTGAAGGGCCCGGATGGATATGCACAAGACTTCGTTATCCCAATGATGGTTCCCAACCAGAACTCGATAGTGTTTTTATTATAAGACTACTACGTGGTCATTCTTGTCTTGGACAACCTGCTCACATGTATGTAGCAGAACCAGCTCATGTTTTGGAGCCTGCTATCGTAGTTCATATCCCGAGAATCTCGCAACGTCATCTCGTCGATTTGTGTTGCAAACTTTCTTTCGGACATGCTGAGTCTGGAATTTCCTGACACCACCCAGATCTGAATCTCAGGCAGATATGATGGTTGGAACTTTCCCAACAGTTGCATTTTATTCCCAGTTTGCACCGCCATTGTGCCAATTCCCCATGGGATGCCTTCTCGGTAGTTGCTATCCAGGATCATCTTCAAGAGTGGTCCTGTCATGGGTCCCATCCATTTCCGGTGATAAGCAAAAGTCATCCATTGCGTTGTCTTCAACAAGGTAGTCCACATCATCCATCCTAGTCCAAGTATGCAATTTCTTCGAGCTCTTTCAAACAATCAATTGTAATTTGCCTTAAGCTGGTATGAAGAGTTTCAATGATCTATGGATCAAAAGTAATTCTTTTTGCCACTTAAGGGAACAGTCCAACGAGTCACCTTTCCCAAGGTGCCCCGTTACGGGATCATGGCAATTATTTCCTCCCCACCTTGACACCATTCACCATCTTTCTAAGCGTGGAATTGTTGCCCACAAAATTATACCCTATCATTGTTCTTCCATCCCTCTCGATGTGTTTTGTGTCTCAACTCGAGATGTTTCAACATCTCATTCCATGAGTGATATTGTATAGCTCGATCTTCAAGAAGACCAATCCTAGTAGGGTTTCTTTCCGTTGTCATCGCGTGGATGAAGATCTCAAAAGCGAGGATGTCAAGATCAACGTATGCAACGAATCAACAACCTTATGAGGTGCAGCTTGGATCGAGAAGACTGTGATAGTTTGTCACCTTCTTTCTTCTTATCTCACGTCTTGAATCTCGGGACGAGATTCTTGTTCAGTGGGGGTGAGCTGTCACAGCCCCAGTTCAGCCCTTGCTTGACTTTGCTTGTTCTTCATGCCATCATGTTTTAATTCCAAAGAAACTTGAAATGGGGATTGTTGAAACCCAAGCACCAAATGAAATTCACTAGGTTCAACTAAAAATATTCTCAGTGGATCCAAATGGTTTTGAAAAATGTTCATCATTTCAGGAAAATGCTGGAAGCAATAACCAGAGGTGTTGCACATTTTTCCATGACATATTTGGGCTCTGAATTAAATCATATTATATTTGAATTTGGGCATTTAAATGCTATAAAATATTTTAAATGCTCAAATAATCATAAACTAAAATGTTTACTGTTGGATATATTATAAACAGTAGCCATGATTAGTTTCATGATTTTTGGAAATGTCTTAGCATTTTAATTAAGTCGAAACAATTGCAGAAAAATAGAAAACAGAAACAATTTAGAAAAGAGAGAGAGAACACTTACCTGGCCACCTACCTGTGCAGCCCACCAAGGCCGGCCCAGCTGGCTGGCCCAGCCCACCAGGGGCACGCTCTTCTTCTTCCCCTTGCCAGCGCACGAAGCAGCTCGGTGGCGAGCGCGGACGTCGTGCCTGGCCACCTCCTGCTTGCCGCCGCCTCCCCGACGTTGCCCTGGAGACGCCACGCCCCCCCCAGGCCCTCTCAACCTCTCCCCGAGCTCCCCTCCTCTTCTAGCTCTCTCGCACGCAAACCACCGAGCGCTGTCGTCACCGCCGACGAGCGCAACCGCGGCCATCGCATCTCCCTCGCCTCTCCATGATGTCCAGAGGCTCCGCCTCGACGCCACGGAGCCCCAAGACGAAGCACGCGCCTGCGGAACGCCTGAAGCGACGCCATCATCCTCATCCTCATTGTCGGACGCCGGAGATCCCCCTCGCCGCCTCGCTCGCTCCAGTGCCTCCCCGAGCTTGCTGACCTTCCCTACATGATCGCCGTGAGCTTCTGCTCCCAACCCGTCTCTCGTCCCACTCAATTCCTTCCTATAACCCCGCCGGCCACCGCGGCCGAAGCTCGCCGCCGCCTGCCTTGTCGTGCGCCGCCACTGCAGCCCGCGCCCATCGTTGCTGGGCACGGCAATGAGCTCCTGGTGCTTCCAGGAGGCCGCCTATCCCTTTTGTCAGCTCGCCTGTGCCCCGTAGCACCGCTGCCCGCATGTACCCGAGCGCCGCCGCCGCCCACCTCGACGCCGGCAGCGCTATAGCCCTCTCCTGCAGCTGCCACTTGCACCATCCGACGCGCCTCGACGTGCTGCTTCCGTAGAGCCCAGCCACGCGAGCTCCTGTCGCTGGAGTTGGCCGGACGGGCAACCCCGTCGTGTCCTGTTTAGCGCCGGCGGCTAACCGCCGTTTTGGATGACGTGGCACGTCATTAGCCGCTAATGACCCCAACTAATTAACCCCCTCTCTCACTGACACAAGGGCCCCACGCCTAATTAACACCGGGCTTATTTTCTGTTTTGTTTAGTTTATAACCCAGCAGGACCCACCTATCATTGACCTAGGATGCATCGGGTCACTGACCAGTGGACCCCCCTGGTCAGGTTTGAGCTGGATGGCGCCTGTTGACCTGCTGAGGTCAGCATGACAAAATGCTGATGCAATAATGTAATTTCTGGATTTATTTCTATTCAGGAAATTCCAGAAAATGTTATTAACTTCTAAAAATCATATAAAATCAACCGTAGCTCAGAATGAAATAATCTATATATGAAAAATTATCAGAAAAATTCAAGGAATCTGTTTATGGCATTTTTATGCATGTTAGAACAACTTATGGCTGCTGCTTAGGCCAATTCATATAAATGGAATTTAAACTCTCACATATGGAGTTTGAATTTGAACCTAGGGTTCAAACCAACTCCATTTAACATGTTGCTAGTTGCATTAGCTCAAACCACAGCATATTGACATGTCATGATCATGCATCATATTGTGCATTGCATTGATTGTGTTTCTTTCTCTGTTGCCGGTATTTGTCCCCTCTCGATAGACGTGGTTTCGACGATGAGATCGATGACACCGATGAAGAACTATAATTATCTTCAGGAGTGCCAGGCAAGCAAAAACCCCTTGTTCTTTCCGATACAAACCCACTCTCTCGCTCCTGCTCTCTTTTACTGCATTAGGACAACAATGATTCAACTGTTACATGCTGCGGTAGTTGAACCCCTTTCCTTTGCATGACCTGTCATTGCCACAGTAAATAGATGAAACCCACTAGCATGAGTAGGAGTTGTTTGAGCCCTGATGTGCCTACTCATTCATGTTTGCTTGTCATGCCTGCTATTGCCTAGAGTTGTGTCAGGTCTGATTCATCGAGGATGAATTGGAAAGTTGTGAACATGTCCTACTGTGTGTGAGCTAAGTGTGTGAACACGATTTGGTAAAGGTAGCGGTGAGAGGCCATGTAGGAGTACATGGTGGGTTGTCTCATTGAAACCGTTCTCAGGAACTGAGTTCTGTGTTTGTGATCCATGAAACAGCTACTACCACACATTGGGCCCTGAAATATGACCCCGCTCGACTTACTAACCCCTCTCGTCCTCTGTCCAGGAGTTGCAACTAGTTTTTGGTGTTTATAGGATATGTGTTGGCGGCCGTGCGTAGCGCTGACCCTAGGGGTGGGCTATGATGCGGTAGATACACCGTGGCACGGTGTACCGGGCGCCCGTTTGGTGTCTCGGGAACCCTGCACACATCGTTTGGGGCTGTGAGCGAAACTCCGGTCGGATATCCTCGCGGATGGAACCTGAATAGGCGATAAACCTGGACTAGAGACTTGTGCGGTTAGTCAGGTCATGGTCTACACCCACGTCGGCTTTCGCTTGAAGTCTGCCGAGCACATGTCGTGTGCAGACGCTAAGTGGTGGAAACATGTGTGACGAAGTACACCCCTGCAGGGTATAAAACTATTCGAATAGCCGCGTCTGCGGTAAAGGACTTCTGGGTTGCCTATAACAGTTCATAGAAAAGTGAAAGTGGATACTCTAAAATGCGCAAGATAAGCGTGAGTCCTATGGATGGCGTTCTCGTAGGGAGACGGGAGCGGATCCATAGTGGTGTATTGATATGGTGAATATGTGGACTCGTGTGCGCCACCTCAAAAGAGTTACTTGCAGTCGTAGTTTAAGATAGCCACCGAGTCAAAGCTGGCTTGCTGCAGTTAAACTCCACCACCCCCTGTTGATACCGATGCATATGTAGCTAGTTCTGATGTAAGTCTTGCTGAGTACTTTTGTACTCACGTTTGCTTAATTTGTGTTTTGCAGAGAGACTTCAGTCTCACTAGTAGTTTCGCGTGGACTTCGACATTTAGCTTGATACCTCAGCTACGATCTTGTGCCCTCGACAGGATCTGGTAGATAGTCAGGCTTCTCAGCCTTTTTCATTTGTAGATGTCTGTACCCAGACATGTTAAGCTTCCGCATGTGCCTTGATTTGTATGCTCTGAATGATGGGTCATGAGACCCATGTTTGTAATATCTCGCTCCTCGGAGCCTAATGAATAAATATTTGAGTCGTAGAGTTATGTTGTGATGCCATGTTGTATTTACACATATCGAGCATATTGCGTGTATGATTGAAATGCTTGGTATGTGTGGGATCCGACAATCTAGTTGTTTATCCTTGGCAGCCTCTCTTATGGGGAAATGTAGTCTAGTGCTTCCATGAGCCATAGTAGTCCGCTACCGCCTGGTTCACCGAAGTCCTGCTAGCCTAGCACTACTGCTCAGGACACTTGATTGGCCGGCATGTGTTTCACTTGGTTCCTGTGTCTGTCCCCTCGGGGAAATGTCACGCGGTGACATCCGGAGTCCTGCCTAGCCTGCTACAGCCCAGGTTCCCGGAGTCCTGTTAGCCCAGTGCTACAGCCCGGATTCACACGCTGTTGACCGACATGCTCGATGTGATTCATGTATGCCTGTCCCCATAGGTTGGTGCCGCTTTGGGTTCACGACTAGCCATGTGGCCCCGGGTTCCCTGTCATATGGATGCTAGCGACACTATCATATACGTGAGCCAAAAGGCGCAAACGGTCCCGGGCCATGGTAAGGCGACACCTGTGGGAATACCGTGCATGAGGCTGCAAAGTGATATGAAGTGTTATCGGCTAGATCGATGTGACTTGGAATCGGGGTCCTGACAGTTTTGGTATCAGAGCCTGACTGCCTGTAGGATTACCAAGCCAAGCTGGTCGAAGTTGAGTCTAGAAATGCTTTAGTTATATAAGGGAATTGATTGTGGAAGGGAACGTAAGGCTCTTTTTACTCCTTTACCTTATGCCCTTCTGATCTGAGTCAACCTCTTCTTCTCTACGGGTATTAAGAACTATGCCTTCTCATCTATCTATTAGGATGACGAGTTACTATGTTAGAGAGTTATAGGATTGTTGGTTCCAGGCCTCAATTCAGTTTCTAATACTTTTAGTATGTTGTCAGCTGAACCAGAACATTGATATGATGATGTTGAGTGGTTATGCCACCATTTTTGCAGGTTGTCTCAAATCTTTTGAGCAATTACAGCCGTTATGCTGTCCGAGTCATTCCAGGTTACTAAATAGTCTGATGCATTTGCAAACCCCTTCCTCCTGTTCCTGATGTCCATATGGGCCAGATTAATCACACTAATCGGTGAGTTGAGGTACTTTGTTGCCTCGACATATATGTTGGAGCTATTATTATGACCCTAGGTGTTTTAGGGAGTCACCTAGTAATCTAGCCATGTTTTGTGTTCCGGTGTGATGATTCTGGCCACCATTCTCGAAAGCATCCCGTGATGCCATTTAGTAGTAGGTATTCTATTCCTGGGTTCTTGAACCCGAGATTCACCCTACTTACCTCCTGTTGATAGTGTTTGCTCGTTCCTTTAGGATATTAGTAACCTTGCGACAGTCCTCGAGGTCCGTGGTATTTCTTTCTTCCAATACCATGAACCATTAAGGCAGAAGTTCTTTGAACCAAAATATCACAATCAGAGTACTCTTGAGGAGTTCTCCATTCATAATTGTGATTCTGCCAGTCCTACCTTCCTGCATGGGTTATCTGGAAGAAACTTGTTGAACTTGGTTCGACATATTAATCTATGCATCCACAACTCAGAAAGGTATACGTCCTCTTGAGTTGTCCCTCTTCATTTGTATTCCGACCATTGCCTATCAATTGATAGTCAGGAGTAATTGTGCATCCATGTTATCGATTCTTATTATTCTCGTGGTCCGTTAAGCCATTCTATTTCAGAATGACTAGGAGAAACAAACTCCAGTACCTCATCCATATCTAGGATTGGGTCAAAGCAGTTGAGTTCTGCAGATCAAATGCCAATCCAGCTTTTGCTCTGTTCTATCCTGGAGTATTACCCCCTTTAGGTCAGGATTGTCATGAGAATTGCACCATCTCTTATACATTCTTGACGAAGTGATACTTCTTGCCATCATTTTTCATTCCTCGGTTCCCATGTTATTGTAACCGGAATGTCGACAAGTGAATCGTGATGTGTGAAATCAATACTCCGGGCAACTCGTTGCTTGGTAGTAAATGGACAATATTCTCATTCTTAGCGTGTTGGTTATTGAACTACCATTCTAAGATTAATCTTGCTACCTAGTCCATTTTCCTGGTGCACTCTTTGATCAAGAGTTGGGACTGTGTCTATCCTTGATTATTTGATCATATCGCCTTGCCCTGAAAAGCAAGATTGTTCTCGAGCTTAGTGGCATATCGGTGGTTCGTGATTTTCCGAATATCTTCTCGGAAGTGTTACCAGGTTGTCACCTGACCGCTATGTTGAGTTCGTGATCAAGTTGGTTTCTTGTAGCCACGCCTTTTCTCCAAGAATCGGTGTTGGATACCCCTGAGCTAGTTGGTTAAGCTAAACAACAACTTGGATAGTTGGAAGATAAAAGCTTGTCTAACCTAGTTCATGTTAAGGGATATTTTTTTGTGTGTGCGTGTGTTGAAGAAAGATGATATCTTCACCAATTGGTCCTCGTGATCAGTTGTTGGATTTAATGTCTTGTCAAAACTTTGACTTGAGTATGGGCTATCGTCAAGTCAAATCAGAACCAACGATGTTCGTAATGTTGTCTTACTCGTGGTTGATCCCTCGAGAAAACACCATTACATCTTTTGGTCTGACCAATGCTATCACCGTGTTCACATGATGGTGGAAGTCTAGTGATATGGAAACTCCGATGAGTTGCTGTTGAGCCCATCAGCAACATTTTGTCTCCCCCATGATTCATGTTGAACATTAAGCTAGTATCGGGAACTTTGTAACCATTGCCTCCATGTTGTGTTCATGAGGTATATGTTTGGTGCAAGAAGTGGCTTTCTCCAAGTTCACGTGCATTAGGTGCAAGTTGCCATTGTGAATTCGAGAAAGTTAGTTTTTGCTTCCTCGGGAATCATCCCAAGTCAGTCATGCATGTGCGAAGTATACTATGGCTTGGGAGATTAGCTACCTCCATTCCATCGGTATTTCCTAGCACACCAAGCCACTGACTGATTTGTTCAAAGAAAAGAAGTTCATGCGCTAACCCTGAAGGGCCCGGATGGATATGCACAAGACTTCGTTATCCCAATGATGGTTCCCAACCAGAACTCGATAGTGTTTTTATTATAAGACTACTACGTGGTCATTCTTGTCTTGGACAACCTGCTCACATGTATGTAGCAGAACCAGCTCATGTTTTGGAGCCTGCTATCATAGTTCATATCCCGAGAATCTCGCAACGTCATCTCGTCGATTTGTGTTGCAAACTTTCTTTCGGACATGCTGAGTCTGGAATTTCCTGACACCACCCAGATCTGAATCTCAGGCAGATATGATGGTTGGAACTTTCCCAACAGTTGCATTTTATTCCCAGTTTGCACCGCCATTGTGCCAATTCCCCATGGGATGCCTTCTCGGTAGTTGCTATCCAGGATCATCTTCAAGAGTGGTCCTGTCATGGGTCCCATCCATTTCCGGTGATAAGCAAAAGTCATCCATTGCGTTGTCTTCAACAAGGTAGTCCACATCATCCATCCTAGTCCAAGTATGCAATTTCTTCGAGCTCTTTCAAACAATCAATTGTAATTTGCCTTAAGCTGGTATGAAGAGTTTCAATGATCTATGGATCAAAAGTAATTCTTTTTGCCACTTAAGGGAACAGTCCAACGAGTCACCTTTCCCAAGGTGCCCCGTTACGGGATCATGGCAATTATTTCCTCCCCACCTTGACACCATTCACCATCTTTCTAAGCGTGGAATTGTTGCCCACAAAATTATACCCTATCATTGTTCTTCCATCCCTCTCGATGTGTTTTTTGTCTCAACTCGAGATGTTTCAACATCTCATTCCATGAGTGATATTGTATAGCTCGATCTTCAAGAAGACCAATCCTAGTAGGGTTTCTTTCCGTTGTCATCGCGTGGATGAAGATCTCAAAAGCGAGGATGTCAAGATCAACGTATGCAACGAATCAACAACCTTATGAGGTGCAGCTTGGATCGAGAAGACTGTGATAGTTTGTCACCTTCTTTCTTCTTATCTCACGTCTTGAATCTCGGGACGAGATTCTTGTTCAGTGGGGGTGAGCTGTCACAGCCCCAGTTCAGCCCTTGCTTGACTTTGCTTGTTCTTCATGCCATCATGTTTTAATTCCAAAGAAACTTGAAATGGGGATTGTTGAAACCCAAGCACCAAATGAAATTCACTAGGTTCAACTAAAAATATTCTCAGTGGATCCAAATGGTTTTCAAAAATGTTCATCATTTCAGGAAAATGCTGGAAGCAATAACCAGAGGTGTTGCATATTTTTCCATGACATATTTGGGCTCTGAATTAAATCATATTATATTTGCATTTGGGCATTTAAATCCTATAAAATATTTTAAATGCTCAAATAATCATAAACTAAAATGTTTACTGTTGGATATATTATAAACAGTAGCCATGATTAGTTTCATGATTTTTGGAAATGTCTTAGCATTTTAATTAAGTCGAAACAATTGCAGAAAAATAGAAAACAGAAACAATTTAGAAAAGAGAGAGAGAACACTTACCTGGCCACCTACCTGTGCAGCCCACCAAGGCCGGCCCAGCTGGCTGGCCCAGCCCACCAGGGGCACGCTTGTCTTCTTCCCCTTGCCAGCGCACGAAGCAGCTCGGTGGCGAGCGCGGACGTCGTGCCTGGCCACCTCCTGCTTGCCGCCGCCTCCCCGACGTTGCCCTGGAGACGCCACGCCCCCCCCCCCCAGGCCCTCTCAACCTCTCCCCGAGCTCCCCTCCTCCTCTAGCTCTCTCGCACGCAAACCACCGAGCGCTGTCGTCACCGCCGACGAGCGCAACCGCGGCCATCGCCTCTCCCTCGCCTCTCCATGATGTCCAGAGGCTCCGCCTCGACGCCACGGAGCCCCAAGACGAAGCACGCGCCTGCGGAACGCCTGAAGCGACGCCATCATCCTCATCCTCATTGTCGGACGCCGGAGATCCCCCTCGCCGCCTCGCTCGCTCCAGTGCCTCCCCGAGCTTGCTGACCTTCCCTACATGATCGCCGTGAGCTTCTGCTCCCAACCCGTCTCTCCTCCCACTCAATTCCTTCCTATAACCCCGCCGGCCACCGCGGCCGAAGCTCGCCGCCGCCTGCCTTGTCGTGCGCCGCCACTGCAGCCCGTGCCCATCGTTGCTGGGCACGGCAATGAGCTCCTGGTGCTTCCAGGAGGCCGCCTATACCTTTTGCCAGCTCGCCTGTGCCCCGTAGCACCGCTGCCCGCATGTACCCGAGCGCCGCCGCCGCCCACCTCAACGCCGGCGGCGCTATAGCCCTCTCCTGCAGCTGCCACTTGCACCATCCGACGAGCCTCGACATGCTGCTTCCGTAGAGCCCAGCCACGCGAGCTCCTGTCGCTGGAGTTGGCCGGACGGGCAACCCCGTCGTGTCCTGTTTAGCGTCGGCGGCTAACCGCCGTTTTGGATGACGTGGCACGTCATTAGCCGCTAATGACCCCAACTAATTAACCCCCTCTCTCACTGACACAAGGGCCCCACGCCTAATTAACATCGGGCTTATTTTCTGTTTTGTTTAGTTTATAACCCAGCAGGACCCACCTATCATTGACCTAGGATGCACTGGGTCACTGACCAGTGGACCCCCCTGGTCAGATTTGAGCTGGATGGCGCCTGTTAACCTGCTGAGGTCAGCATGACAAAATGCTGATGCAATAATGTAATTTCTGGATTTATTTCTATTCAGGAAATTCCAGAAAATGTTATTAACTTCTAAAAATCATATAAAATCAACCGTAGCTCAGAATGAAATAATCTATATATGAAAAATTATCAGAAAAATTCAAGGAATCTGTTTATGGCATTTTTATGCATGTTAGAACAACTTATGGCTGCTGTTTAGGCCAATTCATATAAATGGAATTTAAACTCTCACATATGGAGTTTGAATTTGAACCTAGGGTTCAAACCAACTCCATTTAACATGTTGCTAGTTGCATTAGCTCAAACCACAGCATATTGACATGTCATGATCATGCATCATATTGTGCATTGCATTGATTGTGTTTCTTTCTCTGTTGCCGGTATTTGTCCCCTCTCGATAGACGTGGTTTCGACGATGAGATCGATGACACCGATGAAGAACTATAATTATCTTCAGGAGTGCCAGGCAAGCAAAAACCCCTTGTTCATTCCGATACAAACCCACTCTCTCGCTCCTACTCTCTTTTACTGCATTAGGACAACAATGATTCAATTGTTACATGCTGCGGTAGTTGAACCCCTTTCCTTTGCATGACCTGTCATTGCCACAGTAAATAGATGAAACCCACTAGCATGAGTAGGAGTTGTTTGAGCCCTGATGTGCCTACTCATTCATGTTTGCTTGTCATGCCTGCTATTGCCTAGAGTTGTGTCAGGTCTGATTCATCGAGGATGAATTGGAAAGTTGTGAACATGTCCTACTGTGTGTGAGCTAAGTGTGTGAACACGATTTGGTAAAGGTAGCGGTGAGAGGCCATGTAGGAGTACATGGTGGGTTGTCTCATTGAAACTGTTCTCAGGAACTGAGTTCTGTGTTTGTGATCCATGAAACAGCTACTACCACACATTGGGCCCTGAAATATGACCCCGCTCGACTTACTGACCCCTCTCGTCCTCTGTCCAGGAGTTGCAACTAGTTTTTGGTGTTTATAGGATATGTGTTGGCGGCCGTGCGTAGCGCTGACCCTAGGGGTGGGCTATGATGTGGTAGATACACCGTGGCACGGTGTACCGGGCGCCCGTTTGGTGTCTCGGGAACCCTGCACACATCGTTTGGGGCTGTGAGCGAAACTCCGGCCGGATATCCTCGCGGATGGAACCCGAATAGGCGATAAACCTGGACTAGAGACTTGTGCGGTTAGTCAGGTCGTGGTCTACACCCACGTCGGCTTTCGCTTGAAGTCTGCCGAGCACATGTCGTGTGCAGACGCTAAGTGGTGGAAACATGTGTGACGAAGTACACCCCTGCAGGGTATAAAACTATTCGAATAGCCGCGTCTGCGGTAAAGGACTTCTGGGTTGCCTATAACAGTTCATAGAAAAGTGAAAGTGGATACTCTAAAATGCGCAAGATAAGCGTGAGTCCTATGGATGGCGTTCTCGTAGGGAGACGGGAGCGGATCCATAGTGGTGTATTGATATGGTGAATATGTGGACTCGTGTGCGCCACCTCAAAAGAGTTACTTGCAGTCGTAGTTTAAGATAGACACCGAGTCAAAGCTGGCTTGCTGCAGTTAAACTCCACCACCCCCTGTTGATACCGATGCATATGTAGCTAGTTCTGATGTAAGTCTTGCTGAGTACTTTTGTACTCACGTTTGCTTAATTTGTGTTTTGCAGAGAGACTTCAGTCTCACTAGTAGTTTCGCGTGGACTTCGACATTTAGCTTGATACCTCAGCTACGATCTTGTGCCCTCGACAGGATCTGGTAGATAGTCAGGCTTCTCAGCCTTTTTCATTTGTAGATGTCTGTACCCAGACATGTTAAGCTTCCGCATGTGCCTTGATTTGTATGCTCTGAATGATGGGTCATGAGACCCATGTTTGTAATATCTCGCTCCTCGGAGCCTAATGAATAAATATTTGAGTCGTAGAGTTATGTTGTGATGCCATGTTGTATTTACACATATCGAGCATATTGTGTGTATGATTGAAATGCTTGGTATGTGTGGGATCCGACAATCTAGTTGTTTATCCTTGGCAGCCTCTCTTATGGGGAAATGTAGTCTAGTGCTTCCATGAGCCATAGTAGTCCGCTACAGCCTGGTTCACCGAAGTCCTGCTAGCCTAGCACTACTGCTCAGGACACTTGACTGGCCGGCATGTGTTTCACTTGGTTCCTGTGTCTGTCCCCTCGGGGAAATGTCACGCGGTGACATCCGGAGTCCTGCCTAGCCTGCTACAGCCCGGGTTCCCGGAGTCCTGTTAGCCCAGTGGTATAGCCCGGATTCACACGCTGCTGACCGACATGCTCGATGTGATTCATGTATGCCTGTCCCCATAGGTTGGTGCCGCTTTGGGTTCACGACTAGCCATGTCGGCCCGGGTTCCCTGTCATATGGATGCTAGCGACACTGTCATATACGCGAGCCAAAAGGCGCAAACGGTCCCGGGCCATGGTAAGGCGACACCCGTGTGAATACCGTGCGTGAGGCCGCAAAGTGATATGAAGTGTTACCGGCTAGATCGATGTGACTTGGAATCGGGGTCCTGACAAGCAGATGCACAGGACCTTGTCCAAAGTTGCGTCGGATGCCAACTCTTTGCCAACCAAAGGCATATGCCCCCACTGCCTTACAAACAATTCCCATCACTTGGCCTTTTGCGGTTTGGGGACTCGATATGGTCGGACCCCTTAAAGGAGGAAGCCATAAGAGAAAGTATCTACTAGTCATGGTGGATAAATTCACTAAGTGGATAGAGGAAAAACTAGTCAAAATGGCCGAAGCGGGGCCGGTAATAGATTTCGTATCCGGTGTGGTACACCGTTATGGTGTCCCACACAGCATAATCACCGATAATGGCTCTAATTTCACAGCCGATGAAGTGAAAACCTGGTGCGCTAATCTGGGCATTAAGCTCGATTACGCCTCTATCTATCACTCGCAGACAAACGGTCAAGTAAAACGGGCTAATGGTCTTATTACGAGCGACATCAAACCTAGACTAGTGTGGTCTTTGAAAGAATCAGACAAGCACTGGGTGGAGGAACTGGACTCCATACTCTGGGGGCTGCGGACCACACCCAACCGCCCTACTGGATATACATCTTTCTTCATGGTGTACGGTGCAGAAGCAGTGTTACCCCGTGATATTATTCATGACTCACCTCGAGTGCGCATGTACGAAGAGAGAGAAGCCGAGCTTGATCGGCAGGACAGCTTAGATGCCCTGGAGGAGGAGCGCGACGTCGCAAAAGCCCGTTCCGCATTTTATCAACAGCAGGCTCGCAGGTATCAAAGCAAAGAAGTACGGTCCAAGACTTATAACGTTGGTGAACTCGTTCTACGCCTGCTGGAGAAGAAAAAGGACAAACTCAAGCCCAAGTGGGAGGGTCCCTTCATCATTGTTGAAGTCCTCACCGGAGGAGCGTACCACCTGCGTGATGCGTCGGACAACCACCTGGAGCCGAACCCCTGGAACGCGGCCAGACTCCAACGATTTTATGCCTAGCGCCGAACTCTGTGTTCGTATCCTTCCTCCCGTTATTAACGTTATTTTTCTCTCTCTTTTCGTTTTTTATCTTTTTTTCATTTTGCTCTTTAGCCCTACGACTTTAGTACGGCTAGACCGCCCTCCCCTGATGCGTACATCTCCACATATGTACGTTCATTATACCTGGGGGCTTCTTGTACAGAAGCTTGCTATTATCCTTTGAGCATCAAGCTCACCACATATGAGTTTCCCATATGTACCTTTTCTTCGCCATTATATGCATCGATATGACTTAAGTTTTGGCCAAGCTGGGTTGCCTGGCTCTTGTGCTTATGCCCTACGTTACCGTTAGTTCGGCTAGGGCATAAAGGGAGCACCTCTGCGATTGTTACTGCCGGGTCATCCATATGTGTACCTCAGACTGATGAAGCCGAAAGCTAGCGTTCTTAAGGGAATATTCGGTCGGCGAATTAAAGATGTTTCCGCATTCACTCCATTGTGAAACCCCAGAAGTTACTTACTCTGTGATTTTTTCAATCACAGTTCGGACATGCACATTAAACGCATGCACACCCAGGGAAAGGAACCCTTAACGGAACTATTCTCTCTGGAAGATGTTTCTTACATAATGTAATATAACATAACTAGCCAGATACACATTGTCTATTCAAGCACCTATGACCCCTACGCCTGGTTCCCATGCATACCCCAGTATATTCTACCGTTAGGGTATTCAGAAACACTCTGCACCTTCGGG
This sequence comes from Triticum urartu, assembly GCF_056163025.1. NCBI lineage: Eukaryota > Viridiplantae > Streptophyta > Magnoliopsida > Poales > Poaceae > Triticum > Triticum urartu. Next base: position 503,059,293 of record NC_141879.1, read on the forward strand.
TCCAGAGGTCGAAGCGAAAAGGTCGACAATGACAATTTTTTTTATTATCCAGCTAGAAGGAAAGTACATAGTCACTTAGGACTCAAAAACTTCCTCCTCTATACCATCCAACAGGCGGTCCAATTTACAATCCTATTGGGAGTATCTAGCAACCACCTCTACTTGGCCATACACTAAACTAACGGGAATTTCCTCCCCATTTGACTCTAGCGGTCTGACCCGGCCATGTGATTCGGATCCATCTTGGTATATCGTGTTTTTACCATGTCCCAGGCTTCTCGCGCACCCTCTCGGTAGGCCGATATCTTCCACAGTCAGATACGCCACCGCACTCCCTTGAATAACCCTACAAGCTTCTCCATACTCCCTGGAGGGGAGTCGATGGCCATAAGACCTTGGCTACACTCCGCATTTCCTGCCGAGCTTGCTCGTGCAACTACGACAGCCCTTGCAGAAGATCACTTGATGATCCGGACACCTCCTCTTCGGGACGGCCCGTTAATATACCTACAATCAGCTACATTAGATACTTTTACTTCCAAACTGCTCTACGGTAAATACGGCCACATACTGAATATGCCGCCGCGCAGTTTTTTGTTCTCCTTCACGGAGTCTGCCAGCTAGGCCTGCACATCCTTAAGCTCTTCGCCCAGCTGGGTGTTTGCATCTTGGAGTTTGTTTTTCTCCTGTTTGACACGGGTCAAAACCCGCTCACCTACCGCATGCAGTCTTTTCGACTCTTTTTCCTCCAATTGATCCGATGATCCTGTTATGAGATAAAGCTGCAGTGTTAACACGGTCGCTATGCAATAGCTGTTTCTCGATGGAGGGAAATATCACCGGAGGATGCCACTTTGGATTTTTCCAGTTCGGCGGTCATTGCATTCAACTGCGTCCTGCACTTTTCTAGCTCTTGGGCTAGCACGTCGTTCTTCTTCATCAGAAGCTGGTCATGCAGCGATCGTCAAATCAGTTGTCCCAACTACTTTAAGTCTCAGGGGCTACTGGCATATGGTTATCATAGTCAGACGAAGTAAACTTACCCGCACATCTTTTAAATGCTGCTTTGTGGCTCTGGTAAGCCCATCTCGAGCAGCTCAGATATATGCATCAGCCGAGCTGAAGGCGTTAAATGCCTCTTCTGAAAAGCCAGGGTCTTGTAAAACGGCCCTGCGGCGCCGATGATTCATGGCGCTCTCCACTTCCGAGTTGGTGACGGATACGTCATCCGAATCCTCAGCTGGAGGACAGTCCGACGTCACCCCCGCATCAACCCCCGTCTTCACGGTAGGATCTAGATCCTGGCTGCGGGAAGCATGGCCGACCGGACCCCCGGATATAGTCCAGCACACCTTTTCTTGATATAGGATAAACGAAAAGGTTGCGGTTGGATGTAACTGCCAAGCTGCATATTTGCAAATTCATACCTCTTTGATGAAGGCTCGGCCGTATCTTTGTTTGCCTTCCTCTTCGAAGGCTTGCCTGGTGTGGGGGACGTTCTCCTTGGAGATGCCCCCGGGGCAGCATGACGCGCCGAGCGCCTCCTCTTTTGAGCACAGGACAGTGCAGTGGGTAAGGAGGAATGAGAAAACTCTCTTGGACAAGGTATCTCCGGATTACTTACATGTGAAGCAGGAAGGATGCCGGGGTAATCGGCGATGATGGGGACATATGTACCGTCATAGCTTATCTGATAGAATATTCCATCCTCGAGCTCCACAAATATGTCCGGATCTTCCTCATATCCGGGTCAAGATCTCGGTTGCGATTCTCTGACTGAGGGGCAGGGTCATGGATCCCCTCGACATCCTTTCGCCATTCCTGTTGTAAGCAGATAATATACTACATATCAAGAATAATTCAGGGACAGGAGTAAAATAGTGGAGCTGAAGCTTACCCAGCTGGGAGGATTAACATGGAAAATCCATCTCGATGTTGGAGATGGGTGAACTCCTCTTTTTCCCCTTTATACATCTCAGACAGTATTTTGGCCAGGGCGGCGGGGGTCTTCGGGCCCTTCCGACCATAGCGTGAGGCATCGTCTTCCCCGTTATAATGCCACATGGGCAGCCCTCTGTATTGAAGTGGCTGGACTCCCCGCGCTATAGAGGTCGCCATTACCTCGACCATTGACAATCCGGACTGGGAAAGCGTCTTAATCTTGCCTAGCAGCAGGCTGATCTCTGCACTATCCTCTTCCTCGAGGCTCCGTGGACGCCAGCTATGGCGTTTCTTCAGCGGAGCACTTGAAAACTCGGGGAGGCCCATACAGACGGGGTCGGGTAGAGCGACATCCTTGATGTAGAACCATTCGGAAGGCCACTCTTCAGAAGCCTTCTTCGGTGTGCCGGACAGGTATCCGGTCCCGGCAATGCGCCACACTTCGGCGCCTCCCACTTCAAAAATTGACCTGCCTTGATTACGAGGGACGAGGCAGAACAATCTTCTCCATAAATCGAAATGGGCCTCGTGGCCCAGGAATAGCTCGCATAGAGCGACGTAACCCGTGATATGAAGGATAGAGGCGGGAGTGAGACTGTGTAGTTGGAGGCCATAATACTCCAGCAGACCTCGGAGGAAGGGATGGATTGGAAATCCGACACCTCTTAATAAGAAGGGGACGAAGCACACTCATTCTCCCGCAGAAGGATTGGGGAAATCCTCCGCCTGAGTTTTGCCATTGAAAGAGGCCAATCCTGCTCGAATAGGGACCAAGTCCGCGGGGGGAAGAAAGCCTTGTGTTTGCAGCTTCGCCGGTTGATTGTGGGGAATGGAACATCTCTCCCAATCACCCTTTTGGAGCCGTGGGGATGAGAGGAAGAGCGGGGAGCGATAGCCATGTTGGGATGGTTCTTCTTAGCAAGCTCTGAGAATTTTTCACGGGGTGTGGAGTGGATCTGAAATCTCTTCTCTTTAAATAGGCGCCTTCGTGGTACGGTCGGGGTGGTGTATGCAAATATACCCTCACCTCTCGCATTCGCTCGACACGTGGAAATTGAAGTTGTTAATGCATAGAAGCAGAGGAGTACAACATTAAATGGAAAGCCGAACACACTACTCGGAAGTCATCAGTGGAGGAACCCGCCATCCAATGTCGAAGATAATCTATGTGCCGAACACCTCGTCATTGAAGGCTGGTTCGGGGGCTACTGAGGGAGTCCCGGACTAAGGGGTCCTCGGGCGTCCGGCCTGTTATCCATGGGCCGGACTGATGGGTTGTGAAGATACGAAGACTGAAGACTGCACCCATGTCCGGATGGGACTCTCCTTGGCGTGGAAGGCAAGCTTGGCGACCGGATATGTAGATTCCTTTCTTTGTAACCGACCTTGTGTAACCCTAGATCCTCCCGGTGCTTATATAAACCGGAGGACTTAGTCTGGAGAGAGAGAGAGAATTCATTATCATGGCCATACAAGCTAGACCTTTAGGGTTTAGCCATTACGATCTCGAGGTAGATCAACTCTTGTAATACTCATACTCATCAATAGCAATCAAGCAGGACGAAGGGTATTACGTCCATAGAGAGGGCCCGAACCTAGGTAAACATTGTGTCCCTTGTCTCCTGTTACCATCGACCTTAGACGCACAGTTCGGGATCCCTACCCGAGATCCGCCGGTTTTGACACCGATAGGCGTTGCTCCTCACGACCCCAATCAAGCGCCACCCCACAGCCACTAGGAAGGCAAGCCGGGCTCGGAAGTGTGGGGCGTGGGGTGCCTTGGCAAAGGTTCCGGCGAGGCAACTCAAGAAGCATGTGTGCCCCGTATGGTGAATCAGGAGTACGCGCCAGCGGACAACCCCTGCACGTTCCACGAGCCAGGCTAGGAAGAAGAGATGTTGGAAGTCGAGGCTTTCTACGAGCCACCCACGAGCCTCGCCGCTCTCGCCTACGGCAACCACCGCAGGGTACCGCTGATAACTCAGGAGCAAGCTTACGCTAACCATGGGTCGAGGTGGACCAGGCCGTGTCGGTAGACTGCACCCCAGTGCTGCAGCCCCACCCCAGCCAGGGGCGGCACACTGGGGGCTACGCGGAAGGAGTCTGGAGCAAGCCCCACTCCATGTCACGTGGGGCAAGGCGTCACCCGGAGGTAGGTTCTCTGCCGGGGATGCGCCAGCGAGCCCTCCCCCGGCAGAGGGCTCGTGGTCGCCGAGGGTGCCGCTAGCGTCCCCTCTGCCCCTTGGCCTCGTCCTGGTTTCCGGATGCTCCAACGGTGGTCGAGGGTGGCGCAAGGCGGGGCCCTCGTCTGGCGATATGAATCAAGGCTCACGCCTGTGAAGGTCACCGCCCATGACACTCTCACGTAATAATGAGTGGGACTGTACACGCCCCGGAATCTCCGGAGAGCCGCCCTTAGGCCTCGGGGGCTCCCGCCCACGTCCTAGTGGAAGCACCATGCCCCACGCTGGCCGTCAACACTGCCCCCCAATGACTAAGCTCGTGGCTGGCAAAGGCACTAGGCTCCGTGCTGGTCAGAGGACAAGAAGACGAGCTAGGCGCCGGACGCAGCCTTTTGTTTTCGCCCCCTTTTTCTGTAGCTCAATTTGCAGCCTTTTGGATTTGAATTTGAAGTCGTATTTCCTTTGGCAATCGCGGGGGTGTATTTTCTCGTTCGTATTAACTTCTTGAGTTTTCTGGGTTTGCGCCTTGATTTGAGGTTTGCGTCTGCCACCTCCCCCCTTTCGAGCGCCTCGCGAGCGGGGGTTGGGCGTTGCATACACGCGCCGCATGCGCACCCTGCCATGACTGGCGCTCACTCCTCGCGAGGCCCTCTCGGGTGGACTAGCAAACACCTCAGGAGCCCCATGCCTCGCCAGCCCACAAAGGGTTCCCCTCGAGAAAGTACACATCCGCAGTAGCCAAATCAGTGTAAAGCCTGTCTGGGCCAAGGTAAGTTATAGTCGCACGCCCGTGAGGGGCTCGCGAGCTTACAAAAGCACGCTTTAAGTCTGGTCCAAGGAATAAAACAATAGTATGATTACATGAGGGGCTCCCCCTCCCCAAAATGCTCTTACGCCCTGACGGGTCGTGCACAAACTTTTGCATGCACGTTCAAAACAAAGGAGTGCGGGTTCAGTCGGACATGTCGCTCGCTGCGTCCTCCAGGTCGTCATCAAGCGCGTCGCTGGCACCACTGTCATTATCGCTGGCACCATCCACACCATCATCAACCGCGCCGCCTTCATCCGCCTCGACCACCACAGCATCATCATCAGAAGCGAAAGCTCTAACCAGAGCATCCATGTTATCATCCACCCAGCGTGCCAGGTCGCCCCGAATAGCCCCGGGGACTGGGGCTATGGCAGCGTCAAAGTCGAAGTTGGGGTCGGTATTCTGAAGATGGTTGCAGACGCGGGAAAACGCACGCCCGAGGAGGCCGCGGCTCTTTTCGTCAACAAGCTCGCGAGCTCTCTCGGCCCGGTTCTCCAGGCGCGTCACGACGTCGGCGAAGAAGCTAAGGTGGTCGGCGTAGTCTTCTGCATAAGGATGAGGGGCGTATTCATCGCAGATAGCGCCCAGCGCCCGGTTGGCCCTCACCCTGAGGTCATGGATCATGGGGGCGTGTTCACGCTGCAACGTCCGTCGGCGGATCGCCTCCTCCCTGCTCTACTGCGCAAGGGACTCGGCGGCGGTAACTCGCTGCTGAAGCGGAAGCAGTTCAGCACAGGTGGAGGCCAGCTCAACCTGCATGGAGATCAAAGCAGCTGCAGTGACCTTCTCACGCTGCTCCGCCTCAGTCAACCTCGACCTAAGGGCGGTGGTCCTGCCCTTAGCTTCGGCTGCCACGAGCTTCAGCTTCAGGTCGTACCTCTTGGCAAGGTCAGCGCGAGCCTCCTCCACCCTGTGGTCCACTTCCTCCTGGATCCTGGCCTCACGAGCGCTGATGACATCTTCCGCCTGAGCGACCTGACGCTCCCTCACCTCCAACCGCTCAAGCTCGAGGCTGCGCTCTATGGACTCCAGCATTAGTGCTTCCTCGCGCTTCAAGACCTCCTCCTCGTCAGCCGGCGCCCCCTTCATCGACGTCAAGGCAGCCCTATGCGCCTCCGCCTGTTGCTCCAGGAGGGCATTCAAGGCCTGAAGCTCCTGCATGCGCCTCTTGGCAGCCTCGCGGTGGCGGTCTGCCTCCCTGGCCTCCTCCAAGGCTCGGGCGCTAGCCTCTCACGAGGTTGCAAGGGATGCCTCGGCATCCGCGTTAGCGCGCTCAAGTTGGAGGCACCCGAGGTTGATGGCCACCTTCAATTGACGCCATTCATCCACCTGCCAAAGAATCTCGGTTTCTAGGCGAGCGTCCACATCCACAAGCTCTTCCTCGAGCCGGCTCAGCGCAACCATAGCTTCCTGGAAGAGCTCGTGACCGACGGCACCCCGCCTACGTGCAAGCTCGAATGTGCAACTGGGTCCGTCCTCCACGTCGGGAGTTGTCGAAGAGGTTCGAGGTGGCTCGCCTCCTCCCAACAGGGGGCTGGAGGCCAGCGCCTTTCTAGCCACCCTTCGGGCCCCGACGGGGGCCTGAAGGGGCGGAGGCTCGTTACCCAAAGGAGAGGCCGGGGCCGAGGCCACCCAGCTGCGATCAATAACCAGAGGAGGAGCCCTAGGCACACCTTCTGCACCCCAAGCAAGGTCCGAAGAGCGAACAGCAAGAACGCAGGGTCAAGGCGCCAAGCCGGCGTGCTTGCCTCTCTGGCCAACCTCACACCAAGTGTTGTGGGCTGGCTTGAGGCGCTCAAGGTCAGTAGAGGACTCGAGACAGGAGGAGGTTGCTTCTCAGGAGACTTCGTCACCTTGGCAGAAGGGACCCTGAGGAATCACGGTCAGGAGGAGAAGCGGCACCGTGTAAATTACGAAGATAAGGTACTCACTCGTCAATAGCGATGTACTTCCTCTGCTTCAATGGCCGGAAGGCGTCACCACTGCAGCCTGGAGATTCCCTCCTTTTGCAGAGCGCCGCGAAGTTTGGGCGGAGCTGGCCGAGGACTAGGGCGCGGCCACCAAGGCCGGGCGCAGATGGTGCGACCCTGAGGAGGCGACTTCAGGGGTGCCGGACCGCGTTGAGACCTCGGTACTCGCCTCGTGGAGGTTCACCGATGCCTTCAGGGGGCGGCACCTCAGGAGCCCCGAGTGGGGCTGATTCCTCAGCAACAGCGTCACCATCGCCCGACAGCGACCGCCCCCCTGCGCCTGCTCCAGGGGCGGGCCCCACACTAGCGGCAGGAAGGGGGGCCACGAAGACAGGGCTCTCTCGAGGCCCTTCAAGGTCAGCTGGGCGTGGTCCCCATTCGTCGAAAAGGGGCATCTGCTTCACAAACTCTGCCTTGTTCGAGCATTAGTACAAAAGATAGCCCTCCTCCGGCAGGTTGGCTGGCATCAAGTCACCCGTCAGGAGCTCGACCACCGTGTGCCGCGCCTCTGGAGGAAGAGCCGGAGCCTGAAGCCTCATGCGGTCCCCGTAGCCAGAAAAGGTCCGCATTGGCCGAGAGTGGTGCTGAAGCGGAGCCATGCAACACCGGATGAACTCCTTCAGCACCATAGGCGCCGTAATGCCAAGGTCCTTCAACCTGGTGAGCCGGAGCTAGACATGGGCGAGCCGCCGATCGGTGAGCTTCACGTGCCCCCAGCCGGAGCTCAGAGCAGCTGGAAACTGAGGGAGCAGTAGCAGGGGGCTGTGCACGCCAACGTCCACGAACACCCACCTCCTCCTGAAGCCTCCGACGACTGGCGAGAGCTCGAAGTCAATCCCCGAGCCGGCCGTAGCCGCGACGGCATGGAAGGACACACACCCAGAGCGCTGAAGAGGGTTTGTCAGGTGCAGTGAGAAGAAGTGGCGAAGCAGAGCCACGGAAGGGGCAATGCCCACCATGGCCTCACAGACGAAGGCGAAGACGACAAGGAGGATGATGGATTGGGGATCGAGATGCAGTGTGTTAATCTGGTAGTGCGAGAGCACCACATTGACGAAATTGGAGAAGGGGGGAATCAAGCCAGCCCAGAGGGCATGGAGATGGATGGGGACCTCGGTGGCCGTCATGTCCACTTCGGTGCAGGAGGTAGGCTAGACCACCGTTGCCCCCCACTCATTGAAATCGATGGCGAGTGTCGGGCGCACCTTGCCCATCGCCTCTTGGTTGAGCACCACCGACCGCTCGATGGCGGGCTCAAGGACCAGCGTCGCAGGGGCCGAGGTATGGGACTCCTTCCTTGCCTTCTTCTTGCAGCTTGGTGCCATTGCGGCGGGGGGAGTTGGTGTCAGATTGAGCCAAGGAAAGAGATCTGCAGCCTTCTGGGAGATGAGGGAGCGGCCGAAAGTGTTGCCCGTAAGGAGCTATGGAGACAACGGTAGTTGCCTAGCCAGGCGGAAATCGAGGCTGCATGGGGAAGTGGAGGCGCCCATGTCCCGTCAGTCGCCACGCGTCAATCAAGGTCATAGGCTGTGGGGGCCCGTGGCGCTCTGCACTTGCCCCTTGGCTTCACCTTGAAGCCAGGTCCGAGCGCGCCTTGGTCCCGGGGGCTACTATTGGCGTCCTGGGAACGGGGGTCCCTAGACTTGCCTGCCTGCAGCCCACGGCGTGGCTCCTCCAGCGGCCCTGTACGGCCCATCTTCACTAGCAAACACTCAAGACCCTCGCGAGGGGCCAAGCCTCGTGAGGCGGACAACACAAGACCTCCTCGGGGCGGCCTCACTAGGATGGCCCCCGAGGGGCGGAGAGATCAAGGCGAGGGGCACCTCGCGAGGTTCCTGTGACGCAAGCCATGATGACCAAGGCCAGGCAGGCACCAGGCGGGCGTTGGCGCGCGCAGTGTCCTCGTTTCCTCTTTGGTGCTAAAGGGGTAGGCGCAGGCGAGGAGTCCCGAGGCATCAGGAAAAGGTTTCCATATCGATGCAACAAGACCAAGACGAGCAGGACGGCAGGAGGGAGGTCACCGTGGAGCCCAGGACGGCGTCACCACCAGAGCCTTTGGCAGGCGAAGACCACCTTTTGTCGGGATAACTTGTACTAGTTGTCTCCCTTCAAATTTGGCCGTTCTTGGATCCCTTCCCACCTACATTTGGGAAGAGGACTAGGGTCTCTATAAATAGGACTAGCCACCACAGTAGGAGGCAACTGATCAGGGAACTCATCTTGGATCAGATCCATTCCATCCTCAACCACACAAGCTCATCGAGCCCAAGAACACCTCTCCTCGGGAGGTTGTTCTTCCCTTGTACTTATTCATCCTCAGCCCAAGAGGCAACCCACCACACCACACTGGAGTTGGGTATTACACCACATCGGTGGCCCGAACCAGTATAAACCCTGTGTCCTTTGTTCGTTGAGTTCGACGTGTTGAGCCTTGGGATCGTGGGGAGTGGGTGAGCTAGGGAAGGGAGAGATCTTCATGTGCACCCAAGTGTTCGAACCTCGAGGGGTTTGCCAAAATCCGAAATCTGACAGTGTCCGGCCTTCTCATGCGATAACCTCCGGAGGGGCATTCGGCGCAGGACCCCCCATCGCCCCACTGGTGTCATATGCGTGCCCCGCGCCTCAAAAATCAGGTGCAACCCGCCTTGAGATAGGGCCTCGTGAGTGCCCAGATACACCTCCTCGAGTTCGGTCGTGCTAGCCACACGTACGAATGGGGATGTACATGCCCCGGAGTCTCCCCCAGAGGGAACTCCCACCCACGCACCAGTGGAAGCCCCATGCTCCGCGCTGGCAGACGACACGGTCGAGGAGCGACTATGCCCACGCACCAGTGGAAGCCTCATGCTCAGCGCTGGCGGATGACACGGTTGAGGAGCGGCTATGCCCACGCCAAAGTGGAAGCACCATGCTCCGCACTGGTGAATAAACAACTAAGGGCGCCTTCGTGGCCGCACCCTCAGGACAGCCTCTTGGCTCTTCGTCTGGTAACACCCCACAGCTTTCCCCTCGAGAGGGACGTGCGAGGGGGCTGGACACAGGGGTTGTGCCCAGGCCACGCCTGGCACACGCCACCCTACCATGTATAGGCACCTAGTCTTCTCGCATCCCCCCAGGTGAAAGTTGGTGAGCAAAGGTATAGAGGACTCCGGATTAGCTTGGATGACCGCTCGCTTTTCCTTCATGAGGGTCGTTCATATGTCAAGGGGGATCCTTGAGCATCGCGACTTGGGGGCCTCGCTGGTCACATAGCCCCTTACCCCTTGGTCTTGTCCTGGTGATCCGGATGCCCCAACAGCGGTCGACGTATGCGCGGAGTCGGGCCTTGCTGGCGCAAAACATTGAGGCTGTTCGTACGTCAAGGGGGACCCCTGAGCATCGCGACTCAGGGGCCTCACTAGTCACGTAGCCCCTCGCCCCTTGGTCTCACCCTAGTGACGCCCCAACAGCGGTCGAGGTATGCACGGAGCTAGCCCCAACCGATACAGAACGCTAAGGCAAACATGAAGGAAACCAAGCACGAAAAGGAAATTGCGGAGTTCGTAGTTATTACAAAACATGTAGTGTTTCACAAATTTAAGCAGAAGGTTTACGCCTCCATGAGGCACGGTAAATGATTGTAGGAATAAAGTCGGGAGGAAGCGCCACCACCGCCTTGGTCATCGCCACTGCTCGCCCTGGCCGCTGGAAGCCCGTCGCCAACATCGATGCCGCTGTCGTCACGCCACCCCCAACCTTCATTGCTAGAGCCTCAGGGTCGGGGACGCGGAGGAACTTCTTGCGCAGGGCGTCTACGTGATCCTTCACGGCCTCCATAGCAGCTTCGCGGGACTCAGGAGCTATCAAGTGGATCAGCGTGCCGAGGTCGAAGCTTGGATCCTGGAGTTAGAGACGGCTGAAGACGTGCGTCGCGACTGCGGTGAAAAGCGTGTGACACTCCACCTCTAGGAAGGAGTCCACCACAACGATGGCACCCTCGAGCGCTTCGGCAAGCTCGGGGAGGAGCCCTGCAAGGCCGTCTTCAGGGGTCGCCAGCGGCTCTTCGTATCCCCCCTCGCAGATGGAACGCAATGCCTCGCGGGACCCGAGCTCGAGGGCAAGGAAGGTCTCGCGGTCCGTGGTCGCCTTCTGCCCGGCGGTGACAAGGACATTCTCCCTAGCCACAAGCTCGGCTGTTCCTTCAGAGACATGCGGGGCGTGGGACGCCTGGGCCTCATCCACCATTGCATTTAGTTTGGCCAGGCAGTCGTGCTCCGTCGCTTGGTCAGTGGCCACCTAGGCCAGCTTGGCATCTCGATCGGCGAGCTTCGCCTCACGGGCCTTGAGGCCTCCTCCTGTTGGCGGAGCCGTGACATAGCCGCGGCTTGCTCCTCCTGAAGGGCCTTCAAGCTCTCCTCCGCCTCCCTGCAGCTCTTCGCGGCGTACGCAGCCTCAGCCTGCGCCATGTCGTGAGATGCCCTGGTGTCGGCGGCCTCCTTCCTGCTCTTGGTGTTGGCGGCTTCAGCCCGGCTCCAGGCCTTCTCAATGGCGGAGTTGACCTGGGCCCACCCCGAGATAAGCCCCAAGCGCTCCCTCATGAAGCATCTGTCGGCATCTTGAAGATCCGCTCAGAGATGGCCAAGCGCAAGATAGGCCTCGTCCAGGGCCCCGGGCCTGACCAAGGGGCCATAGTTCACAAGCGCAAGGGTCGGAGGAGAAGGCAGCGCGAGCGCAGTGGGGTGCTCCACGGCTCCAGAGGTGCTGATGAGGTCGGCTTTGGTTGCTGCGGGCTCAGAACCTGGCCCGGGCACAACGGACACAGACAGCTCCGTAGCCTGCTGACCCGCAGGGGCTGGCTCCTCCCGAGTTGACACCACCACATCCTGAGGGGCCTGCTCCGCCGTGAGGAGACGGCAAACGGTCCCACCGCTTGTGCCGAAGCCATCGCGAATGCAGCGAGAGGTGGTGCCTCCAAAGTCTGGTCTCCTTCCTTCCTCTTCTTCACCATGACGCCCACCCTGGACATCAGGGTAGGAGCACCGTGAGCATGGTGCAAATATATGCTAAACAGGAACAAGGTAAGGTACTTACTCATCGGGGTTGATGTATGCCCTCTTCCTGACCGAGGCAAGGGCACCCCCGCTCTTCCTGGCCGCGGCCTTCGTCGCGCTCGGGGAGTGAGAGGGGCGCTCTGCGGCTGGCCTCAGCGCGGTGCCGCCGCTTGGCGAGGCAGAGGCGTCGCCCTGAGAGGCCGCAGCATGCAGGACCACGTCCGCTCCGGCAGTGAGCGGGATGCCCCTCGGAGGAGGTGCTGCCCCACTCTTCTCCGGCGTCGCCTGGCCTAGCCTACGGAGGGCCCGAGGGGTGGCCCCGACCTCGTGAAGGCCCCGGTGGAGCGCAGGGATTCCATGACCGGGGGCTTGTCGGCGTCGTCGTCGGTGGCGAGGCCACAGAGAAGCTTGCTTTGTGATGGGGGAGAGATCAACGCCATGTCATCCTCAGTCGCCTTCGAGTCCCCCTTGATCTCCTCGTCGGCGCTGATGCTGGAGGACACCGGCATCGGGGAGTTGGGGGGCTCGGATGACACGAGCCCCAACTCGTTGAAGACAGGCATGGCGGCGACCAACACCTCCCTGTCGGCATGGCGATACAGTGGGAAATAGGCCTCCGGGAGGTCCCCTGGCTCACCCTCGAGTAGGATGCTCATGGCCTTGTATAGCTCCTCGCCCGTGAGGCTTCCTAGGCACAGCTTGATGTCGTCCTCTGCGCCCTAGAGCTCCCACATAGGGCGCATGTGCGACTGGAGCGAAGCTAAGCGCTACCTCAGGAACTCCTTCACGAGCATGCCCCCTGTCAGCGCCCGCACCCTGGCGCCCATGTCCCGTCAAGCGCCATGCGTCGGCTCGGCCCGCAGGCAATTGGGGCCCGCGGCACTTTGTCCTTGCCTCTTGGCTTCGCCTCAAAGCCAGGTCCGAGCGCGCCTTGGGACCGGGGGCTACTGTCGACGTTCTGGGAACCAGGGTACCTAGACTTGCCTGCCCGCAGCCCACGGCGTGCCTCCATGCAGGCCTGGTATGGCCCATCTACAAGACCACCAAGACAAGACCCTCATGATGGGCCAAGCCTCGCGAGGCGGACGACACCAAGACCTCCCAAGGGAGTGGCCTCCCCAGGCGACCTCCCAGGAGCGAAGATTTCTATGCAGGTGCCCATCCTCATGAGGCTACCATGACGCAAGCCATGACGACCACGGCAGGCAGGCGCCAACGTGCGCAGAGAAGGCAGTTTCCTCTTTGGTGCTAAGGAGGCAAGGACGGCATGGGTTCCCGAGGAATCTGGCAAAGGTTTCCATTCCGGTGCAACGAGACCAAGGACGCCAGCACGGCAGGACGGATGTCGTCACCAAGCCCATCACTACATCACGACGAGAAGCTTTGCAGGCGAAGACCACCTTTCATCAGGATAAGATGTACTACTTGTCCCCTTTCAAATTGGCCACTGTGAGATCCCTTCCCACCTACGTTTTGGGGGAAGAGGACCGAGGCCACTATAAATATAGGTTAGTGAAAGTGCAACTATCCCTGAGTGGTTTTGGTAATTCCTAACAACATATAGCTCATTGAGCTAACATTATTCCAAGATTAATATTTCAGGAAAAGCTCAATGAATGGCATGGCATGGATGAGGAAAGTGGATCCCTCAAAATTCTAAGGACAAAAAGTTTGGCTCAAGCTTGAAGCTCAAGACTCTATATTTTATATTTTAGTGATCCAAGATCACATTGAGTCTATAGGAAAAGCCAATACTATCAAGGAGGGATGAGGTGTTGCTTAATGGCTTGCTTGCTCAAAATGCTTAGTGATATGCTCCAAAACCCTTAACTACCTTCCCACACCCACATATGACCTAAACCAAAAGTCAAACTCGGCCCCACCGATTCTTTCTATCCGGCGCCACCGAGTTTCAAAGTCATAGCCACTGCCACAAACCCTAGGCAAATCGGTCTCATCGATAGGGATCTCGGTCTCACCGAGATGGGATTGTAATCTCTCTGTTTCCCTTCGTAACGTTTCGGTCTTACCGAGATGAGCGATCGGTCCCACCTAGATTGCAATGTAAACTCTCTGTTTCCCTTTTGTAACACTTCGGTCTCACCGAGATGAGTGAATCGGTCCCACCGAGTTTACCTGACCAACTCTCTGGTTAGCTTATTACCAAAATCGGTCCTACTGAGTTTGTGTAATCGGTCACACCGAGATTACATTATGCCCTAACCCTAACCATATCGGTCCTACAGAGTTGCATCTCAGTCCCACCGAAAATCCTAACGGTCACTAGGTTTGCTGAATCGGTCCGACCGAGTTTAACCATTCGGTCCCACCGAGTTTGGCAAATTGTGTGTAACAGTTAGATTTTGCGTGGAGGCTATATATACCCCTCCACCCACTCTTCATTTGTGAAGAGAGCCATCAGAACATACCTACACTTCCAATACACATTTTCTAAGAGAGAACCACCTACACTTGTGTCGAGGTCAAGATATTCCATTCCAACCATATGAATCTTGATCTCTAGCGTTCCCCAAGTTGCTTTCCACTCAAATCTTCTTTCCACCAAATCCAATTCCTGTGAGAGAGAGTTGAGTGTTGGGGAGACTATCATTTGAAGCACAAGAGCAAGGAGTTCATCAGCAACACACCATTTGTTACTTCTTGGAGAGTGGTGTCTCCTAGATTGGCTAGGTGTCACTTGGGAGCCTCCGACAAGATTTTGGAGTTGAACCAAGGAGTTTGTAAGGGCAAGGAGATCGCCTACTTCGTGAAGATCTACCGCTAGTGAGGCAAGTCCTTCGTGGGCGACGGCCGTGATGGAATAGACAAGGTTGCTTCTTCGTGGACCCTTCGTGGGTGGAGCCCTCCGTGGACTCGCGCAACCGTTACCCTCCCTGGGTTGAAGTCTCCATCAACGTGGATGTACGATAGCACCACCTATCGGAACCACGACAAAAACATCCGTGTCTCCAATTGCGTTTGAATCCCCCAAACCCTTCCCTTTACATTCTTGCAAGTTGCATGCTTTACTTTCTGCTGCTCATATACTCTTTTGCATGCTTGCTTGAATTGTGTGGAGATTGCTTGACTTGTGCTAAGATAGCTAAAATCTGCAAAGAACTAAAATTGGGAAAAGGCTAGATTTTTATTTGGTCAAGTAGTCTAATCACCCCCCCTCTAGACATACTTTCGATCCTACAAGTGGTATCAGAGCTTTGGTCTCCATTTGCTTTGATTTCCATAGCTTTTGGCGGTCATAGCCTTGGTTTCACAACCTAGGAGAGTATGGCGTCTAGCGAGGGAAATTATCACCGTAGAGGTCCTTACTTTGATGGCACTGATTTTGCTAGTTGGAAGCATAAGATGAAAATGCATATTCTTGGACATAACCCCGCCGTTTGGGCTATTGTGTGTATTGGCTTGCAAGTGAATTCTTTGACGGGAAAGAACTGAACCGTGAAGCCACCGCGGAAGAGTTGAAAATGCTGCAATACAACGCTCAAGCTTGTGATATCCTCTTTAACGGATTGTGCCCCGAAGAATTCGACAAAATCAGCCGTCTTGAGAATGCAAAGGAAATTTGGGATACTTTGATTGATATGCACGAAGGTACCGACTCCGTCAAGGAATACAAATTGGATGTGCTTCAAAGTCAACTTGACAAGTTCAAAATGAAGGATGGAGAAGGTGTCGCTGAAATGTACTCTAGGCTTGCTCTTATCACAAATGAGATTGCTGGCTTAGGGAGTGAAGAGATGACCGATAGATTCATCATCAAGAAGATCCTAAGAGCCTTGGATGGAAAATATGATACCGTGTGCACATCGATCCAAATGATGCCCAATTACAAAGATCTCAAGCCAACGGAAGTCATCGGAAGAATTGTTGCTCATGAGATGTCACTCAAGGATAAAGAGGAACTTCACAACAAATCAAGTGGTGCTTACAAAGCCTCATGTGAAGCCACCACATCATCGAGTGAGAAACAAACCTTCAATGCAGAATTGAGCTTAGTGGTGAAGAACTTCAACAAGTTCTACAAGAGTAGAAGCAAAGAGAGAAGCTCCAAGTCAAGGTCCTACAATGACAAAAGATCTTCTAGTCGAGAGCGAAACTGCTACAATTGTGGAAGGCCCGGACACTATTCCAATGAGTGTATGGCCCCCTACAAGAGAAGAGAAGATTCTCCCAAGAGAAGAAGTAGAAGAGAAGAATCACCATCTAGAGAAACAAGGAGTAGAGATGATCGTTATGAACGAAGACCCTCACAGAGAAGCAAGGATTCGGAAAGGAAGGACAAGTCATCAAGGAGCTACACAAAATGAAGACATCAAGCTCATGTTGGTGAATGGGTATCCGGCTCCGACTCCGACAACCACTCCGAGAGAAGCTATCACTCTGACTCCGAATATACTCAAGATGAAGGTGTTGCTGGTCTAGCACTTGTGACAACCAACTCCTACGACATATTTGACTCACCAAATGAAGGAGTTGGAACATGCTTCATGGCTAAAGGCCCAAAGGTATCACACCCCGAGTATGTTGATTTCAATAGTGATGAAGATGACTTGTTAGGTGATGATGATTTACTTGTTGAGAACTCTAGTGATGAATACTATGATGAAACGTCAATTAATCATGCTAATCAAGATAAAACGAATGACAATGATAAGGAGAAGATTGAGTCTCTAACTAAAGAACTAAACACTCTTAAGTTAGCTCATGAAACTATCTTAGGAGATCATCGAGAACTTTTAAGGACTCATGAGAAATTATGCTTTGAAAAGCTCAACCTTGAGCAAGAGCATGAGTTCTTAAAAGCAATCAATGATGACCTTCGCAAGAAAAGTTCTTCTTACCTTGCCAAGCCTTTACTCTTATCCACTTACATGCCTCAAGTCAAGTCTAGTAACAAGAACAAGAAAGATTCTTCCTCTAGTAGTAACAATAATCATGCTAAGACCAGGTTATAGGATCAATCGACGTACTATCAAGGGGGGCTCTCCAGTTAGTAGCTTGATCATATCATTCGTAGAGAGCTCAGACCATTGCATCCTTGAATCATCTTTCTTGGTTCTTGTTTGGTGTTTATTTTTGTAAGTCTTAGAGATTTTAGTCATCTTCATGACAAACTTGAGTTCATCAAAAACGGAGTTCACTTATGCATCTTCTATGATGTTTTCGATGTTGGAGTTTTTGTCGGTTCTTCACTGATAGAGGTTTCACTCCTCTATATCTTAGGCATACTCCCACTGCCTCTTCTCACTATAACCACTCATTATTTGGATAGTACTTGTCGTCATCTATCCAACAAGCTTGAGTTTGCTCAATTTGGAGCTCTTATGTAGAAGTTATGGCAGTTCAAGTTTTATTGTTTCCATATGTTTTCTTGGGCATCATCGTAGCACCCCAAGCGGTAGTATCGCTTAGCTGAGCGGTAGTACCGCTTATGGGCGACAATGTCACGGGGCAGTGCCGCGCATGGTACCACTGCTTTTGGGGATGTGTTTTTTCGTGTCGGCTTTCGCAGCAGTGGGACGGAACCATGAGCGGTAGTACCGCCCCTGCACTACCGCTCCACTTCCGCTTCCCTTTCTTGCCACTACACGTTCTCAGCGGTAGTAGAGCAGTTGTGGTGGGCAGCACTACCACCTATAGGCCGTATTACCGCTGGCTCTAGTGGTAGTGCCGCTGATGCGGCTCTGCCTCGCCCCTGTTTTGCTCTGCCTCCTTAGTGCATTGTGATGCGACCCTAGTGGTAGTACCGATGGGGTGAGCGGTAGTACCACTCCGACGGCACTACGGGCTAATGGTCTTGCACCGTTCCACTGCATTATGTGCACTACCGCTCGGGCAGTAGTACCGCTCCTATGAGTGGTAGTACTGCTTGTGTGTGGGCTGAGAACATAACGGTTGGATTCGGGAGGGCCTATAAAAGGGGATCTTCTTCCTTGTTGAACCATATCTCTCTAGCTCGTGTTCTTCCCCCATTGTTGACCTTCTTCGAGCTTGCTATATCTCAATCCCTCCAATGATTCTTGCTAGTTCTTGAGGGAAAAGAGAGAGGAGATCTAGATCTACGTTTCCACCAATCACTTTCTCCTCTATGTGAGGGTAACCCCTTGGATCTAGATCTTGGAGTTCTTCGTGTTCTCTTCTTTGTTCTTCCTCTCATTTTCTTCCCTAGCATTAGTTGTTTTGGCGGGATTTGGGAGAGAAGGACTTGGGCACTCCGTGTGCCCTTGCCATTGCATTTGGTGCATCGGTTTGAGTTCTCCACGGTGATATGTGGAAGTGAAGTTGAGAAGCTTGTTACTCTTGGGTGTTTTGGCACCCTAGAGCTTGTCCCGCTTGGGTTCCGGTGCCCTAGATGGTTGGTGTTGTCGGAACTCAATCATTGTGGTGTAAAGCTTCGGGCAAGTGTCGGGGTCTCCAATTAGGTTGTGGAGATCGCCCCTGATGTCTACTACGCAACTTTATTCTTGTAGACTCGTGTTGGGCCTCCAAGCGCAGAGTTCTGTAGGACAGTAGCAATTTTCCCTCAAGTGGATGACCTAAGGTTTATCAATCCGTGGGAGGCGTAGGATGAAGATGGTCTCTCTCAAACAACCCTGGAACCAAATAATAAAGAGTCTCTTGTGTACCCAACACACCAAATACAATGGTAAATTGTATAGGTGCACTAGTTCGGCGAAGAGATGGTGATACAAGTGTAGGAATGATAATAGATATTGATTTTTGTAATAGGAACAATAAAAAACAGCAAGGTAGCAAGTAAAAAAAGTGAGCACAAACGGTATTGCAATGCTTGAAAATGAGGCCTAGGGTCCGTACTTTCTCTGGTGCAATCTCTCAACAATGCTAATCAACATGCGATGAAGAATCACTCCAAAGTTCTTATCTAGCAGAGAACATAAGAAGAAATTTTTTGTAGGGTACGAAACCACCTCAAAGTTATTCTTTCCGATCAATCTATCCTAGAGCCCGTACTAAAATAACACCATATAATACACATCAACCAACTCTAATGTCACCTAGATACTCCAATGTCACCGCAAGTATTCGTGAGTTGATTAGAAGATATGCATCAAACAATTTCAGATTCATAATACTCAATCCAACACAAAGAACCTCAAAGAGTACCCCCAAGATTTCTACCGGAGAAACAAGGATGAAAACGTGCATCAACCCCTATGCATAGATTACCCCAATGTCACCTCAGGAATCTGTGAGTTGAGTGCCAAAACATATCAAGTGAATCAATATGATACCCCATTTTCACCACGGGTATTCATAGCAAGACATACATCAAGTGCTCTCAAGTCCATAAAGTATTCAATCCGATAAAACGAAATCTCAAAGGGAAAACTAAATTCATCACAACAAGATAGAGAGGGAGAAACACCTTATGATCCAACTATATTAGCAAAGCTCGTGATACATCAAGATCATGCCAACTCAAGAACACGAGAGAGAGAGAGATTAAACACATAGCTACTGGTACAAACCCTCAACCATGGGGGTGGACTACTGCCTCCTCATCATGGTGGCCGCCAGGATGATGAAGATGGCCACCGGTGATGATTTCCCCCTCCGGCAGGGTGCCGGAACGGGGTCTAGATTGGTTTTTCGTGGCTACAGAGGCTTGCGGCAGCAAAACTTCTGATCTAGGGTTATTTCTGATGGTTTCTCTATTTATAGGATTTTTCAATGTTGGAATCATTTGAAGATGGGCCTCGAGGTGAGCACAACCCACATGGGCGCGCCTAGGCCTCCAGGCGCGCCCAGGTGTCTTGTGCCCTCCTCGTTGCTCTTATGGCCCTCCCACGAAGCTTCTA
Source organism: Triticum urartu (assembly GCF_056163025.1). Lineage (NCBI taxonomy): Eukaryota > Viridiplantae > Streptophyta > Magnoliopsida > Poales > Poaceae > Triticum > Triticum urartu. The sequence continues at coordinate 503,079,066 of NC_141879.1, forward strand.
GTGCCTCTTTTGTTCCAAAAATCGACAAAAAGTTTCGTTGCATTCGGAGAACTTTTATTTCCACACAAAAAACAACACTACCGTAGTTATGTTGAAAATATCGTTAGTCTGGGTTAGTTCCATCCAAATCATGCCAAAACCATATAAAATTGTTGTAAACATGGCATGAATACTTCATAAATTATAGATACATTGGAGACGTATCAGCATCCCCAAGCTTAATTCCTACTCATCCTCGAGTAGGTAAATGATAAAAGAAATAATTTATGAAGTGTGAATGCTAGCAAAGTGCGTAAGTTTAATCAATGTTAATTTCAATCACTTTTCCTAGCATCATAACAGCAACTCTTTCTCATAAAACTCATCATGATAAGTAGCAATCAATTCACATGTTATGGTTCAAACAATGAATTCTCTTGAAACTTAACAACCTATGTTCTTAGTCACCAAACATTGCAATTCAACTTATTCAACAATGTCTAAGTAAGAGCTCCACATACTCAATCATCATATAGTCTTCCATGATTACTAGTAGTCAAAGCATATTTTTAGAACAAATGGCGTCCATCGAACACGGAGAAAGATAGGGGCTTAATATTTCGCCTCCCAACTCATTTATCATAGAGATAATCGTCAACAATAATAATTCATGATCAAATATATTTGAATGGTCATATGTGACTAGATCTTTCCCACCACATGATGCTTGCCAACTAGAGAATAGTTGAGGTTGAAATGAGAATTCATACTATTGACTCTTTGCATAAAAGTAAATATTGAAAAGTAGAAGATAGGCCCTTCGCAGAGGGAAGCAGAGGTTGTCATGCGCTTTTTGGTTTTGTATGCACAATCCCTTAATGCAAAAGAATGTCACGTTATATTGCCCCTTATTATAGCAACCTTTATTATGTAGTTCTCCACTTTTATTACTTTGCCATCACAAGTTCGTACAATGCTCAATTTTCTCTTACACTAAATGATCAAACACATTTAGAAGCAACTTTTATTGTCTTTTTGCACCAATGACAACTTACTTGAAGGATCTTATTCAATCCATAGATAGGTATAGTGGACACTCATGGCAAGAAACTAGGTTTAATTAAGGGTTTTTTGATGCACAAGTAGTATCTCTACTTAGTATGGTTTTCTGGCTAGCAAAAGATCCTAGGCAAACACCACATGCTGGAGGATCCATGACAATATAACTTCTATGCAAATATACCCAAACATAACTCATTACATTGTCTTCCTTGTCCAACTTCAACTAATTTGCTCAAGTTTGCAAATAATTAGTGGGTATTCACAATCATAGAACATGTAAAAGATAATATATTTGTATGTGAAAGTTCTCTTCCTTATACTAATCATTCATGAATTGCTTGTATGACCAATATTGTGATTGTCAAGCTTCAAAAGATTTAACTTTATAAACCCAATGTGAAGCTACTACTAGGCATAATATGAACATATAATTTCAACTTCACGATATCCAATTCATTCAACAATTTACTCATAGGATATAAGTGAAGCACAAGAGCAAAAGGCAAACTACTCCAAAACGATATAAGTGACATTCAAACGAGTAGTTAAGTAAATGGGTGGCCATTTGAGGACTATCTCTTATTTAAAAACCTTCAGATCTAAGTATTTTATTAAAACAGAAAGCAAAATGAAATAAAATGACATTCCAAGAATAGCACACATCATGTGAAGAAGCAAAAACATAGGCTCAACCAAGGCTAACCGATAATTGTTGATGAAGAAAGGTGGGATGCCTACTGCGGCATCCCCAAGCTTAGATGCTTGAGACTTTTTGACATAATATCTTGGTATGCCTCGGGCATCCTCAAGCTTTAGCTTTTTGTGTATCCTTAATTCCTTTTATATCACAGTTTCCCTAAATCTTAAAAACTTCATCCACACAAAACTCTACAAGAACTCGTGAGATAAGTTAGTATAAATCAATGCAATAAACTTATCATTCTCTAATGGAGAAAATCACTAAAATTATTATTTAACATTGCACACTAAATTCCTCTGCATATTGAATACTCCTATACTCAAATAGAATCATTAAACAAGCAAACATATGTAAACGATGCAAACATAACAGCAATCTGCCAAAACAGGACAGTCTATAAAGAATGCAAGAAGATTCATACTTCTGTAACTCCAAAAATTCTGAAAATTTACCACACTGTAGAAAATTTATCATATCTTATTGAGAAAAAATTCAACATCTTATCACATTCTGAATTTTCTTGGCAATTTTTGCAACAACACTATACTTTCTGTTTTGAAACAGCAACAAATAGACTTGCAAAATAAGCATGGCAAAGGCTATCCTTGACATTTTTATTGAAGTAAAAGATGCAAAACATTATTGTAAATAACAGCAAGCAAATCCTAACAAAATAAAATGACCCTCCAAGCAAAATACATATCATGTGATGAATGAAAATATAGCTCCAAGTGAGGTTACCGATAATATTGGAGACGAAAGAGGGGATGCCTTCCGGGGCATCCCCAAGCTTGTATGTTGGGTCTTACTTTAATATTAACTTGGGCATGCCTTGGGAATCCCAAAGCTTAGGTTATTTTCACTCCTTATTCTCCTCATATCGATATCTCACCCAGAACTTAAAAACTTCAATCACACAAAACTTAACGGAACTTCGTGAGATGGCTTAGTATGATAAAGACAAATCATTCACTTTGCTACTGTCAAATAAAAGATTCATAATTGTTCTCACACAATTCCCAATGTAACTTATCATTTCCACAATTTATATTGAGCAATATAAGCCACGGAAACTAGGAAACAAGCAAACTATGAATTGAAAACAGAATCTGTCAAAAACAGAACAGGCTGTAATGATCTGGAAAACAACCATACTTATGCTACTCCAAAAATACTGAAAAAATAGTACAACGTGGGAAATTTGTATATCAATCATCTATAAAAAAAATCAAGAATTTATCACATTCTAACAGAGCAGATCAATTCTGTTACTGGGCGCAAAAGTTTCTGTTTTTGCACAGAATGAAATCAACTATCATCCACACTATCCCAAAGGCTTTACTTGGCACTTTATTGAAACAAAGGTATAAAACATGGTTAATGCAATATAATAATCATGTGAATGCACAAAAAAATAGGTAAAAGTGTTGGGTTGTCTCCCAACAAGCGCTTTTCTTTAATGCCTTTTTAGCTAGGCATGATGATTTCAATGATGCTCACATAAAAGATAAGAATTGAAACATAACGGGAGCATCATGAAGCATATGACTAGCACATTTAAGCCTAACCCACTTCCTATGCATGGGGATTTTGTGAGAAAACAATTTTTGGGAGCAAGAATCAACTAGCATAGGAAGGCAAAACAAGCATAACTTCAAACTTTCAACACATAGAGAGGAAACTTGATATTTTTGAGATATGTAGAAGCATATATTCCTCTCCCATAATAATTTTTAGTATAATCATGAAAGGATTCAAAAATATAACCATCACATAAAGCATTCTTTTCATGGTATACAAGCATAGAAATTTTATTACTCCCCGCATAAGAAAATTTCTTCTCATTCATAAAAGTGGGAGTATCATATGAAACTCGAATGCTATAAATGTATTCCACATTAAAAGAGTAATGTTCAGTAAAAGGATATTTAAAATTATGACAGTAACTATCACTACTTTTATACCATAAGTATCATCACAATAATCATCATAAGTAGCAACTTTGTTCTCATCATAGTCAATTGAAACCTCTTCCGGAATAGTGGAATCATTACTAAATAAAGTCATCACCTCTCCGAATCCAATTTTATCATTATAATAGGATTCAACACCCTCCAAATAGTGGGATAAATATTTTTCCAAACCCACTTTCATAAATATTGCAATCATCATAAATAGGAGGCATGCAATCATGATAGCAAATTTGATCATTCAAAGTAGGGGGCTAAAAAGATCATCTTCATTAAGCATAGCATCCCCAAGCTTGGGAGAAACATTAATTGCAGCAAATAAATTCTCAAACATGGCATTCTCATCAAACATAGCATCCCCAAGCTTGTGGCTTGGCATATCATAAGCATAATCACTCTCATCATTAATATGAATAGCACCAATGGTATAACAATTGCTATCATCTTAATTTCCCAAGTTGGTGCCAAAAATATTTCCAAGATTGTAATAAGTATAATTATATTCCCAATCATAATCATCACAACAAGCAATAGGCATAACAAAATCATCATCAATAGTACTCTCGGACATTGTGCCATGAGACAAAGAAGCAATATCACCATCAAGTGCATCATCATCCACAATTATTTTTGATTCATTTTCACGAGGCACAACAATAATAGGACAAAAATTATTTGGGAGAGATACCTTTTTACCACTATCCTTTCTTCTTATTTTTTTCTTCTTCACCACATCATGTGTGGGTTTAATTAATTTTTTTGAGCTTCTTATTGATGAGATTGGTTGAATAGGGATCTCCTCCTCGTCACCTATTTCATCATGAGAGACAATAGGAGGGAAAGTGCAAATCTTTACCCTTTCATTAGTATTCCTATTATATTCCATTGGTTTTCCCATATTTCTAGTTGGCAATAAAAGCATTCTCATTGCAATTTACCATGCAAAACATATAGATATTTTTTAGATTAGTTTCAATCTCGTCCGTGAGAATGAATACTTCAAACCAACTATTTTTATGTGTCAATTCACTCCCCAAAAATAGACAAAGCTCATTATAAAGTTCAAGGGTGATCAAGTTATTACAATATTAGGGCATGATTTGATCATGAAAAAGTTTAGATTGGAAATTAAGAAGACCAACCTTATTGCAAAGTTCACAAATAATAGGACAAAGAGAGCAAAATTTTATAGCAAATTCATCTATCACTTTGAGAGAAAAATTGGTTCTATCATGTTTATGATTCTTACAAAATATATCATCCCTATAAGGCACGTCTTCACAAACTTTATGCACTCCACAAAAATTGACATCCTTATAAGAAACATTTTTATAACGACTAGTGCAATCATCATAAGTATTTTGGATATTCATAGAATTCATACTAACAACATTATAATCATGATCATCATTTATGCCAAGCATTTTATTGAATTCTTATTCTATCAATTGAGCAAAATTTTCCTTTCCATCATTTTCACGAAAGACATTATAAAGATGAATGATGTCTACTACGCAACTTTACTTTTGTAGATACGTGTTGGGCCTCCAAGCGCAGAGTTCTGTAGGACAGTAGCAATTTTCCATCAAGTGGATGACCTAAGGTTTATCAATCCATGGGAGGCGTAGTATGAAGATGGTCTCTCTCAAGCAACCCTACAATCAAATACAAGAAATCTCTTGTGTCCCTAACACACCCAATACAATGGCAGTTTGTATAGGTGCACTAGTTCGGCGAAGAGATGGTGATAAAAGTGTAATATGGATGGTAGAAATATATTTTTATAATCTGAATAAATAAAAACAACAAGGTAGCAAATAGTAAACGGGCACAAAGATTGTATTGCAATGCTTAAAAACAAGGCCTAGGGTCCATACTTTCGCTAGTGCAATCTCTCAACAGTGCTAACATAGTTGGATCATATGATTATCCCTCAAAGTGCAATAAAGAATCACTCCCGAGTTCCTATTAGCGGAGAATAAAAGATAGGAATTGTTTGTAGGGTACGAAACCACCTCAAAGCTATTCTTTCCGTTCGATCTATTCAAGAGTTCGTACTAAATAATGCAAAGCTATTTTTTCCGTTCGATCTATCCTAGAGTTCGTACTAGAATAACACCAAAGCATATTCATATTCATAATACTCAATCCACACAAAGAACTACAAAGTGACCCCAAAGTTTCTTATCGGAGAAAAGATAATAAAAACGTGCATCAATCTCTATGCATAGATTACCCCAATATCACGGTGGGAATCCGCAAGTTGAGTGCCATAACGTATATCAAGTGAATCAATATGATACCCCATTTGTCACCTCAAGTATTCATACTGCAAGACATATATCATGTGTTCTCAAATCTGAATATTCAATCCGACAAGACAAAACTTCAAAGGGTAAAGGTTCAATTCATCACAACAAGAGTATAGAGGGGAGAAACATCATATGATCCGACTATATTAACAAAGCCCATGATATAGATCACAAGAGAGAGAGATTAAACACATAGCTACTGGTAAAAACCCTCAGCCCCGAGGGTGGACTACTCCCTCCTCATCGTGGTGGTTGCCGGGATGATGAAGATGGCCAACGGAGATGATTCCCCCCTCCGGCAGGGTGCCGAAACGGGTCTAGATTGGTTTTCGATGGCTACGGAGCCCTGTGGCGGCGAAACTTATGATCTAGGTTAACCTCGAAGGGTTTCGGAATATTTGGGAATTTATAGTGCAGAGAAGGGGTACGGGAGGCCACCGAGGTGGGCACAACCCACCTGGGCGCGCCAGGGGGGCCTGGCGCGCCCTGGTGGGTTGTGCCCCCGTCGGGGCACCCCCAGGTGCTGCTCTGGCCCATCGGGAGTCTTCTGGCCCATAAACAATCCACAAAAAGTTTCACGGTGTTTGGACTCCGTTTGATATTGATTTTCTGCGATGTAAAAGACAAGCAAAAAAAAGCAACTGGCACTGGGCACTGGGTCAATAGGTTAGTCCCAAAAAAATGATATAAAGTTGCTATAAAACGATTGTAAAACATCCAAGAATGATAATATATTGGCATGAATACTTCATAAATTAAAGATACGTTGGAGACATATCAGCATCCCCAAGCTTAATTCCTACTCGTCCTCGAGTAGGTAAATGGTAAAATAAATAATTTATGAAGTGTGAATGCTAGCAAAGTGCACAAGTATTATCAATGATAATTTCAATCACTTTTCCTAGCATCATAACAACAATTCTTTCTTATAAAACTTCTCATGTTATAGTGGCAACCCATTCACATGTTAAGGTTCAAACAATGAGCTCTCTTGAAGCTCAACAACCTATGTTCTTACTCACCAAGCAATTGCAATTCAACTTATTCAACAGAGTTTAAGTAAGAGATCCACATACTCAACCGTCATATAGTCTTCTATGATTACTAACACTCACCTTGTACACATGAGCAAAACGTTTCAACCGGACACATAGAAAGATAGGGGCTTATTGTTTTGCCTCCCAACGTATTCACCTCAAGGGTGATGTCAACAATAATAAATCATGCTACCCATATTCAACTGGACATATGTTCCTAGATCTTTCCTCACCACATGATGCTTGCCAAAGAGAAACATAAAAAGGAATAGAGAAAAAACTTTGACTCTTGCATGAAAGTAAATACATAAAAGTAAAAGATAGGCCCTTCGCAGAGGGAAGCAAATGTTGCCATGCGCTTATTTGTTTGTATGCTCGACCCCTTAGTGCAAAAGAACGTCACATTATATTGCCCCTTATGATAGCAACCTTTATTATGCAATCCGTCGCTTTTATTACTTTGCCATCACAAGTTCGTACAACACTCAATTTTCTCTTGCACTAAATGATCTAACACTTTTAGAAGCAATTTTTATTGCCTTTTTGCACCGATGACAACTTACTTGAAGGATCTTGCTCAATCCTTAGGTAGGTATGGTGGACTCTTGAAGATAAGATTTGGGTTTAAGGGTTTTTGGATGCACAAGTAGTATCTCTACTTGGTGTGGAATTTTTGGCTAGCAAAGATGGGGGGCAAGCACCACATGTTGAAGGATCTATGACAATATAACTTCTATGTGAATATGAACAAACATAAACCATTTTGTTTTCTTCCTTGTCCAACGTCAACAATTTTGGCATATAATATTTTAATGGGGGCTCACAGTCACAAAAGATTTCCATGATAGTGTATTTGCATGTGAAAGTTCTCTTCCTTATACTAATTATTCGTGAATTGCTTGTATGACCAATATTGTGATTGTCAAGCCTCAAAAGATTTCACTTTCTAAACCCAATGTGAGGCTACCACTAGGCATGATATGATTTCAACTTCATGAAATTCAATTTATTCAACAATTCACTCATAGGATATAAGTGAATCACAAGAGTAAATGACATAGGAAAGAGCTTCGTTGACGGGATGTGAATGTCGCTTACTTAGCATCCCTCGCAACTATTTGAGGGCTCTATTTTATTTAAAAACTTTCAGATCTAAGTATTTTATTAAAATATCAAGCAAAACAAAATAAAATGACACTCCAACGATAGCACACATCATGTGAAGAAGCAAAAACTTAGGCTCAACCGATACTAACCCATACTTGTTGAAGAAGAAAGGTGGGATGCCTACCGGGGCATCCCCAAGCTTAGATGCTTGAGACTTCTTGAAATATTATCTTGGGATTCCTTGGGAATCCCCAAGCTTGAGCTTTTGTGTCCCCTTAATTCTTCTCATATCACAGTTTTCCTAAATCTCAAAAGCTTCATCCACACAAAACTCAACAAGAACTCGTGAGATAAGTTAGTATAAACCAATGCAAAAATCTTATCATTCTCTACTGTAGCAAATCACTAAAATTATTATTCAAAATTTCATAATAAATTCCTATGCATATTTATAATAATCCTATCCTCGAATAGAATCATTAAACAAGCAAACATATGCAAACAATGCAAACATAGAAGCAATCTGCCAAAACAGTACAGTCTATAAATAATGCAAGAGTGTCAAAACTTCCCTAACTCCAAACATTATGAAAATTTTCCACACTGAAGAAAATTTGTTAGAGCTCATTTTGCAAAAAGTTTCAACATTTTATCACATTTGACTTTTCTAGGGAATTTTTGCAACAGCGGTAAACTTTCTGTTTTCAAGCAGCAACATGTATACTTGCAAAATAAGCATGGCAGAGGCTATCATTGCCACTTTTATTGAAATAAAAGATGCAAAACATTATTATAAATAACAGAAAGCAAATCCTAACAAAATAAGATGACTCTCCAAGCAAAACTCATATCATGTGACGAACGAAAATATAGCTCCAAGTGAGGTTACCGATAATGTTGGAGACGAAAGAGGGGATGCCCTCCGGGGCATCCCCAAGATTAGAAGCTTGGATCTTACTTGAATATCACCTTGGAGTGCCTTGGGCATCCCCAATATTATGGTATTGTCACTCTTTATTCTCCTCATATCGACATCTGACCCAAAACTTGAAAACTTCAATCACACAAAACTTAACAGAACTTTGTGAGATAGGTTAGTATGATAAAGAGCAAACCATTTCACTTTGTTATGTCAAAGAGAAGATTCATAATTGTTCTCACACAATGCCTACTGTAGCATATCATTTCCCCAATTTATATTGAGTAATATAAGCCATGGAAACTAGAAAACAAGCAAACTATGCATTGAAAATAGAATCTGTCAAAAACAGAACAGTCTGTAGTAATATGTACTCCAACCATACTTATGCTACTCCAAAAATTCTGACAAATTAGGACATCCTGAGAAATTTGTCTATTGATCTTCTGCAAAAAGAATCAGCATTTTATCACGCTTCTGTTAAAAATGAGAATTGTTTCCCTGAGCGCAAAAGTTTCTGTTTTTCAGCAAGATCAAATCAACTATCACCGTAAGCCATCTCAAATGTCCTACTTGGCACTTTATTGAAACAAAGGCAATAAAACATGATCAATACCGTAGAATAATCATGTGAACACACAAAAACAGTAGGTAAAAGTGTTGGGTTGTCTCCCAACAAGCGCTTTCCTTTAATGCCTTTTAGCTAGGCATGAAGATTTCAATGATGCTCGCATAAAAGATAAGGATTGAAACATAACAAGAGCATCATGACGCATATGACTAGCACATTTAGGTCTAACCCACTTCCTATGCATAGGGATTTTGTGAGCAAACAACTTATGGGAACAAGAATCAACTAGCATAGGAAGGCAAAACAAGTGCAAATTCAAAGCAATCAACACATAGAGAAGAAACTTGATATTGTTGAGATGTGTAAGAGCATAAGTTCCTTCCTCACAATAATTTTTAGAAACATCATGAATGGATTCAACAATATAACCACCACATACAGCACTCTTTTCATGATGCACAAGCATAGAAGATTTATCACTCTTTTGAAGGAAATGTGCCCTAGAGGCAATAATAAAATTTTTATTTATATTTCCTTATATCATGATAAATGTTTATTATTCATGCTAGAATTGTATTAACCGGAAACTTAGTACATGTGTGAATACATAGACAAACAGAGTGTCACTAGTATGCCTCTACTTGACTAGCTCATTAATTAAAGATGGTTAAGTTTCCTAGCCATAGACAAGAGTTGTCATTTGATGAACGGGATCACATCCTTAGAGAATGATGTGATTGACTTGATCCATATGTTAGCTTAGCACGATGATTGTTTAGTTTGTTGCTATTTGCTTTCTTCATAACTTATACATGTTCCTATGACTATGAGATTATGCAACCCCCGAATACCGGAGGAACACTTAGTGTGCTATCAAACGTCACAACATAACTGGGTGACAATAAAGATGCTCTACAGGTGTCTCCGATGGTGTTTGTTGAGTTGGCATAGATCAAGATTAGGATTTGTCACTCCGTGTATCGGATAGGTATCTCCGGGCCCTCTCGGTAATACACATCACTATAAGCCTTGCAAGCAATATGACTAATGAGTTAGTTACGGGATGTTGCATTACGGAATGAGTAAAGAGACTTGCCGGTAACAAGATTGAACTAGGTATTGAGATACCGACAATCGAATCTCGGGCAAGTAACATACCGATGACAAAGGGAACAATGTATGTTGTTATGCGGCTTGACCGATAAAGATCTTCATAGAATATGTAGGAACCAATATGAGCATCTACGTTCCGCTATTGGTTATTGACCGGAAATGAGTCTCGGTCATGTCTACATAGTTCTCGAACCCGTAGGGTCCGCACGCTTAACGTTCGGTGACGATCGATATTATGAGTTTATGTGTTTTGATGTACCGAAGGTAGTTCGGAGTCCCGGATTTGATCACGGACATGACGAGGAGTCTCGAAATGGTCGAGACATGAAGATCGATATATTAGAAGGCTATGTTTGGACATCGGAATGGTTCCGGGTAAGTTCGGGCATTTACCGGAGTACCGGGGAGTTATCGGAACCCCTCGGGGAGTCATTGGGCCTTAATGGGCCTTAGTGGGAGAGAGGAGGAGGCGGCCAAGGTGGGAGTTCCCCCCACCAAGCCCAATCCGAATTGGGGTGGGGGCCGGCCCCCCTTTCCTTCTTCCTCTCTCCTCCTTCCTTCTTCTCCTACTCCAACTAGGGAAGGGGGAATCCTACTCCCACTGGGAGTAGGACTCCCCCCTTGGGTGTGCCATGAGAGGGTCGGACCTCCCCTCCACCACTCCTTTATATACAGGGAGGGGGGAACCCCATAGACACACAAGTTGATTGTTTAGCCATGTGCGGTGCCCCCCTCCACAGATTTCCACCTCGGTCATATCGTTGTAGAGCTTAGGCGAAGCCCTCTGCCGATAACTTCATCATCACGCCATCGTGCTGACGAAACTCTCCCTCGACCTCAGCTGGATCTAGAGTTCATGAGACGTCACTGAGCTAAACGTGTGTAGATCGCGAAGGTGTCGTACCTTCGGTGCTAGGATCGGTCGGATCATCAAGATGTACGACTACATCAACCGCGTTGTCATAACGCTTCCGCTTATGGTCTACGAGGGTACGTGGACAACACTCTCCCCTCTCGTTGCTATGCATCACCTAGATAGATCTTGCGTGTGCGTAGGATTTTTTTTTGAAATTACTACGTTCCCCAACAGTGGCATCCGAGCCAGGTCTATGCATAGATGTTATATGCACGAGTAGAACACAAAGGAGTTGTGGGCGTGTGTAAGTGCATCTAGTGCCACCCCTAGTTGGTTTTGGACTATTGACGACAAACCTAGTTGAGGGACTAATGTGTTTGTGAGAATTGCAGGATAACACAGGTAGAAGTCCCTCATTGATTCGGTTTTCCTACCAGAGATGGCCCCTAAAAATATATGAAGACATTGAAGTCAAAGGTGGTAAGTGAAGACATTCACCTTGAAGACTATGACAAGAGAAGACATCGCATGAAGACTATGGAGCGCGAAGACTTAGATCTTTCGGAGTTCTTTTTCTTCTTTGTTGAGTCATAGGAACCACCGTACTGTTAAGTGGGGTCCAAGAAAACCAGTCAAAATGACTGAAGTGATGCTTAACCAAAATCCTATGTCTTCGAGTGAAGACTATGAGAGTGAATCTTGTTCAGAGTTGGACAAGTCAGCTTTGCTTGTAGCCCAAGTAAAGTTGCCGTGTGTGTTTGAAATCTGACCGTTGGAACACGTTTCAGTTCCTTAGTGACCCAGGGTCATTTCAGACAAATCAGGTCGGGTTGCCTAGTGGCTATAAATAGCCCACCCCCTACAACCATAAACGGTTGGCTGCTCAGAGTTAAAGTACGGCTTTTGTCATTTGAGAGCAACCCACCTCGAAGCCTTTGAGAGAGAATTCCTTGAGAGGATAAAGCCCTAACCACCCAGAGCCAAAGAGTGTTAAGCATCACTTAAGTCTTCTTGTCTGTGTGATCTGAAGACTTATTACACTTGAGGACTGTGAATCCTCCAGCTGGTTAGGCGTCGCGTTCTGAGCATCCAAGAGTCATTGTGGATCGCCGGTGAATGAAGTCTGTGAAGGTTTGGAAGTTTACCTTGAAGACTTACCAGAGTGATTGGGCGAGGTCTGTGTGACCTTAGCTCAAGGGGAATACGGAGAGGACTAAGTGTTCTGAGCTGCGTGCTCAGGACTAAGTGTCCGGGACTGAGTGTCCTCAGGTTTAAATACCTATCCGCCCTAACCAGACGTACAACTGCCACAGCAGTTGGAACTGGTGTACCAAACCTTTGTCTTCGTCACGCACACTGGTTCTATTCTTCTCATCTCTTTATTTACAGTTGGCTCTTGTAAAGTCAGTGCCTATTTGCTTTATCTATTTGTCTTCATTGTGTACCTGATCCTTACTGCCTAGCTACTATTAGTCAGTGTGGTTTCACTTCATTGAATGCTTGACTATTGTCTGTCTAGTGTAGTCTATCTTCCGCTGCATGGAAATAGGTTCATTTCTATCATTTGTCTTCGAAACTTCCATGTTTTGAAGACTTTCATAAAAATCACCTATTCACCCCCCTCTAGTCGATATAACACACTTTCAATTGGTATCAAAGCAAGGTACTCCCTTGTTCTGTGTGATTTTGGTTTAACCGCCTGGAGTTTCAGTTATGTCGACCACAGGTATGAAGAATGTGTCATGCCCCATCTTTGACGGTCACGAGTATCCCAAGTGGAAGGCCATGATGAAGAAGTGCCTCATGGCAGCAAACAACGAGCTGTGGACCGTCACTGAGATTGGTCTGACCGATCTGTGCAAAATGGCGGAAGCTGATGACATTCGCAAGTACACTCTTCTCAACCTCACGGTGAAGGACGTCATCTGCTCCTGTCTATCTCAAAATCAGTTTAGGAATGTCATGCATCTCAATCATGCAAAGCTCATCTGGGACCGTCTCTCGGAGGTCTATGAGGGTCATCGAACTCGTCATGATCATCGGTTTGAGGACTTTAAGGAGTCACTCAAAGCGATGACTTTTGAACCAGAATCATCATCTTCTGCATCATGCCTTATGGCAAACGATGCTAAGGTAATTGAATGCTATCTATCTGAATCCAGTGATGATGAATCTGGTGATGAATTTGGACCCAGCTATGCAAAACTTGCTTCCCTTGTCACTAAACAACAGAAAGCTATGGAACATATTCAAAAACTGTTAGACAAAAGCGATGACCTGTTGGACGCTGAAATGACTCGATCTCAGTCCTTAATTGAAGACATAAAAAATCTTCATATTAAGTATGAGGAGCTTGAAAGTCGTCATGAAACGCTCTCAACAACTCATGAAGAACTCGAGAAATTGAGAGCGGCTCATGAAGATCTTCAAAAGGAAAACGAGTCACTTCGCGCCGAACAGATCAGTTCAGCTCAGGAAGGATTTGAACCACCATGTCTTAAATGCATTGAGCATGATAACGCTACTCCTGTTGCTGAATGTTCTACTGCTGCTACTGTTGCAATATCTTCAACTATTGATGTGGAAACTAACCCCTCTGTTGAGGACACCACTGCTATTGCTGATGAGAATGCTAGGTTGAAGACACTGCTTGAAACAGGGATGTACAAAAGTCTTAAAGGGCATCAGACACTATGTGATGTCCTCAAAAGGCAGATCCTGAACCGAAACCCTAGGAAAGAGGGTGTTGGGTTCGTAATAAAAATGAATGCTGATGGCTCTTACTGGAAACCTGAGCAGTACCCCAAAACCACATGGGTTGCTGCAAAGGAACCTTCAGCAGATCCATCCACTCTATCTGGCTTCACTTGTGCTAACCCCATTGTTATTGATGAATCCCTTGATGCAAACTATAAACTGTTTAAGAATCAGAATGGTGAAGTGTTTGCCAGATATATTGGTACTAACTGCAGGCATGGACCGCCTATGAAGAAGATCTGGGTACCGAAAAGGTGTTTGGAGAATCTTCCTGTGAATGTCATCATGACACCACAGGTGAAGAAGACAAACCCCAGACCACAGGCTTCATACGGTCCAAAGGCTTCATACAGACAGAGGACTCACCTGAGTCATACTAACGCAAATGTTTTGCAGGGAAGCCATACTCAGGCCTATGAATATGAGTGTGGTTCATCAAACCGCCATGTTCATAAGACCAAGAACTATTCTGCTTATTCTTATGAATACTATTGTCCACCTGCAAGACTTTTTGCTAGGGCTCCAAAGCCAAAGTTCTCAGATGCTGCACTTAGACTTATTGCTTCGAAGCCACCCCTGAAGATGTGGGTGGCTAAGAAAGCTTAACTCTCTTTTGCAGGGAAAGGTCTCCAACCGAAAACCAAAATCATCTGACACTATTGCTGGGGACCTTAAACATCTTGTAGGGCACAAGATCAAATGCCCAAATGGTCTTACTATGTACTTTGTTTCTGAATCGCTTGCAACTTGCTCTATATGTCCTAATCTCGATCTAAGCTTTAATAATCCACTGGTTTGTCAAATGTTTTTGCTTCACAATTCTCTTCGTTAAGCCTATCCCCCTAACTGCACTGTAGGGTACGACACCAGCTGCTTCAGAATGGATTATTGATAGTGGGTGTACAAATCACATGACTGGCAAGTGAAGCCTTCTCATGGACTCAACTTTACGTCCATCAGACAAAAGTCACATCACATTTGCTGACACTGGTAAAAGCAAGGTATTGGGTCTAGGTAGAGTTGCAATCTCAAAGGATCAACACATGGATAAAGTCATCCTTGTTGAATCCCTTGGTTTCAACTTAATGTTTGTCTCAATGCTTTGTGATTTAAAAATGATTGTGATGTTTGGAAAATATCGTTGCCTTGTACTAATGGAATCTGACAAGTCTCTAGTGTTTGAAGGGTATCGAAAAGATGATTTGTATGTTGTAGATTTCTCAGCAGGACCACAACTTGCAGTATGTCTTCTAGCAAAAGCTTCTGAATGCTGGCTCTGGCATCAAAGGCTAGGGCATGCTGGCATGAGGAACCTCCACACCCTTGCAAGGAAGAAGCATGTCATAGGCATCGAGGGCGTCAAGTTCAAGAAGGATCACTTATGCGGTGCCTGTGAAGCAGGAAAGATGACGAGGGCCAAGCATCCCTCAAAGACAATCATGACAACAACTCAACCCTTCGAACTGCTACACATGGATCTTTTCGGTCCCACTCATTACTCAACTCTTACTACTACTGCTTGTCTCTATGGCTTTGTCATTGTTGATGATTATTCAAGATATACTTGGGTGCATATAATCCTTTACAAGACTGAAGTGCAGGATGTCTTCAGACGCTTCGCCAATCGAGCAATAAACAACTATGGCGCCAAGATAAAGCACATCAGAAGTGACAATGGCACTGAATTCAAGAACACTGGCCTAGATACATATCTTGATACTTTGGGCATCACACACGAATTTTCAGCTCCGTACACGCCACAGTAGAATGGCGTCGTCGAACGCAAGAACAGAACACTTATTGAGATGGCTCGGACGATGCTTGATGAATACAAGACTCCAAGAAAATTCTGGCCTGAAGCCATTGACACTGCATGCCATATCATCAACCGTGTTTATCTTCACAAGCTTCTGAACAAGACATCCTATGAGCTCCTTACTGGCAAGAAGCCAAATGTCAGTTACTTCAGAGTATTTGGCGCCAAGTGCTGGATCAAGGATCCACATCACACTTCAAAGTTTGCACCAAAAGCACATGAGGGTTTTATGCTTGGATATGGAAAGGATTCGCACTCCTACAGAGTCTTCAATCTCTTTCATTACAAAGTGGTTGAAACAGTGGATGTGCGGTTCTATGAAACTAACGGCTCACAAAGAGAGCACCTGCCAAATGTGCTAGATGAAGTTCCATCCAGTGAATCAATCAAACTTATGGGAACTGGAGAAATCATACCTTCTGAAGCTCAACCTGAAGAAGAATTTATCATCTCCGCACCTGATCAACCGGAAGACAATGCTCAGCCTGAAGACAATCCCTCTAACAATGACGATGATCAGCAAGAGCAAAATCTTCGTCATGTACATCCTCGTGTTGCAAATGAAGTGCAGATTGAGAGAATAACCGATAGCATCAATGCACCAGGTCCACTCACTCGTTCAAGAGCAACTCAGCTAGCAAATTTCTGTGGGCACTTCGCATTCATCTCAATAACAGAACCAAAGAAAGTTGAAGAAGCCTTCATGGAACCTGAATGGATTCAAGCTATGCAAGAAGAGCTTCAATAGTTTGAGCTGAATAATGTATGGGAACTGGTTAAGCGTCCTGATCCTCGGAAGCACAATGTAATAGGCACCAAATGGATATATCGCAACAAGCAAGATGAGCATGGTCAAGTTGTCAGAAACAAAGCTCGTCTCATTGCTCAAGGATACACTCAAGTTGAAGGGATTGACTTCGATGAAACATTTGCTCCTGTGGCTAGACTTGAAGCCATACGCATACTGCTGGCCTATGCAAATCATCATAACATACTTCTATATCAAATGGATGTGAAGAGCGCTTTTCTCAATGGCAAGATTGAAGAAGAAGTGTATGTCGCACAACCACCTGGCTTTGAAGATCCAAAATATCCTGACATGGTATACAAGCTCAACAAGGCACTGTATGGCCTCAAACAAGCCCCTCGGTCTTGGTATGACACACTCAAAGACTTCCTGAAGAGCAAAGGCTTCAAATCTGGTTCCCTCGACCCCACTCTCTTCACGAAGACATATGATGGTGAACTATTTGTGTGCCAAATATATGTGGATGACATTATGTTCGGCTGCACCAATCAGAAATACAGTGAAGAGTTTGGATATACGATGCAAGAGCAATATCAGATGTCCATGATGGGTGAGCTGAAGTTCTTCCTTGGTCTTCAAATATGTCAGCAACGCAACGGCATCTTTATATATCAAGAGAAGTATCTCAAAGATTGCCTGAAGAAGTTTGGTATGCAAGACTGCAAAGGCTTCACGACGCCAATGCCAGCCAAACATCATCTGGGTCCCGACGACAATGGTAAAGAGTTCGATCAAAAGGTATACTGCTCCATGATTGGTTCTTTACTTTATCTATGTGCATCTAGGCCAGATATTATGCTTAGTGTTTGCATGTGTGCTCGATTCCAAGCGGCACCAAAGGAATCGCATCACTTAGCTGTGAAGCGAATTCTTCGATATTTGGCTTACACCCCAACTCTAGGATTATGGTATCCAAAGGGCTCAGAGTTTGATCTGGTTGGATTCTCGGATGCTGATTATGCTGGTGACAAGGTGGATCGCAAGTCTACATCAGGCACATGTCAATTTCTGGGACGATCACTTGTATGTTGGTCTTCAAAGAAGCAGAACTGTGTATCTCTCTCCACTGCTGAATCTGAATACATTGCTGCTAGATCTTGCTGCGCTCAGCTTCTTTGGATGAAGCAAACACTCAAAGACTATGGCATTCATCTGAAGCAAGTGCCACTCTACTACGACAACGAAAGCGCCATCAAGATTGCCAACGACCCAGTTCAGCACTCGAAGACAAAGCACATTGAAATTCGTCATCACTTTCTCAGAGATCATGTTGTGAAGGAAGATATTGATATCATACACGTCAACACTGAAGAGCAATTGGCAGATATCTTTAACAAGCCCTTGGATGAGAAGATATTTTGCAAGTTACGGTGTGAGCTAAATATCTTGGAATCCTCAAATGTCCTGTGATCAGACACACATCCTAACACTTATGCATATTGATGACTTAGATGAGCAACACATGAAGTAAAGTATATCTTCAATCAATGAAGACATACATTCTAAGTGTGAATACATTAATGTGGAATTTGACTTCGGAGCGCCACGATAATTGTGTGCCGTGTCTGGGTCTAATACTTCCTATACGGTGGGTAACGCCACCACAAAATTCGTCTGTTTGAAGTGTTTTACCCATGGTGTTACATTTGATGTGTCTTCACATTTGGTTTGGCTTCAATCTCAACATGTCTTCATGATTATCTTCATTATGTTGATCATATATATATACTAGTGTTCTGTCCTCTACAGCATTCACTTATAGCTATGTCTTCTTGTTGAATCGTTTGAACTAAGTGAATGTGATCGGACCCTAACCTCTCTCTACTTTCTATCTCAAACTCTATCTCTCCAAATCATATGCATTCTATTGAAACTGTCGAATATCTTCTCTGCGTCCTTGTCAGCAAAAGATACAGAGACAAACATTAAGTCCGTTTTCAATGCTAATTCCTTCACCTGAAACCCGGAGAAGTGGGAACGACCACCCGACAATCCAGGCGTGCGTGGGAATGTGGAACAACCTTCGATATGTTGCATGATGGCCACGTGTTCTTTAGATGTGAATCGCCAGGGGCACCTGTGTAATAACGTTGTGCCGTCCCTGTCCCTATAAATACATGCCTCACCACAGTCATTATCTTTTCTTCCACTCTCGCACGAGCCCTAGCGCCATCGCTAGCCCTCGACGACGCCGGCGACGAAGCGCTTAGCTGCCGCGACCTCTCCGATGCCGTCTTCACGCCGGCCACGGACATCGTCTTCTCCGCCGTTGCTGTAGGTGTCCTCCGTCGCCAAGGTAGGGCACAGACGATCGAACTGCTCGGCCTCCTCTTCCACTCCATCTAGCAGTTCTTTGTGTGGTAAATAAAACTTCCTTTTTACGGCCCCTTTGATCCTATAGATTCGTCACTTTCTACCACAAGCAGTTTCTGTTCACACAAGTTGGATCCACTTCATACTGCATCTCATATTATGCCTAGTATGTTCACTTATGCTTCACAAAGCAGTTAGATTCCTCACTTGTACTGATCTGTGGATTCGTACAAATCTGGAACCAACTCCTTATCTATGAGTGAATGTCTTCGCACGATGAGGTCAATGTCTTCTAAACTGATTTATCTTCAAAATCTTCTGAGAATGCATATGACCTCTTCCCCTTCCCTCGCACCTTAATGCTGTCACAGGTACATGTCCGTGAGAGAATCCCTTGGTTCTCATAGTTTGCATTCATTTGCAGAATTCTTACAGCATCATGTAAATTCTCCCGAAGCCAGTTCCTATTTGTCCAGCAAACGAAAGCCTTTGAACGTATTGAAGCCAGAAAGAGGAAACATCCTGAAGCCTCTGCTGCTGCTCCCTCCAAGAAAAAGCGCAAGACCAAGAAGGATCGGGCTGCTCCCACAGAGCCCTTAGTTGTTGAACCTATCTCCATGGTTCGCCCTGCCGCTGAATATCAAGAGCACCAACTGACTATCCATCAGCCTGCTTCCACAGAGGCTCATGAAGCTGAAGACATTCCAGCAGCTGATCCCACCGCTGCTGAAGACATTGGTCACCATGACAATGTTGACGATGATGTAGTTCTTCCTCTGATCGAGCACCAACAGGTATCATCGCCTGTGCTTATGCACAGTGAACTCATCAGCATTGGTTGTCCTCTGATGCCAATTGCTCAGGATGCATCATGGGCTGATCACCCACAACAACGAGTCACACCACCCCGGCAAGAAGAAGAAGATGACTTTGAGACCCAGCCAACTCCATCTCCAAAGGCGTCGCCAGCGTTACGCAGGCTTCGCAAAGGACCAAGGTCTCAAGTCACCGAGTCTGAGGCTAAAGCTGCTGAAGACATTCCAGCTGCATCAGCCGATGACACCCAAGAAGACGAACATGCCCCTACTCCCCCAACTACTGAAGAAGCTGTTCTCGAGGAGAACGTGTCTGTGCCCGACCCTCCAGCTCATCAAGTGGAGGTAGAAAATCTTGAGGCTGCCACCACCAACACCAATGAAGCCACTGACGTTGTCATGGCTGAAGCAAATGTGGAGCCTACACCAACCCAAGAACCAGAAGTCAGCGAAGCCAATGATGCTACTGCTTCTGTTCCTGCGCCTGCTGCTGGTCCTCAGTTTGACTATCATATTGAGCATAGGCCTCAGGTACAGAAGTCAATGCCAAGGTTGCCCAGGTTTCCAGGTCCTGCAACAGCACCTGGATCCTTCAATGTCAACGGCTTCAAAGCAGACAACACCTTCTTCAATAGCTCCAAGAACCCCTACTCAAGGGAACGAATATCTTCTGATCGGTTCTGGAGCTATCCGCAGCGAAGCTATTACTCCTGCATTCTGTACAATCAAGGTCGCATCTTCCCACATATGCGTCTTGACACTGAAGCAATAGCTGGTCTGCCCTGTCTGGAAGAAGCTCTGGATTGCTTCAAAGAGGTTGGATTGTTGCCTTTCGTCACCAACCAAGAGCACTGGAATGAAGAGTTGCTTCTCCAATTTTATGCCACACTTCACATACGTGGTCACAACAGAGATCCGAAGACTTGGGTCCTTGAGTGGATGACAGGAAATGTTCATCACGAAGCCAAAGCCTTTGATATCATTGAGCTCACTGGTCTTCCCACTCCTGGAGATCTCTATGAACCTGGCTGTCAGCTTCACAGTGAAGCTATGGAGAGCATCTTTCAGAAGCCTGACCCGAACATGAGTCAGATGCTCAGTATGATGAAGCCTTTGCCACAAGATGCTGCATATCCTAAGGAGTTCTTTGTTGAAGACCTGGAGTATCTGCCAAGGACTATCTATCACATTATAAGGCGAACTCTCTGGCCCATCAAAGGACATTCTCCACATGCAAAACTGGAAGGTGCAATGAAGACTTTGGTCTTCTATATTCTTCATGGCAAATGCTTTAATGCACAAGACTTCTTCATCCGCCAACTTGCTGCATCAGGATCTGATCTTTTTGGCTTGAAGTTCTACGCTCCATGGATAATGCGGCTGATTAAACTCCACTCAGCTATCTCATATCAGCCATCTGCTCGCAATCATCGGATCTTTCTTCCTGATGTGGATATGTCCGTTGAAGCCATTTATCCAGAGCCTGCCAAGGAACCTCTTAGTCTTCAGAATGCGGAGCATCAAAGTTTCACTCAGAACATTGAAGGAGTTGAAGCAGTCACTCGTGTTTATCCTCTAGCTGGTACTACATGTGCACCTCATCGTTCCCTTACTGAAGCCACTGAAAGCACTATTGCCCAACGACCCAAGAAGCGATCTCGTGTTCTCAATGACCGAGAGCTTCTGGTTGCTCTTCATCAGAAACAGGATAAGCATCATGACTGGCTGAAGCACCAAATGCAAAGCCTCTTGGTGGATGTCAACTGTATTCGCAATCTTGCCACCAAGAATGCCTTTGTTGCCCATGAAACCTGTCGGCGTACATGGAAAGGGCCGACGCTTATGTGTTCTGAGGATGATCTTCAAGAGGATGGCTTCTCTGAACGTTTCAAGTTTGACTCCACACCTCCCCGAAGGGCTGTGCTGCGACGAAGTCCATCTCTTGAAGACTCTGAGTTCTCTTCCTCTGCGGCAATTGTGAATGCCAGAGTGCTCGAGGACGAAGATGATGCCACTTCACTGCCTCCTACTTCTACACGCATCGACACTGCTCCAAGTTCTTCTGCACCGCCAAACACCACCGACGACCTTGCTGCTTCACCTACTCTTCATGGGAACGAGTAGATGCTCTATGTCTTCAAACCTTTTTGGTCCTCACTGACAAAAGGGGGATAAGCATATGAGTTTGATAGTCTTCAAGCGGGTCCATATGGGCGGTTACTTTATGTTTTGCCTAGTGTTTACAACTCTCGTTTTGATACATTTGGTTCTTTGAGTTGTAACACTTAAACTCGATGGTCGTCTGCTACTTATTTGCTATTTTGTGATGCGGTGATAAATTCCGCATGTGCAACGATAAATTCCGCACTTAGATCATTTTGCAGACGTCCATTTTTCATTATGCATGTCATTATCTTCACATACTTTTCATGCATGATGAATTGTCATCATAAGTTGAAGAGGATCTCCACAAGTACAACCTGCCATGTGCATTTGCATTCCAAAAGCAAATTACTTATATGCACATCTTCAGGGGGAGCCCTTGCAACTTACGAAGACAATTCCTTATCCTTTACAATTTCACATATTATATTCCCCATTGAAAACTTCAACTAGTTTGTCATCAATCACCAAAAAGGGGGAGATTGTAAGTGCATCTAGTGCCACCCCTAGTTGGTTTTGGAGTATTGACGACAAACCTAGTTGAGGGACTAATGTATTTGTGAGAATTGCAGGATAACACAGGTAGAAGTCCCTCATTGATTCGGTTTTCCTACCAGAGATGACCCCTAAAAATATATGAAGACATTGAAGTCAAAGGTGGTAAGTGAAGACATTCACCTTAAAGACTATGACAAGAGAAGACATCGCATGAAGACTATGGAGCGCGAAGACTTAGATCTTTCGGAGTTCTTTTTCTTCTTTGTTGAGTCATAGGAACCACCGTACTGTTAAGTGGGGTCCAAGAAAACCAGTCAGAATGACTGAAGTGATGCTTAACCAAAATCCTATGTCTTCGAGTGAAGACTATGAGAGCGAATCTTGTTCAGAGTTGGACAAATTAGCTTTGCTTGTAGCCCAAGTAAAGTTGTCGTGTGTGTTTGAAATCTGACCGTTGGAACACGTTTCAGTTCCTTAGTGACCCAGGGTCATTTTAGACAAATCAGGTCGGGTTGCCTAGTGGCTATAAATAGCCCACCCCCTACAACCATAAACGGTTGGCTACTCAGAGTTAAAGTACAGCTTTTGTCGTTTGAGATCAACCCACCTCGAAGCCTTTGAGAGAGAATTCCTTGAGAGGATAAAGCCCTAACCACCCAGAGCCAAAGAGTGTTAGGCATCACTTAAGTCTTCTTGTCTGTGTGATCTGAAGACTTATTACACTTGAGGACTGTGAATCCTCCAGCCGGTTAGGCGTCGCGTTCTGAGCATCCAAGAGTCATTGTGGATCGCCGGTGAACGAAGTCTGTGAAGGTTTGGAAGTTTACCTTGAAGACTTACCAGAGTGATTGGGCGAGGTCTGTGTGACCTTAGCTCAAGGGGAATACGGAGAGGACTAAGTGTTCTAAGCTGCGTGCTCAGGACTAAGTATCCGGGACTGAGTGTCCTCAGGTTTAAATACCTATCCGCCCTAACCAGACGTACAACTGTCACAGCAGTTGGAACTGGTCTACCAAACCTTTGTCTTCGTCACGCACACTGGTTCTATTCTTCTCATCTCTTTATTTACAGTTGGCTCTTGTAAAGTCAGTGCCTATTTGCTTTATCTATTTGTCTTCACTGTGTACCTGATCCTTACTACCTAGCTACTATTAGTAAGTGTGGTTTCACTTCATTGAATGCTTGACTATTGTCTGTCTAGTGTAGTCTATCTTCCGCTGCATGGAAATAGGTTCATTTCTATCATTTGTCTTCGAAACTTCCATGTTTTGAAGACTTCATAAAAATCGCCTATTCACCCCCCCCTCTAGTCGATATAACATACTTTCAGCGTGAGTATATACATATTGCTTGTCGTCACTAGTTGATTCTTGATTCAGTGGTATTGTTGGATGAAGCGGCTCAGACCGACATTACGTGTACGCTTACGCGAGACTGGTTCTACCGACGTGCTTCGCACACAGGTGGCTAGTGGGTGTCTGTTTCTCCAACTTTAGTTGAATCGGTTTCGATGAACAGGGTTCTTTCTGAAGATCAAAAAGCAATCACTATACTACGTTGTGGTTTTGATGTGTAGGTAAGAACAGTTCTTGCTAGAAGCCCGTAGCAGCCACGTAAAACTTGCAACAACAAAGTAGAGGACGTCTAACTTGTTTTTGCAGGGCATGATGTGATGTGATATGGTCAAGACGTGATTATATAAATTGTTGTATGAGATGATCATGTTTTGTAACACAGTTATCGACAACTGGCAGGAGCCATATGGTTGTCGCTTTATTGTATGAAATGCAATCGTCATGTAATTGCTTTACTTTATCACTAACTGGCAGTGATAGTCGTAGAAGCAATAGTTGGCGAGAAGACAACGATGCTTGAATGGAGATCACGGTGTCAAGCCGGTGACGATGGTGATCAAGACAGCGCTTTGGAGATGGAGATCAAAGGCACAAGATGACGATGGCCATATCATATCACTTATATTTGATTGCATGTGATGTTTATCCTTTATGCATCTTATTTTGCTTAGTTCGGCGGTAGCATTATAAGATGATCTCTCACTAAATTTCAAGGTATAAGTGTTCTCCCTGAGTATGCACTGTTGCTACAGTTCGTCGTGCCGAGACACCACGTGATGATCGGGTGTGATAAGCTCTACGTTCACATACAACGGGTGCAAGCCAGTTTTGCACATGCAGAATACTCGGGTTAAACTTGAGGAGCCTAGCATATGCAGATATGGCCTCGGAACACTGAGACCGAAAGGTCGAGCGTGAATCATATAGTAGATATGATCAACATAGTGATGTTCACCATTGAAAACTACTCCATCTCACGTGATGATCAGACATGGTTTAGTTGATATGGATCACGTGATCACTTAGATGATTAGAGGGATGTCTGTCTAAGTGGGAGTTCTTAAATAATATGATTAACCGAACTTTAATTTATCATGAACTTAGTACCTGATAGTATTTTGCATGTCTATGTTATTGTAGATAGATGGCCCGTGCTGTTGTTCCGTTGAATTTTAATGCGTTCCTAGAGAAAGCTAAGTTGAAAGATGATGGTAGCAATTACATAGACTGGGTCCATAACTTGAGGATTATCCTCATTGCTGCATAGAAGAATTACGTCCTGAAAGTACCGCTAGGTGACAAACCCGCTGCAGGATTCAAAATATTATATTTTTGAAATATATTATAGTTTTAGTAAAATGTTCACAGATTCAAAATAATGTCTGTGTACGTCTATTTATATTTAGTAATATATTTTTAAAATTTATTTTTCTATTCGAGGTGGACTAAATTTTTATGCGTACGTTTATTTTTTTAGCAATTCAAAATTTTATACTTGGCCCATACACGCTGTGACCCAGCAAAGCCAGCTCACTTATTTGCCTGCCCATGTAGCCGCGAAAATCCATTTTCTCCCCTGGTGCGCTAGATAGTTGGCCATCGCACAGGCCGCCGAAGCCTGGGCCGGCCCATTTTAGTTTTCCGTCCAAATTTATTTGTATGTTTACTTGATTTCACAATTCATTTTTTTTAAGTTTAGAACTTGAATTTTTTTCAAATTTTCGATTTTTTAGTTACAATATTGTATTGCCCTTTTTAAAACTATTTGGAACATTAATTTAGTTTCTCGTTCCGATTTTTTTTCAAATTTATAAATATTCAAAATAAATGGGCTTTAAACAACATGTATTTTAAAAATATTTGATTTTTGAAATATATTATTGTTTTAGTAAAATGTTCACTAGTTCAAAATAATGTCTGCATTTGAAAACATAATTCATAAATTTGTTTGGACATACAAAACATGTTCCGTCTTCAAAAGTCGGTCACAAATAATAAAATGTTTGGGTTTCGATGAAAGTTTCATGTCTTCAGAATTTTCTTTTCTTTTCTAATTTTGGTCATGTTTTTTGCAACATGTACGGAATATTATAAACATTGTTCGTAATTAAAAAACATGTTTTCAAGAATATTCGGGTATTCATATTTTAAAAAAATCAAAAAATATTTTATATCCGACATTGTGCTTCGATTTTTGAAATATATTATCATTTTAGTAAAATGTTCACGGATTCAGAATAATGTCTGCGTTTGATAACATATTTGATAAATTTGTTTTGACTGTTCAAAACATGTTCCGTTTCCAAAAGTTGGTCACAAATAATAAAATGTCTGGGTTTTGATAAAAGAAGGTTCATGTCTGCGGAAAATGTTGTTGTTTCAAATTTTGGTCTTGTTTTTTGCAAAATGTATGGAATATTATAAACATTGTTCATAATAAAAAAACACGTTTCCAATAATATTCAGTAATTCATATTTTAGAAAAGTTCAGAAAATGTTTTAAATCCGATGTTGCACTGTCTTCTTAATTATTCGCGCCGGCCATTGCTTAGCAGTAGGCGTTTGTTGTCGTGGCTAGCGCCACACGGTCGGGTAAGGTCATGTGTTCAATCGTTCAACACGTGAATTTTTGGATTATTACTCGTGCCTTACAAACACAGCTTATTTCGGTGCCAGCCAGTGGGCTAGCCCAGACACGAACTGTTATGCGCCCCACGCGCTATTTGACGCAACAAGCATAATATAGTAGCTCCCACGCAGCTGCCCTGAGAAAAGGAAAACATATACGTATAGATTTTGTTCCATCCATTCCGTACGTAGTTCCCTATTTTTTTGGATATCCCCGGGTGGGCCAAACTGGACCTACCATGTATTTTTTTCTGTCCGACGAACGAGCAGCAAAAACCAAAAGGTGCCAGGGGATTGGACTATGAAAAAAATGGCACCAGTTGGGTGGTCGCCGCCACGCTGACCAGCCCCACCACTATCAAGATCTGGCGCGCCAAAGATGACCCGTGAGAAGACCACAACTCCTCGCTCTGTCGCTCACCGCTGTGGAGACCGTTTTTGACGAACACATCAATTATCTCTCGTGCTTCTTCTTGCAAAAAAAGTATCTTCCCGTTGCAACGCACGGGCATATGTGCTAGTACCACCTCAACTGGAGTAGGCCTTTACCTTCACCGCAAGGGGCCGAACCAGTATAAATTCCTGTGTCCTTTGTCCCGTTTAACCCCTTAAGGCTAACCTAGTGCGATGGCTCCACGACTAAGTCCTCACACTAGGACATC
The DNA here is from genome assembly GCF_056163025.1 of Triticum urartu. NCBI lineage: Eukaryota > Viridiplantae > Streptophyta > Magnoliopsida > Poales > Poaceae > Triticum > Triticum urartu. The sequence goes on from NC_141879.1 coordinate 503,106,507, forward strand.
TGCCGTGACAATTCCACGACAGTTGGTGACCACCGTGGGGCCAGCGCATGGTGGCTTCGAGTTCTTGAAGGGCAACTTCGAAGGGATCAAGGAATACTGTAGGATCTAGAAGTAGATGTATCTAGAGGGGGGTGATTAGACACTTAGTGCTAAAGTTGCAATTTTTAAGCTTTTTCGGTTTGAGTGGAGTTTTAGGCACAATTTCAACATACACAATACATATCAAGCAAGCATGCGAAGAATATATAAGCAGCGGAATGTAAAGCATGCAACTTGCAAGAATGTAAGGGGAAGGGTTTGGAGAATTCAAACGCAATTGGAGACACGGATGTTTTTCCCGTGGTTCGGATAGGTGGTGCTATCCTACATCCACGTTGATGGAGACTTCAACCCACGAAGGGTAACGGTTGCGCGAGTCCACGGAGGGCTCCACCCACAAAGGGTAACGGTTGCGCGAGTCCACGGAGGGCTCCACCCACGAAGGGTCCACGAAGAAGAAACCACCCACAAAGGGTCCACGAAGTAGCAACCTTGTCTATCCCACCATAGCCATCGCCCACGAAGGACTTGCCTCACTAGCGGTAGATCTTCACGAAGTAGGCGATCTCCTTGCCCTGACAAACTCCTTGGTTCAACTCCACAATCTTGTCGGAGGCTCCCAAGTGACACCTAGCCAATCTAGGAGACACCACTCTCCAAGAAGTAACAAATGGTGTGTAGGTAATGAACTCCTTGCTCTTGTGCTTCAAATGATAGTCTCCCCAACACTCAACTCTCTCTCATAGGATTTGGATCTTAAGGAAAGAAGATTTGAGTGGAAAGCAACTTGGGAAGGCTAGAGATCAAGATTCATATGGTAGGAATGGAATATCTTGGTCTCAACACATGAGTAGGTGGTTCTCTCTCAGAACATATGAGTTGGAATTGTGTATGTGTTCTGATGGCTCTCTCCACGAATGAAGAGGAGGTGGAGGGGTATATATAGCCTCCACACAAAATCCAACCGTTACACACAGTTTTCCAATCTCGGTGGGACCGAATCAACAAACTCGGTCGGACCGAAAAGGTAAACCTAGTGACCGTTAGAGATTTTCGGTGGGACTGACATGAAACTCGGTATGACCGATATGGTTAGGGTTTGGGCATAACGTAATCTCGGTGAGACCGATTACACAAACTCGGTGAGACCGATTTTGGTAATTAGCTAACCAGAGAGTTGGTCAGGCAAACTTGGTGGGACCGATTTGCTCTTTCGGTGAGACCGAAAAGTTACAAAAAGGAAACACTGAATTTACATTGCAATCTCGGTGGGACCGATCCGCTCTTTCGGTGAGACCGAAAAGTTACGAAAGGGAAACAGAGAGTTTGCAATCCCATCTCGGTGAGACCGAGATCCCTATCGGTAGAACCGAATTGCTAGGGTTTGGCAGTGGCTTATGACAAGTGAAACTCGGTGGCGCCGGATAGAAAGAATCGGTAGGACCGAGTTTGGCTTAGGGTTTAGGTCATATGTGGATATGGGAAAGTAGTTGAGGGTTTTGGAGCATATCACTAAGCACATGAAGCAAGAGGCTCATTAAGCAACACCTCATCCCTCCTTGATAGTATTGGCTTTTCCTAAAGACTCAATGTGATCTTGGATCACTAAAATATAAAATGAAGAGCCTTGAGCTTGAAGCTTTAGCCAATCCTTTGTCCTTAGCATCTTGAAGGAGTTCCCACAACCTTTAGTCCATGCCACTCCATTGTTGAACTTATCTGAAACATACTAGATAGAAACATTAGTCCAACAAAAGATATGTTGTCATCAATTATCAAAACCACCTAGGGAGCACTTGTGCTTTCAATCTCCCCCTTTTTGGTAATTGATGGCAACATACATCAAAGCTTTAGATGAAGATATAAAGAACAGCAAGTAAAGCTTTGGAAGGACATGTAACAAGCATAGGCTCCCCCTACATGTATGCACTCATGTAAATATGAAGTATAGAGGCATGTGAGAGCATAACCATGACAGAGTAGGCAATGTGTTACATGTATCTTGGCCATATGCATTAGAGCAAAAGATTATCAAGGAAAATACCTTCATGCTCATGAGTCCTTCTTGCAAACAGTATGTACATAAGCAAGAACTCCTCATACTCATGATTTTGATGCATATACTTACCTTGTGGTCTTGAGTTGGCTTAGGATGGAATGAACCTGCACAAACAAGGTTAGATAACACAGGTACATCCACTAGCCAGAGCAAACAAAAGATACCAAGACAGGGATGACATGTAGAGAGTAAGTACTAGGTACTATATTGAATTCAACATGTCCCCAAGAGTAAAGATATGCAATGAATTTGACTGATTTCTTTCCCTTAGGTGTCTTGCTCCCCCTGAGTCTTACATGGGATATTGGGAGAAGATAGGAAACAGAAAATCAGAGCTGAAAGATACAACTGGATAGAACTTAATGCAAATAAGCGTATATGAACATGTCTTTCCCCAAAAAAGACATGTGACATCTCTCCTCTTGAACATCAAGCATCTGGGATCCTTGAGTATTTTCTCTCCCTGGAAATCTCTCTCTCCCCCTTAATAACATCTGGGATCCTTGAGACTTTCTCTCCCCCTTGAGCTTCCCTTAACAACATCTGGGATCCTTGAGACTTTCTCTCCCCCGTGAGATTTGATGTGATCTCTTTCTCCCCCTTTGACATCAATTTCCAAGAAGGGCTTTCTGGAATCCGTCGTATAGGTTTGGTCCTTGAGACTCAGCACAAAGCAAAGGATAAAATTGTGATGCTTGTAGAGGACAAGATTCATTGAGTGGAGCTGGATCAGAAGAAATGTAGAACAAGTGGCAAACTGTTTTTTTGATTGCAAAGTCGGTGGCACCGAGTGGCATATTTCGGTGGTACCGAAAAGATTCGGTTGGACCGAAAATTGCAAGTCGGTGAAACCGAGTTTACACAGAGAAAAACACTTGTCACCTCAGCTCACTAGACATGTAGGATCTCACAAAGATTTGCAATGAATTACCTGAAGGATTTGCAAGGAATTAAATGCAGAAAATGCAGAACAAAACAAAAAGAAAAGAGAAGAAACTGAAAGATCTAGATGAAGTTTTTCTGTTTTTTTTTTGAAAAAGAGAAAGAAAAATAAACACGCATGAGACAAATGCAATAACACAAAGAAAGAACACAAGAGAACTTCATCTAGAGTTGGGTGGTGACATAGTCACCTATGTTTGAGTATATTGACTTAGGAGTCAAGTGAGAACACTTGATCATAGGTCATACTCATCGTTTAAGCTCAAAATGGGGTTACCATTTTTCGTTTAAGCATCTTGATGTATTCACATCTTGTTGAGTTGCTTTGACTCATGTCTTGGAGTAAAGCTTCTCTAAGATGGAATAACATACCTTGGGTGGTGGTGTGGTTCTTGCTCATGTAGTTGAACTTGTGTGGGTGCTCAGGGTTGATGTAGCTCATCAAGAGTTGGGAGCACCACTTGGAGTGTGAGTTCATCTACCTACATGGGTTAGTTCTTGCAAGGAGGAGCACTTGTGTATCCAAAAATGACAATCATGAAGCTCAACATAGAATTTGTCAAAGGATATGTTTGAATGGTTTTGTGCTTCCTTGTCTTCAACCACCATTGTGTAGAGTCTTGGTGATGTAGAGATTGCTCAAGATGTGAGTGAGTCGCAATCTCATGGAATTAGATTCAACCAAGCACCTACATGGGTTAGACAACATGCAAGGTGCAAATATATCCAAGACATAAGATAGTTATCATAAGAGATATATCATGGATTAGTCATAAGCTCATGTCTTGCATGTATCCAATGGAGTTTCTACTCCAAGTTCGAAGAATCAATGATGTTCAATTCTCCTCTCAACCTGCAAAACACTTTCTCATCAAGTGGTTTAGTAAATATATCCGCTAATTGCTTATCGGTGCGAATGTGCTTAAGATTAATGTCACCCTTAGCAACATGATCTCGAATGAAATGATGACGAACTTCAATATGCTTAGTTCGAGAATGTTGTATAGGATTATGACCAATTTTGATAGCACTTTCATTGTCACAAAGCAGTGGAACATGTTTCACATAAATCCCATAATCTTTAAGAGTTTGGGTCATCCAAAGTAATTGAGCACAACATGAACCAGCGGCAATGTATTCCGCTTCGGCGGTGGATAAGGATACCGAGTTTTGTTTCTTGGAAGACCAAGACACAAGAGATCTACCAAGAAATTGACAAGTACCCGAAGTGGACTTTCTATCAACCTTGTCTCCGGCATAATCCGAGTCGGAATAGCCAACAAGATCAAAAGAAGACCTCTTAGGATACCAAATGCCAAAATTTGGTGTATGGATTAAATATCTCACTATCCTTTTCACAGCCTTAAGATGACATTCTTTAGGAGCAGCTTGATATCGTGCACACATGCACACACTTAGCATAATATCGGGACATGAAGCACATAGGTATAACAATGAACCAATCATAGAGCGATAAACCTTTTGATCAACCGGTTCACCATCTTTGGTCAAATCATTATGTCCACTAGTAGGCATGGGTGTAGACATACCTTTGCATTCTTGCATATTGAACTTCCTGAATAAGTCCTTGTTGTACTTTGTTTGAGAGACAAATGTACCTTACTTAGTTTGCTTGATTTGTAAACCGAGAAAGAATTTGAGTTCACTCATCATGGACATCTCAAACTTCTCTGACATTAGCTTTCCAAACTTTTCACTAAAGAGAGGGTTAGTTGAACCAAATATGATATCATCGACATAAATTTGGCATACAAATAGTTCTCCATTAACCCTTTTAGTAAAAAGAGTAGAATCAATTTTACCAATTTCAAAACCACTTGTAATAAGAAACTTGGTCAAGCATTTATACCATGCTCTAGGAGCTTGTTTAAGACCATAAAGAGCTTTGTGAAGTTTGTAAACATGATTTGGTTTCTTAGGATTGATAAAACCGGGAGGTTGTTTGACATAAACTTCCTCCTCTATTTCACCATTTAGAAAAGCACTTTTAATGTCCATTTGGTACAAGGTGATGTTATGGTGATTAGCATAGGCAAGTAAGATGTGAATGGACTCAAGTCTAGCAACGGGAGCATATGTCTCACCATAGTCCATACCTTCGACTTGTGTGTACCCTTGGGCGACGAGACATGCTTTGTTGCGAACCACTTGTCCATCTTCATCTTTCTTGTTGTGAAACACCCATTTGGTACCAATGATGTTGTGGTTGTTGTCGGGCTTCTCAACCAATGTCCAAACTTGGTTTCTCTCAAAATTGTGTAGCTCTTCATGCATAGCGTTTATCCAATCCGGATCTTCCAATGCTTCTTCAACCTTCATAGGTTCAATGCTAGAGATGAATGAATAGTTTTCACAAAAGTTAGCTAAACGAGTTTTTGAGCGAGTGATTCTCCCGGTTTGTATATCATTGAGGATTTGCTCGACGGGATGATCTTTGGCAATTCTTGCTCGAACTCATGAGAGCTTTTGCTTGGGTCTTCGTTGAACATCTTCTTCATCTTGTTCTTCTTCTTGGCCTTCTTCATTGTCGACGTCGTCATTCTCTTGTCGTGGTGGAGAAGGAGGTTGTTGATGTTCGTCTTGATGCATTTCCTCGTTTTCTTCATCTTGGTGTGTCCCACTTGTGGATGCTTCCGTGTCAATTCTTGGTTCACCTAGTCGTGAAGTAGAAGCTTCCACTTGGACGGATGAAGTACTCTCCTTCACCTCCGTTGGACGAATTTTGCCAACGGACAAGTCTTGGATTGCTTCTGAAGGGTCTTTGTCTCCTACATCAATTGGCAATTGCTCTACTTGCGAGCCATTAGATTCATCAAACTTCACATCTACCGTCTCTTCAACCTTTCGGGTGAAATTGTTGTAGACACGGTAAGTGTGAGAGTTTGAGCCATAACCAAGTAGAAAACCTTCATGAGATTTAGGAGCAAACTTTGAATGATGATGCTTATCAAGAATGTAGCACTTTGAGCCGAATACTCGAAAGTATCCAACTTGGGGTTTGTTACCGGTGAGAAGCTCGTATGCCGTCTTGCCGAGTAGCTTGTGAAGATATAAGCGATTTGTTGCGTGACAAGCTGTCTCAACCGCTTCTGCCCAAAAGTGCTTCGGCGTCTTGTATTCATCAAGCATCGTTCTTGCCATTTCGATGAGCGTCCGGTTCTTCCTCTCAACAACTCCATTTTGTTGAGGTGTGTATGTAGCCGAGAACTCGTGTGAAATCCCTTCTTCGTCAAGAAAGGTGTCCACATTTGCGTTCTTGAATTCCATTCCATTGTCACTCCGAACCTTCTTGATCTTCACGTCAAACTGATTTTGGGCCTTCCTAGCGAAGTTTCTGAAGATCTTCTGGACCTGCGACTTGTCATTAAGAAAGAACACCCACGTAAATCTTGAAAAATTATCAACTATAACTAGACGAAAAGAATTTCCACCGAGACTCTTGTAGGCGTTGGGACCAAAAAGATCCATATGAAGTAGCTCGAGTGGCCTTCTTGTGGTCATGATGTTCTTCACGGGATGCCTTCCTCCAACCTGTTTACCTGCTTGACAAGCACTGCAAAGTCTATCCTTATCAAATATGACATCGTTAACTCCAAGGATATGATTTCCTTTAATAAGCTTGTCAAGGTTTCTCATGCCAACGTGACCTAGTCGTCTATGCCACAACCAACCTTTTGAGGATTTAGCAACAAAGCAAGTTTTAGGTTGTGCCTTTTTAGAGAAATCGACAATGTAAAGATCACCTCTACGCATACCGGTAAAGACCATTTTATGATTGTCTCAACGAAATACTTGGCAATCTACCTCAGTAAATAGGACATTCAAACCGAAATCAGCAAGTCTAGATACTGAAAGTAAGTTGTAGCTGAGAGATTCAACGAGCATGACATTTTGAATGGAACTATCATGTGAGATGGCCACCTTACCAAGGCCAACCACTTTACCCTTTGAATTATCACCAAAGGTGACATATTTTCGAGGGCCGTCATTTTCAGCAAGCTCACGAAACATCTCTTCATCTCCGGTCATATGATCAGTACATCCACTGTCAAGAACCCATTCCTTTCCTCCTGATTCATATCCTCGAAGATTTGCCATAAGACCAAAATGTCTCATTGCATCATCAAGATCGAAGTCACTATCATCATCATCATCATCATCATCATAGTATCCATGTTCATCATTATCTTGTGACTCATCATTTCCTAGAGAGGGTAATTCATTAGATAAATGATCATCAAAGTGGTCACTTTTATGAATTCTTATAGCTTCGAATATGATATCACTAATGATTCCAACATCTCCTTTAGCATGCTTAAGATTGGTAAGTTCAACTAGACAATTACCAAAACTAGGATCACTAGAGTTCATCTTACTCAAGGCAATAGATTTATGGAGAATTTCATCCAAAGTTTTCAAGGAATGATCGGGAAATCGTTCCTCACGAAATTTCCATATAGTATAGGCACAATTAAGAGTAGGCAAACTAGCAATCAAAATTTTGGGCAATCCTCTAATGATGAGCTCAATAGTTCTAAGATTGTGAATCATGTCAATATCTTCATCTAGGGTAGGATGCAAAGGATCAATATGAGGTGCACAAGGGCTAGCAATATACTTGTTCAAATGATATTGATTGAAGATTACAAGCATCTCATTTTTCCACTCATGAAAATACTCTCCATCAAGAATAGGCACTCTATGTCTAAGACTCCCTAGAGTAGACACATCCATCTTCCTCCAATGGTGATTAAACCAAGGCAATGGAGACCAAAGCTCTGATACCACTTGTAGGATCTAGAAGTAGATGTGTCTAGAGGGGGGTGATTAGACACTTAGTGCTAAAGTTGCAATTTTTAAGCTTTTTCGGTTTGAGTGGAGTTTTAGGCACAATTTCAACATACACAATACATATCAAGCAAGCATGCAAAGAATATATAAGAAGCGGAATGTAAAGCATGCAACTTGCAAGAATGTAAGGGGAAGGGTTTGGAGAATTCAAACGCAATTGGAGACACGGATGTTTTTCCCGTGGTTCGGATAGGTGGTGCTATCCTACATCCACGTTGATGGAGACTTCAACCCACGAAGGGTAACGGTTGCGCGAGTCCACGGAGGGCTCCACCCACAAAGGGTAACGGTTGCGCGAGTCCACGGGGGGCTCCACCCACGAAGGGTCCACGAAGAAGAAACCACCCACAAAGGGTCCACGAAGTAGCAACCTTGTCTATCTCACCATGGCCATTGCCCACGAAGGACTTGCCTCACTAGCGGTAGATCTTCACGAAGTAGGCGATCTCCTTGCCCTGACAAACTCCTTGGTTCAACTCCACAATCTTGTCGGAGGCTCCCAAGTGACACCTAGCCAATCTAGGAGACACCACTCTCCAAGAAGTAACAAATGGTGTGTAGGTAATGAACTCCTTGCTCTTGTGCTTCAAATGATAGTCTCCCCAACACTCAACTCTCTCTCATAGGATTTGGATCTTAAGGAAAGAAGATTTGAGTGGAAAGCAACTTGGGAAGGCTAGAGATCAAGATTCATATGGTAGGAATGGAATATCTTGGTCTCAACACATGAGTAGGTGGTTCTCTCTTAGAACATATGAGTTGGAATTGTGTATGTGGTCTGATGGCTCTCTCCACGAATGAAGAGGAGGTGGAGGGGTATATATAGCCTCCACACAAAATCCAACCGTTACACACAGTTTTCCAATCTCGGTGGGACCGAATCAACAAACTCGGTCGGACCGAAAAGGTAAACCTAGTGACCATTAGAGATTTTCGGTGGGACTGACATGCAACTCGGTAGGACCGATATGGTTAGGGTTTGGGCATAACGTAATCTCGGTGAGACCGATTACACAAACTCGGTGAGACCGATTTTGGTAATTAGCTAACCAGAGAGTTGGTCAGGCAAACTCGGTGGGACCGATTTGCTCTTTCGGTGAGACCGAAAAGTTACAAAAAGGAAACACTGAATTTACATTGCAATCTCGGTGGGACCGATCCGCTCTTTCGGTGAGACCGAAAAGTTACGAAAGGGAAACAGAGAGTTTGCAATCCCATCTCGGTGAGACCGAGATCCCTATCGGTAGAACCGAATTGCTAGGGTTTGGCAGTGGCTTATGACAAGTGAAACTCGGTGGCGCCGGATAGAAAGAATCGGTAGGACCGAGTTTGGCTTAGGGTTTAGGTCATATGTGGATATGGGAAAGTAGTTGAGGGTTTTGGAGCATATCACTAAGCACATGAAGCAAGAGGCTCATTAAGCAACACCTCATCCCTCCTTGATAGTATTGGCTTTTCCTAAAGACTCAATGTGATCTTGGATCACTAAAATATAAAATGAAGAGTCTTGAGCTTGAAGCTTTAGCCAATCCTTTGTCCTTAGCATCTTGAAGGAGTTCCCACAACCTTTAGTCCATGCCACTCCATTGTTGAACTTATCTGAAACATACTAGATAGAAACATTAGTCCAACAAAAGATATGTTGTCATCAATTATCAAAACCACCTAGGGAGCACTTGTGCTTTCAAATACGTTGTGGGACGCATGACTAAGAGTCGTCGTGGCAAGCTCTACATCGACGACGCAGGCTGGGGCCCCGAGGCCGGCTCAATCGAGTATGGGTACCCGGTCCCCTTCGGCGGAATCCATGTCTTCATTGGCAAGATCGACGAACCAGGCCCTGAGATGGATATCTGCATCGACATCGTCAAGACGGCTCGGCGAGCACGACCCGCCCGGGTTCAACCCGCCGTGAAGCGCGCCTTCGTTGGGTTCATCCATGGGGCGGAATTCGAGCAAGGATCTATGTCTGGTGGTGAGACAGAGATCTGCTCTAATGGTGAGTCGTCCACGGGTGAGACTACTTCATTGTATCAACCGCAGGACGGTAGGCTTGGGGGTTGTTCTGATGGCGACAGTATTCCGGACCCCTATGAGCCGCCGAACCAGGCCGCGATCTTCATGACCAGCACACAGCCAGTGCAGAATTCTTCAACGGCAGCAGCAATGATTTCCGGGTCAGCAACGGTGACGGCGGCCGGGGTAGGAGGCCCCGCGCGCCCGCCGGCTCAGGTCTTGTCTGACTTACTGGACACCTTGACAACATTGGTAACAGCAGAAATCAACCCGACAGATCAGGATCAGCATAACACGGAAATTGCAAAACTACGGGATCAGATAGCTCAAGCCAAGGAGGATCTGGCGGCTGAGGACGCGAGGATGACGGCGGAATGAGTTGTTCTAGATGCTCAGGCACAACAGATCCAGGCTGATTCCTTCCGGCTCTCGTTGGACCAGAACGCTTCAAATGACGTCATGAGAAGAAGGCACCGGAGTCATCTGCCTCCGGTCTACGAGGCAAGAAATCTCTTCAACACACCTGGTGCAGGGACCAGTGACCCGCCATAGGTAAACCGGGCGGTAACCATGCCTAGGGTTGGAGCGCCGACTCAGCCACGCGTGACGGATCCGCCTCGTCTAAACAAGTTCCACCGCGGTATGTTCCAACACCACCGGGTCATTACTCTAACCCTTTGGATAACATGATCACTGCGGCATCACAATTGGCAGCTCTCCCAGTGGAAGGCGAGTCTCCAACTGCGGTTGAAATGAGGAGGGCTAGGGAGCTTCTTCAGACAACATTGGTACAGCAGGAGGCTTATTCCTATAGTTGTGAGAGGATTCATTCAACCCCTCGCCCAGGCCGGAGTTATAGTAGACACATTGATTCACCGGCCATTTCAAGCAGTGAGAGACATCATAACCCACCCCATGGACACGACCCGGCACGCGGTGGTGCCAATGCTCATGATTTGGTAGATCAGGGCAGAGCACGCCGGGAAGCTAAGCTGGCGGCTCAGCAAGGGGCTCATCAACGTTCCCCGGTTTATCTGACAACTTCAGTGGAGACGGGGGTAACCTCTAGAACCTCGGGAGTGCCATGTTTGGTGCCAACTTTATGCAACGTACGCTTGCCCAAGGATTTCAAAGGTCCTCGTAAGGTGCCCAATTACACAGTCGATTTACCCCCTGAAGCATGGGTCGAGAGTTATGAGATGGCAATGGAGCTGTTGGATGTTGATGATGCTGCATGCACTAAGTACTTCACGATGATGTTGGAGGGGACGGCCCGCAATTGGTTGAAAGGGCTACCTACTAACTCCATTGGATCGTGGGCTGAGTTAAAAGCCCGGTTCTTCCAAAATTTTAAGGATACATGCAGGCAGCCTATGTTGATTGTGGATTTAGATTCCTGTATCCAAGAAGAAGGCGAGTCAACAACCCATTGGGTGCGCCGGGTCTTGACTATCCTGCATTTGTCGGATCACATTAATGCCAACTCAACAATCTTGATGTTAGAGAAGAACTGTCATTTTATGCTCCTTAAGCAGAAGTTAGGGTGGCTCAAGCGTCACTGCAATGACATGGGGGAGCTGATGGCGGCTCTGGTTAAGTATGCTGACTCTGATGGTACCAAGGACCCTGGGTCTTAGGAGAAGTCGGGGAAGGGAAAGAAGAGCGGTAGTAACACAGGGCAGCAGCATAACCTGGCGAATCAGGGAGGCGACGGTAAGCGCAAAGTTGATAATAGTTTGGATTTTGTGGCTAACACCAATGCACCGAATAATGGACAGTGACATAAGGGAAAGCCGCCTCCACGGATCGAAGGGTCAGGTTTTGACCTTGAGCGGCAGCTAAACATGCCCTGCCCAAGGCATGGTACCCGGGAGAGGCCATCCACTCACCTCTGGAAGGATTGCTTCATTATGAAGGAGTACATAAATTCTAATATTTTTCAAAACAATCATGGGCCAGGTGGCGGCTCAGGTTCCAGCTCTCATGGCCCAGGTTATGGTGGTGGAGGTTCTAATTCTGGCTCCAAAACCAAGGCAATCAGGGCAGTTACGGCCAACAGAACAATCAGGGGAATCAACAGAAGTAGTCCGGTTACCAGAGTAACCCGAAGCAGTTGAACAGTGGGCAGTACCATGTTTTCACCACAAGTTTATGCAAGCGGGATCAGAAGCTCCATAAGAGGGTAGTAAACGCCGTTGAGCCGGCGGTTCCTCATTACCTGCGATGGTATGAGCAACCCATTGTGTGGAGTCGTGAGGATCACCCGCCCCGGGTTGATAACCCGGGTCATTTGGCTTTGGTGGTGGCGCCTCGGGTGGGAGGATACAAATTCACCAAAGTACTCATGGATGGAGGCAGCGGCATCAATATCCTTTATTATGAAACTTTCCGTCACATGGGATTGACTGACAAAAACCTTAAGCCGTCAAATACTATTTTCCATGGTGTAGTGCCTAGTAAGTCGGCATATCTAGTTGGAAAAATATCTTTGGAGGTTGCTTTTGGAGATGACTATGATTCCAGGCCTGGGACGTTGACCTTTGAAGTGGTAAAGATCAAGAGTCCTTACCATGCTCTGTTTGGACGGCCGACTTATGCTAAGTTTATGGCAAGGCCTTGTTATGTTTATCTGCAGCTCAAAATGCCGGGTCACAAGGGGACCATCACGGTGCATGGAAGCCGGAAGATAGCTTTGGAGTGCGAGGAAGGTGATGCAGCCTACGATGAGTCTGTTTATGCAACAGAGGAGTTGAAGTTTTACAAAGATAATGTTGACCCGGCTGATATAACATCTTTGAAGAAGCCAAATACGGAGCATGATCCGGTCTTGAAGTTTAAGTCGGCAGATGATACTAAGCTGGTCGATTTCATTCCTGGCGATTCATCCAAACAGTTCAGCATCAGTGCTAACCTGGATCCGAAATAGGAAAGCGCACTCATCAAGTTCATCCATGAGAACCGGGACATCTTTGCATGGAAACCTTCTGACATGCCAGGTGTACCAAGGGAACTCGTTGAGCACACTCTTAATAATGATCCAAAGTTTAAACCAGTTAAACAGTTTCTTCGTTGTTTTAATGAAGAGAGGCGTAAAGCCATTGGTGAAGAGGTGGCCCGGCTCTTGGTGGCTGGTTTCATTGTTGAAGTTTTTCACCCTGAGTGGTTGGCTAACCCGGTGCTGGTACTTAAGAAGAACGGCACGTGGTGTATGTGTGTGGATTACACGGACTTAAACAAGGCTTGTCCGGCTAATCCCTTTGCTCTGCCTCGTATTGATCAGATTATTGATGCTACGGCGGGTTGTGAGCGTTTGAGCTTTTTGGATGCTTATTCTGGTTCATCAGATCAAAATGGTAGTTAAGGACCAGGAGAAGACGACTTTTATCACTCCGTTTGGAGCCTTCTGCTATGTGTCTATGCCTTTTGGGCTGAAGAGCGCCCAGGCGACTTACCAACGGTGTGTGCAAAATTGCCTCCACAATCAAATCGATCGTAATGTGCATGCCTATGTGGATGGCATTGTGGTGAAATCCAAAAATAAGGAAACCTTGATTGATGATTTGAAGGAGACCTTGACAATCTCCTGGTTTATAAGAAGATGCTTAACCCGGCCAAGTGTGTTTTTGGTGTACCAGCTGGCAAACTATTGGGTTTCCTAGTTTCAGAACGGGGTATTGAGGCTAACCCGGAGAAAATAAAAGCAATCACCTCTCTGGCTAAGCCGGCGTGTGTTAATGATGTTCAACGTGTGGCGAGTCGTATTGCGGCCTTAAGACGGTTTATAAGACGGTTGGGTGAGAAAGCTATTCCTTTGTACCAGATGATGAAGAAGACAGATCACTTTTTCTGGAGTGATGCTGCTGATCAGGCATTTGTGGCCTTGAAGAAACAATTGGCTGAGCCGCCAGTTCTTGCTGCCCCCATTGGCAAGGATCCCTTGCTGTTATATGTGGCTGCCAATAGCCGAGCTGTCAGTGTTGCCATTGTAGTGGAAAGGAAGGAAGCTGGCAAAGAATATCCGGTTCAACAGCCGGTTTACTACATCAGTGAGGTCCTTATTCAATCCAAATAGAGGTATCCACATTGGCAGAAGTTGGTGTATGGGGTTTTTATGGCTATATGGAAGCTTAAACACTATTTTCTACTCATCCTATCACGGTGGTTAGTTCTGCCCACTTAGGGGATATCATTCAAAACAGAGAAGCCACAGGGCGGGTAGCCAAGTGGGCCATTGAGCTTGGGGCCTCATGGGTTAAAGTATGTGCCCCGTACAGCCATCAAGTCTCAAGCACTTGTGGATTTTATCAATGATTGGATAGAGTTGCAGACACCTGAGGACAAGCCGGACATCACGTATTGGACTACTCACTTCGATGGATCCAGACAGTTGGAAGGCTCGGGGCTGGAGTTGTGTTAACTTTCCCACGAGGTGATAAGTTTTCTTATGTTCTACGGCTGATGTTCCCTTGTACTAACAATGCAGCTGAGTATGAGGCCTTGCTCCATGGTCTTCGGATGGCTAAGGAGATGAACTTGAGCCAGTGAGGTGTTTCGGCGACTCAGATCTGGTAGCTCAGCAAGTTTCTGGCACTTGGGATTCTAAAGATCCAATCATGGCGGCTTATCGTCGAGAGGTTGATGCTATTGCAGGTCACTTTAAAGGTCATCAGGTTGAACACGTTGATTGCAGGAAAAATGAGGCGGCTGATACTTTAAGCCGGTTGGGGTCTCAACGTAAGCCGGTGCCACCTAATACTTTCCTGGATGTTCTGCATAACCCTTCTATTAAATTGCCCACAGAGGAGGATCTTGTTATTCCTGACCCAGAAGCACAACTAGTGGTGGCTCTTCATGTTATTCCTGATTGGATAGTTCCATATTTGGCTTATATGACCCAGGGCGACTTACCTGAGGATGAAACTTTAGCCAGGCAGATAACCCGGCGGTCTAAGTCAATGACTATTGTCAATGGAGAGTTGCATCGTCGCAGTGTTACAGGGGCGTTTCAACATTGTGTTTCTCCTGAAGAAGGTCGTGAGATTCTGCGAGAGATTCATGAAGGAGATTGTGCTCATCGCGCCGGCTCTAAGTCTCTTGTAGCCAAGGCTTTCTGTCACGGGTTTTATTGGTTGACGGCTCACGCTAACGCTAAAGATCTGGTCAGTAAGTGTGACGGGTGTTAGAAGTTTTCACGCCGAGCTCACGTACCAGCTCAAGAATTGAGGATGATACCAATCACTTGGCCGTTTGCAGTCTGGGGGCTTGATATGGTTGGGCCTTTCAAGAGGTCCAAAGATAAAAAGACACACCTTCTGGTGGCAGTTGACAAATTTACAAAGTGGGTTGAAGCAGAGCCAGTTAGCAAATGTGATGCAGCGACAACGGTTCAATTCATCAAAAAGGTGATTTTCCGTTTTGGCTTTCCCCATAGTATTATAACTGATAATGGCACTAATTATCCAAGGGTGCTATGGAAGAATTTTGTCAACGTGAGCATATCCGTCTTCATGTATCATCAATGGCTCACCCCCAGTCCAATGGTCAAGCTGAGAGAGCCAATCAAGAGATCCTGAGAGGCATCAAGCCCCGGCTTATGATTCCTTTACAGAGGACGCCGGGTTGTTGCGTGGAGGAGTTACCTTCAGTGTTATGGAGTATCAATACTACCCCCAACAGATCTACGGGTTACACACCTTTCTTCATGGTTTACGGAGCAGAGGCAGTTCTCTCTAGTGATATCTGTCACGACTCGCCACGACTGGCGGCTTATCTTGAAGCTGACAATTAAAATGCATGTCAGGATGCCCTTGACCTGTTAGATGAGGAGCGCGACCTTGCAGCAGCTCGTTCGATGATTTACCAACAGGATCTGCGCCAATATCACAGCCGCCGAGTTAAAACCAGAACTTTTCAAGAAGGTGACTTGGTACTCCGGCTTATCCAGGATCAATCTGATATGCATAAGCTATCCCCACCTTGGGAAGGCCCCTTCGTGGTCAGCAAAAATCTGAACAGTGGGTCATACTACCTTATCAATGTTCGAGACCACAAGGACTCATGCACGTCGGAGGAGTCAGGTCAAGGAGGGAGACATAGAAATTTACAAGATACATACAGATCTGAATGCTGCAGACCCATTGACTAAGCCTCTCTCACGAGCAAAACATGATCAGCACCAAGACTCCATGGCTATTAGAATCATTACTGTGTAATCTAGATTATTAACTCTAGTGCAAGTGGGAGACTAAAGGAAATATGCCCTAGAGGCAATAATAAAGTTGTTATTTATATTTCCTTATATCATGATAAATGTTTATTATTCATGCTAGAATTGTATTAACCAGAAACTTAGTACATGTGTGAATACATAGACAAACAGAGTGTCACTAGTATGCCTCTACTTGGCTAGCTCGTTAATCAAAGATGGTTAAGTTTCCTAGCCATAGACAAGAGTTGTCATTTGATGAACGGGATCACATCATTAGAGAATGATGTGATTGACTTGACCCATCTGTTAGCTTAGCACGATAATCATTTAGTTTGTTGCTATTTGCTTTCTTCGTAACTTATATCGGTTACTATGACTATGATATTATGCAACTCCCGAATACCGGAGGAACACTTAGTGTGCTATCAAATGTCACAACGTAACTAGGTGACTATAAAGATGCTCTACAGGTGTCTCCGATGCTGTTTGTTGAGTTGGCATAGATCGAGATTAGGATTTGTCACTCTGTGTATCAGAGAGGTATCGATGGGCCCTCTCGGTAATGCACATCACTATAAGCCTTGCAAGCAATATGACTAATGAGTTAGTTACGGGATGTTGCATTACGGAACGAGATTGAACTAGGTATTGAGATACCGACGATCGAATCTTGGGCAAGTAACATACCGATGACAAAGGGAACAACGTATGTTGTTATGCGGTTTGACCGATAAAGATCTTCGTAGAATATGTAGGAACCAATATGAGCATCCAGGTTCCGCTATTGGTTATTGACCGGAAGTGAGTCTCGGTCATGTCTACATAGTTCTCGAACCCATAGGGTCCGCACGCTTAATGTTCGGTGATGATCAGTATTATGAGTTTATGTGTTTTGATGTACCGAAGGTAGTTCGAAGTCTCGGATATGATCACGGACATGACGAGGAGTCTCGAAATGGTCGAGACATAAAGATCGATATATTGGAAGGCTATGTTTGGACATCTGAATGGTTCCGGGTAAGTTCGAGCATTTACGGAGTACCGGGGAGTTACCGAAACCCCCCGGGGAGTCATTGGGCCTTAATGGGCCTTAGTGGGAGAGAGGAGGAGGAGGCCTAGGTGGGGGTGCCCCCCCCCCAAGCACAGTCTGAATTTGGGTGGGGGGGCCCTTTCCTTCTCCCTCTCTCCTCCTTCTTTCTTCTCCTACTCCAACTAGGGAAGGGGGAATCCTACTCCCAGCGGGAGTAGGACTCCCCCCTTGGGCGCGCCATGAGAGGGTCGGCCCTCCCCTCCTCCACTACTTTATATACGGGGAGAGGGGCACCCCATAGACACACAAGTTGATTGTTTAGCCGTGTGCGGTGCCCCCCTCCACAGATTTCCACCTTGGTCATATCGTTGTAGAGCTTAGGCGAAGCACTTCTTCAGTAGCATCATCATCACCGTCATCACGCCATCGTGCTGACGAAACTCTCCCTCGACCTTGGATGGATCTAGAGTTCGTGGGACGTCACCGAGCTGAACGTGTGCAGATTGCAGAGGTGCTGTACCTTCGGTGCTAGGTTCGTTGGATCGTGAAGACATACGACTACAGCAACCGTGTTGTCATAATGCTTCCGCTTACGGTCTACGAGGGTACGTGGACAACACTCTCCCCTCTCGTTGCTATGCATCATCTAGATGGATCTTGCGTGTGCGTAGGATTTTTTTTTGAAATTACTGCGTTCCCCAACATCTTTATGGCATACATGTCATCATAATAATCATCATAGATAGCAACTTCATTGTCATAATCAATTGAAACCTCTTCCAAAATAGTGGATGTATCACTAAATAATGTCATGACCTCTCCAAATCCACTTTCATCAATATTGTAATTATATTCAACACCATCCAAAATAGTGGGATCACTACTACCTAGAGTTGGCACTCTTCCAAACCCACTTTCATCAATGTAATCATCATAAATAGGAGGCATGTTATCATCATAATAAATTTTCTTATTGAAAGTAGAAGGAATCAAAGGATCATATTCATTAAGCAAATCATCCCCAAGCTTAGGACAAGCATTATTTCCAGCAAATAAATCTTCAAACATATCAGACTGATTAAACATAGCATCCCCAAGTTTGTGGTTTTGCATATCATCACAATCATTCTTATCAATAGCATGAATGGCACAAATAGTATAGCAAACATTATTACCATATTCTTCCAGGCAAGTGCCAAAAAGATTTCCAAGATTATAAGAAGTATCATTATCTTCCCAATCATAATCATCACAACAAGCAATAGGCATAACAAAATCATCATCAAGTTCATCATCTTCCACAATAATTTTTGGTTCATTTTCATGGGGCACAACAATAATAGGAGCATCATTATTCGGGAGAGATACCTTTTTACCTCTTTTATTTCTTCTTTTCTTCTTCTTCACCACATCATGTGTGGGTTCAATTAACTTTTTTGATCTCCTTGTTGAAGAGATTGATTGGATAGGAAGTTCCTCCTCGTTACCTGATTCATCATAATAAACACTAGGAGGGTATTGGGAAATATTTTCCTTTTCATTAGTACTCTCTTCGTATTCTATTTGTTTTCTTGTCTTTAGATAGTTGGCAATATAGGGATTCTCAATGCAATTCACCGCACAAAACATATAAATTTCTTATAGATCAAAATCAAGAATTCTCTCAGGATTTGGAAAACCCTTAGTTATACGTTTCACTTCTTCATACCCCAAAAGAAGACTAAGCTCTTTATGATGCTCAAGGGTAATCAAGTTATCACAATTTTTGGACACGATTTGATCATGAAAGAATTTGCATTGGAGATTCAAATGACCATGTTCATTGCAAAGTTCACAAGGATGGCAAAAAATTACATCTTTTAGCACAATCATCTAGCCTCTCTTGCAACTTTTTCGTTTCTAAATATTTATGCTTCTTACAAAATCTATCACCCCTTTCTGGTGTGCAAAGGCACTCCCAATTCACTCCACAAAAAGTGACATGCTTATAAGAAACATTTTTGTCATGACTTGTGCAATCATCATTAGCATTTAGGATATTCAAAGAATTTATACTAACAACATTGCAATCATGCTCATCATTCAAATATTTTGTGCCAAACATTTTATTGACTTCTTCTTCTAATAATTGAGCACAATTTTCCGAACCATCATTTTCAAGAAAGATATTATAAAGATGATCAATAACATGATGCAACCTAAATTCCATTTTTGATGTAGTTTTCTTTTATAAGCCAAACTAGTGATAAAACAAGAAACTAAAAGATTCAATTGCAAGATCTAAAGATATACCTTCATGCACTCACCTCCCCGGCAACGGCGCCAGAAAAGAGCTTGATGTCTACTACGCAGCTTTATTCTTGTAGACACGTGTTGGGCCTCCAAGAGCAGAGTTTTGTAGGACAATGGCAATTTTTCCTCAAGTGGATGACCTAAGGTTTATCAATCCGTGGGAGGCGTAGAATGAAGATGGTCTCTCTCAAGCAACCCTGCAATCAAATACAAGAAATCTCTTGTGTCCCCAACACACCCAATGTAATGGCAGTTTATATAGGTGCACTAGTTCGGCGAAGATATGGTGATAAAAGTGTAATACGGATGGTAGAAATATATTTTTATAATCTGAATAAATAAAAACAGCAAGGTAGCAAATAGTAAACGGGCACAAAAACGGTATTGCAATGCTTAAAAACAAGGCGTATGGTCTGTACTTTCGCTAGTGCAATTTCTCAACAGTGCTAACATAGTTGGATCATATGATTATCCCTCAAGTGCAATAAAGAATCACTCCTGAGTTCCTATTAGCAGAGAGCAAAAGATAGGAATTGTTTGTAGGGTACGAAACCACCTCAAAGCTATTCTTTCCATTCGATCTATTCAAGAGTTCGTACTAAAATAACGCAAAGCTATTTTTTCCGTTCGATCTATCCTAGAGTTTGTACTAGAATAACACCAAAGCATATTCATATTCATAATACTCAATCCACACAAAGAACTACAAAAGAGACACCAAAGTTTCTTATCGGAGAAAAGATAATAAAAACGTGCATCAACCTCTATGCATAGATTACCCCAATATCACCGCGGGAATCCGCAAGTTGAGTGCCATAACATATATCAATTGAATCAATATGATACCCCATTTGTCACCTCAAGTATTCATACCGCAAGACATACATCATGTGTTCTCGAATCTGAATATTCAATCCGACAAGACAAAACTTCAAAGGGTAAAGATTCAATTCATCACAACAAGAGTATAGAGAGGAGAAACATCATATGATCCGACTATATTAACAAAGCCCATGATATAGATCACGAGAGAGAGAGATTAAACACATAGCTACTGGTACAAACCCTCAGCCCCGAGGGTGGACTACTCCCTCCTCATCGTGGTAGCCGTCGGAATGATGAAGATGGCCACCGAAGATGATTCCCCCCTCCGTCAGGGTGCCAAACGGGTCTAGATTGGTTTTCGGTGGCTACGGAGCCCTGCGGCGGCGGAACATCTAATCTATGTTAACCCCGAAGGGTTTCGGAATATTTGGGAATTTATAGTGTAAAGAAGGGGTACGGGAGGCCACCGAGGTGGGCACAACCCACCTGGGTGTGCTAGGGGGGCCTGGCACGCCCTAGTGGGTTGTGCCCCCCTCGGGGAACCCCGAGGTGCTGCTCTGGCCCATCGGGAGTCTTCTGGCCCATAAAAAATCCACAAAAAGTTTCGCGATGTTTGGACTCCGTTTGATATTGATTTTCTCCGATGTAAAAAACAAGCAAAAACAGCAACTAGCACTGGGTCAATAGGTTAGTCCCAAAAAATGATATAAAGTTGCTATAAAACGATTGTAAAACATCCAAGAATGATAATATATTGGCATGAATACTTCATAAATTATAGATACGTTGGAGATGTATCAATGAATAATATGATGCAACCTGATACATCTCCAACGTATCTATAATTTTTTATTGTTCCATGTTGTTATATTATGAATCTTGGGTGTTTCATAATCATTTTGTATCATTTTTGGTACTAACCTACTGACATAGTGCCAAGTGCCAGTTGTTGTTTTTCTGCATGTTTTTTACATCGCAGGAAATCAATACCAAACGGAGTCCAAATGTAACGAAACTTTACAGAGATTTTTTATGGACCAGAAGACACCTAATGGGCCAAGGCTACGCCTGGGGGTGCTCCGAGGAGAGCACAACCCACCAGGGCGCGCCAGGAGGCCCAGGCGCGCCCTGGTGGGTTGTGCCCACCTCGGGTGCCCCCCGCACCGCCTCTTTGCTCTATAAATACCCCAACATTTCAGAAACCCTAGGGGAGTCGACGAGAATCAATTCCAGCCGCCGCAGAGTTCAGAACCACCAGATCCAATCTAGACACCATCACGGAGGGGTTCACCACTTCTATTGGTGCCTCTCCTATGATGCGTGAGTAGTTCTTTGTAGACCATCGGGTCCGTAGTTAGTAGCTAGATGGCTTCCTCTCTCTCATTTGATTCTCAATACAACGGTCTCTTGGAGATCCATATGATGTAACTCTTTTTGTGGTGTGTTTGTTGGGATCGATGAACTTTGAGTTTATGATAGATCTATCTTTTTATCCATGAAAGTTATTTGAGTTTCTTTGATCTCTTATATGCATGATTGCTTATAGCCTCGTATTTCTTCTCTGATATTTGGGTTTTGTTTGGCCAACTTGATCTATTTATCTTGCAATGGGAAGAGGTGCTTTGTAGTGGGTTCGATCTTATGGTGCTTGATCCCAGTGACAGAAGGGGAACTAACACGTATGTATCATTGCTACTAAGGATACAACGATGGGGTCTATTTCTACATAAATAGATCTTGTCTACATCATGTCATCGTTCTTATTGCATTACTCCGTTTCTCCATGAGCTTAGTACACTAGATGCATGTTGGATAGAGGTCGATGTGTGGAGTAATAGTAGTAGATGCAGACAGGAGTCGGTCTACTAATCTAGGACATGATGCCTATATAATGATCATTGCCTAGATATCATCATGATTATTTGAAGTTCTATCAATTGCCCAACAGTAATTTGTTTACCCACCGTTTTCTATTGTTCTCGAGAGAAGCCACTAGTGAAATATACGGCCCCCGGGTCTCTTTCTCATATTATTTGCCTTTGCGGTCTACTTTCCTTTGCTTTTATTTTCAGATCTATTAAACCAAAAATACTTTGCTGCAATTTATTCTCATTTATTTTATCTCGCGTTCCTGCGATCCAACCTATCATATTTTTATCATGTCCTTTTGCCAATTTCTGGCACCGCTACCCGAAAGGGATTGACAACCCCTTTAATACGTCGGGTTCCGAGTATTTGTTATTTGTGTGCAGGTGTTGTTTACGTAGTGTTTCTTAATTCTCCTACTGGTTCAATAACCTTGGTTTCATCACTAAGGGAAATACCTATCGTCGTTGTGCTGCATCATCCCTTCATCTTTGGGGAAATACCGACGTACCTTCAAGCCACATCAATAATATGCGAGTGTGTTTCATGAATGGACCAATGATTGAGCATAATGGGCTAGGGATAACTTGCTTTAGTATTGATATTTTCAAAGACATGATTGCTTGTTGATATGCTTGAGTATTGAAATCTTCATGTCAAAACTAGACTATTGCTTTGAATCATATGAAAGTCCAAATTGATAGGGAACGTAGTAATTCAAAAAAATTCCTACGATCATGCAAGATCTATCTATGAGAAGCATAGCAACGAGATGGGAGAGTGTGTCCACGTACCCTCGTAGACCGAAAGCGGAAGCATTTAGTAACGCGATTGATGTAGTCGAACCTCTTCACGATCCAACCGATCCAAGTACCGAACGTATGGCACCTCCGTGTTCAGCACACGTTCAGCACGATGGCGTCCCTCGAGCTCTTGATCCAGTAGAGGGTCGAGGGAGAGTTCCGTCAGCACGATAGCGTGGCGACGGTGTTGCTGATGTGATCCGCGCAGGGCTTCGCCTAAGCACTATGACAATATGACCGAGGTGGTAAACTATGGAGGAGGGCACCGCACAGGCTAAGAAACAACTATTGTGCCTTTGGGGTGCCCCCCCTGACCATGCACTACAAAAAATACACTTCCGTGATGATACGTGTTTGTCACAGTAAGTCGCGTTTTTTGTCATGCATGTACATCCATGACAAATTTATGACAGAATCAAGATAGTCATACCTGTGCTGTCGTAGAAGTGTTCCATGACATTACCAAAATTATCATCACGGAAGTGTCCACTTCCATGACGATAAATCACGCATCACAGAAGTGCTTTCGTCAAGGGTGACCGACACATGGCATCCACCATAACGGAACGCCGTTAAGCTATTGGGTCGGGTTTTGGATCCGATAACCCGTTAACAGCCCCGACCAATGGGAAATTTCCATGTGTAAAATTCTTATTGGCCGGACGAAACACGTGCCAGCTCGTCAGTGGGTCAGATAGGCGCCTATGATATGTCGACACGTGCCACGGCCCACCACTGGCCCATTTAGCTTACAAAGCCGGCCCGTTTGACTTGGTCAAAAGTTAACGGGCTGGCCCATGAAAAATTTGTTAACGGTCTCTTCGCAAATAGCCCATTTCCCGGCCCGTTAACTCACGGCCCGTTAGGCCCTAAAGGAAATCGGCCCAACAACTTCATGTGGGCCATCGAATATAACACCAGCCCATTTCACTTTCGGCCCATGTATGGCCCACGAAGTCTTTCGGCCCATATGAGGCCTTCCTATCTTTCGGCCCTTTACAGGCCCACGGTGACTCTAGCCCATAATGAACAGTAATTTTCTTTATACCCGTTAACGGCCCGTGATTTACATGGGCCGTTTCCAGCCCGTGTTAGCTTTCGACCTATTGACGGCCCATACGTTCTTGGGCTCCTTTTCGGCCCTCGATTACTTCCAGTCCGTTACTGGCCTGTTCCCCTAATGGGCCAAATTCAGCCCATGGCAAGAGACGGCCCGTTACTGGCCTGTTCCCCTAATGGGCCAAATTCGGCCCATGGCAAGAGTCGGCCCGTTTCTGGCCTGTTAACCCGTTGCACCGTTTACAGCCCGTCCTATATTCTGGCCCATTAATGACCCGTTATGCCTGTGACAGAATTAAGCCTTTGTTGTCCTACGGCCTATTACCGTGCTGGGCCAATACCAATTACGCCCGATTATGACCCATGTAGACCCATTTATCCGACGGCCCGTGGCCT
This sequence comes from Triticum urartu, assembly GCF_056163025.1. Lineage (NCBI taxonomy): Eukaryota > Viridiplantae > Streptophyta > Magnoliopsida > Poales > Poaceae > Triticum > Triticum urartu. The sequence goes on from NC_141879.1 coordinate 503,130,914, forward strand.
GCTACGTCTTGAGCTTGCGTTGGGTTTCCCCGAAGAGGAAGGGATGATGCAGCAGAGTAGCGTAAGTATTTCCCTCAGTTTTTGAGAATCAAGGTATCAATCTAGTAGGAGGCAACGCTCAAGTCGCTCGTACCTGCACAAAACGATAACTACTCGCAACCAACGTGATTAGGGGTTGTCAATCCCTTCACGGTCACTTACGAGAGTGAGATCTGATAGATATAATATTTTTGGTATTTTTGGTATAAAGATGCAAAGTAAAAAGTAAAGGCAAAGTAAAAAGCAAAGCAAGATTAAAGTGATGGAGATTGATATGATGAGAATAGACCCGGGGGCCACAGGTTTCACTAGTGGCTTCTCTCAAGAGCATAATTATTCTATGGTGGGTGAACAAATTACTGTTGAGCAATTGACAGAATTGAGCATAGTTATGAGAATATCTAGGCATGATCATGTATATAGGCATCACATCCGTGACAAGTAGATCGGAACGATTCTGCATCTACTACTATTACTCCACTCATCGACCGCTATCCAGCATGCATCTAGAGTATTAAGTTAAAAACAGAGTAACGCCTTAAGCAAGCTGACATGATGTAGAGAGATAAATTCATGCAATATGAAATAAACCACATCTTGTTATCCTCGATGGCAACGATGCAATATGTGCCTTGCTGCCCCTTCTGTCACTGGGAAAGGACACCGCAAGATCGAACTGTCGGCGTTCTGGGAACGGGGGTCCTCAGACTTGCCTGCCTGCGGCCCGTGGTGTGGCTCAAAAGGGGGCCCAGCACGGCCCATCTTCATCAACACAGACCCAAGACCCTCGCGAGGGGCCAAGCCTCGCGGGGCGGACAACACGGAGCTTCCTCAGGCACGGCCTCATCAGGCTGGCTCGCGAGGAGGCGGAGAGATCAAGGCGGGGTACCTCACGAGGTGCCCGTGACGCAAGCCATGACGACCAAAGGCGCCAGGCGGGTGCCAGCCGCGCAGTGTCCTCCTTTCCTCTTTGGTGCAAAAGGAGCAAGCGCAGGCGAGAGCATCAAGCAAAGGCACCCGTTTCGGTGCAACGAGACCAAGACCAGTCCAACGGCAGGGAGGAAGTCATTGTGGAGCCCAAGCCAGCGTCACCACCAGAGCCTTTGGCAGGCGAGGACCAACTTTAGTCAGGATAAGTGTACCAGATGTTCCCCTTCAAAATGGCCAATTGTTGGCGCCCTTCCCGCTCAATATTTGGGAAGAGGCCCAGGGCCTTTGCCCATAAATAGGACTAGCCACCCCCAGGGTAGAGGGGATCGAGAATCGGCCAACCCAGAAACTATCTAGGATCGCAATCGAGAAGAGAGAGAGAGAAGGGTGACTGAACTCCCCCTAGCAGTTCATCCCCCCAACCAAGAACAGACCCTCGCGTGGCTGTTCTTCCTTGTATTGCTCATCATCATCAGCCCAAGAGGCAATCCACCACACCACACACTGGAGTAGGGTATTACACCACAACGGTGGACCGAACCAGTATAAACCCTGTGTCTCTTGTGCTGTTCTTTCCATAGCTTAGATCTTAGCGAGGCGGAGGGGTGCAGGTAGGTAGAAGGCGAAATCTCCGCGCGCACCCCAGTGTTCGAACCTCAAGGGTCTGCCGGAACCCGAAATCCGACATTTGGCGCGCCAGGTAGGGGTGCGCCGGAATTCGTCTTCCACCACCCCGTTCTCCTCCGACCATCGCGTCCATGTCTGACGCTCGTCGGGCCCGCGCCGAGCACCGGGCCACTCTCGCTTCCCGCGTCGCCCAGACGGCTCCTGTCAGCGGGCGTCCTCGCCGTTCCCCGTCACCTGCCGTCAACGCCGCCACCGGCCCGGCGGGGGACGAGCAGCAAGCGTCGTCTCAGCATCCGTCCGTGCGGCAAGACGGCCGCACCGCTACTCCCTCGCTCACCCCAGCCGGTTCTTCATCCTGCGCACTCCGCGCACCCATGGAGGCTCGAGCTGCGCTCATCGCGGCAAACGAGCTCCTGCGCTACCGTCCCATCGACGACGTCTACGAAGAATGGCTCGACCACGTCGCCGAGCTCGTCCACGCCGCAGGGGGCTCTCCTGCGCCGTCTGTTCCGCTGCATCGCACACCGCCCCGCGCGGGCGACGAAGCTCCGGCGGCGCCCCGGCCGCCTCCTCCTCAAGAAGGCGCCATGGCTCCAAGGCGCGCGGCCCTTGGGCAGAACCCGCTCCGTCAGGTGCCAGCGCGGTAAGAGCAGAGCTGCCAAGAAGTCCCTCGCCCGCAAGAAGCTGCCCGGGCGCTTCCTGCTCCCGCACGTCGCGACCATGCTCCTGCTCCCGCATGTCAAGACCCCGCGCTGCTCCCAGCTGCAACGCGTGGGAACATGCAAGACCAAGCTCTCCGTCACCCAAGGCCTCCCGTGGCCACAGCAGGCTGCCGTGCCTTCACCGCCGAGCTACGCAGCGTCGCGTGGCCCGGCAAATTCAAGCCAGACTTGCCTCCTCGTTACGATGGCACGGCCGACCCTGCGGAGTTCATCCAGCTCTATGAGCTGGGCATCGAAGCTGCCAACGGAGACGAGAAGGTCATGGCGAACTGGTTTCCCATGGCGCTCAAGGACGGGGCCCGCACCTGGCTCCTGAACCTGGCTCCAGGCACGATCTCCTCCTGGGACGAGATGCGCACCCGCTTCATCGCCAACTTCCAAGGTACCGGCGACCGGCCACCCGCCGTGAGCGACATGCACCGCATCAAGCAACAACCCGGAGAGACCCTGCAGAAGTACATCCAGCGCTTCAACAACGCACGCCTCAAGATTCCCAAGGTGACCGAGGAGGCCATCATCTCAGCCTTCTCCGGCGGCGTGCGCGATGTCAAGATGAAGGAGGAGCTGGCGATGCATGAAGACCTATGCACTTCCTTGGAGTTGTTCAACTTGGCAACCAAGTGCGCCAGGGCTGAGGAAGGGCGACTCTCCCTCCTCGAGCTGCCTGCCGTAGACCCAGAAGAGAAGAAGCGAAAGGCCAAGGATGTGAAGCGCAAGGGGGCTGCCGTGCTCGCGGCAGAACCAGACACCAAGCGGGGCAGAGATCAGCCCGAACCTTCCAAGGGCAGTTGGTACTGTGTGTACCACAACCTCCACACCCACAACACCAACGAATGTCAAGAGCTCCGAGCCGTGCGAGAAGGAAGGATCGGCCGTCGCCCCGACCGTGGTGACCGGGGCTACAGTCGAGGAGGAGGAAGGAACGCAGGACGCTGGGAAGACCGCGGCCCGCGCCAAGGGTGGCGCGATCAACCTCGCGAGGATCGCTGGCAAGACCCGCCTCGCGAGGGAGACTGGAGGGATCAGCCTCGCGAGGATCGCCCGCAAGGCAACGCAGGCCTCCCTCCGCTGCCGCCGCAGCCAAGGAGAAACGAGGACCGCCATCAGGACGAGGGGGCTGGGGGCTTCCAGGAGCCGCGCGCAATCGCCTGCATCCTGGGCGGGGCTCAAGCCCCAGCTTCTCAACGCATCTTCGACCAGTTCGCCCGCGAAGTGAATGCAGTCCTCCCCAAGCTCGAAGCCACGCGCCCTCTCAGGTGGTCGGCGCGCGCCATCACGTTCAGCTCAGTAGATCAGCTCAAGTGTGCGGCCACAGCCGGAGTCCTCCCGATGCTTTGCTCCCCAATCATCAGCAACGTGGTGGTCACCAGGACCCTCATCGATGGCGGGGCAGGGCTCAACGTCCTGTCTGTAGAAACATTCAACAATCTCCAAGTGCCCTACAACCAGCTTCAGCCAACCAAGCCTTTCTCCGGAGTCACCGACGGCTCCACGGTCCCGATTGGGCAGGTCCACCTCCCTGTCACCTTCGGGGCACGCGACAACTACCGCACCGAGCTCATCGACTTCGACGTCGCTCACATTCGCCTGCCGTACAACGCCATCCTTGGGTATCCAGTGCTGGCCAAGTTCATGGTCGTAACTCACCACGGCTACAACGTCCTCAAGATGCCAGGAAGTGGCGGAGTCATCACGGTGCCCTGTGAAGAGAAGGACGCGGTGTGTTCCCTGGAACGAGCCTTTCAGGCCGCGTCACTGGAAGACCCGGATCGCGGAAGCATGAGGCTTCCCGAGACCGCCCCCAAGAAGAAGAAGACATCGTCCGGCCCGGCCCCTCAGGAGGCAGGCCCCTCAGGGCCCGCGCCTGCCCAGGGGGAACCTCCTTCCATCACATAGGAAAGCGCGCCCGGCGCCCTCCTCAGGCAGGGCTCGGGGGCTCTCCCCTGGAGGGCCACCGACCTGGCTAAGGTCACGAGGGAGGCGCTTGGGCACCACATGGAGGCGTGTTTCGAAGCACGTTTCCCTCAAGAAGGAGTAAGGCAAGGAGAGCCAGACCCTCAGGAGTTCGTCAGCAAGGCCATTCAGGAGATACAGGAGTCAAGAGTCACGAAAGGCAGCCGCCGCCTACCAGCTGTGGCTCCCCATCCAGGCGAGGATGGTGGGCTGCGCGTCTGCATCGACATACCAGGGCTCAATCGAGTCGCCTCTCTGGAGCGCCTCTGGCCCTCGCGAGTGGGGCGCTGTGAAGGTCCACCCCACAGCTCCGTTCGCATGCCTTACGGCTTGCCGAGCGCGGCTACCACATACCAGCGCCTCATGAGGGGTATCATGGAGGCTCAAGAGGCCAGGCGTTCCGCAGCCCTGGCGGAGATGGAGATGGTCCGCGAGGAGCCACCAGCGCCTTCGGAGCCTCCCGAGGCCCCTAGGCCTGGGGGCTCGTGAGGATCGGCTTCCGCGGCCCACCGAGTCTGCTACATCAACACTCCTTCGTCCTCAACATCATCAGGTGACATCTTTCAAGTTTCATTTCCAGCTGGGAGCGCCCCCCCAGGGCTGCATTATTCCCAGGCCGCGTGGGTCCGTCCCTGCGGCATGTATCCCTTTTATTTTATGTTGTTAGCTTACCTTGTTGGGGGCGCCCCACGGGCTACATCATCCCCAAGTCGCTCGGGCCAGACCCAGCGGCATGTATCCCTTTTGCGTTTATTTATGGCTATGCGTTCGACCCACCATGCTTGATTATTTGATGTTGTCCACGGCACCTCTTCTTCTCCATGCCGACCACTTGCACGTTAAAGGGGGGGGGGGTACCTGAGCATCGCGACTCAGGGCTCTTACTGGCTCTCTAGCCCTCACCCTCTGGCCTTGTCCACGGCATCGTGACCTGGCATACCAGCGACGGCTGAGACCAGCTCGAGGGCCGGGACCTGAGGACGTAGAGTGCCGGAATCTAACAAAATTTGCAGGGACACATCACAAGATAAGGCCCAGTGCCAGGCGCAACCCGCCTAGAGGTAGGGCCCGTGAGTCCCGCGCTGGCTCACGGGTGCCCAGATACACCTCGCCAGGCCCTACCGTGCCAGCCACGTGTCAGGGCGGGGCTGTACACGCCCCAGGGGCTCCTCCTGGAGGGGAGCCCCCTCCCACGTACCAGTGGAAGCACCATGCTCCGCGCTGGCTGACGACACTGCCGAGGAGCGGCTATGCCCGTACACATACGGAAGCGCTATGCTCCGCGCTGGTGATAAACAACTGAGGGCGGCCCCCGGGCCGCATCAACCTCAGGGTGCCCAGAGCTCAGTGTCTAGCCTCATCGTAACGCCTCCCATCGAGAGTGCCGCGCGAGGGGGCTGGGCACGGGGGCTGCGCCTGGGTCACGCCCAGACGCACGCCACCCAGCCAGGCCCCCCGGGCCTGGTTCGTCGCGCGTCTCTCCCCGAGCGGAGCCAAGGTATGAAGGCCGTTTGAGCGTCAAGGGGGGCTCCTGAGCATCGCGATTCAGGAGCCTAACTGGTCACGTAGCCCCTCAGTCCTTAGTTCCGAAAGGCTAACGGCGGTTGAGGTATGCGCGCGGCCGGGCTCTGCAGACGTAGAACGGTAGATCCACCCACATCACACCTCCCTACTTGTTGTTCGTGCGCCAAGGGGGACTCCTGAGCATCGCGACTCAGGAGCCTAACTTGTCATGTAGCCCCTCACTCCTTGGTCCCGTCCTAGTTTCCGGTCGGGCCTAACGGCGGCTGAGGTATGCGCGGGGCCGGGCTCTGCCGGCGTAGAACATAAGCAAGTAGGAAGGAAAAGCGTAAATTTCAAGGAATTCAAAAGCAAATATTACAGTCCACATTGTTATCTCAATGCCAAACGCAAGTTTAAACGCCTCCCCGAGGCATGATACATGTGCAGGAATTAAAGGCAGGACAGGAGCCACGACGGAGTCACTTGTCGGCGGTGGAGCAGCGTGGAGTGGGTTCGCCTCATGGAGCAGCGGGGTCGGCAGCGCCTTGCTTCAGCTTGGTGCTGAAGGCCCGGAACTTCCCCAGCAGAGCCTCCGCGCGACCCTTCACGGCCTCGGCAGCGGCAGCGGCACGCTCGCCGCTTACTGGCTCCAGCAGGCTATCGAGGTCGACACCGGGATCGCGAAGGTAGATGTGGGTGAGGACCCGCGTCAGCGCTGCAGAAGACAGGACACGCGCCTCGGCCTCGGCCGTGGGGCCATGGCCAAGCGCGACATCTTCAAGAGCGCGAACCAGGAAGGGAAGCAGCTTGGCGAGGCCGTCCTCGGCGCCAGCCAGCGGGCTCTCCAGGCCGCTGTCATAAAGCGTCCTCAGCGAGGAGCGAGCCTTCACCTCCATCTCCGCAAAGGCCACGCGGTCCTCGGCAAGAACCTGGGCCTTATTGTCCAGCTTGACCTTCCTCACCCCCAACTCCTGCTCCAGCGCGCCTAGGCGGTCACGGCGCCTCCTGAGCTTGACCTCCCTCTCCTTGACGGCCGCCTCGCGAGCCTTCACGCCTTCTTCCTGCTCTTGGCGAAGGCGGACCTCTTTCGCGAGCTGGTTCCGCAGGCCTTGCAGCTCGTCATCCAGCGCCTTGCAGCGACCACGGACGTCGATCACCTCCCCCAGGGCTGCGTCACGAGTAGCCTTCGCCTCAAGGACGGCCTGCCTCTCCTCATCGCAAGCCGTCGAGGCCTGGACCAGCGCCGCCCGAATCGAAGCGTTGGAGCGAATCCATCCTGAAGCCAGCACCAAGCGCCCGGCCACCAAGTGAGGGTCGGCGCCAAGAAGATCCTGCCGCAACCGGTCCAGCTCAGCAGCAGCACGATCTAGAACGGCAGGAGGATTCGGAGAGACAGCAGTCGGTAGAGTAGGAGGAGAAGGCGGCAGCGCGACCACATCATCCTGAGGTGGAGCCTGCTGCGCCCCAACGGCTATAGTGGCGGCAGCAGGCAAAGGCACCTCGGGAGTCACTTGGGCCATGGGGGCTGAGCTCGCCCTAGCCGGCTCAGCCAGGCCTCACGAAGACGATCGGGCAGGAGAAGCCCGTGCGTCGCGGTCACCTTCCTTCGCGGGCAGAGGCGCTGCCACGGATGGAACCTCAGGAGCTCCCTTCGGCTTCTTTGCTGCGGGCGCCAGCCTATCCAAGAGATGCGGACGTCAAGCCTCAGAAGCAGAACAAGAAATAAAGACAAGAATCAAGCGCTTACGGGTCGTCGCCAGTGAGCTCAAGCGGCCTTCGGCCAAATTTGAAGCCTGAAAGCCGGCTGGAAGTGTCAACGTCGGGAAGCTTGGAAGCGGAAGGCGCGTCAGCGGTCCGCCTCGGGGCCGGGGCAGACCCGCGGGAGATCAGCCCGGTCCTGTCCTTCTTCGGGATCGGGGGCAAGCTCCAGCCGTCCTGCTCGTCATCATCCTCGTCGTCATCGCTCGGAGAGAGGCGGAGAACGCGGGACCTGCGCCGGGGGAGGGGAGCCCTCGACTCTCCGTCAGTCGCCCCGGAGTCAGGCCCTTTTTCCCGCTCCCCTCCTTCCTCCTCTTCGCTGGAGTCGTCGGAGGACACGTCCACCGATTCCCCGGGAGTTTCCATGGGCACGGGCCCATCCCCGTTGAAGACGGGCATGGACTCCACTACCTGCTCCCAGTCCTCGCGGAGGAACAAGGGCGTAGGAGCGCCCTCCAACCTCGCCACATCGCCCCCGACCAGAGATTGGAGGACCGTAGCCAGATCTCCGACGGCCAAGGCCGCGGGGCTCGGATGGGGCCTCCACATCGGAAGTGAGTACTGCCGAAGCGGAGCCAGCTGGTGCTCCAGGAATTCCCTCAGCAGCGACGCGCCGGTCAGCTTCGCCGCTGCCATGTTGGCCGGCCTCAGATCCGCATCCATCTTCTCCAACACCAACTTCGCGCAGGGGTCTGCGAGCTCCGCTCGACCCCAATCGCTGGAGCTCATGGATTGCTCCGTGGGCAAGATCAGCCGAGGGTGGATGCGCCCAGCATCTGCCAAGACCCACTTGCTCCTGAAGCCCTCAATCCTTTTCCCGGGGTTCGAAATGGCAATGGCGCCACCATACGCGATGAAGCTCGTGCACGCGGAAGCAGGACCGCGAGAGGTCCGGAGGTAGAAGTAGTGGCGCAGCAAGGCCACCAAGGGCTGCACCCCTACGTGAGCCTCGCAGTAATAGGCGAAGATTTCCAGGAGAAGGACGGAGTTGGGGTGGAGATGCAGAGCCTGTAGCTTATAATGGCGGAGGACAGAGAAGAAGAACTCAAAGAAGGGAGGCACCAGGCCAGCGGCAATGGCGCTTACAAAGAACGGATAGAAGGTGCTCCCTTGGCCCTCAGGGGTGGTGGAGCCGGCCTTGAACACCTTCGCCCCGTCGATGCCCTGCGCCGCCGCCATCCGGTGCAACCGGGCGAGGCTCGCCTCCGACACGTTCAGCGAGTCCAGGGCAGACGAGTACCAAGCTCCGGCCGGGGACTGACGAGGCGCCATGGCTTCCTAGGTCACGCGGTCGGAGTAGATCTGGAAATTTTGGAGGAAGGAAGGAGAGGCGCAAGAAAGGGGATCTGAGCAGCAACCGGAGAAAGCAAAAAGCAAAGCCTGGGCAGATGCCGCTCCCTTATCAACTCGCGCGGTTGCTGAGGCGCCCACATCCAGTCAACCGCCACGCGGCGCCCAAGGCCGCAGGCTGTTAGGGCCCGCGACGCTTCGCTCTTGCCATTTCGCCTCCCTGCACGGCCAAGTCCGGGCGCGCCTTGGGCCTGGGGGCTACTGTCGGCATTCTGGGAACGGGGGTCCCCAGACTTGCCTGCCTGCGGCCCGCGGCATGGCTCAAAAGGGGTCCCAGTACGGCCCATCTTCATCAACACAGACCCAAGACCCTCGCGAGGGGCCAAGCCTCGCGGGGCGGACGACACGGAGCTTCCTCAGGCACGGCCTCATCAGGCTGGCTCGCGAGGAGGCGGAGAGATCAAGGCGGGGTACCTCATGAGGTGCCCGTGACGCAAGCCATGACGACCAAAGGCGCCAGGCGGGCGCCAGCCGCGCAGTGTCCTCCTTTCCTCTTTGGTGCAAAGGGAGCAAGCGCAGGTGAGAGCATCGAGCAAAGGCACCCGTTTCGGTGCAACGAGACCAAGACCTGTCCAACGGCAGGGAGGAAGTCATTGTGGAGCCCAAGCCAGCGTCACCACCAGAGCCTTTGGCAGGCGAGGACCAACTTTAGTCAGGATAAGTGTACCAGATGTTCCCCTTCAAAATGGCCAATTGTTGGCGCCCTTCCCGCTCAATATTTGGGAAGAGGCCCAGGGCCTTTGCCTATAAATAGGACTAGCCACCCCCAGGGTAGAGGGGATCGAGAATCGGCCAACCCAGAAACTAGCTAGGATCGCAATCGAGAAGAGAGAGAGAGAGAAGGGTGACTGAACTCCCCCTAGCAGTTCATCCCCCAACCAAGAACAGACCCTCGCGTGGCTGTTCTTCCTTGTATTGCTCATCATCATCAGCCCAAGAGGCAATCCACCACACCACACACTGGAGTAGGGTATTACACCACAACGGTGGACCGAACCAGTATAAACCCTGTGTCTCTTGTGCTGTTCTTTCCATAGCTTAGATCTTAGCGAGGCGGAGGGGTGCAGGTAGGTAGAAGGCGAAATCTCTGCGCACACCCCAGTGTTCGAACCTCAAGGGTCTGCCGGAACCCGAAATCTGACATTTAGTGCGCCAGGTAGGGGTGCGCCGGAATTCGTCTTCCACCACCCCGTTCTCCTCCGACCATCGCGTCCATGTCTGACGCTCATCGGGCCCGCGCCGAGCGCCGGGCCGCTCTCGCTTCCTGCGTCGCCCAGACGGCTCCTGTCGGCGGGCGTCCTTGCCGTTCCCCGTCACCTGCCGTCAACGCCGCCACCGGCCCGGCGGGGGACGAGCAGCAAGCGTCGTCTCAGCATCCGTCCGTGTGGCAAGACGGCCGCACCGCTACTCCCTCGCTCACCCCAGCTGGTTCTTCGTCCCGCGCGCTCCGCGCACCCATGGAGGCTCGAGCTGCGCTCATCGCGGCAAACGAGCTCCTGCGCTACCATCCCGTCGACGACGTCTACGAAGAATGGCTCGACCGCGTCGCCGAGCTCGTTCACACCGCAGGGGGCTCTCCTGCGCCGTCCGTTCCGCTGCATCGCACCCCGCCCCGCGCGGGCGACGAAGCTCCGGCGGCGCCCCGGCCGCCTCCTCCTCAAGAAGGCGCCATGGCTCCAAGGTGCGCGGCCCCTGGGCAGAACCCGCTCCGTCAGGTGCCAGCGCGGCAAGAGCAGAGCTGCCAAGAAGTCCCTCGCTCGCAAGAAGCTGCCCGGGCGCTCCCTGCTCCAGCACGTCGCGACCATGCTCCTGCTCCCGCACGTCAAGACCCCGCGCTACTCCCAGCTGCAACGCGTGGGAACATGCAAGACCAAGCTCTCCGTCACCCAAGGCCTCCCGTGGCCACAGCAGGCTGCCGTGCCTTCACCGCCGAGCTACGCAGCGTCGCGTGGCCTGGCAAATTCAAGCCAGACCTGCCTCCTCGTTACGACGGCACGGCCGACCCTGCGGAGTTCCTCCATCTCTATGAGCTGGGCATCGAAGCTGCCAACGGAGATGAGAAGGTCATGGCGAACTGGTTTCCCATGGCGCTCAAGGACGGGGCCCGCACCTGGCTCCTGAACCTGGCTCCAGGCACGATCTCCTCCTGGGACGAGATGCGCACCCGCTTCATCGCCAACTTCCAAGGTACCCGCGACCGGCCACCCGCCGTGAGCGAGATGCGCCGCATCAAGCAACAACCCGGAGAGACCCTGCAGAAGTACATCCAGCACTTCAACAACGCACGCCTCAAGATTCCCAAGGTGACCGAGGAGGCCATCATCTCAGCCTTCTCCGGTGGCGTGCGCGATGTCAAGATGAAGGAGGAGCTGGCTCTGCATGAAGACCTGTGCACTTCCTTGGAGTTGTTCAACTTGGCAACCAAGTGCGCCAGGGCTGAGGAAGGGAGACTCTCCCTCCTCGAGCTGCCTGCCGCAGACCCAGAAGAGAAGAAGCCCAAGGCCAAGGATGTGAAGCGCAAGGGGGCTGCCGTGCTCGCGGCAGAACCAGACACCAAGCGGGGCAGAGATCAGCCCGAACCTTCCAAGGGCAGTCGGTACTGTGTGTACCACGACCTCCACACCCACAACACCAATGAATGTCAAGAGCTCCGAGCCGTGCGAGAAGGAAGGATCAGCCGTCGCCCCGACCGCGGTGACCGGGGCTACAGTCGAGGAGGAGGAAGGAACGCAAGACGCTGGGAAGACCGCGGCCCGCGCCAAGGGTGGCGCGATCAACCTCGCGAGGATCGCTGGCAAGACCCGCCTCGCGAGGGAGACTGGAGGGATCAGCCTCGCGAGGATTGCCCGCAAGGCAACGCAGGCCTCCCTCCGCTGCCGCCGCAGCCAAGGAGAAACGAGGACCGCCATCAGGACGAGGGGGCTGGGGGCTTCCAGGAGCTGCGCGCGATCGCCTGCATCCTGGGCGGGGCTCAAGCCCTAGCCTCTCAATGCATCTTCAAGCAGTTCGCCCGCGAAGTGAATGCAGTCCTCCCCAAGCTCGAAGCCACGCGCCCTCTCAGGTGGTCGGCGTGCGCCATCATGTTCAGCTCAGCAGATCAGCTCAAGTGTGCGGCCACAGTCGGAGTCCTCCCGATGCTTTGCTCCCCAATCATCAGCAACGTGGTGGTCACCAGGACCCTCATCGATGGCGGGGCAGGGCTCAATGTCCTGTCCGTAGAAACATTCAACAATCTCCAAGTGCCCTACAACCAGCTTCAGCCAACCAAGCCTCTCTCCGGAGTCACCAACGGCTCCACGGTCCCGATTGGGCAGGTCCGCCTCCCTGTCACCTTCGGGGCACGCGACAACTACCGCACCGAGCTCATCGACTTCGACGTCGCTCACATTCGCCTGCCGTACAACGCCATCCTTGGGTATCCAGCGCTGGCCAAGTTCATGGTCGTAACTCACCACGGCTACAACGTCCTCAAGATGCCAGGAAGTGGCGGAGTCATCACGGTGCCCTGTGAAGAGAAGGACGCGGTGTGTTCCCTGGAACGAGCCTTTCAGGCCGCGTCACTGGAAGACCCGGATCGCGGAAGCATGAGGCTTCCCGAGACCGCCCCCAAGAAGAAGAAGACATCGTCCGGCCCGGCCCCTCAGGAGGCAGGCCCCTCAGGGCCCGTGCCTGCCCAGGGGGAACCTCCTTCCATCGCATAGGAAAGCGCGCCCGGCGCCCTCCTCAGGCAGGGCTCGGGGGCTCTCCCCTGGAGGGCCACCAACCTGGCTAAGGTCACGAGGGAGGCGCTTGGGCACCACATGGAGGCGTGTTTCGAAGCACGTTTCCCTCAAGAAGGAGTAAGGCAAGGAGAGCCAGACCCTCAGGAGTTCGTCAGCAAGGCCATTCAGGAGTCAAGAGTCATGAAAGGCGGCCGCCGCCTACCAGTTGTGGCTCCCCATCCAGGCGAGGATGGTGGGCTGCGCGTCTGCATCGACATACCAGGGCTCAATCGAGTCGCCTCTCTGGAGCGCCTCTGGCCCTCGCGAGTGGGGCGCTGTGAAGGTCCACCCCACAGCTCCGTTCGCATGCCTTACGGCTTTCTGAATGCGGCTGCCACGTACCAGCGCCTCATGAGGGGTATCATGGAGGCTCAAGAGGCCAGGCGTTCCGCAGCCCTGGCGGAGATGGAGATGGTCCGTGAGGAGCCACCAGTGCCTCCGGAGCCTCCCGAGGCCCCTGGGCCTGGGGGCTCGTGAGGATCGGCTTCCGCGGCCCACCGAGTCTGCTACACCAACACTCCTTCGTCCTCAACATCATCAGGTGACATCTTTCAAGTTTCATTTCCAGCTGGGAGCGCCCCCCCCCCAGGGCTGCATTATTCCAAGGCCGCGTGGTTCCGTCCCTGCGGCATGTATCCCTTTTATTTTATGTTGTTAGCTTACCTTGTTAGGGGCGCCCCACGGGCTACATCATCCCCAAGTCGCTCGGGCCAGACCCAACGGCATGTATCCCTTTTGCGTTTATTTCCGGCTATGTGTTCGACCCACCATGCTTGATTATTTAATGCCTGTCCACGGCACCTCTTCTTCTCCATGCCGACCACTTGCACGTTAAAGGGGGGGTACCTGAGCATCGCGACTCAGGGCTCTTACTGGCTCTCCAGCCCTCACCCTCTGGCCTTGTCCACGGCATCGCGACCTGGCATACCAGCGACGGCTGAGACCAGCTCGAGGGCTGGGACCCGAGGACGTAGAGTTCCGGCATCTAACCAAATTTGCAGGGACACATCACAAGATAAGGCCCAGTGCCAGGCGCAAGCCGCCTAGAGGTAGGGCCCCGTGAGTCCCGCGCTGGCTCACGGGTGACCAGATACACCTCGCTAAGCCCTACCGTGCCAGCCACGTGTCAGGGCGGGGCTGTACACGCCCCGGGGGCTCCTCCCGGAGGGGAGCCCCCTCCCACATACCAGTGGAAGCACCATGCTCTGTGCTGGCTGACGACACTGCCGAGGAGCGGCTATGCCCGTACACATACGGAAGCGCTATGCTCCGCGCTGGTGATAAACAACTGAGGGCGGCCCCAGGCCGCATCAACCTCAGGGAGCCCAGAGCTCAGTGTCTAGCCTCATCGTAACGCCTCCCCTCGGGAGTGCCGCGCGAGGGGGCTGGGCACGGGGGCTGCGCCTGGGTCACGCCCAGACGCACGCCATCCAGCCAGGCCCCCCCGGGCCTGGTTCGTCGCGCGTCTCTCCCTGAGCGGAGCCAAGGTACGAAGGCCGTTTGAGCGTCAAGGGGGACTCCTGAGCATCGCGAGTCAGGAGCCTAACTGGTCACGTAGCCCCTCACTCCTTAGTTCCGAAAGGCTAACGGCGGTTGAGGTATGCGTGCGGCCGGGCTCTGCAGATGTAGAACGGTAGATCCACCCACATCACACCTCCCTACTTGCTGTTCGTGCGCCAAGGGGGACTCCTGAGCATCGCGACTTAGGAGCCTAACTTGCAAAGATAACCAATCATACATAAAAGAATTCAGAGAAGATTCAAATATTATTCATACATAGACTTGATCATAAACCCACAATTCATCGGTCTCAACAAAACACCGCAAAAAGAAGATTACATCGAATAGATCTCCACAAGAGAGGGGGAGAACTTTGTATTGAGATTCAAAGAGAGAGAAGAAGCCATCTAGCTACTAACTATGGACCCGAAGGTCTGAGGTAAACTACTCACACTTCATCGGAGGGGCTATGATGATGTAGAAGCCCTCCGTGATGACGGCCCTCTCCAGCGGAGCTCCGGAACAGGCCCCAAGATGGGATCTCGTGGATACAGAAAGTTGCGGCGGTGGAATTAGGTTTTTGACTCCTGGTCTGATCGTTTGGGGGTACGTGTGTATATATAGGAGGAAGGAGCACATCGGTGGAGAACCGAGCGTGATCTCCTATTTGACTCCTTGGAGTAGGGTCCAAGTCTCCTGGATCACGTTCGGTGAGAAAATCACGTTCCCGGAGATTTTATTCCGTTTGGACTCCGTTTGATATTCTGTTTCTCCGAAACACTGAAATAGGCAAAAAACAACAATTCTGGGCTGGGCCTCCGGTTAATAGGTTAGTCCCAAAAATAATATAAAAGTGGAAAATAAAGCCCAATATAGTCCAAAACAGTAGATAATATAGCATGGAGCAATCGAAAATTATAGATACGTTGGAGACGTATTAGGCATCCCCAAGCTTAATTCCTGCTCGTCCTCGAGTAGGTAAATGATAAAAAGAGAATTTTTTATGCGGAGTGCTACTTGGCATAATTTCAATGCAAATCTTATTAATTGTGGTAAGAATATTCAGATTAGAAAGATTCAAGACAAAAGTTTATATTGACATAAAAATAATAATACTTCAAGCATACTAACAAAGCAATTATGTCTTCTCAAAATAACATGGCCAAAGAAAGTTATCCCTACAAAATCATATAGTCTGGCTATGCTCTATCTTCACCACACAAAGTATTTAAATCATGCACAACCCCGATGACAAGCCAATCAATTGTTTCATGCTCTAACTTTTTCAAAACTTTTTCAATCTTCACGCAATACATGAGCGTGAGCCATGGATATAGCACTATAGGTGGAATAGAATGGTGGTTGTGGAGAAGACAAAAAGGAGAAGATAGTCTCACATCAACTAGGCGTATCAACGGGGTATGGAGATGCCATCAATAGATATCAATGTGAGTGAGTAGGGATTGCCATGCAACGGATGCACTAGAGCTATAAGTATATGAAAGCTCAAAAAGAAACTAAGTGGTTGTGCATCCAACTTGCTTGCTCATGAAGACCTAGGGCAATTTGAGGAAGCCCATCATTGGAATATACAAGCACAAGTGTGGTAAAAGGATAGTAACATTGTCCCTTCTCTCTTTTTCTCTCATCATTTTTTTATATTTTTTTTATTTGGGCCTTTTCTCTTTTTTTTATGGCCTCTTTTCTTTATTTTTTATTTGGGCTTCTTTGGCCTCTTTTATTTATTTTTTGTCCGAAGTCTCATCCCGACTTATGGGAGAATAATAGTCTCCATCATTCTTTCCTCACTGGGACAATGCTCTAATAATGATGATCATCACACTTTTATTTTTCTTAAACAATTACAACTCGATACTTAGAACAAAATATGACTCTATGTGAATGCATCCGGCGGTGTACCGGGATATGCAATATGACAATGATGGAATGTGTCATGAACGGAACGGTGGAAAGTTGCATGGCAATATATCTCGGAATGGCTATAGAAATTCCATAATAGGTAGGTATGGTGGCTGTTTTGAGGAAGGTATATGGTAGGTGTATGATACCGGTGAAAAGTGCGCGGTATTAGAGAGGCTAGCAAAGGTGGAAGGGTGAGAGTGCGTATAATCCATGGACTCAACATTAGTCATAAAGAACTCATATACTTATTGCAAAAATCTAGAAGTTATCAAAGCAAAGTATCACGCGCATGCTCCTAGGGGGATAGATTTGTAGGAAAAGACCATCGCTCATCCCCGACCGCCACTCATAAGGAAGACAATTAATAAATAAATCATGCTCCGACTTCATCACATAACGGTTCACCATACGTGCATGCTACGGGAATCACAAACTTTAACACAAGTATTCTTTAAATTCACAACTACTCAACTAGCATGACTTTAATATTATCACCTCCATATCTCAAAACAATTATCAAGCTTCAATCTTTTCTTAGTATTCAACACACTCAAAAGAAAGTTTCACAAATCTTGAATACCAAGCATATTATTATTAAGCAAATTACCATGCTATTAAGAGACTCTCAAAATAATTTAAGTGAAGCACGAGAGATCAATAGTTTCTTTAAAACAAATCCACCACCGTGCTCTAAAAGATCTAAGTGAAGCACATAGAGCAAAATTAGAACACTCAAAAGATATAAGTGAAGCACATAGAGCAAAACTACTTAGCTCAAAAGATAAAAGTGAAGCACATAGAGTATTCTATAAAATTTTAATTCATGTATGGCTCTCTAAAAAGGTGTGTACAGCAAGGATGATTTTGGCATACTAATACACAAAGACACAAATAATACAAGACGCTCCAAGCAAAACACATATCATGCCGGTGAATAAAAATATAGCTCCAAGTAAATTACCGATGGAAGTGGACGAAAGAGGGGATGCCTCCCGGGTCATCCCCAAGCTTTGACTTCTTGGTGTACTTGGATTATCTTGGGGGTGCCATGGGCATCCCCGAGCTTAGGCTCTTGCCACTCCTTGTTCCATAATCCATCAAAAGAATTCACCCAAAACTTGAAAACTTCACAACACAAAACTCAAAATAGAAAACTCGTGAGCTCCGTTAGCGAAAGAAAACAAAAGACCACTTCAAGGTACTGTAATGAACTCATTCTTTATTTATATTGGTGTTAAACCTACTGTATTCCAATTTCTCTATGGATTATAAACTATTTTACTAACCATAGATTCATCAAAATAAGCAAACAACACACGAAAAACAGAATCTGTCAAAAACAGAACAGTCTGTAGTTATCTGTAGCTAGCGCAAGATCTGGAACCCCAAAAATTCTAAAATAAATTTCTTGACGTGGGGAATTTATCTATTAATCATCTGCAAAAATAATTAACTAAATATCACTCTTCAAATAAAAATGAAAGCAATTCTCGTGAGCGCTAAAGTTTCTGTTTTTTACAGCAAGTTCAACAAGACTTTCCCCAAGTCTTCCCAACGGTTCTACTTGGCACAAACACTAATTAAACACAAAAAACACAACCAAAACAGAGGATAAATAATTTATTTATTACTAATCAGGAGCAAAAAGCAAGGAATAAAAATAAAATTGGGTTGCCTCCCAACAAGCGCTATCGTTTAACGCCCCTAGCTAGGCATAAAAGCGAGGATAGATCTAAGTATTGCCATCTTTGGTAGGCAATCCATAAGTGTCTATCATGATAGTTTCATATGGTAATTTTATTTTATTTCTTGGAAAGTGTTCCATGCCATTTTTTAATGGAAACTGAAATCTAATATTCCCTTCCTTTATATCAATAATCGCACCAACCGTTCTAAGGAAAGGTCTACCAAGAATAATAGGGCAAGAAGGATTGCAATCTATATCAAGAACAATGAAATCTACGGGCACATAATTCCTATTTGCAACAATAAGAACATCATTAATCCTTCCCATAGGTTTCTTAATAGTGGAATCCGCAAGATGCAAGTTTAGAGAGCAATCATCAAAATTGCGGAAATCTAGCAAATCACACAAAGTTTTGGGAATAGTGGAGACACTAGCACCCAAATCACACAAAGCATAAAACTCATGATCTTTAATTTTAATTTTAATAGTTGGTTCCCACTCATCATAGAGTTTTCTAGGGATAGAAACTTTCAACTCAAGTTTTTCTTCATAAGATTGCATCAAGGCATCAACAATATGTTCGGTGAAGGCTTTATTTTGACTATAAGCATGTGGAGAATTTAGCACGGATTGCAACAAGGAAATACAATCAATTAAAGAGCAAATTTCATAATTAAATTCCTTGAAATCCAATATAGTGGGTTTAGCAACATCTAGATTTTTATTTCTTTCAATCCCACTTTCATCAATTGCATCATTAAGATCTAAATACTCCGAATTTTTAGAACGCCTTCTAGGTAAAGGAAGATCATATTCAGTTTCATCAAGATTCATATTGCAAAACAAAGATTTAATAGGGGACACATCAATAACTTTTAGATCTTCATCTTGATTTTCATAGGAATTGGAAGAACACACTTTAATAAAGGCATCTTTGGAAGCACGCATCCTAGCGGTTCTTTCCTTGCACTCATCAATGGAAATTCTCATGGCTTTAAGGGACTCATTGATATCATGCTTAGGAGGAATAGATCTAATCTTTAAAGAATCAATCTCAAGAGAAATTCTATCAACGTTTCTAGCCAAATCATCAACTTTAAGCAATTTCTCTTCAAGCAAAGCAGTAAAATTCTTTTGTGAATTCATAAACTCTTTAACACTATTCTCAAATTCAGAGGGCATCTTATTATAATTTCCATAAGAGTTGTTGTAGGAATTCCCATAATTATTAGAAGGATTACTAGGATATGGCCTAGGATTAAAATTCCCTCTATAAGCGTTGTTACCAAAATTATTCCTACCAACAAAATTCACATCCATAGATTCATTGCTATTCTCAATCAAAGTAGACAAAGGCATATCATTAGGATCAGAAGAAACACTCTTAGTAGCAAATAATTTCATAAGTTCATCCATCTTTCCACTCAAAACATTGATTTCTTCTATCGCATGCACTTTTTTATTAGAAGATCTTTCAGTATGCCATTGAGAATAATTAACCATAATATTATCTAGGAGTTTAGTAGCATCTCCTCAAGTGATTTCCATAAAAGTGCCTCCCGCGGCCGAATCTAAAAGATTTCTAGAAGCAAAATTCAATCCGGCATAAAAAAATTGTATAATCATCCACAAATTCAAACCATGAGTAGGGCAATTATGTATCATTAATTTCATTCTCTCCCAAGCTTGTGCAACATGTTCATGATCAAGTTGTTTAAAGTTCATAATATTGTTTCTAAGAGAGATCATCTTAGCGGGAGGAAAATACTTAGAGATAAAAGCATCTTTGCACTTGTTCCAAGAATCAATACTATTTTTAGGCAAAGACGAAAACCAAGCTTTAGCACGATCTCTAAGCGAAAAAGGAAATAGCTTCAATTTAAGGACATCATTATCGACATCTTTTTTCTTTTGCATATCACATAAATCAACGAAGCTATTCAGATGAGTAGCGGCATCTTCACTAGGAAGGCCAGCGAATTGATCTTTCATAACAAGATTCAACAAAGCAGCATTGATTTCACAAGATTCAGTATTAGCAAGGGGAGCAATCGGAGTGCTAAGGAAATCATTATTATTGGTATTGGTGAAGTCACACAATTTGGTAGTATCTTGAGCCATCACGACAAACAAGCAAACTAGCACACAAGCAAACAAGAGCAAACGGACAAAAGAGGCAAATAGAGAGGGAGGATAGAGAGAGAGGGGGGGCGAATAAAACGGCAAGGGTGAAGTGGGGGAGAGGAAAACGAGAGGCAAATGGCAAATAATGTAATGCGAGAGATAGGAATTGTGATGGGTACTTGGTATGTTGACTTTTTGTGTAGACTCCCCGACAACGGCGCCAGAAATCCTTGTTGCTACGCCTTGAGCTTGCGTTGGTTTTCCCCGAAGAGGAAGGGATGATGCAGCAGAGTAGCGTAAGTATTTCCCTCAGTTTTTGAGAACCAAGGTATCAATCTAGTAGGAGGCCACGCTCAAGTCCCTCGTACCTGCACAAAACGATAGCTACTCGCAACCAACGCGATTAGGGGTTGACAATCCCTTCACGGTCACTTACGAGAGTGAGATCTGATAGATATAATATTTTTGGTATTTTTGGTATAAAGATGCAAAGTAAAAAGTAAAGGCAAAGTAAAAAGCAAAGCAAGATTAAAGTGATGGAGATTGATATGATGAGAATAGACCCGGGGGCCATAGGTTTCACTAGTGGCTTCTCTTAAGAGCATAATTATTCTACGGTGGGTGAACAAATTACTGTTGAGCAATTGACAGAATTGAGCATAGTTATGAGAATATCTAGGCATGATCATGTATATAGGCATCACGTCCGTGACAAGTAGATCGAAACGATTCTGCATCTACTACTATTACTCCACTCATCGACCGCTATCCAGCATGCATCTAGAGTATTAAGTTAAAAACAGAGTAACGCCTTAAGGAAGATGACATGATGCAGAGAGATAAATTCATGCAATATGAAATAAACCCCATCTTGTTATCCTTGATGGCAATGATGCAATACGTGCCTTGTTGCCCCTTCGTCACTGGGAAAGGACACCGCAAGATCGAACCCAAAGCTAAGCACTTCTCCCATGGAAAGAACTACCAATCTAGTTGGCCAAACCAAACGGATAATTCGAAGAGACTTGCAAAGATAACCAATCATACATAAAAGAATTCAAAGAAGATTCAAATATTATTCATAGATAGACTTGATCATAAACCCACAATTCATCGGTCTCAACAAACACACCGCAAAAAGAAGATTACATCGAATAGATCTCCACAAGAGTGGGGGAGAACTTTGTATTGAGATTCAAAGAGAGAGAAGAAGCCATCTAGCTACTAACTATGGACCCGAAGGTCTGAGGTAAACTACTCACACTTCATTGAAGGGGCTATGATGATGTAGAAGCCCTCCGTGATGACGGCCCTCTCCGGCGGAGCTCCGGAACAGGCCCCAAGATGGGATCTCGTGGATACAGAAAGTTGCGGTGGTGGAATTAGGTTTTTCGCTCCTGGTCTGATCGTTTGGGGGCACGTGTGTATATATAGGAGGAAGGAGTACGTCGGTGGAGCACCGAGGGGCCCATGAGGCAGGGGGCGTGCCCTAGGGGGGGCACCCTCGTGACCTCCTCTTTGACTCCTTGGAGTAGGTTCCAAGCCTCCTGGATCACGTTCGGTGAGAAAATCACGTTCCCGAAGATTTTATTCTGTTTGGACTCCGTTTGATATTCTGTTTCTCCGAAACACTGAAATAGGCAAAAAAAACAACAATTCTAGGTTGGGCCTCCGGTTAACCGGTTAGTCCCAAAAATAATATAAAAGTGGAAAATAAAGCCCAATATAGTCCAAAACAGTAGATAATATAGCATGGAGCAATCAAAATTATAGATACGTTGGAGACGTATCAAGGCCCATCGATTACAGGCCCATTTATCGACGGCCCGTAGGAGACCCATGGATCCTAGGGCCCGTATATGGCCCATGGTAGTTGCGGCCACTAGCAAACCAGGGAAAAGGAAGACTAGGAAATAAATAAGGCCGAAACTAACGCTAGGCTATTAAGGCGTTTGCACAGATTACATCCACTCAGCATCAAAGATCGCCACCAGTGCAAATATAGGGAACACCCTACACTATACAAAAATGGCTTGCTGTTTTCTTCAGCCGGTGGCTGCACGTTAAGAATAAATTTTGTATCGCACCAAAACATATTACAACTATATAACAAAAGGAAGGTTGGCATAAAACTTAACAGTCTAGCAGATAAATGCACCACCAGAAGTTCACAAGCTCAATTCATTTGACCTGACTGTTACGTTTTCATGTTGTATTGTCCGATGGAGCACCATAACCCTCGCCTTCATTTCCCCTAGGCTCCTGAACAACATAGCAAATGTCTAATAGTTTGGTTTCAAAACCATGCATATCTTGACGACATTGAGCAATGTTTCTCCTTGTTTCACAAGGAGTCTCTGTTAGGGAATGGACTTGTGTCTGGAGCGCAGATACAACATTGATTTGAGCTTGCATATCTTGATCATGAGGCAGTTTGGATGATATTGCCTTAACAACGAACCCAGTATTACGCAGGAACATGCTTTTGGCACTGTTAGTGGACAGGTACTGACCCACTGTAGCAAGAGCTAACATTGCGGTTATAGTTGCCTCGCCACCTTCAAAAGGTGGCGGTTCCACCATTTTTTCCATAGCTCGATGAAAAGTTGAGGTTTTACATTAGTAGTACCAGAACAGAAGATATTAAGGAGGCAGAAAAACCAAACAAAATAGCTTTGGTCTATATACAGAACTTATTCTGGTGAACCCATGTAAAATATTAGTTGTATTTTATTGCCAAGTACATAATAAAACCAGGTTCCAAACATATGACCATGTACCATCGCTAATTTATTGTCTATTTCTTCACATTGTATTGAGGGCTAAGGATAAAGAGACGAAGTTTATAATACGGTAAGCATAGTATGACATCATTCATATCACAAAACAACTGAGAACAGACAAACAAGCAATTGTAACATTGTGTGGGCAAGTCCAGCACGGAACTAGATTACGGGTCAAGATCAAAGGAACATCACTCCTCTCTTTTAAACCTTGTAAGGTGCAATGATACGCTAATACAATTGTGTATAAAATTGAAAAGAGTAATAGACATTGGCTGCAAACCATGCAGTTCAAGGCACAAGTCAGAGTAAGTAGTAGTTAAAAGGCATGAGGATTAAGGACTTACAACAACGGCTTTGACTGGTGTAGTCATGCCCTTCTTCTTGCTCGTGTGACAGTCCTTGAAGATTTCCACAGCATTTGGTTCAGGTACTTTTTGGTCCTTGCGGGCTTTCCTCTGCATTTCGAACAAGTCAATATAGATCTGATAATATGGTATAGCAAAAAGAGTGAAACAGCAGCTAATTACAAGAGCCTCGCAGTGTGCAATATAGCTACGAGATCCTGTCGTCTGTTGGAATTTCACTTTCGTACGGTTGGCCTTGTTCTTTGAACAGTTCACCTACAAGAAGATAAATTTGTGTGGCACATGCGTAAATAGGACTTCAACATGTGATCTGATCACATATATATAATGTACCTGATACTTCGGATCAGACCAGTGTTTAACAAGGCCCCTCCAGTCTTCATCCGATATATTTTCCACTGGAGATGTTTGGGAAAGTTCACTGTTAGCCTTGCCTTCAAAGTGAGTTTTCCTCAAGTTATACCGATACTGTCGCAGAGCAGACTTGAAAACATGGATGCAAGCCTGTCTAGTTGCATCATCTTGGCTATCCAACTTGAACCTCATCTATTGAAAATTATGGGAGTCTCATTATCAGCAACCTAGAAAGTATGGGACAGAGCAAGACGATATTACTAGTTTCCATACATAACCATACTTACAGATAAATGGCCGAGGAAGGTGTTGAACTGGGTTTCGTCTTTGCCATTCATGTACTGAATCCATGTTGGGAGGATACGTACATGACACCTAACGGCAACCGCTGCCTCTGATACTAACTTGGCTGACTCTGTAGCATCACGCGGCCTTTTTAAACCTGCCTCAAAACGGATCTCCATTCTTCCTCCTCTAGATTTAGTTAAACTATCGAGCATTATCCCTGATGTTTGTTTCCTCTTGCGCCTAGGTGCTAGTCCAACAACGAACATTGGAAGTGTTAGTGTACATCAAACTGTGAGACTACATATAAAGAAGCATGCAACAGTAACTTGACTCCAGCAACTACCTTCTTGTTGTTGAAGCTCACAAGGTTCATCTGATATTGCCAACTTGTTTTGTGTCAAGAGTGCTTGGGAAGTAGTGTCGGGTGGCAAGGGAGCTTGGGAACGTGCTGCTAGCTCAGTTAACGCACGAGTAAGTCGTGCAGCTGGTAGTACTGTTGAAAGAACATGCGGTGCCCCCATGTTTGGTTTTGGTAATTGATGACAATCTCTATGGACTAATGGTTGCCTTGAGTTATATTTGAAGGTTTTGTCCATAGGCTTTTCTTGGAGTACATGTGTTGATTTCAAGGAGAGTTTGTGTCGACCAAGGTGTTATTCAAGGAATTATCCAAAGATTTGTCATGTGAGAGTTGAGCTTATTGCAAGCATGTCTTGAATAAGAAGATTGTGTGATCATTCATGTCTACCTTCAAGACATCATCCAAATGAAGAGACTTGGAAAGGTTCAAGGTTAATCAAGACTAAGTCAAGAGTGAATCAAGTTGATCAACTCACAAAGCGCAGAAGATGTACTGAGAGGGATCAAGTGATCCCATGGTATGGTAAGAATTGTCAATTACGCTTTGTGTACTAACCCATGGTCTTCGTGAGAGTTCTTTGTGGGGTTAGGTTGCGGTGTGCAAGTTCAAGTGGAGCATCACGAAGAGATCGAATGCTTGAAGCTTGCCGTCCTTTGTGGTGATAATGGACTTGTGAAGATGTGTGGAAGAGTGGCTCACCCATAGTGGAGTATGGGGGAGCAATCAACTAGTCTTCATCGAGTCAACACAATCAAGAAAGGTGGTCCAACTTGAGGGAGTCAAGATCGTCATCATCTAGCTCAAGTGGACCATGTGCAAGGCAAAGGTTTGCCGTTGATAGGTTTTCTATTTTACCGGTCTCATGATGGTAGTTGAGAGACCGGGTTATAGGATCGATTGCCGTACTATCAAGGGGGGCTCTCGATGAGTAGCTTGATCGTATCGTTCGCTGAGAGCTCAAACCATTGCATCCTTGCATCATCTTTCTTGGTTCTTGTTTGGTTCTCTTTGAGAGTCTTAGAGCTTATGGTCATCTTGATGACAAGCTCGAGTTCATCGAAAACGGAGTTCACATGCTTCTTCTATGATGTTTTCAATGTTGGAGGTTTTGCCGGTTCTTCTCGGTTGGAGGTTTCACTCCTCTTTTTGTTGGCATACCTCCCCTGCCTCTTCTTATTATAACCAGTCGCTATTTTGATGCTACTCGTCGTCTTGTTTCCAACAAGCTTGAGTTTGCTCAATTCGGAGCTCATATGCAGAAGTTATGGCAGTTCTTGTTTTCTTGAGTGTGATTTTGTCAGGGTCCCAACGGTAGTACCGCTGAGGGGTCACAAGCGGTAGTACCGGCGGTGACTCCGCAGCAGTACTACCGCTGGCTTACCAGGTCCCTACCGCGTTGATTCGAGGGGTCTTTTTCTGTGTCGGATTGTGCGGTACCTCGCTGCGGCAGTAGTGCGGCAGTACCGCTCCTTAGCGGCAGTACCGCCCTTCCTCCATGGTAGTACCGCCCGGTTCCCTCTTTCCCTTTACCCTTCATTCTGTGCGGCAGTACCGCCGAAGGGTGCAGTAGTACCGCTTAACCTAGTGGTAGTACCGCTGTCTCCTGCGGTACTACCGCCCCAAGGTTCATGTTTTGTTGCTCCTTTTCCCTGTTTCTTCCACCTGAGCGGTAGTACCGCTCGTGGAGCGGTAGTACCGCTCGTGTGCGGGCTGAGCACATAACAGTTGGTTTCCCCCCTCCTATAAAAGGGGGTCTTCTTCCCCAATGAACCTTATCCTTTGAGCTCGTGTTCTTCCCCCATTGTTGACCTTCTTCGAGCTTGCTAACTCTCAATCCCTCCATGGATTCTTGCTAGTTTTTGAGGGAAAAGAGAGAGGAGATCTAGATCAACATTTCCACCAATCACTTTCTCCTCTATGTGAGAGGAACCCCTTGGATCTAGATCTTGGAGTTCTTGGTGTTCTCCTTCTTGTTCTTCCTCTCATTTTCCTCCCTAGCATTAGTTGCTTCGGTGGGATTTGAGAGAGAAGGACTTGGGCACTCCGTGTGCCCTTGCCATTGCATTTGGTGCATCGGTTTGAGTTCTCCATGGTGATACGTGGAAGTGAAGGTTGAGAAGCTTTTTACTCTTGGGTGTTTGGGCACCCTAGAGCTTGTTCCTCTTGGGTGCCTTGGCGCCCTAGACGGTTGGTGTTGTTCGGAGCTCAATCATTGTGGTGAAAAGCTCCGGGCAAGCATCAGGGTCTCCAATTAGGTTGTGGAGATCGCCCCGAGCAATTTGACGGGTACCGGTGACCGCCCCCAAGGGTTGGCAAAGTGTACGGGTTCGGTGACCGCCCCCAAGGGTTGCCATTTGTACGGGTTCGGTGACCGCCCTCAAGGGTCCCTTAGTGGAATCACGGCATCTTGCATTGTGCGAGGGCGTGAGGAGATTACGGTGGCCCTAGTGGCTTCTTGGGGAGCATTGTGCCTCCACACCGCTCCAAACGGGGATTAGCATCCGCAAGGGTGTGAACTTCGGGATACATCGTCGTCTCCGCGTGCCTCGGTTATCTCTTACCCGAGCCCTTTACTTATGCACTTTACTTTGTGATAGCCATATTGTTCTTTGTCATATATCTTGCTATCTCATAGTTGCTTATCTTGCTTAGCATAAGTTGTTGGTGCACATAGGTGAGCCTAGTTGATTTAGGTTTTATGGTTGGCAAATTAACCGGTAGGTTTATTCCGCATTTGTCAAGCCTAAGCCGTAATTATTTTAAAATGCCTATTCACCCCCCCCCCTCTAGGCGACATCCACGATCTTTCAACTGTGGTAGGTGTTGCAAGAACTAGGGTTGTCTCTGCTTGTTTGGTGGCAGCTATTTGTTTCTGTTTGGCTTTTTTTGCAACTTGTGTAGCATGGGATGCCGTGTTTTGTAGAATTTTCCGCTGGACTTTGACCTTCTATTGCACCATCAGTACCAGCAGAATCTGCAGGATTCATCCGCTTCTCATTCCCTGCCATTCTGTGTTTCTTCCTCTTTCTCTGTGCCATGTTAAGTCAAGCCGACAAGAAAAATGAATAACAATTTAGTTCTTCAGAACAAATTGATGCGTGATGCAGACGAACTGAACTTTGATGTTAGACAACCACATGATAGGAGGATGTAATATGTATGAAAAACAGGACGGAAGAGATAACCAGAACTATGATGTGTAAACTAAGAAGAAGACATTTCACCAAATTAGAAGCAATGCAATGGAAGGTAGACACCATATGAAAGATGCTACAAATATCGCTCTGCCAAGTTAACAGTGTCTCATCATAAATGGCGTTTAAACAAATGTGAAGCAATACAAGAAATAAATCATATGCAAGATGCAAACAACATCACACTACCATGTTAGAGGTCTCTCGTCATTAGTGCCATTGCATATTCACAGCATTGCATATTCACAGCTTATGATGTGTAAACTAAGGAGAAGGCATTTCAACAAATTAGAAGCAATGAAAGCTAGACACCATATGAAAGATGCAACGAATATCACTCTACCAAGTTAAAAATGTCTTGTCATAAGTGTCATTTCAACAAATTAGTAGTACAAGCTAGAAAAGAATGTGAGATGTAACCTATATCACACTCCGAAGTCAAACGTGTCTTATGATAAGTGATTGTTGCAGGTTACACAACAGTAGTAATTTGATGTAAGAACATGGTGTGATAAACAGATATTGTATGTTCTAGAAACATGAACACGTGTCTTATTCAAGTATAATGTGTAAAGTAAGCAGATGGAATTCAACAAAATTAGAAGCAATACAAGCTAGACATCACACATAACATGAAACCACATATAACAGTGCCAAGTTAGAGGGAGCACCGGTGATGCTACACTAGGGGAGACGTGCTCATCATAAACACAGCTTTGTTGAGTGTCTATGCATGTGTTGTCTTGGAAATCATCTTGGGGGTGTGGAGGAGTAGAAACTGTAGAGGCCCTCCGTTCGGAAGGAGCACCTTTATCCGCTGCCTTGCTAACTTCCTTCCGCTTTATTGATTTTGAATTGTCAAGTAAAACTGACAAGAAAAAGCAATAAAATTCTCTCTTCAGAACTCATTCATGCATGATACTGACAATCACTACTTTGATGTAAGGCAAACACATGATACCAGGATGGAATATGTACGAAAAACAGGACGGCATGGCATGTTCACAACTGTTTGTGTAAACTAAACAGAAACCATTCCAGCAAATAAGAAGCAATGCAAGCTAGACACCACATGAAAGATGCAACCAATATGACTCTGCCAAGTTAAAAGCGTCTCATCATAAATGGAATTTCAACAAATTAGAAGCAGCGCATGCTATAAATCATATGAAAGATGCAACTAATATCGCACTGCATATACTAAAGGTGTCTCGTCATGTTGATTGATGCGGGATACAAAAAAATAGTTTTATGTAAGGACATGCTTCATAGATAGATGTACTATGTACTAAATACAGGAAGGCATGTCACATTAACAGGTATAATGTATAAGCTAAGCAGACTAGCACATGTAGTTTAACCAGATTGGAAGAATTACAATCTAGACACCATATGCAACATGCAACCACATATCACACTGCCAAGTTAGAGCAAGCACCTGCGATGCTAGTGTAGGGGAAATGTTGTAATCAACTACAGAGCTATGTTCACTATCTTCATCTAGCATTTATGTTTCTTGAGAATCATGTTGGGAGGCTGACGCTGCATTCTTTAAATGAGGAGTAGTCCCCTTGCCTGCCTGCCTCGTCATAAGTGATTGATGAGGGATACACAAGAACATTAGTTTGATGTAAGAACATGGTTAATACACAGATGTACTAGTATGTACCAAAAACAGAAAGGCATGTCATATTCAAAGGTATAATGTGTAAGCTAAGCAGATGCAATTTAACCAAATTGGAAGCAATACAAGCTAGACATCCGGCTGGAGTGGTGAGCATGATCATCTAGGACCTGAGAGCCTGGTGGGAGGCGGGCTGCTTCACCACCATCGCAGCTTTTTAGTTGGCTTCCAGGTGATGCCTATCTTTGCTGGGCTTGTCACTGGCTCGGCCAGTGCCCTGACTAGCTATTTGTTTTCTGGTGCTCACGGGATGGTGGTTCATGTAAAAAAATATCTTTCCTTATCTTAACGACTTCGGCCTTTCAAATACAAGCTAGACACCATATGGAACATGCAACCACATATGACACCGCGAAGTTAAAGCAAGCACCTGGGATGGTGGTTCATTGCGAGCGAGGTCATCAACTCCAGATCTACGTTTACCGTCTCCATCTGCTGACACTGCACCCTTTATAGCACTGTAACGTGTCTTGCCTACCCGCATACGAAGCTGGAGCGACTTCTCTCTTTTATTTTTGGCTTCTCTCATGGCAGCAGAGTCTGAAATACCCTTGCATAAAAACACAATAGTGAGAGTAAGGGTGAAGTGTGTGCAGAACTAGTGCACTGTAAAAGTAGCAGATAGCAGGTGGCTAAAAAATAAATGACAGGAGACATATGATAGCTCTACAACATTGCATGGCAAACAAAATTAGATTCTACTCCGTATGATTTTGTAATATATGAGCACAGGAAATGCAGGTACTCCTCCAGCACACCACCACATGTGGTCATATCTAAGATAGCAGTCGACTGAAAATAAATAGGTCAGTCAATTTTCTTAATGAACCGTCCGATCTATAAGGAACGGGCAGATGGCCTTCGTCTACCTCCCGTCAGTCACTGTTGACGCTTTCTCGAACTGCCAGCGACCACCGGCCCAGACCCCTGCCTCCGCCGCCCCACCCTCCCATCGACCTCATACCACCGCCGTGCTTGGCAGCGCCCCTAGGCCATCCCTTTAATCCCGGCCGACCTCCAGATCGGGCACCAGTAGCTCTAGGCCGCACACGCCCCTAAGATAAACACCAAGGTGCTGCTTCCCCGGCGTAATAGGCGTACTAGCACCTGTTACGCTGGGGAATGCTTCCGTTAATAGGGAATCAACTGGCCAGAAATTGAAATTCAGGGGGGCGACGGACCTCTAGCTAAGGTGAAATAGTATATGAGGAGAAACCTTGTGCATCGCGAGTTACTAGGAACATCTAGTATCAAGAAGAAGCGGTCAACTAGTGTCTTCTATGGGATGAATACCGTGCAAGCAGAGACGTAAGATTTGCACGAATAAGGGAAGAGGAGTACCTTTTTCGGTTGCCGGTGTGGTCACCTCCACATGTCGCGCCGATCTTCTTCTTTTTTACCGGGGAAACCGATGTTCTGGAGGGTGCAGGCTTGGACGAACCCATGGCCAAATTGTTGACTGTGTTGCCGTGGCCGTATGTTGGTGGAGGGGAAGCAGATCCGAGGCGGCGAAGGACGGCGTAGCAGGAACAGCTCCGGTGCGGTGGAGGGTGGCGAAGTTGGAGCGGCAGCGGTGAGGCATAGGACGGTGTGGTTGAACTGGCTCGGGTACAGACGGCTCGGCCTCGGCTTCAACTACTAGCCGTGGAGGGCATTGCGGTTGAGGTTGCGGTGGACGTCAACGTCGGGGTATCGGCTCCTGTGTGATGGAGGAGGGCGATGGTTGATGGGTGGGATGGGGTGGCGGACGGAGGACGCCGGGGTTTCGCGGCTGGTGGAGAGGTAGTTTTGGCGCCCACGGAGTACGAATGGGGAATCGGACGGGTGGGGGGAACCATGTTTCGGTCTGGGACGCGCTTGTTTTTGGCTTTTTTGAACAGAAGATGGGACGCGCTTGTTTGAAATTTGGGGAAAGTACAAACTTTTCCCCCTCTTAAATTTCAGACCTACTGCGGGTCGGGGGTAGGATGGTAATCCCAGGTGTCCCAAATAGTGGGCGGGAGCGATTTCGGCCGTGCGCATGTGTGCTTAGGCGGCCATTGTGTATGAATGTTTTTCGGATGCGGTTGCATGGCGTCTAGATGAAGCTACAAACCTACCCCGGTTTAGACCTTTGGACGTCGGGCCGGTAGGTTTCACGGGTCGGAGTTATTAGAAAAGTAATTTCCTTGTACTACCAAACATTGGTCTCACGCGGTTTCGGGCGAGTAGAGGCTCTTTTGGCGCTTCGTTCGAAATTTTGAAACACAAGCATTCACGTTTAGAGTACTCTTGAACTATGAGGATTGACCTAAATAGACAACATTATATTTGACCTTGTATGTTTGAAAAATCATTAAATTATCCGCTTTTTTTGAAATTTTGACACTTGAAAATCCTATAACTATGATTATTTTGGAATGGAGGAGCTAAATTTGAATCTATTTTGTACACGACTACATATGCTATTATGTACAAAATCAGAGCAAAGATTGGTGCCCCCATAATTTAGGTATGGTTTACAAATGCCATGATATCAAATTCAAATAATTGAATGGATTTCATGTTGAATTCGATTTTTTTAAACCACCTTAAGTTGAATTCAAACGTATGCTAGTTCATAGGTAGCTATTTATAATGTCCATTGTGTAACTTTCGTATGTATAATGTGCTTTACACACACAACATGAACTATACTCACGTTTATATTCGATTGCTAAAGCGATGCATTGTCTGTAGTTCAAAATACTAACTATGTGGATCAATTGTGTCGAATAATAATATAGACATGCTCAAATTCGATAGAATCTAGATGTCTGATGGATCAATGACCGCTCCTTACGCGAATTGCAACTATCATGATCCCATCCTAATATTTGGATACAATTTATATCTTTAATCAATGTGTAGAGCAGTCTTTTACGTGTAGTTTCACTCTCCATCGGTGGTCTCTCACACATGCTCACACAATCTCTCCCGAGGTGTCTTTCTCGCACACATGCTCTAGATATAACCCTCCCTCCCTCTCGTAACCATTTACAATTGTTTCCACTAACCTTTATCACAAGCACTCTTCCTCTCGCAAACATACACACGCACAATCCTCATCGACCCTTTCTATATACATGGACCTGCCTACGTGTCTCATGTACGCACATTATCTTTACGCCTGTCTCTCACGCATTGTCTCACACCTCTCTTCCTAATCGACAAGTATGATTCTAGCAGAGCATCCTGTAGGATGCCTCTTAAAGTTAGGTTGGATGAATAGTAATATCAGAGATAAAGGGGTTACCTTAGTCTGAGAACCTAGGGTTACAAATCCTATCCGGCTTTGTCAGTGGACACAGAGTCCTTCACAATTCTGCTATCTTTGTCTTGTACGACTAGTCATCCATGGGTCTTCCTAAATGCGTCACGGGCCGACCAATGTGGCGCAGGACGGAACCGAACGAAGGGCCTCACCTCGACCCACCGGACCTCACGCGGTGACACACCCTCTGCCCCCACGTCTCATTATCTTCTCACACCCACGCATACCAACACAAACACCACACACACAGAAAATTTCTCCTGGTGCCTCTATTCCCTCCCCCTTGCATATACACACACAAGGGAATGGAATCTCTTGTCGTGACGTCATATTCGTCTCTCTCTCTAGACCACTCTCATTTCTCGTGCTATCTCTCCCACGCCCCCCCCCCCCCGTCGGCCCCTCTATCCATGCCTCTCTCGAATATGTAATACACACACATACCTCTCTAGGCCCCACCAAATGCATCAACTACACATTCACACATGTTACATCACGTACCCCATTGATCTAAAAAGCCCTCTCTTCACGTTTATTTCGCATACAACATTTCTTTTGAATAAAGTGTGGCCAAAAAATTATTTTAGAGTTTCTACATATATACAACATTACAAAGTTATATGGAGGAGTACGAACGCTAATTTGCATTGCATGGTGTCCACAATGATATTTATTCCGCACTGTGAATTTGTATATGTTTATACTATATACAAAGTTAGTCATAATAAAGAGAAACGAAGAGCATCTCTCTCTCCATCGCATACCCCCCTGTATGCCCCTTTCACGTATGCACACAAAACTATCTCCAGGTTCTCTAAAAGTAAGCCCCCAGAAAATTCACGCATGTTTCATCTTTCTCTCGCGATATATGCAATGACGATCATTGTATTTGAAGCGAAAGCACGATACGTACATTGGACTTCAAAATCCACTCATTACGGTCACCATTTACGTTTAGTGGTTATTATACAGTCACGGGCTCACCGTACAACTCTGTATTTGCTCATGACATGACTAGTTGACCAGTTAAACGCTCCACGTGGCACCTCTAGTGTTGCATCACATTATCTCACTACCATCGTGCCCACCTGTCGACTTGTATCTACTCTACATCTACACTCTTATAAAATACATAAAATACACTCTTATAAAAACAGAGTTGGTGATGATGGTGTGCCTGCCATCCTGCAATATAGGCCGTCCGATTTATATCTTACGGATAGGAAAGAAACTATGGCGATTTTGCAAAAAGGTACACACACACCTCTCCACATTTGCAAATAAGGCCTTCCCTCGTTCATACTTTTCTCTCACAAGATAAACAAGTCATACAATCGCATCTTGATGTTACGTGCAACGCACGGGCATCTTGCTAGTAAGAATGAAAACAAACGACAAAAAAATATTTGGACGGTGGTTCGAAGTCATGACCGCGGGCACATCGGACAAGGTGGCCTTGTATTGGTATGCTGAGCCGTCTGTTTTAACACACATGAGCTAGTGTGGTGATTATACACACACGCACGCATGCACACGAACTGCATCCACGCAACACTCACACAAACACATGCACCCACGCATGCACGCAACACTCACACGTACACACGCAGCCATGCACGCATGCAACACTCACACACACGCACGTAACACTCACACGCACACACATGCATGCACACACCAGTACACCACACGACCAACACACACTCTCACGCTCAAGTTCTCAACCTACACGTGCATGCGCACACATCAGGCCCTAACAGACACATACACAACCAGGTGATTCCCGTGCACGGGTTGGAGCCTTGTCGCGCTTGCGTAAATTTGTGTTTATCTGACCGTTTGCCTATGCGAACTGACAGGTGGGACCCACAAGGAACATGGTCAATTTAACTAGTCAACATGGCGCCACACAGACTATTTAGCCGGTCAACAGAGTATAATCCGATGTTGAACTGTGAGCAAGTGACCGTATAATCACCACAAAACATATATAGTGACCGTAATCAGCTTATTCTGAAGTTCGGTGACCATATTACGCTTTTCTCTCTGTAGGCCCTCCAAAACTACATCTCTACACATTCTCACATGTTACATCTAAAAACTATGCAATACAGCACTACAACTACACTCTAACACAATAATCATATGTGTTTTTAGTTTTACTAGATATCATATTGTTACTTATAATTATTCAGTTTGCATACATTAAAATTGCCTTTGAAATGTATGGCCAGTATCATCTACCGCACGGGAAAAATCTCGCCCTTTCCTGTTTAATCAGGTTTGTATCGATGGATCGTGCGAAACAGCAAAACTATAGTACTATACAGTACAAGTGACAGTTCACTGGGCCGTCGTGTCGTCTACTCCTCCGTCGTAAGAGTGGAGCGCTCGCTTTCATAAATCTTCTAGTCCCTTTCGCCGACATGTGGGACATCAAGCTACCGGGTCCACGTGCCATACCGTAATACAATGCAGAGTAGCCGGGGTGAAGCAACCCAGTCATGGCGCCGGCGTAGTAATGAGCAATGAGGTGTCAAATCACAAAGCTGCACCTTTCCCGCAGTTAAGTTGGAGGGACGAAGCAACCATCATTTCACTCATTGTTGAATCCACTTCTCCCTCATCTTCTTCAACTTAACCACGTGTTGCTTCTGCCGTTGTTCTGCCTCATGTGGGACGCGGATCGGCTTGGCAAAGCACTGACACGTGGGACCGCATGTTAGCAAACCGCCAGGACAACGTCCTCCTAAAATAAGAATCCTAATCCTAGACTTACAAAGGGCTACGTAGCTGCTACGTATACTTTCCATCTAATCTATATATGCCCCCCTGATTTTCAGGTGGGGTGGGCCTAATCCTCTCCTTTAATCCAATCAAATAGTCCCACATCACATCAGTTCGTAACTTTACGTAAACCATTACGTGGATGTAGCATTGCTCAAATAAGAAACCTCCCCCGCCATCCGCGCGGCAAAATCACCTCCTTTTTACTAATCTTGATTCTATAATTTTTTAGATCAATATAATTGAGATTTGTATAGATAACACACAGGAGCAAAACCAAGTAGTACGGTTAAGGGCATCCACAATGTGTAGCCAAATGTGAAAATAGCTTTTCGCATCATGGGAACCATTGTGGACGGTGTTGTCAAAGCCAAAAAGATGGAACTGAAGCTCCCTAATTGATTGATTGAAGGAATAGAAAAATGCAACGTCTCTCCTCTTTATCCTATGCTTGGACGCATGTAGTACAGTATAGAGCACATAGTCTACTCCCCTGTCCCTTCTATCACAAATCACAAAGTAGTGAGGCGTCAAATCACAAAAGCATGGACAAAGCAACCATCATTTCACTCTTCGCTGACTCTGCTTCTCCATCGTCTTCTTCAAGAAACCATCTCACCGCACTAGTACTCCTAGTAATACTAGTAAAGGACTTCCTGGATGCAAATAAGGCGGTTGTCTCGGCTTGCAGGCGGCACTTGCGAACGACTTACCGTGGTCTCCCTCAATGGTGTTCTCCGTCGAACGCACTTCGCCAAACCACCAAAAAAAGATATCGTCGACGTCACCGCAATGGGGAAGGAAGTCAAATATAGTTACTACCTCCATTTTTTTGTACACAAGGCCGGTATATCAAAATCACAATTTGCAAAGGGCCACTAACACTAATTGAGGCAAAATTGATGGGGTTAGCAACCAAGGACATTAATATCCCCTGCATGCATGCGGAAGTGAGAAGGTTGTTGCATGGCGCTGCATTAATCAAGCGATGAGGAGTGAGATGGTTAGCTCTTTGGTCTTTGAAGAAAAAATACACATTAATTGACACGTGAAACGAGGATTTGTATCGATTAAATCCCGCAAAGAAAACCCCCGCCTTTCTTTTTAACACTAGTACTCCTAGTACGTACGTACTTATCCTGTTTGGGTCCAGGCCTTGCATTGCCAAACTTCGCCACACATTTTTGCCAAGCTTGCCTAAAGTTTTCAAAATGAGAAGGAGGTACACTTGCGCACGGCTGTCGTGGTCGCACCGCACCCTCACACAGTCGGTCCTGCATGCCGCGGTCACACCGCACCCTCACACAGTCGCTCATGCACGCCGCAAACCCAACCAAGGGAACACATCCTCACTGACACGTGCTGTCGCATGTGAACAAACCAAACTCAGCCATCCTATCGCTGACACATAATTTTCGTTCATAGAGTATGTTTATCCAACCGCATGTTGGGGAGTATCCGTACGGCCCGTGCGGTGGTCCGTTGGGGAAGAAGAAGAGGTGAGGAAGAAGGAAAGAAGGGTTAGGAGACGTAGGATATTCATCCAACCGCCTGAAATGGTAGACTGGCCCAAGTCAGGCGACTTGCATAACAAATATATGTTTTTACACAGCAAAAGATCCATAAAAACAACAACATAAAGAAAAACTATCACTGCTCGCGGAAAGAGACGGCCTCGTCGCCTTTGGCTGCCGGCGCGAACCAGCCGTCGCTGCCGACGTGTGTCTCCGCACCGTGGTTGTCCTCGGCCTCCAGCTACTCGTTCAATCGGAGCGTGCAGGCGCTCTGCATGGACGAGAGCACAGCCCGGTTCAAGTCGAGGACGTCCCGTTCCGCCTGCAAGAGGGCCTCGATGGCAGCGGCATCCACGCGCTCCGTGTCGAGTCAAGCCTCCGCCGCCCGGTTCAAGTCCAGGACGTCCGGTTCCGCTTGCAGGAGGGCGTCGATGAGAGCGGCATCCGCGCGCTCTGCGTCGAGTCGAGCCTCTGCCGCCTGGTTCAAGTCCAGGACGTCCGGTTCCGCCTGCAGGAGGGCCTCGATGGCAGCGGCATCCGCGCTCTCCGCCTCAAGTTGAGCCTCCGCCACCCGGTTCACATCCACAACATCCGGTTCCACCTGTAGGAGAGCCTCGATGGCAGCGGCATGCGCGCGCTCCGCGTCGAGTTGAGCCTCTGCCTCCCGGTCCTCCTTTAGTATCGTCATGTTGAACTGCTGGTCCGCCTGCACCATGGGGGACTCGGACGCCGGCACGAAGTCGACATCCATCGTCTCATACCCATCGGGGACCTTCTGCGCCGCGACCTCCGCCATGAACATTGGATCGGCTTCCTCCTCCTCGTAGCTTGGCTCCAGAGAACTCGGGGATTGGCCCGCCGCAAAGCGAGCTTGGGAACGGAGGTCTGTGGCACCGACAGCCGCCGCGATTTCTACGCGGCGCTTCGGCGTCAGCATCTTGTAGTAAGTGATCTTGCGGTGCACCATGGCTTTCCGGTGAACTAGGGGACGCTTGATGCGGGCTAGGGGATCGAAAGGTGGGGGAATGGGCTGGAGATTTGGTGTGGTTTTAGGGCAGTGGCTGGCGTAGGCCGAGCAGCGAAGGTTCTAGTGTGAATAGTGGTTCCAGTGATGACCGGTCAATCGGTTTTGACTGTACATCGCTCTTGTCGCGTTCGCGTTGCAGCCCAGCACGCTGGACCCTCCATGTCGCTCACCGAATGGAACGCGCTTCGTCTTGCGTTTTCGCTCGCTTGTGGGACCGCAGTTGAGAGCAAACCGACGTCCCTCCCCCTCCCCCGCCCGCGTCATTTATTATACCACCACTCCCTCTATTTTATGCGGCGTAAATAAAAACAGAGGGAGTATACTACGGATGAGGATCCCCTGATGTGGCCGAACCCACTGAGTAACTGACATGCGGGGCCTAGCAAGCATGGGGTCCGCCAGTAAGTGACCGAAAGGGAGGGTAAGGCAGGGATACCTACGTCAGAGGATCCACTTCCACTATACTACTTTGACCAAATGTTAGAGTAATAATATATGACATGCAACTTACACAAATGTTAGAGTAATAATATATGACATGCAACTTACACAAAGCATACAGGGTCTAATGCGTTTTTCGAGGCTAACGTTGACCAAATGTTAGAGTAATAATATATGACATGCAACTTACACAAAGCATACAGTCAAATTCGTATGTGAAAGGAGTTTCCAATGATATAATTTTCACATTATACATCTCATGTACTATTAATCTTGTCAATAGTCAAATTGGAAACCATCTCGAGTACAAATCTAGGAGTACGCACGAATCTAACAATATTGATTGGGCGTTGTTGAATGTTGATACCTTTTTTTATCAAAGTAGAGATACTTTGACTACACATAAAACTTATATGTAAACTAGAAAGGATAGGAGGGAGTATATTGTACGTTCAAAAACAAAACGAACATTGAATACCCTTTATATATGATTTGCGGATGCTATGATCACCGGTTCAAAATTTTGAATCCGCCTTAGGTATCACGTGCCCCCACTCGTTCCCTCTCGATTTCATCTCGGGGTCCGGAGATCTATTGAAAGAGGACTAGGGTGGGTACATGCGAATGATACTCGGCGGAATGTTCAAATGAGGCATGCGGGAGGATGGACTCGACTGGAGGGCGACATGATCGATGGAGAAGAGCGTTGGAGAGGAATGAGAAATAAGCAAACGCCACATGATTATACTTGAACGGCTCAAATAAACAATAAGTTGTCTCGCTTGGCCTACATAGTGAAAGGCCTAATGCGCAACGCGGAGCACTGATGCTCGAATATGGCCGGGAAAACAGGGAAACCGACATGTGGGGCACACCCGTCGGGACGACGTAGCGCAGACTAGTCCAATGGAGGAGCTGGCCCACGACCTCCTCGCCACCGACAACCATTCATGTGGGTCGTTGGGGCCAACAACGGGGCGCAGCTCCAGCACCGCCTCTGGACACGGCGACCGCGGTGAGCGACACGCTCATATCGTAGCTAGACACGGTCGGTTTCAGTGTGCCGAGGGTGGCGTTAGTGCTGTGGCACGACCAACGGTATGTTTGGTTTGTGCCCAAGGTTGCCCCATCAAAGCATTGGGTAGCCAAAATTTTGGTTCAGGTATTGGTCGCCCATGATTTGGCCGACATTGGCAAGAAAAATGAACTAGAGTTGGCTAGAGTTCATTGGCATGCCAAAGAAATGGCAACCATCCAAACAAAGACCAATCTTTGGGTCATGACCAAAATTTTGGTTGAGGTATTGGTTGCCCATGATTTGGCTGACATTGGCAAGAAAAATGAACTAGAGTTGGCTAGAGTTCATTGGCATGCCAAAAAAATGGCAACCATCCAAACAAAGACCAATCTTTGGGTCATGACTAAAATTTTGGTAAGGTGCACTTTGGCCACAATCCAAACACACCCCAACACCCGGCTCGTCGAGGATGCACGGGGCACCGCGACGCATCCGCGGAGTGGTGTAGCGCGGACAACTGCATCCTATGGACCTGAGACCATGCCGGGTCGTCTTGCTTTTTCAATGACATGTGGGGATCGCATGTGAGCAAAGGGCATCTCCAACATTGCCACGACCGCAGTTGACTACCCTGGCACACCAAAACCCTCGTCCCTCATGCCGTCGCGCGGTGCGTTCCCAGCCGGCGCCTGCTACCCGCATTCATGCCGTCCGTTCGTATGTCGTCGTTAAGAGGCTCGGTGCCCGAGGAACCAACTCCGGCAACTTAATGACACACCCGGACGCTTGGCCTCACCAGAATGCGCTACTTAAAGCGGCAACGCCCAGCTAACCTCCACACCATAGCGCATCGTCCTCCTACCTGGCACCACATCCTCCATGACCGCAAGTGCAAACGCTCTGCGGGAGAGCTTGTCTTCGGGGATGAAGCTCGAGGTCGCCGCCCTCACTCAAGTCGCCTCTCGCGACGCAATAGCGGCGTAGCCGGAAGCGGACGCGACCGCACAAGCGGTGGCCACGCTGGCGGCCGACGATGGCAGCACCATCAGCCACGCGTCCTACTTGCCGCCGTCCAACATCCAGCACCGCCGAGGTCAGGGACTCCTCCGAGGATGAGTAGGGCATGGGAGGCGGCAGGGCATGGTGTGCCAACTGGCCGGTCCGTATCCCGTGTTCTACTCTTCCTCGCCGGAGACCGCACCTTCACTTCACGGGTCTTGAACCCCGCCCCCATACATAGAGATAGTAGATGGAGGACGTCGGTCGCCGCCGTAGAATAAGTTTAGGGTCGGGTTTCTTTTATTTTTCTGTCCTATAAAAGTTCGAAATGTAATGAAAATCTGCCATGTTTGCATTAATCTCGGCCGGTGTATATGAACTTTCACAATAATATACATATTGTAGGAGTACTAGCAAGATGCCCGTGCGTTGCACGGAAGATCAAGATCTTGTGGGAGAAAAGGATGAATGAGGGAAAGCCTTATCTGCAAATGTGGAGAGGAGTGCGGGTAAATTGTCATAGTTTCCTTCATATCCGTTAGATATAGATCGGATGGCCTATATTGCAAGATGACAGGCACACCATCATCACCAACTCTGCTTTTTATTGAACCGAGACAAATCTAACATGCGAAGTGAAATAAACACATAGGGTCTATACATACACAAATTATCTTAGGCACTCCAATAGTACGTCCACTACACATTCACGCATTTCACATCTTTCTACATGTACGGGAACCTACGAAAGGGTTAACGTAAATTGCCTCTCTCTCTCCTCCCCTTATTTTCATGGTGGTGGGCCCCTCCCTCCCCCAATCTACAATCAACAGCTCACATGTTTCACATTATGTTAATTACGTAACTAGGATTACGTAGGTGTAGCATTACTCATCCTAAAAACCCCAACTAAGCCAACCTCCCAGCATATCGCGCGGGAAAAGACCCGGCCGCGCCGTTTTAGTCGGGATTACCGGATTACTAGTAGTAGTATCGATGGATCGCGCGAAGCAACAATTTTTTTTGAGGGGGCGAAGCACCTAGTTTAAAAGGAAAAAAGGCGGTACACTCACAGCACTCCTGTCGTGGTCGCATTGCACCCCACACACGTTCGGTCCTGCACACGGCTCACGCAAACGGAACACGCTTCGGCTTGCCTCTTCACTGACACGTGGGACTGCACTTGGAGAAACCGACCATGCGCCAAACTCCCCCCACCCACCGCGCGAAAATCCTCCCCCCCCCCCACACCCAAAAATTCCCCCCAATCCGATTCAACCGCCCTTCGGCCAACTAGCCAATAATATTCCCCAAACCCCCCTCCCCCTGTCCCCCTCCACTCCATTCGCTCCGCCAAAGCCGCCCTCCCCGCCACGCCGATACGTCGGCGCCGCGGTTCGGCGATCCTCTAGCTCCCACAGTACGCTCTCATAGACTGTTGTCCTCTAGCCGCGCCGCCACCTCTGGCTACGTTCTTGTGGAGGCGCACGGCGGTCAGTGCCGCCATTGCTGGCGACGTTCGTGTGGAGACGCACGATGGTCAGCTTCTCCCACGGTACGCGCATTCTAGACTGAGGCCCCGTTCATGTCGGTGTAGCACTGAATGTTAGCTGATAGACGCTGTTAATCTCACTGTTTGCCGGAGTAGTTTACTGTCAATATGCTCTGCTTAAGAAGCTTCCTTGCCTTGTTCTGCACTCAATCTGCTTAGCTAAGATGGCATGCCAAGGCCGATTAGTTGCTAAAATATCATGTCATATATTTATTGTGACGTAGACTGCCATGGTCTAGTAGCCAATCTGTTAGGTGAAATAGCTCTACACCGTTTTATACTCGATCTTTGTTGCTGCGATGGCCTTCGATAGTTCGATGGCTGTGTGCTCGGCCTCTTTAACTGCTGAAACAGCCTACCATAACTTGGCACTCAAATATGTTTGCTGAATTAGCTTTACATATATTTCGTTACTTAGATCTGCTCGTCCAAATATCTTGCCATAGCTTTAGACATCGACCTAGGTATTTTTTTCTGGACTTCATAAAAAAGCATATATGTTTTTCTTGTAATATCTAGTAGAAGAACTAATTTGTATGTTTAACAGATGGACAGGACTTGGATAACTTCTGCTCGAAGATTCTCCGCTGCATATGTCGAGGGGGTTGAAAACTTCATGAACTTTATCAGAGCTGAGTACGGTGGTCCGAAATCAGATGTGCTCTGCCCGTGTAGCAGTTGTATGAATTCAGTTACAAGACCCCAGTCAACTGTGCAAAATCATCTACACTTGTATGGGATGTCGGTCACATATACTAGGTGGGTTCATCATGGTGAAGCTGTGAACGTCAATGTTATTGACTACGTGGAAGCAGCAGATCACCATCTTGATCTGCCTGATGCTCAGGTGGAAGAGGAGGAGGAGGTGGTGGTGGCGGAGCCAGTGAGTTTGACCAACATTGAAACAATGCTACGAAATGCTCGTGCATTCCATGAACTTTCACCTGCAGAAGAAAAACGATGGGCCCGCATGTTGGAACAATGCAACGTTGCTGTCACCCCAGGAAATAAGATGTCAGTATTCTCAGCTATGGTCACCTTTCTTCAGGTGAAGACATCTGAGCGGATGACCAACAAATCATTAGATGCGATGTTGGCTGCTTTCCGCAAATCTTTCCCAGATGCGTCTGAGCTGCCACACACCTACAGTAAAATGAAGAATTTCCTTCGTGCAGTTGGAATTGGATATGATATGATCCGTGTTTGTAAGAATAATTGTGTTCTGTTCCCGAAGGATTATGCCAACTTAAGTGAATGCCTGAAATGCAAATCATCAAGATGGAAAGATGGTGATGCTATGAAGAGGATTCCTCATAATGTTCTGAGACACTTTCCAATTACACCAAGATTGCAGAGGTTGTTTCATGATGCTGAAACAAGAGAGGATGTACTGTGGCATTCTAGAAACCAGGAGTACAAAGATCAGAATGTAATGAGCCATCCATCTCATGGTAGTGAGTGGAAAAGCTTGAATGATAAACACAAAGAGTTTGCTACTGACCCGAGAAACATTAGACTTGGCTTAGCTTCAGATGGATTTAACCCATTTGGCCACCAGAGCACCACATATAGCATGTGGTCAGTGCTTGTTATCCCTTACAACATGCCTCCAAATGTCTGCACCAAAGAATCAAACTACATGATGGCCTTGCTCATCCCAGGTCCAAAGAGTCCTGGAAAGGATTTTGATTTGTTCATGGAGCCTCTTGTGGAGGAACTTCAACAACTATGGGAGGGTGTTCTCACTCGAGACCTATATAGCAGCCCACCAGCTGATTTCTTTCTGCGTGTTGTT
This sequence comes from Triticum urartu, assembly GCF_056163025.1. Lineage (NCBI taxonomy): Eukaryota > Viridiplantae > Streptophyta > Magnoliopsida > Poales > Poaceae > Triticum > Triticum urartu. The sequence continues at coordinate 503,174,248 of NC_141879.1, forward strand.
ATAATTTGGTGCATCCATGATTATCTGGCTTTGGGCACTATGTCAGGGCGAACGACACATGGTTACAATGCATGTGTTCACTGTGACAGGAATCCGCTGTCATACGCAATACTTAGCAAGATCTGTTACATTGGACACCGCCGTTTCCTTGCCAAGGACAAGCCGCATCCTAGAAAATACCGAAGACATGTGTTCAATGCAAAGCATGAAAACCGTGATGCGCCAAAGAGGCTCACCGCCGATGAGTTGCAAGTGGAATTAGAGAAGGCCATGCATATTACACCAGGAAACCATCTTGGTAATGGTAGCGGGAAAAGGAAGTGTGGCAGGGTAGAAGAAAGATTATTGTTTACCCGCAGGTCCACTTTGTGGGACTTGGAGTATTGGAAAGATTTGGATCTGCGGCATAATCTCGATGTGATGCACATCGAGAAAAATATATGTGACAGCATTATCGGCACACTTCTTAATATTGAAGGCAAGACGAAAGATACCTTAAAATCTAGGATTGATTTGACACACCTGCGTATCAGAAAGGATTTGCAGGTGCAAGATGAAGGTAAACCACGGGATATGGCACCAGCTGTGTATGTCTTGGACAAGGTAAAAAGAAAAGAATTCTGCGAGGTCCTGTCACGTGTGAGATTCCCATATGGATTTGCTTCCAATCCTGAAAGGAGAGTCAGTGCAGATGGAAACAAGGTACAAGGGTTGAAAACTTATGACTGCCACGTCCTACTTCAAAGGGTTTTACCTGTTATCCTTAGAGGATTGGGCCGCCCTGACTTATACAGAGCAGTTGCAGAGTTGGGACAATTCTTCAGGGAAATCTGCAGTAGGAATATCAGGATAGATACTTTGGAGCGTCTTAGAGACAAGATACCAACTATCCTATGCGACCTTGAGAAGATATATCCTCCATCCTTATTTGATGTGATGGTGCATTTGGCTGTTCATCTACCTGATGAGGCACTACTTAGAGGTCCAGTACAGTATGGCTGGATGTACCCTATTGAAAGGTGGCTAGGCACTTTCAAGGGCTATGTTAGGAACAGAGCTAGACCCGAGGGTTCCATTGCAGAGGTCTACATTGCTACAGAAGCGTTGACATTCTGCTCAAAATACATTGAAACAGCTGATCAGCTTAGCAAAGAGGTGGGTGAAGACAATCCCGGGCTCAATGTTTTTGATTATTCTGTTTGAGTTACAAGGAAGAGTCGACAAGAGGACAAACCTAAAGATTTGGACAAAATGGTTTGGTATGTGTTGAATAACTGTCCTGAGATACTACCTTATATCAAGTAAGTGCATTACTGCAGCTTATACATCGTAATCTACTAAACTTGCAGCACATTCTTATATATTTAGATGTTTGACGCGATCACTATGTTGTGCAGCATCTACAAAGAGGAGTTACTGCCGCAAAATCCAAGAAACATTGACAAACTAATTATGGCAGGATTTTCGAAATGGTTCAAGAACCATGTAAGTTTTTGAAGTGCACTATTAGTTTTTTTAATATATTGAGTACATAAGATGATCAGCTTGTCTATTTTCTAACCATAGGTTAAGAAGATGCGGGAGGATGGGCAGGCAGTTGATGATGCCCTTTACTCACTAGCAATGGGTCCTGATACTCGGATAAGACATTATGAATCTTGCGTTGTTGGAGATGTGCGCTACAACACCCTTGCACAAGACGAAGGCAGGAAGACACAAAACAGTGCCATCATGAGCACGGATACATATGACAAAGAGACAACTAAAATGTATGCTAACATAATAGACATTGTTCAGTTGCAGTATATCTTCAGTTTCGAGGATCATCGGTGTGTGGTTCTGTTGTGATGTCATTGGTATAACCTGTTTTCCAGGATCGCAAAACCCAGAGCTGATGATTATTTCAAATCCATCAATGTCAAGGCGGCGTACCAGACCAACGAGCCTTTTATTTTGGCAAATCAAGCAACACAGATATTTTTCTTGGAATACACATTTGCATGTAGCGATGACTGGAGAGTATTGCAAAGGTTTGAGCAGAGGAATTCGTTTAATGAAGTTGCACAACAAGATGATGCTTACACTACTCCTGATGTACAAGATAACACAAATGTTCCTAATATCTTTGAGAACCATCACGTCAATGATGCCGGCGAAAAGATTGCCTGTCGTGTTGTGGACATACAAGAGTTGATCAAGAAGAAGCCAACGTTCGAGGACGTTGAGGACGAAGAAGAAGATGACACCGTGGGGAATTACGATTCAGACTGATACACATGGCGAAGATGTTGATGCTGCTGCTGTGGATGATGATTACATTGCTTTTGTCGTATTTGCCTGTCAGAAGACGTTTTTTATCTACTATGTGAAATTGTGTTTGCTATGACAACTGAAACCTGATGAACATGTTGTTTAGTATTTTGCTGTGAGAACATCACTTGTTATGTATGCTGATTTGTGTTTGGTGATTGTATGACAACTAAAACATGATGACATTGTTGTTTAGTTGTACTCATATTTGGCTGTGAAACTTGAATTTGATGACATAGTTTGCTGTTGGACTGCAATTTGCTCGACGTCTTCGAATGAGAACAAAGCTGACCCGACAGGGCCTCTACTATTTATTTATTTATATGAGCAAAAGGGGATGCCCCCTGATTTCCGTTAATATAAATCATTAGATGTTCACAACACTACGCCCAGCCTGCTACACAGGTTTCATTCATTACTAGTTTCAACAAAGTGCTCATGTCGTAGCCACTGAATACATCACGAGTGCTACATACACTGCAAATAAAGAGACAATCATCCTACAGAGCACATCGATTTTGCCCATTATCTTCACAAGATCTTTCATCTCCTCATTGCTGTCAAGGCCGTTCAGCAACTGTTGCTTGGCCATGATCAGAGGAATTGCATCTTTAACCTTCTGCTCTGCATCTTCCTCTTCTGCCGTTCCTTCAGTTACTTGTCCAACACCCCAACCTGCTGGTATTGGGATTCCTCGGCTAACCAAATAATCAGCGTAGTTGCATTCCCCCACATCAGCAACTTCCCAAAAATACAAATCACACGAATCTTCCCTTTTTTGCATGAATCAAATTGGAAGATCATCAACCAAACTATTCAAAAAATCAGCAACTGAAAGCAGCAGAACAACACTTAAACATATTATTAACCCATGATTCGGTCATTTGTAGAAGACTCGGCCAGGGTTGCGGATTGTGGTTGAGACGCGACGGATGACTCTGCATGATTTGCAGCAGTGGCACCACACCAACGACAGCGGGTTGCGATGAGCAATCGGCTACGGTGCGCGTGCCGGCGAGGGTGTGATGAGACCCACAAGCGATGGTACGGGTGGCGACTTGGCGCATATCTGGTTGTTGCCTACTGAAGAGCAGGTGGACGAGCAGCCAGCGGACATGGTTGCTGCGGCCAGAGCTTCTGATGCTAGGCAGAGTAAGTAGAGAAGAGGAGAAGAGAATGTTGGATATGTTAGTTTCATTACTTGCAGAGTAGCATAGCACCATATATAGTCATAGTCTAGGTTTGGATTCGAACCAGCTACAGGAGCACGTCTTTCTTTTTTCTAAAACTCGGCAACGTCTCTTTACTGGTACACTAGCTTGTTCTGTACGCCTTCCCAAGTCTTTGATTTTCTTTCTATATATATAAAAAAGTATGCTACTTGGTGTCTGCTTAGTCAACAAACGATTGTGCCAACCTTGACCGTTGGATTGACATTCAACGTCTGTCGCGTTTCTTCAGTCTCTTCTTCCTCGAGCCGCCAAAGCCAAACCAGCGCCAGCGGGACCGCCTGCTCCCGCCTCCCACGGCTGGCTGTGATCTTCCCCGGCTCCTGTTCGTTCCCGTCCGAGGCCTCACCATCGTCCTCCGCCTTGGTTCGCTCGCTGCGGCACCGCCCTCCGGTGTTGTCAACATGGTCAACAACCGAGAGGAATAAGGAGATGACTGTACATGGTGAGGATGACAGTAGGGACCCAGCAGCACGCGCAGTAATTTTGTTTTTTTGGGACGGAGAAGGGTATCAACTGGGTTGTGCGGGACCCGTGGCCCTTCTAGACCAGGCTTTTATTTCATATGTTTAGCACATGACCAGCCCAGTTTGTTTTTTCCTTTCGGAAAATGGCTAGCCAGCTATTTTGTTTTTTGCAGAATAACCAACATAGGCCTACTTGCTTTTCTACGCCCTGCTGGGCCGGAAATCTTTCAAGACGAGGAGGGATGCATTTTGCCCAGAAAATGGGCTATAAGTAATAAGAAATGGGCTATAAGTAATAATAAATGGGCTGTAAAATGAAAAAATACAGCAAATAGGCAATTAGTTCCAAAATATTGTTTTCTTTCGGATTTTGATATTTTAAATTTCATTATTTTTGTGCGGGTAAAATTTCATTGAATTTAAATTAAGGTATATTTAGATTTAAAATTAATTTGAATCTAGCTAGAAATTTCAGGCTGTATGTTGTTTGGGACAGATTTGGAGGCTGACTTGTGGGTCTACTAGGTTGACGTGTACTTTGGCTTTGTCAACTTAGTCCACAAACGATTCTAGCAGCAATGACCGTTGGATGTTAATCCAACGGCCGTGCTGCTTATACAATATCTGATCTTCTTGCTCCAGCCGCCCAAACCAGCTCTTGTGGGACTGCCTGCTCCCGCCTCCCGTGGCCGGCTGTGCTGCCGCACAGGCCGCATCGCCCCACCCTACTTCATTGCTGGCTAGGCCATTCCTCTACTCACCCACACCTCCTATTATTTTCCGGCGACGGCAGCCGGACCAGTAAACCCTCGTACTCCCCACCGCGTGGGCAACCATTGCCGAGCCTTCCCCGGCTCTGTGTCGTTCCCTTCCTAGGCCTCGCCGTCGTCCACCGCCATGGTGCTCTCGGCGCGGCCTGGTCAACGTGGTCAACGAACGACATCCATCGGTCGTGGACTATATGCGCAAAATAATGATTCCTCCACCTGACAGCTGGGACCCACTGAAAGGGCCTCTGTACTTCGCGAAAAAATGTTCCCCCCGCTAACATGTTTGACCCACCAGCTATATCTTCGCACGCAAGGAAGTGCCTCCTTATTACGCACAAAAAAATGAATACCCCCCTGCTAGCTGGGACCCACCATTGTGGGAGGATGACTTGTGGGCCTACTAAGTTGACGGGGACGAAGGGCTTTGTCAACTTAGTCAATATGAATGATTCTAGCTCCAGTGACCGTATGATGTCCATCCAACGGCCGTAGTGCTTCTTCAACCTCTGGTCTTCTTGCTCCAGCTGCCCAAAGCAGTGCCGGTCGTGCCGCATGCTCCTGCCTCCCGTGGCCGGCTATGCTGCCGCGGAGGCCTCACCGCCCCCTACTATTCCCACCATTGGCCAGGCCCTGCGGCGACACCAGCCTCACACTGCAGCCGAACCAGTGAACCCTCGTACTCCTCTCCGCGCGGGCTTCCACTACCACGTCTTCCCCGGCTCCACGTCATCCTCTTCCTAGGCCTCGTCGTCGTCCACCGCCGTGGTGCTCTCCGCGCGGCATGGTCAACATGGTTAAGGAACGATTTCCATCGGAAGAGTACTGTACGTGGAGAGGCTGACAGCTGGGTCCATGGCCACAGCCTGTTTTTTTGTGATTTGCCAAGTAAGTCGCTTTGTCAAGCATGTTAGGCTGCAAATCTTTCAAGACGAGGAGAGCTCTCATTCGGCCGGCCGAGAAAATGGCCCATCAGTAATGAGAAATGGGATGTACATTTTTAAAACACATCAAACCGGTAATTAGTTTCAAATATCTTTTTTTTCATTTCAAGATTTTAAATTACATTAATTTTTATGCATGGAGAATTTGTTGGATTTTATATTGATATATATTTATTTTTAAAATCAGTTTGAATGTGAGTCGAAATTTCGGGATTAAAAACAGTTCGGACCGCACCGAAATATGCAAAATTTCGTATAATTTTTTAACCATGGCCACAATATGGGTTGTAATGCTAACAAAAAGAATATGGGCTCCAAAAAAACCTTCAGAATTAGCAAATGGGTGTAAATTATTAGAAATAATGGCAGATGGGCTGTATGCTGTTTTCCATAGATTTGAGGCTTTCCTAAAAAAAGGTTGACGCACAAGCATTGACTGTTGGATGTCCATCGAACGGCCGTCATGCTTCTTCAATCTCTGCTCTTCCTGCTCCAGCCGCTCAAACAAGCGCCGGCGGGACTGCCTGCTCCCTCCTCCCCGTGGCCGGCTGTGCTGCCGCGCAGGCCTCACTGCCCCACCATACTCCCATCGCTGGCCTAGCCATCCCTCTACTCACCCACACCCGCTGTTATTCTCCGGCGACGACAGACGAACCAGTAAACCCTCGTACAGTCGTACCCCCCTCTGTGTGGGAAACAACTACCGAGTCTTCCCTGCCTCTGTGTTGTTCCCTTCCTAGGCCTCGTCGTCGTCCACCGCCCTGGTGCTCTCGGCGCGGCCTGGTCAACATGGTCAACGACCGACATGCATCTGAAGTGGACTATACGTGGAGAGGCCGACAGCTGGGTCCACGGCCGCACGCAAGGAAATGCCTCCTTATTACGTGCAAAATAATGATTCCTCCACCTAACATCAGGGACCCACCGAAAGGGCCTCTGTATTTCGCAAAAAAAACGTTACCGCCGCTGATAGCTCGGACCCACCAGCTATATCTTCGCACGCAAGGAAGTGCCTCCTTGTTACGCACAAAAAAATGAATACTCCTCCTGTTAGCTGGGACCCAGTATAGTGGCAGGCTGACTTGTGGGCCTACTAAGTTGACGGGGACAGAGGGTGTTGTCAACTTAGTCAATATGCACGATTCTAGCTCCAGTGACCGTACGATGTCCATCCAACGGCCGTAGTGCTTCTTCAACATCTGGTCTTCTTGCTCCAGCCGCCGAAACTAGCGTCGGTTGTGCCTCGTGCTCTTGCCTCCCGTGGCCGGATGCGATGCGACGGAGGCCTCACCGCCCCCTACTACTCCCACCGCTGGCCAGGCCATCCCTCTACTCACCCACACCCCCTGTTATTCTGCGGTGACGGCAGCCTCACACCGCAGCGAACCAGTGAACCCTCGTACTCCTCTACGCGTGGGAATCCACTGCCGCGTCTTCCCCGGCTCCGCGTCGTCCCCTTCCTAGGCCTCGCCGTCATCCACCGCCCTGGTGCTCTCGGTGCGGCGTGGACAACATGGTCAAGGAACGGCTTCCATCGGACATGGACTGTACGTGGAGAGGCTGACAGCTGGGTCCACGGCCGCAGCAAGGAAGTGCCTCCTTATTACGTGCAAGATAATTATTCCTCCACCTGACAGCGGGGACCCACCGGACGGGCCACCATATTTCGCAAAAAAAATATTTGCCCCTGACTGCTGGGACCCACCAGCTACATCTTCGCACACAACGAAGTGCGTCCGGGCAAAAAAACGATTCGCCCCCCTGACTGCTGGGACCCACCAGCTACATCTTCGCAGGCAAGGAAGTGCCTCACAGTCGGGACCCACCTGGTCGAAGCGTACGTAGCGTTGTCATTTTGGTCGCGAACGTGTACGTACATATATACTGGTGGATGTAGAGGCACGCACGTGTCATAGTAGAGGCGCGTACATGTCGTAGTAGAGGCGTGCATGTAGCATGTACACGTACGTACAGCGGCCAGGGTGCAAGAAAGAAAATACGGCCATGTATGTGTACATACGGGCGGGGTCTCGAACGCCTACTCGCGCATACGTACGGCCAGGGCTCGTATACATGGCTGGGTCAAAACGGAGAAACAGCGTCGTCGTCGTGTTCATGGGGAGGCAACGAAATGCGTCGTGTTCATGGGGAGGCAACGGAATGCGTCGTGTTCATCGGGAGGCAACGGAACGTGTGTGAGCCAACCGGCTGGGTCGGAACAGAATGTGTGGTCGTGTTCATCGGGAGGGCTTGGATGGAACAAGCGATGGAAACGAGGCCTGGCGTACCGCACAATGGAGGAAACGGATCTCCTACGTTCGGAATGGGGTCCTGTTGATCGGGAGGGGTCTGGCGTACCGCAAAACGGAGGAAACGGACCTCCTACGGTCGAAACGGGGGTCCTGTTGATCGGGAGGGGTGTGGCGTACCGCAAAACAGAGTCATGTTCATCCAGAGGCAACGCCACCGCTCACTGTTCATCCAACCCCCCCCCCCCCCCGGAACGCTCACTGCTCATCCCAGAGGCAGCATCGATCGGCTTCAGTTAGCAGCAGTAGCAAAGAAATCGCTCGATCGGGTTCAGTTAACAGCCATCGATCGATCGCTCGGGTTCAGTAACGCATAGCCTGCAGTGCAATCGCTCGGGTTCAGTTAGAGCCCAACGCCTCGCTCGGGTTCAGTTAGAGCCAACGCCTCGCACACACGCGCGTACGTGTACGAGAGAAACGTGCATCGCTCGGCCCCCGACCTCCCACCATAACCGGGAACTCCCCGAAATTTTCCTCGCCCTCGCTTCTACCACGGTTTTTTCCTTCATGGACGGCCCAAAGAATGTCATGCAGCTACGTCTCCGGCCCGCCCAGGATGAAAAGCCCATTTTCTGTCATGATTTTTTATCATAGAAGTAGGAGCCCACCACATCTATGATGATACCGGGTTTTGTCACAATTATCGTCATAGAAGTGTCATATGTATGACAGAAAAAAACTCGTTCGGCCCAAAATGTCACGGATATGTCTTTTTTGTAGTGATGTATATAACAGAGGGGGAGGAGGAGGCCGGCCCAAGGGGGCGCGCCATGGGGGGGAGTCCCACTAGGACTCCGTTCCTGGTAGGATTCGGCCCCCCTTTCCTTCCAACGTAGAGGGGGAAAGGGGAAGGAAGAGAGAGGGAGAAGGAAAGAGGGGGGTCGCCCCCCCTCCCCTTGTCCAATTCAGATTGGGGCAAGGGGGTGCGCACCTCCTCCCGTGGCCTGCCTCCTCTCCTCCACTAAGGCCCAATAGGCCCATTAACTTTCCCGAGGGGTTCCGATAGCCTCCCGGTACTCCAAAAAATCCCCGATCTTCTTCGGAACCATTCCGGTGTCTGTATATAGCCTTCCATTATATCAATCTTTACATCTCGACCATTTCGAGACTCCTCGTCATGTCCGTGATCTCATTAGGGACTCCAAACAAACTTCGGTCACCAAAACACATAACTCATAATATAAATTGTCATCGAACGTTAAGCGTGCGGACCCTACGGGTTCGAGAACTATGTAGACATGACCGAGACACATCTTCGGTCAATAACCAATAGCGGTACCTAGATGCTCATATTGGCTCCTACATATTCTACGAAGATCTTTATCGGTCAAACCGCATAACAACATACGGCATTCCCTTTGTCATCGGTATGTTACTTGCCCGAGATTCGATCATCGGTATCATCATACCTAGTTCAATCTCGTTACCGGCAAGTCTCTTTACTCGTTCTATAATGCATCATCTCATAACTAACTCATTAGTTACATTGCTTGCAAGGCTTATAGTGATGTGCATTAACGAGAGGGCCCAGAGATACCTCTCCGATACACGGAGTGACAAATCCTAATCTTGATCTATGCCAACTCTACAAACACCTTCGGAGACACGTGTAGAGCATCTTTATAATCACCCAGTTACGTTGTGACGTTTGATAGCACACAAAGTGTTCCTCTGGTATTCAGGAGATGCATAATCTCATAGTCAGAGGAATATGTATAAGTCATGAAGAAATCAATAGCAATAAAACTAAACGATCATAATGCTAAGCTAACGGATGGGTCTTGTCCATCACATCATTCTCTAATGATGTGATCTCGTTCATCAAATGACAAGACATGTCTATGGTCAGGAAACTTAACCATCTTTGATTAACAAGCTAGTCAAGTAGAGGCATACTAGGGACACTCTGTTTGTCTATGTATTCACGCATGTACTAAGTTTCCGGTTAATACAATTCTAGCATGAATAATAAACATTTATCATGATATAAGGAAATATAAATAACAACTTTATTATTGCCTCTAGGGCATATTTCCTTCAGTCTCCCACTCGCACTAGAGTCAATAATCTAGATTACATAGTAATGATTCTAACACCCATGGAGTCTTGGTGTTGATCATGTTTTGCTTGTGGAAGAGGCTTAGTCAACGGGACTGCAACATTCAGATCCGTATGTATTTTGCAAATCTCTATGTCTCCCTCCTTGACTTGATCGCGGATGGAATTGAAGCGTCTCTTGATGTGTTTGGTTCTCTTGTGAATTCTGGATTCCTTTGCCAAGGCAATTGCTCCAGTATTGTCACAAAAGATTTTCATTGGACCCGATGCACTAGGTATTACACCTAGATCGGATATGAACTCCTTCATCCAGACTCCTTCATTTGTTGCTTCCGAATCAGCTATGTACTCTGCTTCACAGATAGATCCCACCACGACGCTCTGCTTGGAACTGCGCCAACTGACAGCTCTACCATTCAATATAAATACGTATTCGGTTTGTGACTTAGAGTCATCCGGATTAGTGTCGAAGCTTCAATCAACGTAACCATTTACGACAAGCTCTTTGTCACCTCCATAAACGAGAAACATATCCTTAGTCCTTTTCAGGTGTTTCAGGATGTTCTTGACCGCTGTCGGTGTAAAAACCGGCGGATCTCGGGTAGGGGGTCCCGAACTGTGCGTCTAAGGCGGATGGTAATAGGAGGCAGGGGACACGATGTTTACCCAGGTTCGGGCCCTCTTAATGGAGGTAATACCCTACGTCCTGCTTGATTGTTCTTGATGATATGAGTATTACAAGAGTTGATCTACCACGAGATCGTAGAGGCTAAACCCTAGAAGCTAGCCTATGGTATGATTGTATGTTGTCCTATGGACTAAACCCTTCGGTTTATATAGACACCGGAGGGGGCTAGGGTTACACAAGGTCGGTTACAAGGGAGGATATATACATATCCATATTGCCTAGCTTGCCTTCCACGCCAAGGAGAGTCCCATCCGGACACGAGACGAAGTATTCAATCTTGTATCTTCATAGTCCAACAGTCCGGCCAAAGGATATAGTCCGGCTGTCCGGAGACCCCCTAATCCAGGACTCCCTCAGTAGCCCCTGAACCAGGCTTCAATGACGATGAGTCCGGCACGCAGTATTGTCTTCGACATTGCAAGGCGGGTTCCTCCTCCGAATACTCCATGGAAGAGTTTGAACACAAGGATAGTGTCCGGCCCTGAAAAAATAAGTTCCACATACTACCGTAGAGAGAATAATATTTCCACAAATCTAATCTGCTGACACGTTTTGACAGCATGACATCACGCCACGGCCTGATCATTATTCGAACCGTTTTTCCCAACCAGCACCGCACATATCGCGAGGCAGTTTTCTTGACACGTCTTGTCAAAGCAGAGATCGTGTTCCCCTTATCACGGGATCCTCATCAATACAGACGTGGGTAACCCAACTGTGCCTGTTGGTATGATGCCTAGATCTTAGGCAAGTCCAAAATGGCCACAAGGAGGACGCTTGATATTCACCCCCTTTATAACGAGGACAAGGCCTTTTCTTTTTCCCTCTCGTGCTCAATTGAATCCTTCCCCCGCCTCGAGTTCTAACACCCAAAGCTCAAGTCAGGCGCTTCGGACCTTCTACTATGTCCGGATCCAACCTTCAAGGTTAGTGGATGCCCTCCTCTATAACAGAGGAGGACATCAAGAAGCTGAGAGAGGCCAGATATCTGACCGCCAAAATTTCACATGGGTTGCCTGCCCGAGGGCAGGTCGTCCCTACTCCCGAACCCACCGAGAGCGTCGTGTTCATCTCCCACTTCCTCCGAGGACTAGGCCTCCCTCTGGATCCCTTTGTCAGGGGTCTTATGTTCTATTATGGGCTGGATTTCCATGATCTAGCCCCGGACTCCCTTCTTCACATCTCGTCATTTATTGTCGTATGTGAGGCCTTTCTCCGCATTACCCCTCACTTCGGCCTGTGGCTCAAGACCTTCGATGTGAAGTCGAAGATGATCGAGGGGCGGCACGCAGAGTGCGGAGGTGCTTTAACAAGCAAAATCGCTGATGCTCCATGGCCAGAGGGTTCCTTCCCAAAGGTGTCCAGATTGTGGCAGCAGGAGTGGTTTTACATCACAGCTCCCCGAAGTGCCAAGTGGGTAGCCGCCCCCACCTTTCGCTCGGGCCCCCCACCGCAACTGATGTCATGGATCAGCAGGGGGCTGAGCTGGGATCCAGCAAAGGACGTGCCAATACTATAGAGTCGTATCCGAGATCTCTTTGAGAGAGATTTCAGTCTGGTTATGGTAGTGCAAGTTATGCTAGTTCGTCGAGTCCAGACTTGCAAACACCGACCCCTCTGTATGTGGGAATTCAACCCGGAAGGACCGCGAGCTATTCAACATTTCCTCGGCATGACGCTCGAAGAGATGTACAAATCGTTCTTCGGACCCCAAATAAAGTGTCCGGACACCTCCGAGGATGTGGGTTTGAGCTGCAACCGCCCTGCTACCCAAGTAAGTAATCCCATGGCCTAACCTGCCGTCCTTTTATTTATCATGGCATCATTCTAAAGAGTCGCTCTTAGACCAGGACTGGATAACAAAGGCAAAGATGATCAGGTGTTCGGCCCCCCTTCCTGAGGGCCTGGACAATCCGATGTTGGAAAAGATGCTCGAGCCGGCACCTTATCTAGTGCCCTCAAAGGAAGATGAAGGGGGGAATAAAGAGGGCGAAAGCAGGCCTCACTCGCTACTTATTCCAACCAAGGGAATGAGCGCCTCCGCGAGGGAGGATAACCAAGAGGAAGAATCTTACATTCTCTCTCCCCGGGGAAGGAAGAGGACTACCTCTGAAGATCCAGAAACTAAGGTTTCCAAACGGGAGAAGAAATCTTCGTTAGAGGGTCCTGCCTCGGAGGGTATTCTTGCCGCACAATGTCCACGCGGGGATCAGCCCTCTACCGAGCTGTAAGTAATCGAAAAGTACTTAATAGTGAAAATATCCTACCTTACTTCCGAAGACAATAACCGGTGCTTATAAATTGTAGTCCGGATCGTAGCCCATCTCGCCAGAGTTTGTCTTCGGGGGATCTCCTTCCAGAGATGATGGAGAGCGAAACGCCTCCCCCTGACACCCCGCCTCCGGAGGCGGGCGACCCTGAAGTGTCGTCGCGGAGAATATCTCCGGATCCGCCGAGGCCAGAGGATAACCCTTTGGCTACCCGAAATCCCCAGTATCCGGCTTCTAAGGAGAGCGGAAGCAAGGGTCCGGACCATACAGTGTGCGGTCGGACGTGCTGGAGGATCTTCTGGGGCAAGCGGGCATCTCGGAAGCGCATCATACGCTAATGGGTACGGTAATTGAAAGGATTTCATCCGCTAAAAGCGGTTTGCACGAAGCCTTTATGAGTCTGCTGAAGGGCTTTGAGGTACGTGAAATAGTGTATGTTTTTTATAGTACCGCACACATTAGGTGTGCCCTATGTAGATAGTAGCCCCTGAGACTCTGGTTGTCGTCGAGAACGGTGGCAACCAAAGGATCATATTCCCAGGTAATAACTCGACTGCCTTTATGTGCATGTGACTGAGGCTACGATGGCTAGCCGAACTGATGGGTTTACCGAGCTAAAGCGGCAACTTGATGCGGCCGATGCCGATATGGTGCTTGTCAACCAGCGGCTTGACGAGGCACAGGGTGAGTGATTTCTCTGGTGATCGTCACATAATAAGAGGAGCATGATGCCAGTATCTTTAATATGTTGTGACTGCAGATGGAGCTGCCACCGTGGAGACCCTTCAGGCAGAGCTTGCCCGAGCCAAGGAGCAAGCAAGGAGTAGCAATGCGGCCGCTCTAAAGGCGGCCGAAGAGTTAAGGGCCGAACAGGCCGCGCATTGTGAGAGCAAGGAAAGAATAGCCAAAATGGCTGTAGAGTTAAAAGATGTCCCTGACCGTTACCAGCTTCTTGAAGAAGAAAGTCGAGCGAGGGCGACGGACCTGGAGAAGGCCCTCGTAGCTGCCAAGGAAGCCCGCTCCAAAATTATAGCGGCGAAGGAGGAGCTGCATCAAGCTGCAGATATCGTGTCTGGGAAGCCCTTCTTGTTGCGGACTAAATTCAGAGATCCGAAGTATGCTCCTCTTGACCGACTATGGAGTTCTGCGGATGCCTACGTGGATTTGGCTGCAAGTGCTGCCGATGCAGCCGAGTACTTCAAGGATCAGAAAGATCACGAAGTGGAGAAGTTGTTATGGTCACAGTTTCATGCTCTGGTCTGTCTGCTGCTGTTGAATGAGCGAATGGCCGAGTGGGCCGAGCTCCATAGGTTGTACGGACTTGCCATGAGGTCCGTTGTGGATCATCTTTGGCCGGGAGGGCCAAGGCCGAATAGCTACTTTAGTTTAGTGCAACAATTCCTTGGTGTCGTGCCACACATCGATGCTGTAAAGAGATCGGCGTGCATAGAGGGTGCGCGGATGGCCTTTGCCCGTGTTAAGACATACTGGGCGAAGATGGAGGCCACCACTATTGCGACACAGGGTTCGGCCATAGGCCGAGTGAGCACTACTTTGAAGAAGTTCTTGAAGGCGCTCGTTCGATAGAGGCTCAGTGCTCGAAGAATATTATGTTCTAGTGACATGTATTCCCATTGTAAAAACAATGTTTACTCAATTTATCAAGGTTGTATTTATACTTTTGCCCGAAAGTACTGTGATGCCTCCTGTGCGGCCGTTTATGTATATATGTATATAACCTGAAAGTTTGCAGTCGTCGGCTTCCGCCCCCACGCATATAATGCGGGGGTGTTCACAGAAAACGCATATCCACACTTGATCCAACGTCTTGGTCCGTTAAGGAGGTGGTAGCACGGCTAACGAGGCAATCAAACTATATTGCTTTAATACTTTCACTTAGCTAGCCATAGGAGTTTGACGGTGGGGCTACTATATAGCCCTTGGTACTTCTACGCTCGTCCAAATATGGGGTGCGTATGTACATGACCGGTAAACGGCCCTTCGTTAATGCGGAGGAATCCCGAAGATTCCACTGAGTCACCGAGTGGTTGACCAGTCTCTCGCTATATCATGACAGTTAGTTTTCGGCTTTCTCTACTGAGGTGCTCATCCGGATGAACCAGGGCCCAATCGCAGTAGTTCTCCCAGTGCTACCTTAGCCGATATAACGGAACGTAAGGTACCAAAACGTGGGAGCCGGGCAAACCTAACATTTGACCAAAGACATGATTTGGAGCTGATGCATATAGGGCCAAACTCGCGACGTCGAACACTCCCTAAGGTATTCGGTCTTTATAATATATACCGGGCTAAACAATGACCTCAATAATAGACCCCATGTGTCCAGGTACATGCAATATCCTGACGTGCCCACATGCCAATAACGTCAGCATCCTTTTCGATTGTGTGGAGTATCCGGAGGATGAGAGCAACAAGAGACAGTAAAAAAGGTTTACGTAGGGTCTTAATCTAAAAAGAAACCTTTAGGCGGGTCCCTGCTGCATGTCTGCGCATGTGTCTCCGTTGTGCCGTGTCCTGGACGGGTGTAGCATGATTGTCATCTGTAAAAGGAAAGAACTTAGGTGAAAGTTGTCGTGCCGAAAAAAAGAAGAATTGGTTATTATCAATGAACTATCAAAATTCAAGAGAAGTCAAGTTGAGCCGGGCTGGCCCTGATTACATGCAGGAAGCCCCTGGTATCGTCTTTGAGGGTTTGATCATCAAACTAATCTCGTGTATATGTGATGGAACGCCGGACTCGTCTAACCGTGTCCGTGGTCTTGACGACCTGCCATTTTTTCTGGTTAGTGAGGCCGTCTAGTTCGCAGCTATTAGAGCCGCCGCATCCTCTTCCATACGTGAAAAACGTTCGGTATTTCCGCTAACTGTGATGATGCCACGTGGACCGGGCATTTTAATCTTGAGAAAAGCATAATGCGGTATTGCATTAAAACGAGCGAAAGTCGTTCTTCCGAGTAGTGCTTGATAACCACTTCAGAATGGAGCGACGTGGAAAGTTAACCTTTCACTTCGGAAGTTATCGGGAGAACAGAATACCACCTCTAGCAGTAGAGAGCCTGTACAGCGGGCCTCTTAGCCTGGTATTACTCCCTTGAAGGTAGTATTACTGTGGCTTATTTGTGTCGGGTCTATCCCCATTTTGCGGACTGTGTCCTGATATATCAGATTTAGATCACTGCCGCCGTCCATGAGGACTCGTGTGAAATGGTACCTGTTTATTATTGGGTCTAACACCAAGGCCGCCAGTCCCTCGCGCCGGATATTTGTCGCATGATCCCTACGATCAAAAGTGATCGGGCAGGCCAACCAGGGGTTGAATCTAGGGGTGACGGGCTCTATGGCGCGTGTGTCTCGGAGTGCATGCTTGCTTCTCCTCTTCGTCACATGGATCACGTTTACCTTTTTAACCTCTGGTGGGAACTTTTTCTGTCCTCCGACGCTTTGCTGGCGAGGTTCATCCTCGTCTTCGCTTGGTGTCTCTTCCCCTTTGTGTTCGGCGTTTAGCTTACCGGCTTGCTTGAAGACCCAACATTCTCTGTGGGTATGATTTGCAGGTTTGTCGGGGGTGCCATGAATCTGACAGAGCTTGTCAAGAATTTTGTTTAGGCCAGATTGTCCTTCTCTGTTGCCTTTGAAAGACTTTTTCCGCTGACCTGGTCGAGAGCCCCTGAATCTGGCATTTACCGCCGTGTTATCTGGGTTGCCTTCTTTGTTTCGACCTTGTTTTGTTGCGTCGTGGTTTTCCATTGCCATCCCTGACTTCGGATGTACTTGGGTCGCTGGTGCTGCTACGGGCCAACCAGTTGTCCTCGCCCGCACAAAAGCGGGTCATGAGGCTTGTTAGGGCTGCCATTGTTCTCGGTTTTTCTTGGCCGAGGTGTCTGGAGAGCCATTTGTCTCGTACGCTGTGTTTAAAAGCTGCTAAGGCTTCGGCTTTCGGACAATCGATGATTTGGTTCTTCTTGGTGAGGAACCTGTTCGAAAGCTTTCGGACGGACCCTCCGGACTGTTGGATTATGTGACTTAAATCGTCTGCATCCAGAGGTCGGACATAAGTCCCATGAAAATTAGCCCGAAAAGCGTCCTCGAGCTCCTCCCAACTTCCAATTGAGTTTTCGGGGAGGCTTTTCAGCCAGTGCCGAGCTAGCCCTTTCATCTTGAGGAGCAAGTATTTGATGGCATGGAGATCGTCTCCACGAGCCATATGAATATGGAGGATAAAGTCCTCGATCCAGACTCCAGGGTCTGTGGTCCCGTCGTACGCATCTATGTTTACCGGTTTGAATCCTTCTGGGAATTCATGGTCCAGCACCTCATCAGTGAAACATAAGGGGTGTGCGGCACCCCTGTATTGGGATGTGCCATGGTGTTCGGACGGTTGTAGTATTCGATTTTGGTTTTGTACCGGAGCGCGCTTCCTAGATCCATAGATGGATCTGGTCGCTCCGGATTTTTGGCGCAAGTTCTCACGTAGATCCTGTGTTGACTTATGCGCGACTTTGTTAGCCGCTCTATCGCGTTCACAAGGTGGTGGATCCGGCTGATTGGCCGTATCATTCTTCGGCTGTGTGGGCTCTAAGGCCTCATCGTCGAATTTCGGTAATAGCTTGCGCTTTGGATAGCTTTTTGTGTGGTAACTTCCACCATACTTTGTTTCCTTGTTGAGCACTTTGTTCCACCTGTTGTTGAGCGTATCTTGTGCGGCCTTAAGCCTTTGCTTCTGTTTCTTCAGGCTCCTCGTTGTGGCAATAAGCCTTCTGCGGAGGTTCTCTTGTTCCAAGTGCGTTTTCGGGATGATGTATGCATCTTCGTCCGGACTATTTTCCTCCCCAGACGGGGTTTGATGAGGTTTATCCTTCGCGTCGCCGTGTTCGGACGCCAGATCCGTACTATGTTCGCCATTTGCATCTTGATCGTGCTCTACCACCGGGGTGGTGCAGTCGTCGTTTCTTCTAGAGTCGACTGGACTGTTATTTCCTCTTGCGCTGTTATCGCTGTTTTTGCTATGGCAGGTGAGGGAGTCCTGGATTAGGGGGTCTCCGGATAGCCGGACTATATCCTTTGGCCGGACTGTAGACTATGAAGATACAAGATTGAAAACTTCGTCTCGTGTCCGGATGGGACTCTACTTGGCGTGGAAGGCAAGCTAGGCAATACGGATATGTATATCTCCTCCTTTGTAACCGACCTTGTGTAACCCTAGCCCTTTCTGGTGTCTATATAAACCGGAGGGCTTTAGTCCGTAGGACAACAGACAATCATACCATAGGCTAGCTTCTAGGTTTAGCCTCTCAGATCTCGTGGTAGATCAACTCTTGTACTACCCATATCGTCAATATTAATAAAGCAGGACGTAGGGTTTTACCTCCATCAAGAGGGCCCGAACCTGGGTAAAACATCGTGTCCCCTGCCTCCTGTTACCATCCGCCTTAGACGCACAGTTCGGGACCCCCTACCCGAGATCCGCCGGTTTTGACACCGACAGCGGGACTTAGAGCGGCGCCGCTGACGTCGGCGCTTGGGTTGCTTGGAGGGGGCATCCTCCACTGTCTCTTCGCCATTGCCCTCTGTGGGTGTATCCACCATATATATGTCATGTGATGAAGTGGTGGTCTGGCGCCCTGTGGGCGGTGGTTCCTGTTCGTCTCCTGCATCGTCGTCCATACCGTCGATGTCTTCGGAGTCGAAGTCGAGCATGTCAGTTAAGTCGTCGATAGTGGCTACTAAGTGGGTGGTGGGTGGGCAGCGAATTTCTTCGCCGTTCGCATCCCATTCTAGACGGACATAGTTCGGCCAAGGTTCTCCTAACAGGGAGAGATACCTTAATGAATTTAGCATATCGCCGAAGGGCGAGTGCTGAAAGATATCCGCGGAGGTGAACTCCATGATCGGCGCCCAATCGGATTCGATGGGTGCGGATGCAGGCGGCTCGGAGCCCATGGCCGGAGAAGAATCCAGTGGTTCAGCGACGCGGCTCTCGTAAGGGGTAAAGTCAGTATCCGGCTCTATCGCCACTGAGAGTGCAGCCTCCATGGCGGGGTCTATCCCTCCACTCTCGGATGGCGCAATTTGCTCCGAATTGATGGCCGGAGTAGTTACGGATGCGATCTCCCGAACATTGTCCGACGGCAGAGTTACGCCATGCTCGTTGCGACTAAGCGGCACACCTGGCATGGGCTCGAATCCGTCAAAGATTAAGTCTCCGCGGATGTTGGCCATGTAATTCAAGTTTCCAAATCTGACCTGATGGCCAGGGGAGTAGCTCTCGATCTGCTCCAGATGGCCAAGCGAATTGGCCCGCAGTGTGAAGCCGCCGAATACGAAGATCTGTCCGGGGAGGAAAACCTCACCCTAGACCACATCATTACCGATGATCGAAGGAGCCATCAAGCCTTACGGCGACAGCGCAGTGGAACTCACAATGAAAGCACCAATGTCGGTGTCAAAACCGGCGGATCTCAGGTAGGGGGTCCTGAACTATGCGTCTAAGGCGGATGGTAACAGGAGGCAGGGGACACGATGTTTACCCAGGTTCGGGCCCTCTTGATGGAGGTAATACCCTACGTCCTACTTGATTGTTCTTGATGATATGAGTATTACAGGAGTTGATCTACCACGAGATCGTAGAGGCTAAACCCTAGAAGCTAGCCTATGGTATGATTGTATGTTGTCCTATGGACTAAACCCTCCGGTTTATATAGACACTGGAGGGGGCTAGGGTTACACAAGGTCGGTTACAAGGGAGGAGATATACATATCCGTATTGCCTAGCTTGCCTTCCAAGCCAAGGAGAGTCCCATCCGAACACGAGACAAAGTCTTCGATCTTGTATCTTCATAGTCCAACAGTCCGGCCAAAGGATATAGTCCGGCTATCCGGAGACCCCCTAATCCAGGACTCCCTCAACCACTGTCCAGTGATCCACTCCTATATTACTTTGGTAGCTCCCTGCTAAACTTATAGCAAGGCACACATCAGGTCTGGTACACAACATTGCATACATGATAGAACCTATGGCTGAGGCATAGGGAATGACTTTCATTTTCTCTTTATCTTCTGCAGTGGTCGGGCATTGAGTATGACTCAATTTCACACCTTGTAACACAGGCAAGAACCCCCTCTTTGACTGATCCATTTTGAACTTCTTCAAAACTTTATCATGGTATGTGCTTTGTGAAAGTCCAATTAAACATCTTTATCTATCTCTATAGATCTTGATGCCCAATATATAAGCAGCTTCACCGAGGTCTTTCATTGAAAAATTCTTATTCAAGTATCCTTTTATTCTATCCAGAAATTCTGTATTATTTCCAATCAACAATATGTCATCTACATATAATATTAGAAATGCTACAGAGCTCCCACTCACTTTCTTGTAAATACAGGCTTCTCCAAAAGTCTGTATAAAACCATATGCTTTGATCACACTATCAAAGCATATATTCCAACTCCGAGAGGCTTGCACCAGTCCATAAATGGATTGCTGGAGCTTGCACACTTTGTTAGCACCTTTAGGATCAAAAAAACCTTCTGGTTGCATCATATGCAACTCTTCTTTAAGATATCCATTAAGAAATGCAGTTTTGACATCCATTTGCCAGATTTCATAATCATAAAATGCGGCAATTGCTAACATGATTCGGACAGACTTAAGCATCGCTACGGGTGAGAAGGTCTCAGTGTAGTCAACTCCTTGAACTTGTCGAAAACCTTTCACAACAAGTTGAGCTTTGTAGGCAGTAACATTACCATCAGCGTCAGTCTTCTTCCTGAAGATACACTTATTCTCTATGGCTTGCCGATCATCGGGCAAGTCAACCAAAGTCCACACTTTGTTCTCATACATGGATCTCATCTCAGATTTCATGGCCTCAAGCCATTTCGCTAAATCTGGGCTCATCATTGCTTCCTCATAGTTCATAGGTTCGTCATGGTCAAGTAACATGACCTCCAGAACAGGATTACCGTACCACTCTGGTGCAGATCGTACTCTGGTTGACCTACGAGGTTCGTTAGTAACTTGATCTGATGTTTCATGATCATCATCATTAGCTTCCTCACTAATTGGTGTAGGAATCACTGGAACTAATTTCTATGATGAACTATTTTCCAATTCGGGAGAAGGTACAATTACCTCATCAAGTTCTACTTTCCTCCCACTCACTTCTTTCGAGAGAAACTCCTTCTCTAGAAAGGATCCATTCTTAGAAACGAATATCTTGCCTTCAGATCTGTGATAGAAGGTGTACCCAACAGTCTCCTTTGGGTATCCTATGAAGACACATTTCTTCGATTTGGGTTCGAGCTTATCATGTTGAAGCTTTTTCACATAAGCATCGCAACCCCAAACTTTAAGAAACGACAATTTAGGTTTCTTGCCAAACCACAGTTCAGATGGTGTCGTCTCAACGGATTTAGATGGTGCCCTATTTAACGTGAATGCAGTCGTCTCTAAAGCATAACCCCAGAACGATAGCGGTAAATCAGTAAGAGACATCATAGATCGCACCATATCTAATAAAGTATGGTTACGACGTTCAGACACGCCATTACGGTGTGGTGTTCCAGGTGGCGTGAGTTGCGAAACTATTCCACATTGTTTCAAATGAAGACCAAACTCATAACTCAAATATTCACCTCCACGATCAAATCGTAGAAACTTTATTTTATTGTTACGATGATTTTCCACTTCACTCTGAAATTCTTTGAACTTTTCAAATGTTTCAGACTTGTGTTTCATCAAGTAGATATACTCATATCTGCTCAAATCATCTGTGACGGTTAGAAAATAACGATACCCGCCATGAGCCTCAACACTCATTGGACCACATACATCAGTATGTATTATTTCCAATAAGTCATTGGCTCGCTCCATTGTTTCGAAGAACGGAGTTTTAGTCATCTTGCCCATGAGGCATGGTTCGCAAGTATCAAATGATTCATAATCAAGTGATTCCAAAAAAAATCCATCTGCATGTAGTTTCTTCATGCGCTTTACACCAATATGACCTAAACGGCAGTGCCACACATATGTTGCACTATCATTATCAACTTTGCATCTTTTGGCATCAATATTATGTGTATCACTGCGATCGAGATTCAGTAAACCATTTACATTGGATGTAAGACCATAGAAGGTATTATTCATGTAGACAGAACAACAATTATTCTATGGCTTAAATGAATAACCGTATCGCACTAAACATGAAACAATCATATTCATGCTCAACGCAAACACCAAATAACATTTATTTAGTTCCAATACTAACCCCGAAGGTAGAGGGAGTATGCGATGGTGAGCTTATCAACCTTGGAATCATTTCCAACACACATCGTCACCTCACCCTCAACTAGTCTCTGTTCATTTTGTAACTCCTATTTCGAGTTACTAATCATAGCAACTGAACCGGTATCAAATATCCAGGGGATACTATGAACACTAGTAAAGTACACATCAATAACATGTATATCATAT
Source organism: Triticum urartu (assembly GCF_056163025.1). NCBI lineage: Eukaryota > Viridiplantae > Streptophyta > Magnoliopsida > Poales > Poaceae > Triticum > Triticum urartu. Next base: position 503,196,786 of record NC_141879.1, read on the forward strand.
ATACTTTTTTTCACTTTGCCATCCTTCTTATCCGCCAAGTATTTGGGCAGTTCCGCTTCCAGTGACCATTTCCTTTGTAGTAGAAGAACTCAGTTTCAGGCTTGGGTCTAGCTTTGGGCTTCTTCATGGGAGTGGTAACTTGCTTGCCATTCTTCTTGAAGTTCCCTTTCTTTCCCTTGCCCTTTTACTTGAAACTAGTGGTCTTGTCAACCATCAACACTTGATGGTTTTCCTGATTTCTACCTTCGTCGATTTCAGCATCGCGAAGAGCTCGGGAATAGTTTGCGTCATCCCTTGCATATTATAGTTCATCACGAAGTTCCAGTAACTTGGTGATAGTGACTAGAGAACTCTGTCAATCACTGTCTTATCTGGAAGATTAACTCCCACTTGATTCAAGCGATTGTAGTACTCAGACATTCTGAGCACATGCTCACTGGTTAAGCTATTCTCCTCCACCTTGTAGGCAAAATACTTGTCAAAGGTCTCATACCTCTTGACTCGGGCATGAGTCTGAAATACCAATTTCAGCTCTTGGAACATCTTATATGCTCTGTGGCGTTCAAAACATTTTGAAGTCCCGGTTCTAAGCCGTAAATCATGGCGCGCTAAACTATCAAGTAGTCATCATACCGAGCTTGCCAAACGTTCATAATGTCTGCATCTGCTCCTGCAATAGGTCCATCACCTAGCAGTGCATCAAGGACATAATTCTTCTGTGCAGCAATGAGGATAATCCTCATATCACGGACCCAGTCCGCATCATTGCTACTATCATCTTTCAACTTATTTTTCTCTAGGAACATATCAAAAATAAACGGGGAGCTACATCACAAGCTATTGATCTACAACATAGATATGCAAATACTATCAGGACTAAGTTCATGATAAATTAAAGTTCAATTAATCATATTACTTAAGAATTCCCACTTAGATAGACATTCCTCTAGTCATCTAAATGATCACGTGATCCATATAAACTAAACCATGTCTGATCATCACGTGAGATGGAGTAGTTTTCAATGGTGAACATCACTATGTTGATCATATCTACTATATGATTCATGTTCGACTTTCGGTCTTAGTGTTATGAGGCCATATCTGCATATGCTAGGCTCGTCAAGTTTAACTAGAGTATTCTGCATGTGCAAAACTGGCTTGCACCTGTTGTATGTGAACGTAGAGCTTATCACACCCGATCATCACGTGGTGTCTCGGGACGATGAACTGTAGCAATGGTGCATACTCAGGGAGAACACTTGTACCTTGAAATTTAGTGAGTGGTCATCTTATAATGCTACCGCCGTACTAAGCAAAATAAGATGCATAAAGGATAAACATCACATGCAATCAAAATATGTGACATGATATGGTCATCATCATCTTGTGCCTTTGATCTCCATCTCCAAAGCACCGTCATGATCTCCATCGTCACCAGCTTTACACCTTGATCTCCATCATATCATCATTGTCGTCTCGCCATTGTTGCTTTCGTGACTATCGCTACCGCTTAGTGATAAAGTAAAGCAATTACATGGCGATTGCATTTCATACAATAAAGCGATAACGATAAGGCTCCTGCCAGTTGCCGATAACTTTTACAAAACATGATCATCTCATACAACAATTTATGTCTTATCACGTCTTGACCATATCACATCGCACCATGCCCTGCAAAAACAAGTTAGACGTCCTCTACCTTGTTGTTGCAAGTTTTACATGGCTGCTACGGGCTTCTAGCAAGAACCGTTCTTACCTACGCATCAAAAACCATAATGATTTTTCGTCAAGTGTGTTGTTTTAACCTTCAACAAGGACCGGTCGTAGTCACACTCAATTCAACTATAGTTGGAGAAACAGACACCCACCAGCCACCTGTGTGCGAAGCACGTCGGTAGAACCAGTCTCATGAACGCGTACATGTAATGTCGTTCCGGGGCGCTTCATCCAACAATACCGCCGAATCAAAGTAAGACATTGGTGGTAAGCAGCATGACTATTATCACCCACAACTCATTGTGTTCTACTCGTGCATATAACATCTACGCATAGACCTGGCTCTGATACCACTGATGGGGAATGTGGTAATTCAAAAAAATTCATACGATCACGCAAGATCTATTTAGGAGAAGCATAGCAACGAGACAAGAGAGTGTGTCCACGTACCCTCGTAGACCGAAAGCAGAAGCGTTTAGTAATGCAGTTGATGTAGTCGAACGTCTTCACAATCCAACCGATCCAAGTACCGAACGTATGACACCTCCGTGTTCAGCACACGTTTAGCACGATGACGTCCCTCGAGCTCCTGATCCAATAGAGGGTCGAGGGAGAGTTCCGTCAGCACGCCGGCATGGCGACGGTGTTGGTGATGTGATCCGCGCAGGGCTTCGTGATTGCTCCCTGACTATAGCGCTAGAAAGCTCTTGTCTGCTAGGACTACATCGGTATTTCCCCAAAGAGGAAGGGATGATGTAGCACAACGAAGGTAGGTATTTCCCTCAGTGAAGAAACCAAGGTTATCGAACCAGTAGGAGAACCAAGCAACACAACGTAAACAACGCCTGCACACAAATAACAACACCTCGCAACCCGACGTGTTAAAGGGGTTGTCAATCCCTTTCAGGTAACGATGCTAGAAATTTGTAATAGATTTAAATAATAGATCAAAGTATTTTTGTATTTTTGGTTTAATAGATCTGAATACAAATGCAAAAGAAAAGTATATCACAAGCAAATGTATGAGAAAGAAGACACGGGGGCCGTAGGTTTCACTAGTGGCTTCTCCCGAGAAAGATAGCAAATGGTGGGTAAACAAATTACTGTTGGGCAATTGATAGAACCTCAAATAATTATGACGATATCCAGGAAATGATCATTACATAGGAATCAAGTCCAAGATTAGTAGACCGACTCCTGCCTGCATCTACTGCTATTACTCCACACATCGACCGCTATCCAGCATGCATCTAGTGTATTAAGTTCATGGAAAATGGAGTAATGCAATAAGAACGATGACATGATATAGACAAGATCTATCTATGTAGAGATAGACCTCATCGTTTTATCCTTAGTAGCAACAATACATACGTGTCGGTTCCCTTTCTGTCACTGGGATCAAGCACCGTAAGATCGAACCCACTACCGGGCACCTCTTCCCATTGCAAGATAAATAGATCATGTTGGCCAAACAAAACCCAAATATCGGAGAAGAAATACGAGGCTATAAGAGATCATGCATATAAGAGATCAAAGAAACTCAAATAACTTTCATGGATATGAAAAGATATATACAATCATAAACTCAAAGTTCATCGGATCCCAACAAACACACCGCAAAAGAGTTACGTCATATGGATATCCAAGAGACCATTGTATTGAGAATCAAGAGAGAGAGAGAGATGAAGCCATCTAGCTACTAACTATGGACCCGAAGGTCTACAAAGAACTACTCACGCATCATCGGATAGGCACCAATGGAGGTGGTGAATCCCATCCGAGATGGTGTCTAGATTGGATATGGTGGTTCTGGACTCTGCGGCGGATGGATGAATATTTCGTCGACGCTTCTAGGGTTCTGGGATTTTTGGGGTATTTATAGAGCAAAGAGGCGGTCGGGGGGCACCCGAGGTGGGCACAACCCACTAGGGCGCGGCTGGGCCTCCTGGTGCGCCCTGGTGGGTTGTCCCCTCCTCGGGACTCCCACCAGGTGCAACCAGGGCCCGTTGTGTTCCTTCTGGACCATAAAAATTCTCCATAAAGTTTCGTGGCATTTGGACTCCGTTTGATATTGATTTTCTGCGATGTAAAAACACGGAAAAAACAGGAACTGGCACTTGGCACTATGTCAATAGGTTAGTACCAAAAATGATATAACATGACTATAAAATGATTATAAAACATCCAAGATTGAACAGCATGGAACAATAAAAAATTATAGATACGTTGGAGACGTATCACTTCGCCTAAGCACTACGACAATATGACCGAGGTGGTAAACTATGGAGGGGGCACCGCACACGGCTAAGAAACAACTGGCGTGCCTTTGGGGTGCCCCCTGACCATGTATATAACAGAGGGGGAGGAGGAGGCTGGCCGAAGGGGGCGCGCCATGGGGGGAGTCCTACTAGGACTCCATTCCTAGTAGGATTCGGCCCCCCTTTCCTTCCAACGGAGAGGGGGAAAGGGGAAGGGAGAGAGAGGGAGAAGGAAAGAGGGGGCGCCTCCTCCCCTTGTCCAATTAGGATTGGGGCAAGGGGGGCGCGCGCCTCCTCCCGTGGCCTGTCTCCTCTCCTCCACTAAGGCCCAATAGGCCAATTAACTTTCCCGGGGGGTTCCGATAGCCTCCCGGTACTCCGAAAAATCCCCGATCTTCTTCGGAACCATCCTGGTGTCAGTATATAACCTTCCAATATATCAATCTTTACCTCTCAACCATTTCGAGACTCCTCGTCGTGTCTGTGATCTCATCCGGGACTCCAAACAAACTTCAGTCACCAAAACACATAACTCATGATACAAATCATCATCGAACGTTAAGCGTGCGGACCCTACGTGTTCGAGAACTATGTAGACATGACCGAGACACATCTTAGGTCAATAACTAATAGCGAAACCTGGATGCTCACATTGGCTCCTACATATTCTACGAAGATCTTTATCGGTCAAACCGCATAACAACATACGTCATTCCCTTTGTCATCGGTATGTTACTTGCCCGAGATTCGATCATCGGTATCATCATACCTAGTTCAATCTCATTACCGGCAAGTCTCTTTACTCGTTATGTAATGCATCATCCCATAACTTACTCATTAGTCACATTGCTTGCAAGGCTTATAGTGATGTGCATTATCGAGAGGGCCCAGAGATACCTCTCCGATACACGGAGTGACAAATCCTAATCTTGATCTATGCCAAGTCAACAAACACCTTCGGAGACATGTGTAGAGCATCTTTATAATCACCCAGTTACGTTGTGACATTTGATAGCACACAAAGTGTTCCTCCGGTATTAGGGAGTTGCATAATCTCATAGTCAGAGGAATATGTATAAGCCATGAAGAAATCAATAGCAATAAAACTAAACGACCATAATGCTAAGCTAACGGATGGGTCTTGTCCATCACATCATTAGGTCTGAGGAATCTGCCAAACAGAACAGCGAGCGCTTCCACTTTGATTTTTAGGTCTGAGGAATATTTTTCTTTTTTCGTCATTTTGTATATCCATAGATGTAATCGCCTCAGTAGAAACTTGTTTGTCCAACACTTAGCTGAAAATCAGAATCTTTAATTTAGGAGGAGACGCCTTATATCTTGCCTGCTCATCATTGCATCACAACTCACCTGTCGTGGAAGTCATAATTGTTCCTCCATTAGGCCGGCTTGTAATTTTGGCGACTCATTAGTATTGAATATGCATGTTGACTCACCCCTTGATCATAGCCATTTTACTGTGCCGCCAACTTATCGTATAAACCACCTAGCGACTTATCATTCACAAGTGGCCCACCATTTATATTTTGTCAGCGGTTCTTAATCTTTAGGTGACTCATCATGTCAAAAACCACGACTTGCAACCGGGTGAAGTATCAAGTACCCACCCTCATGCTCAATAACCTTGTGACTCAAGGTCTATTACCAGCTCAAGATGTTGTTGGCTGGTGAGCACCAAAAGGAGAAAATCCTCCCAGCCCGATCAGGGGTAAATTGTTGTCTTTGTAGACCATCTCAAGAGGGGTTTCTCACCACTTGGTTCAAAATTTCCTTGGGACTTCCTCAATTTCTTCGACCTCCGTCCCCAAGATATTGGTCCAAACTCGATGAACAACTTATGCCAACTTCAAGTATTTTGCAAAGTCTATCTCTAGACAGAGCCAACTATTACTCTCTTTTGGGAGTTTTTCTACATCAACCATCAAACCGAGTGCGCAGACGGCCCCAGTGTCGAACTTGGTAGGGTGTCACTCCAGAGACGGAAAAACTGTCCTTTTCTAGAAGTCAAGTTGGCGACTTATCCGAAAGGATGGAATACAATGTGGTTCTATTGTAAAAACACTACCCCTACCGACAAGAACCCCTTGCCGGGTTATAGACCAGACCGTCTTAGTGCAACCATTGCTTTTCCGGGTTGGGGCACTAACGAAGAACGTCAATGAATCGCCCCCCCTATTCCAAGATAAGGGCCCTAAGGGTAAACGGCCTCACCGAAGTTGATTTGAACCGGTGCTAGATCAGTTGGTGAGTTCAGCCATTAAGTCGCCTAACCGACTTAATATGCAATTATTCTGGCGAGTCGAATGACGTGCAACGCTTTAGTCAAGTTGACTTGACCAAAGCTGAGGTTAACAAGGCCACTGGGGGAACCCCAGGAAAAATGCAACCAAACTGGGCTTGCCCCCTTGCCTGAAGAACCCTGTGCCTCCAGTAAGTACCTTTGTACCCTTCTTTCCTTATTCTACATTATATTTGCTTGTCATAATGCTGATTTCTGGCTTCTCACAACTGCAGGCAACTGATGTATTATGGAGGAGGAAATAAGCACGCAAAATGAAATCCGCCCTAGCTCCAAAAAGAAACAAACTGGCCGACCAAGGAGATGAGACAACCAAGGTGAATGACCCAGAAACTGCTGAACAAGCCGCCCAAGAAGAGTCAGAGGTAGAACTTGACTCCCTTGTCTGTCTCTTTATTGAACTTGTTGATGCTTGTAATTCTCAGGGTCATACTAAAGGTAGTCAAGCCGCTGATGCTGAGGTAATTTCCGTCTCCTCCGGCTCAGTAACCTTTGTCCTCAAGAGATCAAGAAGAGTCGTCAGGAAGGTGCCATTTTCTCATCCCCTCGCTCACTTAGACCCAAAATTTCTTTTGAAGAAAATGCAGCAAGCCGACAAGCACAAACTTTGAAGTTATTCTGGCGAGCTGACTGCTGGGTTATCTCATGAACCGACGACTCAAAATCGGCAGGTTGAGGTGCCTCATAGTCCTACTTCATCTCTTCCCCGAGATGGACTTTTTAGGCAACCTCTTAATCCTTCTAACTCAAATTATCAGTAGTCGGAGCCGTCTTATGGGGAATCAACCGCCTCCAAGCTTCCGGCTTTCACCATTAAGCATGGGTGAGCACCTGCAATATCTTTTTTTGCTCATTGCGACACCTTGCCGACTGATAAGTGTTTGTGTTTGGATCAATGCCAAAGCCAAAAAGAAAACTAGCAAGTCATCCGTTGCCCCTACTGACTCTCAAGATGTGCCACAGGGTAACCCGGAAAATCCAGTTACTCATGCGAGCATGGACAACCCAGATCATGAACCATAGATGGTTCATGAGCCATTTTTAACTGACAAGCCACTGATGGATGAAGAGGCGAACGTCTTCAATGAGCAAGCCAAACCAGACAAGCTAGTTGCCAATTGATAACCCACAAGTATAGGGATTGTTTGTATCCTTTTTCGATAAATAAGAGTGTTGAACCCAACGAGGAGCTAAAGGTAGAACAAATATTCCCTCAAGTTCTATCGACCACCGATACAACTCTACGCACACTTAACGTTTGATTTACCTAGAACAAGAATAAAACTATAAGTACTTTGCGAGAATAAAACTACGAATAAATTGCAAGATAATAAAATTTAGTTGTTTAGTAGAAAGCTTTTGTCACACAAGAAAGTTATTTGTCCCTAGGTGATCGATAACTAGACCGGTAATCATCGTTGCAATTTTATATGAGGGGGAGGCATGAGCTAACATACTTTCCGTACTTGGATCATATGCACTTATGATTGGAACTCTAGCAAGCGTCCACAGCTGCCAAAGATCATTAAGGTAAAATCCAACCATAGCATTAAGTATCAAGTCCTCTTTACTCCCATACGCAACAACCCACTTACTCGGGTATGTGTTTCAGTCACTCACGCCACCCACCATAAGCAAATCATGAACATATTGCAACACCCTACAACGGGGATCCCTCACGTTTGCACAACACGGAGGGCACCATATGACATCACCGAAATAAGATATACAACTCAAACCAATCATGATCATCAATCAACCCATAGGACAAAATGGTTCTACTAAAACATCATAGGATAACCACATATCATTGGATAAAAATATATATTGTTGAGCACCATGTTTAAGTAGAGAATTGCAGCAGGAATAGAGAGGTTAGACCGCGGCATAGAGCCATAGAGGGGGAGAAAGTTGGTGTTGATGGTAGCAAGATTGTTGATGTAGATCACTGTCATGATCCTTGCCCTGGCGGCACTCCGGCGCCACTGGGAGAGAGCCCTCCCTTCTTCTTCTTCTTCTTCTTCTTCTTCTTCTCCGAGATTGGATCTCTCTCTCTTCGTTATCTTCTATTTCACGTTCGTGTTTTCTGGTCGAAAACCGTTTCTTAAATATCTGGAGAACCGTATCTCCAATTGCGCCGAAATTTTAACACGATTTTCCCCAGATATAATCTTCCTTGCAGCCAAATAAGAGATCCAACTGACTTACGAGGTGCCCACTAGGCACCACTGCGTGCCAGGGAGTAGGCCACGCCCTGGTGGGTAGTGGAGGCTGTGGGCCTCCGTTTCCGTTGATTCCACCTCCCAAAATTCACATGTATTCCAAAACAATTCTCCATAAAATTTCAACGCGTTTGGACATCGTTTGATATGGATATTCTACGAAATAAAAAACATGCAACAAACAGGAACTGGCACCGGACACTGGATCAATATGTTAGTCCCAAAAAATCATATACTTTGTTGCCAAAAGTATGTGAAAGTTGTATAATATTGGCATGGAACAATCAAAAATTATAGATACGACGAAGACGTATCACCAATCTCTAGCCGCCAAGCCCTGCTCATGCTCCCAACCCTCTTCATGCGGCCGATCACGTAACCCTCGATCCCTGGGAGAGCTCCCTCCAAGAACTCAACACCACCGGGCGATTGCCCCACGATGGGCGCCAACTATCATGCTTTTGTCACGACAGATGTCCTTGTGAAAGGACTTAGTCATGAGGCCATCGCCACTAAGTAGCTCGAACGGGGTTGATCGGAATTGAGGGACAATGGTTTACTCAAGTTCGGCGCCTCACGGTGGAGGTAAAAGCCTACTCCTGCTTGATTGCTATTGATGATGATGATCTCGATTACAAGGGTGTGGCCTGGCTAACCTAGTACTCGAGAGATTGTAACCTAGTCTTTCTGCCTCAGGGTCTCACCTTTATATATAGGTGGAGGCCCTGGGCTTACAACAGAGTCCGGGGCGTACTACAATCCGTGCTCTAACATGTTTCCTACTTGCCTTGTTCCCTAAGTAAGAAACTTCATTTGACGTCATAGTAGATACTGCCAGCTTGTGTCTCTGGGCTATGAGTCGGCCCATCTGGTGACTCATCTTCTGGGCCTTGAACTCGTGGTCATCCCAGCCCATCATCCGAAACATACTTTTGTCAAGTCGCCGAAGGATGACCAGGCCCTGAACGGGCGGGTCATATTGCGGGTTTATATCCCCAGCAACTGGGGAGATCGGTGAGCACAAAGAGAAGAACTAGAAGAACGCACGAAGTTTATCCATGTTCGGGCCGCTGTGAAGCATAAAACCCTACTCCTGCTTTGGTGTATTGGATGTATACACAAGTACAAGGAGCGCAATTCCGGTAAGGTTGCGCGGGAAGTGCTGCTACGCGCGTGTTTGTGCAAGGTGTCGACCTTTGTAAAGGTGGCCATGTGCCTCCTTTTATAGAGAAAGGGGTCACCAAAGTGGCAAAATGGTAAATATACATTTTGAATAGTGGCTATAGTGCTAAATACCTAACTTTGTGGGTTAGGACAAACACATTAATTGCGCCCCGAGGTGTCTTGTGGATGGAGCTCCCCGACCAGAATGGTCTCTACTTCCGTGTCGTTCACCTATCTACCTTCCATTTCCTTGACACATTGCCATGACGGGTGCCATTAAACCTATATCTACGGCGGCGAGCTACCACGTGCCCAGACAAGACTCACCTAACTACCTGCCCGCTCGACACCTATACGACAAGTGCCACCTTGATCGATGAGGTGGAGTGTTGGCAATGTAGTGGGATTCTTGCCGGGCTCGGAGCTTGCCGGGCTTCGCTAACTCCCCGGCAAGGATCTTGCCGGGCCTCCTAAGCTGGATCTTCGGTGCTTCCGATCACTGGCTTAGGTGTCTTCTTTGCATCTTGTCATCTGGTCTTGAATTTATTCTTAGTTGTCCTCCGGCAAGCCTTGCCATCGGGAAGGCTGCTACTGCCTGTGCATAAGTCTGGGGGCACTGAGGACCCAAATCTTAGTACATCGACAACGCATGACTGGACGGAACGAACTGATATCTACCACACCCGTTCAATGTCGTTGTCCATCCGTATGCCGACATTAACCAGGCTCACCGGCAAAGAAACTTGCTTCGACACCGCGTAGACACACCCGGACGCCTCGCCTCACCGGAATCCGCTATATAAAGGTGGCCACACCCGGATAACTCCACACCACAACACAAGCCCCTCTCCATCCTCCTTCCTTGCACTGCATCCGCCATGACTGCAGGCAGCGAAGCTCTATTGGAGAGCCTTTCCACGGAGATGAAGCACGCCGTGGCTGCCCTTCCTGCCACCTGGTAGAGCTGTCGTGCCAGGCAGATCGAGGCCGGCTTGTTGGCCTACTCGCCCGAAGTCTTTGACAACGAGGACGAGACCACGATGAAGACGGGCGCCGACGACACGCCCCGGCTCCCGCGCATCATGTGCACGCCGGCTTCACCATGCAGCAGGCGCGGGCGCACCACAAATGCTGCCATGGCGGAGATGCAGCCTACGTCAGAGCCTTTTTCAATGTTTCCTAGACGCAAAGAGGAACAACGGTACAACCTGTTCCTCCTGGAGCAGCACCGGCTGGCGGAGGGCCAGATCTACGGCGAGCAGGCGAGTGAGGAGACCGTGGCGGCCATGGCCGCAGCGAACCACAACCTCATTGCGGAGCAGTATGCCATCTAGGATGCTGTCCGCGCTCAAGTGTCCGCTCACCAGGAAGCAACCATAGTGGAGGCACAGTTGCAGATGACCGCGAAGGAGAACAATGCCGGCTGCGCCTCCTACACGCCACCGATGAACCATTAGGCGGCCCGGTGGGATGAGGACAACGTCGGCGCGCACCATTTACATCGTGGACCTCATGTCCATTGACGACGGACAGGTCGCAGACTCCTCCGAGGATGAGTAGGCCACGGGAGGCAGCAGGGCCTGGTGTCCCACGTGGGCCGGTCCGTCTCCCGTGTTCTACTCTTCCTCGCTGGAGACCGCACCTTCACTTCATCGGTCTTATCGCTAATGCTCATGGAGACGACGGATGGAGGATGACTTAGATTTATGGTCAGGTCTTTTTTTTTTCTATATGCTCAAAATGTAATGCAAATCCGCCGTGTTTGTATGAAGTCCGTCATGTTTGTATGAAATCCCGCCGTGTTTGCATGAATTTCATCCGGGTTGTTGAAAAAGAGTTTATAATGTATGCAACTAGTGTTGGATGACGTCCTCCCGCATCCATATTCGTGGACTGGCCCCCCCTGTCCGCGGACGGATGCAGGAGGGAATTTACGGGTTGGCGTTGGAAATGACCTTAGTGAACATTCTGCAATAGGGGCAAATCTAAACACGGGATCGTTGCGTTCATCCTCATAAGTCAAATAAAAATAAAATTTGACCCACCCAGGGTTTTTGCATGATATAAGGGGTTTAACTCAACCAAATGCTTACGCATCAGCTGCCGTATAGATATGCACCAAACATGATCTACATAACATCATGCGTTGCACAATGTCTTGACACTTTGCTAACTACGAGCATAATTGGTTTGGTGTCAAAAATTGGTATGCCAATGTTCGGCATTATGTCAAATATTGATTACTAATTGATTGATTACCAAATTGACCTGCCTATCTTATATAAAGTTGCCAATATTTGATAAGTATTGGTATTGCCAATATTTAACAGTGCCAACAGTTAGCTAGTCAAATATTAGTAACAAACCAATCATGCTCACATAATTGAGAACCCAACTATGCTTTTTGTCGAAAACCCATAACTGAATTTTAAGGGCAGCATATCTCACGGGCAAACCCTAAACCCTAGAACCGGGCAAACCCTAAACCCTAGAATCACTAAACTTAAACATATTCAAGTTTTAGTGGCAGTGAATATCTGCTTATACCCCGCAAAAAAGAATCTGCTTAACTGAGAATTGAGAGGCGCGGGAAATTACTCCGAGCGCGCGAAGGAAAAACGTTCGCTCGTCAATTTCCCCACCCCCGCACTGCCCAGGCAATCGTGGGACCCAAACCCCCGCTAAACCTGTCACAGCCCTGCCCCGTCTGCCTCCTCGAGCTTCGAGCGTCATCTCCCCCCGCCTCAGCCGCCTGTGCCCCCGCTCTCCCAAATCCCGACTCAAATCCTCCCCGGAGAGAGTCGGAATCAGCCGGTCTACCATTGCCTCGGCACACCGATGGGGATCCCCAACCTGCTCCGCTTCATGAAGCCGTTCATCGAGCCCGTGCACATCAAGAAGTACGCCGGCCAGCGGGTGAGCAGATCCCCCGAATTCCGCAGGTTCCGTTTCATCTTTCGTCCTTCGCGAGTTCATTCGTTACTCATTGGTTCTCCTCCCCCGCTTTCGCAGGTCGGCATCGACGCGTACTCCTGGCTCCACAAGGGGGCCTACTCCTGCAGCATGGAGCTGTGCATGAGCCCCAGGAGCGCCGGCGCCAGGCGCTACATCAGCTACTTCATGCACCATGTCAACCTCCTGCGGCACCACAAGGTCGTGCCCGTCGTCGTCTTTGACGGGGGCAGCATGCCCTGCAAGTCGGCCACGGATGAAGACCGGCATAAGTACGCCCATTCGAATCGTCAATACTATTTGGTTAAGAAATGCAGTTCCTTTTCCGCCCTTCCTTCTGCGCAGTTTCATTTGTCGCCTCGTAACTTGGCGCGATGGTTTGAGATTATATGATCTGTTACTAGTATGTTAGGCAACTCACATTGGAAGTATGCATGTATACAGAGGATTCGGTCCTAGTCAGCATTGGGAGTCTCTTTTGGTAGCTGGCTTTCAGTCTTAATATTTAGACAGTACTGCAATCTGCCATCGACGAATGTTATTTATGTTCCTTGAAGATTGTTTTTTGTTGTCCAAAAAATAAATACAATATTGCCCTGATGCACAAATTTCTATGATGGATTTAAATGCAACGAAAATCAGGTTAATGTCCTGTTTCTGATACACACAATTTATTAAGTCACTTGGTTACTAAAATTCAGGAAGAGAGAACTCAGTTTGGTGTTGGGGAAAGAAAAGCTTGAGCAAGGAAATACAGCTGCTGCAATCGACCTTTTCCGGGTAAGCATCTAATTATCCTTGCAATATTTACCAGACCAAGAAAATTCTGAATACTTGATATATTCTGGCATTCAATGTGTATGTAACCAAGACATATTAGAAACAACCATTTAAAAAATACAATGTTGTACAAATACCTAATAATATTAGGTGAGAAACATAATATCTTTATGTGTATTCCTTGTCCAAGATTTAAAATGTGACTGATGTCAGCAAAATTATTGAACTTCTAATGACTTAGAAATACTTTTGAGTAACAAATTTACTAGTAATACAATTTCCAGGTAAAGCTAAAATACCTATACATTTATATGTGGTCAATATATTTTGAAATGAACTGCAAGCTGTAGAATGTCAAGCAAAGATAATGGGGGACAGTAGTTTGTTATTGTGGATTGCCAAATCAACAAAACACTGTTTACAACAAAAGAGCAAACACAAGATGCACAACTACTATTAACAGTTTACCATGCACTTGAACTTTGATGTTTCCTTTTTTTCCAATGCATTTTCTATTACTAGTTGTGTAATTCTAGTCCGCAAGAGAAAAAGCAAGATTTTCCATTCTTCATGTTGACCTAATTAGATAGAAGTAGAAATGTGGAATTATGCTTGTCCATAAATTCATGCGTTCAGCTTTGTTAGGATTTTTTTTCAATTTACAAATGAAGTTTGAATTACCTTCCTCTTAAAATTCACCATTTCAGCCTATGTCCTCATCATTCTCTTAGTATCCCCCTTTCGACTCGGACCTTTTGCACTGTGTTTAACAATTAACAATATAAAATATCAGCACAAAGTTCCTTTGAGCAGCTGGCGACTTGTTTTTCTACCACTTTAAAGGAAATATGGTTTGATGTTTCTAAGTTTCGAGTGTACTTTGATATGTCTGTTCCAAAAGCATCCTAATCTCATTCATCTGCAGAAAGCTGTGCAAATTACTCCATCGATGGCTTATCAATTGATTCAGGTGCTTCTTTGAAAGCTCTTCCATGTAACAATTCCTTACCTCATGTAGCAAAATCTAATCTTTGTAAACTCAGATTTTAAAGACAGAAAATGTTGAGTTCGTGGTTGCTCCATACGAAGCAGATGCACAGTTGGCATATCTAGCTACTCTAGATGCTGATCAAGGGGGCATAGCTGCTGTTATAACAGAAGACAGTGACTTAATAGCATATGGTTGCACTGCTGTGAGACATTCACTTTGGTCTTCATTTTTTGTTCTTGAATCATGTATTTTATCTAATGCATTTCAAGTTGTAGATTATATTTAAGATGGATCGCTTCGGGAATGGTGAAGAATTCAGAATGGAGAAAACCTTGAAGACTGTAAAAGATGGTCTTTGCTTCCAGGATTTTGATCAAAACCTTTTTACTGGTAAGCACCATTTCTGCATCTTGAAGACTTGAACTAGAGCGCTATGGTGTTTTTCGAAAAGGAGGATAACCCCTGGCCTCTGATCAAGTGATGCACACAGCCATCTTTAGTATATTATTCAACAGAGTTTGAGAAAACAAATACATGGATCAACCAAAAGCCACCTTCCTTGCGATCAATGTCGCTATACCTACTAGTTGGATGATGCAGCCTGACCATGCATCAATGCACACCATCTAATCCGGTGGCCTCACCAAGCCGCCCCACGGCGAGCCGAAATCACCAATCTGTCTAGCAGACCCTCAGCGCGCACCGCATCCGCACGCTCTAGAATCTGCCACTGCCATGTTCCGCCATCCCAACTTCAGGAGAGATCAACGCATTGACCTTGCCGGGCCCAACTGCCGTCGACGCCACCATGTCGCTAGGCAGCGCCACCACCTTGCGTGCATCCATCAACACGTCCATCGCTGAGAACCCGCTCCGCCACGCCGCCGAGACCCATCGTCGCCGACGCGGTAGATGTCACACCACACCACCTCCTGATCCAGATCGCCACCAACACCAACCCAATAGTGTCCATCAGCCACTTATCTCCCAAGGCGGTGCCTTCAAGAAGGGAACGACGCTGAAGGCGTCGTCGCCGCCCACCGCGGTTAGGGCTTTCACCTGGGAGACAAATGGTGTGATGGAGGTAGTAGTAGATCTGACGAATGTCTCCATGAAGAAAAAATGGCACCCTTGGGGACCGCCACCGTCACGGTCGACCAAGGCCGGCTAGGGATTTCTCCTGATCTGAATCCTCATCTCCAGCTCCATCCGCATCGAGGACCGGCAACTCTTGCGTCCCAGATCCGTACGGAGAAGCACACCGAGCATGCACCGGGTGAACAAGACTGCCGGGCACCCGCTGACCAATGGAGAGCCGTGGAGCCAACAGTGTCCTGATCGGCTGGATGGATTGGCCGGATCCAATCCATGTGCCCACCACCGAGCACATCACAACCAGGTGCAGGGCGGAGATGAAGCTTCCAGGAGGGAGGGAGAAGGCCCTGCTGCCGCCGCCTGCCACCGGTGGCTTTGCCCGGCGCTGACTGGCAGCGGTGAGGAGGGGGACGGGCTGACCGGGGAGCTAGTGGCGGCGGTGGCTGAATGCCTCCCGAGTCGCCCTACAGGACGACGCTGGGGCCAATGGTTTCGTTTCCGCTCCTAGAGCACTATGGTGTGACCTGTTAAAGAAGCATTTTGTTTTTGTTCATAGCATGCAGTAGCAAGTTATGCTGTCATCTTTTAGATCTGTCGAGCTCTTGTGCAATTAGGCCTTCCTTTTTGCAATATTTTCTCACTTCTCACCCTGTTTTTTGTTTTCTATTGATGTTTTTAATTTTTATCTGGACAGGTATGTGTGTCCTTGCAGGATGCGACTTTCTTCCCTCGGTGCCTGGCATTGGTACTAAAAGGGCATATTCTCTCATCTCAAAACATAAAAATATTGACCTTGTAAGAAACTAAGAATAACTACTCTACTGATTCCATGCTATTTGTACATCTCAAAACATATTCTCAACAATGTCTAATCTGCTGTGATTAATGTTGTGGCATCCAGATATTTCAAAAATTCATCCATTCTCATGAAGAAACATGGCCCCTAACATCTCTGATATAATTATTGCCAGGTGTTATCAACCTTGAAGCTTGACAAGCGGTATTCCGTGCCGGATGATTACATTGATTCCTTCTGGAAAACTCTTGCAGTATTCAATCATGCTAGAGTGTAAGATTGTGTTTGTGCTAGCTATGTGTATCTTGTAGTATGCATTTCAGAGACTGTACAAAATCTGACAAGTCACTTTCCTTCAAATGTCCCAGATACGACGTCAAAAGCAAGTCACTGAAACATTTAAAACCTTTGGAGGAACGATATCTTAACTACTTGGCAGGAAACCTGGATATTCTTGGACCGTATCCTTAAAGAGTTCTGTTTTATTCATGAGCTGTAGCCTGTGACATCTATATTCAGTAATTTAATGGAGGACTGCTTTTCTTTAGAAAAACAGCACCAATATGGAACACGATTTTGATAAACGCAATTTTTGATACATCCATTTGCTGGTACATTAGACAGCTGAGGAAGGAAAAAAAATCATACCTTCTTAGACAGGATCACAGAACACAAGTTACAACCATAGTGAATGCACAATTTCACAAGATATCTGTGTGCTGGTAATAGGCACCTGATATTAACACTGTTTTAATATGTTCCATAGAGCTATTTTATATTTCCTTATCTTATCAGTGCCCATTCCTTGATCTTCTAAAGAGCGCTAGCCCCATCAATGGCAAGAGCGATAGCCGAGGGGCGCTTGAATCCTGTTACAATGGAGACCTTTGACGAATTGTCCAGAACCATTAGCCCCATCGAGTTTATTGATACCTCTGCTCTCAATGTGGCTAGTCAGTATGGTTCTCAGGAAATTTTGACACAAGAGAGCACTATTACTATCTGTTCATCTGAGGAAAGCAGAGATGACATCGCAGGTAAGTGTTGTCTTTTACTCTCTAAAAAGTATATCAAGTTAAACCATTGTTAAGCTGTGCATCAGTTACTTTGTTACCAAGGGTTCTATAAGACTTGTTTTTACTTAAAAGAGTGGCATTTTTACCTTTGCTCTTTACTGCAATGGAACAACTTTATTCCAGGACTTCTCAAAACTGTAACTTGTTTTCTTGAACAGCATTTGTTGTTGATGACATTACTAGTGGTGAACAGAAGTGCAACAAAGGAGTCCTTGCCCTTGGCAAGTTTCTACCGCAGAAGCATTCCTCTCCGGCAGTGGAATGCAAAGAAGTGAAGCCTAAGAACACACCTGACAACAACCCATTCAAGAAGAGGAAATTACCCACTGACCAAGGTAAAGTACCAGATCAAAACGAGTTGCTAATCGATCTGGATGAAGAAGAAGCAGTTGTATTGTGCTCATCATTGTCACGAGAGAGTGTTGGCCCAGCAGAATCTCTTGATAGAAATGGAGTGTCAACTGGATTGTGTTGGCCGTTGACACAAGAAAGTGTGGCGTCTATTCCGAATGAGAGATCATCTAAGAGGCAAAGTCAGCAGGAAGCTATCAGGAATATAACCAACAAAAATAAAGATGAAAGGAGTGGACTTCTGAAATTTTTCATGCGTTTGTAATTCTGTCATGTTTTCCACTTCATTTTGTTCTCATTTTTTCAATTCCATTCATTAAGAAATTAATCAATACATTGCAGTATGAAAAAGTTATTTCATATCTATGTATGAATTTATCTCAAAATGGAATCAGATATGATTTTATTTCAAATAGAAATTCATTGCATACAGTTCTGATCTACCCGCAATAAGCCATAGGTAGTCCTTTTTTTTTTGACGTATACGCATATACACCCACCTCTATAAACACACACATACACATCCCCCATGAACATTTTTAAGATACTAAGCCGACCTTATATTTTGTGATTGATGACATATACGTTTTTATAGTCGGAAATGTTTACTCCCACAAATGAACATCGCTGGAATGACTAAAATACGTTTTTGTAGTCGGAAATGTTTACTCCCATGAATGAACATCGCTGGAATGACTAAAATAAATCTAGAAAGCTGGAATGACTAAAATAAATCTAGAAAAATATGAACGCCAATGCTAAATTTAGAACTTGAATTCGATGGTTCCACTTCCACGATAGCAAACCTAACCAACTGAGTTTGCAGGTCATGTAAAAAAAAAAGAGAAGTGCATATTTCAACCCTGAACTCTTGCCCTAATCTAATTTACAACCCTGAACTTTAATACCGTCTAAATTACAACCCCCAAGTCTCAAAACTGGTCAGGATTCAACCCTCCCCTCCCTGTTGACCGGTTTTGACCTGGGGTGACCAGTTTTGACTAGTCAACGGGTCCAATCAGCATGCCACGTCAGTTTTTTTTTCAAAATTTCAAGAAAAAGTAAATAAAAATCTATAAGATCAGGGAAAAAATATAAGAAGGCAAAATTCCGAAAAAATTGTTCGCGAAAAAGCTAGGGAAAATAAAAAATGATTTTTTTCTGGAATTTGAGTTTTTGGGTTTTTTCTGGAAATTCGTTTTTATTTTTTCCGTGTTTTTCGGAAATTGAATTTCTTATTTCTTTTCCTGGATTTTCTTCGATTTTACAGGTTGTTTCCTTGGAAATTTTGCATTTTTTGCTGATGTGGCATGCTGACTGGACCTGTTGACTGGTCAAAACCGGTCAACCAGGTCAAAACCGGTCAACAAAGAGGGAAGGGTTGAATCCTGGCCAGTTTTGAAAGTTCGGGTTGTAATTTAGATGGTATTGAAGTTCGGGGTTGTAAATTAGACTAGGGCAAAAGTTGAGGATTGAAATATGCACTTCTCTAAAAAAAAAAACCCCTGAGTTTGCAGGTATTCGGCATCCGAAACTCGTGGTCTTCCCGAACCACATGAAGCCGACCTCACTACTCATTGCCGCGGCGCCGCCGCGTTCACCGCACTCATGCATTCGGCCGTCCCACTCGCACACCGACACCGGGTTCCCTTGGGGACGGCGGCGACGAGGAGACCCGGCCCTTGGCGCCAACCGGCGGCCCCATCGGTTCTCTACCTCGTGGCGCTAGTACCCCCACCCCCCCACGCGACGCAACAGCATCGTACAGCGATGACCGGTGAGTATTCCTCAGAGCCCAATGAGAATGAGGGACCCAACTTGCATAGTTAGTAAAAATTTACTGTAGGTTGTTACCGACAAGTCTGAATGTTTATGGCTGTGTTGAAAGCATGGAATGGTTTTCTCCCAATCTCTTTTGTTCTTTGCTGCATCTGCTGCAGAATGGTGCATAGATGATAAATCATATTTTCTTCTCATACTTGTATAAATTCTAGGCATCATAATCTGCAGCATTCCCCATTTCCCTACGTTGCAAATGGGCCCAAAATTTTCTCTCCTAGTTTTCCCCCTTTGTACCATTAGTAATCTGCGGTTTCAACCTCACTGTTTTACTGCACCATTTCTTTTATACTAGTTCACTTTCACTCTGCTGCTTTCGGTGACTAAAACTTTTGATTTTTTTTTATGGCAATGATGAATTTGGCTCATTACGAGTCACAGACAACAGGCTAATGTCTTGTTCCTTCAGGAAGTGAGACAATTCCTTCGAAATACAGGCTGGAAAACCTGAGCTCTGTCAATGCAATTTTAATACTATTCAGTTGTGCTTCTGCACTGCTGCACATAAGCATATGACGCTCCTTTTCTTCTCTGTTGGGCTGATGTGGACTGGGAATCCATCCAGGTTTGGAGTGTTCTGGGAGTTTTGTTCTGGTCAATCTAATCAAAATATTGCTTTTTGAGTGGATGCTCCAATTGATCCAGATTGTTGGGTGTTTATTTGCTTCCTGGCGGAGTACCAACATCCAGTTTATTTCCGAAACAAACATTAAAATTTGGTTGATGACCTTTAAAGTACTGCATATATGCAGTACCTCCAGCGGAGACTCATGCAAACCCACTAGAGCAGAAGTCTATTAGAAGTCTATAAATGGTTGATGACCTTTAAAGTTTGAACAGAATGTTGCTCCAAACAGGGCCAAATCCCAAGTATCTTAGTACCTGCAACAAGAAAGGCCATGACATGGAATCGAAGGCCTTTGAGATATCCAACTTGAGGAGAACTCTCTGCTCTTTTTGCCAATGGAGCAATTTGGCTATTTGTTGGACCAAGATAAATTTTTCATGAATGCACATTCTTTTGACATAAGCACTTTGATTGGGAGACACCAAATCCTTGAGCTTCCTAGCCAGCCTATTGGCTAGCAGTTTGGTGATAAGCTTGGAAAAGCTATGGACTAGGCTTATAGGGTGAAAGTCTTTGATTTCCATGGCATCTGGAGATTTTGGTAGCAGGTGATATAGGCTGAATCCAGAAGGAATAATCTGCTCACATCTCCCTGCAGAACTCGCCATTGATGGATTTTTCATGATTTGGTTGCAATGCTTTTTGGACTTGGTATGTTCTCCCTCACCATTACATCACCTCATTATCCTCTATTGTGATTAGACCCGTCCGGAAATTAATTTTGGAACTTAGCTTGCTCATGAGGGATGATATGTGCTCTGTCTTCTCCTAAGTGGTTCGATTTCTTGCATTTCTATTCTTTTAATGTTTAACTATAGCCCCACTTTGGGACCTTGCATGTTTGATTATGATTGTTCTTTTCTTGCAAATACTAGAATCCATATATATTAAACAAGTACAAGCTTTACAAGAACACCCTTGACAAAGGAATTTATAAACATGCCCAAGGGGAGTTCATCACCATCTTTGACCTGCACAATCCAACGGCGTGTCGTGGGCGTAGCTTGATCCGCACATGCCCTCTGTCGCCGAAACCAGAGAGTCATTGTAACTTTCCCTAGGAAATCATTATGTATTGCCAGGAGATGCCAATGATGACGTTCCGAAGCACGAATCGTCATCCTAGAGAAGAAGGCCACATGATGAGAGAACCAACCCCACATCACGCTGGAAGTGTCATCTAAAGATCTTATTGACATGACCATCGGCGTCACCGCGAGCCGAGGCGGAAGCATCGAGGTTGACTCCTCCTCCCTCCCCCTCCACCCCATTATCTGCCGGAATTGATTTGGGAAACCAATCCTCACGTGCTCCGAGGTGGCACCGAAGCCAGCAATGGACTTGTTCCATTGCGCTGTCGCATCCACTGTTTTGATGGGCGACATAAGGACACCGAACCTAATAACCTAAACCAAGGCTTCCCATGAGGGCGCAATCCATGGTCTCTCGCGACTCTCGGTGCCGAAATTGGCCGCCAGAGGCGAGGGAGACCGATGGAATCAGACAACGAGGATGAGTGGTGACTAGGGATACATTAGACGGATCAGATGTCAGAGTAAGAAGACGCCACTGCTGCCTCGGACAAGGAAAAGTCTTAAAGAGTCACGCTCACATGGCAATTAGAAAAAAGTGGAAGTGTTTCTATTTCTGAAACTGGAATATTTCTTCGGTTCGGTACTCAGTTTAAGGCCGCAATAAACAAGCCCAAATGATAAGTGCCACACGTGTGGCACGAAGTAACACCGCCCTGACGTTTTTACAACTAAAATTGCCATCCGAAAAAAAAACCGAAACCCCCAAAAAAACTGAAACTTGCTATCCAAACAGAAAGTTGCCATGCTTCACAACTAAAGTTGCCATCCCTGGGTAACTAAAGTTGCCATCAGAAAATGTCAGGGCGGAATTGCTTCGTGCCACACGTGTGGCACTTGTATTTAGACTCTTGGTCTCTTTCTTGTTAATTACATGGAAAGAGCAGCATTGCAGTGATACAAATTAAAGCCACACATCATTACAGATAATTTATAGAAGACATTCCATTTGATAGTCTAAATCATACATTAAAATTAGTTCGACCAAACATAACATAACCTTGTTTCAGATCCCAAATGACAACCACCGAGTAAAAGTTAAATGTGATGTAAAACTGAACTCCATGACTGCAGTACAGGCTGATGCCATGCCATCTGCTAATCTAAATCATACATAGAAACTGGTTCTTCCTAACATATAGGATAACCTTATTTATGATCCCAAAAGATAACAGATAAAACTAAACTCCTTCTGACTAGCACAATTTCACACACAGAATGTGCAAGAATCAGCAGGTAGAGGAGCATCTCTCTGGAAGTTAGGGGCTAACGACCTAACTACAGCTCTCCACCCAAGATATTAACATCGTTGATTAATAAATCCTGCAGTCAGAAAATAAGTTTAGTTAGATGCAACCTTATCTAACTCCGTACTGCTAGTACATTTATATATGTGCAAAGCCTGACAAATTTAGAGAGAAGATAGTAAATGCCAAAACGAAAGCAGGCTCGGAAGAACATGGGCAGGCATCATGCAGCAAAAGAATGAGAAAGCTTCTTACTTCATTAAGCATGTTGTTCCTGGTAGAAATGTCATCCATCAAAAAACAATCATTAACAGCTTCCCAGAAATCATCACTGTCGATATTCAGTTGACCATCAACAGCTTCCTGATTAGCTGTGCCTTGTGCTTGCACAGGGAGAACGCCGCCTGCACCACCATCATTCAGCATCTGTGTTGGTTCGGCAGAAATGCCCATCTGAATGTCAGGCATTGCAGCACCGATGCTTGAAGCACTACCAAGTGCGAAGTTACC
This sequence comes from Triticum urartu, assembly GCF_056163025.1. NCBI lineage: Eukaryota > Viridiplantae > Streptophyta > Magnoliopsida > Poales > Poaceae > Triticum > Triticum urartu. Next base: position 503,219,822 of record NC_141879.1, read on the forward strand.
ATTCAGCATCTCCACCGAGCTTGTGTTGTTGTTGTTGTTGTTGTTGTTGTTGTTGATTGCGAAGTTACCATTCGGCATCTCCACCGAGCTCATGTTGCTGTTGATTGCAAAGTTACCATTCGCCATCTCGACCGAGCTCATACTGTTGTTGATTGCGAAGTTACCATTCGGCATCTCCGCCGAGCTCATGTTGTTGTTGATAGCAAAGTTACCATTCGGCACCTCGACCGAGCTCATGTTGTTGTTGGTTGCCAAATGACCATTCGGCATCTCCACCGAGCTTATGTTGTTGTTGATTGATAAATCCTGCAGTCAGAAAACAAGTTTAGTTAGATGCAACCTTATCGAACTTCGTACTGCCAGTACATTTTTATATGTGCAAAGCCTGAAAAACTTAGAGACAAGATAGTAAATGCCAAAACGAAAGCAAGCTGGGTAAAACTGGGCAGGCATCATTCAGGAAAAGAACGGGAAAGCTTCTTACTTCATCAAGCATGTTGATCGTGGTAAGAATGTCATCCATCGAAAAACTATCAACAAGAGCTTCCAAGAAATCATCACTGTCGATATTCAGTTGACCATCAACAGCTTCCTGATCAGCTGCGTCTTGTGCTTGCGCAGGGAGAACGCCGCCTGCACCACCATCATTCAGCATCCGAGTTGGCACGGCAGAAATGCCCATCTGAAGGTCAAGCATTGCAGCACCGATGCTTGAAGCACTACCAAGTGCGAAGTTACCATTCGGCATCTCCACCAAGCTTGTGCCGCCGTCCATTACGAGGTAACCATTCAGCATCTCTACCCAGCTTGTGTTGTCGTCGATTGAGAGGTCACCATTCAACATCTCTACCGAGTTTGTGTTGCCGTCGATTGCAAAGTCACCATTCAGCACCTGTACTGAGCTTGTGCTGTTGTTGATGGTTACATCGACGTCGAACAACGCCATCTCCTCACCGGAACGTGCCAACGATTTTGTGCTGTTTATGAAAGCTGCTATTTGGTTCTTCAGCTTGTCGAGACTCATCGGTGTTTGGCCAGCTATCTGGCCAGCTGGTGAGGCTGCAAGGCCTGTGAGCTGGTTGATGTTGGGGATGTTCCAATAGTCACGGCTAAGATCAGGATACTTCATAGGTGCTTGCCAGGAGTTGCCTAGGCGGTTCCCGGCGTCGCCATACGGACTCCTCTGAACCGGAGGCTGGAACCCCTGGCGAGATGGCCGCACTGAAAACTGATTCACAGGCAAAGATGTCCCACCATTGTGTCTATTTCCGTCCGCAAAGGAGCTGCCACTACTCTGAAAGCCTCTGTTTGCCCTCAGTAGATTGCCACGCAGCATGCCCATGTAGGATGACTCGCCACGGGAATGGCTGGAACCAAATGCGTCCCACGCCCCTGTGCCATTTGTCCTGTTTGCATATGCGCTGGAGGAAGAGGGCTGCTGTCTCAAACCCGGCAGCAGCCACGACAACCAAGGCCTGGAGAGCATGCTGCCACCATGGACACCGGCACCACGCGCTCCGAACGCGGACGGATGATCCATCCTTGTAGGGAGACTGGTAGGGTTCCAAGAGGCAGGGTTTGTGGACGGCCGATATATCCCATGTCCATGGAAATACTTGCAGATACCTTCTCCCCAACTTTCAGCAACAAGCAAATCGCACCTCTCTTCTGCCCCGTCCCCGGTCCTTGCGAGATACGTCCTGTACTTCTGAAATCAAAAGATAGGCGAGCACATAGATGAGAGGCGCATCATGGATATTTTTACATTTTGTTTTTGATTGTTCTTAAGACGTATATATGGAGAACAAATCAAAGGAACTGAAAGTGCTGCATGGCTCCAAAAACTCTAGAAATCATGGGGCATGCATTATATCCGACGTGTCACATTTTCACAGAAGAATAATTACAAGGTAACTAAGACAAAAGAACAGGAAACAAGCCTATCCAGTTCCAATTTTTGGGCAGCACTGTGAGATATGAACACAACCCAGCAACATGGCAAAATATGATATAGTACGAGATAGGGATTCAGTGCATACAAAAGTCAGGTATAGTTAAGGTGGTGGATGCGTTTCTGTATTTTGTATCAGCTTGATGCATCAATATACTGCCTATTATTTATAAAAAAGGTATACACGAGGAGTAGAAAGTAAACCTGCAGATGACTCCCAACACTCTCTCTGGAGACGTTATCCACATTCATGGCGGCCAGTATCTTCGATGGAACAGCCCCTGCATATACACATTCGCATAACCAAAAAGTTTTTATACCAGAGATAATAATGCCAAGATCACATTGCTTCGTTTTGGTTAATGTAGTAAGCCATGAGAAGTGTGATCGAGTAAGTTCTCTTACTCTTGATGCCGATCTGACTGACAGCCTCCACAAACTTGTCATGCAGATCATTTCTCCATGCCGTCCTCGGCTTCTTCCCGGTCGATGGGTTTGGTGACAAGTTCTCCTTGTTCGCATCATGGCCATCTTCATCATGTTCATGACTCTTCGTCCATCCACGCTTGGTGCTCTTTGCACCGTCCTGCTCGCCGCCGCCGGGTCCTCCTGTAGGCTGCGCCTTCTCAGCGGCAGCATTACGGATGCTGCTGCTGAGTCTCCATGGTTGAGGGGTTCTCCTCGCCATGACATGCCGCCACATGATATCGAGGTGCTTGGTTTGCACCGGTTTCACCAGGTACTCGCACGCCCCGTGAGCTATGCCTTTCTTCATAGCCTCGGGCCTCTCGTCCGCTGATAACACTGCACATATCATATCATATCATATCATCAGTGGTTCAGTTTGGCAACACAGGATTAAAAAAAACAACACTACTGCACCACTGAATGTCGATCCCTGTGGATTAAGATCAGAAAAAAAGTGTTCATTTGATGAACTCTTGTCTTTTCCATATATGGATGCGGAAACTGTAAGCAGACGCGTTATACATGTTGAACAAACATCAAACGTGTCAAAGAAACTCTGCAATGTTCTATTCTGTTCCAAAGTGGAAATCACGCAGGAATCAAGCTCATATCATGACAATTAAAAGCTGATCTGCAATTCAAACGGCTAGGATTTGACATACTATCCTCCCTCTCTCCTTGAGCTAGTATGTGGCAACAGGTTTCTCAAGGAGAGAGGGAGGCCCAGATACTAGGTGTGCAGCTGATCGCATCAGCAAAGCAGAGTGGAGCTACCGAGCTAGGTGATGTCGCCAAAAAAGAAGCGACCATATCAAGTGCCTTGGCGATGGCGATCTTGAGCAAGATATCAACTTCTCTTTTGAAGTAGCCGGGCGGTCTGGCGAACGAGGGGGAAATTATCGTGCGTTGTTTGCTTCTTCAAAAGGCACCCTGAATGTACGATACCAGATCGGAGTGAAAGTACCTTGGAAACGATCTTCACAAAGTTATCAACTACTCCCTCCGTCCCATAATATAAGAGTGTTTTTTACACTAAACTAATGTAAAAAAAATGCTCTTATATTATAGACGGAGGGAGTAGTATTTGAAGTTACTAAAGAACGTGTTTGGCTCAACCCCTTTTTTGTTAAGTTATCTGATTACAATGTTACCTGATTACCTTAAACTTGTTTGTTTGTAAAAGTTATCAACTAGTATTTGAAGTTACTAAAGGACTTCTTTGGTTCAGCCCTTTTTTTATAGGTATCTGATTACCTTAAACTTGTTTGATTGTATAATTGTATGCATGACTCGATCCCTACTAGTTTGTTAGTTCTCTAATGACTACTGACTTGACCCCTAATCTAGTTGCCCATAACTCCCCAATCTCCGACGCGAGATGCATATAGTTGTGCACGACAGAGTTTGTATATGTATTGTCCACGAGTATATGTACGGTATATATACCCAGAAAAGGTCAACACAATGTGTGTTGGATCCTATTCATTCTCTAGATTTCTATGTTGTATTAGTTGCTCTTCTCTAGAAAAAGGTATACAGAGAACCACCTCTTGGTGTGGTTGTGGAGCTATGGGAGCAGGAATCCATCCCTAGGGTTTAAATCATGACACTCACATTTATATTGGTTGGTTCTCCTTCGATACTGCTCACTGATCCGATGTGCGTCCTCAACCAGGACTTTGGGCAGGTTGCGTCCAATTTCCTCATCGAGCCAACTAGTTCCTAGGCCTACCTCTTCATACCATGATTGTGGTCGCCAGAGGAAGCACGACTGCACCAACAACACACCCCAGACAGTGGTGCACATACTCCGAGGGCTGTCATTGGTTTATATACACCGGTGCCGGAGCATGCTCGTCTTTGGTGTCAATGGCACCGCTCGTATTTGGCACCCAAGGGCCGCCACTCTTCATCAGATTTTGCAACAATTCCCTCTTTCTTGTAATAAATCTGAGTATCATACTTGTCATGGCTGCCATGTAGGTAAACACGCTCGCTTGCCTTTTAGTTCTTCTTCCCCCGCCGCTACTTTTCCCTTTGAAATAATGCATTGTGATGTATGGACGTCTCCGATCCCTAACAACTCTTGTTTTCGGTATTTACTTCATGCACTCACTTCATTTTATGCCTATGTAGTCATGCATTTATCTCGTTTCGTGCTTTATCTCCAAACTGACAATGCCAAATAATTCAATAATGTAGGTGTCTGCACCCTCCTCTCCTCCCACATGATGATCCTTCGTCTCACCCGCCCCTACACCTCGAAGGAGAATGAACATGTCAAGCACATGCTCTGCGTATTCAACGATAGCATATGCGCCTTCATGTACCACTCCAACACCCCTTCTCGATTCCAGCCCAATGCACTCTCTATAGTTACTCACCTCCCTACCTTTTTCCCTGAAACCCATGGTGGATTTACACCCCTAACCATCATTTTTGCCACCCTTGTGTAATAGTATCTGCATCTTTGGTTGTCTCTACGACCCCACTGTAGCCACCACTGCATCCGCCAGGTAGCCTGCATTTTTCTTGGCTATCATCCTAATACGAAAGGGTTTTGATGCTACGATCATGTGGTGCAACGCATGATAGTGTCTTGATATATGTACTTTGACGGTCATTCTTTCCCATTTTCATGAAATTCGTGCTCCATCAAATACATTGACACCAACATTCGTACCTCCGTGTCAATGTCCCACGCTGGCTCATATAGACCGAGTCCCATGCCCCGCACAACCGCTGTTGACATGTCCTGGCCACCTGCTGCCATGTCACACATTTCCGCTACCATGTTGCCTGAAATGGATGCCATGGCGCCAGATGCTGCCATGGAAGCCGATGTCACCCCGACATGCTGCCGCGACACACATTTCTACCATTGATATACCCGTAGAGGATATCATGTCACCTATTTTCTTACATGACAACCTTAAATTACCATGCCCGCCTCTGTTGTAATGACTATAATTACTGCCTTGACACCTATTTTCGCACCAATACAACTGAAATGGCTACCATGTCACCCCATGCTACCGAACGTGCCCTAATTTTGCCCCCAAACATTGAGACCATTCTCGCGTCACTCTGTCACCGACACCAAGGTCCACGCCACCCTCACACTCCATGGTCAATCGGGCATAACACATGTCTTATAGTCCAGCACCCGGTACGATTTCACTGCACTCTCACCATCACTGTCGCATCTCCACTGCAGCGCTCCACTCTTGATACTCTTTGGATCCCAATTGGCGAGCAACAATGCATGCTAACATTTTGGATTGTCTGTGGGTTCACCCAACATTTTGGCATCGACTTCTTTGAGGCCTTTTCTCCCATTGTCAAGAGACCACCATTCACATCATTCTCCAAATTGTTGCATCTCGTTGATGGGCCTTGCATCAACTCGAGATCAACAATGGGTTCTTTCATGGGAGACTGGAAAACATGTTCTCTATCAGCATTCCACCGGCTTTGCCAATGCTCATCGTCCAACCAACACATGCCTTCTTGCCAAGCACCTGTATTGGCTCAAATTTTGGCATCACCTCCCGCCGCCAGAACGCTGGCTACTAAATGGGATGGAATGTTTTTTGGAAGGGTACTAGTAGAGCGTTTTGGTACTAAAATAGAAGTGTGCGTGCACTAACTCATACGTGCGGGGCGTTCATAGATGCAATCTAAATTTATGTGTTATGCATCCAAAGGTACTTCTACTTAGGTGGAGCCGGTATGCAAACACTTGGTTGTGCATACCCAATGTCGACACATGAAACATGGTCACCCAAACCATTCGGCGCCCACAACGGTTTGTGCCAACTTGCTCAGGCAAAAGTCGGTCCAGGACTCTTGTTCATACCAATTTAAGGTAGAAAATGGAAGATTAGATTAGGGAAAAGGCTTTACCGATGACCGGCAGATCCATCTCGAGGTCGATGAGCCGGAGAAGCTTGAAGCCGTCCATGTCCGATAGGTACACATCGCTGACCACCAGATCGAAATTGTCCCTCCCCTCCCTAAGCATCTGGCGGGCCATCATCGCGTCCCTCACGATTGTCGCTGTCGCGCATAAGAACCAAAACCAAGAAACTTCAACATATTAGTCCCAATAGATTTAACCATGCGATTTGGATCTAGATAGAATAGGTGGTTAGGAACACTCACGACGGTAGTTGCGCATGCGCAGGAGAACCTCCAGGACCTTGAGGCTGACAGGATCATTGTCGATAGCGAGCACACGCAACCCCGATGGGAACACGCTCACAATCGCCTCCTTTCCATGCCTTTCCTCACGCATATCCATCTCTTCTTCTTCCCTTAGATAAACTAACCACGATTTGCTAACCAACATCAATAAACAACCAAAACATGGGAAAAACCCTACAGAAATCCACGAATAGCAAGAAACAGGCCTAGGACTTCACACCTTGTGCAAAGGATCCCTGGACGGTGTGCTAGGCGCAGAATAAATTCGATGTTGCAAGAACTCCAGAGTAGCACCAAGGACTCGAGGATGGACAGAGGATCTTATAGATCGGCTGAAATTAATGGGTGCCAAATATAGAAAGTGCTATTCACATGTAAATTTTTGTACTCCTTAATTTCTCTATTTCAGTTTCTATCTCATTGCCAAAATGATGCCGGGCCGACCTCTCAATGTGTTTTGTTGTGTTGTGTGGTTCACAGGGAACCACCTTTTCCTTCCTATTTTACCCTAGCAAATCTTGGAGGATAGGTATGATTTGAATCCTTGTGATGTGTCTGATTGTTGTTTAGGCATGTATGATAAGTCGATAGAGTTCATCATGTCTTGTACTCAAATCAGTTGAAGAATTGTGTTACATGATCATATAACCTAAGAGTTGATATGTTTTATGAGAGAAAGTGAATCATCCTCCAAAATGAAAACTTCATCACAACATCAAGATCCCGCAGAATGGAGAAGTTACTTCTTCAAATTTTGCATCTAGCGTATTGTATCTATGGTCGATGACTATGATTTACTTGTTGGAAATATGCCCTAGAGGAATATCTATATTATTATATTTCCATACCAGAGTTAAGAGTTTATATTCTATGCTATAACTGCTATGATCCTGGAATATGCGATTCAGTGGAAAACTCATATGCACATGTGGAATGATAAACTATAAATAAAAGGTTCCTAGTCTCGCCTCTAAGACTAGCTCAAGTGTTGTTGGTGTTCACGTTTTCCGGATCTTACGATATTGCTAAGTGTAACAATGATCCTAAAAAACCACATTGAGACTATGATGTTAGACAAACGATCATATTGAATTGACCCAATCTTGTTTGTTACGAATTGAGTTAATATCGTCTATATTCAATTGTAATAACACGGAGTGTTAACACGTGATATTTCTCCTTAGACCATGAGATGGGCTTTAGGGTTGCTCAAACGTCACCTGTAACACGATGATCATAAAGACAACTTACAGGTTCATCAGAAAGTTTGACAAGTGCCCGGATAGCTCGAGAGTGGGATTTGCTCCTCCGACAATGGAGATATATTCTTAGGGCCCTCTCAGCGTGACGGCAATGATCATCATCTGGATAGACACACGTGACTTCTTCACAGGGATGCTAGAACACAATAATGAGAAAGAAGAACAAAGCCGGTAACTAGGATTTCGATATAGTGAGCATGGTGATGACTCAGTAGGATACCAATGCATCCCGGGTTTTGCGAAGTATCACAAAGCAAAGGGAACATCATATGATAACCAAAGATTCACTCAAATATCATTCGTGTGCTCATAGGGATCGATATGGACATCCACGGTCCCGCTATCGGTCATTGAACAAACAGTTTCGTTCATGTCTATGAGTTACTGAACCTACAGGGTCACAAGCTTAAGGAAATCACGATCTGGCAAGTGTTAGTAGGATGGGAGTGATGGTAATATATTTGTGGAATTGTTTCATTAATATTCGGAATAGTTCTAAGAGGATCCGGAAGCGTTTTAGGGTCACCGAAAGGGTTTCGGTGAATATCGGGTAATACCGAGTATTACCGATTGAAAGTGCGTTAAGTCGACTAGAGGGGGGGTGAATAGGCGATTTTTATAAATTCTTCACTGAGGAATTTCAGGGTGGGGAAATTCCTAAGTGAAGAACTACTTGCAGCGGAATAAGTACTCAGATGCGGACATGACATAACATAAGCATGGATATCATGATGAATTGAAAACAAGGCACATAGTACATAAAGTGTAAGCACATGATAAAACAGGGTGAAGACAAACAGACTGAAGAAATTGAACTGAGGAAATTGAGAAAGTCTTCAGTCAAAGCCTTCAAACAGATATGAACAAGCACCCAACACAGTAATGAGGAAATGAAAGGGTTGAGGAAATAGAACCAGTAAGCTTGGTGAAGACAATGATTTGGTAGACCAGTTCAACTGTTGTGACAGTTGTACGTCTGGTTAGAGCGGCTAGGTATTTAAACCTGAGGACACACAGTCCCGGACACACAGTCCTCACCGTATTCTCCTTGAACTAAGGTCACACAGACCTCGTCCAATCACTCGTGGTAAGTCTTCAGATGACTTCCAAACCTTCACAAACTCAATCACCCGGCAATCCACAATTTCCTCTTGGATGCTCTAGACCATGACGCCTAACCGTCTAGAGGATGCACAGTCCTCAAAGGTAAAAAGCGTCAGTTCCGCACAGGAACAATCTCTTCAGTGATGCTCAATCACTTTGGGTTTGTAGGTGTTTGGTTTGGGGTTTTGGGTTTTTCCTCACTTGATGATTTTTGCTCAAAGTCCTCGGAGGATGGGATGCTCTCAATGACAAGTGTCAGTTTCTCGCGGAGCAGCCAACCAGCTAGTGGTTGTAGGGGACAGCTATTTATAGCCTAGGGAGCAGCCCGACATGATAAGACATAAATGCCCTTCAATGATATGACCGTTAGGTGGGTAGATATTTTGGGACAGCCGGCGCATAGCACAACAACGACCGGAAATTTGAGGTTCAAGTTCCTCAGGGCTATCATGTTCCTCACAGTGTAGGAAATCCGCACCGGCGAATTCCTAACTCCTCAGTCAGAACAAATTCCTCAGAGACCAGAAGAACTTCGTCTCTGTCACTGAAGAAATTGACTGAACTGTATGAGATTTCCAATGGCTTCACTTGAAGGGACTGGTAGGTGTAGGATTTTGAGATGAGCATCACTTGGAAACTTTCCCTTAGTTTTACCTCGACCCCCTTTAATAGTACGGTGTTTCCTATGACTCAAGAAAGAGAAAAGGAAACTACGAAAACAAAAGTCTTCACACTTCATGTTCCTCATATGAATATCAAGTCTTCACGGTCACACCAATTTCTTCACTTTTAAAGTCTTCAGAAATCCAAAGTCTTCAGTCGAAGACATTCATTTTTAGGGGTCGACTTTCTCTATAAATATCAAACTCCTCATAGACTTATAGACCTGTGTACACTCACAAACGCATTACCCCCTTAACCTATAAGTCTTCAATACACCAAAATCACTAAGGGGCACTAGATGCACTTACAATCTCCCCCTTTTTGGTGATTGATGACAATATAGGTTAAGTTTTCAATGGGGATAAACATATGGAGTGTAAATACTGATATTGAGGAATTTGATTGCAAGATATAGAAGAACCCCCCTGAAGATGTGCATAGTGAGGAATTTGCTTTTGAAGCAATGCACATTTGAAGAGTAGAATCATGGAGATCTCCCCCTATATCTTGTAATTCATACACGCATTTAACATATGATACGAAGAATTTGAAATGCATGATGAAATATGGTGACTGATGTGATTCAACATGCGCGCATTACATATATGAGGAAATATCATGCAGAGGAGCATAGCAAAAGTATCAGACCACCATCGGGTTTAAGTTTACAACTCGATCCAATAAATCTTCAGAAGAACGAGAGTTGTAACTTAGAAAAAAAACACCCATATATAGAGACCCGCTTGAAGACTAACTCTCAAAATTCTCCCCTTTTGTCATCAAATGGCCAAAAGGGACGAAAAGTGAGGACTAACGCTCCTGAAGAATATCATCACTGAGTCGATGAAGGAGCGCCAGCATTGTTGGGGTCGGTTGTTGATGTAGGGTCTGCCGCAGTGTCGTCCAAATCTTCATGCTCATCAGTCTCGCGCGATGAAGAATATGAGCTGGCTACCAAGGAAGGAACTTTGGTTTTCTTGAATTTCTTCGCTGGTGGTTGAGACCATTCAAAGTCCTGCTTGAAACCCATTTGCTTCAGACCTTCTTCACCATAGAGATGAGACAGAACAGTCTAGGTGCGATTGAATACTTCATGGAGGTAGAAGTGGTTCTTCTTCACTGCATTATGTGTGGCAGTCATGTTGTGAAGAATAGAGCCAAACTGACGCTTAACCCATTTTTGGTTGCGATCGACCTTCTGGTGAAGACTGAGGAGAAGCTCACGATCAGCCATCACCCTTGGAGTTGTGCCTTGAGGATTTTGCTTTGAGGCATTGGCGGCGGAGTCATGAGTGGAAGATTCATTATTGGTGGAATATGATGCAGCTTTGCGGAACTGACCATCCAATGGACGAATGCCTTCATCAATAATAGCAGTAGCCTTGCCCTTTTCATCAGCTGAGGAAAATGTCCGCTTAAGGACTTTTATTGGGGGCAAGTAGCTGACGTGATTCTGCAAATCAGCCTTGTAGTTGATTGAAGACCTTGATCTGAGGAATCTCATAATCCAGGGAGCGTAAGGCTTCAATTCAATAGGGGACAAAGCTGCATTTGCCAGAGTCCTCATGAAGAAATCATGGTAGTTGACAGGAATGCCATGAATGAGGTTGAATAGCAGATTCTTCATGATACCAACGACCTCTTCTTCATTAGAGTCGTGGCCCTTGATTGGACTCAAGGTCTTGGTCAAGATGCGATAGATAGTCCGTGGTACACACAACAATTCCTTCACGAGGAATTTGGTTCTTGAGGCTTGACCGGGCTTCAGCGGCTTCATCAACACTTGCATATATTGGTCCGTAAGTTCAGGTTCATGATATATACAACGTGCACCTTCAAGGGGAGGACTGACAGGGCAGGGCATGAAGCAATTCAGATCCCGGTGCTTTGAAATGAGTATTCTCTGTCATCCAGTCCAATACCCAAGAGTTCACATCTTCAACATTTCCTGTGATGTGCAGCGTTGCATAGAACTGAAGAATTAGTTCTTCATTCCAATCACATATATTGGTGCATAAGTTGAGAAATCCAGCATCGTGAAGAACACTGAGGACTGGCGTGAAGCAAGGTAGTGATTCCATGTCCACATGAGGAATATTTGCATGATCAAATACTTTGTCCTTATCGAAAAGCAGTGAATAGAAGTTGGCCTGGCTGGCAGTCCAGAAACGCTTCCTTCTAAGATGAGCAGAGTCATATGAGTTGTAATCTGTGAAGAAACATGCTCATGGAAGAAGTAAACAGCCTTGAATTTTTGCTTCTTGGAGAAGGGATTCTTCGGCTTGAGCTGAGGAGTGTCAGTCAAAGTCATCACGGCCTCAGGAATCACGTTCTTCGGAACCACAGGCTGAGGAATTTCAGTTTCAGTTGCAGCCTGGTTCTTCATTTCTTCATCAACATTTGCATAAGCACTAGTGGCTGGAATTGCTTCGGTAGCATTTTCATCAGCACTAGTGGATGGAATTGCTTCAGGGATACGAGGTTCTTCAGAGCCCATAAGAACGTCAATGTGCATAGGGGACCGAGGGATTTATTGTAGAGGGGTGAAGGGCGGAGAGTTGGGGTGCTGACTATCCCAATAGTCATCATTTAGCACTAGAGTGGAGCACCTAGTATCCACGTCTTCATCTTCTTCATTTAATTCTTCAACACCTGCCTCTTCAGCTGTGAACTGAGGCATAGGCGATGAGATGATTGGAGTTGAAGGGATATCATCCGCTTCAATTTCTTCATCCATCTGCTCTGTAGAAGCAGCATAAGGAACGTCTTCATCTGACCCGCTTGGGATCACATAGTCTTCACCAAAAGGGACAAGTTCCTTTGATGGCATGCTTGAAACTGGAATAGCATCAATCGGATTCTCAAAAGAGCTTGTCATTTTCTTCATCTTCTTTGGTGCTGAAGACTGAGATGAAGTAGATGCTTTCCTTTTCTTCACTGTTGCTCGCTCCACAACTTTGGTTTTCTTCGCTTCTGATGCAGAAGGAAGAACTGTACTTGTTAGGGCAGGAGGAGCAGAGGAAATAGGTTCAGTCTCCTCAGGCGCAACTGATGCAGTTGCCTTGGTGGGTTTAGATTCTTCAGGCTCAGCGGTTGATGCCTCAGCTGGCCTGGCTTGTTCTTCAGGTGCAACATTAGTGGTTGCCCTGGCAATGTCATCAGCGGCTGGAATGCAGTCATCAGCCCTGGTACTCTCATTTTCTTCAGCAGCCTGATTTTCATCAGCGGTGCTGGCATATTCTTCAGTCTGCTGAGCAGATGCTTCAGCTTGAGGAGATTTAGCTTTTGAAGTGAATTTTTAGCCAACTTTACAAATCTGAAGCCAATCTGCACGGTATGCGTCAAATTCATCATTGAGGTTTTTAATCTCCGTCTGAGCAGCAATGAGTTCATCAGTGGACATTTTCACAATGTTCTTTTTCAGAAGTCACTCCTTCTTGTATTGAGCTTTCTTCAGCTGCCTGGCCTTCTCAAACTTCCATTTTTCTTCGCCTATGAAGGCGCTTAGCATGTGATTTTGGCCATAAGTCAGCTTGAAGTCTGTCATAGGAGTGTTGGGGTCCTTGTGCCAGAGATCAATGTATTCAAGGATCAACTTTGGATCCAGTAGGAGAGGAACTTCACTTCCTTTGGCTCTAGCGGCCCTCTGCTGTCTATCTCTGATGATTTCTTCAAGTTCTTCATCATCAGCTTCGTCATCACTGGGCGACACATGAAAGGCGACTTGCTTCTTGTGAGGACTTGGTCTAGTGCCTCGTCCAGCAGTGGCCTTGGTCTTCAGCAATGTGAGGCCAGTTGAGGAATGCAGAGGAGCTGAAGAACTCGCAGAGGCTCCTGAGGCAATAAATTTTCCTGTGGTCCGTTCGCATGAGGCGAGATGCACAGGTGTTGAGGACTTTGCCAGAGGAGCTGAGGGTTTTGGAACTTGAGGAACTGGGGTAGCTTGAGAAATTGGCCGTGAGGGCTTAGCAGAAGAGGTTGGCTATGAGGGCATTGAGGAAGAAGTACTGAGCTTATGTGCAGGCTTCTTTGGCATAGCTTCTTGGGCTTGCTAGCAGAGGCCTCAGTAGGGGCAGCAGTAGCAGCAGAGTCTTCATTGAATTTCTTCACTGCCTCTTTTGCTACTTTGGCCAACTTAGCTTGACGCTTGGCCCATTCAGCAGGAAATTCCTCATCTCGTCTGATGCTTGAGGGATCAGCAACTTGGCCTGGTGCCAAGGGAGGTCTTGGGCATGGAGGGTGTACAGCGAATTTCTTCATGTACTTGGGAGTGACATAGCGATATTCCCTCCATTCTGTGGCCCATCTCCTCTCTATTTTCTGAATGCGCACTTTGCGCTCATTCTTCGTTTCTTTCCCATGAATTGCCTCATCTGGAGTGCAATACCCTGCATAGATGTCTTCAGGGATTTCAAATGCAGTGTTGACTTCCAACTTCTTTCCTCCCTTCTGAGCTTTCTTTCCATCGGCCATTTTCTTCAGCTGAGGATTTTGAATAGTTGAGTTTTCTGAAGAGGTATGCAGTTTTTCTTTGAGGAATGCCTTGACGAAGAACACGACGAACTGGGAATGTAGATTGGAAGTTTGTCAGTCCAGATCTTCCACACCCTAACTTGGCAGAGGAAGACGACTACGGCGGCGGTGGAGTGAAGAAATCCGCGGCCGACGTGAGTACGACGACAACGAGGTCGAGGCAGCGAAGCTCTTCCTCACCGGTGATGATGAAGTAGTGGTGGCGATAGGTTTTGAGAGCTCGATCTAGGGGGTGAGGTCGAGCGAAGTAAAAACAGATTGAGGAAGGGAAGGGGTATATATAGCCACGGTGAAAAACTGCTCGTCCGAGGAAAATGGACTAACATGCCCCTGACCTTTCTCATCTGTGCGACATGTGTCACCCACGTACTGTGAGGTGGAGATCGTGTGAGATCGTGGGTGAATAGATAAGCATAGTCGTGGAATGTGGAACGGTTTGAGTGGCAAAAGCCGAAAATTCAGATGTGAGAATTTTAATGTTTCGCTCGCAAATTCTTCAGCTGACAAGGACACAATGAAGATTTTGAACGGGTTTCAAATAGAACGCACATGAGGATTTTGTGAACACACTGGGTTGAGTTTAGCATAGAGGGGAAAGGGTCCGATCACATTCACTTAGCAGAAAAGGAAGCTTGAAGAAATAGCAATAAGTGAATGATGTAGAGGACATAAACTCATATATTTATATAGCCAATGAAGAAAAACTACGGAAACAGTGAAGACATGCAAAGTTGAAGAATTTGAACAACTGAAGGATTTCAAGCCTTTTGCAGTTTCACAGCAATCTTAGCAAGTTTAGAATAGCTGGGTTTGAGGTTTTCATCAGATTCATCCTCACTAGATTCAGAGGAGGGATATTTGAGTACCTTTGAGCCTTTTGCCATGAAGCAATAGGTGGGAGCGTAGTCCTCATCACCGTCATCAGTAGTGTTGGGGAGGTCCTTTTCCTCAGAGTTGAAGATGGACTTGCTAACGAACGCGGTAGTGAGGGCTAGGCTCGCCACACCAGAGTCCGACTCCTCAGATTCCTCCTCTTCCTCATTTTCCTCAGATTCAGCCTCAGAGTCCATTTCCTTGCCAATGAGTGTCCGAGCCTTCTTGGAGCTGCTCTTCCTGTGAGATGAGGACCTTGAAGGTTTTGATGAAGAGGACTTTGAAGATTTATTGTTCTTCTTTGAATCATCAAAATTGTAATCCTTGTACTTCTTCTTCTTTGATTCCTTTTCCCACTGAGGACAATATTGAATGTAGTGTCCAGGTTTCTTGCATTTGTGACAGAGTCTCTTCTTATAATCATGGGATGAGGAATCTGATCTTAAGTCACCAACTCTTGAGGATTTTCCAAAGCGACCATGTCTTGAGAACTTCTGGAATTTCCTCACGAGCATTGCTAGCTCCTGGCTCAGTTCTTCAGGGTCATCAATGCTGCTACCAGAATCTTCACCTTCAGATTCAGACACTGCCTTGGCCTTCAAAGCCCATGATTTGTCATAACTTGGTCCATAGAGATCTCTCTTCTCAGCAAGCTGGAACTCATGAGTGTTTAGTCTCTCGAGGATATCAGCGGGATCAAGTGACTTATAGTCTCCACGTTCTTGTATCATCAATGCCAAGGAATCAAATGAGGAATCAAGTGATCTCAGCAATTTCTTCACCACCTCATGATCGGTTATATCAGTGGCACCAAGTGCTTGAACCTCATTTGAGATGTCAGTGAGGCGATCGAAGGTTTGCTGAACATTTTCATTGTCAAGTCTTTTGAAGCGGTTGAAGAGATTGCGAAGAACATCAACTCGAGAGTCACGCTGTGTTGAGACTCCCTCACTGACCTTGGACAGCCTGTCCCAGATAAGCTTTGTTGTCTCCAAAGCACTCACTCTGCCATACCTCCCTTTGCTCAGATGGCCACATATGATGTTCTTCGCTTGAGAGTCGAGTTGCTTTAATCTCTTCACATCAGCAGCATTGATTGTAGGAGTGACAGAGGGGATACCATTTTCCACAACGTACCAGAGATCATTGTCAATTGCCTCAAGATGCATGCGCATCTTATTCTTCCAGTAGGGGTAGTCCGTCCCATCGAAGGTAGGACACCCAGTAGAAACCTTGATCATACCTGCGGTCGACATAACTAAAACTCTAGGCGGTTAAACCAAAATCACACAGAACAAGGGAGTACCTTGCTCTGATACCAATTGAAAGTGCGTTATATCGACTAGAGAGGGGGGGTGAATAGGCGATTTTTATGAATTCTTCACTGAGGAATTTGTGGGTGAGGAAATTCCTGAGTGAAGAACTACTTGTAGCGGAATAAGTACTTAGAAGTAAACATAACAGAACATGAGCATGGTCTTCATGATGAAATAAAAACAAGCACAGAGTACAGAAAGTGTAAACACAGGACAAAACAGAATGAAGACAAACAGACTGAAGAAATTGAGCTGAGGAAATTGAGAAAGTCTTTAGTCAAAGTCTTTAGACAGATATGAACAAGCACACAACACATAAATGAGGAAATAGAAGGGTTGAGGAATTGGAACCAGTTAGCTCGGTGAAGACAATGATTTGGTAGACCAGTTCCAACTGCTGTGACAGTTGTACGTCTGGTTAGGGCGGCTAGGTATTTAAACCTGAGGACACATAGTCCCGGACACCCAGTCCTGAACACGCAGCTCAGGACACTTAGTCCTCACCGTATTCCCCTTGAGCTAAGGTCACACAGACCTCGCCCAATCACTCGTGGTAAGTCTTCAGGTGACCTCCAAACCTTCACAGACTCGGTCACTCGGCGTTCCACAATTTCCTCTTGGATGCTCTAGACCATGAAGCCTAACCGTCTCGAAGATGCACAGTCTTCAAAGGTAACAAGCGTCGGATCCACGCAGGTTCAATCTCTTCAGTGATGCTCAATCACTTTGGGTTTGTAGGTTTGTTTGGGTTTGGGTTTTCCTCACTTGATGATTTTCGCTCAAAGTCCTCGGAGGATGGGATGCTCTCAAATGACAAGTGTCAGTTTCTCTTAGAGCAGCCAACCAGCTAGTGGTTGTATGGGGGCGGCTATTTATAGCCTAGGGAGTAGCCCGACACGATAAGACATAAATGCCCTTCAATGATATGACGTTAGGTGGGTAGATATTTTGGGACAGCTGGCGCATAACACAGCAACGGTCGGAATTTTGAGTATCAAATTCGCTATCATGTTCCTCACTGTGTAGGCAATCCACACTGGCGAATTCCTAACTCCTCAGTCAGAACAAATTCCTCAGAGACCAGAAGAACTTCATCTCTGTCATTGAAGAAATTTGACTGAACTGTATGAGATTTCCAATGGCTTCACTCGAAGGGATTGGTAGATGTAGGATTTGAGTTGAGCATCACTTCGAAATTTTCCCTTAGTATTTCCTCAACCCCCTTTAACAGTACGGTGTTTCCTATGACTCAAGAAAGAGAAAATGAAACTACGAAAACAAAAGTCTTCACACTTCATGTTCCTCGAATGAATACCGAGTCTTCAGGATCACACCAATCTCTTCACTTTCAAAGTCTTCAGAAAGTCTTTAGAAATCCAAAGCCTTCAGTCGAAGAACTTCATTTTTAGGGGTCGACTTTCTCTGTAAATATCAAACTCCTCATAGACTTATAGACCTGTGTACACTCACAAACGCATCAGTCCCATAACCTATAAGTCTTCAATACACCAAAATCACTAAGGGGCACTAGATGCACTTACAAAGATGCTAGTGCCGGCGCCCTATAAGGCGCCGGAGAAGAAGGCGAAGGGGGTCCGGAGTGGCCCCCGCCACAAGGGAGCTTCGGGCGTGTCGTCCGAAGACAAAACTCGCTCCTCCGCCGCCGAAGACGATGACAAGGAGGAGGAAGAAAGCACTTCTCCCCCTGATGGGGGGAGGAAGAAGAGGGAGGCCTCCACAAATCTGGAGGCAGAGGCTCCCAAGAAGGGGAAGGGTCCCCTTGCGAATAACTCCGTGTGGAACGTCGACAACAGCCCAGAGCGAAGCCCCCGAAACAAGCCTCCGGCCACGTCGTAAGTACTAAAACCCGCATGTGTTCATGCATCCGTTCTCTCTTGCTTTATGATATTAATATGTTTAAATGATGCCATTGTAGTCCGGCCCACGACAGCTCCCAGCGATCCTCATCAAGAGGTTCGCTGGATTCAAAGGCGATGGCCAGTGAGTCACCGGCGGCTGTTCACTTTCCCACAGCCAAGAGCGACGATGAGGTGTTGTCCCAAAGGACTTTCCCAGGCCTAGGAGAGGTTCAGGAGGCTGTTGGGGTGAAGCTAGAGGGTGAAACCTCGGTTGCCGGACACATGGGGGAGCAGACCCCCATGGCGACTGAGGGTGGGGGCCTTGATCAGTTCGGCCCCCAGCCGAATACGATTCCTGAGACCTACACGGCTCCAGAATCCGGCGAACAACCTCCTTCGAAAGAAGGGGGTGTACCTATTCCACTGGTGACCTCTGTCCAACCAGAGGCATCAGATAGTCTGCTGGAAGCGCTACGAGGCGCTTCCATTGTGGATGAACACCGTATCCTTATGGGTACGGTGATTGAGAGGGTTCAGTCCGTCAAGAGCGGACTAATCGAAGCCTGCAGCAGCCTGCTGACTGGTTTTGAGGTAAGCGACGTGAAAGAGAAAATCCACGTATAGACAGTAGCCCCTGAGACACTGTCCGGCGTTCGGAAAGAAGAGCCGGACAGAGGATCAATTTATTTTCGCAAGAAACTAACTAAATATGTCTTATATGAATAAGCATGCGTCGTTGCTGACCGCGACCTCACACACTGCCGAAGTCTCCGGACTAAAGCAGAGACTAGAGCGGGCCGAGGAGGAGCTCGGCCAAGCAAGGAAGCAGTTGGAAGACCAGCAAGGTATGTATTGTCTGGCTGTATGTTCGAAAAGAATAAATAATGTGTCTTGACCATAGTTCCCTGGCATGTGAAGGAGCGGCCACCGAGGTCGAGGTCCTTAAACAGGCCCTGGCCGAGGCCGAGGAGAAGGCTACCAAGGAAAAAGCCGCTTGTGAGAGGCACGAGGCCAGGCTTGATGAGGTCCAACAAGAGCTCCAGGATGCGGTTAAGAAATGTGAATCCTTGGAGCGCGACGTTTCGGCTCGAGAGACTGAACTCACAAAAGCCTGCCAAAGCGCGGAAGAGGTCCGGGTTGAGGCCAAGGGCACCCTCCAGGAGATCCAGGAGGCCAAGAAAATCACGGCGGGTAAGGTGTTTAGTATGCAAAGCAAGTACGTGAAGAAGAAGTATTTCTTACTAACCCGGATTCAGAGTTCTCCAGGAGTGTTTGCAGATTTGCCCCGCAGTGTGTCTGACGCTATGGAGTTCTTCCGAGCCGAAGAGGGGAGCTCAACGGAGAAGCTGTTCTGGTCACAATATCTTGCGCCAGAACATCCAGTGCCCTTTAGCGATTAGGTAAAATAGCTGGTCGAGCTGCATAGGGTGATCGAACTGGCCATGAAGGATTTAATAATCCGGCTGTGGCCTGCCGAAGCTATGCCTGGTAGCTACTATGCGGCTTTAGCACCCTCACTTAGCCATAGGAGTTCGACAATAGAAATATAGGCGCAACCCCTAGTATCCGAACTAGGATGCTGAAAACACTTGATCGGGTAAGTACCAATCCGCCGCGTAATGCGGAAAAAATCTCTAAGGATTTGAGACCTCCAAAGAGCTGACCGGCTCTCGCCGCATCATGACAGTCAGTTTTCGGCTTTCTCTACTGAGGTGCTCATCCGGGTAAACCAGGGCACAATCGTAGTAGTTCTCCCTTTACTACCCTAGCTGATACAGCGGAACGTAAGGTAGTAAGCACAGGAGCCGGGCAACCCAACTATTGACCAAAGACATGATTCGGAGCCAATGCATATAGTGCTAAATTCGGGGTGCCGAACTATACTAAAAAAAGTGTTCGGACTTTGTTGCCGTGTTGTGGGGCGCTATGGAGCCCCTAGCAAATTGAAACGTACTAGAGTGTACGGGTGCTATTTGATAAAGTTATCAAAAAAAGAAAAGGAAGAAAGAGTAGTAAGCTAAAAGCCGTAAAATTTGGGCCGCAAATTGTTTCCATTATAATTTCATTGGTGCGTTAAAGTGCATTTATACAAGTAGTGCAATAAGCAGAAAGCTATTTGATATGCCTTAACCAAGGGAGAGCTGTGTGTGGGTCCTAAAAACAGGTAAAGGGATCGTTAAAGAAACCACCTAAAATTTCCCTAGTACGTCCATGCTACTTGTCGTCTTGGTGTATTTATCCTTCCAAAAAGAACCGATGGTCAAGCCGTCAGGGAAGGCCTATGAAAAAGAGACCTCAAAAAGGAGGAAAAAGGAAACAATGAAAGTATGTGTGTGTCCGGGGGCAGTCGAGCCGTGTTGTGGGTCACAAGCTAGTTATGCCTCCATCCATGCCCATGGTATTTTGAGTGCGTAGTTATGTACGCGCGGTACAATTACCGCCACTTGGTCGGGACTGGGACGGAGGCCGAACTGCTAGTCGAGATCTTGGCGAGCCGAGCTGTCCTGCTGCAGAATAGTCCGGACTCTCTTGATAGTGTCCGGGAGCTCGGCCGCCGAATTAAGGTTCTGTTTGAAAAGGCCGCTCTGTACTTCTGCTGCTAAGGCAGCGGTGTGCTCCTCGGTGCGGAGGGAGCGTTCCGTGTTTCCAATAACTGTTATGACGTCGCGTGGTCTGGGCATCTTGAGCTTGAGATAAGCGTAGTGTGGCACTGCGTTGAATCGAGCAAATGCGGTTCGTCCAAGCAGTGTGTGATAGCCGCTATGAAAGGGGACGATATCGAAGATTAACTCCTCGCTTCGGAAGTTGTCCAGAGATCCGAAGACAACCTCTAGTGTGATTGAGCCCGTACAGCGGGCCTCTACACCTGGTATGACTCCTTTAAAGGTAGTCTTAGTGGGCTTGATCCATGATGGATTAATGCCCATTTTGCACATTGTATCCCGATAGAGCAAGTTGAGGCTGCTGCCACCATCCATCAGGACTCGCGTCAGGTGGAACCCAACAATTATTGGGTCCAGGACCAGTGCGGCTAAACCGCCGTGACGGATACTGGTCGGATGATCCCAGCGATCAAAAGTGATCGCGCATGACGACCATGGATTAAATTTTGGGGCGACTGGCTCTATCGCATAGACGTCCCTGAGCGCGCGCTTGCGCTCCCTCTTGGGGATGTGGGTAGCATATATCATGTTCACCATTTTGACTTGAGGGGGAAACTTCTTCTGTCCCCCTATGTTCGATGACCGGGGCTCCTCATCGTCGTCTTCGCTTTGCGATCCCTTCTCCTTGCTTTCGGCATTTAACTTGTCGGCCTGTTTAAAAACCCAACAATCTCTGTTGGTATGATTGGGTGGTTTGTCTGGGGTGCCATGAATCTGGCACGGATGATCGAGTATGCGGTCCAAGCTAGATGAGCCCGAATTGTTCTTTTTGAACGGCTTCTTCCGCTCACCGGACTTAGAGCCACTGAATCCGGCGTTGACCGCCGTATCATCGGCGTTGTCATTGTTGTTTCGACGCTTGTATCTGTTGCGTTGGGACTTGTCGTTGCTATTTTTGGCTTCAGGGGTGTCGGCGTCGCTTGCATTGTTTTTGCTACAGGCTAGCCAACTATCCTCACCCGCATAAAAGCGGCTCATGAGTGCCGTGAGGGCTGCCATGGACTTCGGCTTTTCTTGGCCGAGGTGGAGGGCGAGCCATTCGTCGTGGATGTTGTGTTTAAAGGACACTAGGGCTTCAGCATCTGGATAGTCGACGATCTGGTTCTTTTTAGTTAAGAACCTAGTCCAGAATTTCCTGGCAGACTCTCCGGGTTGTTGAACTATATGGCTTAAGTCATCAGCGTCCGGAGGTCGAACATATGTACATTGGAAGTTGTCAAGGGAGGCTTCTTCCAAGTCCTCCCAGCTGCTGATGGAATTTTCGGGCGGGCTGTTCAGCCAGTGCCGGGCTAGTCCTTTGAGTTTTAGGGGGAGGTATTTAATGGCATGAAGGTCGTTGCCGCGGGCCATATGAATATGGAGAATGAAGTCTTCGATCCATACCGCGGGACCTGTGGTTCCATCGTATGATTCGATATTCACAGGTTTGAACCCTTCTAGGAATTCATGTTCCATGACTTCGTCAGTGAAGCAAGGAGGGTGTGCGACGCCTCTATATCGGGCCGCATCGCGACGTAGCCCCGATGGAGTCCGTCTGCGGCTTCCGCCCCACGCATGACTAGGTTTGTCACGTCCGAATATATAGCCATCGTCACATGTCGAGGCACGTCCTCACGATCCGTAGATTGACCTGGTATGTCCTGCTCTATTGTTCAGGTCCTGCCGAAGGTCATATGTATGACCGTGAGATGTTTTACTTCTGTATATGCGATGAGGTGGGGCAGGCTGGTGTTCGGCTTGAGTCGCCGTTTCATCCCGACCACGTGGTGGTCAGTCAGCCGCATTGCGCGATGGTGGTATGTGCTCCGGCGCCTCGTCGTCGAACTGAGCTAGCAATTTGCACTTCGGTAGCTTTTGGCTGGGCGCTTGAGGTTGTATTCTTCGGCTGCTAGGACATCGGTCCATTTATTGTTGAGCAGATCTTGGTCAGCTTGAAGATGCTGCTGCTTCTTTTTCAGGCTCCTTGCAGTGGCTATTAGCTAGCGCTTGAAGTGCTCCTGCTCAAGAGGTTCCTCAGGAACGATGAAATCCTCATTGCCGAGGCTCGCCTCATCCTCGGAGAGCGGAAGATAATTACTGTCCTCCGAGTCTTCGTGCGTGGCCTGTTTACCAGGGCTAACTTGTCCATCTTCCCGTTCATCCTGTTCGGCAGTTGCATCAACGGGGTCTTCATTGTCTTCGGCACCTTTTAGAGTGTTATCTTCTCCTGTGCCAGTGTTGCTGTCTTTGCTGCAGCCTGACTTAGAGCGGCGCCGCTGACGCCGGCGCTTTGACTGTATCTCGGGAGATTTATCCTCAACTGGATCTTCCTTGTCATCACCGCTATTATCTTTTGGTGCATCCACCATGTATACATCATACGAGGAAGTGGCCGTCCAACGTCCGATAAACGGCGGGTTTTGAGCCTCTTCTTCTCCGGCATCCTCGTCCATACCGTCGATGTCGTCGGAGCCGTAATCGAGCATGTCAGTTAAGTCTTCGACAATGGCTATGAAGTGGGCGGTGGGTGTGAAGCAAAATTCTCTGTTATCATCCTCCATTTCGAACCGGATACAATTCGGCTGTGGGCCCCCCCTCTAAGGATAGCGCTCTTAACGAGTTTAACACATCGCCCAAGGGCGAGTGTCGGAAGATGTCCGCGGAGCTGAATTCAACGATCGATGACCGATCAAGCTCGACGTACGCGGACGCTATCGGCGTTCTGGGAACGGGCGTCCCCAGACTTGCCTGCCTGCGGCCTGCGGCGTGGCTCAGGTGGGGGCCCAGCATGGCCCATCTTCATCAGCCCAAGCTCAAGACCCTCACGAGGGGCCTAGCCTCACGGGGCGGACGACCGGAAGCTTCCTCAGAGGCAGCCTCATCAGGCAGGCTCGTGAGGAGGCGGAGAGATCAAGGCAGGGGTACCTCGTGAGGACCCCATGACGCAAGCCATGACGATCAAGGCCAGGTGGGTGCCGGCCTGCGCAGTGTCCTTGTTTCCCCTTTGGTGCAAAGGGGGCAAGCACAGGCCAAGGTATCAGGCAAAGGTTACCATTCCGGTGCAACGAGACCAAGACCAGCCGGACGACCGGACGGAGGTCACCGTGGAGCCCAAGACGGCGTCATCACCAGTGCTTTTGGCAGCCGAAGACCACCTTTGGTCAGGATAACTTGTACTATATGTTCCCCTTCAAAATGGCCAACTGTTGGCGCCCTTCCCGCTCAATTATTCGGGGAGAGGCCCAGGGCCTCTATAAATAGAGCTAGCCACCACAGAGTAGAGACATCGAGAAAACCTCGAGACATCTAGAAACCCTCGAGACATCGAGAAGAGATCTAGAGATTTGGTAGAACCCTAGCAGAGAGAGAGGCGATGGAATTCA
The DNA here is from genome assembly GCF_056163025.1 of Triticum urartu. NCBI lineage: Eukaryota > Viridiplantae > Streptophyta > Magnoliopsida > Poales > Poaceae > Triticum > Triticum urartu. The sequence goes on from NC_141879.1 coordinate 503,244,082, forward strand.
CCCTAGCAGTTCATCGCACCAGCTCAAGAACACCTGTCACGAGGCTGTTCTTCCCTTGTACTGTCCATCATCAGCCCCAGAGGCAATCCACCACACCACACATTGGAGTAGGGTATTACACCACAACGGTGGCCCGAACTAGTATAAACCTCGTGTCTCTTGTGTTGTTCATCGTTTTCATCTTAGTTCGCACGAGTGGATCGGACATAGACCGGTAGGGGAGAGATCACCGCGCGCACCCCAGTGTTCGAACCTCAAGGGTCTGCCGGAACCCGAAATCCGACATCTGGCGCGCCAGGTAGGGGTGCGCCGGAATCTTTCTTCCGCTGTTCGCGTGTGATCTTCCGTCGTGTCCATGGCTGACGCTCGTCGGGCTCGCGCCGAGCGCCGGGCTGCTCGCACCACTCGCGTCACCTAGACGGCGCCCGTCGGCTGCCCCCATCGTCATTCCCCGTCGCCCGCAGCCAACGCTGCCACCGGCCCAGCGGGGAACGAGCAGCAGGCCTTGTCCCAGCATCCTTCGGTGCGGCGGGATGGCCGCACCGCCACCCCGTCACTGACTCCAGCTGGCTCGTCGTCCCACGCTCGTCGCACACCCATGGATGCGCACGCCTCACTGCTCTTGGCGCGGGAGCTCCTGCACTATCGCCCCGTCGACGACCTCTATGAGGACTGGCTCGCCCGCATCACCGAGCTCGTCAGTGCCACAGGGGGCTCCCCCTTGCGGTCCCTCTCGCTGCCTCGCCCTCCGTCCCGTGCAGTGGGCGAGGATCAGGAGGCGCCTCCGCCGCCTCCTCCCCAAGAAGGTGCCTTGGCTCCAAGGCGTGCAGCCCCAGGGCAGGACCCTCCATGTCCGGTGCCTGCGCAGCAAGAAGGGAGCTGCCAAGAGATCCCACGTCCCCGGGAAGGTGCCCGTGCGTTCCCAGCGCCGACGCGCCAAGATCGCGCCCCAGTGCCTCCACGACAAAACCCCGCGCTGCTCCCAGTGGCGGCGCGTGGTGACCCGCGAGAACAAGTCCAGCACCAGCAAAGGGCGTCGGTGACCATGGCGGGCTGCCTCGCCTTCACCCCCGAGCTGCGCGGCGTCACATGGCCAGGCAAGTTCAAGCCTAACCTCCCTCCCTGCTACGATGGTACAGCGGACCCCGTGGAGTTCCTGCAGCTCTACGAGCTGGGCATCGTAGCCGCCAACGGAGACGAAAAGGTCATGGCGAATTGGTTTCCCATGGCGCTCAAGGACGGCGCCCGCACCTGGCTCTTGAACCTGGCTCCCGGCACGATCTCCTCCTGGAGCGAGATGCGCACCCGCTTCATCGCCAACTTCCAGGGCACTCGCGACCGGCCCCCGGCCATGAGCGACCTGCGCCGCATCAAGCAATAGCCAGGAGAAACCCTGCAGAAGTACATCCAGCGCTTCAACTACGCTCGCCTCAAGATCCCCAAGGTGATTGAAGAAGCTATCATCTTAGCCTTCTCCGACGGCGTGCGCGACGTCAAGATGAAGGAAGAGATAGCAATCCATGAAGACCTGTGCACATCCCTGGAGCTGTTCAACTTGGCGACCAAGTGCGCCAGGGCTGAGGAAGGGCGTCTCTCCCTCCTTGAGCTCCCGGCAGCCGGCCCGGAAGAAAAGAAGCTCAAGGCCAAAGACGTGAAGCGCAAGGGGGCTGCCGTGCTAGCAGCGGAACCGGACACCAAGCGAGGCAGGGATCAGCCTGAGTCATCCAAGGGCGGACGGTACTGCGTGTACCACGACCTCCACGCCCACAACACCAACGAATGTCAAGAGCTCAGAGCCATGCGAGATGGGCGAATCGGCTGACGCCCAGAGCGCAACGACAGGGGCTATGGCTGAGGAGGAAGAAGAGGTGGCGGATGATGGGAAGACCGTGGCCTTCGCCAGGGATGGCGTGACCGCCCTCGCGAGGACCGCTGGCAGGACCAGCCTCGCGAGGGAGGCTGGAGGGACCAGCCTCGTGAGGGCCACCCGCATGGCAACACAGGCCTCCCTCCTCTGCCGCCTCCACCAAGGAGGAATGAAGACCAACACCAAGATGATGGGGCTGGGGGCTTCCAAGAGCCGCGTGCAATTTCTTGCATCTTGGGTGGCGCCCAGGCCCCAGCCTCATAGCGCATCTTCAAGCAGTTTGCTCGTGAGGTGAATACAGTCTTTCCCAAGCTTGAGGCCACGCGCCCTCTCAGGAGGTCAGGCATCGCGCGGTCCTGGCGGAGGTGGTGATGGTCCCCGAAGACCTGCACATGCCACCGGAGCCTCCTGAGTCTTCACCGCACATCGCTCACTTCCTCAGCATCACTTCATCTTCAACAGCACCAGGTGACATCTTTCAGAGTTCTACTTTTAGCTGGGAGCGCCCACAGGGCTGCACCATTCCCAGGCCGCGTGGGTCCGTCCCCGCGGCATGTATCCATTTTGTTTATGCTCTTTACTTACCTTGTTGGGGGCGCCCCTCGGCTGCATCATCCCCATGCCGCTCGGGCCCGACCCAGCGGTGGTTGCTTTTACCTGCGCTTGCTTGAAATTGGATTTCCTCCTATGTGCTTAACATACCTGACCTAATCACCCGCTCGATCGACGCCTATTGGAAGAGCCGCTCGCTCTGGCATGGCGCGTGCGCACGGGTCCGTCCCTGCAGCGTTGATAAACCTGAGTGGTCGAGCTCTGGCCGCGGCAGCCCCGCACAGCGCCACCTCACCAGGCCCTCAGTGCCCTGACCGCTCCCTCGGAGTGACCATAGGTTGGCTGGCGACCGTAACAACAGGTCTTGTTTCTCTTCATGATTGGTGTGCAGGACCTACTCCAGGAGCAACGCTGGGGACGTCGCGAGCTGCCTCTCCCTCTCTCCGGCACGGACCGCTTGCACGTTAAAAGGGGGTACCTGAGCATCGCGACTCATCGGCTCCTACTGGCTCTCAAGCCCTCACCCCCTAGCCTTGACACACGGCATCGCGACCTATCATACTAGCGGCGGCTGAGCTCGCTCGAGGGCCGGGACCTGAGGACGTAGAGCGTTAAGGAAAGTGCGGGGGAGTGGGAAGAAGCTCGCGAGGGCCTAACCCCGCAGTACCTCGACCACCGCCTCTCGGGCTGGGTGCCTCTCCGAGGAACTACATCAGACGCACAAGATAAGTCGCGCCCTCGCAAGAGCTAGACCAACGCAGCGCTAAATCCCCGCCCAGTGCAACTCTGTCACGGCGATGCTACCTTCCTTTCTCGCCCAGCAAGGATTGCTTGAGCGCTAAAGGGGACCTCCTGAGCATCGCGACTTGGGGGCTCTTACCGGACCTCGGGCCACTCACCTCCTGGCCTTGACCACGGCATCGCGACCTGGCATACCAGTGACGGCTGAAGCTTGCCTGGGGATTGGGACCTGTCAGCGTAGAGCGCCAAGTCCTCGTGAGGATAGGAAGGGGGAGCTTAGCCGGAACAGAACGGACACCTCACGCCAATTCATATTAAGGATATAGTATTTACAAAAAGCACGGCAGGCGCCTTACATACCCCCGCGGGGTGTTGCTTTAATTCCTCGCAGGGAACAAAAGGTGCTAACCCTAAGGAACGCTACTTGCTAGCACCTCCCCAAGTGACGCCATCATCAACAGTGGGCTGCCCAGCGACGACGCCAATCCCATCCAGATCAGTGGCGTCAGCGGCCCGATGCAGCTGCCCCACTCCGAGCGCGGCGCGAGCTCGGAGGCTCGTAGCTGTCGTCGCTCGTCTTTGGGGTCGCGAGGAGTTCGGGGGAGCCGCTGAAGCCCTCAGTCCCTCCGCTGCTGCCTGAGGAGCTGCAGGAGGACCAACGGGCGGGGCTGGTCCTCGCCAGTTCGTCGCCCTGCCACTTCCCTCAGGGCAGCATTCCAGCCGGCGTCCTTCTGCATCAAAGACCTTGAAGAACATCAAGGAGGCGCCGTCGTATTCAAGATGGATCACCAAGGCGCCGTCCGCGCGACAGACCCGGGCAATCTCACCCCAGCCCCGGGTCATGAAGACCTTGCCCGGAGCGATAACCGCGACCTCTGCTCCGGTTGCAGGGGTGCCACAGTCGCCGTGATGTAGCCAGAGCTCCAGGGCCCCGCTCGGTGGCATCTCGAAGGCGAAGGAGGGAGGAAGGTGGATCCATGAAGTTGGAGGCATGGCAGCGTGGAGCACAAGCTCGCGAGAGGAGCACTCCGCGTGGACTCCAGGGGGGACGACGCGCACCACTGTGACTCGCCGGCGATGGCGGCGACGCTGTCGGTGTTGCTCGGCCCCTCCCCCCTGGGGCCTATGGCGCGGGTGTACAAGGGCAGCGGAAACCCAGGCGGCGGCCGCTCGTACCACGGCCTCGACACCTCCTGCCAGGCGCCTTCGTCCCGGTGACAGAGGATTGGCCGCTTCTTCGGCGGGAGGGGGTCAGGACCCTCTCTGGGGGCCTTTCCCTTCTCCTCAGCTGAAAACCGGCGGATCGGTGCCATTGGTGCAAGAGGAAGCAAGGATGAGGAAGAAGAAGAGAAGGAGTAACGGAAGGGGGTGAACTGGCGAAGCTCACACAACCTCGTACTTATAGTCGGGGAAGGCCAATCGCCGAGCACCACGATCTCAGGTAACCATGACCCATATCTCTGCATGCAGGGACTCGTCGAGTCGTGTGGTTGCTGAGGCGTCATGGGAAGTGCAGACGCCCACGTCCAATCGACCGCCACGCGGCGCCCAAGGCCGCAGGCTGTTAGGGCCCGCGGCGCTTCGTGCTTGCCCCTTCGCTTCACTGCTAAGCCAAGCCCGCGTGCGCCTTGGGCCCAGGGGCTACTATCGGCGTTCTGGGAACGGGGGTCCCCAGACTTGCCTGCCTGCGGCGTGGCTCAGGTGGGGGCCCAGCGCGGCCCATCTTCATTATCCCAAGCTCAAGACCCTCGCGAGGGGCCAAGCCTCGCGGGGCGGACAACCGGAAGCTTCCTCAGAGGCAGCCTCATCAGGCAGGCTCGCGAGGAGGCAGAGAGATCAAGGCAGGGGTACCTCGCGAGGACCCCATGACGCAAGCCATGACGATCAAGGCCAGGCGGGCGCCAGGCGGGCGCCGGCCTGCGCAGTGTCCTTGTTTCCCCTTTGGTGCAAAGGGGCAAGCACATGCCAAAGTATCAGGCAAAGATACCATTCCGGTGCAACGAGACCAAGACCAGCTGGACGACCGGACGGAGGTCACCATGGAGCCCAAGACGGCATCATCACCAGTGCTTTTGGCAGCCGAAGACCACCTTTGGTCAGGATAACTTGTACTATATGTTCCCCTTCAAAATGGCCAACTGTTGGCGCCCTTCCCGCTCAATTATTCGGGGAGAGGCCCACGGCCTCTATAAATAGAGCTAGCCACCACAGAGTAGAGACATCGAGAAAACCTCGAGACATCTAGAAACCCTCGAGACATCGAGAAGAGATCTAGAGATTTGGTAGAACCCTAGCAGAGAGAGATAGAGAGAGGCGACGGAACTCACCCTAGCAGTTCATCGCACCAGCTCAAGAACACCTCTCGCGAGGCTGTTCTTCCCTTGTACTGTCCATCATCAGCCCCAGAGGCAATCCACCACACCACACACTGGAGTAGGGTATTACACCACAACGATGGCCCGAACCAGTATAAACCTCGTGTCTCTTGTGTTGTTCATCATTTTCATCTTAGTTCGCACGAGTGGATCGGACGTAGACCGGTAGGGGAGAGATCTCCGCGCGCACCCTAGTGTTCGAACCTCAAGGGTCTGCCGGAACCTGAAATCCGATAGACGCACAAGGTTCGGAACCTGTAGCCGGACACGAGTCCATGGTTCTGGTGACACAGGTGTCACTTGAAGTTAAGTCTGTGTGCGGCTCCAACGCCACTGAATCTGCGGATTCCGCGGCGGGGTTGAGCTTCTCGTCTTCGAATGGCACGATCTGCTCCGGATCTAGGGCCAGAGCAGCTACAGGTACTATCTCCTGCGTATGGACCGATGACAGATTTACGTCATGTTCATCATGGTGGCAGGGAGCGGCTGTCGTGATCTCGAATCTGTCGAAGATCAAGTCTCCACGGATATCCGCGACGTAGTTCAAGCTTCCAAATCTGACCTGGTGGCCAGGGGCGTACCTTTCGATCTGCTCCAGATGGCCAAGCGAGTTGGCCCGCAGTGCGAAGCCGCCGAACACGAAGATCTGTCCGGGAAGGAAGACTTCCCCTTGGACAGCATCGTTGTAGATGATTGAAGGAGCCATCAAACCTTTTGACGACGACACAGTGGAACTCTCAATTAAAGCACCAATGTCGGTGTCAAAACCGACGGATCTCGGGTAGGGGGTCACGAACTGTGCGTCTAAGGTCGATGGTAACAGGAGACGGGGGACACAATGTTTACCCAGGTTCGGGCCCTCTCTATGGAGGTAATACCCTACTTCCTGCTTGATTGATCTTAATGAATATGAGTATTACAAGAGTTGATCTACCACGAGATCGTAATGGCTAATCCCTAAAAGTCTAGCCTTTCTGACTATGATTATGAGGATATATCCATCTACAGTCCTAGCCCTCTAGTTTATATAGACACCGGAGGGATCTAGGGTTACATAAGGTCGGTTACAGAGAAAGGAATCTTCATATTTGGTCGCCAAGCTCGCCTTCCACGCCAAGGAGAGTCCCATCCGGACACGGGTAAAGTCTTCAGTCTTTGTATCTTCACAGACCATCAGTCCGGCCCATGTCCAATAGGTCGGACGCCCGAGGACCCCTTATTCCAGGACTCACTCAGATAGGATGATGCAGTACAATAGAGATAAATATTTCCCTCAGTTAAGAACCAAGGTTATCAATCCAGTAGGAGAACCACGCAACACCTCATTAACATCACCTGCACATAAAATAACAAATACTTGCACCCAACGCGAACAAGGGGTTTTCAATCCCTCGAGAGTTAATTGCGAGGATCAAATCTTGTATAGGTAGATAAATAAATAAAACACAAAATAAAATAAAGTAAATAAATTTGCATCAAGGTATTTTTGGTTTTTGATATATGATGAAAATAGACCCGGGGGCATAGTTTCACTAGAGGCTTCTCTCTTGAAAATAGCATAAAGTGGGTAAACAAATTACTCTTGGGCAATTGATAGAAAAGAAAATAATCATGATGATATACAAGGAAATGATCATGTATATAGGCATCACGCCCGAGCCAAGTAGACCGACTCCTGCCTGCATCTACTACTATTACTCCACACATCGATCGCTATCCAACATGCATCTAGAGTATTAAGTTCATAAAGAATGGAGAAACGCCTTAAGCAAGATGACATGACGTAGATATACTCACGCATGAATAAACCCCATCTTTTATCCTTAATAGCAATGATACATACGTGTCATGTCCCTTTCTGTCACTGGGATTGAGCACCACAAGATCAAACCCATTACAAAGCACCTCTCCCAATGCAAGAAAAATCAATCTAGTTGGCCAAACCAAATCAATAGACCGAAGAGAAATACGAAGCTGTAATAATCATGCATAATAGAGTTCAGAGAAGACTCAAATAATATTCATGGATAATCTGATCATAAACTCACAATTCATCAGATCCCAACTAACACACCGCAAAAAGTGATTACATCAAATAGATCTCCAAGAACATCAAGGAGAACATTGTATTGAAGATCAAAGAGATAGAAGAAGCCATCTAGCTACTAGCTATGGACCCATAGGTCTAAGGTAAACTACTCACACATTATCAGAAGGGCAACAAGGTTGATGTAGAGCCCCTCCATGACCGATTCCCCCTCTGGTAGAGTACCAAAGAAGGCCACCAGATGGGATCTCACGAGAACAGAAACTTGCGGCGGCGGAAAAAGTATTTTGGGTGGCTCTATGATGTCAGGGGAATATTTGAGAATTTATAGAGGTGGAATTATGTCAAGAGGTGACACGAGGGGCCTACAAGCATGCGCCCCCTGGGCACGCCTCCCGAGCTTGTTGCTCCCTCATGACTCTTCTGGTCTTCTCCTGAACCTTCTAGGGTCTCTTCTGGTCCAGAAAAAATTAATCCAAAGTATTTTCTCCGTTTGGACTCTGTTTGATATTGATATCCTGAAAAGCCAAAAACAAGCCAAAAACAGCAACTGACACTAGGCACTAAGTTAATAGGTTAGTCCCAAAAAAAGATATATAGTTGCAAAAATTTGCATATGAAACATCCAAGATTGATACTATAATAGCATGGAACAATAAAAAATTATAGATACGTTGGAGACGTATCATACTATCATCATTAAATTTGCATTTTTGGCATCAAAATTGTGAACATGTGTATCACTATGATCGAGATTCAACAAGAATAAACCATTCACATTGGGTGCAAGACCATAGAAGATATTATTCATATAAGTAGAACAACCATTATTCTTTGACTTAAATGAATAACCATCTCACAATAAATACAAACCAGATATAATGTTCATGCTCAACGTAGGCACCAAATAATTATTATTTAGGTTTGAAACTAATCCTGAAGGTAGACGTAGAGGGAGTGTGACGACGGCGATCACATCAACCTTGGAGCCATTTCCAACGCACATCGTCACCTTGTCCTTAGCTAGCCTCCATTTATTTTGCTGCTCCTACTTTGAGTTACAAATATTAGCAACCAAACCAGTATAAAATACTCAGGCGCTACTATGAGCACTAGTAAGGTATACATCAATAATATGTATGTCAAATATACCTTTGTTGATGTTGCTATCCTTCTTATCTGCCAAGTACATGGGGTAGTTCCGCTTCCAGTGGCCATTCCCCTTGCAATAGAAGCACTCAGTCTCAGGTCTGGGACCAACCTTGGGTTTCCTCATGGGAGCGGAAACCGGCTTGCCACTATTCTTGAAATTTCCCTTCTTTCCCTTGCCCTTCTTGAAACTGGTGGTCTTGTCGACCATCAACACTTGATGCTCTTTCTTGATTTCTACCTCCGCGGCCTTAAGCATCGCAAAAAGCTCAGGGATCATCTTCTCCATCCCTTGCATATTATAGTTCATCACAAAGCCCTTGTAGCTTGGTGGCAGTGACTGGAGAACCCTGTCAATCTCTACTTCATCCGGAAGGTTAACTCCCAACTGATTCAAGAGATTGTAGTACCCAGACATTTTTAGTACGTGCTCACTGACGGATCTGTTCTGCTCCATCTTACAGCCGAAGAACTTGTCGGAGGTGTCATACCTCTCAATCTGAGCGTGAGCCTGAATTACTAATTTCAGCTCCTGGAATATCTCATATGCTATACGGTGCTCAAAATGTCTTTGGAGCCCCGATTCTAAGCCGTAAATCATGGCACACTGAACTATCATGTAGTCATCATTTATTGTCTACTAGACGTTCATAGCGTCTAGATTTGCCGGAGCGGGTGGCACACCTAGCGGTGCATCAAGGACATAAGCCTTTTGTGCAACAGTGGGAATAATTCTCATATTACAGACCCAGTCCACATAGTTGCTTCCATCATTTTTCAACTTTTCTTTCTCTAGGAACGCATTACAATTACGGGGAGCTACAACACGAGCCATTGATCTACAACATAATTTCCAAAGACATTTTAGACTATGTTCTTGATAATTAGTTCAACTAATTATATTATTAATGAACTCCCACTTAAATCAACATCCCTCTGGTTGTTAAGTGATACATGATCCAAATCCACTAACGCAAGTCCGATCATCACATGAGATGGGATAGTTTCAATGGTGAACATCTCCATGTTGATCATATCTTCTATATGACTCATGTTCAACATTTCGGTCCTCCATGTTCCGAGGCCATGTTTGTACACGCTAGGCTCATCAAGTTTAACCCAAGTATCCCGCATGTGTAAAACTGGCTTACCCCCGTTGTATGCGAACGTAGAGTCTATCACACCCAATTATCACGAGGTGCTTCAAAACGACGAACTTTCGCAACGGTGCATACTAAGGGAGACCACTTTTATCTTGATATTAAGTGGAGGGATCATCTTATAATGCTACCATCGTCCTAAGAAAAATAAGATGCATAAAAGATAAACATCACATGCAATCAATATGTAACATGATATGGCCAATATCTTCTTGTGCTTTTGACCTCCATCTCCAAAGCACCGGCATGATATCCATCATCACCAACATAGCATCGTGATCTCCATCAATTCCAAGGTTCCATCATGTGGTTGTCTCCACCAACTATTGCTTCTATGACTATTCCTAACTCATAGCGATAAAGTAAAACAATTACATGATGTTTAATGATTTCCACACAGGTCATACAATAAATTAAAGACAACCCTATGGGTCCGGTCGGTTGCCATACTCATCGACATGCAACTCGTGAACCTATTATAAAACCTGATCATCTCATACATTACATATATCAAATCACATCTTGGCCATACCACATCACATCACATGCCCTACAAAAACAAGTTAGACGTCCTCTACTTTGTTGTTGCAATTGTTACGTGGCTGCTAGGGCAAACCATAAGAACCGCTTCGTCTACACAAAACCACAACGGTGATATACAAGTTACCTTTTAACCTTCTACAAGGATCACCGTTGTCAAATCAGATTCAACTAAGGTGGGAGAGACAGACACCCACCAACCACTTTATGCAATACAAGTTGCATGTCAATCATGGAACCAGTCTCTTGTGCGTGGACAAGTAAAGTTGGTCTGGGCCGCTTCATCCCACAAATACCGCCAAATCCAAATAAGACAAGGGAGGTATGCAATCTGAGCATCAACACCCAAAACCAATTTGCATTCTACTTGTGCCTAACATCTACACATAGACTTAGCTCATGATGCCACTGATGAGAAATGGTGCATGGAAAACAATTTTTTCCTACGAAACACCCAAAGATCTATCCATGAAGATGCATAGCAACAAGAGGGGAGTGTGTCTACATACTCTTGTAGACCGAAAGCATTAACGATCTATAGATCCTACTGTTGGAAATATGCCCTAGAGGCAATAATAAAATGGTTATTATTATATTTCCTTGTTCATGATAATTGTCTATTGTTCATGCTATAATTGTATTAACCGGAAACCGTAATACATGTGTGAATACATAGATCGTAATATGTCCCTAGTAAGCCTCTAGTTGACTAGCTCATTGATCAATATATGGTCATGGTTTCCTGACCATGGACATTGGATGTCGTTGATAATGGGATCACATCATTGGGAGAATGATGTGATGGACAAGACCCAATCCTAAGCATAGCACAAGATCGTGTAGTTCGTTTACTAGAGCTTTTCTAATGTCAAGTATCATTTCCTTAGACCATGAGATTGTGCAACTCCCGGATACCATAGGAGTGCTTTGGGTGTATCAAACGTCACAACGTAACTTGGTGGCTATAAAGGTGCACTACAGGTATCTCCAAAAGTGTTTGTTGGGTTGGCATGAATCGAGATTGGGATTTGTCACTCCGTATGATGGAGAGGTATCTCTGGGCCCATTCGGCAATGCATCATCATAATGAGCTCAATGTGACTAAGAAGTTAGCCACGGGATCATGCGTTACGGAACGAGTAAAGAGACTTGCCGGTAACGAGATTGAATGAGGTATGGGGATACGGACGATCGAATCTCGGGCAAGTAACATACCGATGGACAAAGGGAATTGTATATATACGGGATTGATTGAATCCCCGACATCGTGGTTCATCCGATGAGATCATCGTGGAACATGTGGGAGACAATATGGGTATCCAGATCCTGCTATTGGTTATTGGCCGGAGAGATGTCTCGGTCATGCCTGCATGGTTCCCGAACCCGTAGGGTCTACACACTTAAGGTTCGGTGACGCTAGAGTTATTATGGGAAATAGTATGTGGTTACCGAAGGTTGTTCGGAGTCCCGGATGAGATACCGGACATGACGAGGAGTTCCGGAATGGTCCGGAGGTGAAGATCGATATATTGGACGAAGGGTATTGGAGTCTGAAATTGTTCCGGGGGTACCGGGTGACGACCAGCGTGTCCGAAAGGGGTTTCGGAGGCCCCGACAAGTGTTGGGGGGCCTTATGGGCCAAGGGGATGGGGCACATCAGCTAACTAAGGGGCTGAGTGCCCCTCCCACCCCATCTCACGTAACTTGGAGAGGTGGGGGCGCCTCCCCTAGGGCAGCCACCCGTCCCGGCTTGGGGGGGCAAGATTCCTAGGGGTGGGGCGCCCAAACCCATCTAGGGTTTCCCCTGTGTCCGCCGTCCTCCCCTAGGGAACCCTAGGGCGCCTCCTCCACCCCTTCCCCTATATATAGTGAGGGAGAGAGAGGGCAGCCACACCCTTCCCCTGGCGCAGCCCCTTCCCCTCTCCTACACCTCCTCCTCCTCCGTAGCGCTTGGCGATGCCCTGCCGGAGAACCACGAGCTCCATCACCACCATGCCCTCGTGCTGTCGGAATTATCCCTCAACTTCTCCTCTCCCCTTGCTAGATCAAGAAGGAGGAGACGTCCCCGGGCTGTACGTGTGTTGAACGCGGAGGCGCCGTTGTTCGGCGCTTAGATCAGAATCGGTCGTGATCTGAATCGCTACATGTACGACTCCACCAACCAGCGCTTAGCGATCTTCAAGGGTATGAAGATGCACTCCCTCTCTCTCATTGCTAGTATCTCCTAGATTGATCTTGGTGGCATGTAGGAATTTTTTTGAATTATTGCTACGTTCCCCAATAGTGGTATCAGAGCTAGGTCTATGCGTAGATTCTATGCACGAGTAGAACACAAAGCAGTTGTGCGCGATGATTTGTTCAATTTGCTTACCGTTACTAGTCTTATCTTGATCCGGCGGCATTGTGGGATGAAGCGGCCCGGACCGACCTTACATGTACACTTACGTGAGACTGGTTCCATCGACTGACATGCACTTGATGCATAAGGTGGCTGGCGGGTGTCTGTCTCTCCCAGTTTAGTCGGATCGAATTTTATGAAAAGGGTCCTTATGAAGGGTAAATAGCAATTGGCATATCACCGTTGTGGTTTTGCGTAGGTAAGAAACGTTCTTGCTAGAAACCCATAACAGCCACGTAAAACATGCAACAACAATTAGAGGACGTCTAACTTATTTTTGCAGGGTATGCTATGTGATGTGATATGGCCAAAAGGATGTGATGAATGATATATGTGATGTATGAGATTGATCATGTTCTTTTAATAGGAATCACGACTTGCATGTCGATGAGTATGACAACCGGCAGGAGCCATAGGAGTTGTCTTAATTTATTTATGACCTGCGTGTCAATGAAAACGACATGTAATTACTTTACTTTATTGCTAACCGTTAGCCATAGTAGTAGAAGTAATAGTTGGCGAGGCAACTTCATGAAGACACGATGATGGAGATCATGATGACGGAGATCATGGTGTCATGCCGGTGACGATGGTGTTCATGCCGCGCCTCGAAGATGGAGATCAAAGGCGCGAGATGACATTGGCCATATCATGTCACTTTATGATTTGCATGTGATGTTTGTCATGTTTACATCTTATTTGCTTAGAACGACGGTAGCATAAGTAAGATGATCGCTCACTAAAATTTCAAGAAAGTGTTCCCCCTAACTGTGCACCGTTGCGAAGGCTCGTTGTTTTGAAGCACCACGTGATGATCGGGTGTGATAGATTCTAACGTTCGAATACAATGGGTGTAAGCCAGATTTACACATGCAAAACACTTAGGTTGACTTGACGAGCCTAGCATGTACAGACATGGCCTCGGAACACGAGAGACCGAAAGGTCAAACATGAGTCGTATAGTAGATACGATCAACATGGAGATGTTCACCGTTGATGACTAGTCCGTCTCACGTGATGATCGGACACGGCCTAGTCGATTCGCATCATGTATCACTTTGATGACTAGAGGGATGTCTACCTGAGTGGGAGTTCATTAAATAATTTGATTAATTGAACTCATTATCATGAACATAGTCTAAATTGTCTTTGCAAATTATGTTGTGGATTAATAGCTCGCGCTTTAGCTCTTTGATTTAATACGTTCCTAGAGAAAGACTAAGTTGAAAGATATTGTAAGCAATTGTGCGGACTAGGGCCGTAGTCTAAGGATTGTCCTCACTGCTACACAGAAGGCTTCTGTCCTTGATGCACCGCTCGGTGTGCCAACCCCTCTGGCGTCGTCTGTGGATGTTGTGAACATCTGGTAGACACGTTCTGATGACTACCTGATAGTTCAGTGCGCCATGCTTTACGGCTTAGAGTCGTGGCTCCAAAAGCGTTTTGAATGCCATAGAACATATGAGATGTTCGAAGAGCTGAAATTGGTATTTCAGGCTCATGCCCGTGTTGAGAGGTTGAGACCTCTGACAAGACCTTTGCCTACAAGATGGAGGAGAATAGCTCAGCCAGTGAGCATGTGCTCAGAATGTCTGGGTACTTCAATCACTTGAATCAAGTGGGAGTTAATCTTACAGCTAAGAGAGTGATTGACAAAAGTTCTCCAATTGCTATCACCAAGCTACTAGAGTTTCATGATGAACTATAACATGCAAGGGAAGTTAATCCCGGAGCTATTCGTCATGCTTAAGGCCGTAAAGGTAGAAATCGAGAAGGAGCATCAAGTGTTGATGGTTAACAAGAGCACTGGTTTCAAAGAAGGGCAAGGGCAAGAAGGGAAACTTCTTGAATGGCAAGCCAGTTGCCGCTCCAGTGAAGAAACCCAAGAACCCAAACCTGAGACAAAGTGCTTCTATTAGGGGAACGGCCACTGGTAGCGGAACTGCCTCAAATACTTGGTAGATAAGAAGGCTGTCAACTTCAACAAAAGTATATTTGATATATGTGTGTTATTGATGTGTACCTTACTAGTACTCCTAGTAGCACCTGGGTATTAGATACCGGTTCAGTTGCTAATATTGGTAACTCGAAATAAAGGCTACGGAATTAACAGAGACTAGCTAAGGGCGAGGTGACGATGTGTGTTGGAAGTGTTTCCAAGGTTGATGTGATCACCATCGCACGCTCCCTCTACCTTCGGGATTAGTGTTGAACCTAGATAGATGTTGTTTACATTGGTGTCAGCGTTGAGCGTGAACATGATTGGATCATGTTTATTGCAATATGGTTATTCATTTAAGTCAGAGAATAATGGTTATTCTGATTACATGAATAATACCTTCTATGGTCATGCACCCAATGTGAATGGTTTATTGAATCTCGGTCCTAGTTATACACATGTTCATAACATTGATGCCAAAAGATGTAGAGTTGGTAATGATAGTACCACTTTCATGTGGCACTGCCGCTTAGGTCATATTGGTGTAAAGCGCATGAAAGAACCTCCATGCTAATGGACTTTTGAAGTCACTTGATTTTGAATCACTTGACACATGCGAACCATGCCTCTTTGGCAAGATGACTAAAACCTCATTCTTTCGAACAATGGAACGGGCAAGTGACTTGTTGGAAATCATAGATGCTGATGTGTGCGGTCCGATGAGTGTTCACACGCGCGGTGGATATCGTTATTTTCTCACCTTCACCGGTGAATTGAGTAGATATGGGTATATTTACTTAATGAAGCATAAGTCTGAAATGTTTGAAAAGTTCAAGCAATTTTAGAGTTAAGTTGAGAATCATCGTAACAAGAAGATCAAGTTCCTTTGATCTGATCAAAGAGAAAGTATCTGAGTTATGAGTTTGGCAATCACTAAAGACAAGGTGGAATCGTTTCAAAGTTGACGCCGCCTAGAACACCATAGCATGATGGTGTGTCCGAATGTTGTAATCGAACCTTATTGGATATGGTGTATGATGTCTCTTACCAATCTACCGCTATTTTTGGGGGTTATGCATTAAAGACAATTACATTCACTTTAAATAGGGCACCATCTAAGTCCGTGGGGACGACACCGTATGAAATATGGTTTGGCAAGAAACCAAAGTTGTTGTTTCTTAAGGTTTGGGGCTACGATGCTTATGTCGATAGGTTTCGGTCAGAAAAGCTCGAACCCAAAGCGGAAAATTGTATCTTCATATAATACCCAAACAATACGATCGGGTATACCTTCTATCTCAGATCTGAGGGCAAAGTGTTTGTCGCTAAGAACAGGTCCTTTCTCGAGAAAGAGTTTCTCTTGAAAGAATTGAGTGGGAGGAAGATAGAACTTGATGAGGTTGTTGAACCTTCACTTCAACCAGAGAGTGGCGCAGCACAGAAAGATGTTTATGTGGCAACTACGTCAGTTGAGGAGAAAGCTAATGATGATGATCATGAAGCTTCAGATCAAATTACTATCAAACATCGTAGGTCGACAAGGGTGTGTACAACTTCTGAGTAGTAACCCTGTCTTAAAGGTCATGTTGTTGGACAACAATGAACCTATGAGCTATGAAGAAGCGATGGTGGGCCCAGATTCCAACAAATGGCTGGAAGCCATGAAATTTGAGATAGGATCCATGTATGAGAACACAATATGGACTTTGGTGGACTTGCCCGATGATCGGCAAGCCATTGAGAATAAATGGATCTTTAAGAAGAAGACAAACGCTGATGGTAATTAATGTCACCATTTGTGAAGCTCGACTTGTCTCAAAGAAGTTTCTGACAAGTTCAAGGAGTTGACTATGATGAGACTCTCTCAATCATAGCGATGCTAAAGTCTGTTAGAACTATGTTAGCAGTTGCTGCATTTTCATTTACGAAATCAGGCAGATGGATGTCAAAACAAAGTTTCCTTGACGGTTTCCATGAGGAAAGTTTGTATGTGATACAACCAAAAGGTTTTTGTCAATCCTAAGGATGCTAAAAGGTATGCAAACTCCAATGATCCTTCTATGGACTGGAGCAAGCATCTCAGAGTTGGAATATACGCTTTGATGAGGCCATCAGAGCATTTGGGTTTATACAAAGTTTGCAAGAAACTTGTATTTGCAAGAAAGTGAGTGGGAGCACTACAACATTTCTAATAGGTATATATGGATGACATATTGTTGATCGGAAATGATGTAGAATTTCTAGAAAGCATAAAGGGTTGTTTGAATGGAGTTTTTCAAAGGAAGACCTGTGTAAAACTGCTTACATGTTGGGTATCAAGATCTATGGAGATAGATCAAGACGCCCAATAAGACTTTCAGAGAGCACATACCTTGACATGATCTTGAAGGAGTTCAATATGGATCAGTTAAAGAAGGAGTTCTTCCTGAGTTGTAAGGTGTGAAGTTAAGACTTGATGCTCGACCACGGCAGAAGAAAGAGAAAGGACGAAAGTCGTCCCCTATGCCTTAGCCATAGGCTCTATATGATATGCCATGCTGTGTACTGCGATGTGCCTTGCCATGTGTCTGGCAAGGGGGTACAAGAGTGATCTAGGAGTGGATCATTGGACAGCGGTCAAAATTGTCCTTAGGAATAAGGAAATGTTTCTCGGTTATGGAGGTGATAAAGAGTTCGGCGTAAAGAGTTACATCGATGCAAGCTTTAACACCTATCCGGATGACTCTGAGTAGCAAACCGGATACGTATAGTGGAGCAACCATTTGGAATAGCTCCAAGTGGAGCATAGTTGCAACATCTACAATATGAAATCGAGAGTTGCGAAGAACACATGGATCTGAATGTTGCAAACCCGTTGACTGACACTTCTCTCATAAGCATAACATGATCAAACCCTAGAACTCATTGAGTGTTAATCACATGGTGATGTGAACTAGATTATTGACTCTAGCAAACTCTTGGGTGTTAGTCACATGGCGATGTGAACTATGAGAGTTAATCACATAACGATGTGAACTAGATTATTGACTCTAGTGCAAGTGAGGACTGTTGGAAATATGCCCTAGAGGCAATAATAAAATGGTTATTATTATATTTCCTTGTTCATGATAATTGTCTATTGTTCATGCTATAATTGTATTAACCGGAAACCATAATACATGTGTGAATAAATAGATCGTAATATGTCCCTAGTAAGCCTCTAGTTGACTAGCTCGTTGATCAATAGATGGTCATGGTTTCCTGACCATGGACATTGGATGTCGTTGATAACGCGATCACATCATTGGGAGAATGATGTGATGGACAAGACCCAATCCTAAACATAGCACAAGATCGTGTAGTTCGTTTGCTAGAGCTTTTCTAATGTCAAGTATCATTTCCTTAGACCATGAGATTGTGCAACTCCCGGATACCGTAGGAGTGCTTTGGGTGTGACGGTGTCCTGGACTAGGGGGTACTCACCACGTCATCTCCCGATCTGTTAGACTGGGCCGAGGACCCCATGGCCATATACTCATGAGCCAGTTCGGACAGCTGCCGCATACATGGAAGATTCCACAAGACTTGGTGATCAAGACAAGGATTTCTCCCCACCGGCTTATTCGGCTAGGACTCTTGTTATCCTAGGCCTCTGGTGCATTATATAAACCGAGGCCAGGCTAGTTGATAGATCATATACATACAATCATACCATAGGCTAGCTTCTAGGGTTTAGCCTCTCTGATCTCGTGGTAGATCTACTTTTGTACTACCCATATCATCAATATTAATCAAGCAGGACGTAGGGTTTTACCTCCATCAGGAGGGCCCGAACCCGGGTAAAACATTGTGTCCCCTGCCTCCTGTTACCATCCGTCTTAGACGCACAGTTCGGGACCCCCTACCCAAGATCCGCCGGTTTTGACACCGACATTGGTGCTTTCATTGAGAGTTCCGTTGTGTGATCGGCAAAAGGATCGATGGCTCGTCTGTAGGTCAACTGCGATGCCGGCATCTTCGTCGCCGGCTCGACTGGTCACCTTGGCTTGACCGAGGACCATGCTCCATCTCCGATCATCATGTTCGGACTAGGGCCTTCATCAACATCAACTCCGATCTCTATCAAAACATGGAGGAATCATCCATGGAGCTCGGGGGCTCAGCGTCAACATTGCCCTCGGGTGAACGTGCTGTTTTTCCGAACATCAAACTTGTATCTACTGCCACCACCTCTTAGAGCATCGCATTGACGATCCCTTTGGTGGAATTGTGCGGAATTGAGTCTACAACAGCCATGCAAAATTTCGTCGAGTTCCGATGGAGGAATCTCCAACAATCTACGATATACCGGAGCCCTGTCAAATTCGCACGGGAATCATGACGAGTTTAGGGCGTGGTCTCTAGAGCCTAGCTCGGAGGTCCTTTGGAAGATCCAACCGTTCATCTACTGCGGAATTCCCATATCTACCACCCCTCCAAATTTCAGCTCGATCCGACGGTTCAAACTCCGGTAACCTTTCGATGAGTGGATCAATTTTCGGATCCGTTTTCTGCGCGAATACGGATCTGACCCGAATTCATGTTTCTTTATGAACGTGACATTGGACAACCTTTTTAGAGGAATTCTCTTCTAGGGTATTGTGCGTTGTTTTTAAACACGTGCCCGTAAATTTTTAAGCCTCCCCCGAGGTCGCGTTCATCATCATGTTGGTGTCAAACTAGTCCGGCGATATTGCTTCAAGGCTGCCGACCTGCGCTAGACACGTCGTCACTTTGTTGAGCCGAGCTCAACTTCTTCGGATCATCATTTCGGCAAGCCGAACAAGAGTCCAGCATTGCGAAGGATAAATCATGACCAACATCGCCGCCCCATAGATTACACGGAGCGGGCATATCGGCATCGCTGCACGGTCACTTCATCAAGCCAGCATCGACCACGTCACGATCTGCATCAGCAGGGCCGCACTATTGCTTCTTCAAGCTGGTGTCCATCACGCCGACCTACTTCGACTCATCGGCTGACATCGAGGCTTCGACATCTCGGCTGGACCGGGGGCTTCGCCATCTCTTCATCAACCTACTTCGGAGACTTCAGCGTCACTAGCCGACCAACTCCGTCACGTTAGCTGGACCGAGGGCTTTGCCTCAGCGAGCCAACCTTTGCCAGCATCGCCATACCATCGCTTTATCGCCCATCAGGCAATGGGTGTGCGGATCGAGTCCCAATTTTGGAAATCACCTTTCTTCGGATTGCTACAACAAATAAACCAGGTGCTATTAATCCTAGTATTTTTTGCTTGTTTGGTTTTATTTTTCCCAAGGAATTATTACTCGGGTTTGTCCATCATCTGTACATAGGTCTATCAAATGATGGCCGCATTAACGACGGCCGCGTGGTGGTTCGGTCAGTTTCCATACATAGTCCGGCGAATGCCGCATCCGGAACTCGGACCGACCTGTGAATTCAGGCTTTGCCACGCCTTTACCGCATCACGCCAACGCCCTGCATCGACATTGACTTCGGCGCCAGGCCATATTTCTTTTATTACTCACTTTGCATAAATTATTTATTATGCAACGCATTTTTTAATTATTATTACTATTATCTCCGATTTGCACTATTTTTTGTGCATAGGAAAATGATCCGGGGACTTCGGCATCATTCTGCCAGTCTGCATTGACCGTGCTATTTCACCACTTCGGCGTGTCGAGCTCTCCGCTCCGCCACCTCGGGACCGGCTTGGGGGATGGGACCTCATCCCGCATCAAGCTCGGACCGCGTCATCAATGCCGAACACATTAACCAGCTAAGTCGCTTTCATGCTCAAAGTTTTAATTTTTAACTTGTGTTCGGTTCGACCAAGCATTATACCTTTTTGGAAAAAAGTTGCTTGTAAATTTTTTTCCTTGTCCAAACTTTGTTTGTGACACACATATTCAAATACCCCGTTTATTTGGGGGCTTCCTTTATGAAGCTTTTCCTCTTGTATATGATTATACTTGTACGGCTTCGTTCCTTGTTCGTGTATTACGCCACAATATGCACCATATTGACTTAAGCGATTTGCAAGCTGGGTTGCCTGGCTCCTGTGCTTACCCCTACGTTCCCGATTGTTCGGCTAGGGAGTAAAGGGAGCACCTCTGCGATTGTCACGATCGGGTCCTCCGAGCTCTGACCTCAGACTGGGTGAAGCCGAAAGCTAGCGCTGTTATTGTTTTCAATCATGGTCGGCACACAACGGAACTCATGAGTACAAAAAATCTATTGCACAAGTCTCATAGTAATAATGAGCACCGAAGAAAGGTATCGGTGGGGGTACTATTTTCTTCAAAGATGCTTCTTACACTTCATCTGTAATATAGCATAAGTTCCCTGAGCGCGCTTTGTCTGTTACAGCCTTATGGCCTGGTTGCCTGGTTATCAAAAACGATGTCGATATTCTCGACAGGTGGAGTACATAACACTTTTCGGTCCTTGACCGAAGAGGGAGAAGCCGACGGTCGGTTAAGACGCGTTTAAAGTTCGGTTGAACAAAGATATGATATAAGTACTTTGGTACATACAATCATTATGCATAAAATCTTTTACCCAAGTCACTTGGGGGCTCTTAAAATTTATATGAGCTATTTTATAGTAAATGTGTTTTCTTCTTGGTCGTTGCAAAGTCTTTTTCTATCGCTCCTTTTTCGACGTGAGTGTGTGGTCAATAGCGAGATAACCCATTTTCTCTCTAGTGACCGCTCGAGTTTAGTTCGCTAAACTGGTCTAACGAGAAGCACTCCGCCTTCGGGATAGGAGGCTGCAGCCGTAGGCTGACCAGCTTGAAGTCTTGAGATCGGATGTGTAATATTAATGCACGACAGAAGCACAATTTTTCCCCAATTTTCAGATTGGCACCGAACACTTGATCTTGTTCGGACGTCAAGTTTTTACTGACGTTTTTTGGTTCTCCAAGCTTATGGCACTTTTAAACTATTTGTGTGTTTCCAGCACAAGTCTCACAGTGCAATGCTGGACACCTTTATAGATTCGGCAAAAACATTCTCGGATCTCACTATATATGCATTGGTTTCGAATTGTGTCTTCGGTCAATAGTTGGGTTGCCCGGCTCCTGCGCTTGCCTCCTACATTCCGCTTTGTTCGGCTAGGTGTGCAAAGGGAGAACCACTGTGAATGTGCTTCCAGCTCACATGGTTAAGCACCTCAGTGGAGAAAGCCGAAAACTGACTGTCACAATAAGCGTAAACTGGTCAGCAATCCGATGACGGTGTTAAATGACTGGCCATTCATAACATTGGCCGAAGTGTTTACGGCTTGACCTCGACTGTTGCCGAACACTACCGGGGGCTAGTAACCGGCGGAGTGAGGCGAGGAGGGGAGCGGTGGAGCTAGGCGGGAGCAGGGGAGTGGCGGAGCTGGGCGGGGCGGGGAGCGGTGGAGCTGGCCGGGCGGGGGAGCGGCGGAGCGGGGCGAGCAGGGGAGCGGCGGAGCTGGGCGGGCCGGGGAGCGACGGAGCGGGCGATCCAGTGAGGCAAGCAGGGGAGCGGCGGAGCTGGGCGGGCCGGGGAGCGGCGGAGCGGGCGATCCAGGGCGAGGCGCGGCAGATCGGGACGGGAGGGTTTGAGAGAGGGGAATTTTGCTCTGGCAGCGGCACCGTTTGGGACATGGGCGTGCTTGGAGGAGACACATAGATTTTTTTCACTACGCGCCCTTTCTTCCTTTCCTCTTCTCATTGTGCAATGGGCCCAACCTTCGCGGGAGGAAAATAATGGCGTGAGCGTAGCGCGGGAGCCAATCTACATGACCACACCGGCGCATCTCTTTGTGTTTTTTGGGTTTTGATGTTTGTGCGTGGCACCACCCTAGGGAAAGCTTAAGTTACAATTTTTTTTGGATAGATATTCCCCTTTCCCTGGAGGGCACTGTTCATTGCTTTTCTATCCCTTGAGTAGGCTAATGAGCTCTAGGTAAAGACAATGTCTCTAGGTAAAATGTAGATTTCTAGTAGTGCATTAGAGCTGAGGTTTCATGATCATGCTCGGCATGACAACCCAAAGAAAGGAACCGATAACGGGATTATTTTCTTTGGAAGACATTTATTATATTAAACAGTAATATAACATATCTCTCTGCGTACCTTTGTTTATAAAACCGTATGGCCAGATTGCCTTGTTTGTCGTAAATCTTTGCCCTCATAAAGGCTTTATAAAGTAGGACAAACACTCCTCGGCTACTGGCCGAGGAGGTGGAAGCCGATGGTCGGTCAACAAAGTTTTGTACAATGCGGATCCAAGCATTAATGACGTAAAGTACTTGTATACATAGAGTCATTACACATAATTTGTGACTTTACTATGGATATTGATCCTTAATTCGGCCACCCATGCCCGCATTAAGGCTCAGGGGTTACTGGGCTTTGGGCTTATTATTTACAAATATTAAAGGGGCACATCGACCCCTTGATCTGGTGTTGCCACCCGACCAGTGTCTCGGGGGCTACCGCATTGCCTGTTCAATGCAGAAAATTTTAAGTGCAATACAGTTTCCGATGAGATTTTGATCCTCGGGTTGGTCCGCTGCACCCAACCTGAGTCTCGAGGACTGAGCACGCCGCTTTTTGTGTCCCAAAGTATTCTGTCGAGCTAGGACTTGATCCTCAGGCCGATTGTACAAATCAACCCGAGTCTCAGCGGCTACGGGGATTAGCGGTCTTATGTCATCCTTCAGGTGCATCTCGGGTTTTAGACCGACACACACCTTGAGGGCTACTGGATATACATATACCGGTTATATATATCGGTAGAGAATAAATTGCATCAATAAAAAATATTCACAAAATATCAGCCCGCTGTCGGGTGGTGCACCACCTTGGAAGCAGTCCGGCATAAAGCTCGGGCGCTAGTGGCTGGCTCCATAGAGGGCATTTCCGGCATTAAGCTCGTCTAAACTCCTTCAACCTTTTTGAACCAAGGTGATTTATGACACCTCAGATATAGTCCGGTGTTGGAGCTCGGATACAGTCCGGCGTTGGAGCTTGGACATAGTCTGGCGTTGGAGCTTGGATACATTTCGGTGTTGGAGCTCGGAAGCAGTCCGGCGTTGGTGCTCGGCTGCAAAAGATACCTCGAATGCAGTCCGGCGTTAGAGCTCGGACGCAAGAGGACACTGCCTCCCAGGAACAACTTCAAACCCGAGGTGTGGCATAAAAATAACAAGGCATTGATAAAGGCCGGAAACTTAAAGGGGCTCCTCGGATACCCGACGTGTAAACTCGTCGAATGCATTTCGGCGATCCTCAAGATCAAAGATGGGAAGATTTGTTGAACCAGTTTCCAAGACCGACAACCGAAGATGTAGAACAGTTCGGAAGAATCGAGGAGCGTCTCTAACTTGAAGACCGGTTCAGGGGGCTACTGACGGTGTCCTGGACTAGGGGGGGGGGTACTCACCACGTCATCTCCCGATTTGTTAGATTGGGCCGAGGACCCCCATGGCCGTATACTCATGAGCCAGTTCGGACAGCTGCCGCATACATGGAAGATTCCACAAGACTTGGTGATCAAGACAAGGACTTCTCCCCACCGGCGTATTCGGCTAGGACTCTTGTTATCCTAGGCCTCTGGTGCATTATATAAACCGAGGCCAGGCTAGTCGATAGATCATATACATACAATCATACCATAGGCTAGCTTCTAGGGTTTAGCCTCTCTGATCTCGTGGTAGATCTACTCTTGTACTACCCATATCATCAATATTAATCAAGCAGGACGTAGGGTTTTACCTCCATCAGGAGGGCCCGAACCTGGGTAAAACATTGTGTCCCCTGCCTCCTGTTAGCATCCGCCTTAGACGCACAGTTCGGGACCCCCTACCCGAGATCCGCCGGTTTTGACACCGACAGGGTGTATCAAACGTCACAACGTATCTGGGTGGCTATAAAGGTGCACTACAGGTATCTCCGAAAGTGTCTGTTGGGTTGGCACGAATCGAGACTGGGATTTATCACTCTGTATGACAGAGAGGTATCTCTGGGCCCACTCGGTAATGCATCATCATAATGAGCTCAATGTGACTAAGAAGTTAGCCACTGGGATCATGCATTATGGAATGAGTAAAGAGACTTGCCGGTAACAAGATTGAATGAGGTATGGGGATATCGACGATCGAATCTCGGGCAAGTAGCATACCGATGGACAAAGGGAATTGTATACGGGATTGATTGAATCCCCGACATCATGGTTCATCCGATGAGATCATCGTGGAACATGTGAGAGCCAATATGGGTATCCAGATCCCGCTATTGGTTATTGGCCAGAGAGATGTCTCGGTCATGTCTGCATGGTTCCCGAACCCGTAGGGTCTACACACTTAAGGTTCAGTGATGCTAGAGTTGTTATGGGAAATAGTATGTGGTTATCGAAGGTTGTTAGGAGTCCCGGATGAGATACCGGACGTGACGAGGAGTTCCGGAATGGTCCGGAGGTGAAGATCAATATATTGGACGAAGGGTATTGGAGTCCGGAATTGTTCCGGGGGTACCGGTTGACGACCAGCGTGTCCGAAAGGGGTTTCGGAGGCCCCGACAAGCGTTGGGGGGCCTTATGGGCCAAGGGGATGGGGCACATCAGCCCACTAAGGGGCTGAGCGCCCCTCCCACCCCATCTCACGTAAGTTGGAGAGGTGGGGGCGCCTCCCCTAGGGCAGCCACCCCTCCCGGCTTGGGGGGCAAGTTTCCTAGGGGTGGGGGTGCCCAAACCCATCTAGGGTTTCCCCTGTGGCCGCCGCCCCTCCCCTAGGGAACCCTAGGGTGCTTCCTCCACCCCCTTCCCCCTATATATAGTTAGGGAGAGAGAGGGCAGACACACCCTTCCCCTGGCGCAGCCCCTTCCCCTCTCCTACACCTCCTCCTCCGTAGCGCTTGGCGAAGCCCTGCCGGAGAACCACGAGCTCCATCACCACCACGTCGTCATGTTGTCGGAGTTCTCCCTCAACTTCTCCTCTCCCCTTACTGGATCAAGAAGGAGGAGACGTCCCCGGGCTGTACGTGTGTTGAACGCGGAGGCACCGTTGTTCGGCGCTTAGATCGGAATCGACCGTGATCTAAATCGCTGCGTGTACGACTCCACCAACCGCGTTCTTGTAACGCTTCCTCTTAGCGATCTTCAAGGGTATGAAGATGCACTCCCTCTCTCTCGTTGCTAGTATCTCCTAGATTGATCTTGGTGACATGTAGGAATTTTTTTGAATTATTGCTACGTTCCCCAACACCTACTTGACGTAGCCGTAGTCGCGTCAAGATCCAATCCGATCCTAACACCCCACGTATGACACCTCCGAGTTTAGCTCACGTTTGGCTCGCTAGCATTCTCTCCTTCTTGATCCAGCTAGTGAGGGAGAGGAGGTAGATGAGATCGTGACCAGCATGACTACGTGGTGGTGGTGGCAGCGGAACGCTGGCAGGGCTTCGCCAAGCACTAGGCAGAACGTGGAGGAGTAACAGGAGAGAGGGGAAACCAAGGGTGGAGGGATCTAGCACCCATCCCCTCTCCTCCCTTTATATAGGGGTGTGGGGGTGGGCTAGATGACCCTCTCCCTCCTCCAAGGGAGGGGGCAGTGGCCAAGGGGGGAGGAGTGCCCTCCCCTTTAGGGTTTTCCTTCCCCATGCACATCGGCCTTGTAGGGATGGTGCGCCTGGCCCAATAAGGCTAGGGAGCCCCTAGAGACCATGTTGGCCTAAGGGACATGGTAGAAGCCTCCGTGGACTTCAGGACCCCTCCCGGAATGAAAGTGCAACTATCCCTGGGTGGTTTTGCTAATTCCTAACAACATATAGCTCATTGAGCTAATGCTATTTGAAGATAAATATTTCAGGAAAGCTCAATGATTGGCATGGCATGGATTAGAAAGTGGACCCCTCAAAATGTTAAGGACAAAAGATTGGCTCAAGCTCAAAGCACAAGACTCTACTTTTTTCATTTTAGTGATCCAAGATCACATTGAGTCCATAGGAAAAGCCAATACTATTAAAAGGGGATGAGGTGTTTCTTAATGAGTTACTTGCTCAAAGTGCTTAGTGATATGCTCCAAAAACCCTCAACTACTTTCTCATATCCACATATGTCCCAAACCAAAAGTCAAACTCGGCCCCACCGAAATCTTCTATCCGACGCCACTGAGTTCATTTGACATAGCCACTGCCAGAAACCCTAACCAATTCGGTCTCACCGAGATGGGATTGCAAACTCTCTGTTTCCCTTCGTAACGTTTCAGTCTAACCGAGATGAGCGATCGGTCCCACCAAGACTGCAATGCAAACTCTCTGTTTCCACTTCGTAACATTTCGGTCTAACCGAGATGAGCGAATCAGTCCCACCGAGTTTGCCTGAGCAACTCACTATTTGCCTATTACAAAAATCGGTCCCATCGAGTTTGTGTAATCGGTCTCACCGAGATTACGTTATGCACTAACCCTAATGGAATCGGTACCACCGAGTTGACATGTCGGTCCCACCGAAAACCCTAACGGTCACATTATGAACTAAATCGGTCTGACCGAGTTGTATGATTCGGTCCCACCGAGTTTGGTGATTTATATGTAACAGTTAGATTTTGTGTGGAGGCTATTTATACCCCTCCACCCACTCTTCATTCATGGAGAGAGCCATCAGAATATGCCTACACTTCCAACATACATTTTCTGAGAGAGAATCACCTACACTTGTGTTGAGGTCAAGATATTCCATTCCAACCACATAAATCTTGATCTCTAGCCTTCCTCAAGTTGCTTTCCACTCAAATCATTTTTCTACCAAATCCAATCCTATGAGAGAGAGAGAGTTGAGTGTTGAGGAGACTATCATTTGAAGCACAAGAGCAAGGAGTTCATCATCAACACACCATCTATTACCTTTTGGAGAGTG
The DNA here is from genome assembly GCF_056163025.1 of Triticum urartu. Classification (NCBI taxonomy): domain Eukaryota; kingdom Viridiplantae; phylum Streptophyta; class Magnoliopsida; order Poales; family Poaceae; genus Triticum; species Triticum urartu. The sequence continues at coordinate 503,271,750 of NC_141879.1, forward strand.
GTGTCTCCTAGATTGGTTAGGTGTCACTTGGGAGCCTCCGTCAAGATTGTGGAGTTGAACCAAGGAGTTTGTACGGGCAAGGAGATCGCCTACTTCATGAAGATCTACCCTAGTGAGGCAAGTCCTTCGTGGGAGATGGCCATGGTGGGATAGACAAGGTTGCTTCTTCATGGACCCTTCATGGGTGGAGCCCTTCGTGGACTCGCACAACCGTTACCCTTCGTGGGTTGAAGTCTCCATCAACGTGGATGTACGATAGCACCACCTATCGGAACCATGCCAAAAATCTCCGTGTCTACATTGTGTTTGCTCCCTCCAAACTCCTCCCTTTACCTTCATATGCAATTGTTTTACATTCTGCTGCCATACTCTTAGAATTGCATGTGTAGGTTGGTTACTTGTTTGTGCTAAGTTGCTAAAATCTGCCAAGACTTAAAATTGGGAAAAGGCTAGATTTTTATTTGGTCAAGTAGTCTAATCACCCCCCCTCTAGACATACTTTCGATCCTACAAGTGGTATCAGAGCTTTGGTCTCCATTTGCCTTGATTTTCATAGCTTTTGGTGATCATAGCCTTGGTTTCAGAACCTATGAGAGTATGGCGTCTAGTGAGGGAAATTGCCACCGTAGAGTGCTTACTTTGATGGTACAAATTTTGCTAGTTGGAAGCATAAGATGAAAATGCATATTCTTGGACATAACCCCGTTGTTCGGGCTATTGTGTGTATTGACTTGCAAGGTGAATTCTTTGATGGGAGAGAACCGAACCGTGAAGCTAGCGCGGAAGAGTTGAAGATGCTGCAATACAATGCTCAAGCTTGTGATATTCTCTTCAACGGATTGTGCCCCGAAGAATTCAACAAAATCAGCCGTCTTGAGAATGCAAAAGAAATTTGGGATACTTTGATTGATATGCACGAAGGTACCGACTCTGTCAAGGAATCCAAATTAGATGTGCTTCAAATTCAACTTGACAAGTTCAAAATGAAGGATGGTGAAGGTGTCGCTGAAATGTACTCTAGGCTTGCTCTCATCACAAATGAGATTGCCGGCTTAGGAAGTTAAGAGATGACCGATAGATTCATCATCAAGAAGATCCTAAGAGCCTTGGATGGAAAATATGATACCGTGTGCACATTGATCCAAATGATGCCAAATTACAAAGATCTCAAGCCAACGGAAGTCATCGGAAGGATTGTTGCTCATGAGATGTCACTCAAGGATAAGGAAGAGCTTCACAACAAGTTAAGTGGTGCTTACAAAGCCTCATGTGATGCTCCCACATCATCAAGTGAGAAACAAACCTTCAACGAAGAATTGAGCCTAATGGTGAAGAACTTCAACAAGTTTTACAAGAGTAGAAGCAAGGAAAGAAGTTCCAAGACAAGGTCCTACATTGACAAAAGATCTTCTAGTCGTGAGCGCAATTGCTACAATTGTGGAAGACTCGGACACTATCCAATGAGTGTACGGCTCCCTACAAAAGAAGAGAAGATTCTCCTAAAATAAGAAGTAGAAGAGAAGAATCGCCACCAAGAGAGAGAAGGAGTATAGATGACCGTTATGAACAAAGAACATCACGGAGAAGCAAGGATTCAGGAAGGAAGGACAAGTCATCAAAGAGCTACACAAGACGAAGACACCAAGCTCATGTTGGTGAATGGGTATCCGGCTCCGACTCCAACGATCACTCCGAGAGAAGTTATCACTCCGACTCCGAATATACTCAAGATGAAGGTGTTGCCGGTCTAGCACTTGTGTCAACCAACTCCTACGACATATTTGAGTCACCAAATGAAGGAATTGGAAGATGCTTCATGGCTAAAGGCCGAAAGGTATCACACCTCGTATGTTGATTTCAATAGTGATGAAGATGATTTGCTAGGTGATGATGATTTACTTGTTGACAACTCTAGTTATGAAAACTATGATGAACTTGCTATTAAACATGCTAATCAAGATAAAATGAATGACAATGATAAGAAGGAGATTGAGCGTCTAACTAAAGAACTAAAAACTCTTAATTTAGCTCATGAAACTACCTTGGAAGATCATCGAGAACTTTTAAAGACTCATGAGAAGCTACGTTTTGAAAAGCTCAACCTTGAGCAAGAGCATGAGTTCTTAAAAGCAATCAATGATGATCTTCGCAAGAAAAGTTCTTCTTACATTGCCAAGCATTTACTCTTGTCTACTTACAAGCCACAAGTTAAATCTAGCAACAAGAACAAGAAAGATTCTTATTCTAGTAGTAACAACAATCATGCTAAATCGAATATTGTTGCTTCTAGTAGTTCTCTTGATTCCACTAATGATTCTCTTAGCCAAGTTACACTTGAGCAGGAAAATAGCTTATTGAAGGGAATTATAGAGAAAGGTGTTTACAAGAGCCTTGCCGAAAGTAAGCAATTTGAGGAAGTTGTACGCAAGCAAGGAAGACACCGGAAGAATCAAGGTGCTGGTTTTGAACGAAAGTTCCATGCCAATGGAGTTGAGTGGGAAGAAGATCAATACCCCAAGATGAAGTTCGTTCCTCAACAAGAGAAGTATGATCCTACTTCTTTCCAAGGAACACAAGCTCAAGATGATCTTCCACCACAAGACCACAAGCTAAAAGGCAAGGACAAGCTTCAAGAGGAAATTGATGCATTTGAAGAAGCACCTAAGGCCTTGGTCAAGTGGGTTCCCAAGGCTACATCAAGTTCCACTTCATCAAGTACGACTACAACTCCAAGGATTCCCATCAAGATGGTGTGGATCCCTAAGATGAAGAACTAGAGAGCTCTTGAGGATGACTCAGCCAACATACTTCACTCATATCATTTTGGCAAGGACAAGCGCAAACAAATTCCACATCATGCACTAGTTCAAGGAGTCACAAACCCTCTTGTTGGTAAGACAAGGGACAAGGTAACCTAATACTATCATGGACATCATCCAATGTGAACTTCACTCTATGTTTATGGATATCCTTGTTTGTTCCTTGTGGGACTAACCCGTGTAGGTATTGAAAGTGCAACTCACTCCAAAACGATTGCTCCGAATGATGTACATCAACATTGAGCATCTACATCTTCAACACCTACATGAAGTCATCATCGACAAAACCCAAGGTTAGTTCATCCCTCTTAGGGGGATATCACATCTAGGGGGAGCTTTACTCTAATCAATTGAGCTAAAGCAACTCTAATGATGTGAGCACAACAATGCTTTATGTAAAAGTGGCAACCCCACTTGTGCTTAAACGATGAGTATGACCTACGATCAAATGTTCTCATTTGACTCCTAAGTCAATATACTCATATATAGATGACCTAGTCATCGCCAAATTGCTTGATAGATGATAGAGTGATTGTGCATGCTTTGTCACATATTTCATTTGTCATTTTATTGTGTGAGCATGTTGGATGCATAGTTTACTCATTCGAGGACATCCATTTGTTGTTTTGATTGTTTGGCTTTTCTCTCTTTTGCCAAATGGATGGACAAGAATGCCTAAGAACTCCCTCTAGCTATCTACGCTTTTCTCGTCTCAAACTCTATTCATGCTACATCACAAAGTTTGATCAAGTCAGGTTCGAACCACTCTGTGTGAGGAGCACTTGGAGTTCCCGATTCATCATAGACTTAAACTTCCAAAACCTCTTTGTGCATTTCAGTATGATCGAGTCATCCATTTCGGTCACACCGAGATCACTAAGTTGATCTAGGTTTTTAATCTCGGTGCAACCGACTAGAACTTTTCGGTCACACCGAGTTGCAGTAACTGCTTGCAGTTCTGCATCTTGGTGCCACCGAGTTGTTCCACTCGGTCACACCGATAGGGTCGGGATATATATACCCACGGGTGAGATTTTGGAAAATTCTTCAAAACCTCTCAGCCCGCGCGTGTCCTGCTCTGCCGCCTCGGGTCTCCGGATCATCCTCTCACTGCCAGCGACCTCCCGCCGCTGGTTTCCATCACCGACAACGGATTTATGCCCCTCTGTTGCTGTCATAGCAAACTCCACCGAATTAGGGTATGGATTCGATCTTTTGTGCTATTCCTTTAACTCCGATTCATAGCACATTACTTTGCCATGTTCATGACCACGTATGCAATCAATCTATCCACTGAAAGCATCCCTTAGATTAGGTTTGATTTGAAGATTTAGGGTTAGGTCTCCGCCGGACTCATCTCAGACCGACTGAATTGTAGAAATCGGTCTCATCGATTTGGCTTAGGCCATTGCAGTTGCACTTTCGGTCTGACTGAAAACTGCAAATTGGTGCTACCGAACTGTGACTCGGTGCCACCGAATTGTGACTCGGTCTGACCGAGAAATGCCAAACGGGCGTCTAAAAGAGAATCGGGCGAGACAGGACCGCCCGAGAACTCAATCGACGCCACGAGGGGTCTTGAAAAGAAATGCCAAATGGGTGTCTAAAAGAGAGTCGGGCGAGACAGGACCGCCCGAGAACTCAAGCGACGCCACGAGAGGTCTTGAAAATACACGCCACAGTCGGGTGTCTGAAGCGACGCCTCATAAAGGGCTTATAAGAAAATAGCATGAGCATTCAGGTGGACTAGCCATCCCAAGAGATGCTCATAGTTGCACATAAGAGGAAACGGTTAGTCCACAACAATATTCATGTCAACAATAATATTCATAACGGCACCAACAGTGACAGTAATTACCCTGCAGGACAAACCATGATCAATTTAATTATTTCCTCCGGAGACTGACACTAAGACCGACACTTGACCAACCCAGATTGTAGTACTTAACCATGGACACGGCTATTCGAATAGATATAACTCTGCAGAGGGTGTACTCTTTACCCACATGTATAGGATTTCTTTAGCCAACACCGAGACACTGACTAATTCCCGTTACGGCCTTTGGATTGAAAACACACCTGACCAGCACACACCAGATTAACTTTCCGGATTCCAGGAATCACCCAAAGCATCGTTCAAGAGAAACTCTAAGGCAGGGATACCATCATCTCAAGTAGCATGGGATCACTATTAACATGTGCGGATTACAAGGGGTGCCCCCCTCTCGGCCCAGCCGGATACACCCATGCCCCCTGGCCCAATGACTAGCATTGCAGCCTGCTACCTCTTGAGCACTGCGTTGGATTTCCCTGAAGAGGAGAGGATGATGCAGCAAAGTAGCGTAAGTATTTCCCTCAGTTTTTGAGAACCAAGGTATCAATCCAGTAGGAGGCTACGCGTGAGTCCCTCGTACCTACACAAAAACAATAGCTCAACGCAACCAACACGCTTAGGGGTTGTCAATCCCTTCACGATCACTTACGAAAGTGAGACCTGATAAAGATGATAAATAATATTTTTGGTATTTTTGGTATAGAGATGCAAAGTAAAAAGTAAATGGCAAAGTAAAAAAGCAAAGCAATAATAAAGTGATGGAGATTGATATGATGAGAAAGAGACTCGGGGGCCATAGGTTTTACTAGTGGCTTCTCTCGAGAGCATAAGTATTCTACGGTGGGTGAACAAATTACTGTTGAGCAATTGACAGAATTGAGCATAGTTATGAGAATATCTAGGTATGATCATGTATATAGGCATCACGTCCGAGACAAGTAGACCGACTCCTGCCTGCATCTACTACTATTACTCCACTCATCGACCGCTATCCAGCATGCATCTAGAGTATTAAGTTAAAAACAGAGTAACGCCTTAAGCAAGATGACATGATGTAGAGGGATAGTTTCATGCAATATGATAAAAACCCCATCTTGTTATCCTCGATGGCAACAATACAATACGTGCCTTGCTGCCCCTTCTGTCACTGGGAAAGGACACCGCAAGATTGAACCCAAAGCTAAGCACTTCTCCCATGGCAAGAACAACCAATCTAGTAGGCCAAACCAAAATGATAATTCGAAGAGACTTGCAAATATAACCAATCATACATAAAAGAATTCAGAGAAGATTCAAATATTATTCATAGATAGACTTGATCATAAACCCACAACTCATCGGTCTCAACAAACACACCGCAAAAAGAAGATTACATCGAATAGATCTCCACGAGAGAGGGGAGAACATTGTATTGAGATCCAAAAAGAAAGAAGAAGCCATCTAGCTACTAACTATGGACCCGTAGGTCTGAAATAAACTACTCACACTTCATCGGAGGGGCTTGGATGATGATGTAGAAGCCCTTCGTGATCGATTCCCCTTCCGGCGGAGCTCCGGAACAGGCCCCAAGATGGGATCTCGTGGATACAGAAAGTTGCGGCGGTGGAATTAGGTTTTTGGCTCCGTCCCCAATCGTTTGGGGGTACATAGGTATATATAGGAGGAAGGAGTACGTCGGTGGAGCTTCGAGGGGCCCACGAGGCAAGGGGCGCGCCGTAGGGGGGGGCGCCCTCCACCCTCGTGACCGCTTCGTGGCTTTCTTGACGGAGGGTCCAAGTCTCCTGGGTCTTATCTGATGAGAAAATCACGTTCCCGAAGGTTTCATTCCGTTTGGACTCCGTTTGATATTCTGTTTCTCCGAAACACTGAAATAGGCAAAAAACAGTAATTCTGGGCTGGGCCTCCGGTTAATAGGTTAGTCCCAAAAATAATATAAAAGTGGAAAATAAAGCCCAATATGGTCCAAAACAGTAGATAATATAGCATGGAGAAATCAAAAATTATAGATACGTTGGAGATGTATCACAGCCGGTGCCTGGAAACCCTCATCGTGGCCTCTCTGTACGGTGTGTGTAGGGAAAGGGGTTAACAACTTACTGAACCATACCCAGCCTGTGGCAGGGACAAGTGGTAGCACGAAACCAGTATGGGGGTTACCGGAACAAGACTCGATCTACGGTCAACTCAGGAGGTTTAAGTTTGCCTGAAGTGGTTAGCATAATATAAATCATTGGCAGTACCCAACAGGGTCACCACTTGGTATGTTCCAACATACCCTCACTGATCACTCACGTCACAACGAGATTTCAGTCTCATAGTCACTTTTCTCGTGACTGATTCTTCCTGCAAAATAGCCTGGACCAACACAGACACATATGGCACATGAAAATAACCGTACTCACTTATATTTCCTGTTTAAATGAAAATAAAATACCATCCAGGGGAATCATGCATGTATGACCAATACTATGCAAATTTCACATGAGTTGAATATATTCATAATTCACTTCTACATGCAAACAAACACTATGCATTCACCATATCATGTGTTCAAGATGCTTGCCTTGAGCATGCAGAAAGATCGGGTGCACTCCAAAACTTTGAAAATTATATCTCCCCTCCATTTCGTATTTTCAAAATATTTTAATTACCACAAAATCCCAAAACAGTACATAAAAGTTGTTTGGAAAATTTTGAAATAAATACTAAAATGAACTAGATGAAATTTGAGAAATAACAGAAAAAGAATCAAGTCAGTTGGAGTTCATATGATTTTCCTATGGATTTACTAAGCTGGAATATTAAAGGAAATGGACTATTTAGTAGATCCAGCAAAAACCAGGCCTAGGAAAAATGTTCACCCTCGCCGTATAAGTACAGAATGATTGCAGGAGTAGGCAGAAATTTGAATCATCAAATTTGGAAGTGAAATGGATGTTGTGGAATTATTTGAAATCTGATGGAAAATAAAAAGGGAAATAAATATTACTATGATGGGCTGAGCAGAAACGCGCCCTGGGCGCGGTATAGCCGCCTGGCGCTACTTGGCCAAGCCCAATCGCTCGACCGCGCGAGAGGGTTGCGATGTCGAAGGCGTACTCCCAACAATGCGCTTTCCACGCAGGAAAGCAACTTCAATAGAACCCATCTCCACTTAAGATGAGCTGGCGCGGCGCTGGGTCACTGACAGTGGGCCCGCCTGGCCCACCGGTCAGGTTTGACCAGTCCACACGCGCGCCGTCTCCTCTGACCGAACGGAGGCAGAGCTCCGACGAGGCTCGCCGGCGATTGGCGTCTCCGTTTCAAAAACTGAGGCCATCCGCGAGCTCAGGGGGTTGAGGAGGTCCCTTCGGTGGTCGCTATGGTCCCCGAGGTGGACGGAGTCGCCGGGGGCGAGCTCAGCCAAAGAGCTCCGCCGGGGCGAATTGGGCATTTCTCCCACGGTGGCTCCCGAGCAGAATTGAGCACGGGGATGGGTCGGTGGGTGCTCAAGGAGGCTACTGGTGGAGAAATTTGGGAGAGGGAGGGTCGGACGGCGTCAGAACCATTCGAGTCATGGAGGCGGCAGGAGTTGCCGGAGAGGAAGAAGATGGCCATCTCCGGCCGTGTTGCTGCTACGGGAGGATCAGAGAGGGGAAGGGGAGAGTCTGGTGAGGATCGAAGAGAGCCCGGGGTGAGCTTTTATAGCGCGAGGGGTCGGCTCCGCGGTGTCCAGTGGATAAGCACGGCGGCGGTGGTCATTACGGCGGCAGGTGAGCCCGTTGAGGTCGGCAGAGTGGACGGTGAGGGCGGTGGCCGCCCGCAGTTACTCCTGGGAGGAGCTGTGCTGCTCGGAACACGCCACGCGGGTCGGGCAGAGACGTGGCCATGCGGGACTCGTCGGGCGGCGGTCTTGGTCGTCATGGACGGCGGTGGCTGGCGCTAGGGGGCAAGCGAGGGTGTCGGCGAGGTTCCAGGTGGTCGAGCCGATCCAGAGAAGGATCAGGATGAGAGGGGGAGGCAGCAGAGACACGGCAGGGGCTCGGTGCCGACGCATGCAAAATACACACTCTGGCCGCGCCCGGTGCACGCACGTTAGGTGTTCGTCAGATTGCCAGTGGCATCTACAGGGACACACACGAGCTACAAATCAACAGGATGGTGCTTATAGGTATGAGAGGAGTGATGGACATGCTGGTTTGGCCAAATAACCAAGTGTCCAGTGTAAGTTAGAAAGTGGCAACATTTCTGTCATGCCCACAAGGTGTTTGACAGAATGCTAGGGCAAGCTAAAGGACTTTGATGGATTTGAAACTTGGCAGAGTGGGGTATCTTTAGATGCTAGAGGTGATGGTGGAGTTAGTGTGGCAAGATGAGAAACTTTCTAGTGCAAGGTTTACTAGAATTCAGTTCTGGACAGAAACTTCAGAGGAGTGTTTGGTGGACTTGCAAGTTGAAATTGAAGCTGCCCTTCTGGACTTAAGGTACTAGTTGGAAGGACTACAAGATGGTAAAGTTTCAGAATTAATGGAGATAGAAAAATTAGGGTTGCAATGATAACTCAAGAATGGGACATAATTTGAAAATAGGATGTTTCACTCAAAATTTTCAAAGGACATAGTTAGGTTTTTGCTCAAAAGTGATTTATAGGCATCACCTGACCTCTCCCAATTTTGTGGGATTTTAAAAAAATTATTTAAAATACTTGTAGTGCAATAGAAACATTTTAAGTATTGAACTTTTAAAAGTATTACTTTGTGGAAAATTTTATTATGAAAATGTTTCCTACTGTTTCTTATGATATAAATCAAATGATTTACAAAACAACCAAGGACCACAACATTTCACACAAATAATCTTCTATGGAGGGAAGAATTTTTGTAAAATAGGAAATAGAAAAGGCTTTGAAATTAATAAATGACCTAGTATAATTCAAAACTTTATCTCTGGCCAAATTTTACTTAAAGAAAATATGATTAAATTTTTTTGGGTGTTACAAACTCTAACCGCCTTAAGAAAAATCTCGTCCTCGAGAGTTGTTAAGGGCAGAAGAACTGAATGCAAATTACAACAATGATCAAATGCAGAATGCAATCATGGCAATGCACTTACGACATACGCCCTAAATTACAATACAACGGTTGCATCATGTATACTAGTGCTAGGTACAGCAACAATGACCGTCTATGGTCTGAAGGTGAGATCTACAGGGTCTTGTGGAAGGGTTCCCGGTGCTGGAGCACATTCTTCTTCTTCCGGGGGAAGTGAAGGAAGTAAACGAAGAACATGTCCTTCCGGGGTTAGCCATGGTTGTCCACCAATAGCGATATGGGGATTCAGGACAACAAGATAATGGAGATAATCCATTAGTTGCTGGGTTAGATGCTCCTGGGCCATCACATACTGAATGAGATTGGCCAGAGCTGGATCCCTCTCTATACGTTCACAACGGAATGTGGCTTCTGCTCCAGAAGCTGCGCGGCTCGGGAAATAGTAGTATTTCCTTTCACTGGCAGTAGGTATCGTGAATCGAAGACGGGTAACTGCTTCATAAGCAACAACCTCAATAGCCATGCCTGAGGTTGGCATGGATCTCCCGACGAAGACAACGTATGGAGGGCCTTGATTTAAGTCCTCTCGTGGGACGTGCACAACTGCCCGGTATTCCGAGGAATCAGGGGCGATCCTCATTTTTGAACAACTCATACTAGGGTGGGTGGCTGGAACCAAGTGTATTGTGGGTCAAATCCCACAAAACCTTAACAAAACTACCAGGGCTTGCATCTGGAGTTCGTAGGTAGGCTCCAGGGTGAGACATGGAAGGGTGAATGGAGAAGAGTGGTGCTCAAGTGTGGTGGTGGTTGGTGTGGTGCATGGATACGACCCCTTATAAGGTGCCTGGGTCAAGAAACACGATGCGGCGCTGGCACGACTTGTGCATCGGCTCCGACATAGGGTTGTCCAAGTCAAATTCTCGGACACCACTTCTCAAAAGGAGTGTGACATATTACTGTGCGTGTCGGCAGTCACATCTAGCATTTACTCTGTCGCCATACACCAATAATTTATGCTAGATCACACATAGTACCATTACAACAATGGCACACATGTAGTTGACAAGCTCACTATGCCATACGATTGGTACCTTGAAAATACAAGACAACAGGACTACTAAGATTTGACAATACTCCTGGTGGACTCAGTCCACCTTATTGACATCTAGCCGGGCGTGTCTTGCAGATGTCGAGGCCTCTCCGTGAGCTTCAGTGTCGGAGTTGCTCGGGGTAGGATGAGGAGCTATAGTGTTGGGATAGCGATGATGCCCCTCATGGGGTCTTGTGGTCACAATCCCGTTGGAGTAGGTCTCCAAGAGACGACGGAGTTCTCCCGGGGAGGCAAAGGCATTGCCGGGGTTGATGATAGGAGCATACCTTGGGGGTTCAACTGGCCTCCCAAGTAGCATTATTGGGGTGTCGGTGTTGGTTGCAGCTTCACTCCTTACCGGTGTCAGGAGAGTAAGCGTCATGCGAGTCGCAATCAGGTCATTAGTGACCTGATCAAGTAGTGCCTCTTGCGCTCTCAGGTAGTGCACCAGATGCACTAGAGCAGGATCCGACTCATGGTCACCGTTGGCGACTTGGGTCGGGCTACCATAGCCTTCACGACTAGGGTAGTAGAAGAAAGGGCGGGTGTTAACCCTCGGCGACAAATGCCGAAGATGAACTATACCCTCTCGGGCTGCAAGTTGGATGGCTTCGGGCTCGTCAGAGGTCGTCCTTCCGGTGAACCGGAAGGGACGCTCTGATGTGGTGCCCCTCCCGTAGATGTGTACCGTGGCCCAGAAGTGGTGGATGGCATCACTTGTGTGTTCCTGGTACACAACATACTCTGGGGGTTCTATGCCAAAAGCACGACGAGTGAGATTGGCGAGGATCGCTACGAAATCTCCAAGCTCAAATGTGGTGGTCTCGTTGTGGACGATGGGACCAGGCATCTTGGTGGTTTGGAAATCACGGTGTGAGTGAGAGTTGTGATGTGTTCAGTTGGGGCAAGGCTTCCTTTATAAGCTAGCGGAGTCTTCCATCGCACGCTTATGGATGGGACAACTCAGGTGCTGGCTACGGGCGCACGACCTATGGCCTAGGACGATAGGTTGGGCACCGACTATCAAAAAGATGTCGGCTCGCCACTGTGCAGGCTATCGAATAGGATGGGCTTGATGGTGGATAAGAAAGGATATGGACGGTGTGGAAACCTAGGGATAGTGACCAGGCTAAGATAGGATTAGCCGGTGGTCAGCCTGGCTCTGATACCAAGGTTGTCGGGGCCGGATTTCCGGGACATAAATTCCCAGCAAACGACCCTTATGTCACCACCAGCCCCAGGATTACTGTTGCTGGTGGATATTTCCTTGATACAGAATTCTAAGCAATTACAAGGATTTGAGTACAAGACCTTACAGGTCCATTGAGTACAACAATAATTTCTAGTGGCAGATAATGGAAGCGACTTGTGGATCTCCAACGCTGATGGAACTCCATTCCCATGGGAACAGCTGACTTGGATAACTCCTATCTCGCGTGGCTGCTATCTCCAAATCCTAGGTTGCGGGGTGTCTTCACAATGCTCCTCTCTGGGTCATGATCTAGCCAAGACAATAGCCAAGGACAAGCCAGTGACTACGTTTGAATGTACTTGCAAACATCAAGAACAAAATATATAGAAGATGCATATGCTCATGATGAATTAAATTATACGCATGTGCAGACTGAGAATTCAAAGCATGGCATGAAAAATATTCATACGGTGTGGAAGGATAAATAAGTCATGTTATTAGTAAATCAAAGAAATGAAATGGAACGTCGGGCATTGGACCGCCCGAGAAATTCCAAGAGAAATGCCAAACGGGCGTCTAAAAGAGAATCGGGCGAGACAGGACCGCCCGAGAACTCAAGTGACACCACGAGGGGTCTTGAAAAGAAATGCCAAACGGGTGTCTAAAAGAGAGTCGGGCGAGACAGGACCGCCCGAGAACTCAAGCGACGTGATACGTCTCCGTCGTATCTATAATTTTTGATTGTTCCATGCCAATATTCTACAACTTTCATATACTTTTGGCAACTTTTTATACTATTTTTGGGACTAACATATTGATCCAGTGCCCAGTGCCAGTTCCTGTTTGTTGCATGTTTTTTGTTTCGCAGAATATCCATATCAAACGGAGTCCAAATGGGATAAAAACTGACGGAGATTTTTTTTGGAATATATATGATTTTTGGGAAGAAAAATCCACGCGAGACGATGCCCGAGGGGGCCACGAGGCAGGGAGGCGCGCCCCTGACCCTAGTGGCCACCCTGTAAGGCGGTTGATGCCCTTCTTTCGCCGCAAGAAAGCTAATATCCGGATAGAGATCGTGTTAAAATTTCAGCCCAATCGGAGTTACGGATCTCCGGGAATATAAGAAACGGTAAAAGGGTAGAATCTGAGAACGCAAAAACAAAGAGAGACAGAGAGACAGATCCAATCTCGGAGGGGCTCCCGCCCCTCCCATGCCATGGAGGCCAAGGACCAGAGGGGAGACCCTTCTCCCATCTAGGGAAGAGGTCAAGGAAGAAGAAGACGAAGGGGCCCACTCTCCCCTTCTCTTCCTGTGGCGCCGGAACGCTGCCGTGGCCATCATCATCATCACCGCGATCTACTCCAACACCTCCGCCATCTTCACCAACATCTCCATCACCTTCCCCCCTCTGTCTACAGTGGTCCACTCTCCCGCACCTTGCTGTACCCTCTACTTGAACATGGTGCTTTATGCTTCATATTATTATCCAATGATGTGTTGCCATCCTATGATGTCTAAGTAGATTTTCGTTGTCCTATCGGTGGTTGATGAATTGCTATGATTGATTTAATTTGCTTGTGGTTATGTTGTTGTCCTTTGGTGCCCATCATATGAGCGTGCGCGTGGATCACACCATAGGATTAGTTGTATGTTGATAGGACTATGTATTGGAGGGCAAGAGAAACAGAAGCTTCAACCTAGCATAGAAATTGATGCATACGGGATTGAAGGGGGACCAATATATCTTAATGCTATGGTTGGGTTTTACCTTAATGAACATTAGTAGTTGCAGACGCTTGCTAATAGTTCCAATCATAAGTGCATAGAATTCCAAGTCAGGGATGACATGCTAGCAGTGGCCTCTCCCACATAATACTTGCTATCGGTCTAGTAAAGTAGTCAATTGCTTAGGGACAATTTCGCAACTCCTACCACCACTTTTCCACACTCGCTATATTTACTATATTGCTTCTTTACTTACAATAGCCCCTAGCTTTTATTTACGTTATCTTTATTATCTTTCAAACCTATCCAACAACACCTACAAAGTACTTCTAGTTTCATAATTGTTCTAGGTAAAGCGAACATCAAGCGTGCGTAGAGTTGTATCGGTGGTCGATAGAACTTGAGGGAATATTTGTTCTGCCTTTAGCTCCTTGTTGGGTTCGACACTCTTACTTATCGAAAACTATTGCGATCCCCTATACTTGTGGGTTATCAAGACCTTTTTCTGGCGCCGTTGCCGGGGAGCAATAGCGTGGGGTGAATATTCTCGTGTGTGCTTGTTTGCTTTATCACTAAGTAATTTTTATTTGCTATTATTAGTTGTTTTCTATCTTTAGTTATGGGTAGGAAACGCAAAAAAACCAAAAAAATTAGTTGTACCTACTAAACCAATGGTTGAAGAACCACTCAAAATCTATCACACTGTTGAAGCTTATTACTTGGATCATCTTCGATCCCTATGTGCTAGTGCTGAAACCCCAACTAGCTTAGTTGAGGGCAAATCTTTAGATGAGCATGCTTGTTATGTGCGACACCGAATATCTGAAAAAGGGAAAATTTTACTGGGTCAAATTCATCGTTTGCAATGCTATGCTTGGAATTAATGCGAAATATATGATATTACTTGTTGTTCTGAAAACCCTAAGAAACACCTTCCCTATCAATGTGAGTTTAGTGATAATGGAATCGTATCTTCGTATGCTAAGGGTGTTTATAGTTACTATGATGTTCAACAAATTGAAGAATTTGTTGCTTTTAAGGGTGCTTATGAAATTGCTTCTTTGATTGAAACGTATGATGCTACTCTTTACAAATCTGAAAATTTTGACATACTTAAATATTTCTATGATAATTATGCTTCTAATGCCTATGTTGAACCATATATTGAGGACTACCCCGCTGTCCAAGAAGAGACTAATATTTTGCAGGAGTCTATGGAAGAAGAAATTGATGAAACTGTGAGCTCATTGGATGAAAAAGATGAGGAGGAGAGCGAAGAACAAAAGGAGGGAGAGCGGATTAGCTACACGTGCCCACCTTCTACTGAGAGTAACTCTTCAACTCATACATTGTTTAATTTCCCTTCGTGCTTACCGAAGGATGATTGCTATGATGATTGTTATGATCCCGTTGATTCTCTTGAAATGTCCCTTTTTGATGATGCTTGCTATGCTTGTGGCCAAGATGCCAATACGAATTATGCTTATGGAGATGAACTTGCTATAGTTCCTTATGTTAAACATGAAATTGTTGCTATTGCACCCACACATGATAGTCCTATTATCTTTTTGAATTCTTTCGACTACACTATATCGGAGAAGTTTGCCCTTATTAAGGATTATATTGATGGGTTGCCTTTTACTGTTGCACATGATGATTTTGATGAATATAATATGCATGTGCTTGCTGCTCCTACTTGCAATTATTATGAGATAGGAACTATATCTCCACCTCTCTATGTTTCCAACATAGTAAAATTGCAAGAAACTGCTTATGCTATGCATTGGCCTTTACTTTGTGCACATGAATTGTTCTTTTATGACATGCCGATGCATAGGAAGAGAGTTAGACTTCATTGGTTCATGATATATGTTGCTTTGTGCTCACTACTAAATTACAAATCATTGCTAATTAAAATTGGCTTTGATATACCTTGGGATCCGGGTGGACTCACTACTTGAGCACTATATGCCTAGCTTAATGGCTTTAAAGAAAGCGCTGCGAGGGAGACAACCCGGAAGTTTTAGGGAGTCATTTCTTTCTGTTGAGTGCTTTCATATAGTTTAAAAACAACAAAAATAAAGAGGGGAACCCAAAACTTTTTCAAAAAAAGGAAAGTGAAAGTGAGAAACACAAGCATTGTTGAAGTGGGAGAGCTCCTTGAACTTTGTTCATGCTCACGGCAACTTTGTGAATCTTGATTACAGAAACTTTTCAACAAAAATAATTATACCCTTGTACAATTCCATTGTATTATAAAAATAATGTGCCAAGGTTTGCCTTTAGGATGTTTACTTTGCTTGTTGGTTTGTACGGTCCAGGACATAAACTTTGGCTGTAGTGCGCGATTTTAATTTTTTTACTGGAACGTCAAATGGTTCTGATTCTTTTTGCACTGTATTTCTATACAAATTGTTTATTTTTTTCCTAATTTTCGTAGAATTTTTCAAGTATCAGAACTATGGTGAATGTTCAGATTATTACAGACTGTTCTGTTTTAGACAGATTCTGTTTTTGATGCATAGTTTGCTTGTTTTGATGAAACTATCAATTTATATCAGTGGATTAAGCCATGAAAAAGTTATATTACAGTAGTCATAATGAAAAAACAAAATATGAATTGGTTTGCAACAGTACTTAGAGTAGTGATTTGCTTTATTATACTAACGGATCTTCGAGTTTTCTATTGAAGTTTTGTGTGGATGAAATGTTCGATGATCGAGAAGGTCTCGATGTGAGAAGAAGGAAGAGAGGCAAGAGCTCAAGCTTGGGGATGCCCGAGGCACCCCAAGTAAATATTCAAGGAGACTCAAGAGCCTAAGCTTGGGGATGCCCCGGAAGGCATCCCCTCTTTCTTCAACAAGTATCGGTATGTTTTCGGATTCGTTTCGTTCATGCAATATGTGCAATCTTGGAGCGTCTTTTGCCTTTAGTTTTCATTTTTCTTTTATGCACCATGCTGGTATGAGATAATCCTTGGTTTATTTATAGAATGCTCTATGCACTTCACTTATATCTTTTGAGTATGGCTTTATAGAATGCCTCATGTGCTTCACTTATATCATTTGAAGCTTGGATTGCCTGTTTCTCTTTACATAGAAAACCGCCATTTGTAGAATTCTCTTTTGCTTCACTTATATTTGTTAGATCACGGGCATATCTTTTGTAGAAAGAATTAAACTCTCTTGTTTCACTTATATCTATTTAGAGAGATGACAGGAATTGGTCATTCACATGGTTAGTCATAAAATCCTACATAAAACTTGTAGATCACTGAATATGATATGTTTGATTCCTTGCAATAGTTTTGCGATATAAAGATGGTGATATTAGAGTCATGCTAGTGGGTAGTTGTGGATTGTAGAAATACTTGTGTTGAGGTTTGTGATTCCCGTAGCATGCACGTATGGTGAACCGTTATGTAACGAAGTCAGAGCATGAGGTATTTATTGATTGTCTTCCTTATGAGTGGTGGTCGGGGATGAGCGATGGTCTTTTCCTACCAATCTATCCCCCTAGGGGCATGCGTAGTAGTACTTTGCTTCAAGGGCTAATAAACTTTTGCAATAAGTATGTGGGTTCTTTATGACTAATGTTGAGTCCATGGATTATATGCACTCTCACCCTTCCATCATTGCTAGCCTCTCTAGTATCGCGCAACTTTCGCCGGTACCATAAACCTCCTTATATCTTCCTCAAAACAGCCACCATACCTACCTATCATGGAATTTCCATCGCCATTCCGAGATATATTGCCATGCAACTTCCATCATCATCATATACATGACTTGAGCATTTATTGTCATATTGCTTTGCATGATCGTAAGATAGCTAGCATGATGTTTTCATGGCTTGTCCATTTTTTGATGTCATGGCTACGCTAGATCATTGCACATCCCGGTACACCGCTGGAGGCATTCATATAGAGTCATATCTTTGTTCTAGTATCGAGTCGTAAGTAAATAAAAGTGTGATGATCATCATTATTAGAGCATTGCCCAAAAAGAAGAGGCCAAAGAAGCCTAAATAAAAAAGGGGGCCAAAGAAGCCCACACAAAAAGGGGGAAATGTTACTATCCTTTTACCACACTTGTGCTTCAAAGTAGCACCATGGTCTTCATATAGAGAGCCTCTTGAGTTATCACTTTCATATACTAGCGGAAATTTTCATTATAAAACTTGGCTTGTATATTCCAACGATGGGCTTCCTCAAATGCCCTAGGTCTTCATGAGCAAGCAAGTTGGATGCACACCCACTTAGTTTCAGTCTGAGCTTTCATATACTTATAGCTCTAGTGCATCCGTTGCATGGCAATCCCTACTCACTCACATTGATATCTATTGATGGCATCTCCATACCCGTTGATACGCCTAGTTGACGTGAGACTATCTTCTCCTTTTTTGTCTTCTCCACCACCACCATTCTATTCCACCTATAGTGCTATATACATGGCTCACACTCATGTATTGCGTGAGGGTTGAAAATGCTGAAGCGCGTTAAAAAGTATGAACCAATTGCTTGGCTTGTCATCGGGGTTGTGCATGATGTGAATATTTTGTGTGGTGAAGATGGAGCATAGCCAGACTATATGATTTTGTAGGGATAACTTTCTTTGGCCATGTTATTTTGAAAAGACATGATTGCTTTATTAGTAGGCTTGAAGTATTATTATTTTTATGTCAAATGATAGACTATTGCTTTGAATCACTCGTGTCTCAATATTCATGCCATGATTAGATATGTGATCAAGATTATGCTAGGTAGCATTCCACATCAAAAATTATCTTTTTTATCATTTACCTACTCGAGGACGAGCAGGAATTAAGCTTGGGGATGCTGATATGTCTCCATTGTATCTATAATTTTTGATTCTTCCATGCCAATATTCTACAACTTTCATATACTTTTGGCAACTTTTTATACTATTTTTGAGAATAACATATTGATCCAGTGCCCAGTTCCAGTTTGTTGCATGTTTTTTGTTTCGCAGAATATCCATATCAAACGGAGTCCATACGGGTTAAAATCTGACATAGATCTTTTTGGGAATATATATGATTTTTCGGAAGAAAAATCCACGCGAGACGATGCCCGAGGGGGCCATGAGGCAGGGGGCGCGCCCCTGGGGGGCAGGTGCGCCCCTAACCCTCGTGGCCACCCCGTAAGGCGGTTGATGCCCTTCTTTCGCCGCAGGAAAGCTAATATCCGGATAGAGACCGTGTTAAAATTTCAACCCAATCGGAGTTACGGATCTCCGGGAATATAAGAAACGGTGAAAGGGTAGAATCTGAGAATGCAGAAACAGAGAAAGACAGAGAGACAGATCCAATCTCGGAGGGGCTCTCGCCCCTCCCATGCCATGGAGGCCAAGGACCAGAGGGGAAACCCTTCTCCCATCTAGGGAGGAGGTCAAGGAAGAAGAAGACGAAGGGGCCCCCTCTCCCCTTCTCTTCCAGTGGCGCTGGAACGCTGTCGTGGCCATCATCATCATCACCGCGATCTACTCCAACACCTCCGCCATCTTCACCAACATCTCCATCACCTTCCCCTATCTATCTACAGCGGTCCACTCTCCCGCAACCCGCTGTACCCTCTACTTGAACATGGTGCTTTATGCTTCATATTATTATCCAATGATGTGTTGCCATCCTATGATGTGTGAGTAGATTTTCGTTGTCCTATCGGTGGCTGATGAATTGCTATGATTGATTTAATTTGCTTGTGGTTATGTTGTTGTCCTTTGGTGCCCATCATATGAGCGCGCGCGTGGATCACACCATAGGATTAGTTGTATGTTGAGAGGACTATGTATTGGAGGGCAAGAGTGACAGAAGCTTCAATCTAGCATAGAAATTGATGCATACGGGATTGAAGGGGGACCAATATATCTTAATGCTATGGTTGGGTTTTACCTTAATGAACATTAGTAGTTGTGGACGCTTGCTAATAGTTCCAATCATAAGTGCATAGAATTCCAAGTCAGGGATGACATGCTAGCAGTGGCCTCTCCCACATAATACTTGCTATCGGTCTAGTATAGTAGTCAATTGCTTAGGGACAATTTCGCAACTCCTACCACCACTTTTCCACACTCGCTATATTTACTTTATTGCTTCTTTACTTACAACAGCCCCTAGCTTTTATTTACGTAATCTTTATTATCTTGCAAACCTATCCAACAACACCTACCAAGTACTTCTAGTTTCATACTTGTTCTAGGTAAAGAGAACATCAAGCGTGCATAGATTTGTATCGGTGGACGATAGAACTTGAGGGAATATTTGTTCTGCCTTTAGCTCCTTGTTGGGTTCGACACTCTTACTTATCGAAAACTGTTGCGATCCCCTATACTTGTGGGTTATCACGACACCACGAGAGGTCTTGAAAATACACGCCACAGTTGGGTGTCTGAAGCGACGCCTCATAAAGGACTTATAAGAAAATAACATGAGCATTCAGGTGGACTGGCCATCCCAAGAGATGCTCACAGTTGCCCATAAGAGGAAACGGTTAGTCCACAACAATATTCATGTCAACAATAATATTCATAACGGCACCAACAGTGACAGTAATTACCCTGCAGGACGAACCTTGATCAATTTAATTATTTCCTCTGGAGACTGACACTAAGACCGACACTTGACCAACCCAGACTGTAGTCCTTAACCATGGACACGGCTATTCGAATAGATATAACTCTGCAGAGGGTGTACTCTTTACCCACATGTATAGGATTTCTTTAGCCAACACCGAGACGCTGACTAATTCCCGTTACGGCCTTTGGATTGAAAACACACCTGACCAGCACACACCAGATTAACTTTCTGGATGCCAGGAATCACCCAAAGCATCGTTCAAGAGAAACTCTAAGGCGGGGAGACCATCGTCTCGAGTAGCATGGGATCACTATTAACACACGCGGATTACAAGGGGTGCCCCCTCTCGGCCCAGCCGGATACACCCATGCCCCCTGGCCCGATGACTGTTATTACCGCCGGTACCTGGAAACCCTCATCGTGGCCTCTCTGTACGGTGTGTGCAGGGAAAGGGGTTAACAACTTACTGAACCGTACCCAGCCTGTGGCAGGGACAAGTGGTAGCACGAAACCAGTATGGGGGTTACCGGAACAAGACTCGATCTACGGTCAACTCAGGAGGTTTAAGTTTGCCTGAAGTGGTTAGCATAATATAAATCATTGGCAGTACCCAACAGGGTCACCACTTGGTATGTTCCAACATACCCTCACTGATCACTCTCGTGACAACGAGATTTCAGTCTCATAGTCACTTTTCTCGTGACTGATTCTTCCTGCAAAATAGCCTGGACCAACACAGACACATATGGCACATGAAAATAACCGTACTCACTTATACTTCCTGTTTAAATGAAAATAAAATACCATCCAGGGGAATCATGCATGTATGACCAATACTATGCAAATTTCACATGAGTTGAATATATTCATAATTCACTTCTACATACAAACAGACACTATGCATTCACCATATCATGTGTTCAACATGCTTGCCTTGAGCATGCAGAAAGATTGGGTGCACTCCAAAACTTTGAAAATTATATCTCCCCTCGATTTCCTATTTTCAAAATATTTTAATTACCATAAAATCCCAAAACAGTACATAAAAGTTGTTTGGAAAATTTTGAAATAAATACTAAAATGAACTAGATGAAATTTGAGAAATAACAGAAAAAGAATCAAGTCAGTTGGAGTTCATATGATTTTCCTATGGATTTACTAAGCTGGAATATTAAAGGAAATGGACTATTTAGTAGATCCCGCAAAAACCAGGCCTAGGAAAAATGTTCACCCTCACCGGATAAATACAGAATGATTGCAGGAGTAGGCAGAAATTCGAAGCATCAAATTTGGATGTGAAATGGATGCTTTGGAATTATTTGAAATCTGATGGAAAATAAAAAGGGAAACATATATTGCTGTGATGGGCTGAGAAGAAACGCGCCCTGGGCGCGGTATAGCCGGCTGGCGCTACTGGGCCAAGCCCAATCGCTCGACTGCACAGGAGGGTTGCGATGTTGAAGGCGTACTCACAACAATACGCTTTCCACGTGGGAAAGCAACTTCAATAGAACTCGTCTCCACTTAAGACGAGCTGGCGCGGCGCTGGGTCACTGACGGTGGGCCCGCCTGGCCCACCGGTCAGGTTTGACCAGTCCACGCGTGCGCCATCTCCTCTGACCGAATGGAGACGGAGCTCCGACGAGACTCGCCAGCGATTGGCCGCTCCGTTTGGAAAACCGAGGCCATCCGCAGGCTCAGGGGGTTGAGGCGGTCCTTCCGGTGGTCGCTATGGTCCCTGAGGTGGACGGAGTCACCGTGGGCGAGCTCAGCCAAAGAGCTCCGACGGGGCGAATTGGGTGTTTCTCCCACGGTGGCTCCCGAGCAGAATTGAGCGCGGGGGTGGGTCGGTGGGTGCTCAAGGAGGCTAGTGGTGGAGAAATTTGGGAGGGGGAGGGTCGGACGGCGTCGGAACCATCCGAGTCATGGCGGCGGCAGGAGTTGCCGGAGAGGAAGAAGACGACCATCTCCGGTCGCGTTGCTGCCACGGGAGGATCAGAGAGGGGAAGGGGAGAGTCTGGTGAGGATCGAAGAGAGCCTGGGGTGAGCTTTTATAGCGCGAGGGGTCGGCTCCGCGGTGTCCAGTGGATAAGCACGGCGGCGATGGTCATTACGGCGGCAGGTGAGGCCGATGAGGTCGGCAGAGTGGACGGTGAGGGCGGTGGCCGCCCGCAGTTACTCCTAGGAGGAGCTGGGCTGCTCGGGACGCGCCACGCGGGTCGGGCAGAGACATGGCCGTGCGGGACTCGTCGGGCGGCGGTCTTGGTCGTCATGGACGGCGGTGGACGGCGCTAGGGGCCAAGCGAGGGTGTCGGCGAGGTTCCAGGTGCTCGAGCCGATCCAGAGAAGGATCGGGATGAGAGGGGGAGGCAACAGAGGCACGACAGGGGCTCGATGCCGACGCGTTCAAAATACACGCTCTGGCCGCGCCCGGTGCACGCTCGTTAGGTGTTCGTCAGATTGCCAGTGGCATCTACAGGGACACACACGAGCTACAAATCAACAGGATGGTGCTTATAGGTACGAGAGGAGTGATGGACATGCTGGTTTGGCCAAATAACCAAGTGTCCAGTGTAAGTTAGAAAGTGGCAACATTTTTGTCATGCCCACAAGGGGTTTGACAGAATGCTAGGGCAAGCTAAAGGACTTTGATGGATTTGAAACTTGGCAGAGTGGGGTCTCTTTAGATGCTAGAGATGATGGTGGAGTTAGTTTGGCAAGATGAGAAACTTTCTAGTGCAAGTTTTACCAGAATTCAGTTCTGGACAAAAACTTCAGAGGAGTGTTTGGTGGACTTGCAAGTTGAAATTGAAGCTGCCCTTCTAGTCTTAAGGTACTAGTTGGAAGGACTACAAGATGGAAAAGTTTCAGAATTAATGGATATAGAAAAATTAGGGTTGCAGTGATAACTCAAGAATGGGACAGAATTTGAAAAGAGGATGTTTCACTCAAAATTTTCAAAGGACATAGTTAGGTTTTTGCTCAAAAGTGATTTATAGGCATCACCTGACCTCTCACAATTTTTGTGGGATTTTAAAACAATTATTTAAAATACTTGTAGTGTAATAGAAGCATTTTGAGTATTGAAAATGCTTTTAAAAGTATTACTTTGTGGAAAATTTTATTATGAAAATGTTTCCTACTGTTTCTTATGATATAAATCAAATGATTTACAAAACAACCAAGGACCACAACATTTCATACAAATAATCTTCTATGGAGGGAAGAATTTTTGTAAAACAGGAAATAGAAAAGGCTTTGAAATTAATAAATGACCTAGTATAATTCAAAACTTTATCTCTGGCCAAACTTTACTTAAAGAAAATATGATTAATTTTTTTGGGTGTTACAAGAGATCCAGAAGAAGAGGAGGAGGAAGAGGATGCTGCACTAGCTCCTAAGGCTGAGAAGCTTATGGGAGACGCAATTAAGTCAGGGGCTACTCCATCTAAGCCCAAATCTGCTCCCAAGGCTGCTGCTCAAAAAACCCCAAAGCCCAAGAGGAACACTAGGAGTATACCTACTAAGGAAAAGAACAAGGCCCCAATGCCTGAAGCTGAAGAAGAGGAAGATGATTCTCATGTTTTGAGGAAGTTGAAGCCCAAAATTCCTGACCACAATGATGCTCATCCAGTCGCTGAGGACATGCACATCAGGAAAGATGCATGATTGAGATTATGGAGATAGTCTGATCCCTATGCTATTAGGAGGAGGACTGCAGTTGACTATAGGTTCCATACAAAGGAACAACAAGATTTCTATGAGACAATTTTGTTTGAGAAGAAGCCCATAGTGTGTGACATGAAATGGGTAGACTGAGAATTCATCTGAGAAAATGAAGATCACTTCCCTGGAGTGTATGACAGCTTTAAGGCATGTAGAGTTGATGAATTCGTTGGACAAAATCTCACCAAGTGGAATGATGAGTTGATCATGCAGTTTTACTCCACTGTCCACTTCTATCCAGATGGAAGGATAGTTTGGATGTCTGAGGGTTCCAGGTACCAGTCCATAGTTGAAGAATGGGCCAAGCTAATCAATGCCCCCAAAGAACATGACGATGACTTGGATGTGTATGCCACCAAGAAGAAAGACCACAACTCAATGGCAAACATGTACAAGGAGATCCCTGATAAGGCTTTGGAAACTCACAAGCTTGGATCTGTGCATTTCTTGTTGTCAGGTTTGCCTACGATCAACTGGATTTTAAGGCACACATTGCTACCCAAGTCAGGAGATCACAAGATGATCAGAGGACACTCCATCAACATGCTGCAAATATTTTATGTTCCCCAGAAGTTCAAAGTTATGAGTTTGATTATCGAAACGATCAAGAGGACTGCTGCTGATCAAAAGAGGAGTTGTGGGTATGCTCCACATATTCAGGAGCTCATCAATTCAAAGATGGGCACAGGGACTTATTTGCTGGACAAGGAGCATCTACCTCTATATCCTGAATTTGAAGACAACACTTTGTGATGAATGAGGAGGAACCATCATCAGCTCAAGTCCAGGAGAAGAGAACCAAGGAAAAGGCTGAGAAAGCTGCCCAGATGCCAAGTGTTGAAGAGGCATCTCGAGTCTTCCTGAAGAGCAACCAAGATCAGTTAGGCTATTTGATTCAAGCTACACTGAGGATTGATAAGGACTTGGCCACCCTGACTCAAAATCAGGAGAGCCTAGAGAGGATTGTGGAGACGAAATTCTATGATATTGATCTGAAGGTGACTGAGATTCAGACTACAGTTGAGCAGCTTCAGGAGGAAGCAGAAGAGGGGCAAGGAAAGACAACTACTGATGCTTTTAAGCATGTGCCACGAGGTCCAAAGTCTGCGGCAGTGCCAGTCTCAGATGCCAGAGCTTCAGTGTCAGCACCAGCAGCTACAGCTCCAGTGCCACCTCCAGCACCCACTCCATCAGCTCCAACTACGTCATCAGAAGCCTTCGTCATTGGAGTTCTCTCTACACCACCTCCTGACAACCAAGCCTGAGAGACGTATAGCACTATGCATTTTCAAACGTTTTGGTAACTTGTTGCCAAAGGAGGAGAAATATGTATAGATCATAGGCTTCGAGAGAGAGTGTCTTGCTTTTTTATCTCTCTCTTGCTTTTGGTTGAACTTTGTGTGCTTGTGTGAGATACTTTTATGTCCTTGTGAGATACTGATGTGATCATATGGTTGATCATATGCTACCTTAATGTTGGGTTGAATCATGCTATCTGTTATATCTCATATATGGCCATTCACTTGCTTGGTGATGAGTGCATGCTTTTAATTTCTATCATTTTGAGCGCTCCACCAAGATGCATGTGACATGGAAGAGTAACCCATGAACCTAATTGATTGTGCATTTGCATTCAAAAGCAAATTTTAAATAATGCACAAATTTAGGGGGAGCTCTTGCTTATCACATTCTTCTCAAAGCGACGATGTTTTTCAATCTTATTATCATTTGTCGAAGCTTTGATCTATATGTTAGCATCAATTACCAAAAAAAGGAAGATTGAAAGTGCAACTATCCCTGGGTGGTTTTGGTAATTCCTAACAACATATAGCTCATTGAGCTAATGCTATTTGAAGATAAATATTTCAGGAAAGCTCAATGATTGGCATGGAATGGATTAGAAAGTGGACCCCTCAAAATTTTAAGGACAAAAGATTGGCTCAAGCTCAAAGCACAAGACTCTACTTTTTTCATTTTAGTGATCCAAGATCACATTGAGTCCATAGGAAAAGCCAATACTATTAAAAGGGGATGAGGTGTTGCTTAATGAGTTACTTGCTCAAAGTGCTTAGTGATATGCTCCAAAAACACTCAACTACTTTGTCATATCCACATATGTTCTAAACCAAAAGTCAAACTCGGCCCCACCGAAATCTTCTATCCGGCGCCACCGAGTTCATTTGACATAGCCACTGCCAGAAACCCTAATCAATTCGGTCTCACCGATAGGGATCTCGGTCTCACCGAGATGGGATTGCAAACTCTCTGTTTCCCTTCGTTACGTTTCGATCTAACTGAGATGAGTGATCGGTCCCCACTGAGACTGCAATGAAACTCTATGTTTCCCCTTTGTAACATTTCGGTCTAACAGATATGAGTGAATCCGTCCCACTGAGTGAGGGAGTCCTGGATTAGGGGGTCTCCACACAGCCGGACTATATCCTTTGGCCGGACTGTTGGACTATGAAGATACAAGATTGAAGACTTCGTCCTGTGTCCGGATGGGACTCTCCTTGGCGTGGAAAGCAAGCTTGGCAAATAAGAATATGTAGATCTCCTTCCTTGTAATCGACTCTGTGTAACCCTAGCCCCCTCTGGTGTCTATATAAACCGGAGGGTTTAGTCCATAGGACAATATACAATCATACATAGGCTAGCTTCTAGGGTTTAGCCTCTACGATCTCGTGGTAGATCAACTCTTGTAATACTCATATCATCAAGATCAATTAAGCAGGAAGTAGATATTACCTCCATCGAGAGGGCCCGAACCTGGGTAAACATCGTGTCCCCCGCCTCCTGTTACCATCCGCCTTAGACGCACAGTTCGGGACCCCCTACCCAAGATCCGTCGATTTTGACACCGACATTGGTGCTTTCATTGAGAGTTCCACTGTGCCGTCACCGTAAAGCTTGATCGATCCTTCGATCATCGGTAATGATGCGGTCCAGGGTGAGGTTTTTCTCCCCGGACAGATCTTCATATTCAGCGGCTTCGCACTGCGGGCCAACTCGCTTGGCCATCTGGAGCAGATCGAGAGCTATGCCCCTGGCCATCAGGTCAGGTTCGGAAACTTAAACTACACTGCCGACATCCGCGGAGACTTGGTCTTCGACGGATTCAAGCCCATGTCAGGTGCGCCGCACGATCACGACGAGCATGATTTAGCTCTACCGTCGGACAATGTTCGGGAGATCACACCTGCAACTACTCCGGCCTTCAATCCGGAGCAAATTGCGCCATCCGAGGATGGGTGGATAGACCCGCCATGGAGGCCGCACTCTCAGTGGCGATAGAGCCGGATACTCACTTCACCCCTTACGAGAGCCGTGTTGCCGAACCACTGGATTCGTCTCCGGCCATGGACTCAGAGCCGCCTACGTCCATGCCTATCGAATCCGATTGGGCGCCGATCATGGAGTTCACCTCTGTGGATATCTTTTAGCACTCACCTTTTGGCGACGTGCTAAATTCATTAAGGTCTCTATCCTTGTCAGGAGAACCTTGGCCGAACTATGTCCGACTAGAATGGGATGCGGACGACGAAGAATTTCGCTCCCCACCCACCACCCACTTAGTAGCCGCTGTCGACAATTTAACCGACATGCTCGACTTCGACTCCGAAGACATCGGTGGTATGGACGACGATGCAGGAGACGAACAGGAACCACCGCCCACAGGGCGCTGGAGCGCCACCTCTTCATATGATATATACATGGTGGACACCCCCAAAGAAGGCAATGGCAACGAGACAATGAAGGATGACCCCTCCAAGAAGCAACCCAAGCGCCGACGTCAGCAGCGCCGCTCTAAGTCCCGCCATAGCAAAAGTAGTGATACCAGCACAAGAGACAATAACACTCCGGATAGTGCCGAAGACGACAACAATCCCCTCCAACACGATTTAGAGCGGGAGGGTGAACAAGCTAGCCCTCCAGAGCAGGCAGCAGATGGAGAATCGGAGGAGGACAATTACATGCCTCTCTCCGAAGACGAGGTGAGCCTCGGCGACGAAGAATTTATCGTGCCTGAGGATGCCGTCAAACAAGAGCGCTTCAAGCGCTGGCTTATGGCCACAGCAAATAGCTTGAAGAAAAAGCAACAACAGCTTCAAGCTGATCAAGATTTGCTAGCAGACAGATGGACCAAAGTCCTTGCGGCCGAGGAATGTGAACTCGAGCGCCCCTCCAAGAGTTACCCAAAGCGCAGGTTGCTACCTAGCCTCGAGGAGGAAGCATTGAAACCTACATCACCAGCGTATGATGCGGCTGACGGGCCACCTCGTGGCCGAGACAGAGAGGCATTTCAGCCCGAAGTCCAGCCGGCACCCCGCCGCCAATCAAACAAAAATTCCAAGGCCCGGGGCAACACGTGGGACCTGCGAGACGTATTGGAAAACAAGGCAAAACATGCAAGATCGATCTACGGATCACGGGGGCGCGCACCAACACGCGACGATGGTCGTCACGCCGGATACACTAAAAGCAAATCCGTCCGAGCCGAACACGGCAGACAAGACTCGTATGAACCGCGTCGTGATAAAGCCTGGCACAGAGGCGCCGCACACCCCTTATGCTTCACTGATGAAGTAATGGATCACGAATTCCCAGAAGGGTTTAAACCCGTAAACATTGAATCATACGATGGTACTACAGACCCCGCGGTATGGATAGAAGCCTTCTTCCTCCACATTCACATGGCCCGCAGGGATGACCTACATGCCATCAAATACCTCCCGCTAAAACTCAAAGGGTCGGCTCGGCATTGGCTCAATAGCTTGCCAGCAAATTCCATCAGAAGTTGGGAGAACCTGGCAGAGGCATTCCTGGACAATTTCCAAGGCACTTATGTGCGACCGCCGGACGCTGACGATTTAAGTCATATAACTCAACAGCCAGGGGAATCGGCTAGGAAATTCTGGACCCGGTTCCTAACCAAGAAGAACCAAATTGTCGACTGTACGGATGCAGAGGCCTTAGCGGCATTTAAGCATAATATCCGTGAAGAATGGCTCGCCCGGCACCTCGGCCAAGAGAAGCCAAAATCCATGGCAGCCCTCACGACACTTATGACCCGCTTTTGCGCGCGCGAAGATAGCTGGTTGGCTCGTAGTACCAATACAGCAAGCAAACCTGGCATATCAGAAGCCAGGGATAGCAACAGCAAACCACGACGCAACAAACACAAGCGCCGCAAATATGGTGAAAACGCTGAAAATACGGCAGTTAATGCCGGGTTCAGGGGCTCAAAGTCCGGTCAGCGGAAAGGGCCACCCAAAAATAAAAATCCGGGTCCATCTAGTCTGGACCGCATACTCGATCGCCAATGCCAAATTCATGGCACCCCAGAAACGACAGCCACCCATACCAACAGAGAATGCTGGGTCTTCAAACAAGCCGGCAAGGCAGGCGACAAAGACGAAGAGGGGTCTCAAAGCGACGATAGCAACGAAGAGCCCAGATCACCGAACACAGGAGGGCAAAAGAAATCCCCCCCATCAATCGGTGAATGTGGTAAATACCACCCAAATTGCCAACTTGGACCAGATATGCATCCTTAGGGATGGCGACTCAACGGAACTAGCCGTCCCACAATATAAACTAGGGCCGGTCACCTTCAACCGCACGGATCGTCCGGCTAACGCCAATCAGGGCAATCCAGCCGCACTAATCCTCGACCCAATAGTAGACGGGTTCCACCTCACTCGAGTCCTTATAGAGGCATCATACCAGGTATGGAGGTTAGCTGTACAGGCTCCATTGCCCTTGAGGTAATCTTCGGATCACCAGAAAATTACCGTATCAAAGAGTTAATCTTCGAAATTGCCCCTTTCCGCAGTGATTATCAAGCACTGCTCGAACGAACCGCGTTCGCTTGATTCAACGCGGTGCCACATTATGCCTACCATAAGCTCAAGATGCCCGGTCCATGCGGCGTCATCACGGTTCATGGCAAGGACGAACCTTCCCTCGGCACCAACAAATACACCACTGCCTTAGCAGCAGAAACAATGAGCAGCACCTTGCAGCCGAACCTTGAGTTGACGTCCAGGCTCCCGGACACCGTCAAGGGGCTCTGAACTACTTCGCGGTTCCGCTATATCGGCTAAGGTTGCACTGGGAGAACTACTGCGATTGTGTCCCGGTTCTTCTGGATGAGCACCTCAGTAGAGAAAGCCGAAAACTGACTGTCATGATACGGCGAGAGCTGGTCAGCTGTTCGAGCGGTTACAAAATCTTTAAGGATTTCTCCCACATAATGCCATAACCAATGCAGCGTGCGATGGATCGGATTTTTCTCCGATCAGGCGCTTATAGAGCCCCTAGTACGGTCTTCCGAACACAAGGGGCTACGCCGACCATACTAAAGCTCCTATGGCTAAGTGAGAGTGATAAAGCCCTATAGTCCGATTGCCTGGTTTGTTGTGCTGAGCACCTCCTTTGAAGGACCCAAAACTAGGATAAAGAGTGCTCAGGTTTATCCTGAACACTCCCGTACTTCTTACGTGGGGGCAGAAGCCGACGACTGGCCAACTCTCAGGTTTAATATAAAAACGGCCGCACAGGAGGGTAAACTTTTATATAACAGGCGACAAATAAATGACCTTGTTCAAACATCACAAAGGACAACATGATTGGCATTCATGGAAATATAATGTCCCTGGTGCATAGCTCCGCTGCAAGGTAGGATCCTTTCAGGACACTCTCATAATATAATTCAGGCTTGCGGTACTCCTTCCCCTCTAGCGGTCCTCCGGTCATTAGCTTTTCGGCATCCATCTTCCCCCAATGCACCTTTGCGCGGGCAAAGGCCATTCACGCTCCTTCTATACAGACCGACCGTTTGATGACGTCAAGTCGAGGGCAAGCACTTACAAGCCGCCTCACGAGCCCGAAGTAGCTGCTTGGAATCGGCTCGGCGGGCCATAGCCGGATAACCATATCTTTCATGGCTAGTTCCGCCGCCCTATGCAGTTCGATCAGCTGTTTCAGTTGATCGGCAAAAGGCACCGGCTAATTCGGCGCCAAATACTGCGACCAGAAGAGCTTATCTACGGTGTTCCTTTCTTCAGCTCGGTAGAATTGGGCGGCATCTGATATGCTGCAAGGTAGCTCGGAAAATACACCTGAGAAATCCGGATTCAAAATCAGAAACATAGTTTTCCCTTCAAATACTTGCTTTACATGGGAAAAGCCTTACCCGCCGCGATCTTTCTCGCCTCTTGGATCCCGTGCAGGGCGCTTTGGGTTTCTTCTCGGGCATCGCTCGTGGCTTGACGCGCCTTGGTGAGTTCGGATTCTTTATCCGTTAAACTCTGCTCCAAGGTCTCGCATTTACTTACGGCCTCTTGCAGCTCCTACTCAGCTTTAATAATTCTGGCCTCGTGTTTCTCACGAAGAGTCCGCTCTGTGGCCGCCTTTTTCTCGGCCTCGGCAATGTCCCTTTTGAGGGCCTCGACTTCGGTCATAACCCCTAGCACAAATTATGCGGCTTATTTCATACTGAACATTTATTTCACAATAAATGCGTGCAACGCTTGTGCATACCTTGTTTATCCCTCCACTGCATTTTCAATTGGCCAAGTTCTTCTATTGCCCGCTCCATACTTTGATTCAGTCCGAAGATCTCCGCAGTACGAGAGGCAGCAGCCGCTACAGGTACCTGCTTGAAACAGAAGAGAAATCAATGTCATTCAATGAGTCTTCCTGCGATCATCAATTCGATCCCCTGTCCGGTTCTTTCTTTCACCGAATAGTGTATTAGGGGCTACTATCTATACTATGACACTCTTCGACAACTGATAAAACATACCTCAAAGCCTCTTATAAGGCTGATACAAGCTTCATTCAGTCCACTCTCAGTTGACTGAATCTTCTCAATCACCGCACCCATAAGGGCACGGTGTTCATCAACGATGGAGGCGTCTTGCAACGCCACCAACAAAGCATCCGACACGTCTGGATGGACAGAGGTCGCCGGTGGAACAGGCACGCCCCCTCCAGCCGAAGGAGGTTGCCTTCTCGATTCTGGAGCCGTATAGGTCTATGGAATCGCATCCGGTGGGGAGCCGAACTCAGGATCGCCCCCGCCGTCAGACCCCATGGGAATCTTTTCCCCCATGTGTCCGGCCCCTGCAGTTTGACCTCCAGGCGTCGCCTTCACGGTTTCTTCCTTTCCTCCTTGGCCGGAGTCCTTCTGGGACGAAGCCTCGGTGTTATGCACCTGTTTGGAGGAAGGGGCCTTTGGGGGCGTCCCTCTCGCCATAGCATTTGAGCTCAGCAGGTCCTTGATACGTCTCCAACATATCTATAATTTTTGATTGCTCCATGCTATATTTATCTACTGTTTTGGATGTTTATGGGCTTTATTATACACTTTTATATCATTTTTGGGACTAACCTATTAACCCAGAGCCCAGAGCCAGTTTCTGTTTTTACCTTGTTTTAGAATATCGCAAAAAAGGAAAACCAAATGGAGTCCAATTGACCTGAAACTTCACGGAACTTATTTTTGGATCAGAAGAAGCCCGGGAGACTTGGAGTCCACGTAAGGGAAGCTTCAAGGAGGCCACGAGGTAGGGGGGCGCGCCCACCCCCCTGGGCGCGCCCTCCACCCTTGTGGGCCCCTCGTGGCCCCCTGAAGTACTTCTTCCGCCTATATATCGCCATATACCCTAAAACAATTGGGGAGCACAATAGATCGGGAGTTCCGCCGCCAGAAGTCTCCGTAGCCACCGAAAACCAATCTAGACCCGTTCGGGCACCCTGCCAGAGGGGGCAATCCCTCTCCGGTGGCCATCTTCATCATCTCGGTGCTCTCCATGATGAGGAGGGAGTAGTTCTCCCTCGGGGCTGAGGGTATGTACCAGTAGCTATGTGTTTGATCTCTTTCTCTCTCTCTTGTGTTGTTGAGGTGGTACGATCTTGATGTATTGCGAGGTTTGCTATTATATTTAGATCCTATGATGTTTCTTCCCCCCTCTACTCTCTTGTAATGGATTGAGTTTCCCCTTTGAAGTTATCTTATCGGATTGAGTCTTTAAAGATTTGAGAACACTTGATGTATGTCTTGCCGTGCGTATCTGTGGTGACAATGGGATATCACATGATTCACTTGATGTATGTTTTGGTGATCAACTTGCGGGTTCCGCTCATGAACCTATGCATAGGGGTTGGCACACGTTTTCGTCGTGATTCTCCGGTAGAAACTTTGGGGCACTCTTTGAGGTTCTATGTGTTGGTTGAATAGATGAATCTGAGATTGTGTGATGCATATCGTATAATCATACCCACGAATACTTGAGGTGACATTGGAGTATCTAGGTGACATTAGGGTTTTGGTTGATTTGTGTCTAAAGGTGTTATTCTAGTACAAACTCTAGGGCTGTTTGTGACACTTATAGGAATAGCCCAACGGATTGATTGGAAAGAATAACTTTGAGGTGGTTTCATACCCTACCATAATCTCTTCGTTTGTTCTCCGCTATTAGTGACTTTGGAGTGACTCTTTGTTGCATGTTGAGGGATAGTTATGTGATCCAATTATGTTATTATTGTTGAGAAGACTTGCACTAGTGAAAGTATGAACCCTAGGCCTTATTTCAACGCATTGCAACACCGTTTACGCTCACTTTTATCATTAGTTACCTTGCTGTTTTTATATTTTCAGATTACAAAAACCTTTATCTACTATCCATATACCACTTGTATCACCATCTCTTCGCCGAACTAGTGCACCTATACAATTTACCATTGTATTGGGTGTGTTGGGGACACAAGAGACTCTTTGTTATTTGGTTGCAGGGTTGCTTGAGAGAGACCACCTTCA
Source organism: Triticum urartu (assembly GCF_056163025.1). NCBI lineage: Eukaryota > Viridiplantae > Streptophyta > Magnoliopsida > Poales > Poaceae > Triticum > Triticum urartu. The sequence goes on from NC_141879.1 coordinate 503,305,596, forward strand.
TCCTACGCCTCCTATGGATTGATAAACCTTAGGTCATCCACTAGAGGGAAATTTGCTACTGTCCTACAAACCTCTGCACTTGGAGGCCCAACAACGTCTACAAGAAGAAGGTTGTGTAGTAGACATCAAGCTCTTTTCTGGCGCCGTTGCCGGGGAGGTTAGCACTTGAAGGTATATCTTTAGATCTTGCAATCGAGTCTTTTAGTTTCTTGTTTTATCACTAGTTTAGTTCATAAAAAAACTATAAAAAATGGAATTGAGTTTGTCTCATACGCTTCACCTTTTTAATATCTTTCGTGAGTATGATGGAAAGGATAGTTGTGCTCAAGTGCTAGAAGAAGAAATCTATAAAATGTTTGGCACTAAATATTTGAATGATGAGCATGATTGCAATGTTTTTAGTATGAATTACTTGAATATCCATGATGCTAATGATATGCAAAGCCACAAGCTTGGGGAAGCTATGTTTGATGAAGATGATATTTTTTATCCCCCAAGTTTTGATGAGCAAATTTATTATGATGAAAGCATGCCTCCTATCTATGATGATTATTGTGATGACACATATGCTTTAAAGAATAATGATAACCATGAAACTTGTCATCTTGATCTTAATTTTAAATCACATGATAGTTATTTTGTTGAGTTTGCTCCCACTATTATCCATGAGAAGAATTTTGCTTATGTGGAGATTAGTAAATTTTCTATGCTTGTAGATCATGAAAAGAATGCTTTATGTGCTGGTTATATTGTTGAATTCATTCATGATGCTACTGAAAATTATTATGAGGGAGGAATATATGCTTGTGGGAATTGCAATAATATCAAGTTTCCTCTCTATGTGCTTAAAATTTTGAAGTTATGCTTGTTTTACCTTCCTATGCAAGTTGATTCTTGTTCCCACAAGTTGTTTGCTCACAAAATCCCTATGCATAGGAAGTGGGTTAGGCTTAAATGTGCTAGTTATATTCTTCATGATTCTCTCTTTATGTTTCAATCCTTATCCTTTATGTGAGCATCATTGAAATCATCATGCCTAGCTAGGGGCGTTAAACAATAGCGCTTGTTGGGAGGCAACCCAATTTTATTTTAGTTCCTTGCTTTTTGATCCTGTTTAGTAATAAATAATTCATCTAGCCTCTGTTTAGATGTGGTTTTATGTGTTTAATTAGTGTTTGTGCCAAGTAGAACCGTTGGGAAGACTTGGGGGAAGTCTTGTTGATCTTGCTGTAAAAAACAGAAACTTTAGTGCTCACGAGAATTGCTGCCATTTTTATTTGGAGAGTTCTATTTAGTTAATTATTTTTTCAGATGATTAATAGATAAATTCCTCACGTCCAGCAATTTATTTGAGAATTTTATGAGTTCCAGAAGTATATGTTTGATTCAGATTACTACAAACTGTTCTGTTTTTGACAGATTCTGTTTTTCATGTGTTGTTTACTTATTTTGATGAATCTATGGCTACTAAAGAGTGTATAAAGCATATATAAGTTGGAATACAGTAGGTTTAACACCAATATAAATAAAGAATGAGTTCATTACAGTACCTTGAAGTGGTGATTTATTCTTATACTAACGTAGCTTACGAGTTTTCTACTTTAAGTTTTGTGTTGTGAATTTTTCAAGTTTTGGGTAAAGATTCGATGGACTATGGAATAAGGAGTGGCAAGAGCCTAAGCATGGGGATGCCCAAGGCACCCCAAGGTAATATTCAAGGACAACCAAGAGCCTAAGCTTGGGGATGCCCCGGAAGGCATCCCCTCTTTCGTCTTCGTTCATCGGTAACTTTACTCGGAGCTATATTTTTATTCACCACATGATATGTGTTTTGCTTGGAGTGTCAATTTATTTTGTTAGTTTTTCTTGATGTTTGAATAAAATACCAAGATCTGAAATTATTAAATGTTAGAGAGTCTTCACATAGTTGCATAATTATTCGACTACTCATTGATCTTCACTTATATCTTTCGGAGTAGTTTGTTGTTGCTCTAGTGCTTCACTTATATCTTTTTAGATCACGGTGATGGTTTTATTTTATAGAAATAGATGAACTCTCATGCTTCACTTATATTATTTTGAGAGTCTTTAGAACAGCATGGTAGTTTGCTTCGGTTATGAAACTAGTCCTAATATGATGGGCATCCAAGAGGGATATAATAAAAACTTTCATATAAGTGCATTGAATACTAAGAGAAGTTTGATACTTGATAATTGTTTTGAGATATGGAGATGGTAATATTAGAGTCATGCTAGTTGAGTAGTTGTGAATTTGAGAAATACTTGTGTTGAAGTTTGTGATTCCCGTAGCATGCACGTATGGTGAACCGTTATGTGATGAAGTCGGAGCATGATTTATTTATTGATTGTCTTCCTTATGAGTGGCGGTCGGGGACGAGCGATGGTCTTTTCCTACCAATCTATCCCCCTAGGAGCATGCGCATAGTACTTTGTTTCGATAACTAATAGATTTTTGCAATAAGTATGTGAGTTCTTTATGACTAATGTTGAGTCCTTGGATTATACGCACTCTCACCCTTCCACCATTGCTAGCCTCTCTAGTACCGCGCAACTTTCGCCGGTACCATAAACCCACCATATACCTTCCTCAAAACAGCCACCATACCTACCTATTATGGCATTTCCATAGCCATTCCGAGATATATTGCCATGCAACTTTCCACCGTTCCGTTTGTTATGACACGCTTCATCATTGTCATATTGCTTTGCATGATCATGTAGTTGACATCGTATTTGTGGCAAAGCCACCGTTCGTAATTCTTTCATACATGTCACTCATGAGTCATTGCACATCCCGGTACATAGCCGGAGGCATTCATATAGAGTCATATCCTGTTCTAAGTATCGAGTTGTAATTCTTGAGTTGTAAGAAAATAAAAGTGTGATGATCATCATTACTAAAGCATTGTCCCAGTGAGGAAAGGATGATGGAGACTATGATTCCCCCACAAGTCGGGATGAGACTCCGGACGAAAAATAAAAATAAAAAGAGAAAGAGAAAAAAGGAGGCCAAAAAAAAGAGAAAGGCCCAAATAAAAAATATAAATAAAAATGAGAGAAAAAGAGAGAAGGGACAATGCTACTATCCTTTTACCACACTTGTGCTTCAAAGTAGCACCATGATGTTCATGATAGAGAGTCTCCTATGTTGTCACTTTCATATACTAGTGGGAATCTTTCATTATAGAACTTAGCTTGTATATTCCAATGATGGGCTTCCTCAAAATGCCCTAGGTCTTCGTGAGCAAGCAAGTTGGATGCACACCCACTTAGTTTCTTTTTGAGCTTTCATACACTTATAGCTCTAGTGCACCCGTTGCATGGCAATCCCTACTCACTCACATTGATATCTATTGATGGGCATCTCCATAGCCCGTTGACACACCTAGTTGATGTGAGACTATCTTCTCCTATTTGTCTTCTCCACAACCACCATTCTATTCCACCTATAGTGCCATGTCCATGGCTCACGCTCATGTATTGCGTGAAGATTGAAAACGTTTGAGAACATCAAAAGTATGAAACAATTGCTTGGCTTGTCATCGGGGGTGTGCATGATTTAAATATTTTGTGTGGTGAAGATGGAGCATAGCCAGACTATATGATTTTGTAGGGATAACTTTCTTTGGCCATGTTATTTTGAGAAGACATAATTGCTTAGTTAGTATGCTTGAAGTATTATTATTTTTATGTCTATATTAAACTTTTGCCTTGAATCTTATGGATCTGAAATATTCTTGCCACAATAAAGAAGAATTACTTAGAGAAATATGTTAGGTAGCATTCTGCATCAAAAATTCTGTTTTTATCATTTACCTACTCGAGGACGAGCAGGAATTAAGCTTGGGGATGCTGATACGTCTCCAACGTATCTATAATTTTTGATTGCTCCATGCTATATTATCTACTATTTTGGATGTTTGTGGGCTTTATTATACACTTTTATATCATTTTTGGGACTAACCTATTAACCCAGAGCCCAGTTCCAGTTTCTGTTTTTACCTTGTTTTAGAATATCGTAGAAAAGGAAAACCAAACGAATTCCATTGACCTGAAACTTCACGAAACTCATTTTTGGATCAGAAGAAGCCCGGGAGACTTGGAGTCCACGTAAGGGAAGCTTCGAGGAGGCCACGAGGTAGGGGGCGCGCCCACCCCCCTGGGCGCGCCCTCCACCCTTGTGGGCCCCTCATGGCCCCCTGACGTACTTCTTCCGCCTATATATCTCCATATACCCTAAAACGACCGGGGAGCACAATAGATCAGGAGCTCCGCCGCCAGAAGCCTCCGTAGCCACCGAAAACCAATCTAGACCCGTTCTGGCACCCTGCCGGAGGGGGCAATCCCTCTCCGGTGGCCATCTTCATCATCTCGGTGCTCTCCATGACGAGGAGGGAGTAGTTCTCCCTCGGGGCTGAGGGTATGTACCAGTAGCTATGTGTTTGATCTCTCTCTCTCATGTTCTTGAGGTGGTACGATCTTGATGTATCGCGAGCTTTGCTATTATATTTGGATCCTATGATGTTTCTTCCCCCCTCTACTCTCTTGTAATGGATTGAGTTTCCCCTTTGAAGTTATCTTATTGGATTGAGTCTTTAAAGATTTGAGAACACTTGATATATGTCTTGCCGTGCGTATCTGTGGTGACAATGGGATATCACGTGATTCACTTGATGTATGTTTTGGTGATCAACTTGCGGGTTCCGCTCATGAACCTATGCATAGGGGTTGGCACACGTTTTCGTCGTGATTCTCCGGTAGAAACTTTGGGGCACTCTTTGAGGTTCTATGTGTTGGTTGAATAGATGAATCTGAGATTGTGTGATGCATATCGTATAATCATACCCACGGATACTTGAGGTGACATTGGAGTATCTAGGTGACATTAGGGTTTTGGTTGATTTGTGTCTTAAGGTGTTATTCTAGTACGAACTCTAGGGCTGTTTGTGACACTTATAGGAATAGCCCAACGGATTGATTGGAAAGAATAACTTTGAGGTGGTTTCGTACCCTACCATAATCTCTTCGTTTGTTCTCTGCTATTAGTGACTTTGGAGTGACTCTTTGTTGCATGTTGAGGGATAGTTATGTGATCCAATTATGTTATTATTGTTGAGAGGACTTGCACTAGTGAAAGTATGAACCCTAGGCCTTGTTTCAACGCATTGCAATACCGTTTACGCTCACTTTTATCATTAGTTACCTTGCTGTTTTTATATTTTCATATTACAAAAACCTTTATCTACTATCCATATACCACTTGTATCACCATCTCTTCGCCGAACTAGTGCACCTATACAATTTACCATTGTATTGGGTGTGTTGGGGACACAAGAGACTCTTTGTTATTTGGTTGCAGGGTTGCTTGAGAGAGACCACCTTCATCCTACGCCTCCTACGGATTGATAAACCTTAGGTCATCCACTTGAGGGAAATTTGCTACTGTCCTACAAACCTCTGCACTTGGAGGCCCAACAACGTCTACAAGAAGAAGGTTGTGTAGTAGACATCAGTCCTCTGATGAGGATTGTTTGGTACGGGACCTCGCCGGACTACAAAACAAATATATGCTCAGGTTACAATACTAAGCCACGATGAGTCCGGACGCTTAAACGTACTCGGATTTTATATACTTACGAGTTCACCAGGGGCTGGGCCCTGGGATCCCATGCCGGGCCGCTGTTGGCGGCGGTAGTGGACTCCTCCGGAAGAGGAGCCCTTCCCCTTTTGGGCAGTTCGGCCTCTAAGGGTGCGGAGGCCGTCCTCTTCCTTCTTTACCCCGCAGGCAATTCATCTTCCTCCTCCTCTTCGTCCTCTTCGGAGGCGTAATGGGCACCAAAACCTTCGGATATTGTGTCCAAAGTGCCGCGGCGATGAAGGCCGCCCCGGGTCTTTTTGGCCTCCTTCTCGGTCGTCTTCTTCGGCACCTTGTAAGGCGCCGGGACCAACATCTTCGTCAGAAGTGGGATGGCCGGGTCTTCGGGCAGCGGGGCCGGACAATGGATCCACTCCTCCTTCTTCGTCCAGTCCTGGGAGAGTTGAATAAAACGCGTTAAGCGCTTCCTTTGGGTCATGCGGATAGAAAAGTTGGATAAACTCACCGAACTTGCAGGGCGGGACAGTTGGTACCCGCGGTCCTCGGCGGAGTCCGGCCATAATTTGCTTGACTTGAAAAGCACCTTCCAAATGTCCTTGTGCGAGGAGCCGAAGAACCCTCACAAGGTTTGGTGCCTGGCCGGATCGAATTCCATAGATTGCAAGTCCGGTGTTGACAAGGCAGTACCCGGCGGACTAACATCACCTGGACTACGTTGACAAGTTCAATGTTCTTATCTCCCATATCTTTAACGCGCGTCCGGAGCACCGACAGTTCGTCAGACGAGGACCAGTCCAGGCCTTTCTTAACCCAGGATGTAAGCCGCAGAGGGGCGCTGGATCGAAACTCGGGAGAGGCGGCCCATTCCTTGCCGCACGACTCAGTGATGTAAAACCACTGTTGTTGCCACTCCTTGACAGAATCATTAAAGGTTCCAGTTGGCCATATGACGTTGGGCATCTTGCTCACCATAGCGCCTCCGCACTCAGCGTGCTCGCCGCCCACCACCTTGGGCTTCACATTAAAAACCTTCAGCCATAAACCGAAGTGCGGCGAAATGTGGAGAAAAGCCTCGCACACGACAAATGAATGCCGAGATGTTGAGGAAGGAATTAGGGGACAGATCATGAAGATTGATCCCATAATAATACATGATGTCATGTATCCGTGTCAAAACTGGCGGATCTCGGGTAGGGGGTCCCGAACTGTGCGTCTAAGGCGGATGGTAACAGGAAGCAGGGGACACGATGTTTACCCAGGTTCGGGCCCTCTCGATGGAGGTAATACCCTACGTCCCGCTTGATTGATCTTGATGATATGAGTATTACAAGAGTTGATCTACCACGAGATCATAGAGGCTAAACCCTAGAAGCTAGCCTATGGTATGATTGTATGTTGTCCTATGGACTAAACCCTTTGGTTTATATAGACACTGGAGGGGGTTAGGGTTACACAGAGTCGGTTACAAGGGAGGATATCTACATATCCGTATTGCCAAGCTTGCCTTCCACGCCAAGGAAAGTCCCATCCGGACACAGGACGAAGTCTTCAATCTTGATAGTCCAATAGTCCGGCTGTGACTGTCCGGAGACCCCCTAATCCAGGACTCCCTCAGTAGCCCCTGAAACAGGCTTCAATGACGATGAGTCCAGCGCGCAGATTTGTCTTCGGCATTGCAAGGTGGGTTCTTCCTCCGAATACTCCATAGAATATTTTGAACACAAGGATAGTGTCCGGCTCTACAAAACAAGTTCCACATACCACCGTAGAGAGAATAGTATTTCCACAAATCTAATCTGCTGACACGTTTGACAGCATGACATCATACCATGGCCCGGTCATTATTCGAACCGTTTTTCTCAACCAGCTACTACACATATCGCGAGGTGGTTTCCTTGGCATGTCTTGTCGAAGCAGAGATCGTGTCCCCTTATCACGGGATTCTCATCAATACGGATGTGGGTAACCCAACCGCGCCATCAATTACGGCGCTTGGGGAATGAGAGGTTTTACCAGGCGAGTGGGGAGGCGCATCGCCTCTTCCGCCCTTATAAAGGGACACAGATTCACTCTTTTCAGCCACGCCTTCTTCCCGATTCATTCCTTTCTGCTCAGGCTCCAGCGCCCAAGCGTTCGCCTTCTCTACCCACAAAAGGCCTTCCAAAGATGTCCGGATCTGGAGCAGGAGGCAAATGGATGGCCTCTACCGTCCGAGAGAAGGATATCAAAAAGCTTCGGGAGGCCGGGTATCTGGCCAAGAAAATCAGCCACCGTCTCCCGACGGCGGGATAGATCGTCCCCACTCCGGAACCCCACGAGAGGGTTGTATTCCTCCCTCACTTTGCCCGCAGGCTAGGGTTTCCCCTCCAACTGTTCGTTCGTGGCATCATGTACTATTATGGGATCGATCTTCACGACCTGTCCCCTAATTCCTTCCTCAACATATCGACATTCATTGTCGTGTGCGAGGCTTTCCTCCGCATTTTGCCGCACTTCGGTTTATGGCTGAAGGTTTTTAATGTGAAGCCCAAGGTGGTGGGCGGCGAGCACGCCGAGTGTGGGGGCGCTATGGTGAGCAAGATGCCCAACGTCATATGGCCTACGGGAACCTTTAATGATTCTTTCAAGGAGTGGCAACAGCAGTGGTTTTACATCACTGAGTCATGCGGCAAGGAATGGGCCGCATCGCCCGAGTTTCGATCCGGCGCCCCTCTATGACTTACATCCTGGGTCAAGAAAGGCCTGGACTGGTCCTCGTCCGACGAACTGTCGGTGCTCCAGACGCGCGTTAAAGATATGGGAGATAAGAACATTGAACTTATCAACATAGTCCAGGTGATGTTAGTCAGCCGGATACTGCCTTGTCAACACCGGACTTGCAATCTATGGGAATTCGATCAGGCCAGGCACCAAACCTTGCGAGGGTTCTTTGGCTCCTCACATAAGGACATTTGGAAGGTGCTTTCCAAGTCCAGCAAATCATGGCCGGACTCCACCGAAGACCGCGGTTACCAACTATCCCGCCCTGCAAGTTTGGTGAGTTTATCAAACTTTTCTATCCACATGACCCAAAGGAAGCGCTTAACGCGTGTTTATTCAACTCTCCTAGAGCTGGACGATGAAGGCGGAGTGGATCCATTGTCCGGCCCCACTGCCCGAAGACCCGGCCATCCCACTTGTGATGAAGATGCTGGTCCCGGCGCCTTACAAGGTGCCGAAGAAGACGGCCGAGAAAGCGGCCAAAAAGACCCGGGGCGGACTTCGTCGTCGCGACACTTAGGACACAATACCCGAAGGCTCTGATGCCCATTCCTCCTCCTAAGAGGATGAAAAGGAGGAAGAAGATGAATCCCCTATAGGGGGAAGAAGGAAGAGGACGGCCTCCGCACCCTTGGAGGCCGAACTACCCAAAAGGGGAAGGGCTTCTCTTTCGGAGGAGTCCACTGCCGCTGCCGACAGCGGCCCGGCATGGGATCCTAGGGCCCAGCCCCTAGTGAACTCATAAGTATATAAAATCCGAGTACGTTTAAGCGTCCAGACTCATCGTGGCTTAGTATTTTAACCTTAAGCCATATTTTTGGTAGTCCGGTGAGGTCCCGTACCAAACAATCCTCATCAGAGGACCTGCTGAGCTCAAATGCTATGGAGAGCGGGATGCCCCCAAAGGCCCCTTCCTCCAAACAGGTGCATAACACCGAGGCTTCGTCCTAGAAGGACCCCGGCCAAGGAGGAAAGGAAGAAATCGTGAAGGCAGTGCCTGGAGGTCAAACCGCAGGCGCCGGACACATGGGGGAAAAGATTCCCATGGGGTCTGACGGCGGGGGCGATCCTGAGTTCGGCTCCCCACCGGATGCGATTCCAAAGGCCTATACAGCTCCAGAATCAAGAAGGTAGCCTCCTTTGGCTGGAGGGGGCGTGCCAGTTCCACCGGCGACCTCTGTCCATCCAGAGGTGTCAGATTCTTTGTTGGTGGCGTTACAAGACGCCTCCATCGTTGACGAACACCGTGCCCTTATGGGTGCGGTGATTGAGAAGGTTCGGTCAACTGAGAGTGGACTGAATGAAGCCTGTATCAGCCTTATAAGAGGCTTTGAGGTATGTTTTATAAGTTGCCGAAGAGTGTCATAGTATAGATAGTAGCCCCTGATACACTGTTCGGTGAAAGAAAGAACCGGACAGAGGATCGCATTGATGATCACAGGAAGACTCATTGAATGATATTGATTTCTGTTCTGTTTCAAGCAGATACCTGTAGCGGCTGCTGCCTCTCGTACTGCGGAGATCTCCAGACTGAATCAAAGTCTAGAGCGGGCCATAGAAGAAATTGGCCAATTGAAAATGCAGTTGAGGGATAAACAAGGATGCACAAGCGTTGCGTGCATTTATTGTGAAATAAATGTTCAGTATGAAATAAGCCGCATAATTTGTGCTAGGGGTTATGACCGAAGTCGAGGCCCTCAAATGGGCCGTTGCCGAGGCCGAGGAAAAGGCAGCCACGGAGCGGACTCTTCATGAGAAACACGAGGCCAGAGTTATTAAAGCTGAGCAGGAGCTGCAAGAGGCCGCAAGTAAATGCAAGACCTTGGAGCCGAGTTTAACGGAGAAAGAGTCCGAACTCACCAAGGCGCGTCAAGCCACGAGCGATGCCCGGGGGGGAAACCCAAAGCGCCCTGCAGGGGATCCAAGAGGCGAGGAAGATCACGGCGGGTAAGGATTTTCCCATGTAAAGCAAGTATTTGAAGGGAAAACTATGTTTCTGATTGTGAATCCGGACTTCTCAGGTGTATTTGCCGAGCTACCTCATAGCATATCAGATGCCGCTCAATTCTACCGAGCCGAAGGAAGGAACACCGCCGATAAGCTCTTTTGGTCGCAGTATTTGGCGCCAAATTATCTGGTGCCTTTTGCCGATCAATTGAAACAGCTGATCGAACTGCATAAGGCAGTGGAACTAGCCATGAAATATATAGTTATCCGGCTATGGCCTGCCGAGCCGATTCCAAGCAGCTACTTCGGGCTCGTGAGGCAGCTTGTAAGCGCTTGCCCTCGACTTGACGTCATCAAGCGGTTGGTCTGTATAGAAGGAGCGCGAATGGCTTTCGCCCTCACAAAGGTGCACTGGGGGAATATGGATGCCGAAAAGCTAGTGACCGAGGGACCGCCAGAGGGGAAGGAGCACCGCAAGCCCAAATTATATTATAAGAGTGTCCTGAAAGGATCCTACCTTGCAGCGGAGCTATGCACCAAGGACATTATATTTCCATGAATGTCGATCATGTTGTTCTTTGTAATGTTTGAACAAGGTCGTTTATATGTCGCATGTTATATAAAAGTTTACCCTCCTGTGCGGCCGTTTTTATGTTAAGACTGAGAGTTGGCCAGTCGTCGGCTTTTTCCCCCACGTAAGAAGTACGGGGGTGTTCGGGATAAACCTGAGCACTCTTTATCCCAGTTTTGGGTCCTCCGAAGGAGGTGCTCAGCACAACGAACCAGGCAATCGGACTATAGGGCTTTATCACTCTCACTTAGCCATAGGAGCTTTAGTATGGTCGGCGCAGCCCCTTGTGTTCGGAAGACCGTACTAGGGGCTCTATAAGCACCTGATCGGAGAAAAAGCCGATCCATCGCACGCTGCATTGGTTATGGCATTATGTGGGAGAAATCCTTAAAGATTTTGTGACCGCTCGAACAGCTGACCAGCTCTCGCTGTATCATGACAGTCAGTTTTCGGCTTTCTCTACTGAGGTGGTCATCCGGAAGAACCGGGACACAATCGCAGTAGTTCTCCCAGTGCTACCTTAGCCGATATAGCGGAACGTAAGGTACCAAAACATGGGAGCCGGGCAAACCCAACTATTGACCCAAGACATGATTCGGAGCTGATGCATATAATGCTATAGGTTCGGGGTGCCGAACTTCCATGAAGGTGTTCGGACTTTTATTGCCGTGTTACGGGAAAAACGAAGCCCCTGGCATATTTAAGGCATGTCATTGTGTACGGATGCCACTTGACAAAATGATTTCGATAAGAAATAATCAGCAGGTAAACATCATATAAATCCACATGTTGTATTTGAATAATACGTCTATGTGTGTGGGTACAAGTAATGTGATAAAAAAGGAGTTGTGATAGCAGAACCTGCTGTGACCAGGGGGAAGAGGTTGAGTGCGGATCTGTATTATAGCCGGACGTTCGCTGCGGGGAATGTCTAAGGATCCCCTGACGCATTCAAGCTGCCTCTGTGGAGTCCGTCTTGGTCGGTGCAAAGGTGAACCTGCGAAGGAAATATAAGAAATGTTTGCATGCCGGAGGGTGGTTGAACCGCTGAGTTCGGCCTGTCATGGCCTTCGCTGGAGTGTTTAGTTGAACTCTGGACGAGCCGGGGTATCCTTCCGTGAAGTAGTTCGGAGCCCCTTGACGGTGTCCGAGAGCCTGGGCGTCGACTCGAGGTTCGTCTGCAAGGTGCTGCTCGTTGTTTCTGCTGCTAAGGCAGTGATGTATTTGTTGGTGCCGAAGGAATGTTCGCCCTTGCCATGAACCGTGATGACTCCACGTGGACCGGGCATTTTGAGCTTACGGTAGGCATAATGTGGCACCGCGTTGAATCGAGCGAACACGGTTCGCCCGAGCAGTGCTTGATAGTCACTGCGGAAAGGGGCGATTTCGAAGATTAACTCTTCGATACGGTAATTTTCTGGTGATCCGAAGATTACCTCGAGGGCAATGGAGCATGTACAGCTAACCTCCATACCTGGTATGATCCCTCTAAAAGTGGCTTTAGTGGGCTTGATCGCTGAATGATCGATGCCCATCTTGCTCACTGTGTCCTGGTAAAGAAGATTTAAACTGCTACCTCCGTCCATAAGGACTCGAGTGAGGTGGAACCCGTCTACTATTGGGTCGAGGATTAGCGCGGCTGGATTGCCCTGATTGGCGTTAACCGGACAATCTGTGCGGTTGAAGGTGACCGGCCCTAGCTTATATTGTGGGACGGCTAGTTCCGTTAAGCCGCCATCCCTAAAGGTGCATATCTGGTACAAGTTGGCAATTTGGGTGGTATCTACCACATTCACTGATTGAATATGGGGGGGTTCTTTCGCCCTCCTGTGTTCGGTGATCTGGGCTCTTCGTCATTATCGTCGCTTTGAGACCCCTCTTTGTCCTTTGCGCCTGCCTTGCCGGCTTGTTTGAAGACCCAACATTCTCTGTTGGTATGGGTGGCTGGCGTTTCTGGGGTGCCATGAATTTGGCATTGGCGAGCGAGTATGCGGTCCAGACTGGATGGACCCGGATTTGTATTTTTGGGTGGCCCTTTCCGCTGACCGGACTTTGAGCCCCTGAACCCTGCATTAACTGCCGTATTTTTGGCGTTTTCACCATATTTGCGACGCTTGTGTTTGTTGCGTCGTGGTTTGTCGTTGCTATCCTTGGCTTCTGATATGCCAGGTTTGCTTATTGTATTGGTACTATGAGCCAACCAGCTATCTTCGCCCGCACAAAAGCGGGTCATAAGTGTCGTGAGGGCTGCCATGGATTTTGGCTTCTCTTAGCCGAGGTGCCGGGCGAGCCATTCCTCACGGATATTATGCTTAAATGCCGCTAAGGCCTCTGCATCTGGACACTCGACAATTTGGTTCTTCTTGGTTAGGAACCGGGTCCAGAATTTCCTGGACGATTCCCCTGGCTGCTGAGTTATATGACTTAAATCGTCAACGTCCGGCGGTCGCACATAAGTGCCCTGGAAATTGTCCAGGAATGCCTCTGCCAGGTTCTCCCAACTTCCGATGGAGTTTGCCGGCAAGCTATTGAGCCAATGCCGAGCCGACCCTTTGAGTTTTAGCGGGAGATACTTGATGGCATGTAGGTCATCCCCGCGGGAAATGTGAATGTGGAGGAAGAAGTCTTCTATCCATACCGTAGGGTCTGTAGTACCATCGTATGATTCGATGCTTACGGGTTTAAACCCTTCTGAGAATTCGTGATCCATTACATCATCAGTGAAGCATAAGGGGTGTGCGACGCCTCTGTGCCGGGCTATATCGCGACGCGGTTCATACGAGTCTTGTCTGCCGTGTTCGGCTCGGCCGGATTTGATTTTAGTGTATCCGGCGTGACGATCATCGTCGCGTATTGGTGCGCGCCCCCGTGATCCGTAGATCGATCTTGCATGTTTTGCCTTGTTTTCCAATACGTCTCGCAGGTCCCGTGTGTTGCCCCGGGCCTTGGTATTTTTGTTTGAGTGGCGGCGGGGTGCAGGCTGAACTTCAGGCTAAAACGCCTCTCTGGCTCGGCCACGAGGTGGCCGGTCAGCCGCATCGTACACTGGTGATGTAGGTCTCAATGCTTCCCCCTCGAGGTGAGGTAGCAACCTGTGCTTTGGGTAACTCTTGGAGGGGCGCTCAAGTTCGTATTCCTCGGCCACACGGACTTCGGTCCATCTGTCTGCTAGCAAGTCTTGATCAGCTTGAAGCTGTTGTTGCTTTTTCTTCAAGCTATTTGCTGTGGCCATAAGCCAGCGCTTGAAGCGCTCCTGCTCGACGGGATCCTCGGGCACGATAAATTCTTCGTCGCCGAGGCTCACCTCGTCTTCGGTGAGAGGCATGTAACTGTCCTCCTCTGATTCTCCATCTGCTGCCTGCTCTGGAGGGCTAGCTTGTTCACCCTCCCGCTCTAAATCGTGCTTGGGGGGATTGTTGTAGTCTTCGGCACTATCCAGAGTGTTATTGTCTCTTGTGCCGGTGTCACTACTTTTGCTATGGCGGGACTTAGAGCGGCGCCGCTGACGTCGGCACTTGGGTTGCTTCTTGGAGGGGTCATCCTTCGCTGTTTCGTCGCCATTGCCTTCTTTGGGGGTGTCCACCATGTATATATCATATGATGAGGTAGCAGTCCAGCGCCCTGTGGGCGGTGGTTCTTGTTCGTCTCCTGCATCGTCGTCCATACCGTCGATGTCTTCGGAGTCGAAGTTGAGCATGTCGGTAAATTGTCGACGGTGGCTACTAAGTGGGTGGTGGGTGGGCAGCGAATTTCTTCGTCGTCCGCATCCCATTCTAGCCGGACATAGTTCGGCCAAGGTTCTCCTGACAAGGAGAGATACCTTAATGAATTTAGCACATCGCCGAAAGGTGAGTGCTGAAAGATATCCGCGGAGGTGAACTCATGATCGGCGCCCAATTGGATTCGATAGGCACGGATGCAGGCGGCTCGGAGTCCGTGGCCGGAGATGAATCCAGTGGTTCGGCAACACGACTCTCATAAGGGGTGAAGTCAGTATCCGGCTCCATCGCCACTGAGAGTGCGTCCTCCATGGCGGGGTCTATCCCTCCGTCCTCGGATGGCGCAATTTGCTCTGGATTGAAGGCCGAAGTAGTTGTAGGTGTGATCTCTTGAACATTGTCCGACGGCAGAGCTAAATCATGCTCGTCGTGATCGTGCAGCGCACCTGACATGGGCTCGAATCTGTCGAAGATCAAGTCTCTGCGGATGTCCGCAGTGTATTTTAGGTTTCCGAACTTGACCTGATGGCCAGGGGCGTAGCTCTTGATTTG
The DNA here is from genome assembly GCF_056163025.1 of Triticum urartu. Taxonomy (NCBI): domain Eukaryota; kingdom Viridiplantae; phylum Streptophyta; class Magnoliopsida; order Poales; family Poaceae; genus Triticum; species Triticum urartu. Next base: position 503,320,762 of record NC_141879.1, read on the forward strand.
CTCCAGATGGCCAAGCGAGTTGGCCCGCAGTGTGAAGCCGCCGAATACGAGGATCTGTCCGGGGAGGAAAACCTTTCCCTGGACCGCATTGTTAACGATGATCGAAGGAGCCATCAAGCCTTATGGTGACGACACAGTGGAACTCTCAATGAAAGCACCAATGTCGGTGTCAAAACCGACGGATCTTGGGTAGGGGGTCCCGAACTGTGCGTCTAAGGTGGATGGTAACAGGAGGCAGGGGACACGATGTTTACCCAGGTTCGGGCCCTCTCGATGGAGGTAATACCCTACGTGCTTCTTGATTGATCTTGATGATATGAGTATTACAAGAGTTGATCTACCACGAGATCGTAGAGGCTAAACCCTAGAAGCTAGCCTATGGTATGATTGTATGTTGTCCTACGGACTAAACCCTCCGGTTTATATAGACACCGGAGGGGGTTAGGGTTACACAGAGTCGGTTACAAGGGAGGAGATCTACATATCCGTATTGCCAAGCTTGCCTTCCACGCCAAGGAAAGTCCTATCCGGACACGAGACGAAGTCTTCAATCTTGTATCTTCATAGTCCAATAGTTCGGCCAAAGGATATAGTCCGGCTGTCCGGAGACCCCCTAATCCAGGACTCCCTCACCACGAACGAACGGGTGGAGGGGAAACCCTAGCCCGCGGACAAAGTGAGGGAGGAATACAACCCTCTCGTGGGGTTCTAGTGTGGGGACGATCTGTCCCGCCGTCGGGAGATGGTGGCTGATTTTCTTGGCCAGATACCCGGCCTCCCGAAGCTTTTTGATATCCTTCTCTCGGACGATAGAGGCCATCCATTTGCCTCCTACTCCGGATCTGGACATCTTTGGAAGACCCTTTGTGGGCAGAGAAGGTGAACGCTTGGGGCGCTGGAGCCTGACCAGAAGGGAATGAATCAGGAAGAAGGCGTGGCTGAAAAGAGTGAATCCGTGTCCCTTTATAAGGGTAGAAGAGGCGATGCGCCTCCCCACTCGCCTGGTAAAACCTCTCATTCCCCAAGCACCGTAATTGATGGCGCGGTTGGGTTACCCACATCCGTATTGATGAGAATCCCGTGATAAGGGGACACGATCTCTGCTTCGACAAGACGTGCCAAGGAAACCACCTCGCGATATGTGTAGTAGCTGGTTGAGAAAAACGGTTCGAATAATGACCGGGCCATGGTATGATGTCATGTTGTCAAACGTGTCAGCAGATTAGATTTGTGGAAATACTATTCTCTCTACGGTGGTATGTGGAACTTGTTTTGTAGAGCCGGACACTATCCTTGTGTTCAAAATATTCTATGGAGTATTCGGAGGAAGAACCCGCCTTGCAATGCCGAAGACAAATCTGCGCGCCGGACTCATCGTCATTGAAGCCTGGTTCAGGGGCTACTGAGGGAGTCCTGAATTAGGGGGTCTCCGGATAGCCGGACTATATCCTTTGGCCAGACTGTTGGACTATGAAGATACAAGATTGAAGACTTCGTCCCGTATCCGGATGGGACTCTCCTTGGCATGGAAAGCAAGCTTGGCAATACGGATATGTAGATCTCCTTCCTTGTAACCGACTCTGTGTAACCCTAGCACCCTCCGGTGTCTATATAAACCGGAGGGTTTAGTCCGTAGGACAATATACAATCATACCATAGGCTAGCTTCTAGGGTTTAGCCTCTACGATCTCGTGGTAGATCAACTCTTGTAATACTCATATCATCAAGATCAATCAAGCAGGAAGTAGGGTATTACCTCCATCGAGAGGGCCCGAACATGGGTAAACATCGTGTCCCTCGCCTCCTATTACCATCCGCCTTAGACGCACAGTTCGAGAACCCCTACCCGAGATCCGCCGGTTTTGACACCGACACCGAGTTTGCCTGACCAACTCTCTATTTGCCTATTACCAAAATCGGTCCCACCGAGTGTAATCGGTCACACCGAGATTACGTTATGCCCTAACCCTAATGGAATTGGTACCACCAAGTTGACATGTCGATCCCATCGAAAACCCTAACGGTCACATTATGAACTAAATCGGTCTGACTGAGTTGTATGATTCGGTCCCACCGAGTTTGGTGATTTGTGTGTAACGGTCAGATTTTGTGTGGATGCTATTTATACCCCTTCACCCACTCTTCATTCGTGGAGAGAGCCATCAGAATATGCCTACACTTTCAACATACATTTTCTAAGAGAGAATCACCTACACTTGTGTTGAGGTCAAGATATTCCATTCCAATCACATAAATCTTGATCTCTAGCCTTCCTCAAGTTGCTTTCCACTCAAATCATCTTTCTACCAAATTCAATCCTATGAGAGAGAGTTGAGTATTGAGGAGACTACCATTTGAAGCACAAGAGCAATGAGTTCATCATCAACACACCATCTATTACCTTTTGGAGAGTGGTGTCTCCTAGATTGGTTAGGTGTCACTTGGGAGACTCCATCAAGATTGTGGAGTTGAACCAAGGAGTTTGTACGGGCAAGGAGATCGCCTACTTCATGAAGATCTACCCTAGTGAGGCAAGTCCTTCGTGGGCGATGGCCATGGTGAGATAGACAAGGTTGCTTCTTCGTGGACCCTTCGTGGGTGGAGCCCTCCGTGGACTCGCGCAACCGTTACCCTTCGTGGGTTGAAGTCTCCATCAACGTGGACGTACGATAGCACCACCTATCGGAACCACGCCAGAAATCTCCGTGTCTACATTGCGTTTGCTCCCTCCAAACTCCTCCCTTTACCTTCATATGCAATTGTTTTACATTCCGCTGCTATACTCTTAGAATTGCATGTGTAGGCTGATTACTTGTTTGTGCTAAGTTGCTAAAATCTGCCAAGACTTAAAATTGGGAAAAGGCTAGATTTTATTTGGTCAGTCTAATCACCCCCCTCTAGACATACTTTCGATCCTACAAGGAACCTTCTGGAAGCTTCCTCGTACAATACTGAAAAAACCAAACTTTCCACATATGAATCTTTACCCCCGGATCATACCGGAGCTCCTCGTGACGTCCCGGATCCCACCTGGGACTCCGAACAACCTTCGAACTTCACCATACTAATATCTCAATAGTGCCCTAGCGCTACTGAACGTTAAGTGTGCGACCCTACGGGTTTGAGAATCATGTAGACATGACCGAGACTCCTCTCCGTTAAATAACCAATAGCAGGACCTGGATGCCCATATTGGTTTCTACATATTCATGAAGATCTTTATAGGTTGAACCACGATGTCCGTATGCAATTCCCTTTGTCCCGCGATATGTTACTTGCCCAAGATTTGATCGTCGGTATCTCCATACCTAGTTCAATCTCGTTACCGGCAAGTCTCTTTACTCGTTCAGTAATACAAGATTCCGTGACTAAACTCATTAGTCACATGCTTACAAGCTTCTTGTGATGTCGTATTACCGAGAGGGCCCAAAGATATCCCTCTGTCACACGGAGTGACAAATCCCAGTATCAATCCATGCAACCCAACAAATACCTTTGGAGATACATGTAGAGCACATTTATGATCACTAGGACCACCATGAAACTGCTCCCTCCACCACGCCGACGCCATTGAAGGACACCGGCCCGCGTTGCCCACAGCCCGCGCCGCCGGCTGAAGATGGACGCCAGATCGGGACGGGTCCCGATCCGCTGCCACCCCCTTCGCTTGCACAATCTGCCATCTCAAATCCCGCCGTGCGCCGCATGTCGCCGCCGTGTGGATCCGCCGACACACCACTGCGACCCTCGCCATTGTGGTGTCCCGGCCCAGTCGCTCTCCCCGTCGCCCTCTGTTGCTTGCCTTAACCAACTTTGTACTTGAAGGATTCATAGTCCTTGATGTAAAATGTGTGTGAGCTAATAAATAATGCCTTTCGGTGCCTTCTCAGTTCAAAAAAATAAAATAAATAGCGGATCTGCGAGGCGCAACTCCAATGGGGTGACCCAAACGGACGCTGATTTTGTCCGCTTTTTGTCCGTTTGGGTCGCCCGTCCGCCTGTCTGCATCCGCTTTTTTGTTTGGGTCGGCGGGTGCGCCCAACGGAAGCCAGACCCATTTTGTGCATATCTGTGTCGGCATTCAGTCAAACACCTGGTGGGAGAGCTCCCGCGCGACCTCACCCTGCGCCCGCGAGCTCACCTCCGCCGCCTCGCCCGCAGCTCGCCGGGCCCGTCGCGCGCGCCCCACCCCCGCCCCGCAGCTCGCCGCGCCCGCCCTGCAACTCGGTCACACCCTCGCGAGGTCGCCTCCGCCGACGCCCGTGCTCCGGTCGCGCGCTCGCACCAGCACATGCATGCAAGCAGCCGCCCCCCGCGTAGACATCACACGCAGAGCACGAGCAGCTTCATGACAAGAGGCTCCGTGCATAGCTTGATGCCAGCTTCCAATGATTGTCTGACTAGCATCCGACGAGTATCTGACCTGCATCCGACGAGCTTCCAACCAACAGCCGTGCAGCCTCGCCCCGCGCCCCGCCCCGCAGCTCCCGCACCGCCGCGCCCGCGCCCCGTCGCATGCGCCTCGCCGGCTTTGCAGCAGCTCTTACCCCGGTCGCGCACCGCACGCCACCCGCGCTGTGTGCCCCTCCCCGCAGCTCCGACCCTGTGCCACTCGTGCCCGAGCTCCGCCCGCAGCAGCTCGCCGGGGCTGCAGTAGCTCTCACCCTGGCAGCGCACCGCACGCCACCCGCGCTGTACGCCAGCAGCAGCTCGCGCCTCGCCCCGGCGAGGTCGTCGAGAGCATGGGGTCGCGCCTGTTCTCGCTGTGGAGGTGCGCCGCCTGCGCGGCGAGGTCGTCGAGAGCATCCGCTTGGCCTGGCGTTGCCCCGGCTCCGGTGCTTCTTCGGCGCTGCCCCCTTGCTCCCTGCTAGCTCGCGACGGAGGCCGAAGCGGCCGGTGGCGGGGCACTGTGGGGCGAATGGGAGAAAGAGAAAAAGAGGAGAGAGGCGGGGGTGGGATGGGTGGGTGGCTGACAGATGGGCCAGTGCTCGCATGCAGCGGACGGAGGCGGACGAGTAGGCCACAGAAAGCGTTCGCTTTGTGTCCGCCGCGGACCCAAATGTGTCCCAAATTTGGGATGAACATGGGTCTGAGCGGACACGAAACGGACAGAGGACGGACGGTGTGTCCATTTAGATTGCCATGTTGTGCCAACTTTTGTGTTCGGATGACCCAAACAGACAAAATGGATCGCCCCATTGAAGTTGCTCTTACTGAAAAATGGAATGTTTAAAATCAGTCGGATGATTTGTTGGTTTCATCATCCGCGTCCACTGCCGTTCGATCGCTGTGGGGCGAAGCCTCTCTCTGTGCCCACGCGAAGCTGCCCATCTATCTGATTCTGACCGCGCAGCCGTGGTAGTGGCTAGACGCACACCTAAAGCTAAGTGGTCCCAGTAACTGTTTAACAATTCCATTCCATTTCTACTTTCTCACGTGGTGTTTACCCGCGTAGCTACGCATGTACGTGATGAAGTATTCTCAAGAGGAAACACGTAGCAAGTAGCAAACAAAGATTCCAAAACACCATATTCTTGACTGTGGGTGTTTGTTGGATTTGCTACTAGCAAGCTCATGGTGTCACGGTTGCTTGGATAATGCTTAGGGTAGTGTTCTTGACGCCTTCGCCACCGCCGCCGTCGTCGAAGCATAGAACCATCGCATCATCATCGGAGCAGCTGGGCTGCCGTCATAGCGTCGACGAAACAGTCGTGACATCGTCACAACATTGTCGTAGCAGGGTAGCATGTTGTCGCAACATCGTCGAAGCAACTAGGCCTTCGTGTGCCTTCATCATAGCATCACCGCGGTTGTCGAAGCACGTGGTCGCAGCATCGCCATGACCGTTCGAAGCATGCCGTCGCCGCGGTTCGTTGCAGTATTGTCGCGGCTGTTGAAGCATGCCATTGCAACATCATCGAAGCATCTGGGTTGCCATTGTAGCATCACCACAGCTACTGAAGCACCCACTGTCCTCGTCGAAGTACGTGGTCGCAGCATCGTTGTGACCATTCAAAGCATGTTGTCATTGCGGTTTGTTGCAGCATTGTCGCGGCTACTGAAGCTTGCCGATGCAACATCATCGAAACAGTCGGGTTGCCATCATAGCATCACCACGGCTACCAAAGCACCCATCGTCGTCGTCAAAGCATGCCGTCACAACATCATTGAAGCAGACAGGTTGCCGTTGTAACATTGCCGTGACAGTCAAATTACACCGCGGCCGTCAAAGCTTGTCATCCCAACATCACCGAGGCAGACGGGTATTGTCGCAACATCACTGCGGCCGTCGAAGCATGCCGTCGTGCGACTGCCGCAGCCATGCCTCACACTACGCCCGCAAACAGTCGAGACCATCCTGGTCTTTTTGAAGCAGCTTATGTCGTGAGAATGGATGACTTTGCTTTTTTTAGGGAAGGTACTTACCTGAACTAGAAGCATCTCGCTGGGTCACATGTGCGTTGCAACAATAACCTTCTCTACCCGTAAAAAAATAAACAATAACCTTCTCTGGAGTCGCTGCTGCGCATGCCATTAGTCAAACTAGTCGGGGTGGGATAGACATGTGAAAGCGGCTCCCGTGATCAGCTAAGAGAAGAAATATATTAAAGCGTGGAATCAAGTGGATCGTACGGCTTACAGGACATGCTGGACCAACCATCGGGTGGCTAGCGACCCGGCTGATCCGACGCGCGGATCAGCCGGATGACGCCTAGCATCTGCCCTGAAAAATTGCTTCAAATTTCGATCCACCCACTGCTGGACATCGCCAAAACCCCAGCCAGCCGGCCAACGCGTCCCCGGGAAGCAAATCAAATGGAGATCGAAATAGAGCCCGACTCCCCTGCTCCCATGCCGCCCTCCGGCGACATCGCGGTCGCCGACGGGACCGCGACTCTCTCTCCGCCACCGTCGCGGCCACAGGGCCCCGCGTCGCCGTCACCGTCCCTCTCTCCTCGGGATGACGTGCCCCCCCTCTCCTCTCCCCGCAACAGCCCCACCCGGCGCCGCCGCTCTAAGCCTCTTCGCGCCGCGGTCGTCGACCAAGGCGCGGGTGCCGTCGGGTCTCCGCGAAGGAAGCGCCGCGGGGCGGGGGAGCCGCGCGCGGCCGCGTCGCCCGGGAAGAACGTGAGGCGGGCGCGGCGGCGGCTGGACAACGATGGCGGGAGGGAGTTGACGGCGAACGAGGCCGCCGATGAGGAAGCGGCGGGTAAGACCCAGAGAAGAAAGACCGCAGCGCAGCCTCTGGCAGCCGTGAAGGAGAAGAAGGGTTCCAGCTTGGCTTTGGTGCCTTACCCTCCCATCAATCCAACCCGAGGTAACTGAGCAATCGCTAATTGCCTCGTACACTAATTGCCATTTTAGGGTTCATAGAATGCAGGACACAATCCTATAGCTTTTGGTTGATGTAGGAAATGTTGCTTCATTTTATCTCTGTTAGGCGATATTGTTCTTGGTGTTGCAAGTTGCAATTCTATTTATGCACAAGTAACAGCATGGAAATTGCAAACTGTTGTGCAGGCATAGGGGCTTATCTAGCTTGTGGATATCTAACTGTACAAGTTACGTCCATGTATTTACTCTTGGGTTTTACAAGTTTGTGGTTGTAGAAAGTGCTGTCACCTCCTTTCTGTAGGTCTTGGTGGATGTAAATTATGCTAAATTTCTATTATTTCTGCATTGATTTGTGACATTTTTATGGATTGTGTCAAAATAATTTCTGGCGCTGTATCCAAGTCCTAGCTAAGAATGAGTGTTTTCAGTTTTTGATTGTGATGTTGGTAAAGTCTGCTGCCTCTTTTCACCATTAATCCATACATGAATGGTGGTACAGTAGGGTGTTGAATATGAGCCTCAAATAATTCTCACTTGCTAGCTACAACCTACAGCGCTGTTAGAGTAGGTAGAAGATCTTGTGAAGCGGACACAACACATGAGATTGAATCAAACGAGTCATGGCACTGTCCAAAGGTGTATGGGGGATGGTACATGACCGTAGACCACATGATAGTCCAAGTCCATGCTGCACGCTGCATGCTGACTGTATGGACCAACGAGGTTGATTTTACTCCATTGAGTCGCAGAGGGTCTGATTTTGGCAAACCCAAAAGGTCTATGGGGACTGTCTGTCTTTGTTGTGGATAGTTCACAACCAGGAAAAGCAGGGAGCTCCAGATTTGCTGTAATTTCACCAACCTGAGACCAAAATGGCACAAATTTAGCTAAAGGTCCTAAATAAAAATGTTAAACATTTGTGTGTATTTATATCAGCCTAAGCTATAGATTTAGCACATCACGATGGATAATTGGATAGACTACCATTACCTTTTCAACATGCTTCTATAAGTTCGTAATTGTTTCTATTCAAAAATTGTTTCTGATACAACTAACCTGGATTGGGTTATTTGTTCGGACAGGGTAATATATAATTTTGATGCAAATCCCTAACCAAAGCCTACACACTATCTGACTCAAAGTGTCCAGATCCATTTCTCCCGACCAATTTTTTATTTTGCCTATCAGTGTATGAGTGAAACTTTTTTATCAGTACTTGGTAGATAAACCATTGGCTTGTTCATACATGTCATTCATAATTTAACAGATTATTCCAGAAAAGTAGTATTTTTGTACTGTACTGTGCAATTATTATCATGTGTCTTGCTGTTTGATATGCATTTCTTGTGGTATGATGGTGTAAGTTACATATGTGTCTTCCCTTGCTAATGTTGTTATTCCTGTTTGAGTACCAGGTGCAGAGAATGTAGAACAGTTTGATTGGGAAGGTCTTTGGGAAAGGGTTGTTGACTTGGTGATGTGGAAGAATGTTGGGAGATCAGCATTTTGGTTCGGCTCTGGGTCCATGCTTTTCGTCTCTTCTTCCTTTTCAAGAGACGTCAATTTCAGGCACGTGCAACTTCTGCTGTAGTTCATCCATACATTGTTCAGCATGTTACACATTGAAAAATTATGCTGGTGGTATCATAATCATCCATATATGGAAATTACCACTGCAAATGGACTCGACTGTCCAGTGTCATGTCAATCATCATAAGTTCTGCAGGATACTGTTGGCATCACAGAACCGTCTATTAGGGGTATAAAGTGACATTCTAGCACTTACGCCTATCTCTTCGTTAAAACAATAGTTAGTTCGCCACTTAAGGTCAAGATGGATTTTGTTGGTGAAAAATGGATTTATTCTTGTAGTTATGAAGACATTACTTTTCTTATTCGGAAAAACTGAAATGCAATTTGCAACAAAATTTTAGAAGAAATTGGGACAAGGTAAGAGCATAAGATCAAAGCTTACACTGTCTTAATGTCATGAATAAATTTAAGCACAGTCGCAAAAACATAGCTGCGTGGTCGAGGAATCGGGTCACAATTGATATTTTTTTGAAGCTCTTACGGTTGTAAAGCAGGGAAATAGAAAAACGAGTGGCACCTTGAAGTCCTGAAACATGCTGCTGCTGCTTGCTGGAATCCCCTGCCCCTCTGTGCACTCTGTTTTCACTCAGTGGTGAAGCAGGGGTACCAGTGCCACATATGGGCGACGAGGGCCAGATAAGGGTAAAGACAGTTCATGACAGAGCTTGGGCCCATTGGTTGGCGATGTAGACTGAGAGCAAAGTGAGAAAGAGAGGAGAAATATGGAAGTAGGAAGGCAAGGATAAGTATACTATTATCAAGAAATAAATCTCATGCTAATGCCCAAAACCATAACGACAATGTCACGTTTCACTATTTCGGCCTATATGCTGTCCCTAGCGAAATTGGTTTGTTTGCAATGGTATTTTCCTGAACACTGACAAGTATCCAATGGCCCTAACCTAATTTTATTGTACATATTTATAGTTTGCCATTTGAATATTGCCCTCTACTTTGCAGTCCAATCAAGATACTTTGCCATTTTGGTGTTGTGACGTTGGTCTTAGCTTTCTTCAAAGATTCCATTCCTCAGAGGTACAATATAATAATGTTCTCTCTTGAGCTAGGTAACAGTGTCAATTTTCCTTGCTATCTGTGAAATCATGTTTATTTCAAAGCTGTAACAGGCAGAACACTGAACAAGTAAGGAGTTTCCAGTTGACTGAGGAAGATGTGCTCCGGGTTGGCCGAGCTGTCCTGCCAATTGCTAACTCTCTCATATCTATGTCCCGAGTGATCTTCTCTGGTGATCCATCCATGACTCTGAAAGTAAGCCTTACATTTTGATTCCACGCTCTGTTTTCTTCAGAGTACACGCATTTTCTTTGAGCAATTCTGAGGCCTCTGATTCCTTAAATATCAGGTGTTTCCTGTTCTTCTATTTGGTGCTAAGTATGGCCATCTGTTCACAGTATGGAGGCTTCTAGCAACAGGTATGATTGCATGGCAAAGAGCAGTCAAACGCGTGCATGACTTCACCTTTGTATCATCTTGTGTTTAATGAAAATTTACAGGATTCTTTGGTTGTTTTACACTCCCAAGACTCTATAGCTGCTATTCAAGTCATATTCATGAAAAAGGTAGGCAGCTTGTACAATTTACTGCTGAAATTACCTTTTAATGGAGCAAGGAGTCATAAGTTGTATTTTGTCAGTTGAAGGTTTGAATGCCCGGATTCTGAATGCATGGAAGTCCTGTCCCCGCAAGAAACTTGTTGCAGCTGCTGCAGTGACGACTTTCTGGAACTTGGTTAGTGTGAAGACACGTGTAATGGCTGGTACGTCGTTGATAATCGATTGGACTGAAAGTAGTTCGAAACAACTGGCTCATATAAACTGTTTGACTGATTCTTATGTTGGTAGAAATTAAGGCCAATCGGATGCTGTTAAACAGCACACTTGTTCATTGATATGCTTCATTTAAGGTTACAGCTCAGAAGACAGTTAGTACTTTCTGAAAAAAAAAAGTTGGCACAAGTGGTTGATCAACCCTGCCCAGTTGATTTTCTAGAAGAGATGAGACTAAGGTCACCCATAAAAAATCTCACATATAATGGGCAATAATCAGCATAGCGGGTTTTCGTATTTTTCCGGTGTAGACAATTCACAAAGCAACATCAAGTTCATTGATTGTCTTTTCTTAAATGACCTGTTCTTGGTATTTGCCAGAAGCTGGCTAAATTAGTCGGATTCTAATTTCATCATAAGGAGGAATTCAGCAAGGAAAGCTAGTGAAAACATAATAGGAAATGTTTGTCTGTGTCCCAACTAGAATCTCATTGCCACTAAACTGATGCATCGTTCTTTCAAATGCTAGCACTCTGCTACTACTGTCGGTATAAAGGTCGTAACATGGATATTCTTGGAGCTTGTTGGCTCATTTAAAGATGCATTTATGTTGGTCCTTAAAACTGAGCACAAGCTCATATGCTCCGAAGCATAACTGCAGATTTCTATATCACAATTTGTTGTTTTATTCAAACATGGTAAAGTTTTAACTCTGCAGCATCTCTTTGTGCAGCCTTCGTTTCCGCGGTAGCGCTGCGCTACCACTATCAGTATGGACGAAGTAGCAGGAATTCAGAGGGGGTAATGCGGCGACAGCAGCAGCAAGAAGCAATGGTTCTCGAAGACTGACAAGCTGTCTCATGAGCACGGCAGGTGCCGACATATGTGAGCAATTCTGTGGTTTCAAAGCGAAAGCAAAAAATAAAAATGCTGCAAAATTGCATCCTCATATCTCGGTGGCAGGCGCAATGGCTGGGATGTATTGGTATTGGTACATCTTGTTGCCAATATGGTACTGTTGGGGAATATTTCCAATTAAGCATGAGATGATCTGGTTGCACGCGTGACTGCTTGACACCCATATCTGTTGAGGGGTCCTATATGTTGATGCTGTGTTCATTTCAAGCTCGATGTGCCTGTGATGTGTTTTGCTGGTGTGTAAAGCGCCAACTCTTTTTGTGCTTTGAGAATCTCGTCTGAACGACGGGGTGAATATGCCCTGTCTAAATGGGCCAGGTGAGACATCTGTGAGAAACGCCTTCATTTGCAGGAAACTTTCATGGCCCGTCACTCTTGAGAATTGTAATCTGATTGAAGGGCACTATGATCGTTGGAGGTCATCATTTTTATTTTTTCTGAGAAGGAGAATAACCCTCGGCCTAGAGTGATGCATGCGGCCATATTATTAAAACAAGTGCAAAGACAAGTCTCAAGTGTAAGTCTGGCTCACAAAAGATGACCGTCATCACGCTGAGCGGGTGTTTAACTCAAATCTGGTTAATTTAAGTTGGGAACTAAAACTCCAGTTCAGTTTGAATCTTTATAGTTTCAAATCAGAAATTAAAGTGTGATCCTTTCATTTTTAGTGCCAACTCATATGCACCTAAAAGAAAAACTCTAATTCATACAAGGATTTACGAATCGGAACAAGGAATCTTCAAGCCTTGATTTCAGTTTATTTCGAGTTCAAGTTGGTTGTCAAGATCAGGAAACAAGTGAACAAAAGTGCTGGCTTTAGCCATCGGGAGCTTTATTGCAAATTTTCGCATCCATGAAATCAAAATGCAGGACATGTTCCTTTGGTAGTAATACACACACAAGTTACAGATAGTACAGTGTTACTGAAAACTTCTAAAAAGAGTTATATATAGAACACTCAGTTGATAAGTGGAAGCTAGTTGTAGAGCCAGACAATAGGGGCGAACAGAGAAGTACAGCCAAATCGAACAGGTAACGCCTTCATGGTACACTATTATTCAGATGAAGCTTGAAGATGATAAGCTGCTCCCAGTTTTGTTAGGCAATGCAGTCAAGCCCCAGGCACCCAATCCACAAGCTCCACACCACCTTCCTCATCTGAACAAAAAATGGACAAACAGTTAACCGTTGCAAGGCAGTAAAGCTAGAGCAGGGCGGTTTGTAATAAACACCCACGTACCTTTCGAGGTTTTTGGTAGGCGAGCGGCCGTGGCACCTTGTAGAGATCCTCGTCCACCGCCCCGGCAGCAGCCACGCGCTTCGTCGCGCCGGCAGCAGCCGCCCTCCCGGTCACGCCGCCGCCCAGCTCGCCGCCGTCGCTCTGCTTCTCCCCGACTTCTCTCCTTATCACCTGAACGAGACCACCCAAAAAATACACCAGGGGAATCAGTCGACTCCATTCTAAAAGGTGACGAACAATGACAAGCCTGGAGACCCAAAGCATATCGTGTGTGCGCACCTTGATCTGGGGCGGCTTGCGTGGAGACGGCGAGGCGCCGAAGAGCACGAGGCCGCCGCCGGCGTCGCAGCAGCGGCGGTGGCGCTTGAGCAGCCTGGCCTGCATGGCGAGGTCGAAGTACTGCGTGATGGGCAGGTCGCTGCAGTAGTTCCACAGCCCGAACGCCGGGATCTGGCACCCCATCATCCTCTGCTCGACAGGCACGTAACGTAACACACTCGCATGAGCACCCAACGATGCAACACGAGCTAGCTAGAGAACCAGGCCAACAGCGACATATGCTTTGTTTGACTCACCTCCATCTCCATGTCCATTCGTCCGTGTGTGGTGTGGGCGAGAAGATCGTTCGTTGGATTGATCAGGCCGGTCAGGCGTCGTCGTGACTAAAGCATCGCAAAGGTGGTGGCGGATTTATACTACCGCGGATGGGAGCATTTGGTCGTGGGGTGGCAGCCGGTGCATCCACACAGGCCGCGTAGGGGGAGCGTGCGCCATTCAATTGCTGCACGTAGAAGGGCAGGCAGGGGGAGCAAAAGGCTGGGCGGCCTGCATGCATGCTGCTCGCTGCGCGCAGCTGCGTTGAGTAATAATACACGGCGGCCGTACGTGCGCACTGTGATATGCGCAAAGCGAACATGCTCTCGAGCGTTAATAGATACTACTGGTGGGTGAGTTAGTAGTTAGCTCGATCCGGCCATGGGCGACGCTGACATTCAGGCCCGGGCTTGGATGAAGGTTCCACGGAGCCTGGTCACTCAGTCATGGATGGTCATCTTCACCGTTAGGCTGGCTGCTCGTCCGTAGCGGCCAGCGGAGAATGAGTGCCGCATTGACGATTCACGCCGGTCGCCGGCAGGTTTTAACTGCTGCGAGCGCGGCTGGCCGGCCGGGAAATGCATGCATGCAACAAAGATTGCGATCTCTGCTGGAGTTACTCCACCCATGACCACGGGCTATTTATTAGGTACGGGCCGGGTCGCATGCATGCCTGCACACCCACTCACCGGCTCACCGCCAGCCGCCAGGGACACTCGCTCCCGTCCACGCTGCAATCAACGTCTCAAAGACTCTGCTATAAGCGCTTAGTAGTAGAGAGAGGAACCCCAAATGCCATGGGCACCAGCTTGGAGGGTTCTGTAGAGCAAGGAAAGCGCTGAAATGCCTACTAGTGCTCGGAAGATTCAATCCCCGAAGGCTCTTGAATGGTGGGAACCTTCCCAACAGAAGTAGAGGGTTTTCCTCCCAAGCCCTCCATTGCCACTGATTCTTTGTAACCTGCCCCCTCGTATAAAGAGGTAGGTGTTCCGAATTTTCTTCTTCAAGAAACACAAATAACCTTATACATTTTATTGCATTGATAGAGAGAAGACTCGTTACAAGCCCCAAGAAGGACACACCCAATAGCCCAAGGAAGGCCACACCAAACGCACAACACAACGTCCCTAGACACCAGTTGTAACTCCCCCTAAGAGCAAACCCGCAAGCATAGACAGGCCCGCCAGAGCCCACTGCCTAGCCTCTGACTTCGTGTCGAGGAGACGGTCGAGGCTGAGACGAGCATCGTCGAAGATGATTGCATCACGATGCTTCAGATGCACGAAGCCACCAGCTAGATGACCGAGGATGTGTCCTTCCGAGCCGAGGTAGGAAGCGAGTGGCAAGTTTCTTTCCACCAACCCACAAAGCCCGCCTCCTCATCTGGTTCACTAGCAGTGGACCTGATCCAGGAGAGTAGCTTGTGCCAGACCATGCATGAGAAGAGTAGCCAGAGAGGAGGTAGTCCATCCTCTCCTATGACTGGTCGCACAACACACAACTTGTTGCGTGCTGCATACCACGAGGCGCAAGAGCACCATGTTCCAAAAACGATCCTCGCAAGAGAGCTTTTGGTGTAATTTCCTGACAATACTCATGGGGTGATGCACGTAGCAAGAAGCCCAGATGGGAAAGTGACGGTACCGAAAACCATCGTCCTCAGTAGGGTGGAGAGCGCGACCGGATGTTCCAGAGGGGGTCGCTGAAGGAAATATGCCCTAGAGGCAATAATAAAGTTATTATTTATTTCCTTATATCATGATACATGTTTATTATTCATGCTAGAATTGTATTAACCGGAAACATAATACATGTGTGAATACATAGACAAACAGAGTGTCACTAGTATGCCACTACTTGACTAGCTCGTTGATCAAAGATGGTTATGTTTCCTAACCATAGACATGAGTTGTCATTTGATTAACGGGATCACATCATTAGGAGAATGACGTGATTGACTTGACCCATTCCATTAGCTTAGCACTTGATCGTTTAGTTTGTTGCTATTGCTTTCTTCATAACTTATACATGTTCCTATGACTATGAGATTATGCAACTCCCGTTTACCGGAGGAACACTTTGTGTGCTACCAAACGTCACAACGTAACTGGGTGATTATAAAGGTGCTCTACAGGTGTCTCCGAAGGTACTTGTTGGGTTGGCGTATTTCGAGATTAGGATTTGTCACTCCAATTGTCGGAGAGGTATCTCTGGGCCCTCTCGGTAATGCACATCACTTAAGCCTTGCAAGCATTGCAACTAATAAGTTAGTTGCGGGATGATGTATTACGGAACGAGTAAAGAGACTTGCCGGTAACGAGATTGAACTAGGTATTGAGGTACCGACGATCGAATCTCGGGCAAGTAACATACCGATGACAAAGGGAACAACGTATGTTGTTATGCGGTCTGACCGATAAAGATCTTCGTAGAATATGTGGGAGCCAATATGAGCATCCAGGTTCCTCTATTGGTTATTGACCGGAGACATGTCTCGGTCATGTCTACATAGTTCTCGAACCCGTAGGGTCCGCACGCTTAAAGTTTCGGTGATGATTGTATTATGAGTTTATGTGATTTGATGTACCGAAGGTAGTTCGGAGTCCCGGATGAGATCGTGGACATGACGAGGAGTCTCGAAATGGTCGAGACGTAAAGATTGATATATTGTATGACTATATTCGGACATCGGAAAGGTTCCGAGTGATTCGGGTATTTTCGGGGGTACCGGGGAGTTACGGGAATACGAGGAAGAAGTAATGGGCCTCATGGGCCAAGTGGTGGAAGAGAGAGGCAGGGCGCGCGACCCCCCTAGCCCAAACCGAATTGGACTAGGGGGTCGGCCCCTCTTTCCTCTTTTTCCTCCTTCTCCTTCCCCTTCTTCTCCTTCCTTTCCTCCTCCTAGTAGGACTAGGAAAGGGAAGTCCTACTCCTACTAGGAGGAGGACTCCTCCTCCTGGCGCGCCCATAGAGGGTCGGCCGGCCTCCCCCCTTGCTCCTTTATATACAGGGGCAGGGGGCACCTCTAGACACACAAGTTGATCAGTTGATCTCTCCCAGCCGTGTGCGGTGCCCCCCTCCACCATATTCCACCTCGGTCATATCGTAGTGGTGCTTAGGTGAAGCCCTACGTCGGTAGCAACGTCATCACCGTCACCACGCCGTCGTGCTGACGGAACTCTCCCGTGAAGCTCTGCTGGATCGGAGTTCGCAGGACGTCATCGAGCTGAATGTGTGCTGAACTCGGAGGTGCCGTGCGTTTGGTACTTGGACCGGTCGGATCATGAAGACGTACAACTACATCAACCGCGTTGTGCTAACGCTTCTACTTTCGGTCTACGAGGGTACGTGGACAACACTCTCCCCTCTCGTTGCTATGCATCACCATGATCTTGCGTGTGCGTAGGAAAATTTTGAAATTACTACGTTCCCCAAAAGTGGTATCAGAGCCTAGGTTTTATGCGTTGATGTTGTGCATGAGTAGAACACAAGTGAGTTGTGGGCGATATAAGTCATACTGCTTACCAGCATGTCATACTTAGGTTCGGCGGTATTGTTGGATGAAGCGGCCTGGACCAACATTACGCGTACGCTTACGCGAGACTGGTTCTACCGACGTGCTTTGCACACAGGTGGCTGGTGGGTGTCAGTTTCTCCAACTTTAGTTGAACCAAGTGTGGCTACGCCCGGTCCTTGCGAAGGTTAAAACAACACCAACTTGACAAACTATCATTGTGGTTTTGATGCCTAGGTAAGAACGGTTCTTGCTAAGCCCGTAGCAGCCACGTAAAACTTGCAACAACAAAGTAGAGGACGTCTAACTTGTTTTTGCAGGGCATGTTGTGATGTGATATGGTCAAGACATGATGCTAAATTTTATTGTATGAGATGATCATGTTTTGTAACTGAGTTATCGGCAACTGGCAGGAGCCATATGGTTGTCGCTTTATTTTATGCAATGCAATCATGCTGTAATGCTTTACTTTATCACTAAGCGGTAGCGATAGTCGTGGAATCATAAGATTGGCGAGACGACAACGATGCTACGATGGTGATCAAGGTATCGCGCCGGTGACGATGGTGATCATGACGATGCTTCGGAGATGGAGATCACAAGCACAAGATGATGATGGCCATATCATATCACTTATATTGATTGCATGTGATGTTTATCTTTTATGCATCTTATCTTGCTTTGATTGACGGTAGCATTATAAGATGATCTCTCACTAAATTTTAAGATAAAAGTGTTCTCCCTGAGTATGCACCGTTGTCAAAGTTCGTCGTGCCCAGACACCACGTGATGATCGGGTGTGATAAGCTCTATGTCCATCTACAACGGGTGCAAGCCAGTTTTGCACACGCAGAATACTCAGGTTAAACTTGACGAGCCTAGCATATGCAGATATGGCCTCGGAACACTGAGACCGAAAGGTCAAGCGTGAATCATATAGTAGATATGATCAACATATTGATGTTCACCATTGAAAGCTACTCCATTTCACGTGATGATCGGTTATGGTTTAGTTGATTTGGATCACGTGATCACTTAGAAGATTAGAGGGATGTCTTTCTAAGTGGGAGTTCTTAAGTAATATGATTAATTGAACTTAAATTTATCATGAACTTAGTACCTAATAGTATCTTGCTTGTCTATGTTTGATTGTAGATAGATGGCTCATGCTGTTGTTCCGTTGAATTTTAATGCGTTCCTTGAGAAAGCAAAGTTGAAAGATGATGATAGCAATTACACGGACTGGGTCCGTAACTTGAGGATTATCCCCATTGCTGCACAGAAGAATTACGTCCTGGAAGCACCGCTAGGTGCCAGGCCTGCTGCAGGAGCAACACCAGATGTTATGAACGTCTGGCAGAGCAAAGCTGATGACTACTCGATAGTTTAGTGTGCCATGCTTTACGGCTTAGAATCGGGACTTCAACGACATTTTGAACGTCATGGAGCATATGAGATGTTCCAGGAGTTGAAGTTAATATTTCAAGCAAATGCCCGGATTGAGAGATATGAAGTCTCCAATAAATTCTATAGCTGCAAGATGGAGGAGAATAGTTCTGTCAGTGAACATATACTCAAAATGTCTGGGTATCATAATCACTTGACTCAACTGGGAGTTAATCTTCCTGTTGATAGTGTCATTGACAGAGTTCTTCAATCACTGCCACCAAGCTACAAGAGCTTCATGATGAACTATAACATGCAAGGGATGGATAAGACAATTCCCGAGCTCTTCGCAATGCTAAAGGCTGCGGAGGTAGAAATCAAGAAGGAGCATCAAGTGTTGATGGTCAACAAGACCGCCAGTTTCAAGAAAAAGGGCAAAGGGAAGAAGAAGGGGAACTTCAAGAAGAACAGTAAGCAAGTTACTGCTCGGGAGAAGAAACCCAAATCTAGACCTAAGCCTGAAACTGAGTGCTTCTACTGCAAGCAGAATGGACACTGGAAGCGGAACTGCCCCAAGTATTTGGCGGATAAGAAGGATGGCAAGGTGAACAAAGTTATATGTGATATACATGTTATTGATGTGTACCTTACTAGAGCTCACAGTAGCACCTGGGTATTTGATACTGGTTCTGTTGCTAACATTTGCAACTCGAAACAGGGACTACGGATTAAGCGAACACTGGCAAAGGACGAGGTGACGATGCGTGTGGGAAATGGTTCCAAAGTCGATGTGATTGCGGTCGGCACGCTACCTCTACATCTACCTTCGAGATTAGTTTTAGACCTAAATAATTGTTATTTGGTGCCAGCGTTGAGCATGAACATTATATCTGGATCTTGTTTGATACCAGACGGTTATTCATTTAAACCAGAGAATAATGGTTGTTCTATTTATATGAGTAATATCTTTTATGGTCATGCACCCTTGAAGAATGGTCTATTTTTGACGAATCTCAATAGTAGTGATACACATATTCATAATGTTGAAGCCAAAAGATGCAGAGTTGATAATGATAGTGCAACTTATTTGTGGCACTGCCGTTTAGGTCATATCGGTGTAAAGCGCATGAAGAAACTCCATACTGATGGACTTTTGGAATCACTTTATTATGAATCACTTGGTACTTGCGAACCGTGCCTCATGGGCAAGATGACCAAAACGCCGTTCTCCGGTACTATGGAGAGAGCAACGGATTTGTTGGAAATCATACATACAGATGTATGTGGTCCGATGAATATTGAGGCTCGTGGCGGATATCATTATTTTCTCACCTTCACAGATGATTTAAGCAGATATGGGTATATCTACTTAATGAAACATAAGTCTGAAACATTTGAAAAGTTCAAAGAATTTCAGAGTGAAGTTGAAAATCATCATAACAAGAAAATAAAATTTCTACGATCTGATCGTGGAGGAGAATATTTGAGTTACGAGTTTGGTCTACATTTGAAACAATGCGGAATAGTTTCGCAACTCACGCCACCCGGAACACCACAGCGTAATGGTGTGTCCGAACATCATAATCGTACTTTACTAGATATGGTGCGATCTATGATGTCTCTTACAGATTTACCGCTATCATTTTGGGGTTATGCTTTAGAGACGGCTGCATTCACGTTAAATAGGGCACCATCGGAATCCGTTGAGACGACGCCTTATGAACTGTGGTTTGGCAAGAAACCAAAGTTGTCGTTTCTGAAAGTTTGGGGCTGCGATGCTTATGTGAAAAAGCTTCAACCTGATAAGCTCGAACCCAAATCGGAGAAGTGTGTCTGCATAGGATACCCAAAGGAAACTGTTGGGTACACCTTCTATCACAGATCCGAAGGCAAGACTTTCGTTGCTAAGAATGGATCCTTTCTAGAAAATGAGTTTCTCTCGAAAGAAGTGAGTGGGAGGAAAGTAGAACTTGATTAGGTAAATGTACCTGCTCCCTTATTGGAAAGTAGTACATCACAGAAACCGGTTTCTGTGACACCTACACCAATTAGTGAGGAAGCTAATGATAATGATCATGAAACTGCAGATCAAGCTACTACCGTACCTCGTAGATCAACCAGAAAAAGATCCGCACCATAGTGGTACGGTAATCCTGTTCTGGAAGTCATGCTACTAGATCATGATGAACCTACGAACTATGAAGAAGCGATGGTGAGCCCAGATTCCGCAAAATGGCTAGAAGCCATGAAATCTGAGATGGGATCCATGTATGAGAACAAAGTGTGGACTTTGGTTGACTTGCCCATTGATCGACAAGCAATTGAGAATAAATGGATCTTCAAGAAGAAGACTGACGCTGACGGTAATGTTACTGTCTACAAAGCTCGACTTGTTGCAAAAGGTTTTCGACAAGTTCAAGGGATTGACTACGATGAGACCTTATCACCCGTAGCGATGCTTAAGTCTGTCCGAATCATGTTAGCAATTGCCGCATTTTATGATTATGAAATTTGGCAAATGGATGTTAAAACTGCATTCCTGAATGGATTTCTGGAAGAAGAGTTGTATATGATGCAGCCAGAAGGTTTTTTCGATCCAAAAGGGAGCTAACAAAGTGTGCAAGCTCCAGCGATCCATTTATGGACTGGTGCAAGCTTCTCGGAGTTGGAATAAACGCTTTGATAGTGTGATCAAAGCATTTGGTTTTGTACAGACTGTTGGAGAAGCCTGTATTTACAAGAAAGTGAGTGGGAGCTCTGTAGCATTTCTGATATTATATGTGGATGACATATTATTGATTGGAAATGATATAGAATTTCTGGATAGCATAAAGGGATATTTGAATAAGAGTTTTTCAATGAAAGACCTCGGTGAAGCTGCTTACATATTGGGCATTAAGATCTATAGAGATAGATCAAGACGCTTAATTGGACTTTCACAAAGCACATACCTTGACAAAGTTTTGAAGAAGTTCAAAATGGATCAGGCAAAGAAAGGGTTCTTGCCTGTGTTACAAGGTGTGAAGTTGAGTAAGACTCAATGTCCGACCACCGTAGAAGATAGAGAGAAAATGAAAGACGTTCCCTATGCTTCAGCCATAGGCTCTATCATGTATGCAATGTTGTGTACCAGACCTGATGTGTGCCTTGCTATAAGTTTAGCAGGGAGGTACCAAAGTAATCCTGGAGTGGATCACTGGACAGCGGTCAAGAACATCCTAAAGTACCTGAAAAGGACTAAGGATATGTTTCTCATATATGGAGGTGACAAAAAGCTCATCGTAAATGGTTACGTTGATGCAAGCTTTGACACTGATCCGGACGATTCTAAATCGCAAACCGGATACGTGTTTATATTGAACGGTGGAGCTGTCAGTTGGTGCAGTTCTAAACAAAGTGTCGTGGCGGGATCTTGTAACGCCCTCGATGCGGCTATATCTCCCACGTGTCGAAGCACGACTTAGAGGCATAACCGTATTGAAAGCAATGTCGCAAGTGAGGTAATCTTCACACAACCCTGTAATACATAAGGGAAAGAGATACATAGTTGGCTTACAATCGCCACTTCACACAATTACATGAATAAAGCATTACATCAACCAGTTACAATCAAGGCCCGACTACGGAGCCAAAATAAACGAAGACTACCCCAAATGCTACACAGATCCCCGATCGACCCCAACTGGGCTCCACTACTGATCAACTAGAACGAAACAACACAAAGGACAAGATCTTCATTGAGCTCCTCCTTGAGTTCGGTTGCGTCATCTGCACGGTTCAACGGCACCTGCAAGCTGGTTTTGGAAGTATCTGTGAGTCACGGGGACTCAGCAATCTCACACCCTCGCGATCAAGACTATTTAAGCTTATAGGTAAGGTAAAAGGTATGAGGTGGAGCTACAGCAAGCGACTAGCATATATGGTGGCTAACATACGCAAATGAGAGCGAGAAGATAAGGCAAAGCACGGTCGAGAAACTATGATCAAGAAGTGATCCTAGAACAACCTACGCCAAACATAACTCCAACACCGTGTTCACTTCCCGGACTCCGCCGGAAAGAGACCATCATGGTTACACACGCGGTTGATGTATTTTAATTAAGGTCCACTTCAGGTTTTCTACAACCGGACATTAACAAATTCCCATCTGCCCATAACCGCGGGCATGGCTTTCGAAAGTTCAAATCCCTGCAGGGGAGTCCCAACTTAGCCCATCACAAGCTCTCACGGTCAACGAAGGATAATCCTTCTAGCGGGAAGACCCGATCAGACTCCGGAATCCCGGTTACAAGACATTTCGACAATGATAAAACAAATCCAGCAACACCGCCCGAATGTGCCGACAAATCCCGATAGGAGCTGCACATATCTCGTTCTCAGGGCACACTTAGATGAGCTCTCCATACAACTAAAACCAAACCTCGAGTTTCCCCGAGGGGGCGCTGCACAGGACTCTAGTTTGGACCAACACTCAAAGGAGCACTGGCCCGAAGGGGGGAGGTAAAATAATGATGACCCTCAGGAGCGCGACTCCCAAGGGAAAAGAAAAGGCTGATGGCGAATGGTAAAACCAATGTTGGGCATTGCTGGAAGAGTTTTATTCAAGGCGAACTGTCAAGGGGTTCCCATTATTACCCAACCGCGTAAGGAACGCAAAATCCGGAAACATAACATCGATATGACGGAAACTAGGGCGGCAAGAGTGGAACAAAACACCAGGCATAAGGCCGAGCCTTCCACCCTTTACCAAGTATATAGATGCATTAATTAAATAAGAGATATTGTGATATCCCAACAAGTAAACATGTTCCAACAAGGAACAACATCTCCATGTTCCAACAAGGAACAAACTTCATCTTCACCTGCAACTAACAACGCTATAAAAGGGGCTGAGCAAAGAGGTAACATAGCCAAACAACGGTTTGCTAGGACAAGGTGGGTTAGAGGCTTGGTTCAACAATATGGGAGGCATGATAAACAAGTGGTAGGTATCGCAGCATAGGCATAGCAAAAGAGCGAGCAACTAGCAAGCAAAGATAGAAGTGATTTCGAGGGCATGGTCATCTTGCCTGAGATCCCGCAAGGAAGGAGAACGAGTCCATGAAGAAGTCAAACAGACGTAGTCGAACGAATCCTCACAACACGATGTTAACGGAAACAACTCGAAGAAGCATCACTGGAAAGAAGCAAACAACATCGTAAACAAACATCACATAAACATGGCATGATGCACAACCAAGTATGATGCATGTCCGGTTTAATGAGGCATGGCATGGCAAAGTGCACAAGCAATTCTACAAATTAAGTGGAGCTCAATATGCAACGAGTTGCATATTGACGGAACACCACATTCAGGTTATTTAGTTTGATCTCGTTTATGTACCCAACAAGATTAAATGTTGTTAGCATGGCAAGAGGGTGAAGCAAAGAAAACTACCTATCTAGTCAAGTTTAAATGAGGCCGGAAACAACAAACAACAATTCCGGTAAGTCCCCATATGCATATTATAGATTTGGTACTGTTCTGCCCTAAACACAATTATAGGGTTGTTAAACATGCAAAACAAGTACACCATGTTAAACTAGGCATTTTTCTACCCCATTTACATATAAAGTTTATTTAAAATGGAGCTACGGTTATTTAGTTATGAAATAAATTATTTTAGCATGGCATAGGAGCAAATTTAACCAAACATCATTTTAAACATTTTAAACATGGATGAAAGTGGCATATAATTAACCTACAGATAATTCTAAGCATTTTTCATATATGATTCATTTTAATAAGATGCACGGTTGATGAGTTTTTTATATGCATGAAGATAAAGGTCTTTTCTGCAAAACAGGCAGCAACTGGATAATTACTAAAATCACTGGTCAGGAAAAAAAACATAACGGACCGGATCTGGCTGGCCCAACCGAAATAGGCGCGGGGAAGGCAGCTCACCCAGTGGGCCTTGGCCCGTCTGGAGGAGAGGTAGGCCGGCCTTGGTGGAGCTGGGCTTGGAGGCAGTTGAGGCCTGGATGGATCCACGCGAGAGAAGTCAACGCGGGCGGGTGCTCGTTCCCGAGCGAACAGAGGCAGAGGCGACGTTGTGGCTCCAGCGGGGCAGGACACCAGCGAGGGACTTGGGCGCGAGGTCTTGGGGCTCCAGCAAGCTGAGAAGTCCGGCAACGACGGGGATGGTCGGGACCCGACGGATCCGGTGCGAAGGAGGTCGAGGAGGCCGAGGCGAAGCGCTGGCGTTCTCCTCTGCTCGATACAGAGCAAGCAGAGGCCGGCGGAACTAGTTTCAGGCGCAGGGGAGGAGCAGGGGACTCCATGGTGAGGGAAAATAAGGGCGACGGCTCGACGGCACGGGACTTGGCGCGGCTGCGGAGCCTCAAGCGACGGACGGGCGACGAGGAGGTCGTCCATGGCGACGGGAACCTGAAGGGGTCTCTGTTACAACAAGACAGGGAGAAAGAGAGGGAAAAACAGGAGGAGTGGAGCAGGATGAGGCCAGTCCTGGTCGTGGCCGCCGGCGGCGGGGTCGCTAGAGGGCACGGCCTACAGGGTCGGCGAGGCTCGGGCGCGAGGGCTCCTGCCCCGATCCTGCGACTGGTTGGATCGAAGGAAGGAGGAGGCTGGTGGTTGGTGGGGAGAGATCGAGAGGAATGGCTGCGGGTGGATCTAGAGGCTGGCTCGTGATTGGGGGCGCGCGGAAAAAGAGGAGGAGACCAGGTGGCTGGCGGCAACGGCTGGACAGGGGAGGATCCCTAGGCAATAGGGTTTTTGTCCAGATTTAGACTAGGGACTATATATAAGGAAAGAGGGAGAGTTTAGGGGCTAATCCGTCCCTCCAATTAAAATCGAGCGGTCGAGAAAAATACACTAGGAAGTCCAATTAACAAAACGGAGACGTTTTGTAGATGTTTGGGGATGATCTGGATCCAACGGTGACGACTGTCCGGGTCGGGTCCGGGAAAACTTTCGGACGCGCGCGAGGAGGGCCGCGGGCTAACGAGAGAGGTTAGGTTGGGTCTGGCGGATTGTGAAGAGCGGGTTGGTCTGAGAGAAGAGGGGAGAGATGCAGCCCGGCACGGTTTCTGAAGACCGAAAACGTCCGACGTTAGACCGCTATAATGCCGCTATAGTTTAACGGTTGGGCTATCAAACGAACTCCAAATGTGATGAAACTCGACAGGAAGTCTATCTACACTATAATAAGACCACACGCCAACTTTCAACCCAATCCGAGAACATTTTCCAGCCACTTATAAAATAATATCTTGGAGGTGCCGCGGGCGCGTGCAAGTGTGTCTGGGCTCAGAACGGACAACGGAAGGAACGAGGAGACTGGGACAGATGCAAGTTTTGAAAACATGATGATGCAATGCACATGATGACATGATATGAAATGCATGACACGCAAGCAAAGACAAGGCAACAACAGCGAATAACTGGAGGACACCTGGCACATCGGTCTCGAGGCGTTACAACACTCCACCACTACGAGAGGATCTCGTCCCGAGATCTAGAATGGCACCGGAGGGAAAAGGAAGAGGAAGAGAAAAGGTAAAAACTAAGTTGCTCCTTTGACAAACGAGTGAAACCAAAGAACCTTGAAAAGGTTAAGCCATTTCGAGAAAAGAATACAACAAAGATGAACGAAGTTGAAAACACTCCGTTAGAAAAGAGGAACAAGGAAGAACAACTTTGGGCAGCACTCTGATTGAAAAGAAAAGGAATTGAATAAGAATTTGATAAGATGAGAAGATACTTGATGAAATCACAATACACTGCCTCCGTAAATATTGAATGAATGGAACAAGGGGTAAGAAAGATCTCGGACAGCACTCCGTTTTAAAAGAGATGAAAACTTGATAAAATGAAAGAGCTTGAGCAAAGGAACACAATACTCCAGTTAAAAGGATAAGCATGATCAAAACATGGTCCTGACAATCCGAGAAGATGGGTTGAGGAGAGCAACATCACAATGCCTCCGGAACGGAAGAATAGAAGATAGATAATTGCCATAGGAGAATTGAGAAGAAAATGCCAACTTCTGCCACAAAAGAGCTTGAGAAGGCATCCTTAGGAGACGGGTCGAGCGGAATTGTTGGAAAACCAACAATGAGAAGAACAAGCTTAATATGGTCTTATGGAATACATCCCAAATTATGAGGTGACAACCTGCCACTAACAAAACCAAAGATTGGATTGATATCAACAAGGAGACGAGAAACTTATTCACCGGGTGGATAATTGAAGAACTTGGGTCATTATAAGCACCATAAATAGCCACAATCCTTCGGGAAGGCTTTAGGTGAAATATCACCCCAGATGACTCCAATGACGAGATTGATGGATTTAAAATATCTCATTCCTGACAACTTGTGAATCATGAAACACGAAAGAAATTGTCAAAATGACATAACAGCACCTGAAAAGATAAGGTAGAAGGAATTGCACTCCGGATTGCAAGAAGAAGAAAACTTGAGCTCCTCTGAAAAGAATGTTGATGAACACTTCAAGAAGGAATTTAATCCTTGATGAACCACCATGTAGAACCTTCATGAAGAACTCCGGTAAACAAAAGAATGATCAAACAAAAGGAGAGAGAAGTTGGAAACACAAGGTGAAACCTTGCAATGATTAGACGGATCTCTGTGATAATTAGAGCTTGGAACTCTGGGAAAGAAAGACGAGCACTTGAAATCAAGAATTTAATCATCGTGAACGAACTCCGGAAGAAAAGATTAACATATGGATGAAACAAGAATAAGAATTACATTATGCTTATCCTTCACCAATTAAATTGATGACAAACAATGGATTTGGCACACTACTTATTCTCGAAGAAAGGATTAAGATAACATAAACTTGAGAATGTCTTCCATGAACCACCGGTAGGATTTGGAAGAACGAATAAATTGATATGATAACCAAGGAAGAGAACTCTTGAACGAACCACCGTAAGAATTGGAAATGAACGAAGTAAGATAAAGAAACACTGGGAATAATTATAAGAAGAACGAAGATACTTGAGAGGATTTAGATGTAAGTGAAACGAATAGATCACGGACCGATTAGAGATCACTTGAACGATGCACCGGTAAGATTGAAGAATGATAACTGAGAATGAATAAACCTGAATTGATGGACTCCGGATAACAAACTGAGAAGACTCTTGAATTGCTTAGGATGGGTGAAAAGAATTCCCACAATCGAAAATAATTATGAGAGGATGGCAACAAGCTAGAATCACGAATCTTGAAGAGAATGGAGCAAGATTGAGAGAAAAATCTTCTTCGGTCTTCCAATGCAGAGAAAGACGACGAGAAACACCACCATGAATTATTTAGACACTCCGGAATGAAGAATGGAAAGGTTGAGCCAAGGATGAAAAGAATTCAACAGATCTTGGAGAAAAACATGAGACTGATGATAATTCATTCTTACGTCAAACTTGGAAATGAATTTGAGAGTAACTCCGGTAGAATTAGAAGAGTCAGGTAAGATCCTGGAAAAGACCTGTGGGTTAGGGCCCACTCGAAAGATACACCGTTGAACGATTTGAAGGAGAGATTACACCGGTTGAATTAAATGGCTTGAATGAGATAACATCCTCGAAAGAGCTGGAACGAAAGCAGAGTGGAAACACGAATCTTCGAGATATCTTGAGCACTCCGGAACAATTGAATAATGAGCATGGAATGACTGAATGTAAGGTGCACCGGCATGAGAAGGCATTTGAAATATGGAAAAGAATATGATTAACACCGAAAGCTTGAATTGAATCCATCGGAGAAGAAAAAGAATGAATAATGATGAACTTGAGGCTCCGTTAGTATCTTCATGAGCATCACCGGATAAGAAAATTGACGGAAAAAGAATGGAGAGGCTTCCCATCAATAAAGGATACTTGAATAAGAAATCTGAGTCCCTAAAGAAAACAAGGGAGGGAGGGCGGGAAAAACAAAGGCAATTTGGGATGGATGAAACGAACACCGTTGAGAAGAACTGATACTTGATCTTGCGGATGTTGAAATGATCGGATCCACTTCAAGAGAAGCACGCCGGTAAAAAGGATTGACATGACAAACTCGATGATCGAGAAGGATTAGTATTCACCTCAAAGTATGAGAACACCATTTGGGGAAGGTATGGAATCAACTCTTGACATTGAAGCAACTCGAATACCACAACTCAAAACAAAACAAAGGATTGGCTTGCAGAATAAGCCGGAACAAACATATGATAGAGAATTTCGTCCGAAGTTTTCGTGGTGGGGCCTACACGGGCTCGATCGTACAGCACCATCATGTACAAGGCAGTGCACATGACATACGAAGCGTCCCCGAGTCAGCATAGCCAAGGACTCTTTAAGACACAACGAGACCATTGTAAAACCAACCATGAATAGGCGGACCACTAGACATCAAACCCCAATTTCACATCATACATTTGTCGGAAAGATATCCTAAGAGCTACTTGAATTCCCACTTATAAACTCCCGAAATTTTCCCAATTATGCAACCAGGTGTTGGGGATACAGGGGAAGCATAATATCTCACCCAATTCTAAACAAATCCTACATCCAGCTGTATCCATCCTTCAACACATAACCAAGAAACCTTCGGAAATCGTCTACCTCAACCTTCGAAAAGCATCCGTTATACAAGTTATGGCAATACTCCCGAACTCCCGCCCCAGTACTGGGTGGTGTCGAGGTTATCTCACCAACAACTGCATAAAAGAGATTTTCGATGTCGGCGAAACTAAACTCGGGTATTCCAGAACTGCAACGATAAAGTTGTGATGACAACACCTCGGAGCTCAACTCCCCGGGACACTGCCACAACCCCTAAATGACAGGAGGCACCAAGAACAATGTTCTCGTCACAAAACCATCGGAACGATTCCAAGATACCCGCGTGATCCTAAAAAAAATAGTGAAATTTGAGAAGAGAAGAGTCAAAACTCTACATCAGGATGCCTCACCAGAGCGACAAAGGGACTGGGGAGTAAAAAGAATTCCTAACTCTCTGATATATAATTCCTAAATGACTCAAAACATTTTTCTAGACTCAACAACATCAGCTAATTCGATCAAGCAGGGGGGCTCCTAAGGTCGGGGAAGGCTCTGATTACCAACTTGTAACGCCCTCGATGCGGCTATATCTCCCACGTGTTGAAGCACGACTTAGAGGCATAACCGCATTGAAAGCAATGTCGCAAGTGAGGTAATCTTCACACAACCCATGTAATACATAAGGGAAAGAGATACATAGTTGGCTTACAATCGCCACTTCACACAATTACATGAATAAAGCATTACATCAACCAGTTACAATCAAGGCCCGACTACGGAGCCAAAATAAAAGAAGACTACCCCAAATGCTACACAGATCCCCGATCGACCCCAACTGGGCTCCACTACTGATCAACTAGAACGAAACAACACAAAGGACAAGATCTTCATTGAGCTCCTCCTTGAGCTCGGTTGCGTCATCTGCACGGTTCAACGGCACCTGCAAGCTGGTTTTGGAAGTATCTGTGAGTCACGGGGACTCAGCAATCTCACACCCTCGCGATCAAGACTATTTAAGCTTATAGGTAAGGTAAAAGGTATGAGGTGGAGCTGCAGCAAGCGACTAGCATATATGGTGGCTAACATACGCAAATGAGAGCGAGAAGAGAAGGCAAAGCACGGTCGAGAAACTATGATCAAGAAGTGATCCTAGAACAACCTACGCCAAACATAACTCCAACACCGTGTTCACTTCCCGGACTCCGCCGGAAAGAGACCATCACGGTTACACACGCGGTTGATGTATTTTAATTAAGGTCCACTTCAGGTTTTCTACAACTGGACATTAACAAATTCCCATCTGCCCATAACCGCGGGCACGTCTTTTGAAAGTTCAAATCCCTGCAGGGGAGTCCCAACTTAGCCCATCACAAGCTCTCACGGTCAACGAAGGATAATCCTTCTAGCGGGAAGACCCGATCAGACTCCGGAATCCCGGTTACAAGACATTTCGACAATGATAAAACAAATCCAGCAACACCGCCCGAATGTGCCGACAAATCCCGATAGGAGCTGCACATATCTCGTTCTCAGGGCACACTTAGATGAGCTCTCCATACAACTAAAACCAAACCTCGAGTTTCCCCGAGGGGGCGCTGCACAGGACTCTAGTTTGGACCAACACTCAAAGGAGCACTGGCCCGAAGGGGGGAGGTAAAATAATGATGACCCTCAGGAGCGCGACTCCCAAGGGAAAAGAAAAGGCTGATGGCGAATGGTAAAACCAATGTTGGGCATTGCTGGAAGAGTTTTATTCAAGGCGAACTGTCAAGGGGTTCCCATTATTACCCAACCGCGTAAGGAACGCAAAATCCGGGAACATAACATCGATATGATGGAAACTAGGGCGGCAAGAGTGGAACAGAACACCAGGCATAAGGCCGAGCCTTCCACCCTTTACCAAGTATATAGATGCATTAATTAAATAAGAGATATTGTGATATCCCAACAAGTAAACATGTTCCAACAAGGAACAACATCTCCATGTTCCAACAAGGAACAAACTTCATCTTCACCTGCAACTAACAACGCTATAAGAGGGGCTGAGCAAAGCGGTAACATAGCCAAACAACGGTTTGCTAGGACAAGGTGGGTTAGAGGCTTGGTTCAACAATATGGGAGGCATGATAAACAAGTGGTAGGTATCGCAGCATAGGCATAGCAAAAGAGCGAGCAACTAGCAAGCAAAGATAGAAGTGATTTCAAGGGTATGGTCATCTTGCCTAAGATCCTGCAAGGAAGAAGAACGAGTCCATGAAGAAGTCAAACGGACGTAGTCGAACGAATCCTCACAACACGATGTTAACGGAAACAACTCGAAGAAGCATCACCGGAAAGAAGCAAACAACATCGTAAACAAATATCACATAAACATGGCATGATGCACAACCAAGTATGATGCATGTCCGGTTTAATGAGGCATGGCATGGCAAAGTGCACAAGCAATTCTACAAATTAAGTGGAGCTCAATATGCAACGAGTTGCATATTGACGGAACACCACATTCAGGTTATTTAGTTTGATCTCGTTTATGTACCCAACAAGATTAAATATTGTTAGCATGGCAAGAGGGTGAAGCAAAGAAAACTACCTATCTAGTCAAGTTTAAATGAGGCCAGAAACAACAAACAACAATTCCGGTAAGTCCCCATATGCATATTATAGATTTGGTACTGTTCTTCCCTAAACACAATTATAGGGTTGTTAAACATGCAAAACAAGTACACCATGTTAAACTAGGCATTTTTCTACCCCATTTACATATAAAGTTTATTTAAAATGGAGCTACGGTTATTTAGTTATGAAATAAATTATTTTAGCATGGCATAGGAGCAAATTTAACCAAACATCATTTTAAACATTTTAAACATGGATGAAAGTGGCATATAATTAACCTACACATAATTCTAAGCATTTTTCATATATTATTCATTTTAATAAGATGCACGGTTGATGAGTTTTTCATATGCATGAAGATGAAGGTCTTTTCTGCAAAACAGGCAGCAACTGGATAATTACTAAAATCACTGGATAGGAAAAAAACATAACGGACCGGATCTGGCTGGCCCAACCGAAACAGGCGCGGGGAAGGCCGCTCACCCAGTGGGCCTTGGCCCGTCTGGAGGAGAGGTAGGCTGGCCTTGGTGGAGCTGGGCTTGGAGGCAGTTGAGGCCTGGATGGATCCACGCGAGAGAAGTCAACGCGGGCGGGTGCTCGTTCCCGAGCGAATAGAGGCAGAGGCGGCACTGCGGCTCCAGCGGGGCAGGACGCCGGCGAGGGACTTGGGCGCGAGGTCTTGGGGCTCCGGCGAGCTGAGAAGTCCGGCAACGATGGGGATGGTCGGGACCCGACGGATCCGGTGCGAAGGAGGTCGAGGAGGCTGAGGCATAGCGCTGGCATTCTCCTCTGCTCGATACAGAGCAAGCAGAGGCCGGCGGAACCAGTTTCAGGTGCAGGGGAGGAGCAGGGGACTCCATGGTGAGGGAAAATAAGGGCGACGGCTCGACGGCACGGGACTTGGCGCGGCTGCTGAGCCTCAGGCGACGGACGGGCGACGAGGAGGTCGTCCATGGCGACGGGAACCTGCAGGGGTCTCTGTTACAACGAGACAGGGAGAGAGAGGGAAAAACAGGAGGAGAGGAGCGGGATGAGGCCAGTCCTGGTCGTGGCCGCCGGCGGCGGGGTCGCCGGAGGGCGCGGCCTGCAGGGTCGGCGAGGCTCGGGCGCGAGGGCTCCTGCCCCGATCCTGCGGCTGGTT
Organism: Triticum urartu; assembly: GCF_056163025.1. NCBI lineage: Eukaryota > Viridiplantae > Streptophyta > Magnoliopsida > Poales > Poaceae > Triticum > Triticum urartu. The sequence continues at coordinate 503,353,463 of NC_141879.1, forward strand.
GGATCGAAGGAAGGAGGAGGCTGGTGGTTGGTGGGGAGAGATCGAGAGGAATGGCTGCGGGTGGATCTGGAGGCTGGCTCGCGATTGGGGGCGCGCAGAAAAAGAGGAGGAGACCAGGTGGCTGGCGGCGACGGCTGGACAGGGGAGGATCCCTAGGCAATAGGGTTTTTGTCTAGATTTAGACTAGGGACTATATATAAGGAAAGAGGGAGAGTTTAGGGGCTAATCCGTCCCTCCAATTAAAATCGAGCGGTCGAGAAAAATACACTAGGAAGTCCAATTAACAAAACGGAGACGTTTTGTAGATGTTTGGGGATGATCCGGATCCAACGGTGACGACTGTCCGGGTCGGGTCCGGGACAACTTTCGGACGCGCGTGAGGAGGGCCGCGGGCTGACGAGAGAGGTTAGGTTGGGTCTGGCGGATTGTGAAGAGCGGGTTGGTCTGAGAGAAGAGGGGAGAGATGCAGCCCGGCACGGTTTCTGAAGACCGAAAACGTCCGACGTTAGACCGACTATAATGCCGCTATAGTTTAACGGTTGGGCTATCAAACGAACTCCGAATGCGATGAAACTCGACAGGCGGTCTATCTACACTATAATAAGACCACACGCCAACTTTCAACCCAATCCGAGAACATTTTCCGGCCACTTATAAAATAATATCTTGGAGGTGTCGCGGGCGCGTGCAAGTGTGTCTGGGCTCAGAATGGACAACGGAAGGAACGAGGAGACCGGGACGGATGCAAGTTTTGAAAACATGATGATGCAATGCACATGATGACATGATATGAAATGCATGACACGCAAGCAAAGACAAGGCAACAACAGCGAATAACTGGAGGACACCTGGCACATCGGTCTCGGGGCGTTACAGATCTACATGTGAAGCGGAGTACATAGCTGCTTCGGAAGCAGCAAATGAAGGAGTTTGGATGAAGGAGTTCATATCCGATCTAGGTGTCATACCTAGTGCATCGGGTCCAATGAAAATCTTTTGTGACAATACTGGTGCAATTGCCTTGGCGAAGGAATCCAGATTTCACAAGAGAACCAAGCACATCAAGAGACGCTTCAATTCCATTCGGGAATTAGTCCAAGTGGGAGACATAGAAATTTGCAAGATACATACGGATCTGAATATTGCAGACCCGCTGACTAAGCCTCTTCCACGAGAAAAACATGATCAGCACCAACGCTCCATGGGTGTTAGAATCATTACTGTGTAATCTAGATTATTGACTCTAGTGCAAGTGGGAGACTGAAGGAAATATGCCCTAGAGGCAATAATAAAGTTATTATTTATTTCCTTATATCATGATAAATGTTTATTATTCATGCTAGAATTGTATTAACCGGAAACATAATACATGTGTGAATACATAGACAAACAGAGTGTCACTAGTATGCCTCTACTTGACTAGCTCGTTGATCAAAGATGGTTATGTTTCCTAACCATAGACATGAGTTGTCATTTGATTAACGGGATCACATCATTAGGAGAATGATGTGATTGACTTGACCCATTCCGTTAGCATAGCACTTGATCGTTTAGTTTGTTGCTATTGCTTTCTTCATGACTTATACATGTTCCTATGACTATGAGATTATGCAACTCCCGTTTACCGGAGGAACACCTTGTGTGCTACCAAACGTCACAACGTAACTGGGTGATTATAAAGGTGCTCTACAGGTGTCTCCAAAGGTACTTGTTGGGTTGGCGTATTTCGAGATTAGGATTTTTCACTCCGATTGTCGAAGAGGTATCTCTGGGCCCTCTCGGTAATGCACATCACTTAAGCCTTGCAAGCATTGCAACTAATGAGTTAGTTGCGGGATGATGTATTACGGAACGAGTAAAGAGACTTGCCGGTAACGAGATTGAACTAGGTACTGAGATACCGACGATCGAATCTCGGGCAAGTAACATACCGATGACAAAGGGAACAACGTATGTTGTTATGCGGTCTGACCGATAAAGATCTTCGTATAATATGTGGGAGCCAATATGAGAATCCAGGTTCCGCTATTGGTTATTGACCGGAGACATGTCTCAGTCATGTCTACATAGTTCTCGAACCCGTAGGATCCGCATGCTTAAAGTTTCGGTGATGATTGTATTATGAGTTTATGTGATTTGATGTACCGAAGGTAGTTCGGAGTCCCGGATGAGATCGGGGACATGACGAGGAGTCTCGAAATGGTCGAGACGTAAAGATCGATATATTGTATGACTATATTCAGACATCGGAAAGGTTCCGAGTGATTCGGGTATTTTCGGGGGTACCGGGGAGTTACGGGAATACGAGAAAGAAGTAATGGGCCTCATGGGCCAAGTGGTGGAAGAGAGGAGGCAGGGCAAGCGGCCCCCCTAGCCCAAACCGAATTGGACTAGGGGGCCGGCCCCCCTTTCCTCTTTTTCCTCCTTCTCCTTCCTTCTCCTTCTCCTCCTTCCTTTCCTCCTCCTAGTAGGAGTAGGAAAGGGGAGTCCTACTTCTACTAGGAGGAGGACTCCTCCTCCTGGTGCGCCCATAGAGGGCCGGCCGGCCTCCCTCCTTACTCCTTTATATACAGGGGCAGGGGGCACCTCTAGACACACAAATTGATCAGTTGATCTCTCCCAGCTGTGTGCGGTGCCCCCCTCCACCATATTCCACCTCGGTCATATATTAGCGGTGCTTAGGCGAAGCCCTGCGTCGGTAGCAACGTCATCACCGTCACCACGCCGTCGGGCCGACGGAACTCTCCTGTGAAACTCTGCTGGATTGGAGTTCGCAGGACGTCATCGAGTTGAACGTGTGCTGAACTCGGAGGTGCCGTGCGTTCGGTACTTGGATCGGTCGGATCATGAAGACGTACGACTACATCAACCGCGTTGTGCTAACGCTTCTGCTTTCGGTCTACGAGGGTACGTGGACAACACTCTCCCCTCTCGTTGCTATGCATCACCATGATCTTGCGTGTGCGTAGGAAAATTTTGAAATTACTACGTTCCCCAACAGTTGCACAGGAGGGTTTTACCCAGATTCAGGCCCTGGTGGTCGAGGTAATACCCCGCTCCTGTTTTGCTTTGATTAATGCTGAAAACACCTCGTGCAAGGGGTTACAAGTATGAGGTGGTGATTGCTACTGAGGCAATGGCTATGAGTTAGATGCCCCAAACTAACCCCTAGCCTCACTTTATAAAGGAAGACGAGCCCTAGGGTTACAAGAGTTCTAACCGATCTAGAGCCTTGATCGGCTGAGGACTACATGGCTTGCACGCAAAGGTATAGAACTTTATAGGAGAGGGTTCCCAGCGCCAGCCGAGGGCCCCTAGAAGTCAGGCCTTGAGGCCGGTGTCACATCCAAAACAATTCAAATTAGGATGTGAACATAGAAAGTATATGCATACTATGATTTTAGTGCATTTTGGTTGTTTTGGAATTTATTTGACTATTTTATAAAACCCTAAATTCAATTTGGAATTTATTTAACAGTCATATTAAATCCTTTGCATGAAAATGAACTTTCTAAATATACATATGGGCTGGAAACATTTTCCCTAAAATCTATATAAGCCCTAGTATTTGTTTGCATCCTTTTGAGTTCAAAGGATCTGAAATGAAATGAATTTAGGCCAACTAAAATTTAGTTAAAATTCTAGGTTAAAAAGAAAAAACAAAACAAAACAGAAAAAGAAAAGGCCCAGCCGAGCCAACGCCCAGCAGGCCAGTCCAACTAGGCAGCCCGACCAACTTCACTCACGCGTTTAATAAAAGGAAAAAAGAATCGTTACACACGATCTAATCTCGTCCAGCCACCCCAGATCCAACGGCCGTCACACCCCCACACACTCTCTCTCATTGACACCATGGCTGCACCCATTAGCCCCCCTCCCGAGCGAACAACACAACTGCCACATCCCCACGATGCGCATGGAGCTCCCAATGCCTCCCGGGCCAACCTATAAACCCCCTTGACCCCTCTCTACTTTCCCCAACTCGCACGCACCTATGTGCCGCCAGAACGCTCAGAATCGTTTGATATCCGTCGTTGCACTCCAGCGAGCCATTCTACCGCCACTTGTGTCTCCATCACTCTTTTGTTCACCGTCCGATGCGCCTTTTCCCTCTCTCTACCCCTCTAACTCATTTCCTTGCCTAGAGAAGCACCGGAGTGTCGAGCCCGAGCACTTCCCGACACAACTGAGTACTAGCGCAACTCTGGCGAGCCGCCAATGCCACACGAGAATGGGCCCGACGACGCCAAGGTCACCCACGAGTTTGTCCTGACGAGCTACGCATCGACAACCCTTCCCAAGCACCAAAGACCACCGGAGATGCCTCGACCATCGAACAGGAGTCACATGTTGCCGTCATCTCCATCTTTGCTAACCTAGGTCCGCTTGGTGCGCACCTCTCCATCTCGTCTGTCTGATCTAGATCCAGTGTGTAGGAATAGATCACTTAAACTCGTGAACCGATACACTCTGTGACCAGTCCATCTTAGATCTAAAGCTCCAGAATAGACTGCTTAAATGAGACAACATTAGACAATCAAAACGCGCCACGTGTCTCTTGTTTGAAAATAAAAATAATTCGGCCAAATTATTCTTTGTAAAGTTTGTAAAAAAACTACAATTTAAAACCATCATAACTTTTTACCTTTAACTCCAATTGGAGAGAAACTTTTTGCAAAATGATCCGTATAGGAAAACCTTCCAACTAGAGCAATTTAAACTCACTTTTTAACAATATAAATTTAAATTTCAAATAGAACCAATTTCAAACTTAATTAGTGTCTAAAATGCAAACCACAACTCCAATTTAAATTATTATTTTGCAAAATGATCCTATTAACTTGAACTTTAAAATGGACTCACCGAAATTCAGATTTGAGAAAAATAAATTTTGAATTCAAATAAAGTTCAACAAAAGCTTTAAATCAAAATCTTTGAAATATAATCTATTAATAACTTCTAAACTATGAAACTAAATTCAATCATTCTTTTTTGGAAGTTTAAATTAAACTTTAGAATTAAATTGAATCAGTTTTACTTTAGGAAATTCAACCTCAATTTGAATTTGAATCCAAACTTAAATGGAAGCTATGTCCAAATCAAATGAAACCTTTTGCAAATGAATTCATGAACAACCTTGATCGAGTTTGTAATCATTCAGACTTGAACCAACTTCTCAAATTCAAATTTAATTTTAAATTCAGAATAATTGAAACAAGTTTGAACATTATGTTCAAATCAAATTGAATTCAACCCAAAACCTTGAATATGAATTCAAGTAAACCCTTTCAAATTAGTTGAACCTATTTAAAATTCAAACATGAAGCCAAAGGTTCAAACCAATTCAAATTCAAATATGAAATTCAATTTGAAACCAAACCAAGTTTAATTAAGAAATTCATTTTAATCAAACCAAGTTCAATTATGAAATTCATTTAAAACCAAATACAAACTTACAAATGAATTTCAATTTAAAAACCAAACCAAGGTTAAGTATGGAACTAAAATTGTAATTGAAATTCATTTCAACCAAAACCCTAACACATAAACCAAATGAAGATGATCCAAACGGACATGAACCAACCCCACTCTAAACTGAATAGATTACTAGTGTGTGTGCTATTGGTTCTTATTTGCCACTCATGCAAGTATTCCCTTTGCATGCATCTTCTTCTTATGTATGAAGTACGTGTTGTCTTGATGTTTAGATTGTGAGGAGTGCAACACCTATGAGTGTGAGGAGTGCACGAGTGACATCAACAACCAAGGCAAGTTTCACTTTGAGCACGACTTCCAAATTTTGATATGAATTGTAGTATGTCATGATAGTGTGTGAGTCTAGGCTCATGCTATGATATTGCATTGACAATGAGTATCAAAAACTTAGGTTCATTTACCTTGTTCCTTGTAAACATCATAGACAATGCTTAGCTACTATGAAGTAATGGGTTGGGACCACACTAGTTGACAAGTAACTATATTTGAATGACTACTTAGTAACAACTTGATTAATGAATCATCTGGGCAGATTGGCTTTGATTGGGTCTTTGAGAGTTTGTAGGCTGGAATCGTTGCCCGGGTTCGAAGGGATTGTATGATTTCCAAATTAGGTAGCTTTCATGTGTAATCGTGAGTCATATGGGCTCTGTCTTTACCAAGTAAGCAGCAGGAAACTTGATCTAACATGCTAGCTGATGCACGTGTTGTTAGCTGATACGTCTCCAACGTATCTATATTTTTTGATTGTTCCATGTTGTTTTATTATCAATCTTAGATGTTTTATAATCATTTTATAGTCATTTTGTATCATTTTTTGGTACTAACCTATTTACATAGTGCCCAGTGTCAGTTCCTGTTTTTACATTGCAGAAAATCAATATCAAACGGAGTCCAAATGGCACGAAAATTTACGATGATTTTTTATGGTCCAAAAGGAAGTAGATGGGCCCTGGTTGCACCTGGGGGAGTCCCGAGGAGGGGACAACCCACCAGGGCATGCCAGGAGGCCCTAACGCACCCTGGTGGGTTGTGCCCACCTCGGGTGCCCCCCAGACCGCCTCTTTGCTCTATAAATACCCCCAAAATCCCATAACCCTAGGGGAGTCGACGAAATATTCATCTTGGCCAACTCGATCTATTTATCTTGCAATGGGAAGAGGTGCCCGGTAGTGGGTTCGATCTTACGGTGCTTGATCCTAGTGACAGAAAGGGAACCGACACGTATGTATCGTTGCTACTAAGGATAAAAATACGAGATCTATATCTACCACCATATAGATAAACGGATCTTGTCTACATCATGTCATCGTTCTTATTGCATTACTCCGTTTTTCCATGAACTTAATACACTAGATGCATGTTGGATAGCGGTCGATGTGTGGAGTAATAGTAGTAGATGCAGGCAGGAGTCGGTCTACTAATCTTGGACGTGATGCCTATGTAATGATTATTGCCTGGATACCATCATAATTATTTGAAGTTCTATCAATTGCCCAACAGTAATTTGGTTACCCACCATTTGCTATTTTTCTTGAGAGAAGCCACTAGTGAAACCTATGGCCCCGGGGTCTTATTTCTCATATATTTGCCTTTGCGATCTACTTTTTCCTTGCTTTTATTTTCAGGTCTATTAAACCAAAAATACAAAAATACTTTGCTGGACTTTATTTTATTTGTGATAAATTTATCCAATCTATTACAACCTTTTTACCGTCACGCACCAATTTCTGGTGTCGTTACCCGAAAGGGATTGACAACCCCTTTAACACGTCGGGTTGCGAGGTGTTGCTATTTGTGTGAAGGGGCTGTTTACGTTGTGTTGCTTGGTTCTCCTACTGGTTCGATAACCTTGGTTTCGTAACCAAGGGAAATACCTACCGCCGTTGTGTTGCATCATCCCTGCCTCTCCGGGGAAATACCGACGTAGTTCCAGCTGCCATCAAGGAGAATTTCTGGCGCCGTTGCCGGGGAGGATCTTCAACATAACCAGGTTCCTAATCACAAATCCCATCTCCTCGCAATTTACATTATTTGCCATTTTCCTGCCGTTTTCCTCTCCCCCACTTCACAAAAAATTGTTGTTTTATTAGCCTCTCTTTTTCCGTTTGTCGTTTTCTTGACGGATCTATTTTTGTGTGCTTGCTTGTTTGCGTAGTCATGATGACTCAAAGAAAATATTATGATGTTCCTTACCCCAATATTTTGCTTGAAATTGAGAAAAGTACTAAGGAGTATATGACTACACAATTTGAGCATAACAAGTATTTTACTGAAGAACTTAAGGAGCACTCTGTTGTGCTAGATGCTATCACAAAACAACTTGGTGATATTAGTAGAGAAGTTTCTAATCTCCAATCTAAGTATGATTTTGCTGAAAGTTTGCTAGGAAAAATATCTGATGCACAAGCTACTTTAGTAAATCAAATGGCTGCTAAACCAATCTCGTTAGAAGATAAAAGTGATGAAGATCTTAAAATGACTGGTGTCTCTTCTATTGATTCCTTGTTTAGTAAAGTTAAGAATGATAAAAAAGGGATCAGAGAAGAGTCTACTTTAGGTAGAAGGCGTCCCAATATTTCGGAGGGTGAAAATCTTGTTGAGAAAATTGATGAAAGTGGGTTTGGAGAGGTCAAAACTTTAGCTAGTGATGCACCCATTATTTTGGATTACAAAGACTTTAATTATGATAGTTGCTTGTTGATTGATTGTATTTCTTTGTTGCAATCCATGATAAATTCACCCCATGCTTATGAACAAAATAAAGCTTTTACTAAAAATATTGTTGATGCTATGATGAGAGCTCTTGAAGAAAAATTGGAATTATAAGTGTCAATTCCAAGAAAATTGTATGATGAATGGGAACCTACTATCAAAGTCAAGATTAAAAATTATGAGTGTTTTGCTTTGTGTGACTTGGGTGCTAGTGTTTCTACAATTCTGAAATCTTTATGTGATGTGCTTGGTCTTACCAATCTTGAAGAATGTTCATTGAATTTGCACTTGGCGGATTCCACTATTAAAAAGCCTATGGGAAGGATTAATGATGTTTTTATTCTTGCAAGTAGGAATTATGTGCCCATAGATTTTATTGTTCTTGATATTGATTGCAACCCGTCTTGTCCCATTATTCTTGGTAGACCGTTTTTACGCATTACCGGTGCCGTGATTGATATGAAAGAAGGCAATATTAAGTTCCAATTTCCTTTGAGCAAAGGTATGGAACACTTTCCTAGAACTAGAATTAAGCCACCTTATGAATCAATCATGAGAGTATCTTATGGATCTCAAACCAAAGATGACAAAACTTAGATCCTTGCTTTATGCCTAGCTAAGGGCGTAAAACTATAGCGCTTGTTGGGAGGCAACCCAATGAATAAATTTATTTTTTGCTTTTTGCTTCCTGTTCTTGTGTGTTTACACAATTATGCTATTATTATGATTGTGTTTTTATGTTTTAATTAGTGTTTGTGCCAAGTAAAGCCTTTAGGATCTTCTTAGGCAATAGTTGTTTGATCTTGCTGAAAAAATACAGAAAGTTTGCGCTCATGAAATTAATTTTCATTTTTTTACCAGAGAGCAATAAAATACCCATTTCAATTGCAGTAGATCAATATACAATTTTATCATGTCTTCCTAATTTTTAAGAGTTTTTTGAGTTATAGAAGTATTCGAAATAGTCAGATTGCTACAGACTGTTCTGTTTTGACAGATTCTGTTTTCTTTGTGTTGTGTGCTTATTTTGATGGCTCTATGGTTTTCTTTGATGAGTTTTTGCCATAGAAAAGTTGGAATACAGTAGATATAATATGAAAACAAAATACGAATTGGTTTGATACAACACTTATAGTAGTGATTTATTATTCTTATACTAACGGATCTCACGAAAGCTTTGTTGAGTTTTATGTGATTGAAGTTTTCAAGTTTTGGGTGAAGTTTTGAGTTTTATTGATTGAAGTTTTTGGATCATGAAGGCTTCAATCCCATGGCTCAAGTTTATTTTATCTCTTCTTTCACCAAAATTTTATTTATATTGTAGTCGTTAGTGTCATTGCCATAGCTAAGCTTTCTCAACAAGGATCAAGCTACTCCTTTTCATATATTGTAATCCCCAAAAGCTTTGGTATAGAGTCGTGGCTCACAGCTGGAGTGTAAGTTGCGTACCAAGCTTGAACACGCGTATATGGGATTCACTTCGATGGAGCGCCCTAGGGCTAGGCAACAGTCATAAATTGCCTGGTTGGGTGAGGGGGAGGGGGCACCAATACGACCTTCTTCTGTTGGAGAATGCAGTATTTCAAAAAAATTCCTATGATCACGCAAGATCTATCTAGGAGATGCATAGCAATGATAGGGGAGAGTGTGTCCACGTACCCTCATAGACCGAAAGCGGAAGCGTTTAGTAATGCGGTTGATGTAGTCGAACATCTTCGCGATCCAACCGATCCAAGCACCGAACATACGGCACCTCCGTGTTCAGCACACGTTCAGCTCGATGACGTCCCTCGATCTCTTGATCCAGTTGAGGACGAGGGAGAGTTCCATCAGCACGATGGTCATGATGAAGTTACCGGCGCGGGGCTTCTCCTAAGCACTACGACGATATGACCGAGGTGTGTAACTATGGAGGGGGGCACCGCACACGGCTAATAGAAGACTTGCTGTCCTTTGGGGTGCCCCCCTCCCACGTATATAAAGGGGGAGGAGAGGAGGCCGACCCTAGAGGGGGCGCGCCAGGGAAGGTCCTACTTGGACTCCCGGTCCAAGTAGGATTCGCCCCCCCCCCTTTCCTTTCCGAAGAAGGGGGAAGGGGGAAAGAGAAGGAGGAGAAGAAGGAAAGGCCCCCCCCCAACCATAGTCCAATTCGGATTGGCCTTGGGGGCGCGCGCCTCCACCCGGCCACCGCCTCCTCTCTTCTACTAGGGACCATGAAGGCCCATTAACCCCCCGGGGGTATCCGGTACTCCGGAAAATGTCCGAACCTTTCCAAAACCATTCCGGTGTCCAAACTGAAGGAAATATGCCCTAGAGGCAATAATAAAGTTATTATTTATTTCCTTATATCATGATAAATGTTTATTATTCATGCTAGAATTGTATTAACCGGAAACATAATACATGTGTGAATACATAGACAAACAGAGTGTCACTAGTATGCCTCTACTTGACTAGCTCGTTGATCAAAGATGGTTATGTTTCCTAACCATAGACATGAGTTGTCATTTGATTAACGGGATCACATCATTAGGAGAATGATGTGATTGACTTGACCCATTCCGTTAGCATAGCACTTGATCGTTTAGTTTGTTGCTATTGCTTTCTTCATGACTTATACATGTTCCTATGACTATGAGATTATGCAACTCCCGTTTACCGGAGGAACACCTTGTGTGCTACCAAACGTCACAACGTAACTGGGTGATTATAAAGGTGCTCTACAGGTGTCTCCGAAGTACTTGTTGGGTTGGCGTATTTTAAGATTAGGATTTGTCACTCTGATTGTCGGAGAGGTATCTCTGGGCCCTCTCGGTAATGCACATCACTTAAGCCTTGCAAGCATTGCAACTAATGAGTTAGTTGCGGGATGATGTACTACGGAACGAGTAAAGAGACTTGCCGGTAACGAGATTGAACTAGGTATTGAGATACCGACGATCGAATCTCGGCAAGTAACATACCGATGACAAAGGGAACAACGTATGTTGTTAGGCGGTCTGACCGATAAAGATCTTCGTAGAATATGTGGGAGCCAATATGAGCATCCAGGTTCCGCTATTGGTTATTGACCGGAGACATGTCTCGGTCATGTCTACATAGTTCTCGAACCTGTAGGGTCCGCATGCTTAAAGTTTCGGTGATGATTGTATTAGGAGTTTATGTGATTTGATGTACCGAAGGTAGTTCGGAGTCTCGGATGAGATCGGGGACATGACGAGGAGTCTCGAAATGGTCGAGACGTAAAGATCGATATATTGGACGACTATATTCGGACATCGGAAAGGTTCCGAGTGATTCGGGTATTCTCGGGGGTACCGGGGAGTTACGGGAATACAAGGAAGAAGTAATGGGCCTCATGGGCCAAGTGGTGGAAGAGAGGAGGTAGGGCGCGCGGCCCCCCTAGCCCAAACTGAATTGGACTAGGGGGCCGCCCCCCCTTTCCTCTTTTTCCTCCTTCTCCTTCCTTCTCCTTCTCCTCCTTCCTTTCGGAGTAGGAAAGGGGAGTCCTACTCCTACTAGGAGGAGGACTCCTCCTCCTGGCGCGCCCATAGAGGGCCAGTCGGCCTCCCCCCTTGCTCCTTTATATACAGTGGCAGGGGCCACCTCTAGACACACAAGTTGATCAGTTGATCTCTCCCAGCCGTGTGCGGTGCCCCCCTCCACCATATTCCACCTCGGTCATATCGTAGTGGTGCTTAGGCGAAGCCCTGCGTCGGTAGCAACATCATCACCGTCACCACGCCATCGTGCTGACGGAACTCTCCCGTGAAGCTCTGCTGGATCGGAGTTCGCGGGACGTCATCGAGCTGAACGTGTGCTGAACTCGGAGGTGCCGTGCGTTCGGTACTTGGATCGGTCGGATCGTGAAGACGTACGACTACATCAACCGCGTTGTGCTAACGCTTCCGTTTTCGGTCTACGAGGGTACATGGACAACACTCTCCCCTCTCGTTGCTATGCATCACCATGATCTTGCGTGTGCATAGGAAATTTTTGAAATTACTACGTTACCCTACAGTGGCATCCGAGCCTAGGTTTTATGCGTTGATGTTGTGCACGAGTAGAACACAAGTGAGTTGTGGGCGATATAAGTCATACTGCTTACCAGCATCTCATACTTTGGTTTGGCGGTATTGTTGGATGAAGCGGCCCGGACCGACATTACGCGTACGCTTACGCGAGACTGGTTCTACCGACGTGCTTTGCACACAGGTGGCTGGCGGGTGTCAGTTTCTCCAACTTTAGTTAAACCAAGTGTGGCTACGCCCGATCCTTGCGAAGGTTAAAACAGCACCAACTTGACAAACTATCGTTGTGGTTTTGATGCATAGGTAAGAACGGTTCTTGCTTAAGCCCGTAGCAGCCACGTAAAACTTGCAACAACAAAGTAGAGGACATCTAACTTGTTTTTGCAGGGCATGTTGTGATGTGATATGGTCAAGACATGATGCTAAATTTTATTGTATGAGATGATCATGTTTTTGTAACCGAGTTATCGGCAACTGGCAGGAGCCATATGGTTGTCGCTTTATTTTATGCAATGCAATTGCGCTGTAATGCTTTACTTTATCACTAAGCGGTAGCGATAGTCGTGGAAGCATAAGATTGGCGAGACGACAACGATGCTACGATGGTGATCAAGGTGTCGCGCCGGTGACGATGGTGATCGTGACGGTGCTTCGGACATGGAGATCACAAGCACAAGATGATGATGGCCATATCATATCACTTATATTGATTGCATGTGATGTTTATCTTTTATGCATCTTATCTTGCTTTGATTGACGGTAGCATTATAAGATGATCTCTCACTAAATTTCAAGATAAAAGTGTTCTCCCTGAGTATGCACCGTTGCCAAAGTTCGTCGTGCCCAGACACCACGTGAAGATCGGGTGTGATAAGCTCTACGTCCATCTACAACGGGTGCAAGCCAGTTTTGCACACACAGAATACTCAGGTTAAACTTGACGAGCCTAGCATATGCAGATATGGCCTTGGAACACTGAGACCGAAAGGTCGAGCGTGAATCATATAGTAGATATGATCAACATATTGATGTTCACCATTGAAAGCTACTCCATTTCACATGATGATCGGTTATGGTTTAGTTGATTTGGATCACGTGATCACTTAGAATATTAGAGGGATGTCTTTCTAAGTGGGAGTTCTTAAGTAATATGATTAATTGAACTTAAATTTATCATGAACTTAGTCCTGGTAGTATTAGCATATCTATGTTGTAGATCAATAGCTCGTGTTTAGCTCCCCTGTTTTATTTTTTGATATGTTCCTAGAGAAAACTAAGTTGAAAGATGTTAGTAGCAATGATGCGGATTGGATCCGTGATCTGAGGTTTATCCTCATTGCTTCATAGAAGAATTATTTCCTTAATGCACCGCTAGGTGATAGACCTATTGCAGGAGCAGATGTAGACGTCATGAACGTTTGGCTAGCTCAATATGATGACTACTTGATAGTCTAGTGCACCATGCTTAACAGCTTAGAATCGGGACTTCAAAGACGTTTTGAACGTCATGGATCATATGGATGTTCCAGGAGTTGAAGTTAATATTTCAAGCAAATACCCGAGTTGAGAGATATGAAGTCTCCAACAAGTTCTATAGCTAAAAGATGGAGGAGAATAGCTCAAGCAGTGAGCATGTGTTCAGATTGTCTGGGTACTACAATCGATTGAATCAAGTGGGAGTTAATCTTCCAGATAAAATAGTGATTGACAAAATTCTCTAGTCACCATCACCAAGTTAGTAGAACTTCGTGATGAACTATAATATGCAAGGGATAACGGAAACGATTCCCGAGCTTTTCATGATGATGAAATCGATGAAGGTAGAAATCAAGAAAGGGCATCAAGTGTTGATGATTAACAAGACCACTAGTTTCAAGAAAAGGGCAAAGGGAAAGAAAGGGAACTTCAAGAAGAACGGCAAGCAAGTTGCTGCTCAAGTGAAGAAGCCCAAGTCTGGTCCTAAGCCTGAGACTAAGTGCTTCTACTGCAAAGGGACTGGTCACTGGAAGCAGAACTACCCCAAGTATTTGGCGGATAAGAAGGATGGCAAACAAAGGTATATTTGATATATACAGATTATTGATGTGTATTTTACTAGTGTTCGTAGCAACCCCCTCGGTATTTGATACTGGTTCAGTTGCTAAGAGTAGTAACTCGAAACGGGAGTTGCAGAATGAACAGAGACTAGTTAAGGGTGAAGTGACGATGTGTGTTGGAAGTGGTTCCAAGATTGATATGATCATCATCGCACACTCCCTATACTTTCGGGATTAGTGTTGAACCTAAATAAGTGTTATTTGGTGTTTGTGTTGAGCATGAATATGATTTGATCATGTTTATTGCAATACGGTTATTCATGTAAGTAAGAGAATAAATTGTTGTTCTGTTTACATGAATAAAACCTTCTATGGTCATAAACCCAATGAAAATGGTTTGTTCGATCTCGATTGTGGTGATACACATTCTCATAATATTGAAGCCAAAAGATGCAAAGTTAATAATGATAGTGCAACTTATTTGTGGCACTGTCGTTTAGGTCATATTGGTGTAAAGCGCATGAAGAAAATCCATGCTGATGGGCTTTTGGAATCACTTGATTATGAATCAGTTGATGCTTGCGAACCGTGCCTCATGGGCAAGATGACTAAGACTCCATTTTCCGGAACAATGGAGCAAGCAACTGACTTATTGGAAATAATACATACTGATGTATGCAGTCCGATGAATGTTGAGGCTCGCGGCGGGTATCGTTATTTTCTGACCTTCACAGATGATTTGAGCAGATATGGGTATATCTACTTGATGAAACATAAGTCTGAAACATTTGAAAAGTTCAAAAACTTCAGAGTGAAGTGGAAAATCATCGTGACAAGAAAATAAAGTTTCTACGATCTGATCGCAGAGACAAATATTTGAGTTACGAGTTTGGTCTTCAATTAAAACAATGTGGAATAGTTTCACAAAATCATGCCACCTGGAACACCACAGCATAATGGTGTGTCCGAACGTCATAACCGTACTATTATTGGATATAGTGCAATCTATAATGTTTCTTACCGATTAACCACTATAGTTTTGAGGTTATGCATTAGAGACAGCTACATTCACGTTAAATAGGGCACCATCTAAATCCGTTGAGACGACACCGTATGAACTATGGTTTGGCAAGAAACCTAAGCTGTCGCTTCTTAAAGTTTGAGGTTGCAATGCTTATGTGAAAAAGTTTCAACCTGATAAGCTCAAACCCAAATCGGAGAAGTGCGTCTTCATAGGATACCCAAAAGAAAATGTTGGGTACACCTTCTATCATAGATCCGGAGGCAAGATATTCATTGCTGAGAATGGATCCTTTCTAGAGAAGGAATTTCTCTCGAAAGAAGTGAGTGGGAGAAAAGTAGAACTTGATGAGGTAACTGTACCTGCTCCCTTATTGGAAAGTAGTTCATCACAGAAATTTGTTCCTGTGACTACTACACTAATTAGTGAGGAAGCTAATGATGATGATCATGTAACTTCAGATCAAGTTACTACCGAACCTCGTAGGTAAACCAGAGTGAGATCCGCACCAGAGTGGTACGGTAATCCTGTTCTGGAGGTCATGTTACTTGACCATGACGAACCTACGAACTATGAGGAAGTGATGATGAGCCCAGATTCCGCGAAATGGCTTGAGGCCATGAAATCTGAGATGAGATCCATGTATAAGAACAAAGTATGGACTTTGATTGACTTGCCCAAAGATCGGCGAGCCATTGAGATTAAATGGATCTTCAAGAGGAAGACGGACGCTGATAGTAGTGTTACTATCTACAAAGCTAGAATTGTCGCAAAAAGGTTTTCGACAAGTTCAAGGTGTTGACCACGATGAGAATTTCTCACTCGTATCTATGCTTAAGTCTGTCCGAATCATGTTAGCTATTGCCGCATTTTATGAAATCTGGCAAATGGATAAACAAAACTGCATTCCTTAATAGGATTTATTAAAGAAGAGTTGTATATGATGCAACTAGAAGGTTTTGTCAATCCTAAAGGTACTAACAAAATATGCAAGCTCCAGCGATCCATCTATGGACTGGTGCAAGCATCTCGGAGTTGGAATATACACTTTGATAAGTTGATCAAAGCATATAGTTTTATACAGACTTGCGGTGAAGCCTGTATTTACAAGAAAGTGAGTGGGAGCACTACAGCATTTCTGATAAGTATATGTATGACATATTGTTGATCGGAGATGATGTAGAATTATTCTGCAAAGCATAAAGGAATGTTTGAAAGGAGTTTTTTCAAAGAAAGACCTCGGTGAAGCTGCTTACATATTGAGCATCAAGATCTATAGAGATAGATCAAGACGCTTGATAAGTTTTTCAATGAGTACATACCTTGACAAGATTTTGAAGTAGTTCAAAATGGAACAGTCAAAGAAGGAGTTCTTGCCTGTGTTACAAGGTGTGAAGTTGAGTAAGACTCAAAACCCGACCACGGCAAAAGATAGAGAGAGAATGAAAGTCATTCCCTATGCCTCAGCCATAGGTTCTATAAAGTATGCCATGTTATGTACCAGACCTATTGTATACACTGCCCCGAGTTTGGCAAAGGAGTACAATAGTGATCTAGGAGTAGATCATTGGACATTGGTCAAAATTATCCTTACTCGAATAAGGATATGTTTCTCAATTATGGAAGTGACAAAAGGTTCGTCGTAAAGGGTTACGTCGATGCAAATTTTGATACTGATCCAGATGACTCTAAATCTCAATCTGGATACATATTGAAAGTGGGAGCAATTAGCTAGAGTAGCTCTGTGCAGAGCATTGTTGACATAGAAATTTGCAATATACTTACGGATCTGAATGTGGCAGACCCGTTGACTAAACTTCTCTCACAAGCAAAACATGATCACACCTCAGTACTCTTTGGGTGTTAATCACATAGCGATGTGAACTAGATTATTGACTCTAGTAAACCCTTTGGGTGTTGGTCACATGTCGATGTGAACTATGGGTGTTAATCACATGGTGATGTGAACCATTGGTATTAAATCACATGGTGATGTGAACTAGATTATTGACTCTAGTGCAAGTGGGAGACTGAAGGAAATATGCCCTAGAGGCAATAATAAAGTTATTATTTATTTCCTTATATCATGATAAATGTTTATTATTCATGCTAGAATTATATTAATCGGAAACATAATACATGTGTGAATACATAGACAAATAGAGTGTCACTAGTATGCCTCTACTTGACTAGCTCGTTGATCAAAGATGGTTATGTTTCCTAACCATAGACATGAGTTGTCATTTGATTAACGGGATCACATCATTAGGAGAATGATGTGATTGACTTGACCCATTCCGTTAGCATAGCACTTGATCGTTTAGTTTGTTGCTATTGCTTTTTTCATGACTTATACATGTTCCTATGATTATGAGATTATGCAACTCCCGTTTACCAGAGGAACACTTTGTGTGCTACCAAACGTCACAACGTAACTAGGTGATTATAAAGGTGCTCTACAGGTGTCTCCGAAGATACTTGTTGGGTTAGCGTATTTCAAGATTAGGATTTGTCACTCCGATTGTCGGAGAGGTATCTCTGGGCCCTCTCGGTAATGCACATCACTTAAGCCTTGCAAGCATTGCAACTAATGAGTTAGTTGCGGGATTATGTACTACGGAACGAGTAAAGAGACTTGTCGGTAACGAGATTGAACTAGGTATTGAGATACCGACGATCGAATCTCGGGCAAGTAACATACCGATGACAAAGGGAACAACGTATGTTGTTATGCGGTCTGACCGATAAAGACCTTCGTAGAATATGTGGGAGCCAATATGAGCATCCAGGTTCCGCTATTGGTTATTGACCGGAGACATGTCTCGGTCATGTCTACATAGTTCTCGAACCCGTAGGGTCCGCACGCTTAAAGTTTCGGTGATGATTGTATTATGAGTTTATGTGATTTGATGTACCGAAGGTAGTTCGGAGTCCCGGATGAGATCGGGGACATGACGAGGAGTCTCGAAATGGTTGAGACGTAAAGATCGATATATTGGACGACTATATTCGGACATCGGAAAGGTTCCGAGTGATTCGGGTATTTTCGGGGGTACCGGGGAGTTACGGGAATACAAGGAAGAAGTAATGGGCCTCATGGGCCAAGTGGTGGAAGAGAGGAGGCAAGGCACGCGGCCCCCCTAGCCCAAACCGAATTGGACTAGGGGGCCGGCCCCCCTTTCCTCTTTTTCCTCCTTCTCCTTCCTTCTCCTTCTCCTCCTTCCTTTCCTCCTCCTAGTAGGAGTAGGAAAGGGGAGTCCTACTTCTACTAGGAGGAGGACTCCTCCTCCTGGTGCGCCCATAGAGGGCCGGCCGGCCTCCCTCCTTACTCCTTTATATACAGGGGCAGGGGGCACCTCTAGACACACAAGTTGATCAGTTGATCTCTCCCAGCCGTGTGCGGTGCCCCCTCCACCATATTCCACCTCGGTCATATCGTAGCGGTGCTTAGGCGAAGCCCTGCGTTGGTAGCAACATCATCACCGTCACCACGCCGTCGTGCTGACGGAACTCTTCCGTGAAGCTCTGCTGGATCGGAGTTCGCGGGACGTCATCGAGCTGAACGTGTGCTGAACTCGGAGGTGCCGTGCGTTCGTACTTGGATCGGTCGGATCGTGAAGACGTACGACTACATCAACCGCGTTGTGCTAACGCTTCCGTTTTCGGTCTACGAGGGTACGTGGACAACACTCTCCCCTCTCGTTGTTATGCATCACCATGATCTTGCGTGTGCGTAGAATTTTTTTGAAATTACTACGTTACCCTACACAAACAAAACCTTCCAATATATCAATCTTTATGTATCGACCATTTCGAGACTCCTCGTCACGTCCGTGATCTCATCCGGGACTCCGAACAAATTTTGGTTCATCAAATCACATAACTCATAATACAAATTGTCATCGAACGTTAAGCGTGCGGACCCTACGGGTTCGAGAACTATGTAGACATGACCAAGACACATCTCCGGTCAATAACCAATAGCGGAACCTGGATGCTCATATTGGCTCCTACATATTCTACGAAGATCTTTATCAATCAAACCGCATAACAACATACGTTGTTCCCTTTGTCATCGGTATGTTACTTGCCCGAGATTCGATCGTTGGTATCATCATACCTAGTTCAATCTCGTTACCGGCAAGTCTCTTTACTCGTTCCGTAATGCATCATCCCGTGGCTAACCCATTAGACACATTGCTTGCAAGGCTCATAGTGATGTGCATTACCGAGAGGGCCCAGAGATACCTCTCCGATACACAGAGTGACAAATCCTAATCTTGATCTATGCCAACTCAACAAACACCATTGGAGACACCTGTAGAGAATCTTTAGAATCACCCAGTTACGTTGTGACTTTTGATAGCACACAAGGTGTTCCTCTCTGTTTTTACTATAGAAGTTGGGCCTTAGATCCATTCTACTAATTTTGTCATTGTGTTCTCTTTAGTGGTTGGGCTACAAAGAAGCTATAGGTCTATAGTAAAAACAGAAATTTCGAGTATTCACGAAAACGGAGAGTTCCGTTTCCATGCATGTTCCACCGGAAAACACCATTCCGTTTTTGTTTCCGTTTCCGCATAAAAAATTGCATTTTCACTTCCATTTTGCAAATTTCCGTTTCCGTTTTCATATTTCCTCTCCATTTCCATTTTTTCGTCGGAAAAACGGAAAGTTTCCACTCCATTTTCATCCCTATAAAGAAATATAAATAACAACTTTATTATTGCCTCTAGGGCATATTTCCTTTAGTAAGCATGTGAGACCAATTAAATACTTGTATACAGTATACCTTTTGTTAAAAGTAGGACAAAGGTATGTCTATCAATCATCATGGGTTTCATGTACTCCCTCTGTTCCGAATTACTTGTCGCAGGTATGGGTGTATCTAGATGTATTTTAGTTCTAGATACATCCATTTCTACGACGAGTAATTTGGAACGGAGGGAGTAGATGTCTAGAGTAGTTGGAGTGTTTTCCCTTTCAAACATTTCTGTTATTTCATTTATTTTAATTAATATTACAGCTTGTGTTCAGTCTAACATTGTAATCCTCACCCACATCAGAGCTTTGGTTGACAACATGGGAAAACAATATCAGAAGGCACTGTATATACGTCTAACCCACTCAATCACTCATGCGTCAACCTTCCATATATATTTTTTTGAAAGGGCCTCCCATAAATACTTGGCTCGTATGTAAAGAGATTTCACAATGTGAAAGAGTGATAACTTATAAGCAATACTACAAGTGAAGGGAGCAGACAATCATGACATAAACTGTACATGCTGCACATGACAGTACATTATTTTTCGGCAAACCCCTGTATTATTTATTGGAAATGACGTGTAAGCCATTACTGAAACCCCAACAGCCATTGAGGGAAGTAACGAGGTGTTACCACCAACTCATGAACGCTAATTGGCCTGTGACTGATGCCTCCTGCAGAAAGACTTCACCCTGTCGAGCCCTTGCTTCAGTGTAGGTGGCTCCGAAGCAAAGGTGATACGCAACCAGTTCTCCATGCCCAAGGATTTCCCTGCAAATGGTGGTTAGAACTTAGGGCATCTCTCAAACAACATATGGAAAAGAATGGTGTGCTGAAAATATATCATCAGGGGTGTTTGCATCTCGACGTATGCAGCTATTCGTCTGTTCTGCTACTGCATACCAGGCAACAGTATAACCGACTCCTCCTTCGCCAACTTGCTGCAGAAGTCTACGTCGTCACGAATGTCCGACAATTGTGACACGTCCAGTTTTACCTGTAGAACATAGTGTTAGTCCACCTCCTTTCAACTTGCAACAATGTGAAGCTGCAAACATTGTTCTCTATATATGCCCTACCATCATAAAAAATGAGCCCTCTGGTTTGTGGGGACAGGTAATACACTTGATCTCGTCTATTGCATCATAACATATCTCTGCAGTCTCCTTCAACAGCTTGACAATGTTGTTATAGAATTCATCATTTGTGTTCTTGATAATATGAGGAATAGCTCCCTGTGCATGGACAAGAGAACTTAGAAGATGTGATGGTTTCAATCCTCTACAATAATTTCATGGGAACAATATGCACCCAAGTAACTACTGAAAATACATGAAAATTGTCGGACAGGAAACCATACTAATCTCCCGGCTTTAGATGTTAGGCTTTGGTGCGATGTCTGTTTGGTATTAGGCCCGGACATTCGGCACGCCTTCATCAAGGGGATAGGAGTAGCAACGGTGTTGCCAAGATGGTGGCTTCAGGCTTATTGATGTATCACCTTGTATGGTCTTTATGAATAATTAATAATATGGCTGCATGCATCATCCAGATGCAGAGGCCGGGGGTACATCCTCCTTTTCTAAAAAAAATGGTGCTCATTATTTAAGCAGCAGGTGATTTCCTTTCAGCACAAAAAAGGCACCGCATGTATGTGATTTGCATCGACCACATCAGTGACAAACCAGTGCAATTAGTTGGTTTCTTAATCCATACGAAAGCGGGGGAAACACATCATTGCATTTAGAGGTATTTGAAATGAGTAGATTTCACATAACTAATCGTATTTCAGTGTAATTATCAGGAAACTACACATGTTAGTTTGGACTGTATTTCATCAAATTACACATATTTTAGCACAAGGTTCTGATAAACTGCATTATTGTTGAATCCCATTAGTTGAAATGGAGTCTGGCATGTGAGACTTACCTGTCAGTGTAACTGACATGTGCCAAATAATCCAAAATATGCAAAGTTTCGTGAAATATGCAGTTTATCGACAATAATGAAAAACAGAAAGTGCATTTAGCAAAAAATTATATCTAAATTTTAAAAAGGGAAGTGTGTTAAAGTAAGACATCCTTGGGACTTGATTCTTTTTTTGTTTGGTGGTTGCACTAGGAGCATATATATGACCTAAAGTTTAATCTAGCGTATGCTATAATTAATTTCTAAATAAATAGTTTTTTTTTACTCTCCAAACTACACATTTCATCAAAACTATTAGAGAATGACACATTTGACAGGAAAACACAAACTGTGGCTGCTGGATGCTAAGTTCCACTTGTTAGATTCAGTCCAATAAAATAGGAACCAGTGCTTGTGTGGTTTACTGAAATGTTAATAGGAATTACATGCATTCTCATTGTGTATTGTGTGTAAACAAGAAGACTGTGCATCTAAATACCTATGCTAAAGTAGAGAAATAGGAACTTTCCAAGTTTGCTAACTATCCAACTACCTAGATATCGTATAAAGGTGATGAAATGACTGACATCACACGTTTGACTAACCTGAAGAAATGTTGCAGGACCTGATATTATACTTATGAAGCTTCTGAGTGAATCAGCAACCTAATAATAGACACATCAGAGAAATTTCAATTAAATATCAAAGAATCAATACAAGGTATTAATTAACTTGCATGAAATATATTGCCCACCTCTCTTCATACTTTCCGAGTAACCTGCTCAGGAGCATGAATTCAATATGGCATCAGAGTCAACAGTTTTGCAAGTTCAAGACCCGGCCAACGCACTCTTAATAAAAACATTAGCGGCCTAAATCAATCCCATGTCTAAGGTCTGGA
The DNA here is from genome assembly GCF_056163025.1 of Triticum urartu. Classification (NCBI taxonomy): domain Eukaryota; kingdom Viridiplantae; phylum Streptophyta; class Magnoliopsida; order Poales; family Poaceae; genus Triticum; species Triticum urartu. Next base: position 503,376,339 of record NC_141879.1, read on the forward strand.
GGAGCCTACACGCCCGGGGGGTGGGGGGGGGGGGAGTGGGGAGGGGTTGTCCAATATATTGCCTGTCTCTCTCCATAAGTTCAGACTTTTAGAGTAACTCGTCTAACAAAAACAACAATACTGCTCACAAGACAATTCAGAAACAAACAAACAAAATGATGTAATAATGAGTATACACAGTGCTCCAAAATGGAGCTTTCATGACATTGTTTATGTCAAAAAGCGTTGAGTAACACAAACTAGAAACCACACAGAGAACTCAGTAAAACAAGTAAATCAAATGATCCTGGAGTGGTTTACCATTGTCCAAAGGTCCAAATATAGTATGTGAGATGTGAAGCCCCCTTCATGCCTCTTACAATTAGGTGGTACCATGTTGATTTTTCAATTGATACTTTTGGAAGATAACTCAAACGTGGTAGAATGATTAAGAAATTTTAGAGGAACGAACATGCAGGACATGCTAACTGGTACTTTGGAACTCGCAAGTCACTCCTCACATTATCTTGCCAATTAGAAGTTAGTAAGAACAATACAACTCTGTTACAAGTATAAACATCCTGAAGTGAACGAAATTAATAAATTTACAAACAGATGCACTTATAGATATTAATAAGAATCACCTTAGTTTTTCTCAGAATGCCTTTAGGGTCACAAGTTGCTATCCAACCAAGCCTCCAGCCAGGTACAGCCCATCTCTTCGATATAGCTCCCAAAGTGATTACCGGAACAGTCTCTCCAAAAACACCCATTGGCACAAAAGGTGTGGTGCCATAGACAAGGTGACCATATACTTCATCAGCGATGACTAAAATACCGAGCTTGCTTGCCATATCTGCAATCTAATTTAACATGGAAGCAAGAAAATAAGCTCTATTACAACAAATAAAAAGAGAAGAAAGGTTACCTAGCTCTGTAACAAACGCTATACAAACCTTGGCCAAATGCTCGTAGGTATACACACTACCACATGGGTTGTTGGGGTTGGTAATCACAACTGCAACAGTATTCCCATCTGCGAGAGCTTCAACAGCTTCCAAATCAACCTCCCATCCTCTCTCCGGGAGAAGACCATAATGCCGTACTTCCATCCTATGAAACACTGCATGTGCTTCGTGTTTTGGGTAGCCAGGCATTGGCAGCAATATGTTGACGCCTGCTTGGCCAAAAACAGACATCACAGTCTCGATTGCTTGGCTACCTCCACAAGTGAGGAAAATATCATCATGGGAAATCATGTAAGGAAGATCACGGGATAGATACTCGGCAACAGCTCTGCATTTCAACAGACAGTGTCAATACAAGTAAAGCAGCACATATATATTACTGAAACAGCACACATGGAGGATTTTCTACACAATCGTACTGTGAAGAGCACTGTTCTGAAAATGCACAGAACAGGATGGAGTGTGACGACTACATTTTTGTGCCCTGTTTTTTGTAATAACCTAAATGTTGTACAATAGATCATATATGTAAACTGTTTCCTTATCACAGGTTTCATTCACAGTAATGGAACTTGGGAGTGCTCTATAATGTTTAGACTTGTTCACTCTGATGGGTATGTGATATGAGGAAGCTGCTGAAGACAAACCTAATCATGGAATTGAAACGGATAAGGGGGATCACATGGCAGATTAATGTAGGGCAAAGTAGGTCTGCGGTATGAACTATGTGAACTCTCCATGACAAACCTACACATACAAAATCTAGGACCTAGCAATAGCAATAGCTCTAGCAGTCACTCTGTAGTCTGTAGCTCTTCATTCATTCAGTTCAAGGCGGTCCATGATATGTTCTGAACGGGACAATGGCAAACGAGAGACGGGGCACACAGACCTGCGAGCGGGGAGGCCGGTGGCGGGGGTGGGGTACCCGTTGTACTCGCCGGAGCGCACGGCCGCGACGAGGGCCTCCTCCGCCTCGGGCGCGGTGCGGAAGGAGGGTGCGGAGGAGGGGTCGCCGTGGCTCAGCGCGATCACGGGCCGCGGGCCGCGCTCGTCCAGGCAGGCGTGCACCTGGAGGAGGGCCTTCTGGATGCTCCTCTCGCCGGCGGCCGCCAAGGTCGGGTTCGGGGCCGCGAAGCGCCACTGCGTGCTCCTCCCGCCGTCTTCCATCGCCGATGTCGCGGATGGTAGGAGGATAGCAGCTTTTGTCTTCGGCGTTTTGTCGTGTGAGTACTGGGGAGGTGTAGGCGAGAAGGAGGGTGTGCTGGAGAAGATGGTCGGAAATACAGTCGCCGATGGTGCGCTGCTCTACTTGCTGCTCAAGTTGGTCCTTTGCTCTGTCCCCTGCTCGTTCGCCGTGGCCGTAGCCGTTCCGTTCCCAGCCACCCTCCTCTCTTGTCCTCACCTCTGTGTATTCCAAGGCCATCAACGGGCCCACACCTGACCTTCTTTTACAAATAAAGGCAGGAGAGCTGCTCTCCCACTCCTCGCTGGCTAACCACGTGTCCTTAGGTCAACTCCACCGCGCGACCCCAAACGAACGTCCATTTTGTCCTGTTTTTGTCCCTTTGGGTAGGGATTTGGGGTCGTGTCCGGGCCTGTCCTGAGATGCGGTGGCCGTGCGCCCAGCGCGCTGTCGCATCCTTTTGCCCCATCCTGTCCGTTAGGGCCAAGAAATGCCCAAATTTGCATTAAAACTAGCTTCGAACCCAAATTTTTGTCTAAAAATTAAAATAGTTTTATAACCCAATTGAAATTGTCTTTAATAAAATAGTTTTACAACCAAATCGAAATTGTTTTGACTGAACATAAAATGAACAAATACATCTATTGGTTGCCAATGTGATCCCACACGTGCTCAACCAAGTCATTTTGAATATTCACATGAGTGTGCCAATCACGCATCTCATGGTGGAATTGGACAAACTGTTCAAATGTGGCCGGGTCTTGGTGCAGGGGCTCAATATTTTTACCTTAATAATCAAATCCTTGGTCGAAGATACTCTCATCACGCTCGTCCTCGACGATCATGTTGTGCATGATCACACAAGCAGTCATCACCTCCCAAAGCTTCCCTTCATCCCTTGACGTGGTCTGGTATGGACAGCGGGGGGGGGGGGGGCTGCGCGGTGAGGAGGCGACCGGAGAATAGCGGCGGCGCCGGCGGCGGGGCGGGGCGGGGAGAGAGGGTGAAGCGTTGGGAGCGGAGGGACTGCTAGTGTCCCCGACAGGCGGGCCACGGGGGGGACAAGGGCGTGCGTCGAGGCCGTCCACGCGCGTCCGTTTCACCCCAAACCGAGCGCAAGTTTGGGCCGGGGATGGGTCAAAAACGGACGGAATCCGGATATTTATCCGTTTGCGTCCGCGCACTGGGCCGTCTCGTTTGTCCCTTTTACCTCAAACGGACGGGAGCGGACAGGATAGGGTCGCGCGGTGGAGTTGGCCTTATCTGGAAGGTTACCTCACATGTTGTTTTTTAAGATTTGTCATTTGGCGCTTAAAATATTCTCAAAAGATTTTGATCAAAAACACAAACAGCATATGCCATTTTCTCATTTTTTATCCTTGTTGGGCTTTATCCATATACCATTCTCTCTCTTTTCCCCCGGAGGAACTGACCAGGCCCGCCCACGTGGCACGTGCTGCTGGCCACGGGAGCTATGTCTAACATTAAGAGTTATCCTAAAAAAACATTAAGAGCTTTTACAGCCGGACTGACAAATCTGATCCGTCGAACGTCGAACTTGACAAATCCGATCCATAAAATGATCGCGGGCGCATCGAACACGTCCGTGAGCAGTGACCGGTTACACCTTAAATTAGCTCAAATTCATCCCCTAGATCCATACAAACCAGGTAAGACAAATCCTACGTACTACCCAAGCTAAGCTTTGTCGTCGGAGATGTCCACGACGCTGGTGCCGAGCGTCGGGTGGACGTGCGCTTAGGAGGGCTCCGACTCATCCTCCTCCTGCTCAACCTTATTAGGCAAGCATCTCCTCCTCCTATGCGGCGTCTCCATCTCCTGCCGGCGACGGTGTCTGGCCTCTGCATCCAACTCTGAGCGGAAGGAATCGAGGATAGCCTGTTGCTCCACCTGCAAATCCACGTCCCTGGCGTCCCCGCATCCTCCTTCGGCTCCTCCTCCGGATCCACTACATCCGGAGGGAGCCCCGCGACGATCCAGGCTTCGCGTCTTGCTCGGATTTGTACAAGGAGCTGCAACTGACGCTCCGGCATTAGAAATGGGTAGCTCCTTACCTGGCGGCGTGGGGCCATGGCTATTAGTGGTGGCGGAAGGGGAGCGGAAAGTGGCGGCGGCGGCGGACGGGTGGGAAAATGTGGAGGGGTAGGGTTTCCGTGTCGGCGGTTGGCTTGAATAGACGGGCTAGGCACTACGCGGCCCGTCAGAGCGGCGCCATGCGGAGACATCGGTCTGACGGAAAGAGACGAGCTACGGACCATCGGATTTCCCAAGCGATTCCGCATGGGACCATGCCGTCAGTCCGGCGTGGCGGACGCGCCCGGGCTTAGGTTGGATATGAGGGGTGTCAGCCAGTCTCGGACGTTTGAGGCGCCTGTCTGGCTCGAAATTTCATTACCGATCGATCAACGGGCGGCCTACCGGGACGTTTGGGATGTTCGGCTGTAGATGCTCTAAACGAGAGAATAGCATGTGTCGCTGAAGGATTTTTTTATCTATTGTAGTAACTGGGCCGACCGTTTAGAGAAAGAAAAAGGGTCCGTCTATCTTGAGATTTCGTGAAACGTCAGTCATTGTGCGACTCGCCGGGGCATTTGAGAGGCCCGGCTGTAGATGCTCTAAGCGAGACAATAGCATCTCTTGTTAAAGGATTTTTTTTTCTCTACTGTCAGGATCGGCCGTTTATAAAAAGAGAAGGGGGAGCAAAAAAAGCTCACGATACCAGGATTCGAACCCTCCTCTCCTAGATTAAAACGGGCAACGTAGCAACTTACACTAGGACTTATTAATGATTAACTAAAGGCACGGCCTGCTTTAAGGTAAAAGAGCCGACGGTATCCATGTTTTCCTATTTTATTTGATTTTTTCTGGTTTTTCCTTTTTTTCGTGCACTTTTTTAATTTTCCTTTTTTCATTCTTTTTTGCACTATGTTTCTTCGCGTTTTTTATGTTTTTGTTTTTAATTTTGTTTCATCGGGTTTTCTTTGTTTTTCTCTATTTTATTGAGGTTTTTTTCCTCTTTTTTCATTGCCTTTCTTCAGTTTTCTTCAAATCTTTCTTGGTTTTCACTTTATTTTTTGTGTTCTTTCCCTTTCTTCATTTTTCTTTGGTTTTGTTTCCTTCTTTCTTGTTTTTCATCGGTTTTCTTTAAATACCAGATTAACATTCTTTGAATACATGCACAACATTTCTTTATACATATTTCACATTTTTTAAGTTCTTGATTAGCCTTTTTAAAATACAAGTTTAATATTTTTTTAATACATGATCAACATTTTTTATAAACATTTAACAATTTTCAAATGCTTGATTAATATTTTTGAAATATTTACTCAACATTTTTAAATGCTTCATTAACATTTTTAGATGGATGATAAAAAAATTCATCATTTTTTTAACACATGGTCAACATTTTTCCTGTATGCATTTAACGTTTTCCAAGTGCTTGATTCATATTTTTCAAATATGTGTTCGTCATTTTTCAAATGCTTGATTAACATTTATATATACATGATAAATTTTTCATCATTTTTTAGTACATGTTCGACTTTTTACTATACATATTTAATATTTTTGCCAAATGCTTGTTTAACATTTTTCAAATACTTTTTCAACATTTTATCTAAACACGTATTTAACATTTTTATACACATGATAAAAAAATCATCATTTTTTAATACATGATCAACAATTTTTCTATTTGCATTCAACATTTTTCCGAATGCTTGATCAACATTTTTAAATACTTATTAAACATTTTTAAAATTCTTGTTCACCATTTTCTCAAATGTTTTTTAGACTGGTTTTTCAAGTATATATATTTAGAATATTTTAAAGTATAAATAAAAGCAAAAATGAAAACAGAAAAGTGCCTGTTGCCTGCCGCGCGTGTGGGCGGGCCCATCTCACTCGCCCCTTCAGCGAGTCCAAGGCGAGAAATAAGGATGCCCCTGATGGTTGACCCTATGCCCTCTCGGGCGGAGGACGCTCTCTGCGTCAAGTTGTTGCCATTTCGCACAGGGGGGACTTCGACTGGGCCGGCCCACGAAGACAGCAACAGAAATCAAACGCGCACTGTAGCTAAAAAATAATATGCGCTGACGGGGACTTGAACAGACGATGTCCCGCTATAGACGATGTGTTACTGCCAACTGAGCTAGCCATTGTAGGTGATCTAACAACTAGCAACAAACTTAAAGAACAAACCAGCTGTGCAGAACCGAATTAGTTTAGGAATTTCGAAGCAATTTTTTTTTCAAAAAAAGGAATGTTCTGTGAAACGTAAAAACTTACCAAATCTATGAAATCAATAAAAAATTAAAAACTATATTTTTTTCGAAAAACAAGAACATTTTTTGAAAATCCTGAGCATTTTTTGAAACAAGAACATTTTTAAAAATTTCAAATTTTTTGGAAACGTGAACATATTTTGAAATTCCTTAACAAAATTTCCAAACACGATTTTTTAAAACTTGTGAACAATATTTAAAACTGGAACATATTTTCAAACTACTGCAAAAATGAAAACATGAACAATTTTTTAAAACAGAAACATTTTCTAAAAATTGTGGAACTTATTGAACAAAAACATTCCAAACAAATTTAGTAAAAACAAGAACATTTTTTGAAATGCCCGAACATTTTCTGAATTTTGAGCAATTTTTTTAAACACGAACATTTTTTGAAATATGGAACTTTTTTTATAAATACGGACAAATTTTGAACTTTCTGAACAATTTTCAAAAGAAATAAAAAAAGGAAAATAAACGGAAAACATAAAAGAAACCAAAAAAGGTAAAAGAAAAAAGAAAAAACGAAAAACGAAAAAACGAGAAACGAAAAAGCCTCTAGAAGAAACAGGAAATACGGTCAAAAAGGAAAAAACGGTTCAGGGAACCTTCTAGAGGGTTCCCAAAACCGGATAGCTAGCTCTGGTTTAATGGGCCGGCCCATTGTTAGCGATGCTGGGTATTCCCTGTGCGTTCTGTCGACATTTTGACGCAATGAGCAGCGTGTAGGGTTTTCCCTCCTCGGCAACTCCTACCTGGGACCGCCTATATAGCGACCTACGCGCTGCGGAAGAAGCGAGCGTGCACCCGCACGCTCCCCCTTCGCGCACTGCTGGCCCGGCCCATGTGCGGGCCGGGACGCCGCCTTGTCTTTTTTTGTTTTTTGCTTCTTTTTTTCCAGTAATTCGGGATATCAAAACGTTCCAAAATTCCAGAAAAAGTTACTAATTTTAGTAAAACAATCACGATTTCAAAACATATTCATGATTAGAGAAAAATGCTCAGGAATTCAAAAACTGTTCATGAATTTGTAAAAGATGTCCACAAACTCAAAAAATGTTCAGGATTTTGAAAAAAAATCATGATTCTAAAAAATGTTCGCTAATTCAAAAAAGGTTTGTGAATTCGAAATGAATGTTCATGATTCAATAAAATGCTCGCTAATTTGAAAAATGTTCACGCATTTGAAAAAAAGTTCACTAATTCAAAAAATGTTCATGAATTTAAAAAAATGTTCACGATTCAAAAAAAGTTTGCTAATTTGAAAAAATTCACGAATTTGAGAAAAATGTTCATAATTCAAAAAAATGTTTGCTAATTCAAAAAATGTAGTCAATTTGAAAAAAATGTTCGCAATTCAAGAAAATGTTCGCTAATTGAAAAACGTTCACGAATTTGAAAAGAAATGTTCACGATTCAAAAAAAATGTTCGCTAATTCTAAAACTGTTCATGTGTTTGAAAAAATGTTCATGATTCAAAAAGAAATTCACTAATTCAAAAAACGTTTTTTAGTCTATAATTTTAAAATGTTAATTATTTAGAAAAAATGTTCATGAATTCAAAAACATGTTCACGACTTAAGAGAATGTTCAGAAATTTCCAAAAAATGTTCAAATATTTAAGAAAATGTTCACATTTCGAAAAAAATGTTTGTGAGTTATAAATAGTGTTCACGGTTACAAAAAAAATGTTCATGATTTTGGAGAATGTACACGGATTAGTAAAAATAAAACCACGGTTTTGAAAAAATGTTCATCATTCCAAAAAAAGTTAACGACTTAAAAAATATATCACAAATTAATAGATTTTCGGAAATTGAAAAAAATTTGTAAAAATGAAAACATATAAGTAAATAAAAAATGAAAACAAAACAAAAAAAGAAAAAAAAACGAAAACCCCGATTTAGGGAAGATTCTAGAACCTTCCCAATACCGGTTGGGGTGAAACCTCGAAATGGGCTGGCCCATGTTAATAGCTGCATAGCGAGCCAACGCATACCCTCCCCATACTTGTTTTTCCACCACATAGATGCAAAAATCTCAGATTTTGGGGGCGATCCTTGGAGGCTCTCATGCTTTTACGGAGAGGCACAAACGCACCTCCGGCATAGAACTTGGGACACAATGAAAAACTTACCAGCCCTCCAAAACATACCGTGGGTGTGTATGGGGGATTTTAACTAGGTTCTCCGTTATGATGAGCATGAGGGGATTGGCCAGAGGAGTCAATCTCAGATTCAAGGATTCCGCGATGCAGTTAACGTGTGTGGATTAACCGATCTTGGCTTTCAGGGTCATAAATGGACGTTTGAAAAGAAAGTGACAGGGGGGTCTTACACGAGAGTAAGACTTGATAGGGCGTTGTGCACGCCCGAGTGGGGTGCTCGTTTTCCACTAGCGGTTGTGGAGCATCTAACAGCCGCGACTTCTGATCATTCTCCCATCAGGTTGATGCTTGATCCACCAGACAGAAGCAGGCAAGTTAATAAGCAGTTCCGGTACGAATGCATGTGGGACACGCACCCCGAGCTAATCCCCACGGTTCAGCATGCATGGGAGGCGAATGGCCCTAATCTGACGGCTGCTGAAGTTCGGGCTAACTTGCAGTCCTTGTCCAATAATTTGGGCGAGTGGAACAAGTCCACTTTCGGCAGTGTCAAGGCTGAAATAAAGAGGTTGAAGAGAGACTTGGAACGACTAAGAAATGATCCGTTCAGGAATGCACCGATCCATATAGAGATTAAAACAAATGATCGATTGATCGAGTTATATCTACGGGAAGAGATAATGTGGCGCCAAAGATCAAGGGTGGCATGGCTGTCAGAGGGAGATAGGAACACACATTTTTTTCCATCTTCGAGCTTCGAACAGAAGGCGCAAAAACTTGATAAAAGCATTGCAGAAGCAGGACGGGCAGTTAACGGATGATTTATCGGAGATGCAGCAGTTAGCTCTTGATTTCTATAAGACCTTATACACCTCGGAGGGGGTGGAGGGACTAGATGAGGTTCTCCAACATGTACCCTCAAAGGTTACAACAGCCATGAATGACACTCTCTTGGCGCCCTATAAGGAAAACGAAGTGAAGAAAGCGCTTTTTCAGATGTTCCCAACCAAGGCGCCTGGGCCTGATAGGTTCCTGCACACTTCTTCCAAAGGCATTGGGACATGTGTGGAGCTGCGGTCACATGTGCGGTATTGAGTATAGTTCGAGGAGAAGAGAGCCCGGAGTGTGTCAATGATACGGTCCTGGTCTTAATTCCTAAGGTATCAAAACCAACTCTTTTGTCTCAATTCCGACCGATTAGTTTATGCAATGTCTTTTACAAGATTGCTTCAAAGGTTTTGGCTAACCGGTTGAAGGCTATTCTGCCTAAGATTATTTCCGAAGAACAGCCAGCCTTTGTGCCTGGCAGACTCATTACTGATAACATAATCTCAGCGTACGAGTGTTTGCATTTTATGAAAAGGAATAAGTCAAAGAACAATAATTACTGTGCTCTCAAACTTGACATGATGAAGGCATATGATCGAGTGGAGTGAAATTATCTGGAAGCCATCATGAGGAAGTTGGGTTTCGCAACATCATGGATCAATACGGTAATGAATATGGTCAGAACGGTTTCTTTCTCAGTTTTGTTTAATGGAAGTAAATTGGAGGAGTTCAAACCATCTAGAGGTATTCGCCAGGGAGACCCAATCTCTCCATACCTTTTCTTGTTGGCAGCAGAGGGCCTTCCGTGCCTGTTGAAATCTCAGAATGGATCATCCCACTCAGCGGCATCAAGGTGGCTCCATCGGCTCCGTCGGTGAACCACCTTTTATTCACGGATGATAGCCTGTTGTTCTTCAAGGCGAGTGTTGATGGAGCTGAAGCTATGTCACACCTTTTGGATACTTATTGCATGGCCTCGGGCCAAAGGATTAATAGGGACAAATTGTTGGGTAACGTAGTAATTTCAAAAAATTTCCTACGCACACAAGATCATGGTGATGCATAGCAACGAGAGGGGAGAGTGTGATCTACGTACCATTGTAGACCGACAGCGGAAGCGTTAGCACAACGCGGTTGATGTAGTCGTACGTCTTCACGGCCCGACCGATCAAGCACCGAAACTACGGCACCTCCGAGTTTTAGTACGCGTTCAGCTCGATGACGATCCCCGGACTCCGATCCAGCAAAGTGTCGGGGAAGAGTTCCGTCAGCACGACGGCGTGGTGACGATCTTGATGTTCTACCGTCGCAGGGCTTCGCCTAAGCACCGCTACAATATTATCGAGGATTATGGTGGAAGGGGGCACCGCACACGGCTAAGAAAACGATCACGTGGATCAACTTGTGTGTCTAGGGGTGCCCCTGCCCCCATATATAAAGGAGCAAGGGGAGGAGGCCGGTCGGCCCTATTGGCGCGCCAAGGAGGAGTCTAGGACTCCTACTAGGAGGGGGGAAGGAAGTGGGGAGGGAGAAGGAAAGGAGGGCGCCGCTCCCCCTCTCCTAGTCCAATTCGGACCAGGGGGGAGGAGGCGTGTGGCCCACCTTGGCTGCCCTTCTCTCTCTCCACTAAGGCCCATATGGCCCATTACTTCTCCCGGGGGGGTTCCGGTAACCCTCCGGTACTCCGGTTTTCTCCGAAATCACCCAGAACACTTCCGGTGTCCGAATATAGCCGTCCAATATATCAATCTTTGTGTCTCGACCATTTCGAGACTCCTCGTTATGTCCGTGATCACATCCGGGACTCTGAACTAACTTCGGTACATCAAAACTCATAAACTCATAATATAACTGTCATCGAAACCTTAAGCGTGCGGACCCTACGGGTTCGAGAACAATGTAGACATGACCGAGACATGTCTCCGGTCAATAACCAATAGCGGAACCTGGATGCTCATATTGGCTCCCACATATTCTACGAAGATCTTTATCGGTCAGACCATATAACAACATACGTTGTTCCCTTTGTCATCGGTATGTTACTTGCCCGAGATTCGATCGTCGGTATCTCAATACCTAGTTCAATCTCGTTACTGGCAAGTCTCTTTACTCGTTTCGTAATACATCATCTCACAACTAACTCATTAGATGCAATGCTTGCAAGGCTTATGTGATGTGCATTACCGAGAGGGCCCAGAGATACCTCTCCGACAATGGAGTGACAAATCCTAATCTCGAAATACGCCAACCCAACATTTATCTTTGGAGACACCTGTAGAGCTCCTTTATAATCACCCTGTTACGTTGTGACGTTTGGTAGCACACAAAGTGTTCCTCCGGCAAACGGGAGTTGCATAATCTCATAGTCATAGGAACATGTATAAGTCATGAAGAAAGCAATAGCAACATACTAAATGATCGGGTGCTAAGCTAATGGAATGGGTCATATAAATCACATCATTCTCCTAATAATGTGATCCCGTTAATCAAATGACAACACATGTCTATGGTTAGGAAACATAACCATCTTTGATTAACGAGCTAGTCAAGTAGAGGCATACTAGTGACGTTTAGTTTGTCTATGTATTCACACAAGTATTATGTTTCCGGATAATACAATTCTAGCATGAATAATAAACATTTATCATGATATAAGGAAATAAAATAATAACATTATTATTGCCTCTAGGGCATATTTCCTTCAGTCTCCCACTTGCACTAGAGTCAATAATCTAGATTACACAGTAATGATTCTAACACCCATGGAGCTTTGGTGCTGATCATGTTTTGCTTGTGGAAGAGGCTTAGTCAACGGGTCTGCAACATTCAGATCCGTATGTATCTTGCAAATCTCTATGTCTCCCACCTGGACTAGATCCCGGATGGAATTGAAGCGTCTCTTGATGTGCTTGGTTCTCTTGTGAAATCTGGATTCCTTTGCCAAGGCAATTGCACCAGTATTGTCACAAAAGATTTTCATTGGACCCGATGCACTAGGTATGACACCTAGATCGGATATGAACTCCTTCATCCAGACTCCTTCGTTTGCTGCTTCCGAAGCAGCTATGTACTCCGCTTCACATGTAGATCCCGCCACAACGCTTTGTTTAGAACTGCACCAACTGACAGCTCCACCGTTTAATGTAAACACGTATCTGGTTCGCGATTTAGAATCGTCCGGATCAGTGTCAAAGCTTGCATCAACGTAACCATTTACGATGAGCTCTTTGTCACCTCCATATATGAGAAACATATCCTTAGTCCTTTTCAGGTATTTCAGGATGTTCTTGACCGCTGTCCAGTGATCCACTCCTGGATTACTTTGGTACCTCCCTGCTAGACTTATAGCAAGACACACATCAGGTCTGGTACACAACATTGCATACATGATAGAGCCTATGGCTGAAGCATAGGGAACATCTTTCATTTTCTCTCTATCTTCTGCATTGGTCGGGCATTGAGTCTTACTCAATTTCACACCTTGTAACACAGGCAAGAATCCTTTCTTTGCTTGATCCATTTTGAACTTCTTCAAAATTTTGTCAAGGTATGTGCTTTGTGAAAGTCCAATTAAGCGTCTTGATCTATCTCTATGGATCTTAATGCCCAATATGTAAGCAGCTTCACCGAGGTATTTCATTGAAAAACTCTTATTCAAGTATCCCTTTATGCTATTCAGAAATTCTATATCATTTCCAATTAGTAATATGTCATCTACATATAATATCAGAAATGCTACAGAGCTCCCACTCACTTTCTTGTAAATACAGGCTTCTCCAAAAGTCTGTACAAAACCAAATGCTTTGATCATACTATCAAAGCGTTTATTCCAACTCCGAGAAGCTTGCACCAGTCCATAAATGGATCGCTGGAGCTTGCACACTTTGTTAGCTCCCTTTGGATCGACAAAACCTTACGGTTGCATCATATACAACTCTTCTTCCAGAAATCCATTTAGGAATGCAGTTTTGACATCCATCTGCCAAATTTCATAATTATAAAATGCGACAATTGCTAACATGATTCGGACAGACTTAAGCATCGCTACGGGTGAGAAGGTCTCATCGTAGTCAATCCCTTGAACTTGTCGAAAACCTTTTGCGACAAGTCGAGCTTTGTAGACAGTAATATTACCGCCAGCATCAGTCTTCTTCTTGAAGATCCATTTATTTTCAATTGCTTGCCTATCATTGGGCAAGTCAACCAAAGTCCATACTTTGTTCTCATACATGGATCCCATCTCAGATTTCATGGCTTCAAGCCATTTTGCGGAATCTGGGCTCACCATCGCTTCTCCATAGTTCGTAGGTTCATCATGATCTAGTAGCATGACTTCCAGAACAGGATTACCGTACCACTCTGGTGCAGATCTTACTCTGGTTGATCTACGAGGTTCAGTAGTATCTTGTTCTGAAGTTTCATGATCATCATCATTAGCTTCCTCACTAATTGGTGTAGGTGTCACAGAAACTGGTTTCTGTGATGTACTACTTTCCAATAAGGGAGCAGGTACAGTTACCTCGTCAAGTTCTACTTTCCTCCCACTCACTTCTTTTGAGAGAAACTCCTTCTCTAGAAAGTTTCCGAATTTAGCAACAAAAGTCTTGCCTTCGGATCTGTGATAGAAGGTGTATCCAATAGTTTCCTTTGGATATCCTATGAAGACACATTTCTCCGATTTGGGTTCGAGCTTATCAGGTTGAATCTTTTTCACATAAGCATCGCAGCCCCAAACTTTCAGAAACGAAAACTTTAGTTTCTTGCCAAACCACAGTTCATAAGGCATCGTCTCAACGGATTTTGATGGTGCCCTATTTAACGTGAATGCGGCCGTCTCTAGAGCATATCCCCAAAACGATAGCGGTAAATTAGTAAGAGACATCATAGATCGCACCATAACTAGTAAAGTACGATTATGACGTTCGGACACACCATTATGCTGTGGTGTTCCGGGTGGCGTGAGTTGCGAAACTATTCCGTATTGTTTCAAATGTATACCAAACTCGTAACTCAAATATTATCCTCCACGATCAGATCGTAAGAATTTTATTTTCTTGTTACGATGATTTTCAACTTCACTCTGAAATTCTTTGAACTTTTCAAACGTTTCAGACTTATGTTTCGTTAAGTAGATATACCCATATCTGTTTAAGTCATCTGTGAAGGTGAGAAAATAACGATACCCGCCACGAGCCTCAACATTCATCGGACCACATACATCTGTATGTATGATTTCCAACAAATCTGTTGCTCTCTCCATAGTACCGGAGAACAGTGTTTTTGTCATCTTACCCATAAGGCACGGTTCGCAAGTACCAAGCGATTCATAATCAAGTGGTTCCAAAAGTCCATCAGTATGGATTTTCTTCATGCGCTTTACACCGATATGACCCAAACGGCAGTTCCACAAATAAGTTGCACTATCATTATCAACTCTGCATCTTTTGGCTTCAACATTATGAATATGTGTGTCACTACTATCGAGATTTAATAAGAATAGACCACTCTTTAAGGGTGCATGACCATAAAAGATATTACTCATATAAATAGAACAACCATTATTCTCTGATTTAAATGAATAACCGTCTCGCATCAAACAAGATCCAGATATAATGTTCATGCTTAACGCTGGCACCAAATAACAATTATTTAGGTCTAATACTAATCTCGAAGGTAGATGTAGAGGTAGCGTGCCGACCGCGATCACATCGACTTTGGAACCATTTCCCATGCGCATCGTCACCTCGTCCTTAGCCAATCTTCGCTTAATCCGTAGTCCCTGTTTCGAGTTGCAAATGTTAGCAACAGAACCAGTATCAAATACCCAGGTGCTACTGCGAACATTAGTAAGGTACACATCAATAACATGAATATCACATATACCTTTGTTCACCTTGCCATCCTTCTTATCCGCCAAATACTTGGGGCAGTTCCGCTTCCAGTGACCAGTCTGCTTGCAGTAGAAGCACTCAGTTTCAGGCTTAGGTCCAAGTTTGGGTTTCTTCTCTTGAGTAGCAACTTGCTTGCTGTTCTTTTTGAAGTTCCCCTTCTTCTTTCCTTTGCCCTTTTTCTTGAAACTAGTGGTCTTGTTGACCATCAACACTTGATGCTCCTTCTTGATTTCTACCTCCGCAGCTTTCCGCATTGCGAAGAGCTCGGGAATAGTCTTATTCATCCCTTGCATATTATAGTTCATCACGAAGCTCTTGTAGCTTGGTGGCAGTGATTGGAGAATTCTGTCAATGACGCAATCATCTGGAAGATTAACTCCCAATTGAATCAAGTGATTATTATACCCAGACATTTTGAGTATATGCTCACTGACAGAACTGTTCTCCTCCATCTTGCAGCTATAGAACTTATTGGAGACTTCATATCTCTCAATCCGGGCATTTGCTTGAAATATTAACTTCAACTCCTCGAACATCTCATATGCTCCATGACGTTCAAAACGTCGTTGAAGTCCCGATTCTAAGCAGTAAAGCATGGCACACTGAACTATCGAGTAGTCATCAGCTTTGCTCTGCCAGACGTTCATAACATCTGGTGTTGCTCCAGCAGCAGGTCTGGCACCCGGCGGTGCTTCCAGGACGTAATTCTTCTGTGCAGCAATGAGGATAATCCTCAAGTTACGGGCCCAGTCCGTGTAATTGCTACCATCATCTTTCAACTTTGCTTTCTCAAGGAACGCATTAAAATTCAACGGAACAACAACACGTGCCATCTATCTACAATCAAACATGAATAAGCAAGATACTATCAGGTACTAAGTTCATGATAAATTTAGGTTCAATTAATCATATTACTTAAAGAACTCCCACTTAGATAGACATCCCTCTAATCCTCTGAGTGATTACGTGATCCAAATCATCTAAACCATGTCCGATCATCACGTGAGATGGAGTAGCTTCATTGGTGAACATCACTATGTTGATCATATCTACTATATGATTCACGCTCGACCTTTCGGTCTCCGTGTTCCGAGGCCATATCTGTATATGCTTGGCTCGTCAAGTATAACGTGAGTATTCTGCGTGTGCAACTGTTTTGCGCCCGTTGTATTTGAATGTAGAGCCTATCACACCCGATCATCACGTGGTGTCTCAGCACGAAGAACTTTCGCAATGGCATACTCAGGGAGAACACTTCTTGATAATTAGTGAGAGATCATCTTATAATGCTACCGTCAATCAAAGCAAGATAAGATGCATAAAAGATAAACATCACATGCAATCAATATAAGTGATATGATATGGCCATCATCATCTTGTGCTTGTGATCTCCATCTTCGAAGCACCATCATGATCACCATCGTCACCGGCGCGACACCTTGATCTCCATCGTAGCATCGTTGTTGTCTCGCCAATCTTATGCTTCCACGACTATCGCTACCGCTTAGTGATAAAATAAAGCATTACAGCGCGATTGCATTGCATACAATAAAGCGACAACCATATGGCTCCTGCCAGTTGCCGATAACTCGGTTACAAAACATGATCATCTCATACAATAAAATTTAGCATCATGTCTTGACCATATCACATCACAACATGCCCTACAAAAACAAGTTAGACGTCCTCTACTTTGTTGTTGCAAGTTTGCTGCTACGGGCTTAAGCAAGAACCAATCTTACCTACGCATCAAAACCACAACGATAGTTTGTCAAGTTGGTGTTGTTTTAACCTTCGCAAGGACCGGGCGTAGCCACACTCAGTTCAACTAAAGTTGGAGAAACTGTCACCCGCTAGCCACCTTTGTGCAAAGCACGTCGGGAGAACCGGTCTCGCGTAAGCGTACGTGTAATGTCGGTCTAGGCCGCTTCGTCCAACAATACCGCCGAACCAAAGTATGACATGCTGGTAAGCAGTATGACTTATATCGCCCACAACTCACTTGTGTTCTACTCGTGCAAATAACATCAACACATAAAACCTAGGCTCGGATGCCACTGTTGGGTAACGTAGTAATTTTAAAAAAAATCCTACGCACACACAAGATCATGGTGATGCATAGCAACGAGAGGGGAGAGTGTAATCTATGTACCCTTGTAGATCGACAACGGAAGCGTTAGCACAACGTGGTTGATGTAGTCGTACGTCTTCACGGCCCGACCGATCAAGCACCGAAACTACGGCACCTCCGAGTTCTAGCACACGTTCAGCTCGATGACGATCCCCGGACTCCGATCCAGCAAAGTGTCGGGGAAGAGTTCCGTCAGCACGACGGCGTGGTGACGATATTGATGTACTACCGTCGCAGGGCTTCGCCTAAGCACCGCTACAATATTATCGAGGACTATGGTGGAAGGGGGCACCGCACACGGCTAAGAATATGATCACGTGGATCAACTTGTGTCTCTAGGGGTGCTCCCTGCCTCCGTATATAAAGGATCAAAGGGGGGGTGCGGCCGGCCAGGAGAGGGCGCGCCAGGAGGAGTCCTACTCCCTCCGAGAGTAGGATTCCCCCCCTTTCCTAGTTGGAAAAGGATTCGGGAGGAGGGGAAAGAGGAGAGAGAGAAGGAAGGGGGGCGCCGGCCCCCTCTCCTTGTCCTATTCGGACTAGGGGGGAGGGGCGCGCGGCCCAGCCCTGGCCACCTCCCCTCTCTTCCACTAAGGCCCACTAAGGCCCATATACCTCCCGGGGGGTTCCGGTAACCTCCCGGTACTCCGGTAAAATCCCGATTTCACCCGGAACACTTCCGATATCCAAATATAGGCTTCCAATATATCAATCTTTATGTCTCGACCATTTCAAGACTCCTCGTCATGTCCGTGATCACATCCGGGACTCCAAACAAACTTCGGTACATCAAAATGCATAAACTCATAATATAACTGTCATCGAAACCTTAAGCGTGCGGACCCTACGGGTTCGAGAACAATGTAGACATGACCGAGACATGTCTCCGGTCAATAACCAATAGCGGAACCTGGATGCTCATATTGGCTCCTACATATTCTACGAAGATCTTTTATCGGTCAGACCGCATAACAACATACGTTGTTCCCTTTGTCATCGGTATGTTACTTGCCCGAGATTCGATCATCGGTATCTCAATACCTAGTTCAATCTCGTTACCGGCAAGTCTCTTTACTCGTTTCGTAATACATCATCTCACAACTAACTCATTAGTTGCAATGCTTGCAAGGCTTATGTGATGTGCATTACCGAGAGGGCCCAGAGATACCTCTCCGACAATCGGAGTGACAAATCCTAATCTCAAAATACGCCAACCCAACATGTACCTTTGGAGACACCTGTAGAGCACCTTTATAATCACCCAGTTACGTTGTGACGTTTGGTAGCACACAAAGTGTTCCTCCGGTAAACGGGAGGTGCTTCCAGGACGTAATTCTTCTGTGTAGCAATGAGAATAATCCTCAAGTTACGGACCCAGTCCGTGTAATTGCTACCATCATCTTTCAACTTTGCTTTCTCAAGGAACACATTAAAATTCAACGGAACAACAACACGGGCCATCTATCTACAATCAAACATAAACAAGCAAGATACTATCAGGTACTAAGTTCATGATAAATTTAGGTTCAATTAATCATATTACTAAAGAACTCCCACTTAGATAGACATCCCTCTAATACTCTAAGTGATTACGTGATCCAAATCAACTAAACCATGTCCGATCATCACGTGAGATGGAGTAGTTTCATTGGTGAACATCACTATGTTGATCATATCTACTATATGATTCACGCTCGACCTTTCGGTCTCCGTGTTCCGAGGCCATATCTGTATATGCTTGGCTCGTCAAGTATAACCTGAGTATTCTGCGTGTGCAACTGTTTTGCACCCGTTGTATTTGAACGTAGAGCCTATCACACCCGATCATCACGTGGTGTCTCAGCACGAAGAACTTTCGCAACGGTGCATACTCAGGGAGAACACTTCTTGATAATTAGTGAGAGATCATCTTAAAATGCTACCGTCAAACAAAGCAAGATAAGATGCATAAAAGATAAACATCACATGCAATCAATATAAGTGATATGATATGGCCATCATCATCTTGTGCTTGTGATCTCCATCTTCGAAGCACCTTCATGATCACCATCGTCACCGGCACGACACCTTGATCACTATCGTAGCATCGTTGTCATCTCGCCAATCTTATGCTTCCACGACTATCGCTACCGCTTAGTGATAAAGTAAAGCATTACAGCGCGATTGCATTGCATACAATAAAGCGACAACCATATGGCTCCTGCCAGTTGCCGATAGCTTGTTTACAAAACATGATCATCTCATACAATAAAATTTAGCATCATGTCTTGACCATATCACATCACAACATGCCCTGCAGAAACAAGTTAGACGTCCTCTACTTTGTTGTTGCAAGTTTTACGTGGCTGCTACGGGCTTAAGTAAGAACCAATCTTACCTACGCATCAAAACCACAACGATAGTTTGTCAAGTTGGTGCTGTTTTAACCTTCGCAAGGACCGGGCATAGCCACACTCGGTTCAACTAAAGTTGGAGAAACTGACACCCGCTAGCCACCTTTGTGCAAAGCACGTCGGGAGAACCGGTCTCGTGTAAGCGTATGCGTAATGTCGGTCCGGGCCTCTTCGTCCAACAATACTGCCGAACCAAAGTATGACATGCTGGTAAGCAGTATGACTTATATCGCCCACAACTCACTTGTGTTCTACTCGTGCATATAACATCAACACATAAAACCTAGGCTCTAATGCCACTGTTGGGTAACGTAGTAATTTCAAAAAAATTCCTACGCACACGCAAGATCATGGTGATGCATAGCAACGAGAGGGGAGAGTGTGATCTACGTACCCTTGTAGACCGACAGCGGAAGCGTTAGCACAACGCGGTTGATGTAGTCGTACGTCTTCACGGCCCGACCGATCAAGCACCGAAACTATGGCACCTCCGAGTTTTAGCACACGTTCAGCTCGATGACGATCCCCGGACTCCGATCCAGCAAAGTGTCGGGGAAGAGTTCCGTCAGCACGACGGCGTGGTGACGATCTTGATGTTCTACCGTCGCAGGGCTTCGCCTAAGCACCGCTACAATATTATCGAGGATTATGGTGGAAGATGGCACCACACACGGCTAAGAAAACGATCACGTGGATCAACTTGTGTGTCTAGGGGTGCCCCCTGCCCCCGTATATAAAGGAGCAAGGGGAGGAGGCCGGCCGGCCCTATTGGCGCGCCAAGGAGGAGTCCTCCTCCTAGTAGGAGTAGGACTCCTACTAGGAGGGGGAAAGGAAGTGGGGAGGGAGAAGGAAAGGGGGGCGCCGCCCCCCTCTCCTAGTCCAATTCGGACCAGGGGGGAGGAGGCGTGCGGCCCACCCTGGCTGCCCTTCTCTCTCTCCACTAAGGCCCATATGGCCCGTTACTTCTCCGGGGGGGGGTTCCGGTAACCCTCCGGTACTCCGGTTTTCTCCGAAATCACCCGGAACACTTCCGGTGTCCGAATACAGCCGTCCAATATATCAATCTTTATGTCTCGACCATTTCGAGACTCCTCGTTATGTCCGTGATCACATCCGGGACTCCGAACTAACTTCGGTACATCAAAACTCATAAACTCATAATATAACTGCCATTGAAACCTTAAGCGTACGGACCCTACAGGTTCGAGAACAATGTAGACATGACCGAGACATGTCTCCGGTCAATAACCAATAGCGGAACCTGGATGCTCATATTGGCTCCCACATATTCTACGAAGATCTTTATCGGTCAGACCGCCTAACAACATACGTTGTTCCCTTTGTCATCGGTATGTTACTTGCCCGAGATTCGATCGTCGGTATCTCAATACCTAGTTCAATCTCGTTACCGGCAAGTCTCTTTACTCGTTCCGTAGTACATCATCCCGCAACTAACTCATTAGTTGCAATGCTTGCAAGGCTTAAGTGATGTGCATTACCGAGAGGGCCCAGAGATACCTCTCCGACAATCGGAGTGACAAATCCTAATCTTAAAATACGCCAACCCAACAAGTACCTTCGGAGACACCTGTAGAGCACCTTTATAATCACCCAGTTACGTTGTGACGTTTGGTAGCACACAAGGTGTTCCTCCGGTAAACGGGAGTTGCATAATCTCATAGTCATAGGAACATGTATAAGTCATGAAGAAAGCAATAGCAACATACTAAACGATCGGGTGCTAAGCTAATGGAATGGGTCATGTCAATCACATCATTCTTCTAATAATGTGATCCCGTTAATCAAATGACAACACATGTCTATGGTTAGGAAACATAACCATCTTTGATTAATGAGCTAGTCAAGTAGAGGCATACTAGTGACATTTAGTTTGTCTATGTATTCACACAAGTATTATGTTTCCGATAATACAATTCTAGCATGAATAATAAACATTTATCATGATATAAGGAAATAAAATAATAACATTATTATTGCCTCTAGGGCATATTTCCTTCACAAATCATCTATTTTCTCCAGTAAAGGATGCCCGCAGATTGTGAGAGATGCAGTCAAGGGATGCCTTCAGGTCCCTAATGAGTCTTTAAGTGACAGATACCTTGGCATGCCCACAGATGTTGGACATTCAAAGAAAGGCACATTCAAACATTTGAGTGATCGTGTTTGGGAAAAGGTAAAAGGATGGATGGGCAAGTGTTTGTCTGCCGGAGGAAAGGAGGTTTTGATTAAATCGGTTGCACAGGCCATACGGTCTACTCCATGTCCTGTTTCAAGCTCCCTAGAGGTTTATGCGAGCATATAAATTCGATCATCCGGAAAATTCTGGTGGGGATGCAAGGCGGGGCAACGGAAGCCGGCATGGGTCTCGTGGGAAGTAATGACAAGACCTAAGTATTTAGGAGGACTGGGATTTAGAGACCTTGAACTTTTTAACCTAGCACTTTTGGCTAGGCAGGCTTGGAGGGTGCTGCAGGACCCATCATCTTTGAGCGCTAGAATTTTGAAGGCCTTTTATTTCCCCAACACTGACTTTCTAGCGGCAGAACTGGGCTCTCGTCCATCGCAAATTTGGCGAGCGGTTTGGAAGGACGAGACATTCTTAAGCAAGGAATCATCCGAAGGATTGGTAATGGACAATCGACAAGCATATGGGATCATAACTGGATTCCCAAGGAGGGATCGTTGTGGCCAATCATGCCTTTGGTCCAAAACCCTCCTGAACTTGTCTCCGAGCTACTCCTCCCAGCAACTGGCTCCTGGAACGTTGATCTTGTTAGATCGGTTTTCTTGCCAACTGATGCGGAGGCAATCTTGAGAATTCCAGTATGCACAAGCAACATAGACGACTTTTGGGCATGGCATCCGGAGAAGAAGGGACGGTTCTCGGTGAGCTCCGCTTATAAGTTCATGATCAAAACGAAAATTACCAGAGAGAACTGGCTTGAAGGCAGGGCGGGTCCTCCAGCAATGATAGAGAGGAGCACGATTGGACCTCGCTTTGGTCCCTGACGATACCATCAGAAGTCAGGGTTTTCTTGTGGCGTCTCGCCCGCCACTCTCTACCGACAATGGACGTCCCGAGTAGGAGAAACATGGCTACTCGTGATGCTTGTCCACTATGTGGCTCTCCCGATTTGTGGCGGCATGCATTGGTGTCATGTTCTTTGGCTCGCTGCACCTGGGCACTGTCCGATCCCGGTCTATTCGCGAAGATGGCGAAGATTGATGAAGCCAGTGCAAAGAACTGGTTGTTTCGTTTGAACGAGGACCTGGATCACAAGTTATTTACAACACTGGTTGTGACTCTTTGGGCAATATGGTATGCCAGGAGGAAGGCCATCCACGAAGGGATCTTCCAGTCCCCAATGCAAACTTCTTCGTTTGTGGCGTCTTACATCAACGAGCTGCAGCAGCTTGAAAAACCCATGGACCATCCCAGACGGACAGCAGCAATCAGCAGAGGGCCAAGAAGATGGATAGCTCCACCAGAGGGGCTGGCGAAAATCAATGTTGATGGAGTTGTTGCGCAACATAAATGTGGAGGGGCAGTTTCTGTTGTGTGCCGAGACCACACAGGACTATATCTGGGTTCTTCGGCGGCAGTCTATAGAGGCATCACCGATCCCACAACCCTGGAAACTTTCGCTTGCAGGGAGGCGTTGGCGCTGGCTCTGGATCTTCAGCTCACAAACATGATGGTCGCTTCAGACTGCAAAGGCGTGGTACTGGACATAAACGAGGGGACAGGAGGTCCGCATTCGGCTATCATACATGAAATAACGCAACAGAGAAGCTCCTTCGACTTAGTCTCTTTTGTTTTTGAACATAGAAATCACAATTTCGAGGCTCATAATCTCGCCAAGTTCGCTTGTAATTTAGAAGTAGGTCGCCATGTTTGGCTGGGAATTCCCCATGACCAGATCCGTGTACCTATGAACATTTCTATAATTTAATAAAATGGCGATATTTCTCAAAAAAAAACTTGTTTTTCCACGGGTTTTCGGAGGGTTCCTGAACCATCCCTGCATCGTGTTTTCTGTTTCTTTTTCTTTTCACCTAGCTTTATCTTTATTTCTTCCTTTTTTTTCTTATTTTCTTTCTTTCCTTTTTCTTTTCTTTCACCATTTATCTTTTCAATTTTGTGAACATTTTTTTAACCCATTAACCTTTTGCATTTGTGAACAACTATTACACTTCGTGATCAATTTTGAATTCAAAACATTTTTTTCAAGTTGGTGAATATTTTTGGAAATCAGTAACAATTTTTTGAATTCACCCGCATTTTTTGGGAATTCATCAACATTTTGTAAATTCGTGAACATTTTTTAATGCACATGCATTTTTTAATTAATGAATTTTTCAAATTTTGGAACAATTTTCAAAATTCATGAACATTTTCCACTTACTCGCGAACATTTTTTTGAAAGTTGTGAACATTTTTGAACATCAAGAGCATCTTTAAATATTCATGAACATGTTTTGAAATCATGAATATTTTTTGGAGTCTTGTACATTGTCTGAATCCCCAAACAGTTTTTGAATAAGCGAACATTTTTTCAAAACATATTTTTGGATCTGCAAGAATTATTTAATACGTGACATTTTTTGAATCCAAGAAATGTTTCCAAATTTGGGAACATTTTTTGAGTCTATGAACGTTATTTGAAACTCAAGAACATTTTTTCCAAAACCTCAATTTGTTTGAAATTTTAAACTTTTTAAGTGATGAACTATTTTATTGAATAAAAATAAAAACTGAAAAGAAAAAATAAAAAGCAAACAAGGAAATGAAAAAATGGAATGTCTCTAATAGCACATGGGGTGCCCCGGTAGCGCGCGCTGGTGTAGCGAGGCCTACACGTTTGCGCGTCATTTAACGCATTGTGCGTAAAATACGAGCTCCCATATCTAGCCTAACAGAGTTTTTTTGGTCTAATCACAATCTTTATTAATGATTATAAACATATGGACACAATTTATGTCTGGAGAATTAAGGAGCCACATATGAAGTCCCAAAGATAGTTCTAGAGCGTGCTTAGCGAGGCTATGTGCTTCAATATTGGTGTCACGTCCTTCAAAGATGAAGGAGCTTCTTTCAAATTGCCTTGATGTTGGCCTAATCTCCTCGACAATGCTTGCATGAGCAACCCCCCCCCCTCCCCCCCGCGTGTCAGGGCTGCACTAATAAGCCTGCATCCATTTTTTGTTTTCCTTTTATTCATATTTTCCAACAAATTGTAAATACATATATTTGTAACATAAAAATAAATAGAATTCAAAATCATGTATTTTTAAAATGTTAACAATGTTAACACAGTCTAATACACTTCTTAGCTTAATTAAAAAAATGGTGATAGCAAATAAATGAAATATTCATGACATGTTAAAAATGTTCATGTGTTTGTACCTGACATCATAAAAATATTATTAATATATTCAAAGAGAGGTCAAACGTGTATAAAATAAATGTTTCAAATGTATACGAAAAAAATTAAAGCATACAAAAGTTATAATATATTGAAAATGTGCATGTGTTTCGAAAAATGCATGTGAAAATTTTAAAAGTATTGTTCATATATTTGAAGAAATGTTAAACATCTATAAAATAAATGTTTCAAATATAAATGAAAAATGTTGCAATATACAAAAAAATATGACATTTTAAAAATATTCACGTGTTTGAAAATATATTTCTGACATAATAAAGGATTTGGAAGATGTTAAGCGTATTTCAAATAAATGTCTCCGATGTATATGTAAATGAATAATGTTTATGAAAGTACACATCAAACATGTGTTTGAAAGATATTATAATCATTGTATTTAAAAATGCTAATCATGTATTAAAAATGTTAAATGTGTAAATAAAAAGTGTTATGAATTTATATACAAAAAGGAAGACATCAAAACCTTTATTTAAAAATATTGATTATGTATTTTGAAAATTTTAACACGTATAAAAATATTGTTTCACATGCACATGAAAAATGTACATAGAAAACGGGGAGAAAAGATACAAACCATACACAAAAAACAAGAAAAAGTGAATCGAAAAGGTTCTTAAATAGAAAAAAAACAATGAAAAACATTACAAAACACCTAAAAGAAACAGAGAGAAAACCAAAAAATAGTGAAAAGGAAAGACAAATGATGAAAACCAAAGAACATCAATGAAAAACCGAAGAAAGAAACAAATATAAACAAAGAAAGAATAAAGAAAACCATTTAAAACCAAGAGAGAAAACAAAGAATATCGAAGGCGAACGAAGGAAAAATAAGAAGAAAAAATCTATGAAAACAGGTGAAAAACAAATAAAACGGAAGTAATAACAAAGGTAAAAGTAGAAACAAAGAAAACACGCTAAAAACCTAAAAGAACGGGTGAAAAAAAAGCAAACAAAAACAGTCAAAACCAAAGCAGAGCGAACCTACTGCCAGCGAATCCTACACTAATGGCTGGGACCACTAACACTGCCTGACATGAGAGAAGCTACCATCTTGCTATAAGGAAGATATAGCTTTCACTCGATGCCAAGTGAAAGCATTGCCAGTTACAGGCAGTATTACAGTGATCGCTCACACAACACCATTTGTGGTTCGGCCCATAGCGGAAGTGTTGGAGCGGTTTTAGGTCACCGGTTTGGTTGTCTAGTCTTGTGACAGATTTCTTCTTCTTTGTGAGTTTGTTTATTATCTATTTCATTATTTCTTTGCTTATTAATGCACTTTTCTAGAATTCATGGAGATTTTTAAAATTAGACTTCATAAAAATATAAAAAAAAAGATCTGTCAACGACCTTCCACCTACCACTCTCGGTGCAAGCCCATGCAGAATTGAGACAAATTCAGGCTGAAGTGATTAATGTGGACATATCGGGGGAGAAAGACACCTGGCGATGCACCTGGAATAGGCACAACTTTAAGACCAAGGTGTACTATGACTTTTACTTCAGGAAAGTTAATGTGCATGCAGCATTTGGCTGGTTGTGGAAATCAAAATGCACCCCCAAAATCAAAGTATTCGGCTGGCTTTTTCTGTCTGATCACCTAAATACCAGAAACATGTTAAAGAGGAGACATTATAACATCGGAGACAACCTTGACTGCTTACTGTGTGAAGAACATTTCGAGGAGACGGTGGAACACTTGTTCTTCCACTGCCGATTCAGTCAATGGTGTTGGCAGGTTCTGAACATCACATAGAGCAATCACCTGAACAGACTGCAGCTCGTGGAGCACATGAAAGCAAGCCACCAACATAACGTGATCATGGAAATTTTCCTAGTGGCAGCATGGAGCCTATGGAAAGAATGTAACACCAACTACTTCAGAAGAGTTCCCCCTCGATGAGCTCTTGGAAGAACATATTCAAGGAGGACTTTGGCACTATGGCCTACTAGTATGTATACACGTGCAATGCACGTCTTAATAGTATTGTTCCTATGATTCTAGTAAAAAAACATATAGTACTCTGCGGTGAATTCAAAGTAAAATAAATATTGCTGGTGTATGTATGAAAAATGGTAACTGACATGATACAACGTTTGTGGACTAGTGACACCCAGAAATTTCCCTAGGGAAAAACATGAAGATGTACGTGGTGGAACCCACAAATTGTTTGCTTTTGTTTATCCTCCCAAACCATACATCTCTAGTACTCTCGGACAAGGGCGGAGCCAGAATTTGAGTATGAGGGAGGCAAAAAGTCAATGTTCACAAAAGTTATGGAACATCACGATATATTAGGTCTCATGATAGCATTGATGACAAATCATCATAATATATATTTGGAACTACAAAAGAATGTTACATATCTGTTAACTTAAATTGAGCTCTACAACGACAAGTGTTGAACAAGTTGATAATGTGAAATTCACAACTATTTTTCTTTGCAATCATGTAATGTCAAAGAAAATTGTCTTTATTCTATTTCAAAAACATGTCTTGAAGATAATTGGAAGAGAATTAAAGCACTTTAGCATTTATCATCAGTGTTTTTTGCCGCTGTTAATTCTTCCATGCAGTGATTTTTGTCATGAATTATAAAGTGGTGGTTTTCTGCTAATAAAATCGCTATTGCGGTGGTCTTTTACATTTCACTGGGCTGCAGCAGAAAACGCCCCAAATGGTCCAGCCGAACATGCACGTGGATGAATCAATCGATCGGATCAACCAATATTGTCCAAGGTCAAAACAATAGTTAGCCACACCTACATATATGAGCTGCTAGGCTTTGGTCTTCTCTATATTCGGTGTAGCTGGTTCCATGAATATGTTTTTATATGAACTAATCATGCAATTAGTTGCGGCCATTAGCGGATGTACAGTATACATCCCGCTAAAATGTTCACTTGTCTCCGCCCCTGTCTCGGCTGTTTGCCTGACGCACTGGCACATGCAACATGGCGAGAAGAGAGGAGGTGTGACGCGATTGTTCCAGAAACCAGCAGATGCATCTGCGGGCTACTGTTCCTTGCGAATCCTTTCAATCTCAACCATTAGATTTATGGGACCAATGGCTAGGATTGATGCCGATGAGACAATTCAAAACTCGTACACTATATAATAGTATAGATATAGATACAGATAGGTTGCCTTCCCAAAAAAGGCACCTGGTTCTCGACATTCTGGCTGCAGTACCCTAATTGTGTTTGTGATTATTGTGACTTGTAAAACTTGTTCACTCTCCCCCTAGCCTAGATCTTAGAAATCTGACCTTCCTAGTTTAACTAACCCCACTCCATTTGTAAAAAGCATGTAACACCACAGTGACTCTGGTTATTTAATATATATGCAGTAGGAGCCTTTCCTACTGTTTCAACCTTCAAAAAAAATATTAAAAAAATGAATTTTACAAATTCTTGAATATTTTTCTAATGTGATGTTTTTTTAATCTTAAAATATTTTTTGAATTTGTGAATATTTCTTACAAATTAGTGAAATATATTTTTAAAAAATTGCAAACATTTTCCAAATTTGTTAACATTTTCTCAAATTTGCCAGAAATTGAATTCGTGAAATATTTCCAAATCTAGGAACATTTTTCATCATTTGCAACTATTTTACAATCGATGAACACGTTTCAAATTTGTAAACATTTTTGTATTCAGGACTTTTTTTTAAAATTTCTATTGACATTATTTTTCTGTGCGAACATTTTTTCAAATTAACCAAAGTTTTTTTAATTTAGTATTTTTTCAACTCGTATGTATGCAATGGGTAAAAATAATTGTAGCTCCATCGAGTGGACAACGCTCCCACACCGACATGTTCCACATACTAGGGCAAGAGCACCTTTTTTTCCTCTGTTTTTGTTGTTTCCTCCATTTCTATTGTACGGTCCATTCCAACCGACAACGTGTTGCGCAATGTGGAGTGCAGTACACGTATGCTACACGTCATAGTATAAGCTTGTTGCGTGCCATAATGAAAGTGCAATTAAACCCCGGGTGGTTTTGGTAATTCATAACAACATATAGCTCATTGAACTAATATCCATTTGAGACAAATATTTCAAGATGTTCAACGATTGACATGGCATGGACTAGAGATGTAGACCCCTCAAAATGAAAAGGATAAAGATTGGCAAAAGCTCAAGACTCTTCATTTTTATTTGAGTGATCCAAGATCATATCGAGTGCATAGGAAAGCCAATACTGTTAAAAGGGGATGAGGTGTTACTTAATGGTCTACTTGCTCAAGTGCTTAGTGATATTGTTCCAAACCCTCAACCACTTTCTCCATCCAAATATGTCCAAACCTAAGTTCCAAACTCGGCCCCACCGATTCTTTCTATCCGGAGCGACCGAGTTTACTTGACATATCTACCCTAACGATTCAGTCTCACCGATACGGATCTCGGTCTCACCGAGTTGGCCTTGCCAGTGCTGTGTGATCTATTGCATTCGCTTCGGTCTCACCAAGTTGGCTTGACAAATTCTCTGTTGCTTATTGCTTCACTTTGGTCCCACTGACTTGATACAATCGGCGCCACCGAGATGATGTTTGCCCTAAGCCCTAGCACATCGGTCCCACCGAGTTGTTCCAGGCGGTCCCACCGAGATTCCTAACCTTCATATTTTTAAAGAGATCGGTCTTACCGAGTTTTCTGATCGGTGCCACCGAGATGTGTCAAAAGTGTGTAACAGTTGGATTTTGTGAGAGAGTCATCAGAACGTGCCTACATTCCACCATCCATTTTCTGAGAGAGAGCCACCTACTCATGTGTTGAGATCAAGAGATTCCATTCCAACCTTTTGAACCTTGATTTCTAGCCTTCCCCAAGTTGCTTTCCACTCAAATCCCTCTTCTACCATAGCCAAATATGTGAGGGAGAGTTGAGTGTTGGGGAGACTATAATATGAAGCACAAGAGCAAGGAGTTCATCCTCTACACACCATCTATTACTTTTTGGAGAGTGATGTCTCCTAGATTGGTTAGGTGCGCTTGGGAGCCTCCGTTGTGATGTGGAGTTGAACTAAGAAGTTTGGAAGGGCAAGTAGATCGCCTACTTTGTGAAGATCTACCTGAGTGAGGCGTCCTTCGTGGGCGATGGCAATGGTGAGATAGACAAGGTTGTTTCTTCGTGGACCCTTCACGGGTGGAGTCCTCCATGGACTCACGCAGCCATTACCCTTTGTGGGTTGAAGTCTCCATCAACATGGACGTACGATAGCACCATCTATCGGAACCATGTCAAAAATCTTCGTGTCTCCATTGCGTTTGCATTCTCCAAAACCTTCGCTTTACCTTCATATGCAATGTTTTACTTTTCGCTGCTATACTCTTAGAATTGTATGTGTAGGTTGATTTCTTAACTTGTGCTAATTGCGAAAATCCGCCCACAATTAAAATTGGGAAAATGATAGATTTGTATTTGGTCAAGTAGTCTAATCACCCCCCTCTAGACATACTTTCGATTCTACAAGTGGTACCAAAGCTTTGGTATCCATTAGCCTTGATTTCCATAGCTTTTGTGATCATAGCCTAGGTTTCACAACCTAGGAGAGTATGTCGTCCAACAATGGAAACTATCACCATAGAGGTCCTTATTTTGATGGTACAAATTTTGCTAGTTGGAAGCATAAGATGAAAATGCATATTCTTGATCATAACCCCGTCGTTTGGGCTGTTTTGCGTGTTGGCTTGCAAGGTGATTTCTTCGAAGATGTTAAAGAACCGGATCGTGAGGTGACCGCTGAAGAATTGAATATGTTGCAACACAATGCTCAAGCTTGTGATATTCTCTTCAATGGATTCTGCGCCGAAAAATTCAACAAAATCAGCCGCCTTGAAAATGCAAAGGAAATTTGGGATACTTTGGTTGATATGCCCGAAGGTACCGAGTCCGTCAAGGAATCCAAATTGGATGTGCTTCAAAGTCAACTTGACAAGTTCAAGATGAAGGATGGTGAAGGAGTCGCTGAAATATACTCTAGGCTTGCTCTCATCACAAATGAGATTGTCGGCTTAGGAAGTGAAGAGATGACCGACAAATTCATCATCAAGAAGATCCTTAGAGCCTTGGATGGAAAATATGATACCATGTGCACTTTGATCCAAATGATGCCCAATTACAAAGATCTCAAGCCCACGGAAGTCATTGGTAGAATTGTCGCTCATGAGATGCCACTCAAGGATAAGGAAGAGCTTCACAATAAGTCAAGTGGTGCTTACAAAGCTTCAAGTGATGCCCCTATAACATCTAGTGATAAGCAAGTCTCCAATGAAGAATTGAGCTTAATGGTGAAGAACTTCAACAAATTCTACAAGAATAGAAGAAAATAGAGAAGCTCCAAGTCAAGGTCCTACAATGACAAAAGATCTTCTAGTCGTGATCGTAATTGCTACAATTGTGAAAGATTCAGACACTACTCCAATGAGTGTACGGCTCCCTACAAGGAAAGAGAAGACTCATAAAAAATGAGAAGTAGGAGAGATGAATCACCTCCAAGAGAGAGGAGTAGAGATGATTGTTATGAACGAAGACCCGTTCGTAGAAGCAAGGATTCAGAAAGGAAGGACAAGTCATCAAAGAGCTACACAAGACGAAGACATCAAGCTCACATTGGTGAATGGGTATCCGGTTCCAACTCCGATAACTACTCCAAGAGAAGCTATCACTCCGACTCCGACTATACTCAAGATGAAGTTGTTGCCGGTCTTGCACTAGTGTCATCCAACTCCTATGACATATTTGATTCACCAAATGAAGGAATTGGAAGATGCTTCATGTCTAAAGGCCCCAAGGTATCACAACCCGAGTATCTTGATTTTGATAGTTATGAAGATGATTTGCTAGGTGATGATGATTTACTTGTTGACAAAACTAGTGATAAAATCTGTGATGAACTTGTTAGTAATCATGCTAACTAGTACAAAAAGGGTCAAATGTGAAGCACATTAGTGCCGGTTTGTAACAGAACCGACACTAATGTGATCAATAGTACCGGTTCGTGGCGGCGATCAATAGTATCGGTTCATGCCACGAACTGGTACTAAAGAGGATGTGGCAGCCTGCGGTCAGGCTATGGCCCCACCATCACCACTTAGTTCCGGTCCGTACGACGAACCGGTACTAATAAGGTTATGGCAAGCTGTTTTTAGTCCCACCTTGCGAAGAGAGAGGCACTAGGAGCGGTTTATAAGCCCTGAGTGCAGAGACGATAAAGAAGAGGCTCAATGCTCACCTGCACGTTGCTTAGCTTCAAGCCTTGAGGAATATGGTAGACTGCACGGAGCTATGTGCAGTGCAGTTTACACTATTCCGAAAGGCTTGAAACTAATTAACGAGCATTGCACCTCTTTTTTTATTTTTAATAACTTATTACAACTCCGGACTTCTTCTGTTACGGCAAAAACTGGATGCACTTCGTGTACAAACTGGACAATCTCTTTCAAAGTATCAGGGCCGGTTTTGGATGAAAATGCATCTGTTACACCGGCACTTCATTTTTTAAACTTATTATAACTCCAGACTTTTTGTGCATTCAGTATGCACCATTCAAAGCCACGCCATCAACTTTCAACCATCAACTTGGCATGGTATATAAAAATAAATGAATAAAAGAAAATAATTAAAGCAGAAAAGAAAAATAGCAGAAAAAACTATAGCAGAAAAGAAAAAAAACTATATAAAAAACTACTCAGAAATAAATAGAAGAAAAAATAAAGCAGAAAAGAAAAAACTATATAAAAAAATTTGGGGCGCTGCCCTGTGGGCCTGCTAGACCACGGGCGTGCAATTTCAGGCCCACAAGGCCCAGCAGGCTCACAGGGCAGCGCGCCGTAGTTAGGCCCAGAAGCCTGCTTTATAGAGGAGTTCGAAAGGGCAGCCGCGGCTGGGTTGATAAACCAGTGCGGCTGCCCTTCGCCCGGCGAGGTGGGACTAAACTTTGTGCACCGCGGGTGGCAGCGCACTACCTTTAGTACCGGTTGGTGGCTCCAACCAGTACTAAAGGGTGGTCTTTAGTACCGGTTGGAGCCACAAACCGGTACTAATAGCCTGCTCTTCCTGCCTCTTGGCCTGGACAAAGTTGGCCTTTAGTACCGGTTGGTGGCTCCAACCGGTACTAAAGGCCTCTCCTATATATACAACACTTACGAAAATTTTCAGTTAGTTCTTGTTCGTCTTCGTCGCCGCCCCCGCCCCCGCCCCATATCGCGCCCCGTCCCCGTCGCCGTCGTCGCGGCCGTCCGTCCCCAGCGTCGCGCGCCTCGGCCGTCCCTGTCCCCGTCGTCACGTGCGCCCCGGCCGTCCCCGTCCCCGTCGTCGCGCGCGCCCCGGCCGTCCCCGCCCCCGTCGCGCCGTCCCCATCGTCGCCGTCTCGCGCCGCCGCCCGTACACCGCCGCCCCCGCTCATACGTACACACACACACAATTTTTTTACTTATTTTCTGTTTCCTATTTTTTAGATTAATGCATGTCAAATTGTTAATTAGATGAATTACCTAGATAAGAATGTTAGATTAATGTGAAATGTTAGATATGAATTAGATAGAAAAGTTAAATATTAATGTCAATTGTTAGATGAATTAGCTAGATATTAATTAGGTATATGAGATTTGAACTGGTTGAATTAATATAACTAGTTTATTTTTAGTAAATGCTTAGTTGAATTAGTTGAATTAATAGAACTAGTTGAATTAGTTGAAATAATAGAACTAGTAATGTTTCACCTATATATAGAACTTAACTAGCTAGATGTTAATGTTAATGATTTTTTCTGTTATTTGTTAATGATTTTTTTTGTTTTTTAAATTTTTAATATATTTTTAGTTTATATAAATGTTAGATTAATGTCAAATGTTAGATGAATTAGATAGAAACATATGTTAGATATTAATGTCAAATGTTAGATGAATATTAGAAATAGCTAGATATTAATTAATGTTAGATAGTAAGTGTTTAATGTTTCACCTATATGAACATAGGAAATGTCGTCTGACGATGAAAAAGATTTCATTATGTGCGAACACTATGAAGAGAAACGCGGCCTGTGCGACAGAAATTTCCTTGTTGATAATATGCGCTTCAGCATCAAGCTGGATGAGACATTCGAAGTGGATACAGTAAGTCACAACGGCAAGTATTTTTTCGTAATAAAGCATGACTTATGCTTCATTTGATTCAACTTATAATTTTAAATTTTCACTATTCTACTAGCGCATCCCCTGCCATGCAAGAATTTTTGTCTTGGATAAGATAGGTTTAAGTGCGATGAATGATATGGAGGTAAAGAGAGTTTACTTGAAGACCGAGCATGAGTATACTTTCAATGTCAAATTATACAATGCAGACACATACACCCATTTTGAATGCGAAACTTGGCAAGAACTATGCAAGGCTTATGCATTTGAGCCTGATATGGTTATCACCTTTGATATTCGTCCGGAAGATGATATTGAAGGTAATAGAGACATCTGGGTCGATGTGCAGACGCCTCCAGTTCTACCATTATGTGAGTTTTTCTCAACCATGTTTATGTCTTTGATATTGTTATTCAAAAATAGTTGACAACTAATTTCTATTGTCAGCTTATTTCGGTTCAAGCAAACATGTCCGACGCTTGGTAGACAGGACCTACTACTGTCCCGGGGCTGAACTAAACTGCGAGGAGATTAAGTCATTATGTTTCATGGCTTGAGGATCTTCATACTGTCAAGACAGATTTCTTCCTGCACTTAGAAATGTTAGTACTCAAAACGTGCGACCAATAGTGATCGTATTGAACTACGGTCACATCTATAATGAAAAGATGGTAAGATTTTTACTATTTGTCCTTAGTGCATCTTTTGCATACATTATTTTTGAAGCTAACTTTCATTGCTAAGTATATTAATTACTATACGATGTTCTTCAACAGGGACTCCCGATGACAGTTGTGCCTCAGTGGATTGAGACAAAAGGTCGCATGTCAATGGTTAGCTTACGACCAAGATATCCTACATTGCACATGAGTGCATTCAGGATTTCTGAAAGCGATGAATGCTTAATAGTGAAAGATTGGAGCAAAATTGTTAACGACCCCAGAGAAGTACTAGGGGGCAGCAAGGAGAAGCGCATCCCATGATTAGGAGACAGATTCATCTGCATGCTCCAGTATGATGAATCAGGAGAGCTATACATGTTCTATGTTATTTTACCTGAGAGGGAGCAGCATGAGTGATTTAGCTAGTTCATACTCTTAGTACTTGTCCTCTCATGTCCGTATTCTTCGTCCTGAACTTAATCTCAAAGAGTGATTTGCTTGTTATGAACGCTTATAATATCATGACCATGTTGAACTCGATGATATCTTTGCTTCTGGTACAAGTGAATGTTTCTTCTTTAAGCTAGTGTTGGTGGTGATTAGATAGCGGTAATGACTATGATGATTAAATAGTGGTAATGACGACTACAATGATTTTTAGCTAGCTAGTATATACTGTTATTGGTGATGATATGATGCAAGAGTTTATATTTAATATGTGATGATGGTGATTATGATGATGATGAGTTATTATATATATCATTTATGAAAGAAACCGCAAATTAGTTTGAACCGGATGGATCCTAGCTAAGTGATCAAGTATATGCCATATCCATATTACTTGATCACTTAGGTGATCAAGTAATATGGATATATCGCATATACTTGATCAGTCAGCTAGCTAGGATCCACATATGCATCCAGTCGAAACTAATCTATGGTACTTTCACCTAATGATTTAACAACTCATTATAACGTAAAACAATCCTAAATTAAATTGATAACACAAATTTAAAGGAAAAATAAAAAATAAAACCAAAACCCACAAACATTTAGTACCGGTTGGTGTTACCAACCGGTACTAATGATCTACCGCACCCGTGGCCTGGCTCGTGCCACGTGGTGGCACTTTAGCGCCGCTTCGTGCTGAACCGGTACTAAGGGGGGGGCTTTAGTGTCCACCCTTTAGTGCCGGTTATGGAACCGACACTAAAAGGCTTTACGAACCGGGACTAAAGCCATGTTCTGCACTAGTGGCTAATCAAGACGAAACGAATGTCAATGATAAGAAGGAGATTGAGCGTCTAACTAAAGAACTAAACACTCTTAAGGTAGATCATGAAACAACTCAAGAGGATCATAGAGAGCTCCTAAGGACTCATGAGAAGCTACACTTCGAGAAGCTAAATTTAGAGCAAGCACATGAGTTCCTAAAAGCTATCAATGCTGATCTTTGAAAGAAGAGTTCTTCTTACATTGCCAAACGTCTCCTCTTGTCCACTTATATGCCACAAGTAAAATCTAGCAACAAGAGCAAGAAATATTCTTCTTCCAGTGACAACAATATGAGGAATAGCTCCGTGTGCATGGACAAGAGAACTTAGAAGATGTGATGGTTTCAATCCTCTACAATAATGTCATGGGAACAATATGCACCCAAGTAACTACTGAAAATACATGAAAATTGTCGGACAGGAAACCATACTAATCTCACGGACATGAAAATTGTATGGTTTCCTGTCCGACAATTTTCATGTATTTTCAGTAGTTACTTGGGTGCATATTGTTCCCATGACATTGTTGTAGAGGATTGAAACCATCACATCTTCTAAGTTCTCTTGTCCATGCACTGGGAGCTATTCCTCATATTAACATTCTTTGAATACATGCACAACATTTCTTTATACACATTGCACATTTTTTAAGTTCTTGATTAGCCTTTTTAAAATACAAGTTTAATATTTTTTTAATACATGATCAACATTTTTTATAAACATTTAACATTTTTCAAATGCTTGATTAATATTTTTGAAATATTTACTCAACATTTTTAAATGCTTCATTAACATTTTTAGATGGATGATAAAAAAATTCATCATTTTTTTAACACATGGTCAACATTTTTCCTGTATGCATTTAACGTTTTCCAAGTGCTTGATTCATATTTTTCAAATATGTGTTCGTCATTTTTCAAATGCTTGATTAACATTTATATATACATGATAAATTTTTCATCATTTTTTAGTACATGTTCGACTTTTTACTATACATATTTAATATTTTTGCCAAATGCTTGTTTAACATTTTTCAAATACTTTTTCAACATTTTATCTAAACACATATTTAACATTTTTATACACATGATAAAAAAATCATCATTTTTTAATACATGATCAACAATTTTTCTATTTGCATTCAACATTTTTCCGAATGCTTGATCAACATTTTTAAATACTTATTAAACATTTTTCAAATTCTTGTTCATCATTTTCTCAAATGTTTTTTAGACTGCTTTTTCAAGTATATATATTTAGAATATTTTAAAGTATAAATAAAAGCAAAAATGAAAACAGAAAAGTGCCTGTTGCCTGCCGCGCGTGTGGGCGGGCCCATCTCACTCGCCCCTTCAGCGAGTCCAAGGTGAGAAATAAGGATGCCCCTGATGGTTGACCCTATGCCCTCTCGGGCGGAGGACGCTCTCTGCGTCAAGTTGTCAACATTTTTCCGAATGCTTGATCAACATTTTTAAATACTTATTAAACATTTTTCAAATTCTTGTTCACCATTTTCTCAAATGTTTTTTAGACTGCTTTTTCAAGTATATATATTTAGAATATTTTAAAGTATAAATAAAAGCAAAAATGAAAACAGAAAAGTGCCTGTTGCCTGCCGCGCGTGTGGGCGGGCCCATCTCACTCGCCCCTTCAGCGAGTCCAAGGCGAGAAATAAGGATGCCCCTGATGGTTGACCCTATGCCCTCTCGGGCGGAGGACGCTCTCTGCGTCAAGTTGTTGCCATTTCGCACAGGGGGGACTTCGACTGGGCCGGCCCACGAAGACAGCAACAGAAATCAAACGCGCACTGTAGCTAAAAAATAATATGCGCTGACGGGGACTTGAACAGACGATGTCCCGCTATAGACGATGTGTTACTGCCAACTGAGCTAGCCATTGTAGGTGATCTAACAACTAGCAACAAACTTAAAGAACAAACCAGCTGTGCAGAACCGAATTAGTTTAGGAATTTCGAAGCAATTTTTTTTTCAAAAAAAGGAATGTTCTGTGAAACGTAAAAACTTACCAAATCTATGAAATCAATAAAAAATTAAAAACTATATTTTTTTCGAAAAACAAGAACATTTTTTGAAAATCCTGAGCATTTTTTGAAACAAGAACATTTTTAAAAATTTCAAATTTTTTGGAAACGTGAACATATTTTGAAATTCCTTAACAAAATTTCCAAACACGATTTTTTAAAACTTGTGAACAATATTTAAAACTGGAACATATTTTCAAACTACTGCAAAAATGAAAACATGAACAATTTTTTAAAACAGGAACATTTTCTAAAAATTGTGGAACTTATTGAACAAAAACATTCCAAACAAATTTAGTAAAAACAAGAACATTTTTTGAAATGCCCGAACAATTTTTGAAAAATGCGAACATTTTCTGAATTTTGAGCAATTTTTTTAAACACGAACATTTTTTGAAATATGGAACTTTTTTTATAAATACGGACAAATTTTGAACTTTCTGAACAATTTTCAAAAGAAATAAAAAAAGGAAAATAAACGGAAAACATAAAATAAACCAAAAAAGGTAAAAGAAAAAAGAAAAAACGAAAAACGAAAAAACGAGAAACGAAAAAGCCTCTAGAAGAAACAGGAAATACGGTCAAAAAGGAAAAAACGGTTCAGGGAACCTTCTAGAGGGTTCCCAAAACCGGATAGCTAGCTCTGGTTTAATGGGCCGGCCCATTGTTAGCGATGCTGGGTATTCCCTGTGCGTTCTGTCGACATTTTGACGCAATGAGCAGCGTGTAGGGTTTTCCCTCCTCGGCAACTCCTACCTGGGACCGCCTATATAGCGACCTACGCGCTGCGGAAGAAGCGAGCGTGCACCCGCACGCTCCCCCTTCGCGCACTGCTGGCCCGGCCCATGTGCGGGCCGGGACGCCGCCTTGTCTTTTTTTGTTTTTTGCTTCTTTTTTTCCAGTAATTCGGGATATCAAAACGTTCCAAAATTCCAGAAAAAGTTACTAATTTTAGTAAAACAATCACGATTTCAAAACATATTCATGATTAGAGAAAAATGCTCAGGAATTCAAAAACTGTTCATGAATTTGTAAAAGATGTCCACAAACTCAAAAAATGTTCAGGATTTTGAAAAAAAATCATGATTCTAAAAAATGTTCGCTAATTCAAAAAGGTTTGTGAATTCGAAATGAATGTTCATGATTCAATAAAATGCTCGCTAATTTGAAAAATGTTCACGCATTTGAAAAAAAGTTCACTAATTCAAAAAATGTTCATGAATTTAAAAAAATGTTCACGATTCAAAAAAAGTTTGCTAATTTGAAAAAAATCACGAATTTGAGAAAAATGTTCATAATTCAAAAAAATGTTTGCTAATTCAAAAAATGTAGTCAATTTGAAAAAAATGTTCGCAATTCAAGAAAATGTTCGCTAATTGAAAAACGTTCACGAATTTGAAAAGAAATGTTCACGATTCAAAAAAAATGTTCGCTAATTCTAAAACTGTTCATGTGTTTGAAAAAAATGTTCATGATTCAAAAAGAAATTCACTAATTCAAAAAACGTTTTTTAGTCTATAATTTTAAAATGTTAATTATTTAGAAAAAATGTTCATGAATTCAAAAACATGTTCACGACTTAAGAGAATGTTCAGAAATTTCCAAAAAATGTTCAAATATTTAAGAAAATGTTCACATTTCGAAAAAAATGTTTGTGAGTTATAAATAGTGTTCACGGTTACAAAAAAAAATGTTCATGATTTTGGAGAATGTACACGGATTAGTAAAAATAAAACCACGGTTTTGAAAAAATGTTCATCATTCCAAAAAAAGTTAACGACTTAAAAAATATATCACAAATTAATAGATTTTCGGAAATTGAACTTTTTTGTAAAAATGAAAACATATAAGTAAATAAAAAATGAAAACAAAACAAAAAAAGAAAAAAAACGAAAACCCCGATTTAGGGAAGGTTCTAGAACCTTCCCAATACCGGTTGGGGTGAAACCTCGAAATGGGCTGGCCCATGTTAATAGCTGCATAGCGAGCCAACGCATACCCTCCCCATACTTGTTTTTCCACCACATAGATGCAAAAATCTCAGATTTTGGGGGCGATCCTTGGAGGCTCTCATGCTTTTACGGAGAGGCACAAACGCACCTCCGGCATAGAACTTGGGACACAATGAAAAACTTACCAGCCCTCCAAAACATACCGTGGGTGTGTATGGGGGATTTTAACGAGGTTCTCCGTTATGATGAGCACGAGGGGATTGGCCAGAGGAGTCAATCTCAGATTCAAGGATTCCGCGATGCAGTTAACGTGTGTGGATTAATCGATCTTGGCTTTCAGGGTCATAAATGGACGTTTGAAAAGAAAGTGACAGGGGGGGTCTTACACGAGAGTAAGACTTGATAGGGCGCTGTGCACGCCCGAGTGCGGTGCTCGTTTATCACTAGCGGTTGTGGAGCATCTAACAGCCGCGACTTCTGATCATTCTCCCATCAGGTTGATGCTTGATCCACCAGACAGAAGCAGGCAAGTTAATAAGCAGTTCCGGTACGAATGCATGTGGGACACGCACCCCGAGCTAATCCCCACGGTTCAGCATGCATGGGAGGCGAATGGCCCTAATCTGACGGCTGTTGAAGTTCGGGCTAACTTGCAGTCCTTGTCCAATAATTTGGGCGAGTGGAACAAGTCCACTTTCGGCAGTGTCAAGGCAGAAATAAAGAGGTTGAAGAGAGACTTGGAACGACTAAGAAATGATCCGTTGAGGAATGCACCGAGTCATATAGAGATTAAAACAAACATGTTCCCAACCAAGGCGCTTGGGCCTGACAGGTTCCTGCACACTTCTTCCAAAGGCATTGGGACATGTGTGAAGCTGCGGTCACATGTGCGGTATTGAGTATAGTTCGAGGAGAAGAGAGCCCGGAGTGTGTCAATGATACGGTCCTGGTCTTAATTCCTAAGGTATCAAAACCAACTCTTTTGTCTCAATTCCGACCGATTAGTTTATGCAATGTCTTTTACAAGATTGCCTTAAAGGTTTTGGCTAACCGGTTGAAGGCTATTCTGCCTAAGATTATTTCCGAAGAACAGTCAGCCTTTGTGCCTGGCAGACTCATTACTGATAACATAATCTCAGCGTACGAGTGTTTGCATTTTATGAAGAGGAATAAGTCAAAGAACAATAATTACTGTGCTCTCAAACTTGACATGATGAAGGCATATGATCGAGTGGAGTGAAATTATCTGGAAGCCATCATGAGGAAGTTGGGTTTCGTAGCATCATGGATCAATACGGTAATGAATATGGTTAGACCGGTTTCTTTCTCAGTTTTGTTTAATGGAAGTAAATTGGAGGAGTTCAAACCATCTAGAGGTATTCGCCAGGGAGACCCAATCTCTCCATACCTTTTCTTGTTGGCAGCAGAGGGCCTTCCGTGCCTGTTGAAATCTCAGAATGGATCATCCCACTCAGCGGCATCAAGGTGGCTCCATCGGCTCCGTCGGTGAACCACCTTTTATTCACGGATGATAGCCTGCTGTTCTTCAAGGCGAGTGTTGATGGAGCTGAAGCTATGTCACACCTTTTGGATACTTATTGCATGGCCTCGGGCCAAAGGATTAATAGGGACAAATTGTTGGGTAACGTAGTAATTTCAAAAAATTTCCTACGCACACAAGATCATGGTGATGCATAGCAACGAGAGGGGAGAGTGTGATCTACGTACCCTTGTAGACCGACAGCGGAAGCGTTAGCACAACGCGGTTGATGTAGTCGTACGTCTTCACGGCCCGACCGATCAAGCACCGAAACTACGGCACCTCCGAGTTTTAGCACATGTTCAGCTCGATGACGATCCCCGGACTCCGATCCAGCAAAGTGTCGGGGAAGAGTTCCGTCAGCACGACGGCGTGGTGACGATCTTGATGTTCTACCGTCGCAGGGCTTTGCCTAAGCACCGCTACAATATTATCGAGGATTATGGTGGAAGGGGGCACCGCACACGGCTAAGAAAACGATCACGTGGATCAACTTGTGTGTCTAGGGGTGCCCCCTGCCCCCGTATATAAAGGAGCAAGGGGAGGAGGCCGGTCGGCCCTATTGGCGCGCCAAGGAGGAGTCTAGGACTCCTACTAGGAGGGGGGAAGGAAGTGGGGAGGGAGAAGGAAAGGGGGGCGCCGCCCCCCCTCTCCTAGTCCAATTCGGACCAGGGGGGAGGAGGCGCGTGGCCCACCTTGGCTGCCCTTCTCTCTCTCCACTAAGGCCCATATGGCCCATTACTTCTTCCGGGGGGGTTCCGGTAACCCTCCGGTACTCCGGTTTTCTCCGAAATCACCCGGAACACTTCCGGTGTCCGAATATAGCCGTCAAATATATCAATCTTTGTGTCTCGACCATTTCGAGACTCCTCGTTATGTCCGTGATCACATCCAGGACTCCGAACTAACTTCGGTACATCAAAACTCATAAACTCATAATATAACTGTCATCGAAACCTTAAGCGTGCGGACCCTACGGGTTCGAGAACAATGTAGACATGACCGAGACATGTCTCCGGTCAATAACCAATAGCGGAACCTGGATGCTCATATTGGCTCCCACATATTCTACGAAGATCTTTATCGGTCAGACCATATAACAACATACGTTGTTCCCTTTGTCATCGGTATGTTACTTGCCCGAGATTCGATCGTCGGTATCTCAATAACTAGTTCAATCTCGTTACCGGCAAGTCTCTTTACTCGTTTCGTAATACATCATCTCGCAACTAACTCATTAGATGCAATGCTTGCAAGGCTTATGTGATGTGCATTACCGAGAGGGCCCAGAGATACCTCTCCGACAATCGGAGTGACAAATCCTAATCTCGAAATACGCCAACCCAACATTTATCTTTGGAGACACCTGTAGAGATCCTTTATAATCACCCAGTTACGTTGTGACGTTTGGTAGCGCACAAAGTGTTCCTCCGGCAAACGGGAGTTGCATAATCTCATAGTCATAGGAACATGTATAAGTCATGAAGAAAGCAATAGCAACATACTAAATGATCGGGTGCTAAGCTAATGGAATGGGTCATGTAAATCACATCATTCTCCTAATAATGTGATCCCGTTAATCAAATGACAACACATGTCTATGGTTAGGAAACATAACCATCTTTGATTAACGAGCTAGTCAAGTAGAGGCATACTAGTGACGTTTAGTTTGTCTATGTATTCACACAAGTATTATGTTTCCGGATAATACAATTCTAGCATGAATAATAAACATTTATCATGATATAAGGAAATAAAATAATAACATTATTATTGCCTCTAGGGCATATTTCCTTTAGTCTCCCACTTGCACTAGAGTCAATAATCTAGATTACACAGTAATGATTCTAACACCCATGGAGCTTTGGTGCTGATCATGTTTTGCTCGTGGAAGAGGCTTAGTCAACGGGTCTGCAACATTCAGATCCGTATGTATCTTGCAAATCTCTATGTCTCCCACCTGGACTAGATCCCGGATGGAATTGAAGCGTCTCTTGATGTGCTTGGTTCTCTTGTGAAATCTGGATTCCTTTGCCAAGGCAATTGCACCAGTATTGTCACAAAAGATTTTCATTGGACCCGATGCACTAGGTATGACACCTAGATCGGATATGAACTCCTTCATCCAGACTCCTTCGTTTGCTGCTTCCGAAGCAGCTATGTACTCCGCTTCACATGTAGATCCCGCCACAACGCTTTGTTTAGAACTGCACCAACTGACAGCTCCACCGTTTAATGTAAACACGTATCTGGTTTGCGATTTAGAATCGTCCGGATCAGTGTCAAAGCTTGCATCAACGTAACCATTTACGATGAGCTCTTTGTCACCTCCATATATGAGAAACATATCCTTAGTCCTTTTCAGGTATTTCAGGATGTTCTTGACCGCTGTCCAGTGATCCACTCCTGGATTACTTTGGTACCTCCCTGCTAGACTTATAGCAAGACACACATTAGGTCTGGTACACAACATTGCATACATGATAGAGCCTATGGCTGAAGCATAGGGAACATCTTTCATTTTCTCTCTATCTTCTGCATTGGTCGGGCATTGAGTCTTACTCAATTTCACACCTTGTAACACAGGCAAGAATCCTTTCTTTGCTTGATCCATTTTGAACTTCTTTAAAATTTTGTCAAGGTATGTGCTTTGTGAAAGTCCAATTAAGCATCTTGATCTATCTCTATGGATCTTAATGCCCAATATGTAAGCAGCTTCACCGAGGTATTTCATTGAAAAACTCTTATTCAAGTATCCCTTTATGCTATTCAGAAATTCTATATCATTTCCAATTAGTAACATGTCATCTACATATAATATCAGAAATGCTACAGAGCTCCCACTCACTTTCTTGTAAATACAGGCTTCTCCAAAAGTCTGTACAAAACCAAATGCTTTGATCATACTATCAAAGCGTTTATTCCAACTCCGAGAAGCTTGCACCAGTCCATAAATGGATCGCTGGAGCTTGCACACTTTGTTAGCTCCC
Source organism: Triticum urartu (assembly GCF_056163025.1). Lineage (NCBI taxonomy): Eukaryota > Viridiplantae > Streptophyta > Magnoliopsida > Poales > Poaceae > Triticum > Triticum urartu. The sequence continues at coordinate 503,421,195 of NC_141879.1, forward strand.
TTTGGATCGACAAAACCTTCCGGTTGCATCATATACAACTCTTCTTCCAGAAATCCATTTAGGAATGCAGTTTTGACATCCATCTGCCAAATTTCATAATTATAAAATGTGACAATTGCTAACATGATTCGGACAGACTTAAGCATCGCTACGGGTGAGAAGGTCTCATCGTAGTCAATCCCTTGAACTTGTCGAAAACCTTTTGCGACAAGTCGAGCTTTGTAGACAGTAATATTACCGCCAGCGTCAGTCTTCTTCTTGAAGATCCATTTATTTTCAATTGCTTGCCTATCATTGGGCAAGTCAACCAAAGTCCATACTTTGTTCTCATACATGGATCCCATCTCAGATTTCATGGCTTCAAGCCATTTTGCGAAATCTGGGCTCACCATCGCTTCTCCATAGTTCGTAGGTCCATCATGATCTAGTAGCATGACTTCCAGAACAGGATTACCGTACCACTCTGGTGCAGATCTTACTCTGGTTGATCTACGAGGTTCAGTAGTATCTTGTTCTGAAGTTTCATGATCATCATCATTAGCTTCCTCACTAATTGGTGTAGGTGTCACAGAAACTGGTTTCTGTGATGTACTACTTTCCAATAAGGGAGTAGGTACAGTTACCTCGTCAAGTTCTACTTTCCTCCCACTCACTTCTTTTTAGAGAAACTCCTTCTCTAGAAAGTTTCCGAATTTAGCAACAAAAGTCTTGCCTTCGGATCTGTGATAGAAGGTGTATCCAATAGTTTCCTTTGGATATCCTATGAAGACACATTTCTCCGATTTGGGTTCGAGCTTATCAGGTTGAATCTTTTTCACATAAGCATCGCAGCCCCAAACTTTCAGAAACGAAAACTTTAGTTTCTTGCCAAACCACAGTTCATAAGGCATCGTCTCAACGGATTTTGATGGTGCCCTATTTAACGTGAATGCGGCCGTCTCTAGAGCATATCCCCAAAACGATAGCGGTAAATTAGTAAGAGACATCATAGATCGCACCATATCTAGTAAAGTACGATTACGACGTTCGTACACACCATTACGCTGTGGTGTTCCGGGTGGCGTGAGTTGCGAAACTATTCCGTATTGTTTCAAATGTATACCAAACTCGTAACTCAAATATTCTCCTCCACGATCAGATCGTAGGAATTTTATTTTCTTGTTACGATGATTTTCAACTTCACTCTGAAATTCTTTGAACTTTTCAAACGTTTCAGACTTATGTTTCATTAAGTAGATATACCCATATCTGCTTAAGTCATCTGTGAAGGTGAGAAAATAACGATACCCGCCACGAGCCTCAACATTCATCGGACCACATACATCTGTATGTATGATTTCCAACAAATCTGTTGCTCTCTCCATAGTACCGGAGAACGGTGTTTTTGTCATCTTACCCATAAGGCACGGTTCGCAAGTACCAAGCGATTCATAATCAAGTGGTTCCAAAAGTCCATCAGTATGGATTTTCTTCATGCGCTTTACACCGATATGACCCAAACGGCAGTGCCACAAATAAGTTGCACTATCATTATCAACTCTGCCTCTTTTGGCTTCAACATTATGAATATGTGTGTCACTACTATCGAGATTTAATAAGAATAGACCACTCTTTGAGGGTGCATGACCATAAAAGATATTACTCATATAAATAGAACAACCATTATTCTCTGATTTAAATGAATAACCGTCTCGCATCAAACAAGATCCAGATATAATGTTCATGCTTAACGCTGGCACCAAATAACAATTATTTAGGTCTAATACTAATCTCGAAGGTAGATGTAGAGGTAGCGTGCCGACCGCGATCACATCGACTTTGGAACCATTTCCCATGCGCATCGTCACCTCGTCCTTAGCCAATCTTCGCTTAATCCGTAGTCCCTGTTTCGAGTTGCAAATGTTAGCAACAGAACCAGTATCAAATACCCAGGTGCTACTGCGAACATTAGTAAGGTACACATCAATAACATGAATATCACATATACCTTTGTTCACCTTGCCATCCTTCTTATCCGCCAAATACTTGGGGCAGTTCCGCTTCCAGTGACCAGTCTGCTTGCAGTAGAAGCACTCAGTTTCAGGCTTAGGTCCAGGTTTGGGTTTCTTCTCTTGAGTAGCAACTTGCTTGCTGTTCTTTTTGAAGTTCCCCTTCTTCTTTCCTTTGCCCTTTTTCTTGAAACTAGTGGTCTTGTTGACCATCAACACTTGATGCTCCTTCTTGATTTCTACCTCCGCAGCTTTCCACATTGCGAAGAGCTCGGGAATAGTCTTATTCATCCCTTGCATATTATAGTTCATCACGAAGCTCTTGTAGCTTGGTGGCAGTGATTGGAGAATTCTGTCAATGACGCAATCATCTGGAAGATTAACTCCCAATTGAATCAAGTGATTATTATACCCAGACATTTTGAGTATATGCTCACTGACAAAACTGTTCTCCTCCATCTTGCAGCTATAGAACTTATTGGAGACTTCATATCTCTCAATCCGGGCATTTGCTTGAAATATTAACTTCAACTCCTGGAACATCTCATATGCTCCATGACGTTCAAAACGTCGTTGAAGTCCCGATTCTAAGCCGTAAAGCATGGCACACTGAACTATCGAGTAGTCATCAGCTTTGCTCTGCCAGACGTTCATAACATCTGGTGTTGCTCCAGCAGCAGGCCTGGCACCCAGCGGTGCTTCCAGGACGTAATTCTTCTGTGCAGCAATGAGGATAATCCTCAAGTTACGGACCCAGTCCGTGTAATTGCTACCATCATCTTTCAACTTTGCTTTCTCAAGGAACGCATTAAAATTCAACGGAACAACAACACGTGCCATCTATCTACAATCAAACATGAATAAGCAAGATACTATCAGGTACTAAGTTCATGATAAATTTAGGTTCAATTAATCATATTACTTAAAGAACTCCCACTTAGATAGACATCCCTCTAATCCTCTAAGTGATTACGTGATCCAAATCATCTAAACCATGTCCGATCATCACGTGAGATGGAGTAGCTTCATTGGTGAACATCACTATGTTGATCATATCTACTATATGATTCACGCTCGACCTTTCGGTCTCCGTGTTCCGAGGCCATATCTGTATATGCTTGGCTCGTCAAGTATAACCTGAGTATTCTGCGTGTGCAACTGTTTTGCACCCGTTGTATTTGAATGTAGAGCCTATCACACCCGATCATCACGTGGTGTCTCAGCACGAAGAACTTTCGCAACGGTGCATACTCAGGGAGAACACTTCTTGATAATTAGTGAGAGATCATCTTATAATGCTACCGTTAATCAAAGCAAGATAAGATGCATAAAAGATAAACATCACATGCAATCAATATAAGTGATATGATATGGCCATCATCATCTTGTGCTTGTGATCTCCATCTTCGAAGCACCGTCATGATCACCATCGTCACCGACGCGACACCTTGATCTCCATCGTAGCATCGTTGTCGTCTCGCCAATCTTATGCTTCCACGACTATCGCTACCGCTTAGTGATAAAATAAAGCATTACAACGCGATTGCATTGCATACAATAAAGCGACAACCATATGGCTCCTGCCAGTTGCCGATAACTCGGTTACAAAACATGATCATCTCATACAATAAAATTTAGCATCATGTCTTGACCATATCACATCACAACATGCCCTGCAAAAACAAGTTAGACGTCCTCTACTTTGTTGTTGCAAGTTTTACGTGGCTGCTACGGGCTTAAGCAAGAACCAACCTTACCTACACATCAAAACCACAATGATAGTTTGTCAAGTTGGTGCTGTTTTAACCTTCGCAAGGACCGGGTGTAGCCACACTCAGTTCAACTAAAGTTGGAGAAACTGTCACCCGCTAGCCACCTTTGTGCAAAGCACGTCGGGAGAACCGGTCTCGCGTAAGCGTACGCGTAATGTCGGTCTGGGCCGCTTCGTCCAACAATACCGCCGAACCAAAGTATGACATGCTGGTAAGAAGTATGACTTATATCGCCCACAACTCACTTGTGTTCTACTCGTGCAAATAACATCAACACATAAAACCTAGGCTCGGATGCCACTGTTGGGTAACGTAGTAATTTTAAAAAAAAATTCCTACGCACACGCAAGATCATGGTGATGCATAGCAATGAGAGGGGAGAGTGTAATCTACGTACCCTTGTATATCGACAACGGAAGTGTTAGCACAACGTGGTTGATGTAGTCGTACGTCTTCACGGCCCGACCGATCAAGCATCGAAACTACGGCACCTCCGAGTTCTAGCACACGTTCAGCTCGATGACGATCCCCGGACTCCGATCCAGCAAAGTGTCGGGGAAGAGTTCCGTCAGCACGACGGCGTGGTGATGATCTTGATGTACCACCGTCGCAGGGCTTCGCCTAAGCACCGCTACAATATTATCGAGGACTATGGTGGAAGGGGGCACCGCACACGGCTAAGAATATGATCACGTGGATCAACTTGTGTCTCTAGGGGTGCTCCCTGCCTCCGTATATAAAGGATCAAGGGGGGGTGCAGCCGGCCAGGAGAGGGCGCGCCAGGAGGAGTCCTACTCCCTTCGGGAGTAGGATTCCCCCCTTTCCTAGTTGGAATAGGATTCGGGAGGAGGGGAAAGAGGAGAGAGAGAAGGAAGGGGGGCGTCGGCCCCCTCTCCTTGTCCTATTCGGACTAGGGGGAGGGTCACGCGCCCCAGCCCTGGCCACCTCTCCTCTCTTCCACTAAGGCCCACTAAGGCCCATATACCTCCCGGGGGGTTCCGGTAACCTCCCGGTACTCCGGTAAAATCCCGATTTCACCCGGAACACTTCCGATATCCAAATATAGGCTTCCAATATATCAATCTTTATGTCTCGACCATTTCGAGACTCCTCGTCATGTCCGTGATCACATCCGGGACTCCAAACAAACTTCGGTACATCAAAATGCATAAACTCATAATATAACTGTCATCGAAACCTTAAGCGTGCGGACCCTACGGGTTCGAGAACAATGTAGACATGACCGAGACATGTCTCCGGTCAATAACCAATAGCGGAACCTGGATGCACATATTGGCTCCTACATATTCTACGAAGATCTTTTATCGGTCAGACCGCATAACAACATACGCTGTTCCCTTTGTCATCGGTATGTTACTTGCCCGAGATTCGATCATCGGTATCTCAATACCTAGTTCAATCTCGTTACCGGCAAGTCTCTTTACTCGTTTCGTAGTACATCATCTCACAACTAACTCATTAGTTGCAATGCTTTCAAGGCTTATGTGATGTGCATTACCGAGAGGGCCTAGAGATACCTCTCCGACAATCGGAGTGACAAATCCTAATCTCGAAATACGCCAACCCAACATGTACCTTTGGATACACCTGTAGAGCACCTTTATAATCACCCAGTTACGTTGTGACGTTTGGTAGCACACAAAGTGTTCCTCCGGTAAACGGGAGGTGCTTCCAGGACGTAATTCTTCTGTGTAGCAATGAGGATAATCCTAAGTTACGGACCCAGTCCGTGTAATTGCTACCATCATCTTTCAACTTTGCTTTCTCAAGGAACGCATTAAAATTCAACGGAACAACAACACGGGCCATCTATCTACAATCAAACATAAACAAGCAAGATACTATCAGGTACTAAGTTCATGATAAATTTAGGTTCAATTAATCATATTACTAAAGAACTCCCACTTAGATAGACATCCCTCTAATACTCTAAGTGATTACGTGATCCAAATCAACTAAACCATGTCCGATCATCACGTGAGATGGAGTAGTTTCATTGGTGAACATCACTATGTTGATCATATCTACTATATGATTCACGCTCGACCTTTCGGTCTCCGAGTTCTGAGGCCATATCTGTATATGCTTGGCTCGTCAAGTATAACCTGAGTATTCTGCGTGTGCAACTGTTTTGCACCCGTTGTATTTGAACGTAGAGCCTATCACACCCGATCATCACGTGGTGTCTCAGCACGAAGAACTTTCGCAACGGTGCATACTCAGGGAGAACACTTCTTGATAATTAGTGAGAGATCATCTTAAAATGCTACCGTCAAACAAAGCAAGATAAGATGCATAAAAGATAAACATCACATGCAATCAATATAAGTGATATGATATGGCCATCATCATCTTGTGCTTGTGATCTCCATCTTCGAAGCACCTTCATGATCACCATCGTCACCGGCACGACACCTTGATCACCATCGTAGCATCGTTGTCGTCTCGCCAATCTTATGCTTCCACGACTATCGCTACCGCTTAGTGATAAAGTAAAGCATTACAGCGCGATTGCATTGCATACAATAAAGCGACAACCATATGGCTCCTGCCAGTTGCCGATAGCTTGTTTACAAAACATGATCATCTCATACAATAAAATTTAGCATCATGTCTTGACCATATCACATCACAACATGCCCTCCAAAAACAAGTTAGACGTCCTCTACTTTGTTGTTGCAAGTTTTACGTGGCTGCTACGGGCTTAAGTAAGAACCAATCTTACCTACGCATCAAAACCACAACGATAGTTTGTCAAGTTGGTGCTGTTTTAACCTTCGCAAGGACCGGGCATAGCCACACTCGGTTCAACTAAAGTTGGAGAAACTGACACCCGCTAGCCACCTTTGTGCAAAGCACGTCGGGAGAACCGGTCTCGTGTAAGCGTATGCGTAATGTCGGTCCGGGCCTCTTCGTCCAACAATACTGCCGAACCAAAGTATGACATGCTGGTAAGCAGTATGACTTATATCGCCCACAACTCACTTGTGTTCTACTCGTGCATATAACATCAACACATAAAACCTAGGCTCTAATGCCACTGTTGGGTAACGTAGTAATTTCAAAAAATTTCCTACGCACACGCAAGATCATGGTGATGCATAGCAACGAGAGGGGAGAGTGTGATCTACGTACCCTTGTAGACCGACAGCGGAAGCGTTAGCACAATGCGGTTGATGTAGTCGTACGTCTTCACGGCCCGACCGATCAAGCACCGAAACTATGGCACCTCCGAGTTTTAGCACACGTTCAGCTCGATGACGATCCCCGGACTCCGATCCAGCAAAGTGTCGGGGAAGAGTTCCGTCAGCACGATGGCGTGGTGACGATCTTGATGTTCTACCGTCGCAGGGCTTCGCCTAAGCACCGCTACAATATTATCGAGGATTATGGTGGAAGAGGGCACCACACACGGCTAAGAAAACGATCACGTGGATCAACTTGTGTGTCTAGGGGTGCCCCCTGCCCCCGTATATAAAGGAGCAAGGGGAGGAGGCCGGCCGGCCCTATTGGCGCGCCAAGGAGGAGTCCTCCTCCTAGTAGGAGTAGGACTCCTACTAGGAGGGGGAAAGGAAGTGGGGAGGGAGAAGGAAAGGGGGGCGCCGCCCCCCCTCTCCTAGTCCAATTCGGACCAGGGGGGAGGAGGCGTGCGGCCCACCCTGGCTGCCCTTCTCTCTCTCCACTAAGGCCCATATGGCCCGTTACTTCTCCGGGGGGGGGGGGGGGGTTCCGGTAACCCTCCGGTACTCCGGTTTTCTCCGAAATCACCCGGAACACTTCCGGTGTCCGAATACAGCCGTCCAATATATCAATCTTTATGTCTCGACCATTTCGAGACTCCTCGTTATGTCCGTGATCACATCCGGGACTCCGAACTAACTTCGGTACATCAAAACTCATAAACTCATAATATAACTGCCATTGAAACCTTAAGCGTGCGGACCCTACAGGTTCGAGAACAATGTAGACATGACCGAGACATGTCTCCGGTCAATAACCAATAGCGGAACCTGGATGCTCATATTGGCTCCCACATATTCTACGAAGATCTTTATCGGTCAGACCGTATAACAACATACGTTGTTCCCTTTGTCATCGGTATGTTACTTGCCCAAGATTCGATTGTCGATATCTCAATACCTAGTTCAATCTCGTTACCGGCAAGTCTCTTTACTCGTTTCATAATACATCATCTCGCAACTAACTCATTAGTTGCAATGCTTGCAAGGCTTATGTGATGTGCATTACCGAGAGGGCCCAGAGATACCTCTCCGACAATCGGAGTGACAAATCCTAATCTCGAAATACGCCAACCCAACATTTATCTTTGGAGACACATGTAGAGCTCCTTTATAATCACCCAGTTACGTTGTGACGTTTGGTAGCACACAAGGTGTTCCTCCGGCAAACGGGAGTTGCATAATCTCATAGTCATAGGAACATGTATAAGTCATGAAGAAAGCAATAGCAACATACTAAACGATCGGGTGCTAAGCTAATGGAATGGGTCATGTCAATCACATCATTCTTCTAATAATGTGATCCCGTTAATCAAATGACAACACATGTCTATGGTTAGGAAACATAACCATCTTTGATTAATGAGCTAGTCAAGTAGAGGCATACTAGTGACATTTAGTTTGTCTATGTATTCACACAAGTATTATGTTTCCGATAATACAATTCTAGCATGAATAATAAACATTTATCATGATATAAGGAAATAAAATAATAACATTATTATTGCCTCTAGGGCATATTTCCTTCACAAATCATCTATTTTCTCCAGTAAAGGATGCCCGCAGATTGTGAGAGATGCAGTCAAGGGATGCCTTCAGGTCCCTAATGAGTCTTTAAGTGACAGATACCTTGGCATGCCCAAAGATGTTGGACATTCAAAGAAAGGCACATTCAAACATTTGAGTGATCGTGTTTGGGAAAAGGTAAAAGGATGGATGGGCAAGTGTTTGTCTGCCGGAGGAAAGGAGGTTTTGATTAAATCGGTTGCACAGGCCATACGGTCTACTCCATGTCCTGTTTCAAGCTCCCTAGAGGTTTATGCGAGCATATAAATTCGATCATCCGGAAAATTCTGGTGGGGATGCAAGGCGGGGCAATGGAAGCCGGCATGGGTCTCGTGGGAAGTAATGACAAGACCTAAGTATTTAGGAGGACTGGGATTTAGAGACCTTGAACTTTTTAACCTAGCACTTTTGGCTAGGCAGGCTTGGAGGGTGCTGCAGGACCCATCATCTTTGAGCGCTAGAATTTTGAAGGCCTTTTATTTCCCCAACACTGACTTTCTAGCGGCAGAACTGGGCTCTCGTCCATCGCAAATTTGGCGAGCGGTTTGGAAGGACGAGACATTCTTAAGCAAGGAATCATCCGAAGGATTGGTAATGGACAATCGACAAGCATATGGGATCATAACTGGATTCCCAAGGAGGGATCGTTGCGGCCAATCATGCCTTTGGTCCAAAACCCTCCTGAACTTGTCTCCGAGCTACTCCTCCCAGCAACTGGCTCCTGGAACGTTGATCTTGTTAGATCGGTTTTCTTGCCAACTGATGCGGAGGCAATCTTGAGAATTCCAGTATGCACAAGCAACATAGACGACTTTTGGGCATGGCATCCGGAGAAGAAGGGACGGTTCTCGGTGAGCTCGGCTTATAAGTTCATGATCAAAACGAAAATTACCAGAGAGAACTGGCTTGAAGGCAGGGCGGGTCCTCCAGCAATGATAGAGAGGAGCACGATTGGACCTCGCTTTGGTCCCTGACGATACCATCAGAAGTCAGGGTTTTCTTGTGGCGTCTCGCCCGCCACTCTCTACCGACAATGGACGTCCCGAGTAGGAGAAACATGGCTACTCGTGATGCTTGTCCACTATGTGGCTCTCCCGATTTGTGGTGGCATGCATTGGTGTCATGTTCTTTGGCTCGCTGCACCTGGGCACTGTCCGATCCCGGTCTATTCGCGAAGATGGCGAAGATTGATGAAGCCAGTGCAAAGAACTGGTTGTTTCATTTGAACGAGGACCTGGATCACAAGTTATTTACAACACTGGTTGTGACTCTTTGGGCAATATGGTATGCCAGGAGGAAGGCCATCCACGAAGGGATCTTCCAGTCCCCAATGCAAACTTCTTCGTTTGTGGCGTCTTACATCAACTAGCTGCAGCAGCTTGAAAAACCCATGGACCATCCCAGACGGACAACAACAATCAGCAGAGGGCCAAGAAGATGGATAGCTCCACCAGAGGGGCTGGCGAAAATCAATGTTGATGGAGTTGTTGCGCAACATAAATGTGGAGGGGCAGTTTCTGTGGTGTGCCGAGACCACACAGGACTATATCTGGGTTCTTCGGCGGCAGTCTATAGAGGCATCACCGATCCCACAACCCTGGAAACTTTCGCTTGCAGGGAGGCGTTGGCGCTGGCTCTGGATCTTCAGCTCACAAACATGATGGTCGCTTCAGACTGCAAAGGCGTGGTACTGGACATAAACGAGGGGACAGGAGGTCCGCATTCGGCTATCATACATGAAATAACGCAACAGAGAAGCTCCTTCGACTTAGTCTCTTTTGTTTTTGAACATAGAAATCACAATTTCGAGGCTCATAATCTCGCCAAGTTCGCTTGTAATTTAGAAGTAGGTCGCCATGTTTGGCTGGGAATTCCCCATGACCAGATCCGTGTACCTATGAACATTTCTATAATTTAATAAAATGGCGATATTTCTCAAAAAAAAAACTTGTTTTTCCACGGGTTTTCGGAGGGTTCCTGAACCATCCCTGCATCGTGTTTTCTGTTTCTTTTTCTTTTCACCTAGCTTTATCTTTATTTCTTCCTATTTTTTTTCTTCTTATTTTCTTTCTTTCCTTTTTCTTTTCTTTCACCATTTATCTTTTCAATTTTGTGAACATTTTTTTAACCCATTAACCTTTTGCATTTGTGAACAACTATTACACTTCGTGATCAATTTTGAATTCAAAACATTTTTTTCAAGTTGGTGAATATTTTTGGAAATCAGTAACAATTTTTTGAATTCACCCGCATTTTTTGGGAATTCATCAACATTTTGTAAATTCGTGAACATTTTTTAATGGACATGCATTTTTTAATTAATGAATTTTTCAAATTTTGGAACAATTTTCAAAATTCATGAACATTTTCCACTTACTCGCGAACATTTTTTTGAAAGTTGTGAACATTTTTGAACATCAAGAGCATCTTTAAATATTCATGAACATGTTTTGAAATCATGAATATTTTTTGGAGTCTTGTACATTGTCTGAATCCCCAAACAGTTTTTGAATAAGCGAACATTTTTTCAAAACATATTTTTGGATCTGCAAGAATTATTTAATACGTGACATTTTTTGAATCCAAGAAATGTTTCCAAATTTGGGAACATTTTTTGAGTCTATGAACGTTATTTGAAACTCAAGAACATTTTTTCCAAAACCTCAATTTGTTTGAAATTTTAAACTTTTTAAGTGATGAACTATTTTATTGAATAAAAATAAAAACTGAAAAGAAAAAATAAAAAGCAAACAAGGAAATGAAAAAATGGAATGTCTCTAATAGCACATGGGGTGCCCCGGTAGCGCGCGCTGGTGTAGCGAGGCCTACACGTTTGCGCGTCATTTAACGCATTGTGCGTAAAATACGAGCTCCCATATCTAGCCTAACAGAGTTTTTTTGGTCTAATCACAATCTTTATTAATGATTATAAACATATGGACACAATTTATGTCTGGAGAATTAAGGAGCCACATATGAAGTCCCAAAGATAGTTCTAGAGCGTGCTTAGCGAGGCTATGTGCTTCAATATTGGTGTCACGTCCTTCAAAGATGAAGGAGCTTCTTTCAAATTGCCTTGATGTTGGCCTAATCTCCTCGACAATGCTTGCATGAGCAACCCCCCCCTCCCCCCCGCGTGTCAGGGCTGCACTAATAAGCCTGCATCCATTTTTTGTTTTCCTTTTATTCATATTTTCCAACAAATTGTAAATACATATATTTGTAACATAAAAATAAATAGAATTCAAAATCATGTATTTTTAAAATGTTAACAATGTTAACACAGTCTAATACACTTCTTAGCTTAATTAAAAAAATGGTGATAGCAAATAAATGAAATATTCATGACATGTTAAAAATGTTCATGTGTTTGTACCTGACATCATAAAAATATTATTAATATATTCAAAGAGAGGTCAAACGTGTATAAAATAAATGTTTCAAATGTATACGAAAAAAATTAAAGCATACAAAAGTTATAATATATTGAAAATGTGCATGTGTTTCGAAAAATGCATGTGAAAATTTTAAAAGTATTGTTCATATATTTGAAGAAATGTTAAACATCTATAAAATAAATGTTTCAAATATAAATGAAAAATGTTGCAATATACAAAAAATTATGACATTTTAAAAATATTCACGTGTTTGAAAATATATTTCTGACATAATAAAGGATTTGGAAGATGTTAAGCGTATTTCAAATAAATGTCTCCGATGTATATGTAAATGAATAATGTTTATGAAAGTACACATCAAACATGTGTTTGAAAGATATTATAATCATTGTATTTAAAAATGCTAATCATGTATTAAAAATGTTAAATGTGTAAATAAAAAGTGTTATGAATTTATATACAAAAAGGAAGACATCAAAACCTTTATTTAAAAATATTGATTATGTATTTTGAAAATTTTAACACGTATAAAAATATTGTTTCACATGCACATGAAAAATGTACATAGAAAACAGGGAGAAAAGATACAAACCATACACAAAAAACAAGAAAAAGTGAATCGAAAAGGTTCTTAAATAAAAAAAAAACAATGAAAAACATTACAAAACACCTAAAAGAAACAGAGAGAAAACCAAAAAAATAGTGAAAAGGAAAGACAAATGATGAAAACCAAAGAACATCAATGAAAAACCGAAGAAAGAAACAAATATAAACAAAGAAAGAATAAAGAAAACCATTTAAAACCAAGAGAGAAAACAAAGAATATCGAAGGCGAACGAAGGAAAAATAAGAAGAAAAAATCTATGAAAGCAGGTGAAAAACAAATAAAACGAAAGTAATAACAAAGGTAAAAGTAGAAACAAAGAAAACACGCTAAAAACCTAAAAGAACGGGTGAAAAAAAAGCAAACAAAAACAGTCAAAACCAAAGCAGAGCGAACCTACTGCCAGCGAATCCTACACTAATGGCTGGGACTACTAACACTGCCTGACATGAGAGAAGCTACCATCTTGCTATAAGGAAGATATAGCTTTCACCCGATGCCAAGTGAAAGCATTGCCAGTTACAGGCAGTATTACAGTGATCGCTCACACAACACCATTTGTGGTTCGGCCCATAGCGGAAGTGTTGGAGCGGTTTTAGGTCACCGGTTTGGTTGTCTAGTCTCGTGACAGATTTCTTCTTCTTTGTGAGTTTGTTTATTATCTATTTCATTATTTCTTTGCTTATTAATGCACTTTTCTAGAATTCATGAAGATTTTTAAAATTAGACTTCATAAAAATATTAAAAAAAAGATCTGTCAACGACCTTCCACCTACCACTCTCGGTGCAAGCCCATGCAGAATTGAGACAAATTCAGGCTGAAGTGATTAATGTGGACATATCGGGGGAGAAAGACACCTGGCGATGCACCTGGAATAGGCACAACTTTAAGACCAAGATGTACTATGACTTTTACTTCAGGAAAGTTAATGCGCATGCAACATTTGGCTGGTTGTGGAAATCAAAATGCACCCCCAAAATCAAAGTATTCGGCTGGCTTCTTCTGTCTGATCACCTAAATACCAGAAACATGTTAAAGAGGAGACATTATAACATCGGAGACAACCTTGACTGCTTACTGTGTGAAGAACATTTCGAGGAGACGGTGGAACACTTGTTCTTCCACTGCCGATTCAGTCAATGGTGTTGGCAGGTTCTGAACATCACATAGAGCAATCACCTGAACAGACTGCAGCTCGTGGAGCACATGAAAGCAAGCCACCAACATAACGTGATCATGGAAATTTTCCTAGTGGCAGCATGGAGCCTATGGAAAGAACGTAACAACAACTACTTCAGAAGAGTTCCCCCTCGATGAGCTCTTGGAAGAACATATTCAAGGAGGACTTTGGCACTATGGCCTACTAGTATGTATACACGTGCAATGCACGTCTTAATAGTATTGTTCCTATGATTCTAGTAAAAAAACATATAGTACTCTGTGGTGAATTCAAAGTAAAATAAATATTGCTGGTGTATGTATGAAAAATGGTAACTGACATGATACAACGTTTGTGGACTAGTGACACCCAGAAATTTCCCTAGGGAAAAACATGAAGATGTACGTGGTGGAACCCACAAATTGTTTGCTTTTGTTTATCCTCCCAAACCATACATCTCTAGTACTCTCGGACAAGGGCGGAGCCAGGATTTGAGTATGAGGGAGGCAAAAAGTCAATGTTCACAAAAGTTATGGAACATCACGATATATTAGGTCTCATGATAGCATTGATGACAAATCATCATAATATATATTTGGAACTACAAAAGAATGTTACATATTTGTTAACTTAAATTGAGCTCTACAACGACAAGTGTTGAACAAGTTGATAATGTGAAATTCACAACTATTTTTCTTTGCAATCATGTAATGTCAAAGAAAATTGTCTTTATTCTATTTCAAAAACATGTCTTGAAGATAATTGGAAGAGAATTAAAGCACTTTAGCATTTATCATCAGTGTTTTTTGCCGCTGTTAATTCTTCCATGCAGTGATTTTTGTCATGAATTATAAAGTGGTGGTTTTCTGCTAATAAAATCGCTATTGCGGTGGTCTTTTACATTTCACTGGGCTGCAGCAGAAAACACCCCAAATGGTCCAGCCGAACATGCACGTGGATGAATCAATCGATCGGATCAACCAATATTGTCCAAGGTTAAAACAATAGTTAGCCACACCTACATATATGAGCTGCTAGGCTTTGGTCTTCTCTATATTCGGTGTAGCTGGTTCCATGAATATGTTTTTATATGAACTAATCATGCAATTAGTTGCGGCCATTAGCGGATGTATAGTATACATCCCGCTAAAATGTTCACTTGTCTCCGCCCCTGTCTCGGCTGTTTGCCTGACGCACTGGCACATACAACATGGCGAGAAGAGAGGAGGTGTGACGCGATTGTTCCAGAAACCAGCAGATGCATCTGCGGGCTACTGTTCCTTGCGAATCCTTTCAGTCTCAACCATTAGATTTATGGGACCAATGGCTAGGATTGATGCCGATGAGACAATTCAAAACTCGTACACTATATAGTAGTATAGATATAGATACAGATAGGTTGCCTTCCCAAAAAAGGCACCTGGTTCTCGACATTCTGGCTGCAGTACCCTAATTGTCTTTGTGATTATTGTGACTTGTAAAACTTGTTCACTCTCCCCCTAGCCTAGATCTTAGAAATCTGACCTTCCTAGTTTAACTAACCCCACTCCATTTGTAAAAAGCATGTAACACCACAGTGACTCTGGTTATTTAATATATATGCAGTAGGAGGCTTTCCTACTGTTTCAACCTTCAAAAAAAATATTAAAAAAAATGAATTTTACAAATTCTTGAATATTTTTCTAATGTGATGTTTTTTTAATCTTAAAATATTTTTTGAATTTGTGAATATTTTTTACAAATTAGTGAAATATTTTTTAAAAAAATTGCAAACATTTTCCAAATTTGTTAACATTTTCTCAAATTTGCCAGAAATTGAATTCGTGAAATATTTCCAAATCTAGGAACATTTTTCATCATTTGCAACTATTTTACAATCGATGAACACGTTTCAAATTTGTAAACATTTTTGTATTCAGGACTTTTTTTAAAATTTCTATTGACATTATTTTTCTGTGCGAACATTTTTTCAAATTAACCAAAGTTTTTTTAATTTAGTATTTTTTTCAACTCGTATGTATGCAGTGGGTAAAAATAATTGTAGCTCCATCGAGTGGACAACGCTCCCACACCGACATGTTCCGCATACTAGGGCAGGAGCACCTTTTTTTCCTCTGTTTTTGTTGTTTCCTCCATTTCTATTGTACGGTCCATTCCAACCGACAACGTGTTGCGCAATGTGGAGTGCAGTACACGTATGCTACACGTCATAGTATAAGCTTGTTGCGTGCCATAATGAAAGTGCAATTAAACCCCGGGTGGTTTTGGTAATTCATAACAACATATAGCTCATTGAACTAATATCCATTTGAGACAAATATTTCAGGATGTTCAACGATTGACATGGCATGGACTAGAGATGTAGACCCCTCAAAATGAAAAGGATAAAGATTGGCAAAAGCTCAAGACTCTTCATTTTTATTTGAGTGATCCAAGATCATATTGAGTGCATAGGAAAGCCAATACTGTTAAAAGGGGATGAGGTGTTACTTAATGGTCTACTTGCTCAAGTGCTTAGTGATATTGTTCCAAACCCTCAACCACTTTCTCCATCCAAATATGTCCAAACCTAAGTTCCAAACTCGGCCCCACCGATTCTTTCTATCTGGAGCGACCGAGTTTACTTGACATATCTACCCTAACGATTCAGTCTCACCGATACGAATCTCGGTCTCACCGAGTTGGCCTTGCCAGCGCTGTGTGATCTATTGCATTCGCTTCGGTCTCACCAAGTTGGCTTGACAAATTCTCTGTTGCTTATTGCTTCACTTTGGTCCCACTGACTTGATACAATCGGCGCCACCGAGATGATGTTTGCCCTAAGCCCTAGCACATCGGTCCCACCGAGTTGTTCCAGGCGGTCCCACCGAGATTCCTAACCTTCATATTTTTAAAGAGATCGGTCTTACCGAGTTTTCTGATCGGTGCCACCGAGATGTGTCAAAAGTGTGTAACAGTTGGCTTTTGTGAGAGAGTCATCAGAACGTGCCTACATTCCACCATCCATTTTCTGAGAGAGAGCCACCTACTCATGTGTTGAGATTAAGAGATTCCATTCCCACCTTTTGAACCTTGATTTCTAGCCTTCCCCAAGTTTCTTTCCACTCAAATCCCTCTTCTACCATAGCCAAATATGTGAGGGAGAGTTGAGTGTTGGGGAGACTATAATATGAAGCACAAGAGCAAGGAGTTCATCCTCTACACACCATCTATTACTTTTTGGAGAGTGGTGCCTCCTAGATTGGTTAGGTGCGCTTGGGAGCCTCCGTTGTGATGTGGAGTTGAACTAAGAAGTTTGGAAGGGCAAGCAGATCGCCTACTTTGTGAAGATCTACCTGAGTGAGGCGTCCTTCGTGGGCGATGGCAATGGTGAGATAGACAAGGTTGCTTCTTCGTGGACCCTTCATGGGTGGAGTCCTCCATGGACTCACGCAGCCATTACCCTTTGTGGGTTGAAGTCTCCATCAACATGGACGTACGATAGCACCACCTATCGGAACCATGTCAAAAATCTTCGTGTCTCCATTGCGTTTGCATTCTCCAAAACCTTCGCTTTACCTTCATATGCAATGTTTTACTTTTCGTTGCTATATTCTTAGAATTGTATGTGTAGGTTGATTTCTTAACTTGTGCTAATTGCGAAAATCCGCCCACAACTAAAATTGGGAAAATGATAGATTTGTATTTGGTCAAGTAGTCTAATCACCCCATTCTAGACATACTTTCGATTCTACAAGTGGTACCAAAGCTTTGGTATCCATTAGCCTTGATTTCCATAGCTTTCGTGATCATAGCCTAGGTTTCACAACCTAGGAGAGTATGTCGTCCAACAATGGAAACTATCACCATAGAGGTCCTTATTTTGATGGTACAAATTTTGCTAGTTGGAAGCATAAGATGAAAATGCATATTCTTGATCATAACCCCGTCGTTTGGGCTGTTTTGCGTGTTGGCTTGCAAGGTGATTTCTTCGAAGATGTTAAAGAACCGGATCGTGAGGTGACCGTTGAAGAATTGAAGATGTTGCAACACAATGCTCAAGCTTGTGATATTCTCTTCAATGGATTCTGCGCTGAAAAATTCAACAAAATCAGCCGCCTTGAGAATGCAAAGGAAATTTGGGATACTTTGGTTGATATGCCCGAAGGTACCGAGTCCGTGAAGGAATCCAAATTGGATGTGCTTCAAAGTCAACTTGACAAGTTCAAGATGAAGGATGGTGAAGGAGTCGCTGAAATATACTCATCACAAATGAGATTGTCGGCTTAGGAAGTGAAGAGATGACCGACAAATTCATCATCAAGAAGATCCTTAGAGCCTTGGATGGAAAATATGATACCGTGTGCACTTTGATCGAAATGATGCCCAATTACAAAGATCTCAAGCCCACGGAAGTCATTGGTAGAATTGTCGCTCACGAGATGCCACTCAAGGATAAGGAAGAGCTTCACAATAAGTCAAGTGGTGCTTACAAAGCTTCAAGTGATGCCCCTATAACATCTAGTGATAAGCAAGTCTCCAATGAAGAATTGAGCTTAATGGTGAAGAACTTCAACAAATTCTACAAGAATAGAAGCAAATAGAGAAGCTCCAAGTCAAGGTCCTACAATGACAAAAGATCTTGTAGTCGTGATCGTAATTGCTACAATTGTGGAAGATTGAGACACTACTCCAATGAGTGTACGGCTCCCTACAAGAAAAGAGAAGACTCATAAAAAATGAGAAGTAGGAGAGATGAATCACCTCCAAGAGAGAGGAGTAGAGATGATTGTTATGAACGAAGACCCGTTCGTAGAAGCAAGGATTCAGAAAGGAAGGACAAGTCATCAAAGAGCTACACAAGACGAAGACATCAAGCTCACATTGGTGAATGGGTATCCGGTTCCAACTCCGATAACTACTCCAAGAGAAGCTATCACTCCGACTCCGACTATACTCAAGATGAAGTTGTTGCCGGTCTTGCACTAGTGTCATCCAACTCCTATGACATATTTGATTCACCAAATGAAGGAATTGGAAGATGCTTCATGTCTAAAGGCCCCAAGGTATCACAACCTGAGTATCTTGATTTTGATAGTTATGAAGATGATTTGCTAGGTGATGATGATTTACTTGTTGACAAAACTAGTGATAAAATCTGTGATGAACTTGTTAGTAATCATGCTCACTAGTAGAAAAAGGGTCAAATGTGAAGCAAATTAGTGCCAGTTTGTAACAGACCGGACACTAATGTGATCAATAGTACCGGTTCGTGGCGGCGATCAATAGTACCGGTTCATGCCACGAACCGGTACTAAAGAGGATGTGGCAGCCTGCGGTCAGGCTATGGCCCCACCATCACCACTTAGTTCCGGTTCGTACCACGAACCGGTACTAATAAGGTTATGGCAAGCTGTTTTTAGTCCCACCTCACGAAGAGAGAGGCACTAGGAGCGGTTTATAAGCCCTGAGTGCAGAGACGATGAAGAAGAGGCTCAATGCTCACCTGCACGTTGCTTAGCTTCAAGCCTTGAGGAATATGGTAGACTGCACGGAGCTATGTGCAGTGCAGTTTACACTATTCCGAAAGGCTTGAAACTAATTAACGAGCATTGCACCTCTTTTTTATTTTTAATAACTTATTACAACTCCGGACTTCTTCTGTTACGGCAAAAACTGGTTGCACTTCGTGTACAAACTGGACAATCTCTTTCAAAGTATCAGGGCCGGTTTCGGATGAAAACGCATCTGTTACACCGGCACTTCATTTTTTAAACTTATTATAACTCCAGACTTTTTGTGCATTCAGTATGCACCATTCAAAGCCACGCCATCAACTTTCAACCATCAACTTGGCATGGTATATAAAAATAAATGAATAGAAGAAAATAATTAAAGCAGAAAAGAAAAAAAGCAGAAAAGAAAAAATAGCAGAAAAAACTATAGCAGAAAAGAAAAAAACTATATAAAAAAACTACTTAGAAATAAATAGAAGAAAAAATAAAGCAGAAAAGAAAAAACTATATAAAAAAATTTGGGGCGCTGCCCTGTGGGCCTGCTAGACCACGGCGTGCAATTTCAGGCCCACAAGGCCCAGCAGGCTCACAGGGCAGCGCGCCGTAGTTAGGCCCAGAAGCCTGCTTTATAGAGGAGTTCGAAAGGGCAGCCATGGCTGGGTTGATAAACCAGTGCGGCTGCCCTTCGCCCAGCGAGGTGGGACTAAACTTTGTGCACCGCGGGTGGCAGCGCACTACCTTTAGTACCGGTTGGTGGCTCCAACCAGTACTAAAGGGTGGTCTTTAGTACCGGTTGGAGCCACAAACCGGTACTAATGGCCTGCTCTTCCTGCCTCTTGGCCTGGACAAAGTTGGCCTTTAGTACCGGTTGGTGGCTCCAACCGGTACTAAAGGCCTCTCCTATATATACAACACTTATGAAAATTTTCAGTTAGTTCTTGTTCGTCTTCGTCGCCGCCCCCGCCCCCGCCCCATATCGCGCCCCGTCCCCGTCGCCGTCGTCGCGGCCCGTCCGTCCCCAGCGTCGCGCGCCCCGGCCGTCCCCGTCCCCGTCGTCGCGCGCGCCCCGGCCGTCCCCGCCCCCGTCGCGCTGTCCCCATCGTCGCCGTCTTGCGCCGCCGCCCGTACACCGCCGCCCCCGCTCGTACGTACACACACACACAATTTTTTTTACTTATTTTCTGTTTCCTATTTTTTAGATTAATGCATGTCAAATTGTTAATTAGATGAATTACCTAGATAAGAATGTTAGATTAATGTGAAACGTTAGATATGAATTAGATAGAAAAGTTAAATATTAATGTCAATTGTTAGATGAATTAGCTAGATATTAATTAGGTATATGAGATTTGAACTAGTTGAATTAATATAACTAGTTTATTTTTAGTAAATGCTTAGTTGAATTAGTTGAATTAATAGAACTAGTTGAAATAATAGAACTAGTAATGTTTCACCTATATATAGAACTTAACTAGCTAGATGTTAATGTTAATGATTTTTTCTGTTATTTGTTAATGATTTTTTCTGTTTTTAAAATTTTTAATATATTTTTAGTTTATATAAATGTTAGATTAATGTCAAATGTTAGATGAATTAGATAGAAATATATGTTAGATATTAATGTCAAATGTTAGATGAATATTAGAAATAGCTAGATATTAATTAATGTTAGATAGTAAGTGTTTAATGTTTCACCTATATGAACATAGGAAATGTCTTCTGACGATGAAGAAGATTTCATTATGTGCGAACACTGTGAAGAGCAACGCGGCCTGTGCGACAGAAATTTCCTTGTTGATAATATGCGCTTCAGCATCAAGCTGGATGAGACATTCGAAGTGGATACAGTAAGTCACAACGGCAAGTATTTTTTCGTAATAAAGCATGATTTATGCTTCATTTGATTCAACTTATAATTTTAAATTTTCACTATTCTACTAGCGCATCCCCTGCCATGCAAGAATTTTTGTCTTGGATAAGATAGGTTTTAGTGCGATGAATGATATGGAGGTAAAGAGAGTTTACTTGAAGACCGAGCATGGGTATACTTTCAATGTCAAATTATACAATGCAGACACATACACCCATTTTGAATGCAAAACTTGGCAAGAACTATGCAAGGCTTATGCATTTGAGCCTGATATGGTTATCACCTTTGATATTCGTCCGGAAGATGATATTGAAGGTAATAGAGACATCTGGGTCGATGTGCAGACACCTCCAGTTCTACCATTATGTGAGTTTTTCTCAACCATGTTTATGTCTTTGATATTGTTATTCAAAAATATTTGACAACTAATTTCTATTGTCAGCTTATTTCGGTTCAAGCAAACATGTCCGATGCTTGGTAGACAGGACCTACTACTGTCCCGGGGCTGAACTAAACTGCGAGGAGATAAGTCATTATGTTTCATGGCTTGAGGATCTTCATACTGTCAAGACAGATTTTCTTCCTGCACTTAGAAATGTTAGTACTCAAAACGTGCGACCAATAGTGATCGTATTGAACTACGGTCACATCTATAATGGAAAGATGGTAAGATTTTTACTATTTGTCCTTAGTGCATCTTTTGCATACATTATTTTTGAAGCTAACTTTCATTGCTAAGTATATTAATTACTATACGATGTTCTTCAACAGGGACTCCCGATGACAGTTGTGCCTCAGTGGATCGAGACAAAAGGTCGCATGTCAATGGTTAGCTTACGACCAAGATATCCTACATTGCACATGAGTGCATTCAGGATTTCTGAAAGCGATGAATGCTTAATAGTGAAAGATTGGAGCAAAATTGTTAACGATCCCAGAGAAGTACTAGGGGGCAGCAAGGAGAAGCGCATCCCATGATTAGGAGACAGATTCATCTGCATGCTCCAGTATGATGAATCAGGAGAGCTATACATGTTCTATGTTATTTTACCTGAGAGGGAGCAGCATGAGTGATTTAGCTAGTTCATACTCTTAGTACTTGTCCTCTCATGTCCGTATTCTTCGTCCTGAACTTAATCTCAAAGAGTGATTTGCTTGTTATGAACGCTTATAATATCATGACCATGTTGAACTCGATGATATCTTTGCTTCTGGTACAAGTGAATGTTTCTTCTTTAAGCTAGTGTTGGTGGTGATTAGATAGCGGTAATGACTATGATGATTAAATAGTGGTAATGACGACTACAATGATTTTTAGCTAGCTAGTATATACTGTTATTGGTGATGATATGATGCAAGAGTTTATATTTAATATGTGATGATGGTGATTATGATGATGATGAGTTATTATATATATCATTTATGAAAGAAACCGCAAATTAGTTTGAACCGGATGGATCCTAGCTAAGTGATCAAGTATATGCCATATCCATATTACTTGATCACTTAGGTGATCAAGTAATATGGATATATCGCATATACTTGATCAGTCAGCTAGCTAGGATCCACATATGCATCCAGTCGAAACTAATCTATGGTACTTTCACCTAATGATTTAACAACTCATTATAACGTAAAACAATCCTAAATTAAATTGATAACACAAATTTAAAGGAAAAATAAAAAATAAAACCAAAACCCACAAACATTTAGTACCGGTTGGTGTTACCAACCGGTACTAATGATCTACCGCACCCGTGGCCTGGCTCGTGCCACGTGGTGGCACTTTAGCGCCGCTTCATGCTGAACCGGTACTAGGGGGGGGGGCTTTAGTGTCCACCCTTTAGTGCCAGTTATGGAACCGACACTAAAGGGCTTTACGAACCGGGACTAAAGCCATGTTCTGCACTAGTGGCTAATCAAGACGAAACGAATGGCAATGATAAGAAGGAGATTGAGCGTCTAACTAAAGAACTAAACACTCTTAAGGTAGATCATGAAACAACTCAAGAGGATCATAGAGAGCTCCTAAGGACTCATGAGAAGCTACACTTCGAGAAGCTAAATTTAGAGCAAGCACATGAGTTCCTAAAAGCTATCAATGCTGATCTTTGAAAGAAGAGTTCTTCTTACATTGCCAAACGTCTCCTCTTGTCCACTTACATGCCACAAGTAAAATCTAGCAACAAGAGCAAGAAATATTCTTCTTCCAGTGACAACAATAATCATGCTAAATCAAATGTTGTTACTCCTAGTAGTTCTCTTGATTCCACTAACAATTCTCTTAGCCAAGTTACACTTGAGCATGAAAATAGCTCATTGAAGGGAATTATAGAGAAAGGTGTTTACAAGAGCCTTGCCGGGAGTAAGCAATTTGAGGAAATTGTACGCAAGCAAGGAAGACACCAGAAGAATCAAGGTGTTGGTTTTGAACGGAAGTTCAATGCCAATGGAGTTGAGTGGGAAGAAGATCAATACCCCAAGACAAAGTCTGTTCCTCAACAAGAGAAGTATGATCCTACTTCCTTCAAGGGGACACAAGCTCGAGATGACCTTCCACCACAAGTCCACAAGCAAAAAATCAAGGACAAGCTTCAAGAGGAGATTGATGCATTTGAAGAAGCTCCTAAGGCCTTGGTCAAGTGGGTTCCCAAGAACACATCAAGTTATACTTCATCAAGTACGACTACAATTCCAAGGATTCCCATCAAGTTGTTGTGGATCCTGAAGAAGAAGAACTAGAGAGTTCTTGAGGGTGACTCTGCCAACATACTTCACTGACATTCATTTTGGCAAGAACTTGTGCAATCAACTTTCATATCTTGCACTAGTTCATGGAGTCACAAACCCTCTTGTTGGTAAGACAAGGGACAAGGTAACCTAATGCTTTCATGGACATCATCATATGTGCAATTCACTCTATGTCTATGGATATCCTTGTATGTTCCTTGTGGGACTAACCCATATAGGTATTGAAAGTGCAACACTCCAAAGGATTGCTCCGAATGATCTACATCAACATTGAGCATCAACATCTTCACTATCTACATGAAGTCATCATAGACAAAACCCAAGGTTAATTCATCCCTCTTAGGGAGGATATCACATCTAGGGGGAGCTTTGCTCTAAAAAATTGAGCTAAAGCAACTCTAATGGTGTGAACACAGTAATGCTTTATGTAAAAGTGGTAACCCCGCTTGTTCTTAAAAGATGAGTATGGCCTACGATCAAATGTTCTCATTGGACTCCTAAGTCAACATACTCATATATAGATGGCATAGTCATCGCCAATTTCTTGATAGATGCTAGAATTGTTTGTGCATGCTTTGACACATGTTTCTTTTGCTATCTTATTGTGTGAGTATGTTGGTTGCATATTTTCTCCATTCGAGGACATCATTTGTTGTTTTGATTGTCTTGCTTTTTATTGACCAAATGGATGGACAAGAATGCCTAAGAACTCCCTCTAGCTATCTATGCTTTTCTCGTCGCATACTCTATTCATGCTATATCACAAAAAATGAACAAGTCTCTTTCGGACCCTCCGGGTGAGGAGCATTCGGAGCCATCGATTCATCAAGGGTTGCCTTCCAAAACCTTCTATTGCATTTCGGTCAGACCAATTCACTCACACTCGGTCCCACCAAAATCATTAGACTGATCTAGTTTTTTCATCTTGGTGCCACCGATTAGACCGACTCAGTCTAACCAAGTTGCTGTAACTGCACGCGGTTTCACATCTCTGTGCCACCATTCATTCCATTCGGTGCCACTGACAACACATGGGTATATATTCCAGCGGAACTGTACGGTTGAAAATTCCTTCAAACGTTTCAAGCCCATGCCCCATTGTTGCCGCCCCTTGGTCTCCAGATCATTGTCGTCTTCACCTGTGTATCTCCACCGCAGGTCTCCACCACCGACAACGGGATTCTACATCACCGCTGCCGCCGTAGAGGATCATCACCAAGTTCGGTTACGATTCGATCTCCTTGTGCTATCCCCTTCCGATTCAATGCACAAGGATATTGCCTAGTATCTTGCCACGTTTGAGATCCTTCTATCCACCGAAAAGTTCCTTTAGAGTAGATTCGAAGAAAAAAATTTAGGGTTAGGTTACTGCCGAACTCACCTCGGACAGACCGAAATGAAACTTTCGGTCCCACCGATTGGCTCTAGCCATTGCACTAAGTACAACTCGGTGCCACTGAAATGTACTAATAGGTGAGATCGACAATAAAATCTTAGTGAAACCCTAGCATCTTGGAGCCAC
Source organism: Triticum urartu (assembly GCF_056163025.1). Lineage (NCBI taxonomy): Eukaryota > Viridiplantae > Streptophyta > Magnoliopsida > Poales > Poaceae > Triticum > Triticum urartu. The sequence continues at coordinate 503,446,581 of NC_141879.1, forward strand.
CGAACCACAACTCGTTTTGGCCGATATTGTGTGTTTAGGTTCTGTGAGTGCTTCGTTGTCACTGAGATGATCAAACCGGTAGCTCCAAAATGCTTTCTGTGGAAAACTAAAACTAAAGTTTTGACTCAATTTTTTTGAAAAACTATCTACTTTTTGTGATACTCATCTACTCTGCCCATACCCATCTATTCATAGGGCCAGCTTTGCAAGATGTCAGATGCAAGTGATAGCCAGAATCAGTCAGAGCACAATGGCAATCTCAGTGAGGGTACAAGCCCTAGTGATAGCTATGATGATGGCAGCAGAAGCACTCCTAGTAGCTTGCCAAAACCTGGAACCAGAACATGGAAGAAGAAAAACTCAAAGAGTGAGGATGAGGACTTTGTTGCAAATTAAGAAGTCTCTTCCAAGAAGAAAGCAGTTCTTAGGAAGGAATATGGATCTACAGCCACAACCAAGCCTGGTCTCAAGAAGAAAGCTCCTGCCAAAAGAGTGCCTATGTCAAAACCTAGGAAAACTACAGCTCCACAAGAGACAATGACATTCACTCTTGAGCAGATGATGAAGGAGCTGCTGCTGGTAAGAAAAAGAAGAGGACTAGAAAGACTACTACCCCAGTGCTTGGCAAGCCTTCCATGAGGGAGGAAGATGAAGAAGAAGTGGAGGAGGAACTAGTTGCACCTCCTGCCAAAGCTCAGAAGCTCATGGCCGATGCCATGAAGTCAGCTGCTGCTCCCTCCAAGCCCAAGCCAAAACCCAAAGCTGCTGCACCCAATAGGTCAACTAGAAACATCCCAGCCGCTGAGAAGAACAAGGCCCCAGTGCCTGAAGTTCAAGATGATGATGAGCCACTAGTGCTCAGGAAATTGAAGCCCAAGATCCCAGATCATGATGATGCTCATCCAGTTGCTGAGAATATGAAGATCAGAAAGGATAAAGGTCTGAGGGAATGGAGGCAAGTGGATCCCTATTCAGTTAGGAGGAGGACAGCTTGTGACTATCATTTCCACACTAGGGAACAACAAGATTTCTATGAGACAACTTTTCTTGATAAGAAGCCCATTGTTAGTGATATGAAGTGGGTGGAATGGAAGTATATTGATGCAAATGAAGACTACTTCCCCCACGTTCATGAGAGCTTTAGACTTGCTGGAGTTGATGCTTTTGTGGGACAAAAGCTTACAAAGTGGAATGATGAGATGGTCATGCAATTCTACTCCACAACACATTTTTATCTAGATGGGAGAATTGTATGGATGACTGAGGGCACCAGATACCAGTCATCTATCTCCGAGTGGGTTGCTCTCACTAATTCCCCCAAGGAAGATGAAGATGATATTGATGTTTATGGGAAGCCTCGGATGGATCACAACACAATGGCAAATATGTATAAGGAGATCCCTCCAAAGGATCTTGAGAGTCACAAACTTGGATCCATATATCATTTGCTAGCTAGTTTGGCCACCACAAACACCATTTTGAGGCACACTCGGTTGCCCAAGTCTGGAGATGAGAGGATGATCCGTGGCCACTCCATCAATTTGCTTCACCTATTTGACACCCCACCTCAGAAGTTCAAAGTGATGAGTTTGATTGTTGAGATAGTCAAGAGGACTGTTGCTGACCAGAAAAGATCTTGTGGATATGCCCCTGAATTCAGATGCTCATCAACTCCAAGGTTGGTATAGATACATATCTACTTGATCGTGAGCACCTTCCTCTTCAGCTAGAGTTCGAGGACAATGTAGTGGTGATGGATCCTTCACACCCTACTTAAGTTGAGGCTGAAGAGAAGGCTGAGGCAACAACAACACGAGAAGAAAAGGAAGCCAATGCACCCAATGCCCCAATAGCAAATCTCAAATCTAAGCAAGACCAAATGACATATCTGCTGGAAGCAACACTAAGGATTGAGCGAAGTATGGCCAACTTAGCCAAGAACCAGGAAAGCCTAGAGCGGATAGTGGAGGACAACATATACAATTTGGATGTCAATGTCACAGAGATTCAGTCTATTGTGGAGAAGCTGAGAGATGACACTGAGCATGGAGATGACAGACCAACCACTGACAGATTCCAAACTGTGCCAAGGGCACCCAGGTCTTCAGTTGTGCCAGTTGCAGACACGAGAGCTACTATTTCCGCACCTACTGCCACTGCTACCGTGCCACCTCTAGTGTCTACACCACCAGCTCAACAGACTTCAGCAGACGCATTCACGAAGGTAGTTCTCTCAATGCCATCTACGCACACCGGAGCCATGGCCAGAAGACCCCTTCAGGAGCTCCGGAGGATCATGCCTAGAGAGACATATAGCACTATACTTTTTCGAGCTTTTTGGCAACTTGTTGACAATGGGGGATACAATGTATAGATCATAGGCTTCGAGATAGAGAGAGAGAGTCTCGTTCTTTTGCTACTTGGTTTTTATTTCCCATTGCTACTATGTTTGTTTGTTTCATGCTACTTCGTTGGTTTATGCTTGTGAGGTACTATGATTGGTTGTGTGATTGGTCATACTATGCTTAATTTGTGATTCATGCTTATCTCTATGATTATTTGTGTATGATCATTCACTTATGAATTTGGTGATGCGTCCATGTTATTCCACTCATATCATTTTGTGAGTTCCACCAAGATGTATGTGACATGGAAGAGTGACCCATGATCCTAATCGATTGTGCATTTGCATTCAAACGCAAATATTAAACAATGCACAAATTTAGGGGGAGCTCTTGCTTATCACATACTTCTCAGAGCGACGATGTATTTCATTCATTTGTCGAGGCTTTGATCTACATGTTGTCATCAATTACCAAAAAGGGGGAGATTGAAAGTGCAACTAATTCCCGGGTAGTTTTGGTAATTCATAACAACATATAGCGCATTGAACTAATAACCATTCAAGATAAATATTTCAGGATGTTCAATGATTGGCATGGCATGTACTAGAGATGTGGACCCCTCAAAATGATAAGGACAAAGATTGACAAAAGCTCAAGACTATTCATTTCTATTTTAGTGATCCAAGATCACATTGAGTCCATAGGAAAGCCAGTACTATTAAAAGGGCATGAGGTGGTTCTTAATGGTATACTTGCTCAAGTGCTTAGTGATATTGCTCCAAAACCCTCAGCCACTTTCTCCATCCAAATATGTCCAAACCTAAATTCGAAACTCGGCCCCACCGATTCTTTCTACCCAGAGCCATCGAGTTTACTTGAAATAGCCACTACCAGAAACCCTAACGGTTCGGTCTCACCGATACGGATCTCGGTCTCACAGAGATGGCCTTGCCAGCGCTCTGTGATCTATTGCATTCGCTTTGGTCTCATCAAGTTTATGCAATCGGTCTCACCGAGTTGGCTTGATAGAATGTCTGTTGCTTATTGCTTCACTTCGGTCCACCGAGTTGATGCAATCGGCGCCACCGAGATGATGTTTTCCCTAAGCCCTAGAAAATCGGTCCCACCGAGTTGTTCCAGTCAGTCCCACCGAGATTCCTAATGTTCATATTTTTGAACAGACCGGTCTCAGCGAGTTTTCTGATCAGTGCCACCAAGATGGGTCAAAAGTGTGTAGCGGTTGGATTTTGTGTGGAGGTTATATATACCCCTTGTCGGTGTCAAAACCGGCGGATCTCAGGTAGGGGGTCCCGAACTGTGCGTCTAGGTGGATGGTAACAGAAGGTAGGGGACACGATGTTTTACCCAGGTTCGGGCCCTCTTGATGGAGGTAAAACCCTACGTCCTGCTTGATTAATATTGATGGTATGGGTAGTACAAGAGTAGATCTACCACGAGATCAGAGAGGCTAAACCCTAGAATCTAGCCTATGGTATGATTGTTCTTCGTCCTACGGACTAAAACCCTCTGGTTTATATAGACATCGGAGAGGGCTAGGGTTACACAGAGTCGGTTACAATGGTAGGAGATCTATATATCCGTATCGCCAAGCTTGCCTTCCACGCCAAGGAAAGTCCCTTCCGGACATGGGACGAAGTCTTCAATCTTGTATATTCATAGTCCAGGAGTCCGGCCGAAGGTATAGCCCGGCTATCCGGATACCCCCTAATCCAGGACTCCGTCAGTAGCCCCTGAACCAGGCTTCAATGACGACGAGTCCGGCGCGCAGATTGTCTTCAGCATTGCAAGGCGGGTTCCTCCTCCAAGTACTTCATAGAAGATTTCGAACACAAAGGTAATGTCCGGCTCTGCAAAATAAGTTTCCACATATTGCCATAGATAGAATAATATTTACACAAATCTAATCTGCTGACGTATTCCATAGCGTGACATCACACCACGGCCAAGTCTTTATTCGAATCGTTTTACTGTTCCACCTCAGCGCGTTTAGCGAGGGGTTTCCTTGGCACGTCTTGTTAAAGCAGAGATCGTGTCCCCTTATTCCGGGATTCTTATCAATACGGGCGTGGGTAACCCAACCGCGCCATTGATTACGGTGCTTGGGAGATAAGTGAGTTTTACCAGGCGGGTGGGGACGCATAGTCGCATCCGCCCATATAAGGGGATAAGGATCCACCTTTTCATCCACGCCTTCTTCCTCCTTTGCCTATCCATTTCCGCGCACTCGAGCTCTAGCGCCCAAGTCCGCACACCCCACCTCAACCTTCTCCTGCCATGTCCGGAGCGGGAGGCAAGTGGATGGTCTCCTCCGTCACAGAGGGACACATCAAAAAACTGAGGAAGGCCGGATACTTGTCTAACGACATTGCACACCGGCTTCCCGAAGAGGGGCAGATCATCCCCACCCCTAGGCCCCATGAGAGGGTGGTGTTCCTCCCCCATTTCCTCCACGGACTGGGCTTCCCTCTCCACCCATTTGTCCGGGGGCTCATGTTCTACTATGGCCTGGATTTCCACGATCTGGCCCCAAACTTTGTCCTCAACATCTCGGCGTTTATCGTCGTGTGCGAGGCTTTCTTCCGCATCCGCCCCCATTTCGGCCTATGGCTCAAGACTTTCAATGTCAAGCCGAAGGTGGTGCCCGGCACCCAGGTGGAGTGCGGAGGCGCCATGGTGGGCAAGATGCCCAACGTCCTATGGCTCGAGGGCTCCTTCGTGGAGTCCCTAAAGGGGTGGCAGTCGGGCTGGTTTTACATCACCGAGCCGCGCGACCCTGAATGGGTCGCAGCCCCGAGTTCTGATCCGGACCCCCTATGCAGCTCGCCTCTTGGAAAGAGATGGGCATGTCGTGGGGTAAAAAAGGAGAGCTGACCGGACTCCAAACATGCGTCCAAACCCTGGTGGACAAGAAGCTCAAACTTGTCAACGTAGTCCAGGTTATGCTCATCCACCGGATCCTCCCGTGTCAACAACGGGCTTTCAACCTATGGGAGTTCGACCCGGCGCAGCACCGAACTCTTAGCAGGCTCGACGTACGAAGATGCCTGGAAGGTGCTTTTCAAGGGCGCCGAGGCCCCCGCACCCGCTACCGAGGATCGCGGATTCAGCACGCAGCGTCACGCTCGTGCGGTAAGCTGTTTTTACCTTTTACAGGGTATTAGTTTTTCATAGTTTGACTCCATGCGGGATCTAAGCTCCCTTACCTTTGACAAGATTGGTAGGAGACGTCCGGACAGATCAACTGTCCGGCTCCTTTGCCCGAAGGCCCAGCGGACGCTCGCTTGGCGAAGCTGCTGGTTCCGGCACCCTATGTGGTGCCGGAGAAGAAGGCCAAGAAGAAGGCCACGGGGACTCGAAAGAGTGCCCGGCGCCAGGAGGTGTCAGATTCATCATCCGATGACTCCAAGGCGCACTCCTCCCATGAAGACGAGGAGGAGGAAGAAGAGACCTCTCCCCCTCCAGCGGGGGGAGGGAAGAAAAGGAAGGCCGCCCCAACTGGGGAGGCCGAAGGGTCCAAGAAGGGGAAGAACCCTCCTCCGGACTACTCCACCAACGCCGACGATGGCGAAGAGGAGTGGCCGCACAGGGCCAAGCCCCTGGCGAGATCGTAAGTATCCGGATACCAGAGTGATTCATAGTATTCCCCCATTGCACAGCTTTTCCTTACGTCGAACATGTTTATGCAGTCCACCCAAAGACCGGCTTGACGTGTCGTTGAACGGTTCCCTTGATTCATCGGATGTGAATTCGCTTCCGACGGCTACCTCCCCCCATCCTAGGGATGACGCTGAGGCGGCGTCCCAACAGGTTCCAAGCCAGGAGGAGGTGGTCCTGGAGGCGCCGCAAGGCGACCTCCCGGACTCCAGGCTTGAAGGGGATAGAACCCCCAAGGGTTCCAAGTCCGGCTTTGAGCCGGACACCGCGCCGGAACCTTCAACGGTTCCGGACTCCGGTAGGCAGCCTCCTTCCAAGCGGAGCAAGCCTACCGAGCCGGTGACCTCCGTCCAACCGGAGGCACCGGACAATTTGCTGGAGGTGCTTAACGGCGCCTCCATCGACGAGGAGCACCGCACTATTATGAGTGCGGTGATCCAGAAGGTTTAGTCCGCCAAGAGCGGACTGACTGAAGCCTATGCCAGCTTTCTAACAGGCTTCGAGGTAAGTAAAGAATATGTAAAAATATTACCGCATAGACAGTAGTCCCTGATGCTCTGTTCGGCATTCGGAAAGAAAATCCGAATAGAGGATCTAATAACATTCGCAGGAGTCTAACATAATCAAGTCGATATGCGTATGCAGGCTTAGCTGCTGGCCTCCGCCGCACTGACTGCAGAGGTGGATACGCTGAAGCAAAACCTCACGCGGTCCGAGAACGAGCTCGGCCATGCCAAGAGGCAACTCAAGGAGAAGGAAGGTAAGTAATACCTTGCGCAAGTATATAGAGAAGATGTGGTTGCAAAAAATGACAGGATCAACGTGCTATTATAGGGGCCACGACTGAGGTGGCAACCCTTAAGAAAGCGCTGTCCGAGGCCGAAAACAGAGCGACCGCGAAGCGTACAGAGAGAGGGAAGCAGGAGGCGCGGGTGGAGGAGGTGCAGAAAGAGCTCCAGGCTCTCGTGAAAAAACACGAGAGTTTGGAGCTTGACTCGAAGAAGCAAGTGTCCGAGCTTGCGGCAGCCCTCGAAAGCGCAAAGTCTGCCAAGGCCGAAGCCTAGAAAGCCCTCCAAGAAATTGGAGATATGAAGAAGATAGCGGCGGGTAAGGCATTCATTATGCAAAGCAAGCACGCGAAAGTGAATTACTTGTTACTTACCCGAGTCCGGAGCTCTCCAGGAGCATTCGCAGATTTGCCCCGTAGTGCGTCTGATGCCGCCGCCTACTACTGAGCCGAGGAGGGGAGCTCGACGAAGAAGGTGTTTTGGTCTCAGTATGCTGAGGCCGGACACCTGGTGCCTTTGAGCGACCAGCTGAAGCAAATGGTCGAGCTCCACAAGGTGGCCGAACAGGCCATAAAGGGCCTCATAGTTCAGTTTTGGCCTGGAGAGGCTCTGCTTGGGAGCTACTTCGGGCTGGTGAGGCGGCTGGTGGATGCCTGTCCACGGCTTGAAGTAATCAAGCGCTCCGTCTGCATCGAAGGTGCCCGTAGGGCGCTTGCCCGTGCTAAAGTGCACTGGGGCAAGATGGATGCGGAGAAGCTGGTGAAGGACGGGCCACCGCCGGGCAAGGAGCATCGCGTCCCGGAAGCGTATTATGAGGGCGTCCTGAAGGGTGGCCGCCTTATAGCAGATGAATGCTCCAAAGATGTAATTTTTGAGTAAACTCGCATTTGTGATCCTGTACGCTGAAAATTTGTTCTTATGCGCTAAGCAACGCTTTTGAATTTAAAATATTACCTTCTGTGTGGTCGTTTATCAAATTTGAGAGATGGCGAGTCGTCGGCTTCTACCCCCGTGCCACGAGTGCTGGGGTGTTCGGGATAAACATGAGCGCTCTTTTTCCAATTCTTGGGTCCTTCGAGGGAGGCGCTCAACACAACGAACAAGGCAATCGGACTATAATGCTTGAACACTCTCACTTAGCCATAGAATTTTAAATTTCGGCGAAGCCCCTAGTGTTCGGAAGACCGAGTTCGGGGCGCTATCTATGCCTAGGCCGGACAAAGCCGACTCCTCGCTCTAAGCGGCATAAGTCTTTAGGGACTCGAAAACCTCTCGAACAGCGACCAGCTCTCGCCTCATCATGACGGTCAGTTTTAGCTTTCTCTACTGAGGTGCTTAGCCTAGCTCAACTGGGGCACAATCGCAGTAGTTCTCCTAGTGCTACCTTAGCCGATATAACGGAACGTAAGGTACCAAAACATAGGAGCCGGGCAATCCCAACTATTGACCCAAGACATGATTCGGAGCCGATGCATATAATGCTATAAGTTCGGGGTGCCGCACTTGTGAAAGTGTTCGGACTTCTCACACCATATTGTGGGGTACTTAAGCCCCTGGTGTATTGGCCGTACCAAAGTGTACGGGTGCAACTTGTCATTAATGAACATATATTCGTAAAAAAGAGTAATGCAATAATAGACGGAAGCTATGCATTGTTTATTTAAAAAGGCTGCGATCAAAGCAGAACGATACAAATAGTGCAATAAGCGAAAGATGGGACTATTTAACATGTCCTTTCCACGGGCGAGCTGCGGAATGTTATGTGAAACAGGTGTACTGCTTGTTATAGAGACCACCTTAGAGTTCCATAGTGCAGCGTAGCTTTCTGCTTCCCTGGTTGTATTGTTTGTGCGGCAATTGTACTGCCGGACAGGCCTTCCGAAGAATGGAGTCCTGAAAATAAGAGAAAATTAAGAAATCGGCAGCCCCTAGTGCGGTTTAAGCCGCGTTTGGGCGTGCCGTGATGGTGCCCCTCCCCCTGTGCCCATGGTATTTCCAGAGCGTAGTTATGTACGCGCAACACTGGTTTCGCAAGTTCGCAAGGGCTGGGGTTGGGGCTGCATTGCTATGCTTGCTCGGAACGTGCCAGGCGGTCTTGTTGTAGGTTACTCCGGGCGCGCTTGACGGTGTCCAGACATTTTAATGGCCGGACTGGAGAATTGCCTTGAGAGGCTGCTTTGTATTTCCGCTGCGATAGCCGCTGTATGCTCCTCCGTTCGGAGAGAGCGTTCGGTGTTTCCATTGACCGTGATGACACCTCGAGGGCCTGGCATCTTGAGCTTGAGGTATGCGTAGTGCGGCACCGCATTGAACTTGGCGAATGCGGTTCACCTGAGCAGTGCATGATAGCCACTGCGGAACGGGACTATGTCGAAGATTAACTCCTCGCTTCGGAAATTATTCGGAGATTCGAAGACCACTTCAAATGTAACTGAGCCTGTACAGTTGGCCTCTACACCTGGTATGACGCCTTTAAAGGTCGTTTTAGTGGGTTTAATCCTCGAGGGATCGATGCCCATTTTCTGCACTATATCCTGGTAAAGCAGGTTCAGGCTGCTGCCGTCGTCCATAAAGACTCTAGTGAGGTGAAATCTGTCAATAATTGGGTCTAGAACCAATGCGGCAAATCCGCCATGACGGATGCTAGTGGGGTGGTCCCTTCGATCAAAAGTGATCGGGCAGGAAGACCATGGGTTGAACTTTGGGGCGACTGGCTCCATCGCGTATACGTCCCTTAGCGCATGCTTCCGCTCCCTCTTGGGGACGTGGGTTGCGTATATCATGTTCACCGTCCGCACTTGTGGGGGAAAACTTTTCTGTCCACTGTTGTTTGGCGGCCGGGGCCCCCCCTCGTCATCGCTATGCAGCCCCTTGTCTCTGCTTTCAGCATTTAACTTGCCTGCCTACTTGAACACCCAACAATCCCTGTTGGTGTGATTGGCTGGTTTTTCGGGGGTGCCATGTATCTGGCATGAGCGGTCGAGTATTCGGTCCAAACTGGACGGGCCGAGAGTATTTCTTTTGAATGGCTTTTTCCGCTGACCGGGTTTAGAGCCTCTGAATCCGGCATTAACTGCCGTATCCTTAGCATTGTTGCAGTTAATGCGGCGCTTTTGCTTGTTGCGACGCGACCTGCCACTGCTGTCCTTGGTATCCGAATTACCAGGGCTCTTGGTCATGTTATTGCTACGAGCTAGCCAGCTGTCTTCTCCCGCGCAAAAGTGGGTCATAAGTGTCGTGAGGGCTGACATAGATTTCGGCTTTTCCTGTCCTAGGTGCCGTGCAAGCCACTCGTCTCAGATGTTATGCTTGAAGGCTGCTAGGGCCTCTGCGTCCGGACAGTCGACGATTTGATTTTTCTTGGTTAGGAACCGTGTCCAGAATTGTCTGGCCGATTCCTCTGGCTGCTGAATTATGTGGCTAAGGTCATCGGCGTCTGGTGGTCGCACATAAGTGCCCTGGAAATTGTCGAGGAATGCGGTTTCCAGGTCGTCCCAACAACTAATTGATTCTGCTGGCAAGCTGTTAAGCCAATGCCGAGCTGGTCCTTTAAGCTTGAGTGGGAGGTATTTGATGGCGTGTAGGTCATCACCGCGGGCCATGTGGATATGAAGGAGATAGTCCTTGATCCATACCGCTGGATCTGTTGTGCCATCGTATGATTCGATGTTCACGGGTTTGAAACCCTCGGGGATTTGATGATCCATTACTTCATCTGTGAAGCATAGTGGGTGTGCGGCGCCTCTGTACTGGGCTATATCACGACGCAGCTCAAATGAGCTGTGTCTACTGTGTTCGGCCCGGCCGGATTTACTGTATCCAGAGTGACGATTACCGTCTCGTGCCGTGGGGCGCCCACGCGATCCGTAGATCGATCTTGTTTGCCTTGCCTTGTCCTCCAATATATCTCGTAGGTCTGGCGCATTTTCCCGTGCCTTGGTATTTTTTGAGCGGCGCCGGGGTGCGGCTTGAGTGGAGGGCCGAGAGGCTTCTTTGTCGCGGCCACGGGGTGGCCGATCGGCCGCATCATGCGCTGGTGATGTAGGTTTAGGCGCTTCCTCCTCTAGTCGGGGTAGCAACCTGCGCTTTGGGTAGCTCTTGGAGGGGCGTTCGAGTTCATACTCTTCGGCCGCAACGACTTCAGTCCATCTGTCGGCTAGCAAATCTTGATTAGCTCTAAGCTGTTGCTGTTTTTTCTTGAGGCTGCTCGCCGTGGCCATAAGCCTGCGTTTGAAACGCTCTTGTTCGACGGGATCCTCCGGCACGACAAATTCGTCGTCGTCGAGGCTTGCCTCGTCTTCGAAGGGAGGCATATAGTTATCGTCCTCGACCTCTCTGTCTGCCGCTCTCTCATGAGGGCTGGCTTCTCCATCCTCTTGTGCTGAATCTTGCGGGAGGTGGTTGTCTTCGGCACTGTCCGGGGTGTTATTATCTCCCGTGCCGGAATCACCGTTTTTGCTTTGGCGGGATTTAGAGCGGCGCCGCTGACGCCGGCGCTTAGGCTGCTTCTTGGAGGGTCATCCTCCGCTGTTCCATCGCCATTGCCTTCTTTTGGGGTGTCCACCATGTATATATCATACGACAAGGTGGCTTTCCAGTGCCCTATAGGCGCTGGTTCTTGATCGTCTCCTACATCGGCATCCATACCATCGATGTCTTTGGAGTCGAAGTCGAGCATGTCGGTTAAATCATCGACAGTGGCTACGAAGTGGGTGGTGGGTGGGCTTTGAATTTCTTCATCATCTGCATCCCAACGTTGCTGACCATAGTCCGGCCAGGGCTCTCCTGATAAAGAGAGAGACTTTAGTGAATTCAGAATATCACCGAAGGGCGAGTGCTGAAAGATGTCCGCGGCGGTGAACTCCATGATTGGCGCCCAATCGGGTTCGATCGGTAGGGGCGCGGAGGGCTTGGAGTCTGGAGAGGAGTCCGGCTCCTTGGAGTCACGGGCTTCACAGAGAATAGGGCTGGTGTTCGGCTCGATCGCCATAGAGATTGCAGCCCCCGAGGCGGCGTCCAACCACCCATCCTCGATTGGCGTAGTTGGCTCTGAATTAAGGGTCGGAGCTGATGCGGGTGCGGCCTCCAGGGCATTGTTCGGCGGCAGAGCTAGATCATGCCCATCGTGACAGTGCGGCGCGCTCGGCTGCGGCTCGAATCCATCGAAGATCAAGTCTCCGCGGAGGTCCGCCGTGTAGTTTAAACTTCCAAATCCGACTTGACGGCCAGGGGCGTAGCTTTCGATCTACTCCAGATGGCCAAGCGAATTGGCCCGCTGTGCAAAGCCGCCAAATACGAAGATCTGTCCGGGGAGAAAAGTCTCACCCTGGATCACATCGCCATTGATGATCGGAGGAGCCATCGGGCCTAAAAGTGACGACATAGAGGAACTCTCAATGAAAGCACCAATGTCGGTGTCAAAACCGGTGGATCTCGGGTAGGGGGTCCCGAACTGTGCGTCTAGGCGGATGGTAACAGGAGGCAGGGGACACGATGTTTTACCCAGGTTCGGGCCCTCTTGATGGAGGTAAAACCCTACGTCCTGCTTGATTAATATTGATGATATGGGTAGTACAAGAGTAGATCTACCACGAGATCAGAGAGGCTAAACCCTAGAAGCTAGCCTATGGTATGATTGTTCTTCGTCCTACGGACTAAAACCCTCCGGTTTATATAGACACCGGAGAGGGATAGGGTTACACAGAGTCGGTTACAATGGTAGGAGATCTACATATCTGTATCGCCAAGCTTGCCTTCCACGCCAAGGAAAGTCCCTTCCAGACACGGGACGAAGTCTTCAATCTTGTATCTTCATAGTCCAGGAGTCCGGCCGAAGGTATAGTCCGGCTATCCGGACACCCCCTAATCCAGAACTCCCTCACCCCTCCACCCCCTTCTCCATTTGTGAGAGAGCCATCAGAACGTGCCTAGACTTTCACCATCCATTTTCTGAGAGAGAGCCACCTACTCATGTGTTCAGATCAAGAGATTCCATTCCATCCTTTCGAACCTTGATTTCTAGCCTTCTGCAAGTTGCTTTCCACTCAAATCCCTCTTCCACCATAGCCAAATCTGTTTGAGAGAGAGAGAGAGTTGAGTGTTGGGGAGTGTCGGTGTCAAAACCGGCGGATCTTGGGTAGGGGGTCCCGAACTGTGCGTCTAAGGCTGATGGTAACAGGAGGCAGGGGACACGATGTTTTACCCAGGTTCGGGCCCTCTTGATGGAGGTAAAACCCTACGTCCTTCTCGATTAATATTGATGATATGGGTAGTACAAGAGTAGATCTACCACGAGATCAGAGAGGCTAAACCCTAGAAGCTAGCCTATGGTATGATTGTATGTATATGATCTATCGACTAGCCTGGCCTCGGTTTATATAATGCACCGAAGGCCTAGGATAACAAGAGTCCTAGCCGAATACGCCGGTGGGGAGGAGTCCTTGTCTTGATCGCCAAGTCTTGTGGAATCTTCCTTGTATGCGGCAGCTGTCCGAACTGGCCCATGAGTATACGGCCACGGGGGTCCTCGGCCCAATCCAACTGATCGGGAGACGATGTGGTGAGTACCCCCAAGTCCAGGACACCGTCAGTAGCCCCCTGAACCGGTCTTCAAGTTGGGGATGCTCCTCGATTCTTCCGAACTGTTCTTCATCTTCGGTCATTGGTCTTGAAAACTGGTTCAACAAATCTTCTCATCTTCGATCTTGAGGATCGCCAAAATGCATTCGACAAGTTTATACGTCGGGTATCCGAGGAGCCCCTTTAAGTTTCCGGCCTTTATCAATGCCTTGTTATTTTTATGCCATACCTCGGGTTTTGAAGTTGTTCCCGGGAGGCAGTGTCCTCTTGCGTCCGAGCTCCAACGCCGGACTGCATTCGAGGTATGTTTTGCAGTCGAGCACCAATTCCGGACTGCTTTCGAGCTCCAATGCCGAAATGTATCCGAGCTCCAATGCCGGACTGTATCCAAGCTCCAACGCCAAAATGTATCGGAGCTCCAACGCCTGACTGTGTCCAAGCTCCAATGCCGGACTATATCCAAGATGTCATAGATCATCTTGGTACAAAAAAGTTGAAGGAGTTTAGCCGAGTTTAATGCCGGAAATGCCCTCTATGGAGCCAGCCACTAGCGCCCGAGCTTTATGCCGGACTGCTTCCGAGGTGGTCTCCACCCCGACTGTGGGCCGATTTTTTGTCAATATTTTTTATTGGTGCAATTTATTCTCTGCCGAGATATATAGCCAGTAGCCCTCAAGGTGTGTATCAGTCTAAAACCCGAGATGCACCTGAAGGATGACGTAAGATCGCTGATCCCAATAGCTGCTGAGACTCAGGTTGATTTGCAAAATCGGCCTAAGGTTCAAGTCCTAGCTTGGCAGAATACTTTGGGACACAAAAAGCGGCGTGCTCAGTCCTCGAGACTCAGGTTGGGTGCGGACGACCAACCTGAGGATCAAAATCTCCTCGGCAACTGTATTGCAGTTAAAATTTTCTGCATTGAACAGGCAATGCAGTAGCCCCCGAGACACTGGTCGGGTGGCAACACCAGATCAGGGGATCGATGTGCCCCTTTAATGTTTTTAAATAATAAGCCCGAAGCCCAGTAGCCCCCGAGCCTTAATGCGGGCACGGGTGGCCGAATTAAGGATCAATATCCATAGTAAAATCACAAATTATGTGTAATGACTCTATGTATCCAAGTACTTTATGTCATTAATGCTTGGATCTGCATTGTACAAAACTTTGTTGACCGACCATCGGCTTCCACCTCCTCGGCCAGTAGCCGAGGAGTGTTTGTCCTACTTTATAAAGCCTTTATGAGGGCAAAGATTTACGACAAACAAGGCGATCTAGCCATACGGTTTTATAAACAAAGGTATGCAGAGAGATATGTTATATTACTGTTTCACACAAGAAATGTCTTCCAAAGAAAATAGTCCCGCTATCGGTTCCTTTCTTTGGGTTGTCATGCTAAGCATGATCATGAAACCTCAGCTCTAATATAAGAGCAAAATATCGAGGATTTAGTTTGGGAGGCCAGTTAATAGCCCCTGGTAGTGTTCGGCGACAGTCGAGGTCAAGCCGTAAACACTTCGGCCATTGTTATGAATGGCCCATCATTTAACACAGTCATCGGATCGCTGACCAGTTTACGCTTATTGTGACAGTCAGTTTTCGGCTTTCTCCACTGAGGTGCTTAACCGTGTGAGCTGGAAGCACAATTGAAGTGGTTCTCCCTTTGCACACCTAGCCGAACAAAGCGGAACGTAGGAAGCAAGTGCAGGAGCCGGGCAACCCAACTATTGACCGAAGACACAATTCGAAACCGATGCATATATAGCAATATCCGAGAATATTTCTACCGAATCTCTAAAGGTGTCCGGCGTTGCACTGCGAGACTTGTGCTGAAAACACACAAATAGTTAAAAAGTGTCATAAGCTTGGAAAACCAAAAAACGTCAATAAAAACTTGACGTCCGAACAAGATCAAGTGTTCGGTGCCAATCCGAAAATTGGTCTTAGAAAAAAAGTGCTTCCGTCGTGCTTTAACATGACACATCCTATCTCAAGACTTCAAGCGGGTCAGCCAACGGCTTCAACCTCCTATCCCGAAGGCGGAGTACTTCTCATTAGGCCAGTTTAGCAAACTAAACTCTAGCGGCTTTGAGGGAGAAATTAGGCTCCCCGGCTAGTGACCACACACTCGTGTCGAAAAAAGGAGTGATGAATAATAATAGTAATAAAAACTTTGCAACAACTAAGAAGAAGAACACTTATTATAAAACGGCTCATATAAATTTAAGAGCCCCCAAGTGACTTGGGTAAAAGAATGTTATGTATAATGATTGTATGTACCGAAGTACTAATACCATATCTTTGTTCAACCAAACTTTAAACGCGTCTTAACCGACCATCGGCTTCTCCCTCTTCGGTCAAGGACCGAAAAGTGTTATGTACTCCACCTATCGAGAATATCGACAGTGTTTCCGATAACCAGGCAACCGGGCCATAAGGCTGTAACAGACAAAGCGCGCTCAGGGAACTTTTGCTATATTACAGACGAAGTGTAAGAAGCATCTTCGAAGAAAATAGTACCCCCACCGATACCTTTCTTCGGTGCTCATTATTACTATGAGACTTGTGCAATAGATTTTTTGTACTCATGAGTTCCGTTGTGTGCCGACCATGATTGAAAACAATAAGAGCGCTAGCTTTCGGCTTCACCCAGTCTGAGGTTAGAGCCCGGAGGACCCGGTCGTGACAGTCGCAGAGGTGCTCCCTTTACTCCCTAGCCGAACAATCGGGAACGTAGGGGTAAGCACAGGAGCCAGGCAACCCAGCTTGCAAATCGCTTAAGTCAATATGGTGCATATTGTGGCGTAATACACGAACAAGGAACGAAGCCGTACAAGTATAATCATATGCAAGAGGAAAAGCTTCATAAAGGAAGCCCCCAAATAAACGGGGTATTTGAATATGTGTGTCACAGACAAAGTTTGGACAAGGAAATTTTTTACAAGCAACTTTTTTCCAGAAAAGTATAATGCTTGGTCGAACCGAACACAAGTTAAAAATTAAAACTTTGAGCATGAAAGCGACTTAGCTGGTTAATGTGTTCGGCATTGATGACGCGGTCCGAGCTTGATGTGGGACAAGGTTCCATCCCCCAAGCCGGTCCCGAGGTGGCGGAGCGGAGAGCTCGACACGCCGAAGTGGTGACATAGCACGGTTAATCAGACCGGCAGAGTGATGCCGAAGTCCCCGGATCATTTTCCTGTGCACAAAAAATAGTGCAAACCGGAGATAATAGTAATAATAATAATTAAAAAAATCGTTGCATAATAAATAATTTATGCAAAGTGAGTAATAAAAGAAATATGGCCTGGCGCCGAAGTCAATGTCGATGCAGGGCGTCGGCGTGATGCGGTAAAGGCGTGGCAAAGCCTGAATTCACACGTCGGTCCGAGTTCCGGATGCGGCGTTCGCTGGACTATGTACGGAAACTGACCGAACCACCACGCGACCGTCGTTAATGCGGCCATCATTTGATAGACCTGTGTACAGATGATGGACAAACCAGAGTAATAATTCCTTGGGAAGAATAAACCCAAACAAGCAAAAAATACTAGGATTAATAGCACCTGGTTTATTTGTTGTAGCAATCCGAAGAAAGGTGATTCTGAAAATTGGGACTTGATCTGCACACCCATTGCCTGATGGGCGATAAAGCAACGGTATGGCGATGCTGGCAAAGGTTGGCTCGCTGAGGCAAAGCTCTCGGTCCAGCTAACGTGACTGAGCTGGTCGGCTAGAGACGCCGAAGTCTCTGGAGTAGGTTGATGAAGAGATGGCGAAGCCCCCGGTCCAGCCGAGATGTCGAAGCCTCGATGTCAGCCGATGAGTCGAAGTAGGTCGGCGTGACGGACACCAGCTTGAAGAAGCAATAGTGCGGCCTTGCCAATGCAGGTCGTGACGTGGTTGATGCCGGCTTGATGAAGTGACCGTGCGGCGATGCCGGTATGCCCGCTCCATGTAATCCATGGGGCGGCGATGTTGGTGATGATTTATCCTTCGCGATGCCGGACTCTTGTTCGGCTTGCCGAGTTGATGATCCGAAGAGGTTGAGCTCGGCTCAACAAAGTGACAACGCGTCTAGCGAAGGTCGGCAGCCTTGGAGCAATATCGCCGGACTGGTTTGACACCAGCATGATGATGAAGGCGACCTCAGGGGAGGATTAAAAATTTACGGGCACGTGTTTAAGAATGACGCACAATACCCTAGAAGATAATTCCTCTAAAAGGTTGTCCAATGTCACGTTCATAAAGAAACATGAATTCGGGTCGGATCCGTATTCGCGCAGAAAACGGATCCGAAAATTGATCCACTCATCGGACGGTTCCTGAAGTTTGAACTGTCGGATTGAGCTGAAATTTTGAGAGGTGGTAGATATGAGAATTCAGCAGTAGATGAATGGTTGGATCTTCCAAAGGACCTCCGAGCTAGGCTCAGGAGACCACGGCCTAAACTCGTCCAGATTCCCGTCCAGATTTGACAGGGCTCCGGTGTATCGTAGATTGTCGGAGATTCCTCCATCGGAACTCAACGAAATTTTGCATGGCTGTTGTAGACTCAATTCCGCACAATTCCACCAAAGGGATCGTCAAAGCGATGCTCTAAGAGGTGGTGGCAGCGGATACAAGTTTTCTATTTGGAAAAACAGCACGGCCGCCCGAGGGCAATGTTGACGTTGAGCCCCCGAGCTCCATGGATGATTCCTCCATTATCTTGATAGAGATCGGAGTTGGTGTTGATGAAGGCCCTCGTCCGAACATGATGATCGGAGATGGAGCACGGTCCTCGGTCGAGCCAAGGTGACTAGTCGAGCCGGCGACGAAGATGCCGGCATCGCAGTTGACCTGCAGACGAGCCATCGATCTTTTTGCCGATCACACAGCGGAACTCTCAATGAAAGCACCAATGTCGGTGTCAAAACCGGCGGATCTCGGGTAGGGGGTCCCGAACTATCCATCTAAGGCTGATGGTAACAGGAGGCAGGGGACACGATGTTTTACCCAGGTTCGGGCCCTCTTGATGGAGGTAAAACCCTACGTCCTTCTCGATTAATATTGATGATATGGGTAGTACAAGAGTAGATCTACCACGAGATCAGAGAGGCTAAACCCTAGAAGCTAGCCTATGGTATGATTGTATGTATATGATCTATCGACTAGCCTGGCCTCGGTTTATATAATGCACCGAAGGCCTAGGATAACAAGAGTCCTAGCCGAATACGCCGGTGGGGAGGAGTCCTTGTCTTGATCGCCAAGTCTTGTGGAATCTTCTTTGTATGCGGCAGCTGTCCGAACTGGCCCATGAGTATACGGCCACGGGGGTCCTCGGCCCAATCCAACTGATCGGGAGACGATGTGGTGAGTACCCCCAAGTCCAGGACACCGTCAGGGAGACTATCATTTGAAGCACACGAGCAAGGAGTTCATCATCTGCACACCATCTATTACCTTTTGGAGAGTGGTGTCTCCTAGATTGGTTAAGTGTCGCTTGGGAGCCTCCGTTGTGATGTGGAGTTGAACAAGAAGTTCGTAAGGGCAAGGAGATCACCTACTCCATGAAGATCTACTTGAGTGAGGCAAGTCCTTTGTGGGTGATGGCCATGGTGGGATAGACAAGATTGCTTCTTCATGGACCCTTCATGGGAGGAGCCCTCCATGGACTCGCACAACCATTACCCTTCGTGGGTTGAAGTCTCCATCAACGTGGACGTACGATAGCACCACCTATCGGAACCATGCCAATAATCTCTTTGTCTCCATTGCGTTTGCCTTTCCATACCCTTCCATTTACCTTTATATGCAATGTTTTACTTTCCGCTGCTATACTCTTAAAATTGCATGTGTAGGTTGATTGCTTGACTTGTGCTAATTGCTAAAATCTGCCCACAACTAAAATTGGGAAAAGGATGGATTTTTATTTGGTCAAGTAGTCTAATCACCCCCTCTAGACATACTTTCGATCCTACACATAACACGATTATGTCTTGCTCCATAGAGTGCAGTAGAAGTGTGATGCACATGCAACGATGAATCCAAAATGTATGATATTTTTTATGATTATTGTGTGTATACACACTGTAGGCTTTGTGGAATTTTACCACATTCACATAGTACTTTTGTTATTTTTCCTCAGGATCCATCTTTTGGAGCAAATGAAATATTATGGAAGTAATCCTAGGGAACTATGAGAAAATCACGTCAATCTACCATAAAAAATAAAACAACTGGAGGAGATTGGAGGTTGTGCAGCTCTTCCAGAGTGCAAGACAGCCATCCATACGAGTGCACATGCTCATATGGGCGGTCGTATGGCACGGTTCCGCCTCCCCCTAGTTGATATTTCCACCCCGCATGGTCGGATCAAGGGGCAGATGCATAAACGCACCAAAAACAGATTCAGAAGGCAAAACCCTAACCTTAGGAAGGCACCCGAAGAGGGAATTGACAAGGAGGAGACCGTCATGTTCATCACCACGTGCAAGGGGACGTGGGCATCATCAACACCACCACCACCACCACCATCATCATCACCCATCTCCACCTCATTGTAATACCGAAAGCCTAGTGGATCATCGTGTGTATTACTCATCCGTATCATCCATGTTTATCATCAAAGTTTCCATGATGTTTGTTGCCCTTGTGAACAAGTAAACCCCCTAGTTCTCGAGGATCTGGATGAGCCTTGGTATGTATAGTCATACGTCCATTTTGCATCATGATTTTATGTTGATATTTATTGCATTATGGACTGTTATTACACATTATGGTACAATACTTATGCCTTTTCTCTCTTATTTTACAAGATTTACATGAAGAGGTAGAATGCTGGCAGCTGGAATTCTGGATTGGAAAGGAGCAAATCTGAGACCTATTCTGCACAACTCCAAAAGTCCTAAAATTTACAGAGAATTATTTTGGAATATATAAAAATATTTGGCGAAGAAAATACTAGAGGGGACCCACCAGGTGGCCACAAGCCTAGGGGCGCGCCCTACCCCCTGGGCGCGCCCCTAGGGCTTGTGCCCCCCCCCTGGCAGGTCTCCGGTGCCCATCTTCTGCTATCTGAAGTGTTTTGACCTGGAAAAAAATCAGAAGGAAGCTTTTGGTATGAAGCGCTGCCGTCTCGAGGAGGAACCTGGGTAGAAGCAATCTAGGGCTCTGGCGGAGCTGTTCTGCCAGGGAAACTTCCCTCCGGGAGGGGGAAATCAAAGTCAGCGTCATCACCAACAATCCTCTCATCAAGAGGGGTTCAATCTTCATCAACATCTTCACCAGCACCATCTCCTCTCAAACCCTACTTCATCTCTTGTATTAAATCTTTGTCCCAAAACCTCAAATTGGTACCTGTGGGTTGCTAGTAGTGTTGATTACTCCTTGTAATTGATGCTAGTTGGTTTATTCGGTGGAAGATCATATGTACAGATCCTTAATGATATTCAATACCACTCTGGTCTTTAACATGAATATGCTTTGTGAGTATTTACGTTTGTTCCCGAGGACATGGGAGAAGTCTTGTTATAAGTAATCATGTGAATTTGGTATTCGTTCACTATTTCGATGATATGTGTATTGTCTTTCCTCTAGTGGTGTTATGTGAACGTCGATTACATGACACTTCACCATGATTTGGGCCTAGGGGAAGGCATTGGGAAGTAATAAGTAGATGATGGGTTGCTAGAGTGACAGAAGCTTAAACGCTAGTTTATGCGTTGCTTCGTAAGGGGCTGGTTTGGATCCACATGTTTCATGCTTTGGTTAGATTTATCTTAATTCTTCTTTCGTAGTTGAGGATGCTTGCGAGAGGGGTTAATCATAAGTGGGAGGCTTGTCCAAGTAAGGACAACACCCAATGACCGGCCCACCCATACATCAAATTATAAAAGTAACAAACGCGAATCAGATGAGCATGATGAAAACTAACTTGACAATAATTCCCATGTGTCCTCGGGAGCACTTTGCTTTATATAAGAGTTCGTCCAGGCTTATCCTTTGCTACCTTGCTGCACTTTTGTTACACTTGTTACTTGTTACCCGTTACAAATTATTTTATCACAAAACTATCTGTTATCGATAATTTTAGTGCCTGCAGAAAATACCTTGCTGAAAACCGCTTGTCATTTCCTTCTGCTCCTCGTTGGGTTCGACACTCTTACTTATCGAAAGGATTACGATAGATCCCCTATACTTGTGGGTCATCAAGACTCTTTTCTGGCACCGTTGCCAGGGAGTGAAGCGCCTTTGGTGAGTGTAATTTGGTAAGGAAAAACATTATATTACGTGGTGAAATTTACTGGAAGCTGGTATAATCTATCCTATTGCTGATAGTAGATGGGTAAGTCATGTTCATTGTGTCCCTAAGAAGGGAGATGCTACTGTTGTTCCCAATGACAAGAATGAATTGATTCCGCAAAGAATTGTTACAGGTTATAGAATGGTAATTGATTTTAGAAAATTAAATAAAGCAACTAGGAATGATCATTATCCTCTACCTTTTCTTGATCAAATGCTAGAAAGACTGTCAAAACATACACACTTTTGCTTTCTAGATGGTTATTTTGGTTTTTCTCAAATGCATGTGTCACAAGAGGATCAAGAAAAAACTACTTTTACTTGCCCTTTCAATACTTTTGCTTATAGACGTATGCCTCTTGGTTTATGCAATGCACCTACTACCTTTCAAAGATGAATGACTGCTATATTCTCTAACTTTTGTGAAAAGATTGTTGACGTTTTCATGGATCGTTTCTCCATTTACAAAACTTCTTTTGATGATTGCTTAAGCAATCTTGATCGAGTTTTGCAGAGATGTGAAGAAACTAATATTGTCTTGAATTGGGAGAAGTGCCACTTTATGGTTAATGAAGGTATTGTCTTTGTCGGTGTTCTGGGAACGGGGGTCCCCAGACTTGCCTACCTGCGGCCTGCGGCGTGGCTCAAGTGGGGGCCCAGC
Organism: Triticum urartu; assembly: GCF_056163025.1. Lineage (NCBI taxonomy): Eukaryota > Viridiplantae > Streptophyta > Magnoliopsida > Poales > Poaceae > Triticum > Triticum urartu. The sequence continues at coordinate 503,468,912 of NC_141879.1, forward strand.
ACGGCCCATCTTCATCAGCTCAAGCTCAAGACCCTCGCGAGGGGCCAAGCCTCGCGGGGCGGACGACAAAAAGCTTCCTCAGAGGCAGTCTCATCAGGCAGGCTCGCGAGGAGGCGGAGAGATCAAGGCAGGGGCACCTCGCGAGGAGCCCGTGACGCAAGCCATGACGATCGAGATCAGGCGGGCGCCGGCCTGCGCAGTGTCCTTGTTTCCCCTTTGGTGCAAAGGGGGCAAGCATAGGCCAAGGCATCGGGCAAAGGTTACCATTCCGGTGTAAGGAGACCAAGACCAGCAGAGTGGCAGGACGGAGGTCAACGTGGAGCCCAAGACGGCGTCATCACTAGTGCTTTTGGCAGCCGAAGACCACCTTTGTTCAGGATAACTTGTACTAGATGTTCCCCTTCAAAATGGCCAATTGTTGGCGCCCTTCCTGCTCATTATTTGGGGAGAGGCCCAGGGCCTTTATAAATAGAGCTAGTCACCACAGAGTAGAGAGACATCGATGGAGAGAGGAGGACATCTAGAGATCTGGTAGAGCCCTAGCAGAGAGAGAGAGGCGACTGAACTCACCCAAGCAGTTCATCACACCAGCTCAAGAACACCTCTCGCGAGGCTATTCTTCCCTTGTACTGTTCATCATCAGCCCCTGAGGCAATCCACCACACCACACACTGGAGTAGGGTATTACACCACAACGGTGGCCCGAGCCAGTATAAACCTTGTGTCCCTTGTGTTGTTCGTTGTTTCCAGCTTAGATCACGTGAGGATATTGGACGTAGATCGGTAGGGGAGAGATCTCCGCGCGCACCCCAGTGTTTGAACCTCAAGGGTCTGCCGGAACCCGAAATCCGACATTTGGCGCGCCAGGTAGGGGTGCGCCGGAATCTTTCTTTCGCTGTTCGCGTGTGATCTTCCGTCGTGTCCATGGCTGACGCTCGTCGGGCTCGCGCCGAGCGCCAGGCTGCTCTCGCCACCCGCGTCGCCCAGACGGCGCCCGTGGGCGGAAGCCCTTGTCGTTCCCCGTCGCCCGCCGCCAACGCCGCCACCGGCCCGGCGGGTAACGAGCAGCAGGCCTCGTCCCAGCATCCTTCGGTACGGCGGGAGGGCCGCACCGCTACACCGTCGTTGACTCCAGCCGCTTCGTCGTCCCATGCCTGTCGCGCCCCCACAGATGCGCACACCGCGCTGCTCCTGGCAAGAGAGCTCCTGCACTACCGCCCCGTCGATGACCTCTACGAGGACTGGCCCGCCCGCATCACCGAGCTCGTTAGTGCCACAGGGCTCCCCTTTGCCGTCCCTCTCGCTACCTCGCCCACCATTCCGCACAGGAGGCGGGGATCAGGAGGTGCCTCCACCACCTCCTCCCCAAGAAGGCGCCCTGGCTCCAAGGCGCGCAACCCCAGGGAGAGACCCTCCGTGTCCGGCGCTTGCGTAGCAAGAAAGGAGCTGCCAAGAGATCCCTCATCCCCAAGAAGGTGCTCGCGCGCTCCCAGCGCCGGCGTGCCAAGATCGCGTCCCTGCACCTCCACGCCAAGACCCCGCGCTGCTCCAAACGGCGGCGCGCGGTAATCCCCAGGAGCAAGCCCAGTACCAGCAAAAGGCACCGATGGCCACAGCAGGCTGCCGCGCCCTCACCCCCGAGCTACGCGGAGTCGCATGGCCAGGCAAGTTCAAGACTGACCTGCCCCCTCGCTACGATGGCATGGAGGACCCCGCAGAGTTCCTACAGCTCTATGAGCTATGCATCGAAGCCGCCAACGGAGACGAAAGGGTCATGGCGAACTGGTTCCCCATGGCGCTCAAGGACGGGGCCCGCACCTGGCTCCTGAACCTGGCTCCTGGCACAATATCCTCTTGGGACGAGATGCGCACTCGCTTCATCGCCAACTTCCAGGGCACTCGCGACCGGCCCCCGACCGTGAGCGATCTACACCGCATGAAGCAGCAGCAAGGGGAAACCCTACAGAAATACATCCAGCGCTTCAACAACGCTCGCCTCAAGATCCCCAAGGTGACTGAAGAAGCCATCATCTCGGCCTTCTCCGATGGCGTACGCGACATCAAGATGAAGGAGGAGCTAGCAATCCATGAAGACCTGTGCACATCCTTGGAGCTGTTCAACTTGGCGACCAAGTGCGCCAGGGCTGAGGAAGGGCGCCTCTCCCTCCTCGAACTTCCGGCTGCCGACCCAGAAGAGAAGAAGCCCAAGGCCAAGGACGTGAAGCGCAAGGGGGCTGCCGTGCTTGCAGCGGAGCCAGACACAAAGCGAGGTAGGGATTAGCCTGAGTCATCCAAGGGCAGCCGGTACTGTGTGTACCACGACCTCCACACCCACAACACCAACGAATGTCAAGAGCTCAGGGTCATGAGAGATGGACGTGTCGGCCGACGCCCCGAGCGCAACGACAGGGGCTATGGCCGAGGAGGAGGAAGAGGTGGCGGACGATGGGAAGACCGTGGCCCTCGCCAAGGGTGGCGTGACCGACCTCGCGAGGATCGCTGGCAGGACCAGCCTCACGAGGGAGGTTGGAGAGATCAACCTCGTGAGAATCGCCCGCACGGCAACGCAGGCCTTCCTCCTCTGCCGCCACCGCCAAGGAGGAACGAAGACCAACATCAAGACGAGGGAGCTGGGGGCTTCCAGGAGCCGCGTGCGATCGCTTACATCTTGGGTGGCGCGTAGGCCCCAGCCTCACAACGCATCTTCAAGCAGTTTGCTCGCGAGGTGAATGCAGTCCTCCCCAAGCTTGAGGCCACGCGCCCTCTCAGGTGGTCTGCGTGCGCTATCACGTTCAGCTCGGCGGATCAGCTCAAGTGCGCGGCAACGGCCGGAGTCCTCCCGATGCTTTGCTCCCCGGTCATCAGCAACGTGCAAGTCACCATGACCCTCATTGACGTCGGAGCAGGACTCAATGTCCTGTCCGTCGAGACGTTCGACAATCTCCAAGTGCCGTACGATCAGCTTTAGCCAACCAAGCCCTTCTCAGGAGTCACTGATGGTTCCACTGTTCCAATAGGGCAGGTTCGCCTTCCAGTCACCTTCGGGCAGCACAACAACTACCACACCGAGCTCATCGACTTCGACGTCGCCCACATCCGTCTGCCATACAACGCCATCCTCGGGTACCCATCCCTGGCCAAATTCATGGCAGTGACTCATCATGGATACAATGTCCTCAAGACGCCAGGAAGCGGTGGAGTCATCACCGTACCCTGTGAAGAAAGGGACGCAGTGTGTTCACTTGAGCGCACGTTCCAAGCCGCAGCAATCGAAGACCCGGACCACAGGAACGGAAGACTTACCGGGGCGACCCTTAAGAAGAAGAAGGTTTCGCTTGACCCAAGCCATAAGGAGGCAGGCGCCTCCGGAGGTGTTGCGTCAGGATCTGCGCCCAATCAGGGAGCGCCACCCTCTCTCGCATAGGAAGGCGCGCCCGGCGCCCTCCTCAGGCAGGGCTCGGGGGCTCTTTCTTGGGGAGCCACCGACCTTGCCAAGGTCGCGAGGGAGGTGCTCGGGCACCACTTGGAGGCGTGCTTCCAGGCACGTTTCCCTCAGGAAGGTACAAGCCAAGGAAGACCAAACCCTCAGGAGTTCATCGCAAGAAACACCCAGGAGCTACAGGAGTCGAGAGTCATGCGCGGCAGCCGCCGCTTGCCCACCGTAGCCCCACATCCAGGCGAGGATGGTGGGCTGCGTGTCTGCATTGACGTGCCAGGGCTCAACCGAGCCATGTCTTAGGAGTGCCTCTGGCCTTCGCGCGTGGGACGTTGCGAGGGTCCACCTCACAGCTACGTTCGCATTCCTTTCGGCCTGCCGAACGCGGTCGCCGCTCATCAGCGCCTGCCGAGGAGCGTTCTGGAGGCTCAGGAGGTCAGGCATTGTGCGGTCCTAGCGGAGATGGAGATGGCCCTCGGAGACCCACCTGTGCCTCCGGAGCCTCTCGAGGCTCCTGGGCCTGGGGGCTCGTGAGGGTCGATGTCATCATCGCGCATCGCCCACTTCTTCAACATCACTTCATCTTCAACGACACTAGGTGACATCTTTCTAAGTTCCGTTTCTAGCTGGGAGCGCCCACAGGGCCGCATCATTCCCAGGTCGCGTGGGTCCGTCCCTGCGGCATGTGTCCGTTTTGCTTATGCTCTTTACTTACCTTGTTGGGGGCGCCCCTCGTGCTGCATCATCCCCGAGCTGCTCGGGCCTGGCCCAGCGGTGTTTGCTTTTCCTGCGTCTACTTAAAATGAATTTCCTCCTGCATGCTTAACGTACCCGACCTAATCGCCTGCTCGATTGACGCCTACCTATGGAGCCGCTCGCTCTGGCACGGCATTTGCACACGGGTCCATCCCTGCAACGCCGATAAATCTGAGTGGTCAAGCTCTGGCCGCGGCAGCCCCGCAAGGCGCCACCTCACCAGGCCCTCAGTGCCCCAATCACGTCCCCGGAGCGACCAAAGGTTTGCTGGCAACCGAAACAACAGGTCTTGTTTCTCTTCATGATTGGTGTGCAGGACCTACTCCAGGAGCAACGCTAGGGACGTCGCGAGCTGCCTCTCCCTCTCTCCGGCACGGACCGCTTGCACGTTAAAAGGGGGGCGCCTGAGCATCGCGACTCATGGGCTCCTACTGGCTCTCCAGCCCTCACCCCTGGCCTTGACCCACGGCATCGCGACCTGTCATACCAGCGGCGGCTGAGCTCGCTCGAGGGCCGGGACCCGAGGACGTAGAGCATTAAGGAAAATGCAGGGGAGTGGGAAGAAGCTCGCGAGGACCTAACCCAGTAGCGCCTCAGCTGCCACCACTCGGGCCGGGTGCTTCGTCGAGGAACTACACCAGACTCAAGAGATAAGTCGCGCCCTTACAGGAGTTGGACCAACGCAGCGCAAAACCCTCGCCCAGTGCGGCTCTGTCACGGCGACGTTGCCTTCCTTTGTCGCCCAGCAAGGGCTGCTTGAGCGCTAAAGGGGACCTCCCGAGCATCGCGACTCGGGGGCTCTTACCGGACCTCGGGCCGCTCACCTCCTGGCCTTGACCACGGCATCGCGACCTGACATACCGGCGACGGCTGAAGCCTGCCTGGGGACTGGGACCTATCAGCGTAGAGCGCCAAGTTCTCGTGAGGATAGAAAGGGGGAGCCGAGCCGAGACAGGACAAGCACCTCGCATTGATTCATATTAAGACATAATGTTTGCAAAAGACATGGCAGGCGCCTTACATACCCCCACGGGGTGTTGCTTCGATTCCTCACAGGGAACAAAAGTACTAATCCTAAGGAACGCTAATCGCCCGCACCTCCGCAAGGGGCGCCATCATCAACAGTGGGCTGCCCAACGTCGGTGCCAACCCCATCCAGATCAGTGGCGTCGGCGGCTGGATGAAGCTGCCCCGCTCTGAGCACGGTGCGAGCTCGGGGGCTCGTAGCTGTCGTCGCTTGTCTCCAGAGTCGCGAGGAGCTCGGGGGAGCCGCTGGATTCCCCAGCTCCTCCGCTGCTGCCTGAAGAGCTGCTGGAGGACCGATGGGCGGGCCAAGTCCTCGCCAGTTCGTTGCCCCTGCCGCTCTCCTTGGGGCAGCACTCCAACCGGCGTCCTTCAGCGTCGAAGACCTTGAAGAACATCAGGGAGGCGCCGTCGTATTCAAGATGAATTACGAGGGCACCTATCGTCCGGTAGACCCGGGCGATTTCGCCCCAGCCCCGGGTCATGAAGACCTTGCCCGGAGTGACGACCGCGACCTCCGCTCCAGTCGCAAGGGTACTGCAGTCAGCGTGCTGCAGCCAGAGCTCCAGAGCCCCGCTCGGTGGCATCTCGAAGGCGAAGGAAGGAGGAAGGCGAGTCCAAGAGCTTGGAGGCATGGCGGCGTGGAGCACGAGCTCGCGAGAGGAGCGCTCGGCATGGACTCCAGGAGGAACGGCGCGCACCACGTGACTCGCCGGCGTCGACGGCGGCACCGTCGATGTCGCTCGACGCCTTCTCCCCCAGGACCCACGACGCGGGCATACAAGGGTAGCGGAAACCCAGGCGGCGACCGCTCGTACCAGGGCCTCGATGCCTCCTGCTGAGCACCCTCATCTCGGTGGCAGAGGACCAGCCGCTTCTTCGGCGGAAGTGGGTCAGGATCCTCTCGGGGGCCTTTCCCTTCTCTTCTGCAGAAAACCGGCGGATTGGTGCCATTGGCGTAAGGAGGAGCAAGAACAAGGAAGAAGAAGGAAAGGACCAGCAGGAAAGGATGGACTGAAGGGGCTCGCGCAGCCCCGTACTTGTAGCCGGAGGAGGCCAACCGCCGAGCACCACGATCGCAGGTAATCATGACCGGTTTGTCTGCATGCAGGGACTTGTCAAGTCGTGCGGTCGCCGAGGCGTCGTGGGGAAGCACAGACGCCCACGTCCAATCAATCACCACGCGGCGCCCAAGGCCACAGGCTGTTGGGGCCCGCGGCGCTTCGCGCTCGCCCCTTCGCTTCCCTGCTAGGCCAAGCCCGGGCGCACCTTGGGCCCGGGGGCTACTGTTGGCATTCTGGGAACGGGGGTCCCCAGACTTGCCTGCCTGCGGCCTGCGGCATGGCTCAAGTGGGGGCCCAGAGCGGCCCATCTTCATCAGCTCAAGCTTAAGACCCTCGCGAGGGGCCAAGCCTCGCGGGGCGGACAACAGAAAGCTTCCTCAGAGGCAGCCTCATCAGGCAGGCTTGCGAGGAGGCGGAGAGATCAAGGAAGGAGCACCTCGCGAGGAGCCCGTGACGCAAGCCATGATGATCGAGACCAGGCGGGCGCCAGGCGGGCGCCGGCCTGCGCAGTGTCCTTGTTTCCCCTTTGGTGCAAAGGGGGCAAGCACAGGCCAAGGCATCGGGCAAAGGTTACCATTCCGGTGCAACGAGACCAAGACCAGTAGAGCGGCAGGACAGAGGTCACCGTGGAGCCCAAGACGGCGTCATCACCAGTGCTTTTGGCAGCCGAAGACCACCTTTGGTCAGGATAACTTGTACTAGATGTTCCCCTTCAAAATGGCCAATTGTTGGCGCCCTTCCCGCTCATTATTTGGGGAGAGGCCCAGGGCCTTTATAAATAGAGCTAGCCACCACAGAGTAGAGAGACATCGATGGAGAGAGGAGGACATCTAGAGATCTGGTAGAGCCCTAGCAGAGAGAGAGAGAGGCGACTGAACTCACCCAAGCAGTTCATCGCACCAGCTCAAGAACACCTCTCGCGAGGCTGTTCTTCCCTTGTACTGTTCATCATCAGCCCTTGAGGCAATTCCCCACACCACACACTGGAGTAGGGTATTACACCACAACGGTGGCTCGAACCAGTATAAACCTCGTGTCCCTTGTGTTATTCGTTGTTTCCAGCTTCGATCACACGAGGAGATTGGACGTAGATCGGTAGGGGAGAGATCTCCGCGCGCACCCCAGTGTTCGAACCTCAAAGGTCTGCCGGAACCCGAAATCCAACAGTCTTGGGGCATAATATCTCCAAAAGAGGTATAGAAGTGGATAAAGCTAAAGTGGAAGCAATTGAAAAGATGTCGTGTCCTAAATATATCAAAGGTATAAGAAGTTTCCTTGGTCATTGTAAGTGCATCTAGTGCCCCTTAGTGATTTTGGTGTATTGAAGACTTATAGGTTAAGGGACTAATATGTTTGTGAGTATACACAGGTCCAATAAGTCTCCGAGGAGTTTGATATATTCGAAGAAAGTCGACCCCTAAAAATGAATGTCTTCATTTGAAGACTTTGGTTTTCTTGAAGACTTTGAAAATGAGGAAATTGGTGTGACCTTGAAGATATTGATATTGATGCGAGGACTATGCACATGAAGGCTTTTGTTTTCGTAGTTTCACTTTCCTTTCTTGAGTCATAGGAAACACCGTACTATTAAAGGGGGTCAAGGTAATACTAAGGAAAAATTTCCAAGTGGTGCTCATCTCAAAGCCCACACCTACCCAATCCTTCGAGTGAAGCCTTTGGAAATCTCATAACAATTTAGTCAATTTCTTCAGTGGCAGAGACAAAGATCTTCTAGTCTCTTAGGAATTTGTTTTGACTGAGGAGTTAGGAATTCGCCAGTGCGGATTGCCTCACTACAAAAAAAGACACATCCGTGACATTTTGGGCCGAACGTTTTTTTCCTGTCATGCTTATGACACTTCTATGACGATAATTGTGACAAAAGCACACATCATCATAGATGTGGTGGGATCCTGCTTCTATGACAAAAAATCATGACAGAAAATGGGCTTTTCGTCCTGGGCGAGCAGGGGACGCACCTGCATGACATTCTTTGGGCCGTTCATGACAGAAAAAATCATGGTAGAAGCGAGGGCGAGGAAAATTTCGGGAAGTTCCTGGTTAAGGTGGGTGGTTGATACGTCCATTTTGCATCATGTTTCTTACTGTTATTTACAATGTTTTTATCCATAATAATGCTTTCTGCAGTAATTCTAATGCCTTTTCTCTCATAATTTGCAAGGAATACACCAAGAGGGAGAATTTCGGCAGCTGGAAATCTGGACCTGGAAAAGCTATGTCAGGCCACCTATTCTGCACAACTCCAAACAAGCTCAAACTTCACGGAGATTTTTATGGAGTATTTAAGAATTACTGGAGCCAATAACCACCAGAGGGGGCCACCAGGTGGGCACAACCCACCTGGGCGCGCCAGGGCCCCCAGGCGCGCCCTGGTGGGTTGTGGCCTCCTCGGCCCACCTCGGGTGCCCATCTTATGGTATATAGGTCATTTTGACCTAGAAAAAATAAGGGGGGGGGTACTTTCGGGACGGATGCCGCCGTCTCGAGGCGGAACTTGGGAAGGAGCACTTTTGCCCTCCGACGGAGCGATTTCGCCGGGGGAACTTCCCTCCCAGAGGGGGAAATCATCGCCATCATCATCACCAGCAACTCTCCCATCTTGGGGAGGGCAATCTCCATCAACATCTTCAAAAACACCATCTCATCTCAAACCCTAATTCATCTCTTGTATTCAATCTTGTTACCGGAACTATAGATTGGTGCTTGTGGGTGACTAGTAGTGTTGATTACATCTTGTAGTTGATTACTATATGGTTTATTTGGTGGAAGATTATATATTCAGATCCATTATGGTATTTAATACTCCTATGATGATGAACATGTTTATCATTTGGGAGTAGTTACTTTTGTTCTTGAGGTCATGGGAGAAATCATGTTGCAAGTAATCATGTGAACTTGATATGTGTTTGATATTTTGATAGTATGTATGTTGTGATTCCCTTAGTGGTGTCATGTGAACGTCGACTACATGACACTTCACCATATTTGGGCCTAAGGGAATGAATTGTGGAGTAGCAATTAGATGGTGGGTTGCGAGAGTGATAGAAGCTTAAACCCCAGTTTATGCACTATTTCGTAAGGGACTGATTGGATCCAAAAGTTTAATGCTATGGTTAGAATTTATTCTTAATACTTTTCTCGTAGTTGCAGATGCTTGCGGGAGGGTTAATCATAAGTAGGAGGTTTTTTCAAGTAAGAATAGCACCTAATCACCGGTCCACCCACATATCAAATTATCGAAGTAGTGAACACAAATCAAACCAACATGATGAAAGTGACTAGATGAAATTCCCATGTACCCTCAAGAACGCTTTGCTTATCATAAGAGACCATTTTGGCCTGTCTTTTGCCTCAAAAGGATTGGGATACCTTGCTGCACTTTTGTTACTACTATCGTTACTTGCTCGTTACAAACTATCTTGCTATCAAACTACTCCGCTACTTACAATTTCAGCACTTGCAGACATTACCTTACTGAAAACTACTTGTCATTTCCTTCTGCTCCTCGTTGGGTTCGACACTCTTACTTATCGAAAGAGCTACAATTGATCCCCTATACTTGTGGGTCATCAAGGCTATTTTCTCGCGCCGTTGCTGGGGAGTGAAGCGCCTTTGGTAAGTGGAATTTGGTAAGGAAAATTTTATACAGTGTGCTGAAAGTTATTGTCACTTGTTACCATGGAAAACAATCCTTTGAGGGGTTTGTTCGGGGTATCTTCACCTCGTCCGGAACCACAATTAGCTACCCCTCAACCTACTGCACCTACTGAAAATATTGAATATGAAATTTCTTTGGGTATGATAGAACAACTGCTAGCTATTCCTTATGCAGGAGATGGAACTAAACATCCTGATATGCACTTGATATATGTGGAACAAATTTGTGGATTGTTTAAGCTTGTAGGTTTACCCAGGGATGAAGTTATCAAAAAAGGTTTTCCCTTTATCTTTGAATGGAAAAGCATTGGCATGGTTGTAAAGCCCCGAGACCGATGCGCCAGGTGTCTTCCAGTTATTCGTTGTCCTTGCCATGTCATTTGTTTGCGTGTTGCATATTGCCATGTCATCATGTGCATTTGCATCCATCATGTTCATGCGTGCTTGCTCGCTTGTGATGTTTGTTTTATTTTATTTTGCATCATGCATCTTCTCCATACCATTGTTGTGTTTGTTTAATTTAGTTGCTCATGTGCACTGCAACTTGTTTTCTTCTCTTGACCCTTCCATCATCCCTATGCCACTTCCTTCTTTCCCTTTTCTCTATTTATTTGAGTTGCATATAGAATTGCTCAAATAAATGTTCGTCTTTTGCCCACAAATCATATTTATTGTGTAGGGTCATTCTATAAAATTTAAGCCCATTTGGCTTCAGTTTGGTTAGGTTATAAATTCAAGCAAGTTTGAATTACATTCGAACATGTTTATATTTATAGTCTGTAAGAATCCCAAAACCACTTTTATTACATCAGGCATATTTCATGGTTTCCATAAATATGTCCCTCACTCCTCACATCCATTCCAAACCCTCTGTACTTTCTTTCTATTTCTGTTTATGCAATAAATAGAAAAGAAAAAAAGGTAAATAAAAAAGGAGAGAGAGGAGGGAGCCCAGTCGGCTCCTTGGGAAGCCCAGCGAGGCCGGCCCAACCATCCCCTGGAGGCCATCCAACCTATTCTAACCCTAACCCTAACCCTCTCCCGAACCCCCACTCCCTTCCCTCATTCTCCTCCATCGCGCCGCCACTCATGTATACACTCACGCATCGCCAGGGAGAGGAGAGCGCTGCCTCGCTCGATCCCTCTCCCTCTCATCCTCCCGATAGGCATCGCAGTCTCCCTCGTCCACTCCTCCTTGAGCAGCCCCACTAGACCCACGGCCGGATCTCCTCCTCCCTGTTCGTCTTTCTCGCCGGGAGCCCGAGCTCCGCCTGGAGCCGCACGCCCGTCGCCCTTCTCCCCTCGCACCGGTGACCCAGAGCGCCGCGTCTCCGCCTCTGCCATGTGCACCGCGCCTATCCTCGTCGACACCAACAAGTGCAGGAGCCCCCATGGCTGTCGCAGCCATCCTACCTACTCCATTGGAGCTCCCCACCGCCGGATTGGGTCGCCTCCACCTCAGTGCTCACCGTCAGCCTCCTCCCATGCTAAGAAGCTCCTGCCCGAGCCGTCCTAATCAGCCGCGCCGCTGCCGTTTTGCAGGAGCTCTTCCTCCCTCCTTCACCACCGCCTGCATCCCCATCGCGCCCGAGGACAAGCTCCTGAGCAGGAGGGTTTCTCCTGCTCGAACCCTCAAGGAGGGCTGTTTGCCGTGCGCACCTCCTCCCATCCCGAACGCCCGTCACTGCCCCGCACCTCACCCCGCGTCAAAGCCGTGCTGTCGCTGCTGTTGCACCTCCGGCCCCCTGTCTTGCTTCTTTTTGGACCAGCAAGAACATCGCCAAGAACCGTACGCGGACGCATCATCTCCAGGATTTTCGCCAAGTACCTCTACGTGCGGATTCGCCAAGTACACGACTCGGATGCGCCAAGTTTGACTATGAGCGGCTACACGTCCGACCCCGTATTCGAACCTCAAGCGTCAAGTTCCACTACCATTGTTGCGAATCCAACAAGACCAAGTGTATGACTACGCCTAGCAATGCAACAAGTACCTCTACCGTCGACGTGTACGACTACCTTATGAACGTGTACCCGACGACCCCGGAGACCTATGTTACGCCAAGTACCCCCTCATCGACCCGGACATCTACAGGAAAACATGTACCACTACCGTCGAGGACCGATAGTACCACTACTTCCACTGCCGTCGCGAGAACGTCTACTACCACTACTTCCCTCTACGAGCTTGATCCGCTTCGAAACGCACGCTTCAAAGGTATACCATCGAGACGACCGCCCGTGGACCGAATGCATGTGTGTTGAATGAGATGAACCCCGCGTTTGCACCGTGTCTGAAACTATCGCTTGCATGGTCCTCCTCGTTGCCATGCCGTCCACCCGTGGGAACCCGGTAACCGGGTTCACCCCATCATCTTGCATGACACGCTCCCGACACACTTCCTTTTGCACCGGCATCTCAATCGAGTTACCGGAACCGGAATGTTGCCGTGGCACCATTTCTGTTGTTGTTGCCGTGACACCCCTTTCATTTCTGCCAAGGTGACAAATGCTTCATAATATGCTCCTATTAACATTTTCATGAAACTTGCATAAAACTTGCACATGTCATTCGCATCATGATAATAACATTAAGATGTTTAAAATTGTTGTTGCATTAAATTGCTAAATGCATATGAGGATTTTTCGGAATGGTTGTTGTTATTTCCATCCTCATTTAAACTTGCCTAAATGTTTAATTTACTTATGATTCACCTCTTGCCATGTTTAACAACATTTAATATTGTTGGGTACATAAACAGGAGTGAACTAAATAAGTCATGTGGTGTTCCGTCAATATGCAACTCGTTGCATATTGAGCTCCACTTAATTTGTAGTATTATTTGTGCACTTTGCCATGCCATGCCTCATTAAACCGGACATGCATCATACTTAGCTGTGCATCATGCCTTGTTTATGTGATGGTTGTTTACTATGTTGCTTGCTTCTTTCCGGGTCGCTTCTCATGTTAGCTTCGGTTCTGTTCCAGAGTGGTGAGTATTCGTTCGACTACGTCCGTTTGTCTTCTTCATGGACTCGTTCTTCTTCCTTGCGGGATCTCAGGCAAGATGACCATACCCTCGAAATCACTTCTATCTTTGCTTGCTAGTTGATCGCTCTATTGCTATGCCGCGCTACCTACCACTTGCTTTATCATGCCTCCCATATTGCCATGTCAAGCCTCTAACCCACCTTCCTAGCAAACTGTTGTTTGGCTATGTTACAGCTTTTGCTCAGCCCCTCTTATAGCGTTGCTAGTTGCAGGTGAAGCTGAAGTTTGTTCCTTGTTGGAACATGGATATGTTTGGGATATCACAATATATCTTATTTACTTTAATGCATCTATATACTTGGTAAAGGGTGGAAGGCTCGGCCTTATGCCTGGTGTTTTGTTCCACTCTTGCCGCCCTAGTTTCCGTCATACCGGTGTTATGTTCCTTGATTTTGCATTCCTTACGCGGTTGGGTGTCATGGGAACCCATTGACAGTTCGCTTTGAATAAAACTCCTCCAGCAAGGCCCAACCTTGGTTTTACCATTTGCCGCCTAAGCCTTTTTCCCTTGGGTTCTGCAGACTCAAGGTTCATCTTTATTTTAACCCCGGACCAGTGCTTCTCTAAGTGTTGGTCCGAAATAGAGCCCCTTGCAGCGCCACCTCAGGGAAACTTGAGGGCTGGTTTTAGTTGTACGGATTGCTCATTCGGTGTTGCCCTGAGAATAAGATATGTGCAGCTCCTATCGGGATGTCGACACATCAGGAGGCTTTGCTGGTCTTGTTTTACCATTGTCGAAATGTCTTGTAACCGGGATTCCGAGACTGATCGGGTCTTCCCGGGAGAAGGAATATCCTTCGTTGACCGTGAGAGCTTGTGATGGGCTAAGTTGGTACACCCCTGCAGGGTTTTGAACTTTCGAAAGCCGTGCCCGCGGTTATGGGCAGATGGGAATTTGTTAATATCCGGTTGTAGAGAATTTGACACTTAACTTAATTAAAATGCATCAACCGCATGTGTAGCCATGATGGTCTCTTCTCGGCGGAGTCCGGGAAGTGAACACGGTTCTTGTGTTATGCTTGAACGTAAGTAGTCTTCGGGATCACTTCTTGATCACTACTAGCTTCTCGACCGTTGTGTTGCTTCTCTTCTCGCTCTTATTTGCGTAAGTTAGCCACCATATATGCTAGTGCTTGTTGCAGCTCCACCTCACTACCCCTTTCCTACCTTTAAGATTAAATAGTGTTGATCGCAAGGGTGTGAGATTGCTGAGTCCTTGTGGCTCACAGATACTTCCAAACAGTTGCAGGTGCCGATGATACCAGTGTAGATGACGCAACTGAGCTCAAGTGGGAGCTAGATGAAGATCTTGTTCGTGTGTTGTTTCGTTTCTTGTTGATCAGTAGTGGAGCCCAGTTGGGACGATCGGGGATCTAGCATTTGGGGTTGTCTTCTTTTATTTTGGTTCCGTAGTCGGACCTTGTTTGTATTCTGGATGATGTATGTTTCTTGTATTTGGGTGAAGTGGCGATTGTAAGCCAACTCTTTATCCCTTTCTTATTCAGTACATGGGATTGTGTGAAGATTACCCCTCTTGCGACAAACCTACCATGCGGCTATGCCTCTAAGTCGTGCCCCAACACGTGGGAGATATAGCCGCATTGTGGGTGTTACAAGTTGGTAATCAGAGCCTTCCCCAACTTAGGAGCCCCTTGCTTGATCGACTCGCTGACGTTGTTGAGTCTAGAACAAAATGTTTTGAGTCTTAGGATGAGTAGGATTCTTTTTACTCCTCAGTCCCTTCGCCGCTCTGGTGAGGCCTCCTGACATAGAGTTTTGACTCTTCTCTCCTCAAATTTCACTAAAAAAAATTTAGGATCACGCGGGTATCTTGGAATCGTTTTGATGGTTTTGTGATGAGAACATTGTTCTTGGTGCCTCCTGACATTTAGGGGTTGTGGTAGTGTCTCGAGGAGTTGAGCTCCAAGGTGTTGTCGTCACAATTTTATCATTGCAGTTCTGGAATACCTGAGTTTGCCGACATCAAAAATCTCTTTTATGCAGTTGTTGGTGAGATAACCTCGACGCCACCCAGTACTGGGGCGGGAGTTCGGGAGTATTGCCATAACTCGTATAACAGATGCTTTTCGAAGGTTGAGGTAAATGATTTACGAAGGTTTCTTGGTTATGTGTTGAAGGATGGATACAGCTGGATGTAGGTATTGTTAGTTTGGGTGAGATATTATGCTTCATCTGTATCCCCAACACCTGATTGCATAACCAGAAAGTTTTGGGAGTTTATAAGTGGGAATTCAAGTATCACGTAGGACACCCTTCCAACAGACACATGATACGATATGGGGTCTATCATATGTTTGTTTCCGGCTTATTTTGCAAGCTAATCCTTTGTTTTGAGTTGTGGTATTCGAGTTGCTTCAATGTCAAATGTGGATTCCATACCTTGTCCTAAGTGGTGTTCTCATATTTCTATGGGAATACTAATCCTTCATGATAATTGAGATTGTCATGTCAATCCTTTTCAACCGGCGTGTTCCTCTTCAAGTGGATCCGATCATTTCAACATCAGCAAGATCAATTATCAGTTCTTCTCAACGGTGTTCATTTCATTCGTCCCAAGCTGCCTTTGTTTTCCCGCCCTCCCATCCTTTTTTCTTCAAGGACTCAAATTTCTTAATCAAGTATCCATCTTATTGATGTGAAGTCTCTCCATTATTTTATGTCAATATTCTTATCTGGTGATTCTCAAGAAGATACTAACGGAGCTTCAAGTTCATCATTGTTCGTTTCTTTTATCTTCTCTGGTGGATTCAAATCAAGCTTTTGGTGTCGATCATATTCCTTTCATTGTTTCAAATGCTTTCCCATGCCGTTGCACCTCTTAATCTTTCACCTCTCGCTATTCATTTGTTTGGGAGTGCTTAAGATATCTCAGAAGGCTCGTCTTTTCATTCAAGATCCGTTCAACCTATTTCAAGGTTGTTATCTCATTCAAGCCATTTAATTCAACTGGTGCAATCTCTCTTTTCAAGCAATCGTTCAATGGTGTTTCTTTTGAGTGGGCCCTAACCCACAGGTCTTTTCCCAGGATCTTACCCGACTCTTCTAATCTTTCCCGGAGCTATCCTCAAATTCTTTCAAAGTTTGATGTAAGGATGATTTGTCATCAGTCAAATGTCTTTCTCCAAGATCTTTCAAATTCTTTTCATTGTTGATTCAACCTTTATATTCTATTTTTCTTCCGAAGTGCATCAACAATTCATGGTTGTGTTTCTCGTTGTCATTGTCTGCATTTGAAGACCGAAGAAGAGTTTCTCCTCCAAATCTTACCCATTCTTCCAAAGATGCGAACTTCAAGCTTGTTGCCATCCTCTCATAATTGATTTCGATTGTGAGAATTCTTTTCACCCATCCGAAGCATTTCAGGAGTCTTTTCAGTTTGATTCTCAGGAGCCCATCATGTCTGAATTATTCATTCTCAGCTTTCAACTATTGTTCTCCAAAATCTTACCGGTGCATCATTCAAGTTTCCTCTAATCAGATCGTGATCTCTTTGTTCTCATGTGTCTAAATTTCCTCAAGTATCGTCATTCGTTCTCTAATTCTCCCCGGTGTTTCCTTATCTTTTCTTCGTTCATTTTCTATTCTTACGGTGGTTCGTTCAAGATTCTTTTCCTCTTGTTATCATCAATTCATTTGTGTTTCTCAAGTCCTACCGGTGGTTCGTTGAAAACCGTTCCAAGATTGCGTGATATCTATCTTAATCCTTTTTACGGGAATAAGTAGTATGCCAAATCCGTTGCTTGTCATCAATCTAAATTGGTGAAGGATACGCATAATGTGATTCTTATTCTTGTTGCATCAAGTGAAGTCAATTCCTTATTCCAGAGGCTCATCAAATTCTTGATTTAATTTGTTCATCTTTATTTTCCGGAGTTCCAGGTCTTCCGCTTTATCTCATCGTGAAGCTCCATCTAAATCATCACAAGGATTCACCTTGTGTTTTCAATTTCTCTTTCTTTTCATCATACTTTTATTACCGGAGTTCTTCATGGAGGCTCAACATGGTGGTTCGTCAAGGTTTCCTTTCATTCTTCAATTGTTCTTCAATATTTTTCTTGGAGTAAAGATCCGCCAAGCTATACTCTAGAATACATGTTGCTCAACACATGTTTTGTCTTGAGGAGTTTAAGCATTCTTCATCTTGCATTCCGAAATGCAATTCGTTCTATCTTATCTGTTGAGATGGTGTTATGTCATCCTTGACAGTTTTCCTTCATGTTTCATGGGTGATAAGTTGTCAGGAATGAGATATTTAAACCCATCAATTTCTTTGAGCATGAGCTCTTCTCAATACATCAATCTCTTCATTGGAGTTAGATTGGGTTATATTTCACCTAAAGCTTTCCTTAAGGATTGTTGCTATTTATGGTGCTTATAAATGGTCCAAGTTCTTCATTTATCCTCCCGGTGAAATAAGTTTCTCGTCTCCTTGTTGATATCAATCTAATCTATTGTTTTCCGTTAGTGGCAGAATTTCATCTCATAATTTTGAGTTGTCTTCATAAGCCCACGTCAAGTTTATCTTTTCATTGTTGGTTTTCCAACAACTCCGTTCGACCCTTCTCCTAAGGATGCCTTTGCAAGCTCATTTGAGGTAGAAGATGTTGTTTTCTCCTCCGTTCTTTTAATTCCTTTCTTACTTTTGTTCCGGAGGCATTGTGATGTTGCTCTCTTCAACACATCATCTTGTTTTGTCAAGATCATGTTCAATTCCTTCCATTTACAATCGGAGTGCTGCCCAAATTATATCATTCTTATTCCTACTCTATCTTGTTTTAACTGAAGTGTTGTGTCCTCTGCTTAAGTTCTTTTCATCTTATCTAGTCTTGCATCTCTTTTCAACCGGAGTGCTGTCCGAATTTGTCTTCCTCGTTCCTCTTTTCTAACAGAGTGTTTTCAACTTTGTTCATCTTCGTGGTATTCTTTCTTTCAATTTTTTTTAACCTCTCAAGGTTCTTTGGTTTCACTCATTTGTCAAAGAAGCAACTTAGTTTTACCTCTTATCTTCCTCTTCCGTTTCCCTCCGGTGCCATCCTAGATCTCGGGACGAGATCCTCTCGTAGTGGTGGAGTATTGTAACACCCCGAGACCGATGCGCCAGGTGTCTTCCAGTTAGTCGTTTTCGTTGCCATGTCATTTGTTTGCATGTTGCATATTGCCATGTCATCATGTGCATTTGCATCCATCATGTTCATGCGTGCTTGCTCGCTTGTGATGTTTATTTATTTTATTTTGCATCATGCATCTTCTCCATACCATTGTTCTGTTTGTTTAATTTAGTTGCTCATGTGCATTGCAACTTCTTTTCTTCTCTTGACCCTTCCATCATCCCTATGCCACTTCCTTCTTTCCCTTTTCTCTATTTATTTGAGTTGCATATAGAATTGGTCAAATAAATGTTCATCTTTTGCCCATAAATTATATTTAGTATGTAGGGTCATTCTATAAAATTTAAGCCCATTTGGCTTCAGTTTGGTTAGGTTATAAATTCATGCAAGTTTGAATTACATTCGAACATGTTTAAATTTATAGTCTGTAAAATTCCTAAACCACTTTTATTACATCGGGCATATTTCATGGTTTCCATAAATATGTCCCTCTCTCCTCACATCCATTCCAAACCCTCTGTACTTTCTTTCTATTTCTGTTTATGCAATAAATAGAAAAGAAAAAAAAGGTAAATCAGAAAGGAGAGAGATGAGGAAGCCCAGTCAGCTCCTTGGGAAGCCCAGCGAGGCCGGCTCATTTGCTCCAGGCCGGCCCAACCATCCCCTGGAGGCCATCCAACCTATTCTAACCTTAGCGCTCTCCCGAACCCCCACTCCCTTCCCTCGTTCTCCTCCCTCGCGCCGCCACTCATGTATACACTCACGCATCGCCAGGAAGAGAAGAGCGCTGCCTCGCTCGATCCCTCTCCCTCTCATCCTCCCGATAGGCACCGCAGTCTCCCTCGAGCGGCCCGCTAGACCCGCGCCCGGATCTCCTCCTCCCCGTTCGTCTTTCTCGCCGGGAGCCCGAGCTCCGCCTGGAGCCGCATGCTCGTCACCCTTCTCCCCTCGCACCAGTGACCTGGAGCACCGCGTCTCCGCCCCTGCCATGTGCACCGCGCCTATCCTCGTCGATACCAACAGGTGCAGGAGCCCCCATGGCTGTCGCAGCCATCCTACCTACTCCATTGGAGCTCCCTGCCGCCAAATTGGGTCGCCTCCACCTCGGTGCTCTCCGTCAGCCTCCTCCCGTGCTAAGAAGCTACTGCCCGAGCCGTCCTAATCAGCCGCGCCACCGCCGTTTTGCAGGAGCTCTGCCTCCCTGCTTCGCCACCGCCTGCATCCCCATCATGCCCGAGGACAAGCCCCTCGAGCAGGAGGGTTTCTCCTGCCCGAAGCCTCAAGGAGGGCTGTTTGCCGTGCGCACCTCCTCCCGTCCCCAACGCCCGTCACTGCCCCGCACCTCACCCCGCGTCAAAGCCGTGCTGTTGCCGCTGTTGCACCTCTGGCCCCTGTCTTGCTTCTTTTTGGACCAGCAAGAACGTCGCCAAGAACCGTACGCGGACGCATCGTCTCCAGGATTTTCGCCAAGTACCTCTACGTGCGGACTCGCCAAGTACACGACTCGGATGCGCCAAGTTTGACTATGAACGACTACACGTCCGACCCCGTATTCGAACCTCAAGCGTCAAGTTCCACTACCGTTGTCGTAAATCTGACAAGACCAAGTGTACGACTACGCCCAGCGATGCAACAAGTACCTCTACCGTCGATGTGTACGACTACCTTGTGAACGTGTACCTGACGACCCCGGAGACCTATGTTACGCCAAGTACCCCCTCGTCGACCCGAACATCTACAGGAAAACATGTACCACTACCGTTGAGGACCGATAGTACCACTACTTCCACTGCCGTCGCGAGAACGTCTACTACCACTCCTTCCCTCTACGAGCTTGATCCTCTTTGAAACGCATGCTTCGAAGGTATACCATCGAGATGACCGCCCGTGGACCGAATGCATGTGTGTTGAATGAGATGAACCCCGCATTTGCACCGTGTCTGAAACTGTCGCTTGCATGGTCCTCCTTGTTGCCATGCCGTCCACCCGTGGGAACCCGGTAACCGGGATCACCCCATCATCTTGCATGACACGCTCCCGACACACTTCCTTTTGCACCGGCATCTCAATCAAGTTACCGGAACCGGAATGTTGCCGTGGCACCATTTCCGTTGTCGTTTCCGTGACACCCCTTTCATTTCCGCCACGGTGACAAATGCTTCATAATATGCTCCCGTTAACATTTTCATAATACTTGCATAAAACTTGCACATGTCATTCGCATCATGATAATAACATTAAGATGTTTAAAATTGTTGTTGCATTAAATTTCTAAATGCATATGAGGATTTTGTGGAATGGTTGTTGTTATTTCCGGCCTCATTTAAACTTTCCTAAATGTTTAGTTTACTTATGATTCACCTCTTGCCATGTTGAACAACATTAAATATTGTTGGGTACATAAACGGGAGTGAACTAAATAAGTCATGTTGTGTTCTGTCAATATGCAGCTCATTGCATATCGAGCTCCACTTAATTTGTAGTGTTGTTTGTGCACTTTGCCATGCCATGCATCATACTTGGTTTCGCATCATGCCATGTTTATGTGATGGTTTTTTACTATGTTGCTTGCTTCTTTCCGGGTTGCTTCTCACGTTAGCTTCGGTTCCGTTCCGGAGTGGTGAGGATTCGTTCGACTACGTCCGTTTGTCTTCTTCATGGACTCGTTCTTCTTCCTTGCAGGATCTCAGGCAAGATGACCATACCCTCGAAATCACTTCTATCTTTGCTTGCTAGTTGATCGCTCTATTGCTATGCCGCGCTACCTACCACTTGCTTTATCATGCCTCCCATATTTCCATGTCAAGCCTCTAACCCACCTTCCTAGCAAACCGTTGTTTGGCTATGTTACCGCTTTTGCTCAGCCCCTCTTATAGCGTTGCTAGTTGCAGGTGAAGCTAAAGTTTGTTCCTTGTTGGAACATGGATATGTTTGGGATATCACAATATATCTTATTTACTTTAATGCATCTATATACTTGGTAAAGGGTGGAAGGCTCGGCCTTATGCCTGGTGTTTTGTTCCACTCTTGCCGCCCTAGTTTCCGTCATACCGGTGTTATGTTCCTTGATTTTGTGTTCCTTACGTGGTTGGGTGTTATGGGAACCCCTTGAATGTTCGCTTTGAATAAAACTCCTCCAGCAAGGCCCAACCTTGGTTTTACCATTTGCCACCTAAGACTTTTTCCCTTGGGTTCTGTAGACTCAAGGGTCATCTTTATTTCAACCCCCCGGGCCAGTGCTTCTCTAAGTGTTGGTCCAAACTAGAGCCCCTTGCAGCGCCACCTCGGGGAAACTTGAGGGCTGGTTTTAGTTGTATGGATTGCTCATCCGGTGTTGCCCTGAGAACGAGATATGTGCTGCTCCTATCGGGATGTCGGCACATCAGGACGCTTTGCTGGTCTTGTTTTACCATTGTCGAAATGTCTTGTAATCGGGATTCCGAGACTGATCGGGTCTTCCCGGGAGAAGGAATATCCTTCATTGACCGTGAGAGCTTGTGATGGGATAAGTTGGGACACCGTTGCATGGTTTTGATTTTTCGAAAGCCGTGCCCTCGGTTATGGGAAGATGGGAATTTGTTAATACCCGGTTGTAGAGAACTTGACACTTAACTTAATTAAAATGCATCAACCGCGTGTGTAGCCGTGATGGTCTCTTCTCGGCGGAGTCCGGGAAGTGAACACAGTTCTTGTGTTATGCTTGAACGTAAGTAGTCTTCAGGATCACTTCTTGATCACTATTAGCTTCTCGACCGTTGCGTTGCTTCTCTTCTCGCTCTTATTTGCGTAAGTTAGCCACCGTATATGCTAGTGCTTTCTGCAGCTCCACCTCACTACCCCTTTCCTACGTTTAAGCTTAAATAGTCTTGATCGTGAGGGTGTGAGATTGCTGAGTCCTCGTGGCTCACAGATACTTCCAAACAGTTGCAGGTGCCAATGATACCAGTGCAGATGACGGAACTGAGCTCAAGTGGGAGCTCGATGAAGATCTTGTTCATGTGTTGTTTCGTTTCCTGTTGATCAGTAGTGGAGCCTAGTTGGGGCGATCGGGGATCTAGCATTTGGGGTTGTCTTCTTTTATTTTGGTTCCGTAGTCGGACCTTGTTTGTATTCTGGATGATGTATGTTTAACTTGTATTTGTGTGAAGTGGCAATTGTAAGCCAACTCTTTATCCCTTTCTTATTCAGTACATGGGATTGTGTGAAGATTACCCGTCTTGTGACAAACCTACCATGCGGCTATGCCTCTAAGTCATGCCCCGACACGTGGGAGATATAGCCGCATTGTGGGTGTTACAATGGTATAAGCTATGTGATAATATTGGATCATGGAATTGGAATCGTTTGATATTGGAGTTCCACCAAAAAATTTATCCTATGCATCTAGTTCATCGTGATTGGAATTATATATATAATTTTTGGCCTTGTGAAGGAGAAAGTATCGCCCTAGCTTGGGGGAGGCTTAAGTCAATGTTATATTCATGCCCCAATCATGAGCTCTCAAGAGAAATTATTATCCAGAATTTTAATGCTCGACTTTCTCGTAATGATCAAACCATGCTTGATACTTCTTGTGCTGGTTCTTTTATGAAGAATACTATTGAATTCTGGTGGGATCTTTTGGAAATAATTAAATGCAACTCTGAAGATTGGGAACTCGACAAAGGTAAAGAGTCAGGTATTAAACTTAAGTATGATTGTGTTTAATCTTTTATGAATACCGATGCTTTTCAAAAGTTTAGCACTAAATATGGACTAGACTCTGAGATAGTAGCCTCCTTTTGTGAATCATTTTCTACTCATGTTGAACTCCCTAAGGAGAAGTGGTTTAAGTAGCCTCCTTTCGTAAGGGGCTGGTTTGGATCCACATGTTTCATGCTTCGGTTAGATTTATCTTAATTCTTCTTTCGTAGTTGCGGATGCTTGCGAGAGGGGTTAATCATAAGTGGGAGGTTTGTCCAAGTAAGGACAACACCCAATCACTGTCCCACCCATATATCAAATTATCAAAGTAACAAACGCGAATCAAATGAGCATGATGAAAACTAACTTGACAATAATTCCCATGTGTCCTCGGGAGCACTTTGCTTTATATAAGAGTTCATCCAGGCTTATCCTTTGCTACCTTGCTGCACTTTAGTTACACTTGTTACTTGTTACCCGTTACAAATTATTTTATCACAAAACTATCTGTTACCGATAATTTCAGTGCCTGCAGAAAATACCTTGCTGAAAACCGCTTGTCATTTCCTTCTGGTCCTCGTTGGGTTTGACACTCTTACTTATCAAAAGGATTACGATAGATCCCCTATACTTGTGGATCATCAAGACTCTTTTCTGGCACCGTTGCCGTTGAGTGAAGAGCCTTTGGTGAGTGTAATTTGGTAAGGAAAAAATTATATTACGTGGTGAAATTTACTGTCACTTGTCACTATGGAAAATCATCCTTTAAGGGTTTTGTTCGAGGTATCTTCACCTCCACCGAAAAAAAAGAGTTGCCCCTCAACCTAATGCACCTACTGAAAATATTTATTATGAAATTCCTTTGGGTATTATAGAGAAACTGCTAGCTAATCCTTATGAAGGAGACGGAACACTACATCCTGATATGCATCTAATCTATGTGGATGAAGTTTGTGGATTATTTAAGCTTACAGGTTTGCCCAAAGATGAGGTCAAGAATAAAGTCTTACCTTTATCTTTGAAGGGAAAGGCATTGACATGGTATAGTCTATGTGATGATATTGGATCTAACTACAACCAATTGAAATTGGAATTTCATCAGAAGTTTTATCCTATGCATCTAGTTCATTGCGATCGGAATTATATATATAATATTTGGCCTCCTGAAGGAGAAAGTATCACTCAAGCTTGGGGAGGCTTAAGTCAATGTTATATTCATACCCCAATCATGATCTCACAAGAGAAATTATTATTCAGAATTTTTATGCTCGACTTTCTCGTAATGATCAATCCATGCTCGATACTTCTTATACTTGTTCTTTTATAAAGAAGACTATTGAATTCAAATGGGATTTATTAGAAAGAATTAAACACAACTATGAAGATTGGGAGCTCAATGAAGGTAAAGAGTCGGGTATAAACCTTACGTTCGATTGTGTTAAATCTTTTATGGACACCGATGCTTTTCGTGAATTTAGCACTAAATATGGACTTGACTCTAAGATAATAGCTTCTTTATGTGAATCATTTTATACTCATGTTGATATCCCTAAGGAGAAGTGGTTTAAATATCATCCCCCCATTGAAGTAAAAGTAGTAGAACCTATTAAAGCTGAAGAAGAAACCATTACTTATAATGTTGATCCAGTTGTTCCTACTGCTTATATTGAGAAACCACCTTCTCTAGTTAGGATAAAAGAACATGCTAAAGCTTCAGCCGTGGTTCATAAGAGATATACTAGGAAACCTACACCCCCTGAACAAGTTAAAGTTGAACCTAGTATTGCTATGGTTAAAGATCTCTTGGTCGATAATATTGATGGACATGTTATTTATTTCTGTGATGAAGCTGCTAGAATTGCCAAACCTGATGATAAAGACAAACATAGACCTATTGTTGGCATGCATGTTGTCTCTATTAAAATAGGAGATCATTTTTTATCATGGCTTATGTGATTTGGGTGCTAGTGTGAGTGTGATACGTCTCCGTCGTATCTATAATTTTTGATTGTTCCATGCCAATATTCTACAACTTTCATATACTTTTGGCAACTTTTTATACTATTCTTGGGACTAACATATTGATCCAGTGCCCAGTGCCAGTTCCTGTTTGTTGCATGTTTTTTGTTTTGCAGAATATCCATATCAAACGGAGTCCAAACGGGATAAAAACTGACGGAGATTTTTTTGGAATATATATGATTTTTGGGAAGAAAAATCCACGTGAGACAGTGCCCGAGGGAGGCACGAGGCAGGGGGCGCGCCCCTAACCCTCGTGGCCACCTCGTAAGGCGGTTGATTCCCTTCTTTCGCCGCAAGAAATCTAATATCCGGATAGAGATCGTGTTAAAATTTCAGGCCAATCGGAGTCACGGATCTCTGGGAATATAAGAAATGGTGAAAGGGTAGAATCTGAGAACGCAGAAACAGAGAGAGACAGAGAGACAGATCCAATATCGGAGGGGCTCTCGCCCCTCCCATGCCATGGAGGCCAAGGACCAGAGGGGAAACCCTTCTCCCATCTAGGGAGGAGGTCAAGGAAGAAGAAGAAGGAGGGGGGCTCTCTCCCCCTCACTTCCGATGGCAGCGGAGTGCCACCGGGGGCCATCGTCATCACCACAATCTTCACCACCATCATCACCAACTCTTCCCCCTCTATGCAGCAATGTAACCTCTCTCTTACCCGCTGTAATCTCTACTTAAACATTGTGCTAAATGCTATATATTATTTCCCAATGATGTATGGCTATCCTATGATGTTTGAGTAGATCCGTTTTGTCCTATGGGTTAATTGATGATCGTGATTGGTTTGAGTTGCATGTTTTATTATTGGTGCTCTCCGTGTAGTGAAAGTGTGAGGGATTCCCGCTGTAGGGTGTTGCAATACGTTCATGATTCGCTTATAGTGGGTTGCGTGAGTGACTGAAACACAAACCCGAGTAAGGGGGTTGTTGCATACGGGATAAATAGGACTTGATGCTTTAATGCTATGGTTGGGTTTTACCTTAATGATCTTTAGTAGTTGCGTATGCTTGCTAGAG
This sequence comes from Triticum urartu, assembly GCF_056163025.1. NCBI lineage: Eukaryota > Viridiplantae > Streptophyta > Magnoliopsida > Poales > Poaceae > Triticum > Triticum urartu. Next base: position 503,494,774 of record NC_141879.1, read on the forward strand.
TTCCAATCATAAGTTCATATGATCCAAGTAGAGAAAGTATGTTAGCTTATGCCTCTCCCTCATATAAAATTGCAATAATGATTACCGGTCTAGTTATCGATTGCCTAGGACAAATAACTTTCTCTTAACAAAAAGCTCTTTACTAAAACTAACTTAGTTGTGTCTTTACCTAAACAGCCCCTACTTTTTATTGACGTAATCTTTATTATCTTGCAAACCTATCCAACAACACCTACAAAGTACTTCTAGTTTCATACTCGTTCTAGGTAAAGCGAACATCAAGCGTGCGTAGAGTTGTATCGGTGGTCGATAGAACTTGAGGGAATATTTGTTCTGCCTTTAGCTCCTCGTTGGGTTCGACACTCTTACTTATCGAAATAGGATACAATTGATCCCCTATACTTGTGGGTTATCAAGAACTTTTTCTGGCGCCGTTGCCAGGGAGCAATAGCGTGGGGTGAATATTCTCATGTGTGCTTGTTTGCTTTATCACTAAGTAATTTTTATTTGTTGTTCTTAGTTGTTCTTTATCTTTAGTTATGGATATGGAACACGAAATACCTAAAAAATTAGGTGTACTTGCTGCTCATGAAGATGAGGAACCTCCTAAAACCCTCGATGCTCGTTATGTGACAGATATTATGTACTACCTTGATAATCCAGAGAAAACCCCATTCAATTTGGTAATGGGAGAGACGTTGGATCAACGTGAATACTTTAGGGATTATCGCTTGACTCAAAAAGGGAAACTAGTATGGGATCAAATTTATATGTTGTATTGGTATGCTAGGCAACTATGCTTGAGATATGATTATACTTGTTGCTCTAGGATGAAGGCTCTGCACCTTCCCTTTTCATGTGAATTTAATGATAATGAAACTTTGGCTTCTTATGCTAGAGGTATATATGACTACTATGATGTGGAACAAATAGAAGAATTTGTTGCTTTTAAGGGTGCTTATGAAATTGAATTTTTGTTTGAAAAGTATGAAGCTTTTGATGATGATGTTTATAGGCCTGAAAATTTTGCTATATTGAAATATTGCTATGAGAATTATGAATACAATTCCTATATTGATGCACTTATTGAGAAAGTCTCTGCTGTCCAAGAAGAGACTAATATTTTGCAGGAGTCTATGGAAGAAGAAATTGATGAAACTGTGAGCTCATTGGATGAAAAAGATGATGAGGAGAGCGAAGAACAAAAGGAGGAAGAGCGGATTAGCTACCCATGCCCACCTTCTAATGAGATTAACATTTCAACTCATACATTTTTTAATTTCCCTTCGTGCTTACCAAAGGATGATTTCTATGATGATTGTTATGATCCCATTGATTCTCTTGAAATACCCCTTTTTGATGATGCTTGCTATGCTTGTGGCCAAGATGCCAATATGAATTATGCTTATGGAGATGAACTTGCTATAGTTCCTTATGTTAAACATGAAGTTGTTGCTATTGCACCCACGCATGATAGTCCTATTATCTTTTTGAATTCTCCAAACTACACTATATCGGAGAAGTTTGTGCTTATTAAGTATTATATTGATGGGTTTCCTTTTACCACTACACATGATGATTTTTATGAGTATAATATGCATGTGCTTGCTGCTCCTACTTGCAATTATTATGAGAGAGGAACTTTATCTCCACCACTCTATGTTTCCAACACGATAAAATTGCAAGAAACTGTTTATACTATGCATTGGCCTTTACTATGTGTGCATGAATTGTTCTTTTATGACATGCCTATGCATAGGAAGAGAGTTAAACTTCGTTGTTACATGATATATGTTACTTTGTGATCACTACTAAATTACAAATCATTGTTAATTAAAATTGGCTTTGATATACCTTGGGATCCGGGCGGATTAATTACTTGAGCACTATATGCCTAGCTTAATGGCTTTAAAGAAAGCACTGCCAGGGAGACAACCCGGAATTTTTAGAGAGTCATTTATTTATATTGAGTGCTTTTATATAGTTTAAAAACAACAAAAATAAAGAGGGGAACCCAAAACCTTTTCAAAAAGAAAAGCAAAAGTGAGAAAGAGAAGCATTGTTGAAGTGGGAGCTAGCCTTGAACTTTGTTCATGCTCATGGAAACTTTGTGAATCTTGATTACAGAAAATTTTCAACAAAAATAATTATCCCCTTGTACAATTCCATTGTATTATAAAAATAATGTGCCAAGGTTTGCCTTTAGGATGTTTTAGATGCTTGTTGGTTTGTACGGTGCAGGACAGAAACTTTGGCTGTAGCACGCGATTTTATGTTTTTTACTGGAATGTCAAATGGTTCTGATTCTTTTTGCACTGTCTTTATATACAAATTGTTTATTTTTCATAATTTTTGCAGAATTTTTCAAGTAACATAAGTATGGTGAATGTTCAGATTATTACAGACTGTTCTGTTTTAGACAGATTCTGTTTTTGATGCATAGTTTGCTTGTTTTGATGAAACTATCAATTTATATCTGTGGATTAAGCCATGTAAAAGTTATATTACAGTAGCTATAATGCAAAAACAAAATATGAATTGGTTTGCAACAGTACTTAGAGTAGTGATTTGCTTTATTATACTAACGGATCTTACCGAGTTTTCTGTTGAAGTTTTGTGTGGATGAAGTGTTCAAAGATCGAGGAGGTCTCGATGTGAGAAGAAGGAAGAGAGGCAAGAGCTCAAGCTTGCGGATTCCTGAGGCACCCCAAGTAAATATTCAAGGAGATTCAAGCGTCTAAGCTTGGGGATGCCCTGGTAGGCATCCCCTCTTTCTTCAACAAGTATCGGTATGTTTTCGGATTCGTTTCATTCATGCGATATGTGCAATCTTGGAGCGTCTTTTGCATTTAGTTTTCACTTTTATTTTATGCACCATGCTGGTATGAGATAGTCCTTGGTTTATTTATAGAATGCTCTATGCACTTCACTTATATCTTTTGAGTATGGCTTTATAGAATGCTTCATGTGCTTCACTTATATCATTTGAAGTTTGGATTGCCTATTTCTCTTTACATAGAAAACCGCCATTTGTAGAATACTCTTTTGCTTCACTTATATTTGTTAGAGCGTGGGCATATCTTTTGTAGAAAGAATTAAACTCTCTTGCTTCACTTATATCTATTTAGAGAGTTGACAGGAATTGGTCATTCACATGGTTAGTCATAAAATCCTACATAAAACTTGTAGATCACTGAACATGATATGTTTGATTCCTTGCAATATTTTTGCGATATAAAGATGGTGATATTTGTCGGGTTTCGGGTTCCGGCAGACCCTTGAGGTTCGAACACTGGGGTGCGCGCGGAGATCTCTCCCCTATTGATCTACGTCTGATCCTCTCGTGCGAACTAAGATGAAAATGATGAACAACACAAGAGACACGAGGTTTATACTGGTTCAGGCCACAGTTGTGGTGTAATACCCTACTCCAATGTGTGGTGTGGTGGATTGCCTCTGGGGCTGATGATGGACAGTACAAGGGAAGAACAGCCTCGCGAGAGATGTTCTTGAGCTGGTGCGATGAACTGCTAGGGTGAGTTCAGTCGCTCTTCCTCTCTCTCTCTGCTATGGTTCTACCAGATTTCCAGCCGTCTCCAGATTTCTCCCTTCCTCGGTGCCGCGGTCTCTCCGGGGTGTCTCAATCTCTCCCGGGTGTCCCTTTTTTCTCTACTCTGTGGTGGCTAGCTCTATTTATAGAGGCCCTGGGCCTCTCCCCAAATAATTGAGCGGGAAGGGCGCCAACAATTGGCCATTTTGAAGGGGAACATCTAGTACAAGTTATCCTGACCAAAGGTGGTCTTCGACTGCCAAAAGCACTGGTGATGACGCCGTCTTGGGCTCCACGCTGACCTCCATCCTGCCGTCCGGCTGATCTTGGTCTCGTTGCACCAGAATGGCAACCTTTGCCTGATGCCTTGGCCTGTGCTTGCCCCCTTTGCACCAAAGGGGAAACAAGGACACTGCGCAGGCTGGCGCCCGCCTGGTCTTGATCGTCATGGCTTGCGTCACGGGTTCCTCGCGAGGTACCCCTGCCTTGATCTCTCCGCCTCATCGCGAGCCTGCCTGATGAGGCTGCCTCTGAGGAAGCTTCCTATCATCCGCCCGCGAGGCTTGGCCCCTCGCGAGGGTCTTTGAGCTTGAGCTGATGAAGATGGGCCGCGCTGGGCCCCCGCTTGAGCCATGCCGCAGGCCGTAGGCAGGCAAGTCTGGGGACCCTCGTTCCCAGAACACCGACAGTAGCCCCCGGGCCCAAGGCGCGTGTGGGCTTGGCTTAGCAGAGAAGCGAAGGGGCAAGCACGAAGCGCCGCGGGCCCTAACAGCCTGCGGCCTTGGGCGCCGCGTGGCGGTTGATTAGGCGTGGGTGTCTGCACTTCCCACAACGCCTCGGCAACTGCACAACTTGACAAGTCCCTGCATGCAAAGATATGGGTCACGATTACCTGAGGTCATGATGCCCGGTGGTTGGCCTTCCCGGCTATCAGTACGGGGCCGCGTGAGCTTCGCCGGTTCACCCCTTTTCGTCACTCCTCCTCTTCTTCTTCCTCATCCTTGCTTCCTCTTGCACCAATGGCACCGATCCACCGGTTTTCAGCTAATGAGAAGGGAAAGGCTCCCAGAGACGGTCCTGGCCCCTCCCACCGAAGAAGCGGCCAATCCTTTGTCACCGGGACGAAGGCGCCGGGCAGGTGGTGTCGAGGCCGTGGTACGAGCGGCCGCCGCCTGGGTTTCCGCTGCCCTTGCACGCCCGCGTCGTAGGCCCCAGGGGGGAGGGCATCGAGCAACACCGACAGCGTCGCCGCCGACGCCGGCGAGTCACAGTGGTGCGCGTCGTCCCCCCTGGAGTCCACGCGGGGCGCTCCTCCCGCGAGCTTGTGCTTCACGCCGCCATGCCTCCAACTTCGTGGATCCGCCTTCCTCCCTCCTTCGCCTTCGAGATGCCGCCGAGTGGGGCCCTGGAGCTCTGGCTGCAGCACGCCGACTGTGGCACCCCTACAACCGGAGCGGAGGTCGCGGTCGTCACTCTGGGCAAGGTCTTCATGACCCGGGGCTGGGGTGAGATTGCCCGGGTCTGTCACGCGGACGGCGCCTTGGTGATCCATCTTGAATACGACGGCGCCTCCTTGATGTTCTTCAAGGTCTTTGATGCAGAAGGACGCCGGCTGGAATGCTGCCCTAAGGGAAGCGGCAGTGGTGATGAACTGGCGAGGACCAGCCCCGCCCGTTGGTCCTCCTGCAGCTCCTCAGGCAGCAGCGGAGGGACTGCGGGCTTCAGCGGCTCCCCCGAACTCCTCGCGACCCCGGAGACGAGCGACGACAGCTACGAGCCTCCGAGCTCGCGCCGCGCTCAGAGTGAGGCAGCTGCATCGGGCCGCCGACGCCACTGATCTGGATGGGATTGGCGCCGGCACTGGGAAGCCCACTATTGATGATGGCGTCGCCTGTGGAGGTGCTAGCAAGTAGCGTTCCTTGGGGTTAGCACCTTTTGTTCCCTGCAAGGAATTAAAGCAACACCCCGCGGGGGTATGTAAGGCATCTGTTATGCTTTTTTAATTACTATATCCTTAATATGAATTAGCGTGAGGTGTCCATTTTGTTCCGGCTAAGCTCCCCCTTTCTATCCTCACGAGGACTTGGCGCTCTACGCTGACAGGTCCCAGTCCCCAGGCAAGCTTCAGCCGTCGCTGGTATGCCAGGTCGCGATGCCGTGGTCAAGGCCAAGAGGTGAGCGGCCCGAGGTCCGGTAAGAGCCCCCGAGTCGCGATGCTCGGGAGGTCCCCTTTAGCGCTCAAGCAATCCTTGCTGGGCGAGAAAGGAAGGTAGCGTTGCCGTGACAGAGTTGCACTGGGCGGGGATTTAGCACTGCGTTGGTCTAGCTTTTGCGACAACGCGACTTATCTTGTGTGTCTGACGTAGTTCCTCGGAGAGGCGTCTGGCCCGAGAGGCGATGGTCGAGGTACTGCTGGGTTAGGCCCTCGCGAGCTTCTTCCCACTCCCCCGCACTTTCCTTAACGCTCTACGTCCTCAGGTCCCGGCCCTCGAGCGAGCTCAGCCGCTGCTAGTATGACAGGTCGCGATGCCGTGGGTCAAGGCCAGGGGGTGAGGGCTAGAGAGCCAGTAGGAGCCCATGAGTCGCGATGCTCAGGTACCCCCCCTTTTAACGTGCAAGCGGTCTGTGCCGAAGAGAGGGAGAGAGAGCTCACGATGCCCCCAACGTTGCTCCTGGAGTAGGTCCTGCACACCAATCATGAGGAGAAACAAGGCATGTCGTTACGGTCGCCGGCCAACCTATGGTCACTCCGAGGGAGCGGTTAGGGCACTGAGGGCCTAGTGAGGTGGCGCCGTGCGGGGCTACCGCGGCTAGAGCTCGACCACTCAGGTTTATCAACGCTGCAGGGACGGACCTGTGCGCACGCGCCGTGCCAGAGCGAGCGGCTCTTCAAATAGGCGTCGATCGAGCAGGTGATTAGGTCAGGTATGTTAAGCACATAGGAGGAAATCCAATTTCAAGCAAGCGCAGGTAAAAGCAACTGCCGCTGGGTTGGGCCCGAGCGGCGTGGGGATGATGCAGCCCGAGGGGCGCCCCCAACAGGGTAAGTAAAGAGCATAACCAAATGGATACATGCTGCGGGGACGGACCCACACGGCCTGGGAATGGTGCAGCCCTGTGGGCGCTTCCAGCTGTAAGTAGAACTCCGAAAGATGTCACCTGGTGCTGTTGAAGACGAAGTGATACCGAGGAAGTGAGCGATGCGCGATGAAGACGTCGGCCCTCATGAGCCCCCAGGCCCAGGGGCCTCGGGAGGCTCTGGTGGCACGTGCAGGTCTTCGGGGACCATCGCCACCTCCGCCAGGACCGCGTGATGCCTGACCTCCTGAGCCTCCAGAATGCTCCTCAACATGCGCTGATGTGCGGCGACCGCGCTTGGCAGGCCGAAGGACATGCGAACGTAGTTGTGGGGTGGTCCCACGCAGTGCCCTACGGCCGAAGGCCATAGGCGCTCCTGGGAGCAGCTCGGTTGAGCCCTAGTACGTCGACATAGACGCGCAGTCCTCCATCCTCGCCTGGATGTGGGGCCACGGCAGGTAAGCGGCGGCTGCTGCGCATGACTCTGGACTCTTGTAGCTCTTGGGTGTGCCTTGCGATGAACTCCTGAGGGTTTTGTCTCCTTTGACTTGTACCTTTCTGAGGGAAGCGTGCCTGAAAGCACCCCTCCAAGTGGTGCCCGAGCACCTCCCCCGTGACCTTGGCAAGGTCGGTGGCTCTCCAAGAGGGAGCCCCCGAGCCCTGCCTGAGGAGGGCGTCGGGCGCGCCTTCCTATGCGCGAGAGGACGGCGCTCCCTGATCGGGCGCGAATCCTGACGCAATACCTCCGGAGGTGCCTGCTTCCTTGTGGCTCTGGCCAGGTGAGGTCTTCTTCTTCTCGAGGGTCGCCTTGGGAGGCCTCCCGCTCCTGCGATCTGGGTCTTCGATTGCTGCGGCTTGGAACGCACGCTGAGCGAGCACACTGCGTCCCTTTCTTCACAGGGTACGGTGATGACTCCACCGCTTCCTGGCATCTTGAGGACATTGTAACCATGGTGAGTCACTGCCATAAACTTGGCTAGGGCTGGGTACCCGAGGATGGCGTTGTACGGCAGGTGGATGTGAGCGACGTCGAAGTCGATGAGCTCGGTGCGGTAGTTATTGTGTTGCCCGAAGGTGACCGGAAGGCGAACCTGCCCAATTAGAACAGTGGAACCATCGGTGACTCCTGAGAAAGGCTTGGTCGGATGAAGCTGGTCGTATGGCACTTGGAGATTGTCGAACGTCTCGACGGACAGGACGTTGAGTCCTGCCCCACCATCGATGAGGGTCCTGGTGACCTGCACGTTGCTGATGACTGGGGAGCAAAGCATCGGGAGGACTCCGGCCGTTGCCGCACACTTGAGCTGGTCTGCGGAACTAAATGTGATCGCGCACGAAGACCACCTGAGAGGGCGTGTGGCCTCAAGCTTGGGAAGGACTGCATTCACCTCGCGAGCAAACTGCTTGAAGATGCGCTATGAGGCTGGGGCCTGGGCACCGCCCAAGATGCAAGCAATTGCACACGGCTCTTGGAAGCCCCCAGCCTCATCGTCTTGGTGTTGGTCTTCGTTCCTCCTTGGTGGAGGCGGCAGAGGAGGGAGGCCTGCGTTGCCGTGGGGACGATCCTCACGAGGCTGGTCCCTCCAGCCTCCCTCGCGAGGCTGGTCCTGCCAGCGGTCCTCGCGAGGGAGGTCACGCCATCCCTGGCGAAGGCCACGGTCTTCCCATCGTCCACCGCCTCTTCCTCCTCCTCGGCCATAGCCCCTGTCGTTGCGCTCTGGGCGTCGGCCGATTCGCCCATCTCGCACGGCTCTGAGATCTTGACATTCGTTGGTGTTGTGGGTGTGGAGGTCGTGTTACACGCAGTACCGTCCGCCCTTGGATGATTCAGGATGATCCCTGCCTCGCTTGGTGTCCGGTTCCGCTGCTAGCACGGCAGCCCCCTTGTGCTTCACGCCCTTGGCCTTGAGCTTATTTTCTTCCGGGTCGGCTGCCGGGAGCTCGAGGAGGGAGAGACGCCCTTCCTCAGCCCTGGCGCACTTGGTCGCCAAGTTGAACAGCTCCAGGGATGTGCACAGGTCTTCATGGATTGCTAGCTCTTCCTTCATCTTGAAGTCGCGCACGCCTTCGGAGAAGGCTAAGATGATGGCTTCTTCAGTCTCCTTGGGGATCTTGAGGCGAGCGTAGTTAAAGCACTGGATGTACTTCTGTAGGGTTTCTCCCGGCTGTTGCTTGATGCGGCGTAGGTCGCTCATGGCCGGGGGCCGGTCGCGAGTGCCCTGGAAGTTGGCGATGAAGCAGGTGCGCATCTTGCTCCAGGAGGAGATCGTGCCGGGAGCCAGGTTCAGGAGCCAGGTGCGGGCGCCGTCCTTGAGCGCCATGGGGAACCAATTCGCCATGGCCTTCTCATCTCCGTTTGCGGCTACGATGCCCAGCTCGTAGAGCTGCAGGAACTCCGCGGGGTCCGCTGTGCCATCGTAGCGGGGAGGGAGGTCAGGCTTGAACTTGCCTGGCCATGTGACACCGCGCAGCTCGGGGATGAAGGCGAGGCAGCCTGCCGTGGCCACCGGCGCCCTTTGCTGGTGCTGGACTCGTAGTTGCGGGTCACCATGTGCCGCCACTGGGGGCAGCGCGGGGTTTTCTCGTGGAGGTGCTGGGGCGCGATCTTGGCGCGCCGGCGCTGGGAGCGCGCGAGCACCTTCCCGGGGACGTGGGATCTCTTGGCTCCCTTCTTGCTGCGTAGGCGCCGGACGTGGAGGGTCTCGCCCTGGGGCTGCACGCCTTGGAGCCAAGGCACCTTCTTGGGGAGGAGGCGGCGGAGGCACCTTCTGATCCTCGCCCCCTGCACGGGACGGAGGGCGAGGCAGCGAGAGGGACCGCAAGGGGGAGCCCCCTGCGGCACTGACGAGCCCAGTGATGCGGGCGAGCCAGTCTTCGTAGAGGTCGACGATGGGGCGATAGTGCAGGAGCTCCCACGCCAAGAGCAGTGAGGCGTGCGCATCCATGGGTGCACGACAGGCGTGGGACGACAAGCCAACTGGAGTCAGCGATGTGGTGGCGGTGCGGCCATCCCGCCGCATCGAGGGGTGCTGAGACGAGGCCTGCTGCTCGTTCCCCGCCGGGCCGGTGGCGGTGTTGGCGGCGGGCGACGAGGAACGACGAGGGGGGCACCCACGGGCGCCGTTTGGGCGACGCGAGCGGTGTGAGCAGCCCGGCGCTCGGCGCGAGCCCGACGAGCGTCAGCCATGGACACGACGGAAGGTCACACGCGAACAGCGGAAGGAAGATTCCGGCCCACCCCTACCTGGCACGCCAAATGTCGGGTTTCGGGTTCCGGCAGACCCTTGAGGTTCGAACACTGGGGTGCGCACGGAGATCTCTCCCCTACCGATCTACGTCCGATCCTCTCGTGCGAACTAAGATGAAAATGATGAACAACACAAGATACACGATATTTATACTGGTTCGGGCCATCGTTGTGGTGTAATACCCTACTCCAGTGTGTGGTGTGGTGGATTGCTTCTGGGGCTGATGATGGACAGTACAAGGGAAGAACAGCCTCGCGAGAGGTGTTCTTGAGCTGGTGCAATGAACTGCTAGGGTGACTTCAGTCGCCTCTTCCTCTCTCTCTGCTATGGTTCTACCAGATTTCCAGCCGTCTCCAGATTTCTCCCTTCCTCGGTGCCGCGGTCTCTCCAGGGTGTCTCGATCTCTCCCGGGTGTTCCTTTTTCTCTACTCTGTGGTGGCTAGCTCTATTTATAGAGGCCCTAGGCCTCTCCCCAAATAATGAGCGGGAAGGGCACCAACAATTAGCCATTTCGAAGGGGAACATCTAGTACAAGTTATCCTGACCAAAGGTGGTCTTCGGCTGCCAAAAGCACTGGCGATGACGCCGTCTTGGGCTCCACGCTGACCTATGTCCTACCGTCCGGCTGGTCTTGGTCTCGTTGCACCGGAATGGTAACCTTTGCCTGATGCCTTGGCCTGTGCTTGCCCCCTTTGCACCAAAGGGGAAACAAGGACACTGCCCAGGCCGGCGCCTGCCTGGTCTCGATCGTCATGGCTTGCATCACGGGTTCCTCACGAGGTACCCCTGCCTTGACCTCTCCGCCTCCTCGCGAGCCTGCCTGATGAGGCTGCCTCTAAGGAAGCTTCCTGTCATCTGCCCCGCGAGGCTTGGCCCCTCGCGCGGGTCTTTGAGCTTGAGCTGATGAAGATGGGCCGCGCTGGGCCCCCGCTTGAGCCACGCCGCAGGCCGCAGGCAGGCAAGTCTGGGGACCCCCGTTCCCAGAACGCCGACAATATTAGAGTCATGCTAGTGGGTAGTTGTGGATTAGTATAAATACTTGTGTTGAGGTTTGTGATTCCCGTAGCATGCATGTATGGTGAACCGTTATGTGATGAAGTCGGAGCATGATTTATTTATTGATTGTCTTCCTTATGGGTGGCGGTCGGGGACGAGCGATGGTCTTTTCCTACCAATCTATCCCCCTAGGAGCATGCACGTAGTACTTTGTTTCGATGACTAATAGATTTTTGCAATAAGTATGTGAGTTCTTTATGACTAATGTTGAGTCCATGGATTATACGCACTCTCACCCTTCCACCATTGCTAGCCTCTCTGGTATCGCGCAACTTTCGCCGGTACCTTAAACCCACCATATACCTTCCTCAAAACAGCCACCATACCTACCTATCATGGCATTTCCATAGCCATTCCGAGATATATTGCCATGCAACTCCCATCATCATCATATACATGACTTGAGCATTCATTGTCATATTGCTTTGCATGATCGTAAGATAGCCAGCATGATGTTTTCATGGCTTGTCCGTTTTTTGATGTCATTGCTACGCTAGATCATTGCACATACCGGTACACCACCGGAGGCATTCATATAGAGTTATATCTTTGTTCTAGATATCGAGTTGTAATATTGAGTTGTAAGTAAATAAAAGTGTGATGATCATCATTATTAGAGCATTGCCACTGTGAGGAAAGGATGATGGAGACTATGATTCCCCCACAAGTCGGGATGAGACTCCAGACTTTAAAAATAAATAAAAGAGGCCAAAGAAGCCCAAATAAAAAAAGAGGCCAAAGAAGCCCACCAAAAAAACAAAAAAAAAACAAAAAATGGGAGAAAAAGAGAGAAGGGGCAATGTTACTATCCTTTTACCAGACTTGTGCTTCCGAGTAGCACCATGTTCTTCATATAGAGAGACTCTTGAGTTATCACTTTCATATACTAGTGGGAATTTTCATTATAGAACTTGGCTTGTATATTCCAATGATGGGCTTCCTCAAACGCCCAAGGTCTTCATGATCAAGCAAGTTGGATGCACACCCACTTAGTTTTCAGTATGAGCTTTCATACACTTATAGCTCTTAGTGCATCCGTTGCATGGCAATCCCTACTCACTCACATTGATATCTATTGATGGGCATCTCCATAGCCGTTGATACACCTAGTTGATGTGAGACTATCTTCTCCTTTTTGTCTTCTCCACAACCACCATTCTATTCCACCTATAGTGCTATGTCCATGGCTCATGCTCATGTATTGTGTGAAAGTTGAAAAGGTTTGAGAACGTCAAAAGTATGAAACAATTGCTTGCCTTATCATTAGGGTTGTGCATGATGTGAATATTTTGTGTGGTGAAGATGGAGCATAGCCAGACTATATGATTTTGTAGGGATAACTTTCTTTGGCCATGTTATTTTGAAAATACATGATTGCTTTATTAGTAGGCTTGAAGTATTATTGTTTTTATGTCAAATGATAGACTATTGCTTTTAATCACTCGTATCTTAATATTCATGCCATGATTAGATATGTGATCAAGATTATGCTAGGTAGCATTCCACATCAATATTCGAGGAAATCCTTCTCCCATCTAGGGAGGAGGTCAAGGAAGAAGAATAAGAAGGAGGGGGGCTCTCTCCCCCTTGCTTCCGGTGGCACCGGAGTGCCACCGGGGGCCATCGTCATCACCGCAATCTTCACCAACAACTTCACCGCCATCATCACCAACTCTTCCCCCCTCTATGTAGCGGTGTAACCTCTCTCTTACCCACTGTAATCTCTACTTAAACATGGTGCTCAACGCTATATAGTTTTTCCCAATGATGTATGGCTATCCTATGATGTTTGAGTAGATTCGTTTTGTCCTATGGGTTAATTGATGATCGTGATTGGTTTGAGTTGCATGTTTTATTATTGGTGCTGTCCTATGGTGCTCTCCGTGTCGCGCAAGCGTGAGGGATTCCCGCTGTAGGGTGTTGCAATACGTTCATGATTCGCTTATAGTGGGTTGCGTGAGTGACTGAAACACAAACCCGAGTAAGGGGGTTGTTGCGTATGGGATAAAGAGGACTTGATGCTTTAATGCTATGGTTGGGTTTTACCTTAATGATCTTTAGTAGTTGCGGATGCTTTCTAGAGTTCCAATCATAAGTGCATATGATCCAAGTAGAGAAAGTATGTTAGCTTATGCCTCTCCCTCATATACAATTTCAATAATGATTACCAGTCTAGTTATTGATTGCCTAGGGACAAATAACTTTCTCTTAACAAAAAGTTCTTTACTAAAACTAACTTAGTTGTGTCTTTACCTAAACAACCCCTACTTTTTATTTACGTAATCTTTATTGTCTTGCAAACCTATCCAACAACACCTACAAAGTACTTCTAGTTTCATACTCGTTCTAGGTAAAGCGAACATCAAGCGTGCATAGAGTTGTATCAGTGGTCGATAGAACTTGAGGGAATATTTGTTCTGCCTTTAGCTCCTCGTTGGGTTTGACACTCTTACTTATCGAAAGAGGCTACAATTGATCCCCTATACTTTTGGGTTATCAGAGTGCAATTCCCTTTACCTTATATCAAGAAATTATAAATGATATCACACCTGCTGAAATAGAAGATATTGATGTCACTATTAAGCTTGCTAATAGAGATACTATCTCACCAATTGGGATTGTTAGAGATGCTAAAGTCATGTGTGGGAAAACAAAATACCCTATTGATTTTCTAGTTCTTGGTTCCCCAGAAGATGATTTTTGTCCCCTTATATTTGGTAGACCTTTCTTGAACACTGTTAATGCTAAAATAGATTGTGAGAAAGAAACTGTTAGTGTAAGTTTCGGGGATGTATCTCATGAATTTAACTTCTCTAAATTACGTAGCAATCTCGTGATAAAAAATTTCCTAGTAAAGATGAAATCATTGGTCTTGCTTCTATTGTCGTGCCTCCTGCTGATCCTTTAGACCAATATTTTCTAGACCATGAAAATGATAAGTTTATGAATGAAAGAAAGGAATTAGATGAGATTTTCTTTAAAGAAATGCCTATTTTGAAACACAATTTGCCTGTTGAGACTCTTGGAGTTCCTCTACCACCCAAGAGTGATCCCGCGTTCGATCTTAATACATTGCCTGATACTCTGAAATATGCTTATCTTGATAAAAAGAAGATATGTCCTGTTATTATTAGTGCTAACCTTTCAGAGCATGAAGAAAAGAAATTATTGAAAATTCTGAAGGAGCACCGTGCCGCTATTGGATATACACTGGATGACCTTAAGGGCATTAGTCCCACTCTACGTTAGCATAAAATTAATATGGAGCCAGATGGTAAACCAGTTGTTGATCATCAACGACGATTAAATCCTAAGATGAAAGAAGTGGTAGGAAATGAAATATTAAAGCTTCTGGAAGCTGGTATAATCTATCCTATTGCTGATAGTAGATGGGTAAGTCATGTTCGTTCTGTCCCTAAGAAGGGAGATTTTACTGTTGTTCCCAATGATAAGAATGAATTGATTCCGAATAGAATTGTTACAGGTTATAGAATGGTAATTGATTTTAGAAAATTAAATAAAGCAACTAGGAATGATCATTATCCTCTACCTTTTATTGATCAAATGCTAGAAAGACAGTCAAAACATACACACTTTTGCTTTCTAGATGGTTATTCTGGTTTTTCTCAAATCCCTGTGTCACAAGAGGATCAAGAAAAAACTACTTTTACTTGCCCTTTCGGTACTTTTGCTTATAGACGTATGCCTTTTTGTTTATGCAATGCACCTACTACCTTTCAAAGATGTATGACGGCTATATTCTCTAACTTTTGTGAAAAGATTGTCGAGGTTTTCATGGATCATTTCTCCGTTTACGGAACTTCTTTTGATGATTGCTTGAGCAACCTTGATCGAGTTTTGCAGAGATGTGAAGAAACTAATCTTGTCTTGAATTGGGAGAAGTGCCACTTTATGGTTAATGAAGGTATTGTCTTGGGGGATAATATCTCCGAAAGAGGTATTGAAGTGGATAAAGCTAAAGTGGAAGCAATTGAAAAGATGCCGTGTCCTAAATATATCAAAGGTATAAGAAGTTTCCTTGGTCATTGTAAGTGCATCTAGTGCCCCTTAGTGATTTTGGTGTATTGAAGACTTATAGGTTAAGGGACTAATATATTTTTGAGTATACACAGGTCTAATAAGTCTCTAAAGAGTTTGATATATTCGAAGAAAGTCGACCCCTAAAAATGAATGTCTTCATTTGAAGACTTTGGTTTTCTTGAAGACTTTGAAAATGAGGAAATTGGTGTGACCTTGAAGATATTGATATTGATGCGAGGACTATGAAGGTGAAGTCTTTTGTTTTCATAGTTTCATTTCCCTTTCTTGAGTCATAGAAAACACTTCACTATTAAAGGGGGTCAATGTAATACTAAGGAAAAATTTCCAAGTGATGCTCATCTCAAAGCCCACACCTACCCAATCCTTCGAGTGAAGCCTTTGGAAATCTCATAACAATTTAGTCAATTTCTTCAGTGGAAGAGAAAAAGATCTTCTGGTCTCTGAGGAATTTGTTCTAACTGACGAGTTAGGAATTCGCTAGTGCGGATTGCCTCACTACAAAAAAAGACACATCCGTGACATTTTGGGCCGAACAATTTTTTTCCTGTCATGCTTATGACACTTCTATGATGATAATTGTGAAAAAAGCACGCATCATCATAGATGTGGTGGGCTCCTACTTCTATGACAAAAAATCCTGACAGAAAATGGGCTTTTCATCCTGGGCGGGCAGGGGACGCACCTGCATGACATTCTTTGGGCAGTTCATGACGGAACAAATCATGGTAGAAGCGAGGGCGAGGAAAATTTTGGGGAGTTCCTGGTTATGGTGGGTGGTTGATATGTCCATTTTACATCATATTTTTTACTATTATTTATAATGTTTTTATACATAATAATGCTTTCTGGAGTAATTCTAATGCCTTTTCTCTCATAATTTGCAAGGAATACACCAAGAGGGAGAATTCCGGCAGCTGGAAATCTGGACCTGGAAAAGCTACGTCAGGCCACCTATTCTACACAACTCCAAACAAGCTGAAACTTCACGGAGATTTTTTATGGAGTAGTTAAGAATTACTGGAGCCAATAACCACCAAAGGGGGCCACCAGGTGGGCACAACCCACTTGGGCGCGCCAGGGCCCCCAGGCGTGCCCTGGTGGGTTGTGGCCTCCTCCGCCCACCTCCGGTGCCCATCTTTTGGTATATAGGTCATTTTAACATAGAAAAAAATAAGGGGAGGACTTTCAGATGGATGCTGCCGTCTCGAGGCGGAACTTGGGCAGGAGCACTTTTGCCCTCCGGCAGAGCGATTCCACCGGGGGAACTTCCCTCCCGGAGGGGGAAATCATCGTCATCATCACCAACAACTCTCCTATCTTGGGGAGGACAATCTCCATCAACATCGTCAACAGCACCATCTCATCTCAAACCCTAGTTCATCTCTTGTATTCAAGCTTGTTACCGGAACTATAGATTGGTACTTGTGGGTGACTAGTAGTGTTGATTACATCTTGTAGTTGATTACTATATGGTTTATTTGGTGGAAGATTATATGTTCAGATCCATGATGCTATTTAATACTCCTCTGATCATGAACATGTTTATCATTTGTGAGTAGTTACTTTTG
The DNA here is from genome assembly GCF_056163025.1 of Triticum urartu. Classification (NCBI taxonomy): domain Eukaryota; kingdom Viridiplantae; phylum Streptophyta; class Magnoliopsida; order Poales; family Poaceae; genus Triticum; species Triticum urartu. The sequence goes on from NC_141879.1 coordinate 503,511,336, forward strand.
TTCTTGAGGTCACAGGAGAAATCATGTTGCAAGTAATCATGTGAACTTGACATGTGTTTGATATTTTGATAGTATGTATGTTATGATTCCCTTGGTGGTGTCATGTGAACGTCGACTACATGACACTTCACCATATTTGGGCCTATGGGAATGCATTGTGTAGTAGCAATTAGATGGTGGGTTGCGAGAGTGACAGAAGCTTAAACCCCAGTTTATGCGCTATTTCATAAGGGACTGATTGGATCCAAAAGTTTAATGCTATGGTTAGAATTTAGTCTTAATAATTTTCTCATAGTTGCGGATGCTTGCGGGAGGGTTAGTCATAAGTAGGAGGTTTGTTCAAGTAAGAACAACACCTAAGCACCGGTCCACCCACATATCAAATTATCAAAGTAGCGAACACAAATCAAACCAACATGATGAAAGTGACTAGATGAAATTCCCGTGTACCCTCAAGAACGCTTTGCTTATCATAAGAGACTGTTTTGGCCTGTCCTTTGCCTCAGAAGGATTGGGCTACCTTGCTGCACTTTTGTTACTAGTATCGTTACTTGCTCGTTACAAACTATCTTGCTATCAAACTACTCCGCTACTTACAATTTCAGCACTTGCAGACATTACCTTACTGAAAACTACTTGTCATTTCCTTCTGCTCCTCGTTTTGGGGAACATAGTAATTTCAAAAAATTTCCTACGCACACGCAAGATCATGGTGATGCATAGCAATGAGAGGGGAGAGTGTTGTCTATGTACCCTCGTAGACCGAAAGCGGAAGCGTTATAACAACGCGATTGATGTAGTCGTACGTCTTCATGGACCGACCGATCAAGCACCGAAACTACGGCACCTCCGAGTTCTAGCACACGTTCAGCTCGATGACGATCCCCGGACTCAGATCCAGCAAAGTGTCGGGGAAGAGTTCCCTCAGCACGACAGCGTGGTGATGATCTTGATGTACTACCGTCGCAGGGCTTCGCCTAAGCACCGCTACAATATTATCGAGGATTATGGTGGAGGGGGGCACCGCACACGGCTAAGAGAACGATCACGAAGATCAACTTGTGTGTCTATGGGGTGCCCCCTGCCCCCGTATATAAAGGAGTGGAGGAGGGGAGGGCTGGCCCTCTCTATGACGCGCCCTAGGGGAGTCCTACTCCCACCGGGAGTAGGATTCCCCCTTTCCTAGTCCAACTAGGAGTCCTTCCAAGTAGTAGGAGTAGGAGACAAGGAAGGGGAAGAGGGAAGAGAAGGAAGGAGGGGGCGCCGCCCCTCCCCTTAGTCCAATTCGGACTAGTCAATGGGGGGGCGCGCGGCCCGCCTCTTCCTCTCCCCTAAAGCCCAATAAGGCCCATATACTTCTTCCCCCGTATTCCCGTAACTCCCCGGTACTCCGAAAAATACCTGAACCACTCGGAACCTTTCCGATGTACGAATATAGTCGTCCAATATATTGATCTTTACGTCTCGACCATTTCGAGACTCCTCGTCATGTCCCCGGTCTCATCCGGGACTCCGAACTCCTTCGGTACATCAAAACTCATAAACTCATAATATAACTGTCATCAAAACCTTAAGCGTGCGGACCCTACGGGTTCGAGAACAATGTAGACATGACCGAGACACGTCTCCGGTCAATAACCAATAGCGGAACCTGGATGCTCATATTGGCTCCTACATATTCTACGAAGATCTTTATCGGTCAGACCGCATAACAACATATGTTGTTCCCTTTGTCATCGGTATGTTACTTGCCCGAGATTCGATCGTCGGTATCTCAATACCTAGTTCAATCTCGTTACCGGCAAGTCTCTTTACTCGTTCCGTAATACATCATCTCGCAACTAACTCATTAGTTGCAATGCTTGCAAGGCTTATGTGATATGCATTACCGAGAGGGCCCAGAGATACCTCTCCGACAATCGGAGTGACAAATCCTAATCTCGAAATACGCCAACCCAACATGTACCTTTGGAGACACCTGTAGAGCTCCTTTATAATCACCTAGTTACATTGTGACGTTTGGTAGCACACAAAGTGTTCCTCCGGTAAACGGGAGTTGCATAATCTCATAGTCATAGGAACATGTATAAGTCATGAAGAAAGCAATAGAAACATACTAAACGATCGAGTGCTAAGCTAACGGAATGAGTCAAGTCAATCACATCATCCTCCTAATGATGTGATCCCATTAATCAAATAACAACTCTTTGTCTATTGTTAGGAAACATAACCATCTTTGATTAATGAGCTAGTCAAGTAGAGGCATACTAGTGACACTCTGTTTGTCTATGTATTCACACATGTATTATGTTTCCAGTTAATACAATTCTAGCATGAATAATAAACATTTATCATGAAATAAGGAAATAAATAATAACTTTATTATTGCCTCCATGGCATATTTCCTTCAGTCTCCCACTTGCACTAGAGTCAATAATCTAGTTCACATTGCCATGTGATTTAACACCAATAGTTCACATCATTATGTGACCAACACTCAAAGGGTTTACTAGAATCAATAATCTAGTTCACATCGTTATGTGATTAACACCCAAAGAGTACTAAGGTGTGATCATGTTTTGCCTAGGAGAGAAGTTTAGTCAACGGGTCTGCCATATTCAGATCCGTATGTATTTTGCAAATTTCTATGTCAACAATGCTCTGCACGGAGCTACTATAGCTAATTGCTCCCACTTTCAATATGTATCCAGATTGAGATTTAGAGTCATCTAGATCAGTGTCAAAATTTGCATCGACGTAACCCTTTACGACGAACCTTTTGTCACCTCCATAATCGAGAAACATATCCTTATTCCACTAAGGATAATTTTGACCAATGTCCAGTGATCTACTCCTAGATCACTATTCTACTCCCTTGCCAAAAACAGTGTAGGGTATACAATAGATCTGGTACACAGCATGGCATATTTTGTAGAACCTATGACCAAGGCATAGGGAATGAGTTTCATTCTCTTTCTATCTTCTGCCGTGGTCGGGCTTTGAGTCTTACTCAGTTTCACACCTTGTAACACAGGCAAGAACTCTTTCTTTGACTGTTCCATTTTGAACTACTTCAAAATCTTGTCAAGGTATGTACTCATTGAAAAACTTATCAAGCGTCTTGATCTATCTCTATAGATCTTGATGCTCAATATGTAAGCAGCTTCACCGAGGTTTTTCTCTGAAAAACTCCTTTCAAACACTCCTTTATGCTTTGCAGAATAATTCTACATTATCTCCGATCAACAATATGTCATTCACATATACTTATCAGAAATGATGTAGTGCTCCCACTCACTTTCTTGTAAATACAGGCTTCACCGCAAGTCTGTATAAAACTATATGCTTTGATCAACTTATCAAAGTGTATATTCCAACTCCGAGATGCTTGCACCAGTCCATAGATGGATCACTGGAGCTTGCATATTTTGTTAGCACCTTTAGGATTGACAAAACCTTCTGGTTGCATCATATACAACTCTTCTTTAATAAATCCATTAAGGAATGCAGTTTTGTTTATCCATTTGCCAGATTTCATAAAATGCGGCAATTGCTAACATGATTCGGACAGACTTAAGCATAGATACAAGTGAGAAACTCTCATCGTAGTCAACACCTTGAACTTGTCGAAAACCTTTTGCGACAATTCTAGCTTTGTAGATAGTAACACTACTATCAACGTCTGTCTTCGTCTTGAAGATCCATTTAATCTCAATGGCTCACTGATCAATGGGCAAGTCAATCAAAGTCCATACTTTGTTCTCATACATGGATCTCATCTCAGATTTCATGGCCTCAAGCCGTTTCACAGAATCTGGGCTCATCATCGCTTCCTCATAGTTCGTAGGCTCGTCACAGTCAAGTAACATGACCTCCAGAACAGGATTACCGTACCACTCTGGTGCGGATCTCACTCTGGTTTACCTACGAGGTTCGGTAGCAACTTGATCTGAAGTTACATGATCATCATCATTAGCTTCCTCACTAATTGGTGTAGTAGTCACAGGAACATATTTCTGTGATGAACTACTTTCCAATAAGGGAGCAGGTACAGTTACCTCATCAAGTTCTACTTTCCTCTCACTCACTTCTTTCGAGAGAAACTCCTTCTCTAGAAAGGATCCATTCTCAGCAACGAATATCTTGCCTTCGGATCTGTGATAGAAGGTGACCCACCATTTTCTTTTGGGTATCCTATGAAGACGCACTTCTCTGATTTGGGTTTGAGCTTATTAGGTTGAAACTTTTTCACATAAGCATTGCAACCTCAAACTTTAAGAAATGACGGCTTAGGTTTCTTGCTAAACCACAGTTCACACGGTGTCGTCTCAACGGATTTAGATGGTGCCCTATTTAACATGAATGTAGCTGTCTCTAATGCATAACCCCAAAACGATAGTGGTAGATCGGTAAGAGACATCATAGATCGCACCATATCTAATAAAGTACGGTTATGACGTTTGGACACACCATTACACTGTGGTGTTCCAGGTGGCGTGAGTAGTGAGACTATTTCACATTGTTTTAACTGAAGGCCAAACTCGTAACTCAAATATTTTACCTCTGCGATCATATCGTAGAACCTTTTATTTTCTTGTTACGATGATTCTCCACTTCACTCTGAAATTCTTTGAACTATTCATATATTTCAAACTTGTGTTTCATTAAGTAGATATACTCATATCTGCTCAAATCATCTGTGAAGATCAGAAAATAACGATACTTGCCGTGAGCCTTAACACTCATTGTACCGCATACATCAGTATGTATTATTTCCAATAAGTCAGTTGCTCGCTCCATTGTTTCGGAGAACGGAGTCTTAGTCATCTTGCCCATGAGGCATGGTTCGCAAGCATCAAGTGATTCCAAAATCCCATTAGCATGGAGTTTCTTCATGTGCTTTACACCAATATGACTTAAACGGCAGTGCCACAAATAAGTTGCACTATCATTATTAACTTTGCATCTTTTGGCTTCAATATTATGAATATGTGTATCGCTACGATCGAGATCCAACAAACATTTTCATTGGTGTGTATGACCATAGGAGGTTTTATTCATGTAAACAGAACAACAATTGTTCTCTAACTTAAATGAATAACCGTATTGCAATAAACATGATCAAATCGTATTCATGCTCAACGCAAACACCAACTAACACTTATTTAGTTTCAACACTAATCCCGAAAGTATAGGGAGAGTGCGACGATGATCATATCAATCTTGGAACTACTTCCAACACACATCGTCACCTCGACTTTTACTAGTTTCTGTTTATTCTGCAACTCCCGTTTCGAGTTATTCTTAGTAACTGAACTAGTATCAAATGCCGAGGGGTTGCTATAAACACTAGTAAAGTACACATCAATAACATGTATATCCAATATACCTTTGTTCACTTTGCCATCCTTCTTATCCACCAATTACTTGGGGTAGTTCCGCTTCTAGTGACCAGTCCCTTTGCAGTAGAAGCACTCAGTCTCAGGCTTAGGTCCAGACTTGGGCTTCTTCACTCTAGCAGCAACTTGCTTGCCATTCTTCTTGAAGTTCCCCTTCTTCCCTTTGCCCTTTTCTTGAAACTAGTGGTCTTGTTAACCATCAACACTTGATGTTTTTCTTGATTTCTACCTTCGTTGATTTCAGCATCACGAAGAGCTTGGGAATTACTTTCGTCATCCCTTGCATATTATAGTTCATCACGAAGTTCTACTAACTTGGTGATGGTGACTAGAGAATTCTGTCAATCACTATTTTATCTAGAAGATTAACTCCCACTTCATTCAAGCGATTGTAGTACCCAGACAATCTGAGCACATGCTCACTGCTTGAGCAATTCTCCTCCATCTTTTAGCTATAGAACTTGTTGGAGACTTCATATCTCTCAACTCGGGTATTTGCTTGAAATATTAACTTCAACTTCTTGGAACATCTCATATGGTCCATGACGTTCAAAACGTCTTTGAAGTCCCGATTCTAAGCCGTTAAGCATGGTGCACTAAACTATCAAGTAGTCATCATATTGAGCTAGCCAAACGTTCATAACGTCTGCATCTGCTCCTGCAATAGGTCTGTCACCTAGCGGTGCATCAAGGACATAATTCTTCTGTGCAGCAATGAGGATAAACCTCAGATCACGGATCCAACCCGCATCATTGCTACTAACATCTTTCAACTTAGTTTTCTCTAGGGACATATCAAAATAAACACAGGGAAGCAATAATGCGAGCTATTGATCTACAACATAATTTGCAAAATACTATCAGGACTAAGTTCATGATAAATTTAAGTTCAATTTAATCATATTACTTAAGAACTCCCACTTAGACAGACATCCCTCTAATCCTCTAAGTGATCACATGATCCATATCAACTAAACCATGTCCGATCATCACATGAGATGGAGTAGTTTCAACGGTGAACATCACTATGTTGATCATATCTACTATATGATTCACGCTCGACCTTTCGGTCTCCGTGTTCCGAGGCCATATCTATTATATGCTAGGCTCGTCAAGTTTAACCTGAGTATTCCGCGTGTGCAACTATTTTGCACCTGTTGTATTTGAACATAGAGCCTATCACACCCGATCATCACGTGGTGTCTCAGCACGAAGAACTTTCACAACAGTGCATACTCAGGGAGAACACTTCTTGATAATTAGTGAGAGATCATCTTAAAATTCTACAGTCAAACTAAGCAAAATAAGATGTATAAAAGATAAACATCATATGCAATCAAAATATGTGACATGATATGGCCATCATCATCTTGCGCCTTTGATCTCCATCTCCAAAGTACTGTCATGATCTCTATCGTCACCGGCATGACACCATGATCTCCATCATCTTGATCTATATCAATGTGTCGTCACACGATCATCTCGCCAACTATTGCTCTTGCAACTAGTGCTATCGCATAGCGATAAAGTAAAGCAATTATTTGGCGCTTGCATCTTATGCAATAAAGAGACAACCATAAGGCTTTTGCCAGTTGCCGATAACTTCAACAAAACATGATCATCTCATACAACCACTTATATCTCATCACGTCTTGACCATATCACATCACAACATGCCCTGCAAAAACAAGTTAGACGTCCTCTACTTTGTTTTTGCAAGTTTTTACGTGGCTGCTACGGGCTTAGCAAGAACCGTTCTTACCTATGCATCAAAAACCACAATGATAGTTTGTCAAGTTGGTGTTGCTTTAACCTTCGCAAGGACCGGGCGTAGCCACACTCGGTTCAACTAAAGTTGGAGAAACTGACACCCGCCAGCCACCTGTGTGCAAAGCACGTCGGTAGAAGCAGTCTCGCGTAAGCGTACGCGTAATGTCGGTCCGGGCCGCTTCATCCAACAATACCGCTGAACCAAAGTATGACATGCTGGTAAGCAGTATGACTTATATCGCCCACAACTCACTTGTGTTCTACTCGTGCATATAACATCAACACATAAAACCTAGGCTCTGATGCCACTTTTGGGGAACGTAGTAATTTCAAAAAAATTCCTATGCACACGCAAGATCATGGTGATGCATAGCAATGAGAGGGGAGAGTGTTGTCTACGTACCCTCGTAGACCGGAAGCGGAAGCGTTATAACAACGCGGTTGATGTAGTCGTACGTCTTCACGGCCCGATCGATCAAGCACCAAAACAATGTCACCTCCGAGTTCTAGCACACGTTCAGCTCGATGACGATCCCTGGACTCCGATCCAGCAAAGTGTCGGGGAAGAGTTCCGTCAGCACGACGGTGTGGTGACGATCTTGATGTACTACCGTCGCAGGGCTTAGCCTAAGCACCGCTACAATATTATCGGGGATTATGGTGGAGGGGGGCACCGCACACGGCTAAGAGAACGATCACAAAGATCAACTTGTGTGTCTATGGGGTGCCCCCTGCCCCCGTATATAAAGGAGTGGAGGAGGGGAGGGACGACCCTCTCCATGGCGCGCCCTAGGGGAGTCCTACTCCCATCGGGAGTAGGATTCCCCCTTTCCTAGTCCAACTAGGAGTCCTTCCAAGTAGTAGGAGTAGGAGACAAGGAAGGGGAAGAGGGAAGAGAAGGATGGAGGGGGCGCCGCCCCTCCCCCTAGTCCAATTCGGACTAGTCAATGGGGGGGCACGCGGCCTGCCTCTTCCTCTCCCCTAAAGCCCAATAAGGCCCATATACTTCTTCCCCCGTATTCCCATAACTCCCCGGTACTCCGAAAAATACCCGAACCACTCAGAACCTTTCCGATGTCCGAATATAGTTGTCCAATATATCGATCTTTACGTCTCGACCATTTCGAGACTCCTCGTCATGTCCCCGGTCTCATCCGGGACTCCGAACTCCTTCGGTACATCAAAACTCATAAACTCATAATATAACTGTCATCGAAACCTTAAGCGTGCAGACCCTATGGGTTCGAGAACAATGTAGACATGACCGAGACACGTCTCCGGTCAATAACCAATAGCGGAACCTGGATGCTCATATTGGCTCCTACATATTCTACGAAGATCTTTATCGGTCAGACCGCATAACAACATACGTTGTTCCCTTTGTCATCGGTATGTTACTTGCCCGAGATTCGATCGTCGGTATCTCAATACCTAGTTCAATCTCGTTACCGGCAAGTCTCTTTACTCGTTCCGTAATACATCATCTCGCAACTAACTCATTAGTTGCAATGCTTGCAAGGCTTATGTGATGTGCATTACCGAGAGGGCCCAGAGATACCTCTCCGACAATCGGAGTGACAAATCCTAATCTCGAAATACGCCAACCCAACATGTACCTTTGGAGACACCTGTAGAGCTCCTTTATAATCACCCAGTTACATTGTGACGTTTGGTAGCACACAAAGTGTTCCTCCGGTAAACGGGAGTTGCATAATCTCATAGTCATAGGAACATGTATAAGTCATGAAGAAAGCAATAGCAACATACTAAACGATCGAGTGCTAAGCTAACGGAATGGGTCAAGTCAATCACATCATTCTCCTAATGATGTGATCCCGTTAATCAAATAACAACTCTTTGTCTATGGTTAGGAAACATAACCATCTTTGATTAACGAGCTAGTCAAGTAGAGGCATACTAGTGACACTCTGTTTGTCTATGTATTCACACATGTATTATGTTTCTGGTTAATACAATTCTAGCATGAATAATAAACATTTATCATGAAATAAGGAAATAAATAATAACTTTATTATTGCCTCTAGGGCATGTTTCCTTCACGTCATTGGGTTCGACACTCTTACTTATCGAGAAGAGCTAAAATTGATCCCCTATACTTGTGGGTCATCAGTGGTCGGGGCCGAGCAATGCACTATGGTTTGCGCGTTTCTCACGTACACGTACGCGCGTGTGTGCGAGGCGTTGGGCTCTAACTGAACCCGAGCGAAGCATTCGCTTAGTGAACCTGAGCGATTGCACTAGCTAAACGCGTTACTGAATTCGAGCGATCGATTCCTTGGCTGTTAACTGAACTCGATCGAGCGATTCCTTCGCTACTGCTGCTAACTAAAGTCGATCGAACCTGCTACCTCCTGATGAACAGTGACCGTTGTTGGGGGTTGGATGAACAGTTCCCAATGGGGGTTGGATGAACAGGACCCCATGGTAGTAGAGTCCGTTGCCGCTGGATGAATAGGACCCCGATCGAGAGGAGGCCACCACACACCACCAGATCGAGCCGGATGTGGGTGGATGAACAGCACCCCATGGAAGGCTCGTTGAACAGTAGCCAGTGGAGGCTGGATGAATAGGACCCCATGGATGAACAGTAGTTGGTGGAGGCAGGAGGAAGTCGATGGTGGGTGAACAGTAGCAGGTGGAGGCTAGAGGGAGTCGACGGTGGATGAACAGTAGCCCGTGGAGTCCCGTTTTGTGGTACGCCACACCCCTCCCGATGAACAGGAACCAGTTTTGACTGTAGGTGCTCCAACACAAGTATGTTTTCTCCGCTTTGCGGTCCGCCACACCCCTCTCGATCAACATGACCCCGTTTCGACCGTAGGCACTCGAACAGAAAGCCGTTTCCTCCATTCTACGGTATGCCAGACCCTTCCTGATGAATAGGACCCCGTTTTGACCGTACGCGGTTGAACAAAAGGCCGTTTTACTCCGTTTTGCGGTACACCAGACTCCGTTCCAGCTGTTCCATCCAAGACGGTTGGCTCCCGTTGAACACGACGCATTCCAACCCAGTCTCTTGCCTCCCAATGAAAAGGACCCTGTTTCTCCGTTCCGAGCAGCCGGTTGGCTGTCGATGAATAGGACGTCGTTGCTGCTGTCTGTTCCCTCTCCATGTACACGAGCCCTAGTCGTACGTACCCACGAGTAGACGTTCGAGACCCCGCCCGTATGTACGTATGTGGTCGTATTTTTTGGCATCTGGCTGTATGTATGTGTACACGGTTTTGACTGGACTGCCTGAACTGGTACGTCGGGGGCTCTACTACTACATGTCTCGTTGCTTGCTCGACCACGGTTCATCGTTGCAGAGAGACCGATCAACCAATATGTATGTAAACATTCGTGACCAGACAGACAACCCTACGTATGGTTCGACTGGGTGGGTCCCAGTTGTTAGGGAGGATAAGGAGGCACTTCCTTGCGTGTGCAGATATAACTACTGGGTCCCAGCAGTCAGGGGGAAACATTTTTTTCGCAAAATACAGAGACCCTTCCGGTGGGTCCCCGCTGGTAGGGGAGGAATAATTATTTTACGAGTAATAAGGAGGCACTTACTTGCCGCGGCCGTGGACCCAGCTGTCAGCCTCTCCACGTACAATCCTCTTTTGATGTAAGTCGTTCCTTGACCATGTTGACCACGCCGCACTGAGAGCACCAAGGTGGTGGATGATGGTGAGTCCTAGGAAGGGAATGACCCGGAGCCAGGGAAGACTCGGCAGTTGTGTCCCATGCGGAGGGGAGTACGAGGGTTTACTGGTTGGGCTGCAGTGTGAGGCTGCTGTCGCCGGAGAATAACATGAGGTCTATGTGAGTACAGGGATGGCTAGGCCAGTGATGGGAGTAGGGTGGGGCGGTGAGGCCTGCGCGGTAGTAGAGCCGGCCATGAGAGGCAGGAGCAGGCGGCACGACCGGTGCTGGTTTGGGTGGGAGCAAGAAGACTAGAGGTTGAAGAAGCACGACGGCTGTTGGATGGACATCGTACGGTCACCACATCTAGAATCGATTATATTGACTAAGTTGACAAAACCCTGCGTTTGTGTGAACTTAGTAGGCCCACAAGCCAGCCTCCAAATATGGTGGGTCCCACCTAGCAGCGGGGCTATTCATTTTTTTGTGTGTAATAAGGAGGAACTTCCTTGCGTGCGAAGATACAGCTGGAGGGTGCAAGCTGTCAGCGGGGGGGGGGGGGGGGGGGGGGGTTCGTGAAATACAGAGGCGCTTCCGGTGGGTCCTTGTTGTCAGGTGGTGGAATCATTATTTTGCGTGTAATAAGGAGGCACTTCCTTGCGTGTGGCTGTGGACCCAACTGTCATCCTCTCCACGTACAGTCCTCTTCCGATGGATGTCGTTCGTTGACCACGCATAGCCAGCCACGGGAGGCATGAGCAGGCAGTACGGCTGGCGCTGGTTTGGGAGGCTGGAGCAAGAATACTAGAGGTTGAAGAAGCAGCACGGCCATTGGATTAACAATCCAACGGTCACTGCTACTAGAATCATTTGTGGACTAAGTTGACAAAGCCTTTCGTACACGTCAACCTTGTAGACCCACAAGTCAGTCTCAAAATCTGTCCCAAACAGCATACAACCCGAAATTTCTTGCCAGATTCAAATTAATTTTAAAAATAAACATACCTTAGTGTAAAATCCAATGAAATTTTACCCGCACAAAAAATAATGAAATTTGAAATATCAAAATCAGAAAGAAAAAAGTAATTTGGAACTAATTGCATGTTTGCTGTACTTTTCATTTTACAGCCCATTTCTTGTTACTGATAGCCCATTTTCTAGGCAAGCTGTCGGTGTCCTGGGAACCAGGGTACCCAGACTTGCCTGCCTGCGGCCCACGGCGTGGCTCCCTCGATGGCCTGGTATGGCCCATCTGCAAGACCACCAAGACAAGACCCTCGTGAGGGGCCGAGCCTCGCGAGGCGGACGACACCAAGACCTCCCGAGGGAACGGCCTTCCCAGGTGGCCTCCCAAGGAGCGGAGATTTCTATGCAGGTACCCAGCCTCATGAGGCTGCGATGACGTGAACCATGACGACCAAGGCCAGGCGAGCGCCAGTGGGCGCAGAGGAGGCACTTTCCTCTTTGGTGCTAAGAAGGCAAGGACAGACGTGGGTTCCCGAGGAATCTCCCAACGGTTCCCATTCCGGTGCTACAAGACCAAGAACACAGGCTCGGCAGGATAGAGGTCATCAATGAGCCCACCACTACGTCAAGACCAGAAGCTTTGTAGGAGAAGTCCATCTTTCGTCAGGATTAGATGTACTACTTATCCCCTTTCAAATTTGTCATTGTAGGGTCCCTTCCTGCCTAAGTTTTGAGGGAAGAGGACCAAGGCCACTATAAATATAGGTTAGCCACCACCATAGAGAGGAGTCTAGATCCAACCCTTTCCACCCTCACCAGAACAGCCCTCGTGAGGTTGTTCATCCTCTATACTTGTTCATCCTCAGCCCCTCATGAGGCCAATCCACCACAAAGCAGGAGTAGGGTTTTACACCGCAAGGTGGCCCGAACCTGGCTAAACTATCGTGCTCATCTTCTTCCCCGCTCACGCGAATCCGGCTAGGCTAGGCTGTGGGGCGACGGGATCTAAGCTTGAGAGGTTGAGATCTTCGCACACGCCCCAGAGTTCGAACCTTCTTGGGTCTACGGAGCCCTGAATCCGACATTTGGTGCGCCAGGTAGGGGCGTGTCGAGACCCTCCGTCAAGTCCCGCTCCGTCCCGCTCCATCACCTCCATGGCCGACGCCCGCCAGGTCCGTGCCGAGCGCTGGGCCACTCGCGTTGCTATGATGGCACCCGTGGGCCGCGGTGTCCCGTGCCGCTCTGCTTCCCCTGCAGCAAACATCGCCGCCGACCCTACCATCCATGAGCAGCAAGACTCGTCGCTGCCACCCTCCGTGCGGCGCAATAGCCACACCGCCACTCTATCGCCCACTCCACCCACGGCTTCGTCCTCCCATGCTCGCCGCGGGCCAGTGAACGCGCAGGCTGCGCTGCTCATGGCGTGCGAGCTCCTGTGTTATCACCCCGCCAACGACTGGCTTGGCCGCATCGCCGAGCTCATCGGTGCCGCCAGTGAGGCCCCTGCACCGTCCCGCTCGCTCCTTCCCTCGCCGTCCCAGGCGGACGATGTGGCTCACGGCGCGCCCCCTCCAAATCCTCCTCCTCCTCCTCCTCTGCGCAGCGCCAACCCCGAGCCCAGGCGTGATGCGCCCCGCGCGACCCGCCGCGTGATGAGGCAAGCTGCTAGGTGGTCCAGCAGCTGCAAGCTGATGCGCGCACTCCCAACACCACATTGCTGGCACCAAGACTGCGCACCACTGGAGGTTGCGACGTGAGGGCATCAAGACCATGCTCCACCCATGTGGCCAGCACCTGTGAGTGCGGTAGGCTGCCGTGCCTTCACCCTAGAGCTGCACCATGTCATCTGGCCCGGCAAGTTCAAGTCGGACCTGCCTCCATGCTATAACGGCACCCTTGACCCCCGTGGAGCTCCTCCAGCTCTACTCGTTGAGCACCGAGGCGGCGAACGGAGATGAGAAGGTCATGGCGAACTGGTTCCCCATGGCTCTCAAGGACGGAGCGCGCTCCTGGCTCCTGCACCTCCCGAATGGGTCAATCTCCTCGTGGGGCGAGTTGCACGAGCGTTTCATCGCCAACTTCCAAGGTACCCGTGATCGCCCTCCTATAGTGGGCGACTACGATGCGTAAAGGAGCAGCCAGGCGAGACCTTGCACATCTACATACAACGCTTCACGAACGTCCGCCTCAAGATCTCGAAGGCCTCGGACGAAGCCATCATCTCAGCGTTCACTGATGGCATCCGGGATGTCAAGATGAAGGAGGAGCTCACCATCCATGAGGACCTGTGCTCTGCCTGGGAGATATTCAACCTGGTGAACATGTGTGCAAGAGCCGAGGAAGGCCGCCTCTCGCTCCTGGAGCTTCCTGAGGTGGACCCTGAGGATAAGAAGGCCAAGGCTAAGGAGGTGAAGCGCAAGGGCCCTGTCGTCCTTGCGGCTGAACCTGAGATGAAGCGGGGATGTGACCATGACGAACCTCCCAGGGGCAACCGCCCATTCTGTATCTTCCACAATGTGCACAGTCACAACACCAACAACTGCTAGGAGGTTAGGGCCCTTTGCGATGGGCGCCTTGGTCGCCTCCCCGAGCGCGGTGACCGTGGCTACGGCCGTGGAGGATGCCACGGTGTAGGCCACCGGGACAACCACGACCGTCGTCAGGACTGGCGCGACCAACCTCGTGAGGACCTTTGGTGTGATGAGCCTCGCGACACGCCCTGGCGCCACCAGCCTTGTGAGGCCTGCCCTTAGGGTAACGCCGGTCTCCCTCTGCTGCCGCCACCACCATGGAGTAATGACGACAACCGGCAGGATGACAGGGCTGGGGCTTCCAAGAACCTCGTTCTATCGCCTGCATCCTGGGTGGTATGCAGGCCCCAGCCTCTTCAAGCAGTTCGCTTGTGAGGTGAACGCGGCCCTCCCGAGGCTCGAGGCCGCGCGTCCCCTCAAATGGTCACAGTAAGCCATCGTCTTCGACTACAAGGACCACCTCAGGTACTCGGCTGCCGGAGGCGCGCTTCCCATGCTCTGCATGCCCACTATCAGCAACATCCTCGTCACCAAGACCCTCATCGACGGTGGCACGGGGCTCAATGTTCTCTTCGTCAAGACGTTCGAGACGCTCCAAGTGCCCTATGATCAGCTCCTTCCAACCAAGACTTTCTCAGGGGTGACTGATGGCTCCACCATCCCCTTGGGGCAGATACACCTCCTGGTCACCTTCGGCAAGCGCAACAAGTACCAACACCGAGCTCATCGACTTCGATGTCACGCACATCGGCCTCCCATACAATGCCATGATTGGATATCCGTCCCTTGCCAAGTTCATGGCGGCAACTCACCATGGCTACAATGTTCTCAAGATGCTAGGGAGTGGCGGCATCATCATGGTCGCCTGCAATGAGAAGGACGCGGTGTGCTCCCTCGAGCATGCCTACCAGGCTGCGGCGGCTGACAACCCGGATGACGAGGGTGCCATCCCGCCTCCGGAAACCACCCCAAGAAGAAGAATAAGCTCCTCCGCAAGAGTCGCCGGGAGGCTGGGGCGCTTGTTGACGGCGCCTCACGCCCTGCGCCTGCTCTTGGGGCGCTCCTTCCTTCTGCATAAGAAGGCCCGC
This sequence comes from Triticum urartu, assembly GCF_056163025.1. Classification (NCBI taxonomy): domain Eukaryota; kingdom Viridiplantae; phylum Streptophyta; class Magnoliopsida; order Poales; family Poaceae; genus Triticum; species Triticum urartu. The sequence goes on from NC_141879.1 coordinate 503,526,738, forward strand.
CCGGCGCTTCCCTTAGGATGGGCTTGGGGGCTCCCATCTGGAGAGCCTCCGACCTGGCTGGTGCAACGAGGGAGGCGCTTGGGCACTACTTGGAAGCGTGTTTCGATGCGCGCCCCCATGAGTAAGGCGCACGGAGCGAGGTGCCAGGTGCGCGAGAGTTCATCACCAAGGCGATCCAGGAGCTTCAGGAGGCGAGGGCCATGCGTGGCGAGTGTTGATACGTCTCCAACGTATCTATAATTTTTGATTGTTCCATGCTATTATATTATCTGTTTTGGATGTTTATGGCCTTTATTATGCACTTTTATATGATTTTTGGGACTAACCTATTAACCCAGAGCCCAGTGCCACTTTCTGTTTTTTCCCTTGTTTCAGTGTTTCATAGAAAAAGGAATATCAAACGGAGTCCAAACGGAATGAAACCTTTGGGAGCGTGATTTTTGGAACGAACGTGATCTAGGAGACTTGGAGTTGAAGTCAAGGAAGCTTCGAGGTGGCCACGAGGCAGGGAGGCGCGCCCCCACCCTCGTGGGCCCCTCGTGGCTCCCCTGACCGACTTCTTTCGCCTATATATATATATCCATATACCCTAAAAAGATCGGGGAGCAGAATAGATCGGGAGTTCCACCGCCAGAAGCCTCCATAGCCACCGAAAACCAATCTAGAACCGTTCTGGCACCCCGCCGGAGGGGGGAATCCCTCTCCAGTGGCCATCTTCATCATTGTGGCATTCTCCATGACGAGGAGGTAGTAGTTCTCCCTCGGGGCTGAGAGTATGTACCAGTAGCTATGTGTTTGATCTCTCTCTCTCTCGTGTTCTTGAGGTGGTACGATCTTGATGTATCACGAGCTTTGCTATTATAGTTGGATCTTATGATGTTTCTCCCCCTCTACTCTCTAGTGATGAATTGAGTCTTCCCTTTGAAGTTATCTTATCGGATTGAGTCTTTAAGGATTTGAGAACACTTGATGTATGTCTTGCACGTGCTTATCTGTGGTGACAATGGGATATCATGTGATCCACTTGATGTATGTTTTGGTGATCAACTTGCGAGTTCCGTGACCTCATGAACTTATGCATAGGGGTTGGCACACGTTTTCGTCTTGACTCTCCGGTAGAAACTTTGGGGCACTCTTTGAAGTTCTTTGTGTTGGTTGAATAGATGAACCTGAGATTGTGAGATGCATATCGTATAATCATACCCACGGATACTTGAAGTGACATTGGAGTATCTAGGTGACATTAGGGTTTTGGTTGATTTGTGTCTTAAGGTGTTATTCTAATACAAACTCTAGGATAGATTGAGCAGAAAGAATAGCTTTGTGTTATTTTACTATGGACTCTTGAATAGATCGATCAGAAAGGATAACTTTGAGGTGGTTTCATACCCTACAATAATCTCTTCATTTGTTCACCGCTATTAGTGATTTTGGAGTGACTCTTTGTTGCATGTTGAGGGATAGTTATATGATCCAATTATGTTATTATTGTTGAGAGAACTTGCACTAGTGAAAGTATGAACCCTAGGCCTCGTTTCAACACATTGCAATACCGTTTGTGCTCACTTTTATCATTAGTTACCTTGCTGTTTTTATATTTTCAGATTACAAAAACCTTTATCTACCATCCATATTGCACTTGTATCACCATCTCTTTGCCGAACTAGTGCACCTATACAATTTTCCATTGTATTGGGTGTGTTGGGGACACAAGAGACTCCTTGGGTTGCAGGGTTGTTTGAGAGAGACCATCTTCATCCTACGCCTCCCAAGGATTGATAAACATTAGGTCATCCACTTGAGGGAAATTTTCTACTGTCCTACAAACCTCTGCACTTGGAGGCCCAACAATGTCTACAAGAAGAAGGTTGTGTAGTAGACATCAAGCTCTTTTCTGGCACCGTTGCTGGGGAGGTTAGAGCTTGAAGGTATATCTTTAAATCTTGCAATCAAATCTTTTAGTTTCTTGTTTTACCACTAGTTTAGTTTATAAAAGAAAACTATAAAAAAATGGAATTGAGTTTGCCTCATACGCTTCATCTTTTTAATATCTTTCGTGAGAATGATGGAAAGGAAAATTGTGCTCAAGTGCTAGAAGAAGAAGTCTATAGAATGTTTGGCACTAAATCTTTGTATGACGAGCATGATTGCAATGTTGTTAGTATGAATTCCTTGAATATCCATGATGCTAATGATATGCAAAGCCACAAGCTTGGGGAACCTATGTTTGATGAAGATGATATTTTTTGTCCCCCAAGTTTGATGAGAAAATTTATTATGATGATAGCATGCCTCCTATTTATGATGATTATATTGATGAAAGTGGATTTTCAGAGGTCATGACTTTATTTAGTGATGAATCCACTATTTCGGAAGAGGTTCCAATTGATTATGAGAACAAAGTTGCTATCTATGATGATTATTGTGATGACATGTACGCTATAAAGAATAATCATAACCATGAAACTTGTCATCATAATTTTAGTTTTCAATTGGATTATGCCTCACATTATAGTTATTTTGTTGAGTTTGCTCCCACTATTATGAATGAGAAGAATTTTGCCTATGTGGAGAGTAGTAAATTTTCTATGCTTCTAGATCATGAAATCAATGCTTTATGTGATAGTTATATTGTTGAATTCATTCATGATGCTACTGAAAATTATTATGAGGGAGGAATATATGCTTGTAGGAATTGCAATAATACCAAGTTTCCTCTCTATGTGCTTAAAGTTTTGAAGTTGTGCTTGTTTTGCCCTCCTATGCTAGTTGATTATTGTTCCCATAAATTGTTTGCTCACATATGCATAGGAAGTGGGTTAGACTTAAATGTGATAGTCATATTATTCATGATGCTCTCTTTATGTTTCAATTCTTATATTTGATGTGAGCATCATTGAAATCATCATGCCTAGCTAGGGGCGTTAAACGATAGCGCTTGTTGGGAGGCAACCCAATTTTATTTTTGTTCCTTGATTTTTGCTCCTGTTTAGTAATAAATAATTCATCTAGCCTCTGTTTAGATGTTGTTTTATGTTTTAATTAGTTTTTGTGCCAAGTAGAACCGTTGGGAAGACTTGGGGAAAGTCTTGTTGATCTTTCTGTAAAAAACAGAAACTTTAGCGCTCACGAGAATTGCTGCCATTTTTTACTGGAGAGTTATATTTAGTTAATTATTTTTGAAGATTATTAATAGATAAATTACTCACGTCCAGAAATTTATTTTAGAATTTTTGGGGTTCCAGAAGTTTTCGTTAATTACAAATTACTACAGACTGTTCTGTTTTTGACAGATTCTGTTTTTCGTGTGTTGTTTGCTTATTTTGATGAATCTATGGCTAGTAAAAGAGTTTATAAACCATAGAGAAGTTGAAATACAGTAGGTTTAACACCAATATAAATCAAGAATGAGTTCATTACAGTACCTTGAAGTGGTGTTTTGTTTTCTTTCGCTAACGGAGCTCACAAGATTTTCTATTTTTTGCTTTGTGTTGTGAAGTTTTCAAGTTTTGGGTAAAGATTTGATGGATTATGGAACAAGGAGTGGCAAAAGCCTAAGCTTGGGGATGCCCATGGCACCCCAAGGTAAAATTCAAGGACACCAAAAAGCCTAAGCTTGGGGATGCCCCGGAAGGCATCCCCTCTTTCGTCTTCATTCATCAGTAACTTTACTTGGAGCTATATTTTTAGTCACCACATGATATGTGTTTTGCTTGGAACGTCTTGTATGATTTGAGTCTTTGCTTTTTAATTTACCACAATCATCCTTTATGTACACATCTTTTGAGAGAGACTCACATGATTTGAAATTTATTAGAGTACTCTATGTGCTTCACTTATATCTTTTGAGCTATATAGTTTTTGTTCTAGTGCTTCACTTATATCTTTTAGAGCACGGCGGTGATTTTATTTTATAGAAATAATTGATCTCTCATGATTCTCTTATATTATTTTGAGAGTCCTTTAGAACAACATGGAAATTTGCTTTTAGGAATAATATAAAAACTTCTATAGAAGTGCATTGAATACTATGAGAAGTTTGATACTTGATAATTGTTTTGAGATATGGAGATGGTGATATTAGAGTCATGCTAGTTGAGTAGTTGTGAATTTGAGAAATACTTGTTTTAAAGTTTGTGATTCCCGTAGCATGCACGTATGGTGAACCGTTATGTGATGAAGTCGGAGCATGCTTTATTTTTTGATTGTCTTCCTTATGAGTGGCGGTCGGGGACAAGCGATGGTCTTTTCCTACCAATCTATTCCCCTAGGAGCATACGCGCAGTACTTTGTTTCGATAACTAATAAATTTTTGCAATAAGTATGTGAGTTCTTTATGACTAATGTTGAGTCCATGGATTATACGCACTCTCACCCTTCCACCATTGCTAGCCTCTCTAGTATCACGCAACTTTCGCCGGTACCATAAACCCACCATATACCTTCCTCAAAACAGCCACCATACCTACCTATTATGGCATTTCCATAGCCATTCCGAGATATATTTCCATGCAACTTTCCACCGTTCCATTATTATGACACACTCCATCATTGTCATATTGCTTCGCATGATCATGTAGTTGACATCGTATTTGTGGCAAAGCCACCGTTCATAATTCTTTCATACATGTCACTCTTGATCCAGTGCATATCCCGATACACCGCCGGAGGCATTCACATAGAGTCATATTTTGTTCTAAGTATCGAGTTGTAATTTTTGAGTTGTAAGTAAATAAAGTGTGATGATCATCATTATTAGAGCATTGTCCCAAGTGAGGAAGGATGATGGAGACTATGATTCCCCCACAAGTCGGGATGAGACTCCGGACGAAGAAAAAGAGAAAGGCCATAAAAAAGGAGAAGGCCCAAAAAAAGAGAGAAAAAGAGAGAAGGGACAATGCTACTATCCTTTGACCACACTTGTGCTTCAAAGTAGCACCATGATCTTCATGATAGAGAGTCTCCTATGTTGTCACTTTCGTATACTAGTGGGAATTTTTCATTATAGAACTTGGCTTGTATATTACAATGATGGGCTTCCTCAAAATGCCCTAGGTCTTAATGAGCAAGCAAGTTGGATGCACACCCACTTAGTTTCTTTTGTTGAGCTTTCATATACTTATAGCTCTAGTGCATCCGTTGCATGGCAATCCCTACTCACTCACATTGATATCTATTGATGGGCATCTCCATAGCCCGTTGATACGCCTAGTTGATGTGAGACTATCTTCTCCTTTTTGTCTTCTCCACAACCACCATTCTATTCCACCTATAGTGCTATATCCATGGCTCACGCTCGTGTATTGCGTGAAGATTGAAAAAGTTTGAGAACATCAAAAGTATGAAACAATTGCTTGGCTTTTCATCGGGGTTGTGCATGATTTAAATATTTTGTGTGATGAAGATAAAGCATAATCAGACTATATGATTTTGTAGGGATAGCTGTCTTTGGCCATGTTATTTCGAGGAGACATGATTGCTTTATTAGTATTCTTGAAGTATTATTATTTTTATGTCAATATTAAACTTTTGTCTTGAATCTTATGGATCTGTACATTCATGCCATAATAAAGATAATTACTTAGAGAAATATGTTAGGTAGCATTCCACATCAAAAATTCTGTTTTTATCATTTACCTACTCGAGGACGAGCAAGAATTAAGCTTGGGGATGCTGATACGTATCCAGCGTATCTATAATTTTTGATTGTTCCATGCTATTATATTATCTGTTTTGGACATTTATGGGCTTTATTATGCAATTTTATATGATTTTTGGGACTAACCTATTAACCCAGAGCCCAGTGCTAGTTTCTGTTTTTCCCTTGTTTCAGTGTTTCGCAGAAAAGGAATATCAAACGGGGTCCAAACAGAATGAAACCTTCGAGAGCGTGGTTTTTGGAACGAACGTGATCCAGGAGACTTGGAGTTGAAGTCAAGGAAGCTTCGAGGTGGCCACGAGGTAGGGATGCGCGCTTGCCCCCTGGGCGTGCCCCCACCCTCATGGGCCCCTCGTGGCTCCCCTGACCGACTTCTTTCACCTATATATATATATATCCATATACCCTAAAAACATCGGGGAGCAGAATAGATCGGGAGTTCCGCCGCCAGAAGTCTCCGTAGCCACCGAAAACCAATCTAGACCCGTTCTGGCACCCTGCCGGAGGGAGGAATCCCTCTCCGGTGGCCATCTTCATCATCCCGGCGCTCTCCATGACGAGGAGGGAGTAGTTCTCCCTCGGGGCTAAGGGTATGTACCAGTAGCTATGTGTTTGATCTCTCTCTCTCTCTCGTGTTCTTGAGGTGGTACGATCTTGATGTATCGCGAGCTTTGTTATTATTGTTGGATCTTATGATGTATCTCCCCCTCTACTCTCTTGTGATGAATTGAGTTTTCCCTTCGAAGTTATCTTACCAGATTGAGTCTTTAAGGATTTGAGAACACTTGATGTATGTCTTGCACGTGCTTATCTGTGGTGACAATGGGATATCATGTGATCCACTTGATGTATGTTTTGGTGATCAACTTGCAAGTTCCGTGACCTCATGAGCTTATGCATAGGGGTTGGCACACGTTTTCGTCTTGACTCTCCGGTAGAAACTTTGGAGCACTATTTGAAGTTCTTTGTGTTGGTTGAATAGATGAACCTGAGATTGTGTGATGCATATCGTTTAATCATACCCACGGATACTTGAGGTGACATTGGAGCATCTAGGTGACATTAGGGTTTTGGTTGATTTGTGTCTTAAGGTGTTATTCTAGTACGAACTCTAGGATAGATTGAACGGAAAGAATAGTTTTGTGTTATTTTACTACGGACTCTTGAATAGATCAATCAGAAAGGATAACTTTGAGGTGGTTTCGTACCCTACAATAATCTCTTCGTTTGTTCTCCGATATTAGTGACTTTGGAGTGACTCTTTGTTGCATGTTGAGGGATAGTTATATGATCCAATTATGTTATTATTGTTGAGAGAACTTGTACTAGTGAAAGTATGAACCCTAGGCCTTGTTTCAACACATTGCAATACCATTTGTGCTCACTTTTATCATTAGTTACCTTGCTGTTTTTATATTTTCAGATTACAAAAACCTTTATCTACCATCCATATGGCACTTGTATCACCATCTCTTCGCCGAACTAGTGCACCTATACAATTTACTGTTGTATTGGGTGTGTTGGGGACACAAGAGACTCTTTATTATTTGGTTGCACGGTTGTTTGAGAGAGACCATCTTCATCCTACGCCTCTCACAGATTGATAAATCTTAGGTCATCCACTTGAGGGAAATTTGCTACTATCCTACAAACATCTGCACTTGGAGTCCCAACAACGTCTACAAGAAGAAGGTTGTGTAGTAGACATCAAGTGTCACCCCGCACGGCCTTCTAGTGAAGTTGCGACCCCTGACACGGGCGACGAGTTGTGCGTCTCCATCAACATCCCATGCCTCAACAGGGTCGCTTCGCGGGGTCTCTTCTGGCCGCCCCGCGTCAGACGGAGTGGGGGCTACCCCAGCAGTTACGTGTGTATGCCGTTTGGCTTACTGAACGTTGTTGCCTTGTACCAGCACTTCGCGCAGTGTGCTATGGAGGCTCACGAGGCCAGGAACCAGGCGGTCTTGTCTGAGGAGGTTCCGGACCCTCGCGAGCCCGACGGACCTCGTGAGCTCCACGGGCCTCAGGAGCCGCCCAGCTCGTGAGGAGTAACTTCTTCGGTGCGCATCTTCAGCTACATCAACGCTCCCACGACGATGGTGCCAGTTGACTTTTTGGTTTGTTCAACTGAGGCCGCCCCTTGGGTTGCATTATCCTCAGGCTGCCAGGGTTCGCTGACGGTGTCCTAGACTAGGGGGTACTCACCACATCGTCTCCCGACCAGCTGGATTGGGCCGAGGACCCCCATGGAGGTTCACTCATGGGCCACTTTGGGCAACCCATGCCACATACAAGGAAGATCCCACAAGACTTGGTGCACAAGATGAGGATTCCCCTAAACCCTAGGCCTCTGGTGTGTTATATAAACCGAGGCCAGGCTAGTCAATAGACAATCTAATATTCATTACTACAATCTCGTGGTAGATACATGTACTCTGTACTACACCCATATGAATACAATCAAAAGCTGCATGTAGGGTATTATCTCTTCGAGAGAGCCCGAAGCTGGGTAAAATCCCGTGTCCATGTTACCATCGTTCTAAAACGCCTAGCTTAGGACCTTTACTACGAGATACGCCGGATATAGAACCGACATTGATGCTTTCGTTGAGAGCCTGCTGGGTAATCATCCCATATCGATGGGATGATCAACGGCGGCGTTTGATTGATTGTCAAGCTGGTCCCTGGCGACGCACGCGGTGCTTGACCGCGAAGCTGAGGGCAAATCCACCATGGGCGGCGATCATCTAGGGAGATCCTTTCCCTCATTATCTTCCCTTTTCCTTATTTAATTCAGCACCTAGGCGGCTGTGGGTTGTCCGCTAGTAGTTTTTTATTTTTACTGAAGTCTGCTTTGCACTGCCACAATTACGTACTAGTTCGCATCCAGTCTCCACTTATTGGTGACTACTAGACTAACTACTGCTACTGCTACTTGGATCAGACGCTAGTACTGGTTTAGCTAAGTACCTAGCACTACTACTTCACGTGGAGTACTTGGCCAATTTTCTCTTCCCTCAAATTGTTATGTGCACTAAGAGGCAATCAACGGGGAGGACTCAACACCTGCCGTTGTACTGTGTTTTGTAGATTATTATTACACATAATATTTTTTGTTTGACGGTACTGCATTTATTTCTGCAGATGTGTCCTGCTGATGCTCGTACATGGCGTTTTTATTGGAGCCAATCCGGCCGGCTTCTTGCTGGTCAAATCCTTGTCCGCAGCTTGGCGGACATCAAAATTCGATTGTGACTATATCATGTTGTCACCTCGCCCAGCCAAATCAAGTGTTTTGTTTTCAGTTAAAATTATGAAAGTAAATTTAAATTCTTTATGAATTACCACTACTTGTTCATGTTATTCTATTCATAGAAATTTCTTCTGCGGCGGAGCACAACGTCGAGTGATCATATTGATCCGATGATCTGTCTTCGTGGTTACTTCACGTGAGATCGATCGGAAGAACAAAGCGCAGACGTATAGCCTGAGGGGTAAAAAAGCAATGCAGATGGGGCTCCTCAATCCTCATCCACTGACTCATATAATGTACGGCCTGTGTTCGCGTTCGCTACTTGGCGATACATCGGATCCGGATACATCGGATCCATACTCAATCTGATCAACAGGCGATCCAGCCGAAAAATAGTGCGGAAGCAGTACCCTAACAGGGATTTGGCTCCATGGCAGCACACAAACAGGGAGATTCAATTATTTCCCCCCCTTTTTTTAATTTAGCTCTTCATCAGCCGCTGGCAGTTCCTAGTAATCCTTTTCGAAAGTGCATAGACCTAGAGTATTTCTAAACTAATTAAATACTTGTTTTGCAAGCACGGTCCTTGTGATCTAATCTACAATAATACTTCACGTATTGGCGAATACTAGCAGTCCAGCTAGCACTACTTCGGGCAACAACCAAAGTTCGACCGATGTTTCTTTATTCGCTTCGGTCCTCCACGACCATCGCCGTCCAGGTTTTATTTTTCTTAGCTATTTGTTTAGCACATTAATTATTATACAAAGAATATTTTCTGTTCTTTTGTGCTGCATTATTTTTGCAGAGAAATTTTTCCGACCCTCGTATATGACGTCGGTCTGCCAGTCTCTCGCTGTCACCGAGGCCGGCCAACCTGTGTCGACATCGCCATGTCACACCACTATCACGCCATCGAGCTAATTTCAGCGTTCAGGCCATATTTACCAGATTATTCACTTTGCATAAATTAATTATGCAATCATTTTATTATTATTACTACTATCTCCGGCTTGCACTATTTTCTGTGCACAGGTAAATGATTCAGGTTGGGCAACGCTGTCACCTCGGTGTACCAACATACCACGTCACCTCGGCTGGACCGGGGGCTTTGTCATCACTTCATTAACCCACGCCGGGGACTTCGGCGTCATACTGCCGGCCTGGTCCGTCGCCTCGGTCGGACTGGGGGTTCCACCTCGCCATGTTGGCCGTGCTATGTCGCCACTCCGGAGTGCCGAACTCCTTGCTCGGACACCTCGGGCTTGGAGGTTGGGACCTCGGCCATGCCGAGGGCTGCGAACCATGTCAGATCTGTCACGGACCAATGGGCGTCTTCGTCCCGCCACAAGCCCGAATCGTGTCATCAACACCGAGCACATTAACCAGCTAAGTCGCTTTCATTCTTAAAAACTTTTAGTTTTAAATTTTGTTCAGATTCGACCAAGCATTATACTTTTTTGACAAAAAGTCGTTTGCAGAAAAATTTCTTTGTCAAAACCTCGTTTGTTACAAACAAATTCAAATACCCCGTTTAGTTGGGGGCTTCCTTTATGAAGCCATTCTTCTTGCATATGATTATACTTGTATGGCTTCGTTCCTTGTTCGTGTATTACGCCACAATATGCACCATGTTGACTTAAGTGTTCCGCAAGCTGGGTTGCCTTGCTCCTGTGATTACCCGTACGGTCCTGATTGTTCGGTTAGGGAGTAAAGGGAGCACCTCTGCAATTGTCACGATCGGGTCATCCGAGCTTGGACCTCAGACTGGGTGAAGCCGAAAGCTAGCACTCTTATTGTTTTTCAATCATGGTCAGCACACAACGGAACTCAAGAGTACAAAAAATCTATTGCACAAGTCTCATAGTAACAATGAGCAACCGAAGAAAGGTATCAGTGGGGGTACTATTTTCTTCGAAGATGCTTCTTACACTTTGTCAGTAATATAGCATAAGTTCCCTGAGCGCGCTTTGTCTGTTACAGCCTTATGGCCTGATTGCCTGGTTATCGGAAACACCGTCGATATTCTCGACCGGTGGAGTACGTAACACTTTTCGGCCCTTGACCGAAGAGGGAGAAGCCGACGGTCGGTTAAGACACGTTTAAAGTTCGGGTGAACATAGATAAGATATAAGTACTTCGGTACATACAATCATTATACATATTTTTTTACCCAAGTCACTTGGGGGCTCTTAAATTAATATGAGCCGCTTTTGTTAGTCGCTGCATAGTCTTTTTCTACCACTCCTTTCTCGACTCGGGTGTATGATCAATAGCCGGGTAGCCTGGTTTCTCTGTAAAACCGCTCGCGTTTAGTTTGCTAAACTGGCCTGAGAAACACTCCGCCTTCGGGATAGGGAGGTTGAAGCCGAAGGCTGACCCACTTGAAGTCTAGATATCAGATGTGTCATGTCAAAGCAAGACGAAAGTACAATTTTAAGACCAATTTCATATTGGCACCAAAACAGCTTGATTCAATCTAGACGAAGCAGGACATTCTCTTGGTTGAGGTGTTCGGCGTGAAACTTTTTTCTAAAACTACCGTTCGACATCTTTCCTGCTGAACTCCACCTCGGTGTTGTCAAAACATACATGACAGTTGAACTTGTTTCCGAGAAGGTACGATCCTAGGGTCGACCATTTTTCCCAACCCAATTCTCGGGGGCTACTGCATTGACAATCCAATGCAGAAAATTTAAGCGCAATATAGTTTTCGAGGAGATTATGATCCTCAGGTTGGTCGGCCGCACCCAACCTGAGTCTCGAGGACTTTGCACACCGCTTTTTGTGTCCCGAAGTATTCTGCTGAGCTAGGAGTTGATCCTCAGGCCGATTTTGTGAATCAACCTGAGTCTCAGGGGCTACTGGGATCAGCGGTCTTATGTCATCCTTCAGGTGCCTCTCGGGTTTTAGACCGATACACACCTTGAGGGCAACTGGCTATATATATCGGTACAGAATAAATTGCACCAATCAAAAATATTGACAAAAAATCGGCCCGCAGTCGGGGTGGTGCACCACCTCGGAAGCAGTCCGGCATAAAGCTCGGGCGCCAGTGGCTGGCTCCATAGAGGGCATTTCCGGCATTAAGCTCGGCTAAACTCCTTCAACTTTATTGAACCAAGGTGATCTATGACACCTCAGATATAGTCCGGCGTTGAAGCTTGGACATAGTCCGACGTTGGAGCTCGGATACAGTCTAGCGTTGGAGCTTGGACACAGTACGACGTTGGAGTTGGGATATAGTTGTAACAGCCTGGATTTTTACCCTTCTCTTTTTCCTTTGATTTTCTTGGATTTCCTGTTTTGTTTTTCTTTTCCCTGGCTGTGTGGTTCTGAAACTTGGGAAGATCATGTCTTCCTAGGTTTTATAGTGGCTTGTCACCCTCATCATCCTCCCAAGATCATGTCATTTCCATCCTTGAGCTAACCCAAAATTCTTTTGTTGGGAATATTCCTTTTCTGATAAAGGAATAACCCTCAAAACCCTAGGTTGTGAAGCAACCTATATTTATGTCACTCCTAAAATTCCCAAATAATTCTCATAAATTGTTTGGGTCCTATCTTGCTCAAATATGGCAAAATATTTCATTGCTATGTTCAAAAATAATCCTCCAATAATTCTTTTCCTATTCTGTCCTAAATGGCACCTTGCAAAGGAAGTGCTATTTATATTTGCTTGGTTGACCCCAAACTTCTTGGACATATTTTCCTATCCAAATAATTGACCTTTTCCAAAATTCAACTCAATTTTCCTAGTAAATATTCCTGAGCAAATTTTCAAAGTTCCTATCTAAGGGAAGTGATTGTGAAGGAAGTACAAGCTAGTCATATCCAAATGAGTTGAAATTTTGCAAGGTCCTTTATATGATCTTATCATGACTCTCCACCAAGTATGAGCTCATGTAACTTAACTATGTGAGCCCATCTCCAAATCTTAGTTTCTGGTCAGATTTTCAGTTTGTGAAGCAACTACATTTTATATTGCTTCATTTAAGCTGAAAATTTTCCAGGGCATTCTTCAATCCATATAAACTCCCCCACCAAGTTTTAGCTCAATTAGTTAATCCAATTGCCCTATGCAATTTTTCCAAGTTTTTGTCCAGAATGAAGCTTTGTGAAGCAAGTGCCACTTTGGTATTTCCAAATGGCATGAAACTTTTACAACAGCTTCATATCATCATATAACCCCTCTATGCAAAATTTCAGCTCACAGAAATCAAGTATGTGAGTGTATCATCCAAATCCCTAATTCTGGTCAGTTTTGCACTTTCTACAGCAACCCTCATCTAAACTCCTCCTCTGAGTCTGATTTTTGGTGATCAGCATCACCTTAGTATGTGATCATCAGCTGAAAAACTCTTTACCATATTACCAAGCTGGTTTAACCACAGGAAGTTACAAACGCCATCTTACTGATTTACTTTGGAGCTAAGTGCAAATCTCTTCTTTGCCCCTGGACCGATTTATTTCCTCATCTTGACTAAGGGCACGACGGTCTATCTACTGGACATGGTAGGCCATGCCAAAGAGCGCCGCTTGTGCCAGTGCGCGTGGTGATCACGCTTGCGTCATGGTTGAACGCGTGCTCTGGCTTGTTCCAGCCACTGTGCTCGTCTCCATCCTCCTTGTCTCGACCTCCATTCATGTCCTGGAGCTCGCCCGTGCTCGACTGCATCGCCCTGCGTCGCTGCTTCGTCGTGGTTCGCCATCAATGCGCCGCTAGAACAGTGCCCGTGCCATGCCCAGCCTCTGACCTCCATTAGAGCACTGCTCAAGCTCGCTTGTGAGCTCCAGAGCCTTCCCCTCGGCTATATAAGCGTGCCCCGAGTCCTCCCGCAGCTCACCCATCCCTCTCCCGCCTCATTTACCCTCTGAGATCGCCCCATCTCGCCGGAGTCCGCCATTTTCCTCCATGGCCGCCTCGCCCTCGGCTTGGTTCCGACCAGCCTGAGCCTCCTCTCCTCCTCCAACCTTGTCCAGGAGCTTCCCCTTGTCCCCGCGGTTCGCCCCAACCCCTTTCCCCTCGCCGGAGATCCCCGTGGCCGCGTCTCCCAAGTCCGGCCGTCGCCTCCGCCGTTCGACCACCTAGTCGTCCGGCCGTCTCGAGCCTCCTCGAGCTTCCCCGACTCCACCAACGCCTTCCCCACGTCCCGGTGAACCTCCCCACCCTCTCATATCTCGCCGGAGCACCCTGCATCACCGGAGTTCATCACCACCGCTGCCTCTTTGTCCGCCTCCCTCGCCGCGGACTCCCCTTCTCCCCACTCGACCCCGGCGCTGGCTAACCCTCTGAACGGGTGCGGCGCAGACCTGCGGTCCTGCCGGTGCCCTCGGCTGGGCTGGGGATCACCGGAGCTGGCCGGCCCCTTGGTTGTTTTCCTCCTCTGCTTCCGTTCTGTTCCGCTCGGGAACGAACATGAGCGAGGGGAGGAGGAAGACGACGCCTTGCCAGCTGGCCAGGCGGCCCCCCTCTCCAACGGACCCCACCCGTAAGTGAGCCAGCACCTTATCCACTCAGATAAGTGGAAACGTTTTCTTGAAATACATTTTCTCAGCTCTGAAAACGTATTACCTTTCTTCTCTGGACGGAACGCGTTTTCTCTTCTGCTGCGGCCAAGAAAACGCTTTCTCTATTCCGAAAGCTATTTTCTGAAATCCGTTTCTGTCTTATCCACTCAGGGACCCGGCTGTGAATATTCTTTTTACAGAAAAGTCCCTGATCTTCATCACCTTATATCTGCGCAACCGTAACTCCGATTGAGGTGAAACCAGCGCTCACTTCTTCGTCTCGTCCAGCTCTATCTTTTGGTAACATTTTCACTAGGTGGTCCCACAATGAAAATGACTATTTTGCCCTTGCCTCTAATCAGCCCCCTCCGAGAAAGAATCGTCCGGCGTTTCGTTCCGCGGCTTCACTGCACTTCTTCCTGGAGTCTCCGTCACCCCAGGCAAGCCACAATACCCACTTGCATGATAGCATGAAGTAGCCATGGTTTTCAACTTGAATATTTATTAACTGTTTGCTTGTTTAAACTATGGTTATCATTAATTCGGTAATGATTCTTGGCTAGTGCTTACTTTCTTGCTATGTTGTTATGCACCTGGTTGTCATGCCCTGCTAGTTGTTAGTATTCCTTTCATATGCTTATGCTTGCTAGTAGTACATGTTGATGTTGGTAATGGTCTTCGGTGCATGACTGCCGTCTGTCCCGAGTACCGTTGTTATGCTTGTTCCATTGCATCCAGTTGGTTAAATGCTTGCATGATGGCATTGTTGATACGTCTCGCATGATATTTATTGTTGATGCTAGTGGTCATGCTATGTTTTATAGAAGTATGTACTTATGATGTTCATGCTAGTCAGTATGCCATGCTTAGTTGGATATGATTCATTGTTGATATGGTGGGTAGTTATGTTGTACCCTCATGACTATGTTGATATCATGCTCATGCATTGTAATTGTATCATGTTATTTTATCATGGCTCAACATATTTGCATTCAAGTTTAAACGGATTAAATTAAACTTGAACAACTGTTGGCTGAGTCATGGTGCCACCATATCGAACTGACCAGTGCAACCACGCTTACCTTTATGGGAAGGTCCTAACTGGGTCTATTGTCGTGCCTCTAGCCGGTGCCTTCAACGAGAGAAGGTTATAGGTGTGCGGTACCCTGGCCCGGTAAGCAGATATAACCTTGTGTGTCCGTTGTTGTTGTTGTTGTTGTTGTTGTTATGGATCCGGTCCCCGTGAGGGACGGTCCCCGCGAGGGTCGTTTTGGCCACGACGGTGGTCGTTATGTCTTTGGTAGACACGGGGCCTGTCGGTGTCAAAACCGGTGGATCTCGGGTAGGGGGTTCCGAACTGTGCGTCTAAGGCGGATGGTAACAGGAGGCAGGGGACATGATGTTTTACCCAGGTTCGGGCCCTCTTGATGGAGGTAAAACCCTACGTCCTTCTTGATTTATTCTTGATGACATGAGTATTACCAGAGTTGATCTACCACGAGATCAGAGAGGCTAAACCCTAGAAGCTAGCCTATGGTATGATTGTATGTTGTCCTACGGACTAACCCCCCCCCCCCCCCCCGATTTATATAGACACTAGAAAGGGCTAGGGTTACACAAGGTCGGTTACAAAGGAGGAGATATACATATCCGTATTGCCTAGCTTGCCTTCCACGCCAAGTAGAGTCCCATCCAGACACGAGACGAAGTCTTCAATCTTGTATCTTCATAGTCCAACAGTCCGGCCAAAGGATATAGTCCGGCTGTCCGGATACCCCCTAATCCAGGACTCCCTCAGTAGCCCCTGAACCAGGCTTCAATGACGATGAGTCCGACGCGCAGTTGTCTTCGGCATTGCAAGGCGGGTTCCCCCTCCGAATACACCACGGAAGAATTTGAATACAAGGATAGTGTCCGACCCTGCAAAATAAGTCCCACATACCACCGTAGAGAGAATAATATTTCAACAAATCTAATCTGCTGACTTGTTTTGGCAACAAGACATTATGCCATGGCCTGGTGATTATTCGAACCATTTCCTTTAACTAGCCCCACACATAACGCGAGGCAGTTTTTTTGACACGTCTTGTCAAAGCAGAGATTGTGTCCCCCTTATTACGGGATTCTCATCAATACGGGCGTGGGTAACCCAACCTCGCCTAGGACTCCTAGATTTTAGGCAAGTCCCAAACGGCCACGAGGAGGACGCTTGATATTCACCCTCTTTATAAAGGGTCAATGTTTTTTTACTTTTTTCCTCCCGTGCTCAATCGAATCCTTCCCCCGCCTCGAGTTCTAACACCCAAAGCCTAGGTCAGGTGCTCCGAACCTTCAATCATGTCCGGATCTAGCCTCCAGGGCCGGTGGATGCCCTCCTCCGTCACGGAAGAGGATATCAAGAAGTTGAGGGAGGCAAGATACTTGACCGCCGAAGTCTCGCATCAGCTGCCCGCCCGAGGGAAGGTTGTCCCTACGCTCGAACCCAACGAAGACGTCGTGTTCATCTCCCACTTCCTCCGAGGACCAGGCCTCACTCTGGATCCCTTCGTAAGGGGTTTGATGTTCTATTACGGGCTTGATTTCAACGATCTAGCCCCGGATTCCTTTCTCCACATCTCGACATTTATTGTCATATGTGAGGCCTTCCTCCGCATTATCCCTCACTTCGGCCTGTGGCTCAAGACCTTTGATGTGAAGCCGAAGACGGTCGAGGGGCAGTATGTAGCGTGCGGAGGTGCATTAATAAGCAAGATTGCCGGAGCTCCGTGGCCAAAAGGTTCCTTTCCGTAGGTGTCCGGATTATGGCAAAGGGAGTGGTTCTACATCACCGCTCCCAGAAGTGCCAAGTGGGTAGCTCCCCCGCCTTTCGCTCGGGCCCTCCACCACAACTGATGTCATGGATCAGCAGGGGGCTGAGCTGGGGTCCAGCCAAGGAAGTGCCCATACTGCAGAGCCGCATCCGGGATCTCTTCGAGGGAGATTTTAGTTTGGTTATGGTAGTGCAAGTCATGCTGGTTCGTCAAGTCCAGCCTTGCAAACGCCGGCCCCTCCATTTATGAGAATTCAACCCAGAAGGACCGCACGCTATTCAGAATTTCCTCGGCCTGATGCATGAGGAGATGTACAAGTCTTTCTTCGGACCCCAAATAGAGTGTCCGGACACCTCCGAGGACGTGGGCCTGAGCAGCAACCGCACCGCGGCCCAAGTAAGTAACCCTCTAGCCGAACACATTGTCTTTCTTTTATCATGACATCATTCTGAAGGATCGCTCTTTGATCAGGACTGGATAGCAAAGGCGAAGATGATCCGGTGTTCGGCTCCCCTTCCCGAAGGCTTGGACAATCCGGTCCTAGAAAAGATTCTCGAGCCTACACCTTGCCTGGTGCCCGCAAAGGAAGATGAAGTGGGGAATAAAGAGGGCCAAAGCGGGCCTCCACCGCTATCTGTTCCAACCAAGGGAACGAGCGCCTCCGTGAGGGAGGATAGTCAAGAGAAGGAGTCTGACATTCCTTCGCCCCGGGGGAGGAAGAGGACTACCTCTGATGATCCGGAAACCAAGGTTTCCAAACAGGAGAAGAAAACTCCACCAGAGGGTCCCGTCTCAGAGGGTGCTTTTGCCGCACAAAGTTCGTGCGGGGTTCAGCCCTCTAATGAGTCGTAAGTGATTAAAATTTACTTAATAGTAGAGATATTCTACTTTACTTCCAAGGAAAATAACCGAAGCGTTTATCTTGCAGTTCGGATCTTAGCCCTTCTCAACAGAGCTTGTCTTCAGGGGACCTCCTTCCAGAGATGATGGAGAGCGAAACGCCTCCCACGGACTCCCCCGCTCAAGAAGCGGGCGACCTTGAAGTGTCGTCACGGAGGGCCTCTCCGGACCCGGTGAGGCCAGAAGATAATCCCATAATCACCCGAAGCCCCCAGCGTCCGGCTCTTGAAGATGGCAGACAAAAGAGTCCGACGCCATCTGGTATGCGGTCGGACGTACTGAGGGATCTGCTGAAGCGAGCGACCATCTCGGAAGAACACCGTGCGTTGATGGGCACGGTGATGGAAAGGATTTCGTCCGCCGAAAGCGGGTTGCATGACGCCTTTCTGAGTCTACTAACGGCTTTGAGGTACGTAAAATGATATACTTTTGTGATAATACCACATGTTTTTAGGTGTGCCCTGTGTAGATAGTAGCCCCTGAGACTCTGGTTGTCACCGAGAACGGCGGCAAACAGAGGATCGTAGTCCCAGGTAACAATCATACCGCCTTTATGTGCAGGTAGTGGAAGCTCTGGTGGCTAGCCGGACTCATGAGTTTGCCGAATTAAAGCGGCAACTGGATGCGGCGGATGCCGACATCGAGCTTGTTAACAAGCGGCTTGACGAGGCACAGGGTAAGTGATATTTTTTGGTGAATGTCACGTAGTAAGAGTAGCGTGATGCCAGTATCTTTAATATTTTGTGACTGCAGATGGAGCTGCCACCGTGGAGACCCTTCGGGCGGAACTTGCCCGAGCCAAAGAACAAGCAAGGAGTAGTAATGCGGCTGCTTTGAAGGCGGCCGAAGAGTTAAGAGCCAAGAAGGCCGCACATTGCGAGAGCAAAGAGAAAATGGCCAAGATGGCTGTAAAGTTAGAAGACACTGCCGACCGCTGCCAGTTCCTTGAAGAAGAAAACTGAGCGAAGGCGACGGACCTTGAAAAGGCCACGATGGCGACCAAAGACACCCGTTCTGCCATGAGAGCAAAGAAGGAGGAGCTGCGTGAAGCCTGTGACATTGTGGCTGGGAAGCCCTTTTTGCTGCGGAGGAAGTTCGGAGATCCGCGGTATGCCCCTCTGGATCGGCTGTGGACTTCGGCAGACGCATATCTGGACTTGGCGGCGAGCACTATCGATGCGGCCGGATACTTCCGAGATCAAATAGATCGGGAAGTGGACAAGCTGTTCTGGTCGTAGTTTAACGTTCCAGAGCGTCCGCTTCCATTGACCGATCAGTTAGCCAAATGGGCCGAACTCAATAGGTTGTCCGGACTCGCCATGAGGGCTGTCGTGGATCAGCTGTGGCCGGAAAGGCCAAAGCCGAACAGTTATTTTAGCCTGGTGCAACAGTTCCTTGGTGTGGTGCCGTGCATCAATGCGATGAAGAGGTCGGCGTGCATAGAAGGCTCGCGGATGGCCCTTGCCCGTGTCAAAGCATACTGGGCGGAGATGGATGCTACCACTGTCGCAGCACAGGGTTCGGCCATAGGCCGCGTGGCTGCCGAGCACTATTTTGAAGAAGTTCTTGAGGGTGCTCGTTTGATAGAGGCCCAGTGCTCGAAGAATATTATGTTTGAGTGACATGTATTCCCATTGTAAAAACAATGTTTTATTAATTTTATCAAGGCTATATTTATACTTTTGCCGGAAAGTATTGTGATGCCTCCTGTGCGGCCGTTTTATGTATACATGTATATAACCTAAAAGATTGCAGTCGTCGGCTTCAGCCCCCACGCATATAATGTGGGGGGTGTTTGAAGAAGACGCGTATTCACACTTAATCCAACGTCTTGGTCCTAATAAGGAGGTGATAGTGCAGCGAACTAGGCAACTGGACTATAATGCTTTAACACTTTCACTTAGCCATAAGAGTTTGACAGTGGGGCTACTATATAGCCCCTGGTGGCTCCGCACTCACCCGAGTTCGGGGTGCGTACATGCCCGGCCGGAAAACAACCCTTCATTAAGGCGGAGAAATTCTAGGATTCCGATAGGTCATCGAGTGGTTGACCAGTCTCGCGTTATATCATGACAGTCAGTTTTTGGCTTTCTCTACTGAGGTGCTCGTCCGGATGAACCAGGGCACAATCGCAGTAGTTCTCCTGGTTCCGCCTTAGCCGATAGTGCGGAATGTAAGGCAGCAAAACACAGGAGCCGGGAAAACCCAACATTTGACCCAAGACATGATTCGGAGCTAATGCATATAAGGCCAAACACGCGACGCCGAACACTCCCTAAGGTATTCGGTCTTTATGGTGTAAACCGGGCCTAATCAGTGCCCTTTGTAAGAAGCCCCTAGTGTCCAGGTACGTGCATTGTTCTGACGTGGCCACATGCCAAGACGTCAGCATCCTTCTCAATTGTACTGAGAATCTGAGGGATATGTATCAACAAGAGACAGTAAAAAAGGTTGATGCAGGGTCTTAATCTAAAAAGAATCCTTGGAACGGGTCCCTACTGCATGTCTGTGCCTGTGTCTCCGTTGTGCCGTATCCTGGACGGGTGTAGCACGATTGTCATCTGTAAAAGAGAGGAACTTAGGTGAGAAGTTGTCATGCAAAAAGGTGGGTTTAAAGAAACCATTTACAGTTCAAGATGACTAAAAATTGCCACTTGTCTGCGCGCGTTGAGCCCCTTGTATTTGTGATAGGGGTGTGGCCATCAAACCGTTATGAATTACATATAGCTGCGCCGGACTTGTCTAACCGTGTCCATGGTCTTGACGACCTATCGAATGCTTTAGTTGGTGAGGCCGTTTTAGTGTGCGGCTCACTCTCTTCGGCGTGCAGGGATCGCTCAGTATTTCCATTTACTACAATGATGCCACGTGGACCGGGCATCTTAAGTGTGAGGGAAGCGTAATGCGGTATTGCATTAAAGCGAGCGAAAGCTTCGCGTCCAAGTAGTGCTTGATAGCCACTTTGGAACGGAGCAATGTGGAAGTTTAAATTTTCGCTACGGAAGTTATCGGGGAAGCCGAATATAACCTCTAGTAGCAGGGAGCCCGTGCAATTAGCCCCTGGGCCTGGCGTTACTCCTCTAAAGGTAGTATTGTTGTGCCAAATTTTTGTTGGGTCTATCCCCATTTTGCGGATTGTGTCCTGATATATCAGGTTTAAGCTGATGCCGCCGTCCATCAGGACTCGTGTGAAGTGGTATCCGTCAATTATTGGATCTAATACCAAGGCAGCCCACCCTGTGTTCCAGATACTTGCTGAGTAATCCTGATGGTCGAAAGTGATCGGTTGAGACGGCCAGTGGCAGAACTCCGCGGTGATAGGCCCTTGGGCATGTTTGTCTGGGAGTGCCACTTTGCTTCTCCCCTTTATCACGTGTAACACCTTTACTGTTTTGACTTCTGGTGGAAATTTCTTCTGTTCCCCAGTGTTTTGCTTGCGAGGCTCATCCTCGTCTTCGCTTGGTGTATCCTGCCCCTTATGTTCGGCGTTGAGCTTGCCGGACTGCTTGAAGACCCAACATTCTTTGTGGGTATGATTTGCAGGTTTATCGGGGGTGCTATGGATCTGACATATTTGGTCCAGAATTTTGTTTAAACTGGACAGTTCATCTCTGGCGCCTTTAGAGGGCGGCTTTTGCTGACCTGGCCGAGAGCTTCTGAACCCGGCGTTTACCGCCGTGCTCTTCGGGCTGTCTTCTTTATTCTGGCGCTTATTATTTTTGCTGTGCCGTGATTTCCTGTTTCCATCTCTAACTTCGGATGTACTTGGGTTGCTGGTGCTGCATCGGGCTAGCCAGCTGTCCTCGCCCGCGCAAAAGCGGGTCATGAGGCTTGTTAATGCTGCCATTGTTCTTGGCTTTTCTTGGCCGACGTTCCTGGCAAGACATTCATCTCAGACGTTGTGCTTAAAGGCTGCCAAGGCTTCGGCGTCCAGACAGTCGACTATTTGGTTCTTTTTAGTAAGAAACCTATTCCAAAGCTTTTGGGCTGACTCTCCGGGCTGTTGAGTTATATGACTTAAATCGTCTACATCCGGTGGTCGGACATATGTCCCTTGAAAATTTGCCCGAAAGGCGTCTTCGAGCTCTTCCCTGCTTCCAATGGAGCTTTCGGGGAGGCTTTTAAGCCAGTGCCGAGCTGGCCCTTTGAGCTTAAGGGGTAAGTACTTGATGGTGTGGAGATCATCTCCTCGAGCCATATGGATATGGAGGATATAGTCCTCAATCCAGACCCCAGGGTCTGTTGTTCCGTCGTATGCCTCTATGTTTACGGGTTTGAATCCCTCTGGAAATTCATGGTCCAGCACCTCATCGGTGAAACATAGGGGGTGTGCGGCACCCCTGTATCTGGGTGTACCGTGGTGTTCGGATGTTTGTTGTGTTGCATCATATGCTGGAGCGCGCTTGCGTGGTCCATAAATGGATCTGGTTGCGCCGTCCTTTTGATGCGAGCCGTCGCGTGGATCGCATATTGGCTTATGTGCGGCGTTGTTCGCCGCTTTATGTTGGCCATGAAGTCGTCTATCCGGCCGGATGGCCGTTTTAATTTTTGGTTGCGGGGGAT
Organism: Triticum urartu; assembly: GCF_056163025.1. Lineage (NCBI taxonomy): Eukaryota > Viridiplantae > Streptophyta > Magnoliopsida > Poales > Poaceae > Triticum > Triticum urartu. Next base: position 503,549,434 of record NC_141879.1, read on the forward strand.
CTAAGGCCTCCTCATCAAATTCAGGTAGCAACTTCCGCTTCGGGTAGCTCTTGGTGTGGCGATTACTGCCGTACTTCGCTGCTGTGTTGAGTATTTCACTCCATTTGATTTTGAGTGTGTCTTGTGCAGCCTTGAGCCTTTGCTTCTGTTTTTTCAGACTCCTCGCCATGGCAACAAGCCTTTGGTGGGCATTATGTTGCTCCTGGCGCCTGTCCGGTGTGATGTCGTCTGGACTGTTACCTTCGACGGGGTTGGGTTGTTCGGCTTGATTTTCCGTGTTACCGTGGTCGGGCAATGGTTCACCCTGCTCTAACGCTAGGTCTATGTGATCGTTATTTCTACGGGGGCAGGATTTGGGGCGGCGTTTACGCTGCCGCTTTGACTGCTGCTCGAGGGAACCCCCGGTCGCTGCGTCCTTCCGTTCCTCGTCATTATTTTCTTTGGGTGTGTCCACCATGTATACGTCATGTGATGAAGTGGGCGTCCAGTGCCCTGTGGGCAATGATTCCTCTTCGACTCCCGCATCGTCGTCCATACCGTCGATGTCTTTGGAGTCGGAGTTGAGCATGTCAGTTAAGTCATCAACAGTGGCTACTAAGTGGGTGGTGGGTGGGCGGCAAATTTCTTCGTCATCCACATCCCAATCCTGCCGGACGTAGTTCGGCCAGGATCCTCCTGACAAGGAAAGAGACCTTAATGAGTTCAGTATGTCGCCGAAGGGCGAGTGCTGAAAAATATCCGCGGAGGTGAACTCCATGATCAGAGCCCAATCGGATTCGATAGGAACGGGCGCAGGCGGTTCGGAGTCCGTGGCCGGAGAATGATCCGGCCGTTTGGCAACACGGCTCTCGTGAAGGGTAAGGTCGATATTCGGCTCGATCGCCGCAGAGGGTACGACCTCCGTGACGGGGTCTACCCACCCGCCCTCGGATGGAGAAACTGGCTCTGAATTGAGGGTCGGAGCGACTGCCAGTGCGATCTCCTGAATACGGTCCGATGGTAGGGCTAAATCGTACTCATCGTGGCCACGTGGCGCACAAGGCAGGGGCTCGAATCCGTCGAAGATCAAGTCTCCGCGGATATCGGCCGTGTAGTTTAAGCTTCCAAACCTGACCTGGTGGACAGGGGCGTAACTTTCGATCTGCTCCAGATGGCCAAGCGAGTTGGCCCGCAGTGCGAAGCCGCCGAACAGAAAGAATTGTCCGGGGAGAAAAGTCTCACCCTGGACTGCATCGCTATCGACGATCGTAGGATCCATCAAGCCTAACGGCGATGACACAGTTCAACTCTCAACGAAAGCACCAATGTCGGTGTCAAAACCGGCGGATCTCGGGTAGGGGGTCCAGAACTGTGCGTCTAAGGCGGATGGTAACAGGAGGCAGGGGACATGATGTTTTACCCAGGTTCGGGCCCTCTTGATGGAGGTAAAACCCTACGTCCTGCTTGATTTATTCTTGATGATATGAGTATTACCAGAGTTGATCTACCACGAGATCGGAGAGGCTAAACCCTAGAAGCTAGCCTATGGTATGATTGTATGTTGTCCTATGGACTAAAACCCCCGGTTTATATAGACACCGGAAAGGGCTAGGGTTACACAAGGTCGGTTACAAAGGAGGAGATATACATATCCGTATTGCCTAGCTTGCCTTCCACGCCAAGTAGAGTCCCATCCGGACACGAGACGAAGTCTTCAATCTTATATCTTCATAGTCCAACAGTCCGGCCAAAGGATATAGTCCGGCTGTCCGGATACCCCCTAATCCAGGACTCCCTCAGGGCCACCCAGGACTAGCCCAGTTGGGAGTGGGTCGGAGTGGCCGGGAGAGTGTCATGGCAGTAGATCGGTTTTGTCAGAACACCGTTGGTCCACCCGAATGGGAGTGTGAGGCCATGGGTTCCGTAGTGTGGGTATAGTGTACTAACCTCTGCAGAGTGTATATTAAATCTATTGATAGCCGCGCCCACGGATAAGGGCCCAGTTCATAGTTGGTCACACTATGAGTCAACAACGACAACAACAACAACAACAACAACAACAATAATAATAATAATCAGGAGATAAGTTGGTTGTGATCGCCGATAAGGGCCCAGTTCGTAGTTGGTCACACTATGAGTCAACAACAACAACAACAACAACAACAACAACAACAACAACAACAATAATAATAATAATAATAATAATGAGGAGATAAGTTGGTTGTGATCGCCGGAAGGATCACTGTTTGAGATAAGTTGGTTGTGATCGCCGGAAGGATCACTGTTTGAGGGCAGGTATTGGTGATGGTTGTGATCGCCGGAAGGATCATGGTTTGAGACCAAGTGTTGGTCATGGTTGTGATTGCCGGAATGATCACCGTGGTATCGAGGATACCGAGTTCTTGGATATTCGTGATGTTGTGCGATAATCGTGGGTAAAGATCAAGCTCCTTGTGGTCATTTGATGATATAGGCTATGCACAATGATTGAATGTGCCATAAGTCAAAATTAAAACCTTGCGACACCCAGAGGTCAGTCCAAATGCATAGTGAATTCAGTAAGGACAGTCGGACAGTTCTTGTCACATAAATAATCAGCTGCCGGACTAACAAAAAAAATATATGTCATCCCATTCACCAAAAAAATTAGTCCCGTCCTTCTCCACAATTTATTGACGAAGTGTACAAAGATAAGGTTCCTAGTCTGCATCGGTAGGGAATGAATGGATTCCATGCAAGATATTCAGCCTTCTCAATAAAATACTGCAAAAGCTTCTGGCATAAGGTACCGAGTCTTCCCTAGCAGAGTCTTTAAGGGGGAAGCTTATGAGGTACGATACCCCGTTTTTCCTCAAGAAGATATCCACCGAACGCTTCGAGCATAAGCCATCCAGTCATCCTCAGCACAATATCCCGGTGGTTCCCAAACGCAAGCTGCCCAGTATTCTTATGTACGACACTAATACAAGACATTAAATTATGAATTGTCAGCATATGACAGTGTTTTCCAAATGGCAGATCTGTGACAATTTGGTCTGAAACAAAAATCAGTCAGAACAAAGGTATGCCTCGAGAATCAGATATTAGTTCATTCAGTATGCTGCCAAGTCCATGCAAGTCTCTTGCACAAGGAAGAATTCACGGTACACATCCGACAACCTCACCGGTTATTTAAGAAACAAAAACCAGTGGGTGAGGCCATAATCAACAAGTCTTGAAGGAAAGACAACATTGAGACAATAATCTTGGCAGTGATTATCAAGATCAGTCCTGCACATCCAACAATATGATGTTATTAACCCTGTCACTGTCCGGCATAATCCACAACAGTATTGAGATTTGTATAACCACATGTGAGCCAGATAAATATACCAAGGCTCAAAACAGGAACCAGACCAAGGTATGATTGACAGATATTGTCCGTAATAGTATTAAGGGCCGCGAAAATAATCAAGGATATATATAAGGCCCCGCTCTTTCAGTTCAGGATCCAGATGAAGAAAGTAATAATGAAAGAGCAAGACCAACAATACAGGTATACCGATTATTATGTGAAAAATGTGGATGCCCAGAACCGTCTTATTCCACGGCAAAACCAAGATGGTATACTCCATTGTGGTAAGGACCTCATAGCGAGGCAACCAGCTCAATCCACAGTATGCTTAGAACTGTCAGCATTGAATACCCAAGTCTGTCCGGTCAGACTCATGGACAGCTCAATATATTGACCTCAACACCCGCGATGGAGCATCGCACAGACTGTTATTCCCAGGGAGATACTGGCAAAAATGAAGAATCAGTGTGAAAACATATACTTTGAGGATTGTTATATCTCGCATAGGGGAAGCAATTAAAAGAATAGCCTGTGTGGATGGGATTCTTTGCCAGGATCACTGCCAGTCAAGTCTGCAAATCTTATCATCAGGAGATGGTGCATTTTTTTATCGGTCACGACAAGCGGCAGTCAAACCTTTGGTACCACTTGGATACTCAAGACTGTGAAGCCAGTCAAGATAAGTCAGAAACTCCTGCAAAATGTCAGAATCCGTTAGCAAAACAGGTATGATCCACATAACTGTTTTGGAACCAGAAGGCATGTCTATATTCGAGGAATCCGATGCCTGGATAGAAGAGATTCTTTGTTCCACGGGAAGATATGTTCCCCAACTCCGTGGAATATTCTCGGTACTCGATACTAGAATAACATTTCCAGCAAGGATCAATATCAGGAAGAACAAGTATGTCCGTAAAAATAATATTCCGGATGCTAGCTCAGCCAACATATATGAAAAGAAAATTTGAGTCAGTATAAACAGGAACATATGAGGTACGTCCTGTCAGAATGTCAGATACGGCAAAGCAAACCACCCCAGATCAAGACAGTCAGTCAGATCCAATTCAGTGGAAATATTATGAATAAAAGAAACCTAAGTTGGAAATGGTTTCTTCAAGTCAGAAAGATTATTTAACCCTGAACAACCAAATCTCGAGGACGAGATTTCTTTAAGGGGGAAGGTTTGTAACAACCTGGATTTTTACCCTTCTCCTTTGATTTTCTTGGATTTCCTGTTTTGTTTTGCTTTTCCGTGGCTATGTGGTTCTGAAACTTGGGAAGATCATGTCTTCTTAGGTTTTATAGTGGCTTGTCACCCTCATCATCCTCCCAAGATCATGTCATTTCCATCCTTGACCTAACCCAAAATTCTTTTGTTGGGAATATTCCTTTTCTGATAAAGGAATAACCCTTAAAACCCTAGGTTGTGAATTAACCTATATTTCTGTCACTCCTAAAATTCCGAAATAATTCTCATAAATTGTTTGGGTCCTATCTTGCTCAAATATGGCAAAATATTTCATTTCCATGTTCAAAAATAATCCTCCAATAATTCTTTTCCTATTTTGTCCTAAATGGCACTTTAGAAAGGAAGTGCTATTTATATTTGCTTCATTGACCCCAAACTTCTTGGACATTTATTCCTGTCCAAATAATTGGCCTGTGCCAAAATTCAACTCAATTTTCCTAGTAAATATACCTGAGCAATTTTTCAAAGTTCCTGTCTGAGGGAAGTGATTGTGAAGGAAGTACAAGCTAGGCATATCCAAATGAGTTGAAATTTTGCAAGGTCCTTTATATGATCTTACCATGACTCTCCACCAAGTATGAGATCATGTAACTCATCTATGTGAGCCCAGCTCCAAATCTTAGTTTCTGGTCAGATTTTCAGTTTGTGAAGCAACTACATTTTATATTGCTTCATTTAGGCTGAAAATTTTCCAGGGCATTCTTCAATCCATATAAAATCCCTCCACCAAGTTTTAGATCAATTAGTTAACCCAATTTCCCTGTGCAATTTTTCTAACTTTTTGTCCAAAATGAAGCTTTCTGAAGCAAGTGCCACTTTGGTATTTCCAAATGGCATGAAACTTTTACAGAAGCTTCATATCATCATATAACCCCTCTATGCCAAATTTCAGCTGACAGAAATCAAGTATGTGAGTGTATCATCCAAATCCATAATTCTGGCCATTTTTGCACTTTCTACAGCAACCCTCATATAAACTCCTCCTATGAGTCTGATATTTGGTGATCAGCATCACCTTAGTGTGTGATCATGAGCAGACAAACTCATTACCATGTTACCAAGCTGTTTTAACCACATGAAGTTACAAAGACCTTCTTACTGATTTACTTTGGAGCTAAGTGCAAATCTCTTCTTTGCCCCTGGACCGATTTATTTCCTCATTTTGACTAAGGGCATGACGGTCTATCTACTGGACATGGTCGGCCACGCCAAAGGGCGCCGCTTGCGCCAGTGCACGTGGTGATCACGCTTGCGTCATGACTGAACGCGTGCTCTGGCTTGTTCTGGCCACTGTGCTCGTCTCCTCCCTCCTCGTCTCGACCTCCATTCATGTCCTGGAGCTCGTTCGTGCTCAACCGCATCGCCCCGCGTCGCTGCTTCGTCATGGTTTGCCATCAATGCGCCGCTAGAACAGTGCCCGTGCCATCCCCAGCCTCTGGCCTCCATTAGAGCACTGCTCAAGCTCGCTTGTGAGCTCCAGAGCCTTCCCCTCGGCTATATAAGCATGCCCCGAGTCCTCCCGCAGCTCACCCATCCCTCCTCCGCCTCATTTGCCCTGTGAGATCGCCCCATCTCGCCGGAGTCCACTGTTTTCCTCCATGGCCGCCTGGGCCTTTGCTTGGTTCCGACCAGCCTGAGCCTCCTCTCCTCCTCCTACCTTGTCCATGAGCTTCCCCTCGTCCCCGCGGTTCGCCCCAAGCCCTTGCCCCTCACCGGAGAGCCCCGTGGCCGCGTCTCCCAAGTCCGGCCGTCGCCTCCGCCATTCGTCCACCTTGTCATTCGGCTGTCTCGAGCCTCCTCGAGCTTCCCCGACTCCACCAACGCCTTCCGCACGTCCCGACAAACCTCCCCACCCTCTCATATCTCGCCGGAGCAACCTGCATCACCGGTGTTCATCACCACCGCCGCCTCTCTGTCCGCCTCCGTCACCGCAGACTCCCCTCCTCTCCACTCCACCCTGGCGCTGGCTGACCCTCTGAACGTGTGCGACGCAGCCCTGTGGTCCTGCCGGTGCCATCGGCTGGGCCGGGGAACGCCGGAGCTGGCCGGCCCCTTGGCCGTTTCCCTCCTCTGCTTCCGCTCGGGAACGAACATGAGTGAGGGGAGGAGGAAGAGGACGCCTTGCCAGCTGGCTAGGCGGGCCCCCTCTCCAACAGACCCCACCCCTAAGTGAGCCAGCACCTTATCCACTCGGATAAGTGGAAACGTTTTCTTGAAATACGTTTTCTCAGTTCTGAAAACGTATTACCTTTCTTCTCTGGCTTGAATGCGTTTTCTCTTCTGGAAAACGTATTACCTTCTGCGTGGCCAAGAATGCGCTTTCTCTATTCTGAAAGCGTATTTTCTGAAATCCGTTTCTGTCTTATCCACTCAGGGACCCGGCTGTGAATATTCTTTTTACAGAAAAGTCCCTTATCTTCATCACCTTATATCTCCGCAACCGTAACTCCGATTGAGGTGAAACCAGCGCTCACTTCTTCATCTCGTCGAGCTCTGTCTTTTGGTAACATTTTCACTAGGTGGTCCCCCAGTGAAAATGACCATTTTACCCTTGCCTCTAATCAGCCCCCTCCGAGAAAGAACCGTCTGGCGTTTCGTTCTGCGGCTTCACCGCACTTCTTCCTGGAGTCTCCGTCACCCCAGGCAAGCCACAATACCCACTTGCATGATAGTCATGCAGTAGCCATGGTTTTCAGCTTGAATATTTATTAACTATTTGCTTGTTTAAACTATGGTTATCATTGTTTCGGTATTGATTCTTGGCTAGTGCTTACTTTCTTGCTATGTTGTTATGCACCTGGTTGTCATGCCCTGCTAGTTGTTAGTATTCCTTTCATATGCTTATGCTTGCTAGTAGTACATGTTGATGTTGGTAATGGTCTTTGGTGCATGACTGCCATCTGTCCCGAGTATCGTTGTTATGCTTGTTCCATTGCATCCAGTTGGTTAAATGCTTGCATGATGACATTGTTGATACGTCTTGCATGATATTTATTATTGATGCTAGTGGTCATGCTATGTTTCGGAAAAGTATGTACTTATGATGTTCATGCTAGTCAGTATGCCATGCTTAGTTGGATATAATTCATTGTTGATATGGTGGGTAGTTATGTTGTACCCTCATGACTATGTTGATATCATGCTCATGCATTGTAATTGTATCATGTTATTTTATCATGGCTCATCATATTTTCATTCAAGTTTAACAGGATTAAATTGAACTTGAACAACTGTTGGCTGAGTCATGGTGCCACCATATCGAACTGACCAGTGCAACCACACTTACCTTTATGGGAAGGTCCTAACTGGGTCTATTGTCATGCCTCTCGCTGATGCCTCCAACGAGGGAAGGTTATGGATCCGTCCCCGTGAGGGACGGTCCCCGCGCGGGACGTTTTGGCCACGACGGTGGTCGTTGTGTCTTTGGTAGACACGGGGCCACCCAGGACTAGCCCAGTTGGGAGTGGATCGGAGTGGCCGGGAGAGTGTCATGGAAGTAGATCGGTTTTGTCGAAACGCCGTTGGTCCACCCGAATGGGAGTGCGAGGCCATGGGTTCCGTAGTGTGCGTACAATGTACTAACCTCTGCAGAGTGTGTATTAAATCTATCGATAGCCGCGCCCGCGGATAAGGGCCCAGTTGATAGTTGGTCACACTATGAGTCAACAACAACAACAACAACAACAACAACAATAATAATAATAATAATAATGAGGAGAGAAGTTGGTTGTGATCGCCAGAAGGATCACTGTTTGAGATAAGTTGGTTGTGATCGCCGGAAGGATCACTGTTTGAGATAAGTTGGTTATGATCGCCGGAAGGATCACTGTTTGAGGCCAGGTATTGGTCATGGTTGTGATTGCTGGAAGGATCACGGTTTGAGACCAAGTGTTGGTCATGGTTGTGATTGCCGGAATTATCACCGTGGTATCAAGGATACCGAGTTGTTGGATATTCGTGATGTTGTGCGAGAATCATGGGTAAAGATCAAGCTGTTTGTGGTCATTTGATGATTACTACGGTATTGTTTATACCAAGCTTGATTTAATCCTGAGATGATCGTGTAATGTCCGAAGTTGGTAAGTGATGCATGTGATGGTTACGAGATAACCCGAGCAGAATAAATGGTGCATATAGTGTCATCATGTTGCATGCTGGTATCGTCAGATTTATATGTTCATGCCATGATCATATTGTTCTAGCAGTATTATGTTCATGTTGTTCAAGCCATGACCATATTGTTCTAGCAGTATTATGTTAATGTTGTTCATGCCATGTTTTTCTGATGATCTCATGATAATTCCTGCTTAACCTGTAATTGCAATGTTGTTGTTTGTCTTGAATGCTTCTGGTTATTGTGAGCTTGCAAGTACATTCAATGTACTGACTTGGCGTGTCATGCAAATTTGCAGGTCGTGACTGGATTGCTTGCTTGTTTGGTGTTGTTCCTGTATTCGCGAGCTAGGATAAACGTTCCAGCCAGAGTCCCTACGGATTGGAGTCCATCATCGCCGTTCGTTGTTCCGCTCCCAGTAGTTGTTCCGCTGCTTCGAGTTGTTATGCTGCTTGTATAGAGCAACCGTGGTTGACGTAGTGTTGCCGTACCAATGTTATTCATTGTAATATCGGAACCCTTGTATTCATATTCGTGTTGTAATAGAGAGCTGGTTTGTTCTATAGTAAGCAGTGTCGTATTCCAGAAGACTTCACCTTGATCTCTGGGCTGGAATACGGGGCGTTCCGGTTTTTTCTGAGCCGGGGTGCCACAATAGTCCGACGTTGGAGCTTGGACATAGTCTGTCGTTGGAGCTTGGACATAGTCCGTCGTTGGAGCTCAGATACAGTCCGGCGTTGGAGCTTGGACATAGTCCGATGTTGGAGCTCGGATATAGTCCGACGCTGGAGCTCGGATGCAGTTCGGCATTGGAGCTCGGCTGTAACAATACTCTTCGGATATAGTCTGACGTTGGAGCTCAGATACATTCCGGTGTTGGAGTCGGAAGCGGTCTGGTGTTGGTGCTCGGCTGCAAAAGATACCTCGAATGCAATTCGGCGTTGGAGCTCGGACGCAAGAGGACACTGCCGCCCGAGAACAACTTCAAACCCAAGGTGTGGCATAAAAATAACAAGTCATTGATAAAGGCCGAAGACTTAAAAGGCTCCTCGGATACCCGACGTGTAAACTCTTTGGATTCACTTTGGCGATCCTCAAGAGCGAAGATGAGAAGATTTTTTGAACCAGTTTTAAAGACCGACGACCATAGATGAAGAACAGTTCAGAAGAATCGAGGAGCGTCCCCAACTTGAAGACCGGTTTACGGGGCTACCGACGGTGTCCTGGACTTGGGGGTACTCACCACGTCGTCTCCCGACTAGCTGGATTGGTCCGAGGACCCCCCATGGCGGTTCACTCATGGGCCACTTTGGGCAGCCCATGCCGCATACAAGGAAGATCCCACGAGACTTGGCGCACAAGACGAGGACTCCCCTAAACCCTAGGCCTCTGGTGTGTTATATAAACCGAGGCCAGGCTAGTCAATAGACAATCTAATATTCATTACTACAATCTCGTGGTAGATAAATGTACTCTGTACTACACCCATATGAATATAATCAAAAGTAGCATGTAGGGTATTATCTCTTTGAGAGAGCCCGAAGTTGGGTAAAATCCCATGTCCATGTTACCATCGTTCCAAGACGCCTAGCTTAGGGCCCCTACTACGAGATACGCCGGATATAGAACCGACATCCGCCCCCGCAGCTGTATCATTTTGCGCATGTATCAGAACTGGCCTTGCCTTTATAAATTTCCCAAGTATTTCAACTTGCATATTCGGTGCTTCGTCACCAAGATGTCGCTGCACCCTCGCAAACCCCCCGTGACCGCCTCATGATTAAGGACTAGCACGACGCCTGTGCTCGGGTCTGTCCTTACAGCGTTGCCAAATCCAAGCAACCGAGCTATGTCCCGCGGGCCAGCTCCCGTGCGCGTCACCTCCTGGGGTCATTAGTGCTTTGTTCTCGCATGAGCTAATCGTGTGTGGGCGAGTAAGGGAGCGCGACCCAGTTCATACGACCGCAATTCGGTGCTTCGCCGCGTGTCGGGTCTTTTTTCATGGGATCGTTGCATTAGAAGACTTGGCACGACGTCTGTGCTCGGGTCCGTCCCTGCAGCATCGATAAAACCAATAGCTGAGCTCTGTCTGGCGGGCCGGTCCTATTCACGTCACCTCCTGGGGTCATTCGTGTCCGACCTTCTCATGAGATAACCTCTGGAGGGGCATTCGATGCAGGACCCCCATCGCACCACAGGTGTCATAAGCGTGCCCCGCGCCACAAAAATCAGGTGCAACCCGCCTTGAGGTAGGGCCTCATGAGTCCCGCGCTGGCTCACGAGTGCTGAGATACAACTCCTCCAGTTCTGCCATGCTAGGCACGCGTACGAACGGGGCTGTACACGCCCCATAGTATCCCCCGAGGGAATTCCCACCCACGCACGAGTGGAAGCCCCATGCTCTGCGCTGGCGGACGACACGGCCGAGGAGCGGCTATGCCCACGCCATAGTGGAAGCACCATGCTCCGTGCTGGTGAATAAACAACCGAGGATGCCCTAGCGGCCGCACTAACCTCAGGATAGCCTATCGGCTCTTCGTACGGTCCTATCGCGCAGCTTTCCCCACGGGAGGCACGCGCGAGGGGGCCGGACACGGGGGCTGTGCTCAGGCCAAGCCTGGCACGTCCCACCTCATCAGGTCCCTGGTACCGAGTCTTCTTGCGTCCCTCCCAGGCAAAAGCTGGCGAGGAGAGGTATGGAGGGCTCCAGATTAGCTTAGGCGCTGCTCGCATTTCCTTCACGAGGGATGTTTATACGTCAAGGGCCCTGAGCATCACGACTGAGGGGCCTAACTAGTCACGTAGCCCCTTGCCCCTTGGTCTCGTCCTAGCAAGACGGACGCCCCAACGGTGGTTGAGTTATGCACGGGGCTGGGCCCTGCCGACGCAGAACACAAAGGCAAATAGGAAGGAAATCAAGCACGGAAAGCAAATCATGGAGTTCTAGCAAGTTATTACAAGCATAAAAGTGTTCCATAGATTAAAATAGAAGTTTTACTCCTCCACGTAGGACGGCAAATGTTTTAGGAATAAAACTAGGAAGAAGCGCCACCACCGCCTTTGCCCTCGCCGCCGCTCGCCACGGTCGCCGGAAGCCCGTCGTCGATGTCGCTGTCGCCGCTGCCAACCTCCACTACCGAAGCCTCGGGATCGGGGACGCAGAGGAACTTCTTCAGCAACGCATCCACATGACCATTCGCGCCCCCTCAGCAACAACACGGGACTCGGGAGCGATGGAATAGATCACCATGCTGAAGTCTAAGCCGGGGTCCTGAAGCTAGAGATAGCCGAAGACGCGTGTCGTGGCCGCGGTAAAGAGCGAGCGGCACTCCTCCTCCAGAATGGAGTCCACTTTGGTGACAACACCCTTGAGCGCCTCCGCGAGCTTGGAGGAGAGCCCCGCAAGGCCATCCTCGAGGGTCGCTAGTGGCACTCTGATACGTCCATTTTGCATCATGCTTTTATATCGATATTTATTGCATTATGGGTTGTTATTACACATTATGTCACAATACTTATGCCTACTCTCTCTTATTTTACAAGGTTTACATAAAGAGGGAGAATGCCGGCAGCTGGGATTCTGGGCTGGAAAAGGAGCAAATATTAGAGACCTATTCTGCACATCTCCAAAAGTCCTGAAACTCCACGGGAGCACTTTTCAGAATATAAAAAAATACTGAGCGCAAGAAATACCAGAGGGGGGCCACACCCTACCTCCCTGCCTCGTGGGCCCCCTGGTGGCCCTCCGATGCCCATCTTCTGCTATATGGAGTCTTTCATTGAGAAAAAAAATCATAAGCAAACTTTCGGGACAAGACTCCGCCGCCACGAGGCGGAACCTTGGCGGAACCAATCTAGGGCTTTGGCGGAGCTGCTCTACTGGGGAAACTTCCCTCCGGGAGGGGTAAATCATCACCATCGTCATCACCAATGATCCTCTCATCAGGAGGGGGGGGGGGCAATCTCCATCAACATCTTCACCAGCACCATCTCCTCTCAAACCCTAGTTCATCTCTTGTATCCAATCTTTGTATCCAAACCTCAGATTGGTACCTGTGGGTTGCTAGTAGTGTTGATTACTCCTTGTAGTCGATGCTAGTTGGTTTACTTGGTGGAACATCATATGTTTAGATCCATTATGCATATTAGTACCCCTCTGATTATGAACATGAATATGCTTTGTGAGTAGTTACATTACGTTTGTTCCTGAGGACATGGGAGAAGTCTTGCTATTAGTAGTCATGTGAATTTGGTATTCGTTTGATATTTTGATGAGATGTATGTTGTCATCCCTCTAGTGGTGTCATGTGAACGTCGGCTACATGACACTTCACCATTGTTTGGGCCTAGAGGGAGGCATTAGTAAGTAATAAGGAGATGATGGGTTGCTAGAGTAACAGAAGCTTAAACCCTAGTTTATGCGTTGCTTTGTAAGGGGCTGATTTGGATCCATATGTTTCATGCTATGGTTAGGTTTACCTTAATACTTTTGTTTTAATTGCGGATGCTTGCAATAGGAGTTAATCATAAGTGGGATGCTTGTCCAAGTAAGGAAGACACCCAAGCACCGGTCCACCCACATATCAAATTATCAAAGTACCGAACGCGAATCATATGATCGTGATGAAAATTAGCTTGACGATAATTCCCATGTGTCCTCGGGAGCGCTTTACATCATATAAGAGTTTGTCCAGGCTTGTCCTTTGCTACAAAAAGGATTGGGCCATCTTGATGCACCTTATTTACCTTTATTACTTTCTACTCGTTACAAATTACCTTATCACAAAACTATCTGTTATCGGTAATTTCAGTGCTTGCAGAGAATACCTTACTGAAAACTGTTTATCATTTCCTTCTGCTCCTCGTTGGGTTCGACACTCTTACTTATCGAAAGGACTACGATAGATCCCCTATACTTGTGGGTCATCAAGAATCTTTTCTGGTGCCGTTGTCGGGGAGTGAAGTGAAGGAAATATGCCCTAGAGGCAATAATAAAGTTATTATTTATTTCCTTATATCATGATAAATGTTTATTATTCATGCTAGAATTGTATTAACCGGAAACATAATACATGTGTGAATACATAGACAAACAGAGTGTCACTAGTATGCCTCTACTTGACCAGCTCGTTGATCAAAGATGGTTATGTTTCCTAACCATAGACATGAGCTGTCATTTGATTAACGGGATCACATCATTAGGAGAATGATGTGATTGACTTGACCCATTTCGTTAGCTTAGCACTTGATCGTTTAGTTTGTTGCTATTGATTTCTTCATGACTTATACATGTTCCTATGACTATGAGATTATGCAACTCCCATTTACTGGAGGAACACTCTGTGTGCCACCAAACGTCACAATGTAATTGGGTGATTATAAAGGTGCTCTACAGGTGCCTCCGAAGGTACTTGTTGGGTTGGCGTATTTCGAGATTAGGATTTGTAACTCCGATTTTCGGAGAGGTATCTCTGGGCCCACTCGGTAATGCACATCACTTAAGCCTTGCAAGCAATGCAACTAATAAGTAAGTTGCAAGATGATGTATTACGGAACGAGTAAAGAGACTTACCGGTAACGAGATTGAACTAGGTATTGAAATACCGACGATCGAATCTCGGGCAAGTAACATACTGATGACAAAGGGAACAACGTATGTTGTTATGCGGTCTGACCGACAAAGATCTTCGTAGAATATGTAGGAGCCAATATGAGCATCCAGGTTCCGCTATTGGTTATTGACTGGAGACATTTCTCGGTCATGTCTACATTGTTCTCGAACCCGTAGGGTCCGCACGCTTAACGTTACGATGACAGTTTCATTATGAGTTTATATATTTTAATGTACCGAAGGTTGTTAGGAGTCCCGGATGTGATCACGGACTTGACGAGGAGTCTCGAAATGGTGGAGACATAAAGATCGATATATTGGACGGCTATATTTGGACACCGGAAAGGCTCCGGGTAAGATTGGGACAATACCAGATCACCGGGAGGTTATCGGAACCCCCCTGGAGGTATATGGGCCTTATTGGGCCTTAGTGGAAAGGAGGGGAAAGGAGCAAGGGAGGGGGCGCCCCCAAGCCCAATCCAAATTGGGAGGGGGCCGGCCCCCCTTTCCTTCCTCCCTCCTTCCTCTTCCTTCCCTCTCCTACTCCTAATAGGAAAAAGGGGAGTCCTACTCCCAGTGGGAGTTGGACTCCCCCCATTGGGTGCGCCACCCTCCTTGGCCGGCCCCCTCCTCCACTCCTTTATATACGGGGGCAGGGGGGCACCCCAGAGACACAACAATTGATCATTGATCTCTTAGCCGTGTGCGGTGCCCCCTTCCACCATAATCCTCGATAATATTGTAGCGGTGCTTAGGCGAAGCCCTGCGACGGTAGAACATCAAGATCGTCACCACGCCGTCGTGCTGACGGAACTCATCCCCGACACTTTGCTGGATCGGAGTCCGGGGATCGTCATCGAGCTGAACGTGTGCAAAACTCGGAGGTGCCGTAGTTTCGGTGCTTGATCGGTCGGGCCGTGAAGACGTACGACTACATCAACCGCGTTGTTATAACGCTTCCGCTTCTGGTCTACGAGGGTACGTAGACAACACTCTCCCCTCTCGTTGCTGTGCATCACCATGATCTTGCGTGTGCGTAGGAATTTTTTTGAAATTACTATGTTCCCCAACAGTGGTATCAGAGCCAGGTTTTATGCGTTGATGTAATATGCACGAGTAGAACACATGTGAGTTATGGGTGATATAAGTCATACTGCTTACCAGCATGTCACAATTTGGTTCGGCGTTCTTGTTGGATGAAGCGGCCCGGACCAACATTACGCGTACGCTTACGCGAGACTGGTTTTACCGTCGTGCTATGCACACAGATGACTAGCGGGTGTCAGTTTCTCCAACTTTAGTTAAACCGAGTGTGGCTACGCCCGGTCCTTGAGAAGCTTAAAACAGCACCAACTTGACAAACTATCGTTGTGGTTTTGATGCGTAGGTAAGAACGGTTCTTGCTCAGCCCGTAGCAGCCACGTAAAACTTGCAACAACAAAGTAGAGGACGTCTAACTTGTTTTTGCAGGGCATGTTGTGATGTGATATGGTCAAGACGTGATGAGATATAAGTTGTTGTATGAGATGATCATGTTTTGTTGAAGTTATCGGCAACTGGCAAAAGCCTTATGGTTATCTCTCTATTGCATAAGATGCAAGCGCCAAATAATTGCTTTACTTTATCGCTATGCGATAGCAATAGTTGCAAGAGCAATTGTTGGCGAGACGACCATGTGACGACACATTGATATAGATCAAGATGATAGAGATCACGGTGTCATGCCGGTGACGATGGAAATCATGATGATGTTTTGGAGATGGAGATCAAAGGAACAAGATGATGATGGCCATATCATGTCACATATTTTGATTGCATGTGATGTTTATCTTTTATGCATCTTATCTTGCTTTAATTGCCGGTAGCATTATAAGATGATCTCTCACTAAATTTCAAGATAAAAGTGTTCTCCCTGAGTATGCACCGTTGCCAAAGTTCGTCGTGCCCAGACACCACGTGATGATCGGGTGTGATAAGCTCTACGTCCATCTACAACGGGTGCAAGCCAGTTTTGCACACGCAGAATACTCAGGTTAAACTTGACGAGCCTAGCATATGCAGATATGGCCTCGGAACACTGAGACTGAAAGGTCGAGCGTGAATCATATAGTAGATATGATCAACATAGTGATGTTCACCATTGAAACTACTCCATCTCACGTGATGACCAGACATGGTTTAGCTGATATGGATCACGTGATCACTTAGAAGATTAGAGGGATGTCTGTCTAAGTGGGAGTTCTTAAGTAATATGATTAATTGAACTTTAATTTATCATGAACTTAGTCCTGATAGCATTAGCATATCTATGTTGTAGATCAATAGCTCGCGATGTTGCTCCCAGTTTATTGTGTTCCTAGAGAAAAATTATGTTGAAAAATGTTAGTAGCAATGATGCGGATTGGATCCGTGATCTGAGGATTATCCTCATTGCTGCACAGAAGAATTATGTCTTTGATGCACCGCTAGGTGACAGACCTATGCAGGAGTAGATGCAGACGTTATGAACGTTTGTCTATCTCAATATGATGACTACTTGATAGTTTAGTGCACCATGCTTAACGTCTTAGAATCGGGACTTCAAAGACGTTTTGAATGTCATGGACCATATGAGATGTTCCAGGAGTTGAAGTTAATATTTCAAGCAAATACCCGAGTTGAGAGATATGAAGTCTCCAACAAGTTCTATAGCTAAAAAGATGGAGGAGAATAGCTCAACCAGTGAGCATGTGCTCAGATTGTCTGGGTACTACAATCGCTTGAATCAAGTGGGAATTAATCTTCCAGATAAGATAGTGATTGATAGAATTCTCTAGTCACCATCACCAAGTTAGTAGAACTTCATGATGAACTATAGTATGCAAGGGATGATGAAAAGGATTCCCGAGCTTTTCATGATGATGAAATCAATGAAGGTAGAAATCAAGAAAGAGCATCAAGTGTTGATGATTAACAAGACCACTAGTTTCAAGAAAAGGGCAAAGGGAAAGAAATGGAACTTCAAGAAGAACGGCAAGCAAGTTGCTACTCAAGTGAAGAAGCCCAAGTCTGGTCCTAAGCTTGAGACTAAGTGCTTCTACTGCAAAGGGACTAGTCACTTGAAGCGGAACTGCCCCAAGTATTTGGCGGATAAGAAGGATGGCAAAGTGAACAAAGGTATATCTGATATACATATTATTGATGTGTATTTTACTAGTCTTCGTAGCAACCCCTCGGTATTTGATACTGTTTCAGTTGCTAAGAGTAGTAACTCAAAACGGGAGTTGCAGAATGAACAGAGACTAGTTAAGGGTGAAGTGACGATGTGTGTTGGAAGTGGTTCCAAGATTGATATGATCATCATCGCACACTCCCTATACTTTCGGGATTGGTGTTGAACCTAAATAAATGTTATTTGGTGTTTGCGTTGAGCATAAATATGATTGGATCATGTTTATTGCAATACAGTTATTCATGTAAGTTAGAGAATAATTGTTGTTCTGTTCACATGAATAAAACCTTCTATGGTCATACACCCAATGAAAATGGTTTGCTGGATCTGATCGTGGTGATACACATTTTCATAATATTGAAGCCAAAAGATGCAAAGTTAATAATGATAGTGCAACTTATTTGTGGCACTGCCGTTTAGGTCATATTGGTGTATAGCGCATGAAGAAAATCCATGCTGATGGGCTTTTGGAATCACTTGATTATGAATCAGTTGATGCTTGCGAACCGTGCCTCATGGGCAAGATGACTAAGGCTCTGTTCTCCGGAACAATGGAGCAAGCAACTGACTTATTGGAAATAATACATACTGATGTATGCAGTCCGATAAATGTTGAGGCTCGCGGCGGGTATCATTATTTTCTGGCCTTCACAGATGATTTGAGCAGATATGGGTATATCTACTTGATGAAACATAAGTCTGAAACATTTGAAAAGTTCAAAAACTTCAGAGTGAAGTGGAAAATCATCGTGACAAGAAAATAAAGTTTCTACGATCTGATCGCAAAGACAAATATTTGAGTTACGAGTTTGGTCTTCAATTAAAACAATGTGGAATAGTTTCACAAAATCGTGCCACCTGGAACACCACAACATAATGGTGTGTCCGAACGTCATAACCGCACTATTATTGGATATAGTGCAATCTATGATGTTTCTTACCGATTAACCACTATAGTTTTGAGGTTATGCATTAGAGACAGCTACATTCACGTTAAATAGGGCACCATCTAAATCCGTTGAGACGACACCGTATGAACTATGGTTTGGCAAGAAACCTAAGCTGTCGTTTATTAAAGTTTGAGGTTCCAATGCTTATGTGAAAAAGTTTCAACCTGATAAGCTCAAACCCAAATTGGAGAAGTGCGTCTTCATAGGATACCCAAAAGAAAATGGTGGGTACACCTTCTATCACAGATCCGAAGGCAAGATATTCGTTGCTGAGAATGGATCCTTTCTAGAGAAGGAGTTTCTCTTAAAAGAAGTGAGTGGGAGGAAAGTAGAACTTGATGAGGTAACTGTACCTGCTCCCTTATTGGAAAGTATTTCATCACAGGAATCTGCTTCTGTGACTCCTACACCAATTAGTGAGGAAGCCAATGATGATGATCATGTAACTTCAGATCAAGTTACTACTGAACCTCATAGGTAAACCCGAGTGAGATCCGCACCAGAGTGGTACGGTAATCATGTTCTGGAGGTCATGTTACTTGACCATGACGAACCTATGAATTATGAGGAAGCGATGATGAGCCCAGATTCCACGAAATGGCTTGAGGCCATGAAATCTGAGATGAGATCCATGTATAAGAACAAAGTATGGACTTTGATTGACTTGCCCAAAGATCGGTGAGCCATTGAGATTAAATGGATCTTCAATAGGAAGATGGACGTTGATAGTAGTGTTACTATCTACAAAGCTAGAATTGTCGCAAAAGGTTTTCGACAAGTTCAAGGTGTTGACTACGATGAGAGTTTCTCACTCGTATCTATGCTTAAGTCTGTTCGAATCATGTTAGCAATTGCCACATTTTATGAAATATGGCAAATGGATAAACAAAACTGCATTCCTTAATGGATTTATTAAAGAAGAGTTGTATATGATGCAAACAGAAGGTTTTGTCAATCCTAAAGGTGCTAACAAAATATGCAAGCTCCAGCGATCCATCTATGGACTGGTGCAAGCATCTCGGAGTTGGAATATACGCTTTGATAAGTTGATCAAAGCATATAGTTTTATACAGACTTGCGGTGAAGCCTGTATTTACAAGAAAGTGAGTGGGAGCACTACAACATTTCTGATAAGTATATGTATGACATATTGTTGATCGGAGATGATGTAGAATTATTCTGCAAAGCATAAAGGAATGTTTGAAAGGAGTTTTTTCAAAGAAAGACCTCGGTGAAGCTGCTTACATATTGAGCATCAAGATCTATAGAGATAGATCAAGACGCTTGATAAGTTTTTCAATGAGTACATACCTTGACAAGATTTTGAAGTAGTTCAAAATGGAACAGTCAAAGAAGGAGTTCTTGCCTGTGTTACAAGGTGTGAAGTTGAGTAAGACTCAAAACCAGACCACGGCAGAAGATAGAGAGAGAATGAAAGTCATTCCCTATGCCTCAGCCATAGGTTCTATAAAGTATGCCATGCTGTGTACCAGACCTATTGTATACCCTGCCCTGAGTTTGGCAAGGGAGTACAATAGTGATCTAGGAGTAGATCACTGGACATTGGTCAAAATTATCCTTAGTGGAAAAGGGATATGTTTCTCGATTATGGAGGTGACAAAAGGTTCATCGTAAAGGGTTACATCGATGCAAGTTTTGACACTGATCCAGATGACTCAAAGTCTCAATCTGGATACATATTGAAAGTGGGAGCAATTAGCTAGAGTAGCTTCGTGCAGAGCATTGTTGACATAGAAATTTGCAAAATACTTACGGATCTGAATGTGGCAGACCCGTTGACTAAACTTCTCTCACAAGCAAAACATGATCACACCTTAGTACTCTTTGGGCGTTAATCACATAGCGATGTGAACTAGATTATTGAATCTAGTAAATCCTTTGGGTGTTGGTCACATGACGATGTGATCTATGGGTGTTAATCACATGGTGATGTGAACTATTGATGTCAAATCACATGGCGATGTGAACTAGATTATTGACTCTAGTGCAAGTGGGAGACTGGAGTAAATATGCCCTAGAGGCAATAATAAAGTTATTATTTATTTCCTTATATCATGATAAATGTTTATTATTCATGCTAGAATTGTATTAACCGGAAACATAATACATGTGTGAATACATAGACAAACAGAGTGTCACTAGTATGCCTCTACTTGACCAGCTCGTCGATCAAAGATGGTTATGTTTCCTAACCATAGACATGAGTTGTCATTTGATTAACGGGATCACATCATTAGGAGAATGATGTGATTGACTTGACCCATTTCGTTAGTTAGCACTTGATCGTTTAGTTTGTTGCTATTGCTTTCTTCATGACTTATACATGTTCCTATGACTATGAGATTATGCAACTCCCGTTTACTGGAGGAACACTTTGTGTGCCACCAAACGTCACAATATAATTGGGTTATTATAAAGGTGCTCTACATGTGTCTCCGAAGGTACTTGTTGGGTTGGCGTATTTAGAGATTAGGATTTGTCACTCCGATTGTCGGAGAGGTATCTCCGGGCCCACTCGGTAATGCACATCACTTAAGCCTTGCAAGCAATGCAACTAATAAGTTAGTTGCAAGATGATGTATTACGGAACGAGTAAAGAGACTTGCCGGTAACGAGATTGAACTAGGTATTGAGATACCGACGATCGAATCTCGGGCAAGTAACATACCGATGACAAAGGGAACAACGTATGTTGTTATGCGGTCTGACCGATAAAGATTTTCGTAGAATATGTTGGAGCTAATATGAGCATCCAGGTTCCGCTATTGGTTATTGACCAGAGATGTGTCTCGGTCATGTCTACATTGTTCTCGAACCCGTAGGGTCCACACGCTTAACGTTACGATGACAGTTTCATTATGAGTTTATATATTTTGATGTACCAAAGGTTGTTCGGAGTCCCAGATGTGATCACGGACTTGACGAGGAGTCTCGAAATTGTCGAGACATAAAGATCGATATATTGGACGACTATATTTGGACACCAGAAAGGTTCCGGGTAAGATTGGGACAATACCGGATCACCGGGAGGTTATCGGAACCCCCCGGGAGGTATATGGGCCTTATTGGGCCTTAGTGGAAAGGAGGGGAAAGGATCAAGGGAGGGGGCGCGCCCCCCAAGCCCAATCCGAATTGGGAGGGGGGCCGCCCCCCTTTCCTTCCTCCCTCCTTCCTCTTCCTTCCCTCTCCTACTCCTAATAGGAAAAAGGGGAGTCCTACTCCCGGTGGGAGTTGGACTCCCCCCCTTGGGCGCGCCACCCTCCTTGGCCGGCCCCTCCTCCACTCCTTTATATACGGGGGCAGGGGGGCACCCCAGAGACATAAAAATTGATCATTGATCTCTTAGCCGTGTGCGGTGCCCCCTTCCACCATAATCATCGATAATATTGTAGCGGTGCTTAGGCGAAGCCCTGCGACGGTAGAACATCAAGATCATCACCATGCCGTCGTGCTGACGGAACTCATCCCCGATACTTTGCTGGATCGGAGTCCGGGGATCGTCATCGAGCTGAACGTGTGCAATACTCGGAGGTGCCGTAGTTTCGTGCTTGATCGGTCGGGCCGTGAAGACGTACGACTACATCAACCGCGTTGTTATAACGCTTCCGCTTCCGGTCTACGAGGGTACGTAGACAACACTCTCCCCTCTTGTTGCTGTGCATCACCATGATCTTGCGTGTGCATAGGATTTTTTTTGAAATTACTACGTTCCCCAACATGAAGCACCTTTGGTAGGTGGAATTTGGTAAGGAAAAATTTATATAGTGTGCTGAAATTTACTGTCACTTGTTACTATGGAAAGTAATCCTTTGAGGGATTTGTTCGGGGTATCTTCACCTCGACCGGTAGAGCAAATAGTTGCTCCTCAACCTACTCAACCTACTGAAAATGAAAATTTTTACTTTGAAATTCCTTCGGGTATGATAGAGAAACTGCTAGCTAATCCTTTTGCAGGAGATGGAACATTGCATCCCGACTTACACTTAATCTATGTGGATGAAGTTTGTGGATTATTTAAGCTTGCAGGTATGCCCGATGATGTTATCAAGAAGAAGGTCTTCCCTTTATCTTTGAAGGGAGATGCATTGCCTTGGTATAGGCTATGTGATGATATGCGATCATGGGACTACAAACGGTTGAAATTGGAATTCCATCAGAAGTTTTATCCTATGCATCTTGTTCATTGTGATCATAATTGTATATATAATTTTTGGCCTCGCAAAGGAGAAAGCATCGCTCAAGCTTGGGGGAGGCTTAAGTCAATGTTATATTCATGCCCCAATCATGAGCTCTCAAGAGAAATGCTTATTCAAAAATTTTATGCTCGGCTTTCTGACAACAATCGCTCCATGCTCGATACTTCTTGTATTGTTTCCTTTATGATGAAGACTATTGAATACAAATGGAATTTATTGGAGAGAATTAAACGCAACTCTGAAGATTGGGATCTCGATGAATGTAAAGAGTCAGGTATAACACCTAAATTTGATTGTGTTAAATCTTTTATGGATACCGATGTTTTTCATAAATTTAGCACTAAATATGGACTTGACTCTGAGGTAGTAGCTTCTCTCTGTGAATCCTTTGCTACTCATGTTGATCTCCCTAAGGATAAGTGGTTTAAATATAATCCTCCCATTGAAGTAAAAGTAGGTGCACCTATTAAAGTTGAATAAAAGACTATCACTTATAATGATCCTATTGTTCCTACTGCTTATGTTGAGAAACCACCTTTCCCTGTTAGAATAAAGAATCATGCTAAAGCTTCAACTGGGGTCAACAAAAGTAATATTAAGACACCTAAACCCCCTGAGCAAGTTAAAGTTGAACCTAATGTTGCTATGGTTAAAGATCTCTTGGCCGATAATATTGATGGGCATGTTATTTACTTCTATGATGAGACTGCTAGAATTGCTAAACCTAGTGCTAAAGGTAAACATAGACCTGTTGTAGGCATGCCTGTTATTTCTGTTAAAATAGGAGATCATTGTTATCATGGCTTGTGTGATATGGGTACTAGTGCCAGTGCAATACCTATTTCTTTATACAACGAAATTATGCATGATATTGCAGCAGCTAAAATAGAAGGTATTGATGTTACCATTAAGCTTGCTAATAGAGATACTATTTCACCAATTGGGATTGTTAGAGACGTTGAAGTCTTGTGTGGGAAGGCAAAATATCCTGCTGATTTTCTTATTCTTGGTTCCCCTCAAGATAGTTTTTGTCCCATTATATTTGGTAGACCCTTCTTGAATATTGTCAATGCTAAGATAGATTGCAATAAGGATATTGTTTCTGTTGGTTTAGGGGATATGTCTCATGAGTTTAAATTTTCTAAATTTTGTAGACAACCCCATGATAAAGAATTGCCTAGTAAAGATGAAATTATTGGTCTTGCTTCTATTGCCGTGCCTCCTACTGATCCATTAGAACAATATTTGCTAGACCATGAAAATGATATGTTCATGAATGAAAGAAGGGAAATAGGTGAAGTATACTTTAAATAGGGACCTATTCTGAAACACAACTTGCCTGTTGAAATCCTAGGGGATCCTCCTCCACCCAAGGGTGATCCCGTATTTTAGCTTAAACCATTACCTGATACTCTTAAATATGCTTATCTTGATAAAAAGAAAATATATCCTGTTATTATTAGTGCTAACCTTTCAGAGAAAGAGGAAGAGAAATGATTGAAAACTCTGAAGAAGCACCGTGCTGCTTTTGGATATACTCTTGATGATCTTAAGGGCATTAGTCCCACTCTATGTCAACACAAAATAAATTTGGAGGAACACGCCAAACCAGTTATTGATCATCAACGACGGCTGAATCCTAAGATGAAATAAGTGGTAAGAAAGGAAATATTAAAGCTCCTTGAGGCAGGTATAATTTATCCCATTTCTAATAGTCAGTGTGTAAGTCCTGTCCATTGTGTCCCTAAGAAGGGAGGTATTACTGTTGTTCCTAATGATAAAGATGAATTGATCCCGCATAGAATTATTACGGGTTATAGGATGGTAATTGATTTCTGCAAATTAAATAAGACTACTAAAAAGATCATTACCCCTTACCTTTTATTAATCCAATGCTAGAAAGATTATCCAAACATACTAATTTTTGCTTTCTAGATGGTTACTCTGGCTTCTCTCAAATACATGTGTCAGCTGATGATCAATCAAAGACCACTTTTACTTGCCCTTTTGGTACTTTCTCTTATAGAAGTATGCCTTTTGGTTTATGTAATGCACCTGCTACCTTTCAAAGATGCATGATGGCTATATTCTCTGACTTTTGTGAAAAGATATGTGAGGTTTTCATGGACGATTTCTCCGTTTATGGATCCTCTTTTGATGACTTATTAAGCAACCTTGATCGAGTTTTGCAGAGATGTGAAGAAACTAATCTTGTCTTGAATTGGGAGAAATGCCACTTTATGGTTAATGAAGGTATTGTCTTGGGACACAAAATTTCTGAAAGAGGTATTGAAGTTGACAAAGCGAAAGTTGATGCTATTGAAAAGATGCCATGTCCCAAGGACATTAAAGGTATAAGAAGCTTCCTCGGTCACGCCAGTTTTTATAGGAGGTTCATTAAGGACTTCTCAAAATTTCTCGGCCTCTGACTAATCTATTACAAAAAGATATTCCTTTTGTCTTTGATGATGATTGCGTAGAAGCATTTGAAATACTTAAGAAATCATTGATTTTTGCACCTATTGTTCAGCCACCTGATTGGAATTTACACTTTGAAATTATGTGTGATGCTAGTGATTATGCTGTAGGTGCTGTTCTAGGGCAAAGAGTTGATAAGAAATTAAATGTTATTCAATATGCTAGTAAAAGTCTAGACAATGCCCAGAGAAATTATGCTACCACTGCAAAATAATTTTTAGCAGTTGTATTTGCTTGTGATAAGTTCAGACCTTATATTGTTGATTCTAAAGTAACTATTCACACCGATCATGCTGCCATTAAATACCTTATGGAAAAGAAAGATGCTAAACCTAGACTTATTAGATGGATTCTCTTGCTACAAGAATTTGATTTTCATATTATTGATAAAAAGGGAGCTGAGAACCCCGTTGCAGACAACTTGTCTAGGTTATAAAATGTTCTTGATGACCCACTACCTATTGATGATAGATTTCTTGATGAACAATTAAATGTCATAAATGCTTCTCGAACTGCTCCATGGCATGCTGATTATGCTAATTATATTGTTGCTAAATTTATACCATCTAGTTTCACATACCAGCAAAAGAAAAAGTTCTTCCATGATTTAAGAAATTACTTTTGGGATGACCCACATCTTTATAAAGAAGGAGTAGATGGTGTTATTAGACGTTGTGTACCTGAGCATGAACAGGAACAAATCCTATGCAAGTGTCACTTCGAAGCTTATGGAGGACACCATGCTGGAGATAGAACTGCACATAAGGTATTGCAATCCGGTTTTTATTGGCCTACTCTCTTCAAGGATGACCGTAAGTTTGTCTTGTCTTGTGATGAATGCCAAAGAATTGGTAATATTAATAGACGTCAAGAAATGCCTATGAATTATTCACTTGTTATTAAGCCATTTGATGTTTGGGGCTTTGATTATATGGGACCTTTTCCTTCCTCAAATGGGTATACACATATTTTAGTTACTGCTGATTACGTTACTAAGTGGGTAGAAGCTATTCCAACTAATAGTGCTGATCATAACACCTCTATTACGATGCTTAAAGAAGTTATTTTTCCAAGGTTTGGAGTCCCTAGATATTTAATGACTGATGGTGGTTCACATTTTATTCATGGTGCCTTTCGTAAAATGCTTTCTAAGTATGACGTTAATCATAGAGTTGCATATCCTTATCACCCACAGTCTAGTGGTCAAGTAGAATTGAGTAACAGAGAGCTCAAATTAATTTTGCAAAAGACTGTTAATAGATCTGGAAAGAATTGGTCCAAGAAACTTGATGATGCATTATGGGCCTATAGA
This sequence comes from Triticum urartu, assembly GCF_056163025.1. NCBI lineage: Eukaryota > Viridiplantae > Streptophyta > Magnoliopsida > Poales > Poaceae > Triticum > Triticum urartu. Next base: position 503,575,889 of record NC_141879.1, read on the forward strand.
ACTGCATACAAAAATCCAATGGGTATGTCTCCTTATAAAATGGTTTATGGTAAAGCATGTCACTTACCTCTTGAACTAGAACATAAGGCATATTGGGCCATTAAAGAGCTCAATTATGATTTCAAACTTGCCGGTGAGAAGAGGTTATTTGACATTAGCTCACTGGATGAATGGAGAACCCAGGCTTATGAAAATGCCAAGCTGTTTAAAGAAAAAGTTAAAAGATGGCATGACAAAAGGATACAAAAGCGTGAGTTCAATGTAGGTGATTATGTATTGCTATACAACTCTCATTTAAGATTTTTTTGCAGGCAAACTTCTCTCTAAATGGGAAGGTCCTTACATTATCGAGGAGGTCTATCATTCTGGTGCCATAAAAATCAACAACTTCGAAGGCACAAATCCAAAGGTGGTGAATGGTTAAAGAATCAAACACTATATCTCAGGTAATCCCATAAATGTTGTAACCAATATTATTGAAACCGTAACCCCGGAGGAATACATAAGGGACACTTTCCAGAACGTTTCAGACTCCAAAACGGAATAGGTATGTGGTACGGTAAGTAAACCGACTCCAAAACAGTTCTTATGGCAATATTTCTCCGTTTTGGAATATTTAGAAAAATAGGAAAATAAGAAGCAGACCGGAAAGGACACGAGGCTTCCACGAGGGTGGGAGGCGCGCCCTACCCCCCTGGGCGCACCCCCTGCCTCGTGGGCACCTCGTGTGCTCTTCGGACTCCGTTTTCTTGTGCGATACTTCTTTTGGTCAGTAAAAATTCATTATATAATCTCCCGAAGGTTTTGACCACCGTATCACGTAAATATCTCTTGTCTTTGTTTCGAGCTGTTTTCTGTCAGGGTTGTCAAGGCCATGCATCATGTCGTCCCCCTCCTCCAACAATGGTGACAACGATGCTTGGCTAATGAAGATAGAACTGAAGAGGGAAGAACCTATGGAGATCAACAAGGATGAAGGGATCAAGAAGGCCACGAAGGACCAAGTTCCGGCAGTAGAAGATATCCTCCAACTTGATCACAATCTTCTCACCCCAACTGAGATCGAAGCTTTCAATATGATTGAGTTAGCTCGTATACAAAACAAGTATCTCACACGTGAAAATATGTTGTTGAAGGAGCATATCATCGCACTCAAGGGCATTATCCGCAAGTTGTAGGACCTCTTACGCTCGATGTGGGACTATCCATCATCAACATCCCCACCTTCTTCACCAGCAAAAGAGATATAATCACATGGGTATGGGCACTCCCCTTGGCAACTGCCAAGCTTGAGGGAGTGCCCCGGTATCGTATCACCATCACTTTTATCTTTACCATTTTTCTTAGTTGGATCCTTTTGATAATATCTTGATCTAGTAGAATGAAGTTTTAGTATGATCTAGTTGTGAGTTTTTCTTTATGATCCCTCTATGCAATTGAGTCCATGAGCTATATAATAAAGATTAGTGTTGAGTGAAGGGCTTGATTACTTTGCTATGATCTTGAGGGAATAAAATAAAAAGAGAAAGAATAAAAATAAGTAAAGAGATCATATGGATCTTATGGAGAGTAATGAGCTCACATACAAAGAGTATGATGAATAAAAGTTGTTGAGAGTTGACAAACATAGTTTTGGTCATCGTTGCAATGAATAGTAAGTAATAAAGAAGGAGAGGTTCACATATAAATATATTATCTTGGACATCTTTTATGATTGTGAGCACTCATTAAAGTATGACATGCTAAGAGTTGATGTTGGACAAGGAAGACAACGTAATGGGTTATGTTTTCTTACATCTGAGATTATATTGTCATGGATCATCCAACATGTTGATCTTGCCTTTCCCTCTCTTGCTAGCCAATTCCTTTGCACCAAGTAGAGATACTACTTGTGCTTCCAAATATCCCTAAACCTAGTTTTGCCATGAGAGTCCACCATAGCTACCTATTGATTGAGTAAGATCCTTCAAGTAAGTTTTCATCGGTGCAAGCAATAAAAATTTCTCTCTAAATATGTATTACTTATTAGTGCGGAGAAAATAAGCTTTATACGATCTTGTGATATGTAAGAAATAAAAGCAACGGACTGCATAATAAAGGTCCATATCACAAGTCACAATATAAAGTGACGTTCTTTTGCATTAAGATTTTGTGCATCCAACCATAAAAGCACATGACAACCTCTGCTTCCCTCTGCGAAGGGACTATCTTTCACTTTTATCTTCTACCTTACATTAGAGTCATGGTGATCTTCACCTTTCCTTTTTACATTTTATCCTTTGGCAAGCACAATGTGTTGGAAAGATCCTGATATATATAACTAATTGGATGTGAGTCTTCATGAACTTTTATTGTTGACATTACCCTTGAGGTAAAACGTTGGGAGGCAAAACTATAAGCCCATATCTTTCTCTGTGTCCGATTAAAACTTCATACCCATAAATATTGCGTGAGTGTTAGCAATTGTGAAAGACTAAAAGATGGTTGAGCATGTGGACTTGCTGAAAAGCTCTTATATTGACTCTTTCCTATGTTATGATAAATTGCAATTGCCTCAATGACTGAGATTAGAGTTTGTTGGTTCTCAATGAAGTTTATGATTCATACTTGAAAGTGTGATTGAATTGTTACTTTAGCATAAGAGATCATTGAAAAGGAGCAAACATTACAAACCTATTATGCACATCTCCAAAAGTCCTTAAACTCCACGGGAGCACTTTTCAGAATATATAAAAAATACTGAGTGCAAGAAATACCAGAGGGGGCCACACCCTGGCCACGAGGGTGGGGGGGGCGCCCTACCCCCCTGGGCGCGCCCCCTGCCTCGTGGGCCCCCTGGTGGCCCTCCGATGCCCATCTTCTGCTATATGGAGTCTTTCGTTGAGAAAAAATCATAAGCAAGCTTTCGGGACGAGACTCCGCCACCACGAGGCAGAACCTTGGCAGAACTAATCTAGGGCTCTAGCGGAGTTGTTCTGCCGGGGAAACTTCCCTTCGGGAGGGGGAAATCATCACCATCGTCATCACCAACGATCCTCTCATCGGGAGAGGGCCAACCCCCATCAACATCTTCACCAGCACCATCTCCTCTCACACCCTATTTCATCTCTTGTATCCAATCTTTGTATCCAAACCTCAAATTGGTACATGTGGGTAGCTAGTAGTGTTGATTACTCCTTGTAGTTGATGCTAGTTGGTTTACTTGGTGGAAGATCATATGTTCAGATCCATTATGCATATTAATACCCCTCTGATTATGAACATGAATATGCTTTGTGAGTAGTTACGTTTGTTCCTGAGGACATGGGAGAAGTCTTGCTATTAGTAGTCATGTGAATTTGGTATTCGTTAGATATTTTGATGAGATGTATGTTGTCATCCCTCTAGTGGTGTCATGTGAACATCGACTACATGACACTTCACCATTGTTTGGGCCTAGAGGGAGGCATTGGGAAGTAATAAGTAGATGATGGGTTGCTAGAGTGACAGAAGCTTAAACCCAAGTTTATGCGTTGCTTCGTAAGGGGCTGATTTGGATCCATATGTTTCATGCTATGGTTAGGTTTACCTTAATACTTTTGTTGTACTTGCGGATGCTTGCAATAGGAGTTAATCATAAGTGGGATTCTTTTCCAAGTAAGGACATCACCCAAGCACCGGTCCACCCACATATCAAATTATCAAAGTACCGAACGCGGATCATATGATTGTGATGAAAACTAGCTTGACGATAATTCCCATGTGTCCTCGGGAGCGCTTTACATCATATTAGAGTTTGTCCAGGCTTGACCTTTGCTACACAAAGGATTGGGCCATCTTGCTGCACCTTATTTACCTTTATTACTTGCTACTCGTTACAAATTACCTAATCACAAAACTATCTGTTACCGATAATTTCAGTGCTTGCAGAGAATACCTTACTGAAAATTGCTTATCATTTGCTTCTGCTGCTCGTTGGGTTTGACACTCTTACTTATCGAAAGGACTACGATAGATCCCCTATACTTGTGGGTCATCACACTCCTTCTTCATTGAACGCTTGTTTCTCACTTGATGATGTGGGAGCATAACATGAGGCTTTGTAAGCACCACTTGACTTGTTGTGGAGCTCTTCCTTAAGTGACATATCATGAGCAACAATTCTTCCAATGACTTCCGTTGGCTTGAGATCTTTGTAATTGGGCATCATTTGGATCAATGTGCACACGATATCATATTTTCCATCCAAGGCTCTTAGGATCTTCTTGATGATGAATCTATCGATCATCTTTTCACTTCCTAAGCCGACAATCTAATTTGTGATGAGAGCAAGCCTAGAGTACATTTCAGCGACACCTTCACCATCCTTCATTTTGAACTTGTCAAGTTGACTTTGAAGCACATCCAATTTAGATTCCTTGACGGAGTCGGTACCCTCGTGCATATCAATCAAAGTATCCCAAATTTCCTTTGCATTATCAAGACGGTTTATTTTGTTGAATTCTTCGGGGCACAATCCATTGAAGAGAATATACAAGCTTGAGCATTGTATTGCAGCATCTTCACTTCCGCGCTAGCTTCACGGTTCGGTTCTCTCCCATCAAATAATTCACCTTGTAAGCTAATGCACACAATAGCCCAAACGGCGGGGTTATGTCCAATAATATGCGTTTTCATCAAATGCTTCCATCTAGCAAAATTAGTACCATCAAAGTAAGGACCTCTACGGTGGTAATTTCCCTCGCTAGACGCCATACTCTCCTAGGTTATGAAACCAAGGCTATGATCACCAAAAGCTAAGGAATCAAGGCAAACAGAGACCAAAGCTTGGCAGATTTTAGCAACTTAGCACTAGTCAAGTAAACAACCTACACATGTAAGTCTAAGAGTATAGCAGTGGAATGTAAAACATTGCACATGCAGGTAAAGGGAGGAGTTTGAGGGAGCAAACGCAATGTAGACACGGAGATTTTTGGCGTGGTTCCGATAGGTGGTCCTATCGTACATCCATGTTGATGGAGACTTCAACCCATGAAGGGTAACGGTTGTGCGAGTCCATGAAGGGCTCCACCCACAAAGGGTCCACGAAGAAGCAACCTTGTCTATCCCACCATGGCCATCGCCCACGAAGGACTTGCCTCACTAGGGTAGATCTTCACGAAGTAGGCGATCTCCTTGCCCATACAAACTCCTTGGTTCAACTCCACAATCTTGACGGAGGCTCCCAAGTGACACCTAACCAATCTAGGAGACACCACTCTCCAAAAGGTAATAGATAGTGTGTTGATGATGAACTCCTTGCTCTTGTGCTTCAAATGATAGTCTCCCCAACACTCAACTCTCTCTCATAGGATTGGATTGGTGGAAATATGATTTGAGTGGAAAGCAACTTGGGAAGGGCTAGAGATCAAGATTTATGTGTTTGGAATGGAATATCTTGACCTCAACACAAGTGTAGGTGGTTCTCTCTCAGAAAATGTATGATGGAAGTTTAGGCATGTTCTAATGGCTCTCTCCATGAATGAAGAGTGGGTGGAGGGGTATATATAGCCTCCACACAAAATCTAACTATTACACATAATTTTCCAAACTCGGTGGGACCGAATCAGAGAACTCGGTCAGACCGATTTAGTTCATAATGTGAATGTTAGGATTTTCGATGGGACCGACATGTCAACTCGGTGGGACTGATTCTATTAGGGTTAGGGCATAACGTAATCTCGGTGAGACCGATTACTCAAACTCGGTCAGGTAAACTCGGTGGGACCAATTCGCTCATTTCGGTTGGACCAAAACGTTACGAAGGGGAAACAAAGAGTTTGCATTACAAACTCGGTGGGACTGATCGCTCATCTCGGTTAGACCGAAACATTATGAAGGGAAACAGAGAGTTTGCAATCCCATCTCGGTGAGACCAAGATCCCTATCGGTAAGACCGAAGTGACTAGGGTTTTGTGGCAGTGGCAATGTCAACTAAACTCGGTGGCGCTGGATGGAATGTTTCGGTGGGGCCGATTTTGACTCTTGGTTTGGGACATATGTGGATATGAGAAAGTGGTTGAGGGTTTTGGAGCATATCACTAAGCATTTTGAGCAAGTAACCCATTAAGCAACACCTCACCCCCTTTTAACAGTATTGGCTTTTCCTATGGACTCAATGTGATCTTGGATCACTAAACGGTAAAATGTAGAGTCTTGAGCTTGAGCTTGAGCTTGAGCCAATCTTTTTTCCTTAGCATTTTGAGGGGTCCATATTTCTAATCCATGCCATGCCAATCATTGAGCTTTCCTGAAATATTTATCTTGAAATAGTATTAGCTCAATGAGCTATATGTTATTAGGAATTACCAAAACCACCCAGGGATAGTTGCACTTTTAATCTCCCCCTTTTTGGTAATTGATGACAACATATAGATCAAAGCTTCGACAAATGATAATAAGATTGAAATACATCATCGCTTTGAGAAGTATGTGATAAGCAAGAGCTCCCCCTAAATTTGTGCATTATTTAAAATTTGCTTTTGAATGCAAATGCACAACCGATTAGGATCATGTGTCACTCTTCCATGTCACATACATCTTGATGGAGCGCTCAAATGATATAACTTAAAAGCATGCACTCATCACCAAGCAAAGTGAATGGTCATATAGAGATATAAAGGATATTATCATCCAAGCAAGCATTAAAGTAGCACATGATCACACAAGTATCTCACACAAGGACATAAAGTATCTCACAAAGTCAAATAAAAAGTTCAACCAAAAGGCAAAGAAGCAAAACACTCTCTCGAAGCCTATGATCTATACATATTCCTCCCCCTTTGGCAACAAGTTACCAAAAAGTTCAAATATGCATAATGCTATGCGTCTCTCAGGCTTGGTCTTTGGGAGGTGGTGTAGAGAGAACTCCAAGGACGAAGGCATCCGTTGATGTAGCTGGAGCTGGTGGAGTGGCTGCTGGAGGTGGTGCTGAGGCTGTGGCTGCTGGTGCTGATGTTGTTGCTCTTGTATCAGGTACATGCACTGTAGCAGACCTCTGTCCTCTAGGCACTCACTGAAATGCATCAGTAGTTGCCTTCCCTCTCTTCTCTTCTGCTTGCTCCTGGAGCTTCTCAACTGCTGTTTGAATCTTAGTTACCTTCAGATCAAGATTATAAAATTTAGTTTCTACGATCCTCTCCAAGCTCTCCTAGTTTTGAGTAGAGTGGCCAAGCCCTTCTCAATCCTCAGTGTAGATTGGATCAGATATGCAAGTTGATCTTGCTTGCTCTTCAGGAAAACTCGAGATGCCTCTTCAACACTTGGCATCTTGGCAGCTTTCTCAGCCTTTTCTTTGGCTCTCTTCTCCTGTGCTTGAACTGATGATGGTTCCTCCTCATTCATCACTACAGTGCTGTCTTCAAAATCAGGATATAAGGGTAGATGCTCCTTATCCAACAGATATGTTCCTGTGCCCGATGAGCTCCTGAATGTGTGGAGCATACCCATAGCTTCTCTTCTGGTTAGCGGCAGTCCTCTTGATTGTCTCTATAATCAGACTCATGACCTTGAACTTCTGAGGGACATCAAAAAGCTATAGCAGATTGATAGAATGCCCTCTGATCATCTTGTGATCTCCTGACTTGGGGTAGCAATGTGTGCCTAAGGATCCAGTTGATGGTAGGCAGACCGGACAACAAGAAATGTACTGATCCAAGCTTGTGAGTCTCCAAAGCTTTATCTAGGATCTCCTTGTACATGTTTGCCATAGTGTTGTGGTATTTCTTCTTCTTGGCATATGCATCCAAGTCATCCTCATGTTCCTTTGGGGCATTTATCAGCTTGGCCCATTCTTCAACAGTGGACTGGTACCTAGTACCTTTTGACATCCAAATAATCTTCACATTTGGGTAAAAGTGAGCACTGGAGTAAAACTACATGATCAACTCATCATTCCATTTTGTGAGCTTCTGTCCAACAAACTCATCTACTCCACATGCTTTGAAGCTGTCATAAACTCCTGGGAAGTGATCTTCATTCTCCTTGATGAATTACCAATCAACCCATCTCATGTCACACACACAATGGGCTTCTTGTCAAGCAAAATAGTTTCATAGAAGTCTTGTTGTTCTTTTGTGTGAAACTTGTAGTCAACTGCAGTCCTTCTCCTCACAGCATAGGGATCGGACTGTCTCCACAATCTCAGTCCAGCATCTTTTCTGATGTGCATGTCTTCAGCTACTGGATGAGTATCATTGTGGTCTGGGATCTTGGGTTTCAACTTTCTCAAAACAAGAGACTCATCATCCACTTCTTCAGCTTCAGGCACTGGGGCCTTGTTCTTCTCTTCAGCAGGAATACTTCTGGTGTCCCTCTTGGGCTTAGGAAGCTTCTGAGCTTGAGCTCTGGGGGCAGTTTGGGCTTTGATGTTGCAGCCCCTGACTTTATAGCATCTCCCATAAGCTTCTGAGCTTTGGGTGCTGGAGCATCCTCTTCTTCTTCTTCATCTTCAGAGGGATCTTTCTTCATGGAGGGCTTGCCAATGACTCTAGCAATGGTCTTCTTAACTCTTTCCTTTCTCTTCTTTCCCTCTCCAGCTTCTTTGGGTTCAAGAGCGAACTCCATTGTTTCTTGAGTAGAGGCTCTGGCCTTAGACATAGGAATCCTTTTTTTCTGGAGCCTTCCTATCCATCCCTGGCTTAACTGTAGCAGATGTGCCATACTCCTTTTCAGCACCTTCTTCTTGGAGCTTACTTCCTCATCAATAGCCACATAGTCCCCATCCTCTGAATCCGAGGTTCTCTTCTTCCTTGTTCCGGTGGCTGCCTTTGGCAAGTTACTTGGAGTGCTCCCGCTGCCATCATCAGAAGTGCTTGAGGGATCTGAGCCCTCACTTTGCTGCACATGTTCCTCAGACTTGTTCTGACTGTCACTCTGATCAGACATCTTTGCAAACTTACTGATAGTAGACCCTGTGAATAGATGTAGATGAGGTAGAGTGGATGAGCATCACAAAGTGCAGAGGTTTTGCAAATCAGATGACTTAAAAACTTAGTTTTAGTTCTCTACAGAAAGCATTTAGGAGCTACCTATTTGTAAACTCGGTGATACTGAAGCAGCTTTTGGAACCTAAACTAGTGAACTCGGTCAGACCGAGTCATAGCTCGGTGGCACCGAGAGTGCTAGGGTTTCACAAAGAATAGAACTCGTTCACACCGATTTGCAATTTTCGGTCAGACAGAAAATGCATGTGCTATGGCCTAAGACAAATCGGTGAGACCGATTTCTACAACTCGGTCGGTCCGAGATGAGTTCGGCGGAGACCTAACCCTAAATTCTCAAATTGAATCTAACCTAAAGAATGTTTTCAGTGGATAGAGTGTTTGCATACGTGGTAAGGATCATGGCAAAACAATGTGCTACGAACCAGAGGTAAAGGAATAGCACAAAAGGTCCAGCCCATACCCTAGTTCGGCGGGAGTTCGCTATGGTGACAACGGTGGGGCAGATTTCCTTGACGACAACAGAGACCAGCGGCAGGAGGTCGCTGGCGGCGAGGAGAGGTTCCGGAGACCCGAGAAGGCAGAGAAGGACATGCACGGGATGAAGAGTTTTGGAGAAATTTCCAAATTCAACCCGTGAGTATATATATCCCAACCCTGTCGGTGTGACCGAGTGGAACAACTCGGTGGCACCGAGATGCAGAATCGCGAGTGGTTACCGCAACTCGGTGTGACTGAAAAGTTCAAATCGGTTGCACCGAGATGGAAAACCTAGATCAACTTAGTGAACTCGGTGTGACCTAAGTGGATGACTCGGTCATACCGAAATGCACAAAGAGGTTTTGGAAGTTTAAGTCTATGACGAATCGGGGACTCCGACTGCTCCTCACACAGAGTGGTTCGAATCTGACTTGATCAAACTTTGTGATGTAGCATGAATAGAGTTTGAGATGAGAAAAGCATAAATATCTAAAGGAGGTTCTTAGGCATTCTTGTCCATCCATTTGGCAAAAGATAAAAAGCCAAACAATCAAAACAACAAATGGATGTCCTCGAATGAGTAAAATATGCAACCAACATGCTCACACAATAAGATGGCAAATGAAATATGTGACAAAGCATGCACAATCACTCTAGCATCTATCAATCAATTTGCGATGACTAGGTCATCTATATATGAGTATATTGACTGAGGATTCAAATGAGAACATTTGATAGTAGGTCATACTCATCGTTTAAGCACAAGTGGGGTTGCCACTTTTACATAGAGCATTGTTGTGTTCATACCATTAGAGTTGCTTTAGCTCAATTGGTTAGAGTAAAGCTCCCCCTAGATGTGATATCCCCCTTAAGAGGGATGAACTAACCTTGGGGTTTGTCGATGATGACTTCATGTAGGTGTTGAAGATGTAGATGCTCAATGTTGATGTAGATCATTTGGAGCAATCTATTAGAGTGAGTTGCACTTTCAATACCTACCCGGGTTAGTCCCACAAGGAACAAACAAGGATATCCATAGACATAGAGTGATGTTCACATAGGATGATGTCCATGAAAGCATTAGGTTACCTTGTCCCTTGTCTTACCAACAAGAGGATTTGTGACTCCTTGAACTAGTGCAAGATGTGGAAGTTGTTTGCACTTGTCCTCGCCAAAATGATATGAGTGAAGTATGTTGGCAGAGTCACCCTCAAGAACTCTCTAGTTCTTCTTCTTCGGGATCCACACCATCTTGATGGGAATCCTTGGAGTTGTAGTCATACTTTATGAAGTAGAACTTGATGGAGTCTTGGGAACCCACTTGACCAAGGCTTTGGGAGCTTCCTCAAATGCATCAATCTCCTCTTGAAGCTTGTCCTTGCCTTTTTTGCTTGTGGTCTAGTGGTGGAAGATCATCTTGAGCTTGTGTTCCTTGGAAAGAAGTAGGATCATACTTCTCTTGTTGAGGAACAAACTTTGTCTTGGGGTATTGATATTATTCCCATTCAACTCCATTGGCATTGAACTTTCGTTCAAAACCAACACCTTGATTCTTCCGGTGTCTTCCTTGCATGCGTACAATTTCCTCAAATTGCTTACTTCCGACAAGGCTCTTGTAAACACATTTCTCTATAATTCCCTTCAATAAGCTATTTTCTTGCTCAAGTGTAACTTGGCTAAGAGAATGATTAGTGGAATCAAGAGAACTACTAGAAGCAACATCATTGGGTTTAGCATGATTATTGTTACTACTAGAAGAAGAATCTTTCTTACTCTTGTTGCTAGATTTAACTTGAGGCATGTAAGTAGACAAAAGTAAACGCTTGGCAATGTAATAAGAACTTTTCTTGCTAAGATCATCATTGATCGCTTTTAAGAACTCATTCTCTTGATCAAGGTTGAGCTTTTCGAAGCATAACTTCTCATGAGTCTTTAAAAGCTCTGGATGATTTTCCAAGGTAGTTTCATGAGCTAACTTAAGAGTGGTTAGTTCTTTAGTTAGACACTCAATCTCCTTCTTATCATTGTCATTCGTTTTATCTTGATTATCATGATTAATAGCAAGTTCATCATAGTTTTCATCACTAGAATTGTCAACAAGTAAATCATCATCACCTAGCAAATCATCTTCATCACTATTGAAATCAACATACTCAGGGTGTGATACCTTTGGGCCTTTAGCCATGAAGCATCTTCGAATTCCTTCATTTGGTGACTCAAATATGTTGTAGGAGTTGTTTGACACAAGTGCTAGACCGGCAACACCTTCATCTTGAGTATATTTGGAGTCGGAGTGATTATCGGAGTCGGAGCCTGTTAGACCACGGGTTCCGCAAAAACCTCGAGGTTCGAACACTGGGGTGCACGAGAAGGTTTTCTCCCTATCGATCCACGCCCTAGCTCTCTAAGATCTCGCGGACGAACACGACGAACTCACAACACAGAAAGACACAAGATTTATACTAGTTCGGGCCACTGTTGTGGTGTAATACCCTACTCTAGTGTGGTGGTGGTGGATTGCCTCTTGGGCTGATGATGAATAGTACAAGGGGAAGAACAACCTCCTGAGGTTGAGGTGTTCTTGTGCTTGGCGAACTTGTGTGGGTGAGATGATCTTGGATCCGTCTCCCTCTCTTTCTCCTCGCCTCTCTCCTGATCCATCTCCAATCAGTCCCCTCTACTGTGGTGGCTAGTTCTACTTATATAGGCCCTGGTACTCTCTCCAAATATTGAGCGGGAAGGGAGCCAACAACGGCCAATTTTAAAGGGGACAACTAGTACAGCTTATCCTGACAAAAGTAGTCTTCGTCTGCAAAAGTCTCTGGTGGTGACGCCGTCTTCGGCTCCATGGTGACCTCCATCTTGCCGTCCTGCTAGTCTTGGTCTCGTTGCACTGATATGGAAACCTTTCCTTGATGCCTCGGTACTCCGCGCCTGCGCTTGCCCCTTGGCACCAAAGAGGAAGCAAGGACACTGCGCGCGCTGGCGCCCGCCTGGTCTCGATCGTCATGGCTCATGTCACGAGGACCTCGCGAGGTTTGCATTGCCTTGATCTCTCCGCCCCTTGTGAGCCTGCCTGGCGAGGCCGCTTCTGAGGAGGTCTTGCGTCGTCTGCCTCGCAAGGCTTGGCCCCTCGCAAGGGTCTTGAATACCTCATCGATGAAGATGGGACGCACAGACCTGCCAGCCCAGTCACGCCACGGGCCGCAAGCAGGCAAGTCTGGGGACCCCCGTTCCTAGAATGCCGACAGTAGCCCCCGGGCCCAAGGCGGGCTTGGGCTTGGCTTCGAGGTGAAGCCAAAGGCCAAGCGCGGAGCGCCGCGGGCCCCAAAAGCCTACGGCCTTGGTTGACGTGTGGCGGTTGATTGGACGTGGGCGTCTCCGCTTCCCCACGTTGCCTTGGCAACTGCCCGTCTTGACAAAAAGGCTGGCGCAGACAATGCTTGCCTTCATTTCTTCTTCCTCGCCTTGCTCCAGATCCCCTTTCTCGCTCCTTGCTGCCGAAACCTCCATATCCGCTCCAACCTCGCTCTACATCTTCGACCAATGGCGCCGCGCAAGGTCAAGTCCTCCTCGGCGCCGGCCTGGTTTGAGCCAGCCCTCGATGCGCCCAACGTCACGGAGAAGAACCTTGCCACCACGCACTTGCTGACGGCGGGGGAGAGTAACGAGAGGGGGAAGACGGAGCTCTGGCTTGCCTCCGACGCGCTGGAGCCTGAGGGAAGCACCTTCTTCCCTTTATTTAAGAGCAGAATCACCGCCGGGTTGGTTCCCCCCTTTTCTAATTTCTTTTTCGAGGTCCTCGACCACTTCGGGCTGCAGGCGCTGCATCTCCATCCCAACTCCATTCTTCTCTTGTCTATCTTCACCTACTATTGCGAGGCGTACCTGGGCATGATGCCGTCCGTGGCACTGCTGCGCCACTTTTTCTTCCTCCGCCTCACCGGCGGCCATATCTCCGGGTGCGCTAACTTCATCGCGGCTGGCCAGGCCAACTCGATCTCGAACACCGGGAAGAGGGTTGACAACATCAGGGCCAAATGGGTCATGATGAGTGCCAAATGCGTGCATCCACGCTTGGAACTGCCGACGGAGGCGCCCCAGTCTGACAAGGGGTGGTCTCGTGTAGAGCTCACCGATGAGCGGGCGTCGTCGGTGTTGGAGCAAATGAGGATCGATTTGAAGCCGGTCAATGCGAAGGCGGCCAAGGTGATGGGGGCCATGCTCCTGAAGGAATTCTTAACGCTGCGCGTTGCTCCACTTCAGGCGCGCACACGCCCTTTGTGGAAGCTTGGAGATGAATAAGACAAGATTCATCTAAGCCCGGTGGCCTTGCCTGATGACGAGCTGACTGGAGTTCTGCGCCTCTTGGTTGGGGATAACCAAGAGTACCCATCGAATGCCTTTCTTACTTTGTTCCATCACAAGGACTGGGAGCAATTCATTGCCTTCAGGCCGACCTTTGACGCGGGCGGGCTGGTGCCGTCGGCGCTCGCTGGGGCCTCTGCAACGCCGAAATCGGTGGATGTGTCTTCTGCGAGTCCCGCGGGGAGGAAGAGGGGGAGGAGGACTCGGAGGATACCCCCGAGGATATGGGGGAGAACTCCCCCTTGAGCAAGGCCGACATCCTCCACGCTCTACCAGACGACGCCGAGGTCGACGCCTGCCAGGAGGTGAGGGAGCTGCCCCTCATCCCGACAAGGGTGTAACACCCCGGATATGACTTTCCCAATATGTATTCCAACTCTTGTCGTTTCCGGCCTTAAGTTATTTTATTTTCTCGGGTTCGGGTTTTTGTCTCCGTGTGTTGTTGTTGTTGTTGTTGTTGTCATGCATCTCATATCATGTCATTATGTGCATTGCATTTGCATACGTGTTCATCTCTTGCATTCGAGCATTTTCCCCGTTGTCCGTTTTGCATTCCGGCGCTTCGTTCTCCTCCGGTGGTCATTTCTACCTTTCTTTAGTGTGTGGGGATTAAACATTTCCGGATTGGACCGAGACTTGCTAAGCGGCCTTGGTTTACTACCAGTAGACCGCCTGTCAAGTTTCGTATCATTTGGACTTCGTTTGATACTCCAACGGTTAACCGAGGGACCGAAAAGGCCTCGTGTGTGTTGTAGCCCAACACCCCTCCATTTTGGCCCAAAACCCACCAAAACCCTCTCCATCATCTTGAGCGTTCGATCACGATCGCCTGGCCGAAAACCGCACCTCATTTGGACTCTCCTAGCTCCCTCCACCTCTATTTAAAGGCCCCTCCTCGAAAATCTCGGATCCCCTCCTCGAAACCCTAAAAAAATATCTCCTCCGCCGCCGTCGGACACGTCCGGACGGAGCGGACGTGTCCGCCCACCGCCGCCGACCAATCCGCGCGCGCCACGTGTCCTGGGCGGCGCCCACTTCGCCGCCGACCGCGAGGGCCCACCAGGCCCGAGGCCGGCCCCCGCGGCCCATCCGCCGCGCGCCGCCAGGTCTCCTCGCCCGCGCCACCTTCCCGCGGCCGTGCCTGCTCTCGCCGGCCGGCGCCGCCGCGCCACCGCGGCCGTCTTCAACGCCGGCGGCCGCCGCCGCCTCGCTCCGCCACACTCCTCACCGGACGCCGCCCTCCGGCCGCCCCTCGTCGCCCGCGACCACCTCCACCGCGCCTGGGGCCGGCGAGCCTCTCCTCCGCCTCCCCGTCGACCTCCGGCGAGCTTCATCTCCGTCGGTGAACAGTAACTCCGGCGGGCTGCTTCGAAATCCGTGCCAGATCCAAATCTGGAAATTGGGACGGTTGACTTTTTGCCCGAAACCCTAGTTCATATGCCCATGTTCATCGTGCCGTAACTTTGCATCCGTAGCTTCGCGCATATAGCATATCAAAATGTTTGCCTCAGAGAGTACATCATTTCATTCCATTGCATCATTTTCATTTGAGTTCATCTTGATGCCCGAAATGCTGTTAGAAGAGGGCTACTTGAGATAATTATCAGATCTGCTGCTCCATTTAGATAATTGTCATTTTTGCCATGATTATTGTGTGCATGATATGCCCATGAGCTCTACATATGTTTTGTTAAGGGTTTTGCCATCTTTCCAGAGGTGCAACCCATGTATTTTTGTGTTGTGTGTGGTGACTAGCACAAGCTTGCAAAGTGAGGCACTTGGTAATGCTGATTTCAGGGACTTAGCATTTCCACTAAGTCCTTGATCTGTTTATCTCATGTGGCCATATGTTCATGTTGTTTCCTAGTGATCCGTGCCTCTTTTGAGGATGATCAGTAAGGATGTTTTGTTAATCTTGTAGTGCTCTATCCATCCATGTCTTCGTTTGCATTATGGAGCACCCTAGCTTGAGTCATTCGAGCTCTACTTTTGCTACTTCGTGAATCTGGGCAGATTGTCTACTTGTTAGCGATTTTGCCGATGATGTTGTAGTTGATCCGTGCATGCTATGCTATTTTTCTTGCCATGTATAGCTTGCATTTTGTGTATTCTTGATGGATGTATGCTTAGCTTTTCATGACTTGCTCTGTAGTGAGTGCATCGAGCTCGTAAACATGCCTACTTGATATCTGTTTTCAGCATGCTCCAGTTTTCACCAAGTCTGAGAACTGATTATGTTTTTGCCATGTTCACATGCTTGCAATTGTATTTTCTGATCCCTTTTGGCTCAAGGTCACTAAGGGACTTTTGTTAAGCTCTTTGAGTATCTCCATGCCATGCTTTACTTTGCCATGTTCATGTCCTGTAGCATGTAGTTTTGTTGCTCCGAAGAGTGCTATCTGATCTGAAATTCCAGACAAGTGTTAATTTCACTAAGTCTGAGATCTGTTACCATATGCATTTTTGCCATGCTTGTTTGAACCTGTTAATGGATGAATTGGCCGTAGCTCAGTGCTAGACTTTTGTTAAGCTTCTTGAATGCATCCCTGCCATGTATTTTGTTGCCATGTTTGGGTGCTGTAGCATGTTCATCTCGTTGCATTTAGATGGCTACTTGCTGTAAATCACAAAACGTGGCCATATTTGAATCGGTTGCCATTTCCAAACCGCAACTCCGATTCCGGCGTTCTTTATATCGTTTTCAAGCGATTTCGTCTCATATTTCCAGTGGCACACTTGGATTTCCAAGTTGAGGCCAGGTGCTTGCATCCCTTGTCAAATCTTGCATATGCATCCCGCATAGCATACCATCATTGCATCATATTGTTTGAGCCTTGCACGTGGTTGATTGTGTTCCGTTTGCTTGTTTGTCTTGTTTGGGTAGAGCCGGGAGACGAGTTCGCTAACGAGGAGCCCGTTGAGTTTGCTTTCGAGGATCAACTCTGACAACTTTGCAGGCAAGATGATCATACCCTCGAAATCACTACTATCTTTGCTATGCTAGATGCTCGCTCTTTTGCTATGCCAATGCTACGATGCCTACCACTTGCTTTCAAGCCTCCCAAATTGCCATGTCAAACCTCTAACCCACCATGTCCTAGCAAACCGTTGATTGGCTATGTTACCGCTTTGCTCAGCCCCTCTTATAGCGTTGCTAGTTGCAGGTGAAGATTGGAGACCGTTTCTTGTTGGAACATTATTTACTTGTTGGGATATCATTATATTGCCATGTTATCTTAATGCATCTATATACTTGGTAAAGGGTGGAAGGCTCGGCCTCTCGCCTAGTGTTTTGTTCCACTCTTGCCACCTAGTTTCCGTCATATCGGTGTTATGTTCCCGAATTTTGCGTTCCTTACGCGGTTGGGTTATAATGGGAACCCCTTGATAGTTCGCCTAGATTAAAGCTTTTCCAGCAATGCCCAACCTTGGTTTTACCATTTTCCACCTAGCCTATTTTTCCCTTGGGTTTCCAGAGCCCGAGGGTCATCTTATTTTAGCCTCCCCTGGGCCAGTGCTCCTCTGAGTGTTGGTCCAAACTAGAGTCCTGTGCAGCGCCCCCTCGGGGAAACTCGAGGTTTGGTTTTAGTTGTATGGAGAGCTCATCTGAGTGTGCCCTGAGAACGAGATATGTGCAGCTCCTATCGGGATTTGTCGGCACATTCGGGTAGTGTTGCTGGTCTTGTTTTAACCTGTCGAAGTGTCTTGAAGAACCGAGATACCGAGTCTGATCGGAACGTCTCGGGAGGAGGTCTATTCCTTCGTTGACCGTGAGAGCTTGTCATGGGCTAAGTTGGGACTCCCCTGCAGGGATTTGAACTTTCGAAAGCCGTGCCCGCGGTTATGGGCAGATGGGAATTTGTTAATGTCCGGTTGTAGAAAACTTGAACCTTAACTTAATTAAAATGAATTAGCAGTGTGAGTTACTGTGATGGTCTCTTCTCGGCGGAGTCCGGGAAGTGAACACGATGTTGGAGTAATGCTTGCCGCAGGTTTGCCCTCTAGTTATTCGTTCGCGCTTTGCCTTCTCTTCTCGCTCTCTTTTGCGAACAGTTTAGCCACCATATATGCTAGTCGCTTGCTGCAGCTCCACATATATTTAACTTGCCATACCTATTAAGCTTAAATAGTCTTGATCGCGAGGGTGCGAGATTGCTGAGTCCTTGTGGCTCACACATTACTATTACACCAGATGCAGGGCCTGATGATTCCGCTCCAGGTGACGCGCTTGAGCTCAAGTGGGAGTTCGACGAGGACTCTCAACGATACTATGTGTCTTTCCCTGATGATCAGTAGTGGTGCCCAGTTGGGGTGATCGGGACCGTGTCGCATGTTGGGTTATCTTTTATTTTGGCGCCGTAGTCGGGCCATGAGTGTTTGAATGATGTAATGTTATTTATGTACTTGATTGACGTGGCGAGTGTAAGCCAACTATGTTATCTCCCCTTTTATTATCTATATATTACATGGGATGTTGTGAAGATTGCCTAACTTGCGACATATGCCTTCAATGCGATTATGTCTCGAAGTCGTGCCTCGACATGTGGGAGCTATAGCCGCATCGAGGGTGTTACAAGTTGGTAAGCAGAGCCTTCCCCGACCTTAGTATCCCCATTGCTTGATCGTTTTTAGCATCCGAGTTGTGTCTAGAAAAATGTTTTGAGTCATTTAGGAATTATATATCGGAGAGTTTAGGAATTCTTTTTACTTCCCAGTCTCCTCATCGCTCTGGTAAGGCATCCTGACGTAGAGTTTTGACTCTTCTCTTCTCAAATTTCACTAAATTTTTTTTAGGATCACGCGGGTATCTTGGAATCGTTCCGATGGTTTTATGATGAGAACATTGTCTTGGTGCCTCCTGTCAGGGGTTTTGTGGAAGTGTCCCGTGGAGTTGAGCTCTGAGGTGTTGTCGTCATAATTTTATCGTTGCAATTCTGGAATACCTGAGTTTAGTATGCCGACATCGAAAATCTCTTTTATGCAGTTCGTTGGTGAGATAACCTCGACGCCACACAGTACTGGGGCGGGAGTTCGGGAGTATCGCCATAACTTGTATAACGGATGCTTTTCGAAGGTTGAGGTAGATGGTTTCCGAAGTTTTTCTCGGTTATGTGTTGAAGGATGGATACAGCTGGATGTAGGATTTGCTAGATTTGGGTGAGATATTATGCTTCCCCTATATCCCAACACCTGATTGCATAACCAAAAAGGTTCGGGAGTTTCATAGGTGGGAATTCTAGTAGCTCTAGTTCTTCTTCCACGGATAGTTGGTTTGAGATTGGGATTTCTTACCGATTATTCGTTCTTGATCCGTACCTTGTTGATTTATTTCTCTACCTAAATTCTACGTGGCTTCTCAATTTATGGATATGTGACCATTTCAAGAGGAATGCATTCGTTCATTTTGTTTGGATGTGAAGACTATATGTTGCAATTTTCATTCCGTTGGATTCAGCTTCATTTTATCTGTCTATGTGCTAACGGTGGTCAACCTCTTTAGGATGGCTCCCGCTAAGAGCACCAATCAGAATCAGAATCAAGATCCGCCACCACCTCCACCTCCTCCGGAGGCATGGCAAGCTGTGATGGCCACAACCAATGCAAACACACAGTTGATCATGCAAATTCTCCAAGAGCGCAATCAAGGCAACCAAGGGAACCAAGGCAACAATCAGAATCACTTTTCTACACTCAACCAGTTCCTTGCTAACGGGCCAAAGACTTTCAGCAATTGTGTTGAGGCAACCGATGCTGACGATTGGCTTGTGGATCTGTGCGAGCATTTCGAGTGCAGTAACGTCAGGCCTGAGGACTTCGTCAAGTTCGCTTCCTTCCAACTCAAAGATCAAGTTGTAGAATGGTTCCAGCAGTACAAGGATTCCAGAGGTGGACGTATAATTACCTGGGATGAATTCCGTCAAGATTTCAGAGCTCACCATATCCCTCAGAGCGTGGTTGAAAGCAAGCGTGAGGAATTCCGCAACCTGAAGCAAGGCTCTTTGTCTGTCTATGACTACAGCAAGTTGTTTTAGAAGCTCGCACGCTTTGCCAAGCAGGACGTCCCTGATGAGAAGAGCATGATATACCAGTTCAGGGGTGGTCTCAGAGAAGAAATCTAGCTAGCACTTGTTCTCTTTGAGCCCTTGAGGTACGATGAGTTCTACAACATGGCATTGAAGCAAGAGGCCGCTCAACTAAGGTGGATGCTTCCAAGAAGCGAGGCAGAGATGCTACTCCTTCTTCCTCTACTCAAGTGGACAAGCAGCAGAAGTATTGGTTTCCTCCTCCTCCGTTCCGTCAGCCGTATCAGCAGAAGAGCAAAGGTGGCAGTGGATCTTCCCACCCACCCAACCCTGGCTTCCAGAACAAGACTTCATCTCAACCTCCAAGATCAAGTGCTCCATATCACCGTCCGCTTTCAGAGGTCACGTGCAACAAGTGCCAACAGAAGGGTCACTATACCAACAAGTGTCTCAACCAGAGGCGTCTTCCTCCTCCTCCTCCTGTCAGATCGGCAAGTACAGCTGTGGTCAAGCATAACCCCAAGCACGCCAAGGTCAACTTGATGAATGCAGCTCAGACAGAGGATTCGTCAGATGTCATCATGGGTAACCTTCATGTTAACGATATCCCTGCAAAAGTTCTTTTTGACACTGGTGCATCGCATTGTTTCATTTCCAAACCTTTTGCATCAAAGTATGAGTGTGACTATCAGTATCTGCATCCTTGCAAATCGTGTCACCGGGCAAGCAAATGACAGCTAATTTCTGCGTCCTGGATATTACTATCATGTTGGGCGACTACAAATTTCTAGCTTCTCCTATTGTTCTGGGTGATTCGGATATTGATCTTATTCTCGGAATGGATTGGCTTTCTAAGCACAAGGCATATCTTGATTGTGCAGCCAGGCAGATTCAATTGACTCATTCGTCTGAGGATGTAATTGTCTTTGCCGCTCGGGATGATACCATCCGTCTGTTTTCTCTCAATGAGAAGGGTGAACTGGATGCTATCTCGCAAGTTCCAGTCGTTTGCGAATATCAAGACGTCTTTCCAGAAGAGCTTCCAGGAATGCCTCCGCACCGGCCAGTTGAATTCGTTATTGATCTTGAGCCCAGTACGGAACCTGTGTGCAAGCGTCCTTACAAGCTCGGACCTGAAGAGTTGAAGGAGCTGAAGAAGCAACTCGATATTCAAGAGAGAATGGGTCTCATCCGGCCTAGTTCTTCTCCTGGGGTTGTGGTGTTCTTTTTGTGAAGAAGAAGGATGGAACGGACCGACTTTGTGTTGATTACCGTCCATTAAACAAGAAGACCATCAAGAACAAATACCCACTTCCCAACATCAACGAGCTGTTCGAACAACTCAAAGGTGCCCAAGTATTCTCCAAGCTTGATCTCCGTATGTGTTATCATCAGATTCGAATCCGTGAGCAAGATATTCCCAAGAAGGCCTTCAGGACAAGCTATGGTTCATATGAATACACTGTCATGTCTTTTGGCCTCGTCAACGCTCCTCCGACGTTCTCTTGCATGATGAACTTCATCTTCAATGCCTACACCAATGACTTCGTTTTGGTCTATCTCGACGACATTTTGGTTTCTCGAAGAACAAGGAAGATCATGCCAAGCACTTGCGTTTGGTACTCGATAAGCTGAGGGAACACCGGTTCTACGCCAAGTTCTCCAAGTGCGAATTTTGGCTCGATGAGGTTCTTTATCTTGGTCATATCATCTATGCCAAGGGCATTGCGGTGAATCCTGAGAAGGTGTCTGCAATTGTGAATTGGGAACCTCCTCAGAACGTGAAGCAACTCCGTAGCTTCCTCGGTCTCGCAAGCTATTGTCGAAGATTCGTTGAAAACTTTTCTAAGATCACGAAGCCTCTCTCAAATCTTCTCCAGAAGCACGTCAAGTACGTTTGGTCTCCGGAGTGTGACATTGCTTTCAACACTTTGAAAGAGAAATTGATCACTGCTCCAGTTCTCACTGGGCTTGATGAATCCAAGCCGTATGAGGTCTTTTGTGATGCCTCTCTCCAAGGTCTTGGCGCAGTGTTGATGCAAGAGAAGAAAGTTGTTGCTTTATACCTCTCGCCAGTTGAAGCCTAATGAGAAGAACTACCCCACTCATGATCTCGAGTTGGCGGCAGTTGTGCATGCTCTTTTGACTTGGAGACATCTCTTATTGGGAAGAAAAGTGGACATTTTCACTGATCACAAGAGTCTCAAGTACATCTTCGCTCAGCCTAATCTCAACCTCAGGCAAACTCGATGGGTCGAAATGATTCAAGAGTATAATCCGAGTATCGCGTATACTCCAGGAAAGGCCAATGTGATTGCTGACGCATTGAGCAGGAAGGCTTATTGCAACAGTCTGATTCTCAAGCCTTATCAACCCGAGCTTTGTGAAGCTTTCCGCAAACTTAATCTACAAGTTGTTCCTCAATGTTTCCTCGCCAACCTTCAAGTCTCTCCTACCTTGGAAGACCAGATTCGCCAAGCTCAGCTTCTTGATGCTATGGTGAAAAAGGTGAAGATTGGGATTGCCAAGAGTCAACCCAAGTACAAGTGCTACCGCCTTGACGACAAGGACACTCTCTTCTCCGAGGATCGTATTGTTGTGCCCAAAGGTGACCTCCTTAAAGTGATCATGAACGAGGCTCACAATTCTCTCCTCTCCATCCACCCTGGGAGCATGAAGATGTATCAAGACCTTAAGCAGGCTTATTGGTGGACTCGAATGAAGCGTGAGATTGCTCAGTTCGTGAATGAGTGTGATGTCTGCAGAAGAGTGGAGGCAGAACACCAAAGGCCAGCTGGTCTCCTCCAACCTCTTGCCATTCCAAAATGGAAGTTTGACCACATTGAGATGGACTTCGTGACTGGGTTTCCAAAGTCCAAGCGTGGCAATGATGCTATATTCGTTGTCATTGACAAACTCACCAAAGTGGCTCACTTTCTGCCTATCAAAGAGTCAATCACTGCAGCTCAATTGGCGGAGCTCTATACCTCTCGAATTGTCTCTCTGCACGGTATTCCACAAGTGATCTCTTCAGACCATGGCAGCATCTTTACCTCCAAGTTTTGGGATTCTTTTCAGAAGGCCATGGGCACCAACATCCGCTTCAGCACAGCTTTCCATCCTCAAACTAGCGGTCAAGTCGAGCGTGTCAACCAGATTCTTGAAGATATGCTCAGGGCTTGTGTGATCTCCTTCGGCATGAAGTGGGAGGATTGTCTTCCATATGCTGAATTCTCCTACAACAACAGTTTTCAAGCAAGTTCGGGCAAGGCCCCATTTGAAATTCTGTATGGCAGGAAATGCCGTACCCCTCTCAACTGGTCTGAAACCGGTGAACGTCAGCTTTTGGGAAATGACTTAATCACAGAGGCAGAGGAAATGCGCAAAGTCATTCGAGATAACCTCAAAGCAGCCCAATCCCGCCAGAATAGATACTATGATAGTAAGCACCGTGATTTGGCTTTCAAGATCAGAGATCATGTTTACCTCCGCGTCTCTCCTATGAAAGGTACTCGTCGCTTCGGTATCAAAGGGAAGCTTGCCCCCAGATACGTGGGACCTTTCAAGATTGTCAGCAAGAGAGGCGACCTCGCCTATCAACTCGAGCTTCCTTCAAACTTGGCAAATGTTCATGATGTGTTCCATGTCTCTCAGCTCCGAAAGTGCTTCAAGACTCCTGACCGCACCGTCAACTTCGAGGACATTGAGCTCCAAGAAGATCTCTCCTATCGTGAGCACCCAGTTGCTATTCTTGAAGAGACTGAACGCAAGACTCACAACAAGTCAATCAAATTCCTCAAAGTCAAGTGGTCACACCATTCCGACCGTGAAGCTACCTGGGAACGCTAGGATCACCTCCGTTCTGAATACCCGGCGTTCTTTCAGTCCTAGATCTCGGGACGATATCCTTTCATAGTGGTGGAGTGTTGTAACACCCCGGATATGACTTTCCCAATATGTATTCCAACTCTTATCGTTTCCGGCCTTAAGTTATTTTATTTTCTCGGGTTCGGGTTTTTGTCTCCGTGTGTTGTTGTCGTTGTCATGCATCTCATATCATTTCATCATGTGCATTGCATTTGCATACGTGTTCATCTCTTGCATTCGAGCATTTTCCCCGTTGTCCGTTTTGCATTCCGGCGCTTCGTTCTCCTCCGGTGGTCATTTCTACCTTTCTTTCGTGCATGGGGATTAAACATTTCCAGATTGGACCGAGACTTGCCAAGCGGCCTTGGTTTACTACCGGTAGACCGCCTGTCAAGTTTTGTATCATTTGGACTTCGTTTGATACTCCAACGGTTAACCGAGGGACCGAAAAGGCCTCGTGTGTGTTGCAGCGCAACACCCCTCCATTTTGGCCCAAAACCCTCTCCATCATCTAGAGCGTTCGATCACGATCGCGTGGCCGAAAACCGCACCTCATTTGGACTCTCCTAGCTCCCTCCACCTCTATTTAAAGGCCCCTCCTCGAAAATCTCGGATCCCCTCCTCGAAACCCTAAAAAATATCTCCTCTGCCGCCGTCGGACACGTCCGGACGGAGCGAACGTGTCCGCCCACCGCCGCCGACCAATCCGCGCACGCCACGTGTCCTGGGCGGCGCCCACTTCGCCGCCGACCGCGAGGGCCCGCCAGGCCCGAGGCCGGCCCCCGCGGCCCATCCGCCGCGCGCCGCCAGGTCTCCTCGCCCGCGCCACCTTCCCGCGGCCGTGCCTGCTCTCGCCGGCCGGCGCCGCCGCGCCACCGCGGCCGTCTTCAACGCCGGCGGCCGCCGCCGCCTCGCTCCGCCACACTCCTCACCGGACGCCGCCCTCCGGCCGCCCCTCGTCGCCCGCGACCACCTCCACCGCGCCTGGGGCCGGCGAGCCTCTCCTCCGCCTCCCCGTCGACCTCCGGCGAGCTTCATCTCCGTCGGTGAACAGTAACTCCGGCGGGCTGCTTCGAAATCCGTGCCAGATCCAAATCTGGAAATTGGGACGGTTGACTTTTTGCCCGAAACCCTAGTTCATATGCCCATGTTCATCATGCCGTAACTTTGCATCCGTAGTTCCGTTTCGCGCATATAGCATATCAAAATGTTCGCCCTAGAGAGTACATCATTTCATTCCATTGCATCATTTTCATTTGAGTTCATCTTGATGCCCGAAATGCTGTTAGAAGACGGCTACTTGAGATAATTATCAGATCTGCTGCTCCATTTAGATAATTGTCATTTTTGCCATGATTATTGTGTGCATGATATGCCCATGAGCTCTACATATGTTTTTAAGGGTTTTGCCATCTTTCCAGAGGTGCAACCCATGTATTTTTGTGCTGTGTGTGGTGACTAGCACAAGCTTGCAAAGTGAGGCACTTGGTAATGCTGATTTCAGGGACTTAGCATTTCCACTAAGTCCTTGATCTGTTTATCTCATGTGGCCATATGTTCATGTTGTTTCCTAGTGATCCGTGCCTCTTTTGAGGATGATCAGTAAGGATGTTTTGTTAATCTTGTAGTGCTCTATCCATCCATGTCTTTGTTTGCATTATGGAGCACCCTAGCTTGAGTCATTTGAGCTCTACTTTTGCTACTTCGTGAATCTGGGCAGATTGTCTACTTGTTAGAGATTTTGCCGATGATGTTGTAGTTGATCCGTGCATGCTATGCTATTTTTCTTGCCATGTCTAGCTTGCATTTTGTGTATTCTTTATGGATGTATGCTTAGCTTTTCATGACTTGCTCTGTAGTGAGTGCATCGAGCTCGTAAACATGCCAACTTGATATCTGTTTTGAGCATGCTCCAGTTTTCACCAAGTCTGAGAACTGATTATGTTTTTGCCATGTTCACATGCTTGCAATTGTATTTTCTGATCCCTTTTGGCTCAAGGTCACTAAGGGACTTTTGTTAAGCTCTTTGAGTATCTCCATGACATGCTTTACTTTGCCATGTTCATGTCCTGTAGCATGTAGTTTTGTTGCTCCGAAGAGTGCTATCTGATCTGAAATTCCAGACAAGTGTTAATTTCACTAAGTCTGAGATCTGTTACCATATGCATTTTTTCCATGCTTGTTTGAACCTGTTAATGGATGAATTGGCCGTAGCTCAGTGCTAGACTTTTGTTAAGCTTCTTGAATGCATCCCTGCCATGTATTTTGTTGCCATGTTTGGGTGCTGTAGCATGTTCATCTCGTTGCATTTAGATGGCTACTTGCTGTAAATCGCAGAACGTGGCCATATTTGAATCGCTTGCCATTTCCAAACCGTAACTCCGATTCCGGTGTTCTTTATATCGTTTTCAAGAGATTTCATCTCGTCTTTCCAGTGACACACTTGGATTTCAAAGTTGAGGCTAGGTGCTTGCATCCCTTGTCAAATCTTGCATATGCATCCCGCATCGCATGCCGCATAGCATACCATCATTGCATCATAGTGTTTGAGCTTTGCACGTGGTTGATTGTGTTCCGTTTGCTTGTTTGTCTTGTTTGGGTAGAGCCGGGAGACGAGTTCGCTAACGAGAATCCCGTTGAGTTTGCGTTCGAGGATCCAGTCAACTCTGACAACTTTGCAGGCAAGATGATCATACCCTCGAAATCACTACTATCTTTGCTATGCTAGATGCTCGCTCTTTTGCTATGCCAATGCTACGATGCCTACCAATTGCTTTCAAGCCTCCCAAATTGCCATGTCAAACCTCTAACCCACCATGTCCTAGCAAACCGTTGATTGGCTATGTTACCGCTTTGCTCAGCCCCTCTTATAGCGTTGCTAGTTGCAGGTGAAGATTGGAGACCGTTCCTTGTTGGAACATTATTTACTTGTTGAGATATCATTATATTTCCATGTTATCTTAATGCATCTATATACTTGGTAAAGGGTGGAAGGCTCGGCCTCTCGCCTAGTGTTTTGTTCCACTCTTGCCGCCCTAGTTTCCGTCATATCGGTGTTATGTTCCCGGATTTTGCGTTCCTTACGCGGTTGGGTTATAATGGGAACCCCTTGATAGTTCACCTTGATTAAAGCTTTTCCAGCAATGCCCAACCTTGGTTTTACCATTTGCCACCTAGCCTCTTTTTCCCTTGGGTTTCCGGAGCCCGAGGGTCATCTTATTTTAGCCCCCCCTGGGCCAGTGCTCCTCTGAGTGTTGGTCCAAACTAGAGTCCTATGCAGCGCCCCCTCGGGGAAACTCGAGGTTTGGTTTTAGTTGTATGGAGAGCTCATCTGAGTGTGCCCTGAGAACGAGATATGTGCAGCTCCTATCGGGATTTGTCGGCACATTCGGGTAGTGTTGCTGGTCTTGTTTTAACCTGTCGAAGTGTCTTGAAGAACCGAGATACCGAGTCTGATCGGAACGTCTCGGGAGGAGGTCTATTCCTTCGTTGACCATGGGAGCTTGTCATGGGCTAAGTTGGGACTCCCCTGCAGGGATTTGAACTTTCGAAAGCCGTGCCCGCGGTTATGGGCAGATGGGAATTTGTTAATGTCCGGCTGTAGATAACTTGAACCTTAACTTAATTAAAATGAATCAGCAGTGTGAGTTACCGTGATGGTCTCTTCTCGGCGGAGTCCGGGAAGTGAACACGGTATTGGAGTAATGCTTGCCGCAGGTTTGCCCTCTAGTTATTCGTTCGCACTTTGCCTTCTCTTCTCGCTCTCTTTTGCGAACAGTTCAGCCACCATATATGCTAGTCGCTTGCTGCAGCTCCACATATATTTACCTTGCCATACCTATTAAGCTTAAATAGTCTTGATCGCGAGGGTGCGAGATTGCTGAGTCCCTGTAGCTCACAGATTACTATTACACCAGATGCAGGGCCTGATGATTCCGCTCCAGGTGACGCGCTTAAGCTCAAGTGGGAGTTCGACGAGGACTCTCAACGATACTATGTGTCTTTCCCTGATGATCAGTAGTGGTGCCCAGTTGGGGTGATCGGGACCGTGTCGCATGTTGGGTTATCTTTTATTTTGGCGCCGTAGTCGGGCCATGAGTGTTTGAATGATGTAATGTTATTTATGTACTTGATTGACGTGGCGAGTGTAAGCCAACTATGTTATCTCCCCTTTTATTATATATATATTACATGGGATGTTGTGAAGATTGCCTAACTTGCGACATATGCCTTCAATGCGATTATGTCTCGAAGTCGTGCCTCGACATGTGGGAGCTATAGTTGCATCGAGGGTGTTACAAGTTGGTAAGCACAGCCTTCCCCGACCTTAGGAGCCCCATTGCTTGATCGTTTTTAGCGGCCGAGTTGTGTCTAGAAAAATGTTTTGAGTCATTTAGGAATTATATATCGGAGAGTTTAGGAATTCTTTTTACTTTCCAGTCTCCTCTTCGCTCTGGTAAGGCATCCTGACGTAGAGTTTTGGCTCTTCTCTTCTCAAATTTCACTAATTTTTTTTAGGATCACACGGGTATCTTGGAATCGTTCCGATGGTTTTATGACGAGAACATTGTCTTGGTGCCTCCTGTCAGGGGTTTTGTGGAAGTGTCCCGGGGAGTTGAGCTCTGAGGTGTTGTCGTCATAATTTTATCGTTGCAATTCTGGAATACCTGAGTTTAGTATGCCGACATCGAAAATCTCTTTTATGTAGTTCGTTGGTGAGATAACCTCGACGCCACCCAGTACTGGGGCGGGAGTTCGGGAGTATCGCCATAACTTGTATAACGGATGCTTTTCGAAGGTTGAGGTAGATGGTTTCCGAAGTTTTTCTCGGTTATGTGTTGAAGGATGGATACAGCTGGATGTAGGATTTGCTAGATTTGGGTGAGATATTATGCTTCCCCTGTATCCCCAACACCTGATTGCATAACCGGAAAGGTTCGGGAGTTTCATAGGTGGGAATTCTAGTAGCTCTAGTTCTTCTTCCACGGATAGTTGGTTTGAGATTGGGATTTCTTACCGATTATTCGTTCTTGATCCGTACCTTGTTGATTTATTTCTCTACCTAAATTCTACGTGGCTTCTCAATTTATGGATATGTGACCATTTCAAGAGGAATGCATTTGTTCATTTTGTTCAGATGTGAAGACTATATGTTGCAATTTTCATTCCGTTGGATTCAGCTTCATTTTATCTGTCTATGTGCTAACGGTGGTCAACCTCTTTAGGATGGCTCCCGCTAAGAGCACCAATCAGAATCAGAATCAAGATCCGCCACCACCTCCACCTCCTCCGGAGGCATGGCAAGCTGTGATGGCCGCAACCAATGCAAACACACAGTTGATCATGCAAATTCTCCAAGAGCGCAATCAAGGCAACCAAGGGAACCAAGGCAACAATCAGAATCACTTTGCTACACTCAACCAGTTCCATGTGAATGGGCCAAAGACTTTCAGCAATTGTGTTGAGGCAACCGATGCTGACGATTGGCTTGTGGATCTGTGCGAGCATTTCGAGTGCAGTAACGTCAGGCCTCAGGACTTCGTCAAGTTCGCTTCCTTCCAACTCAAAGATCAAGCTGTAGAATGGTTCCAGCAGTACAAGGATTCCAGAGGTGGACGTGTAATTACCTGGGATGAATTCTGTCAAGATTTCAGAGCTCACCATATCCCTCAGAGCGTGGTTGAAAGCAAGCGTGAGGAATTCCGCAACCTGAAGCAAGGCTCTTTGTCTGTCTATGACTACAGCAAGTTGTTTTAGAAGCTCGCACGCTTTGCCAAGCAGGACGTCCCTGATGAGAAGAGCATGATATACCAGTTCAGGGGTGGTCTCAGAGAAGAAATCTAGCTAGCACTTGTTCTCTTTGAGCCCTTGAGGTACGATGAGTTCTACAACATGGCATTGAAGCAAGAGGCCGCTCAACTGAGGTGGATGCTTCCAAGAAGCGAGGCAGAGATGCTACTCCTTCTTCCTCTACTCAAGTGGACAAGCAGCAGAAGTATTGGTTTCCTCCTCCTCCGTTTCGTCAGCCGTATCAGCAGAAGAGCAAAGGTGGCAGTGGATCTTCCCACCCACCCAACCCTGGCTTCTAGAACAAGACTTCATCTCAACCTCCAAGATCGAGTGCTCCGTATCACCGTCCGCTTTCAGAGGTCACGTGCAACAAGTGCCAACAGAAGGGTCACTATACCAACAAGTGTCTCAACCAGAGGCGTCTTCCTCCTCCTCCTCCTCCTGTCAGATCGGCAAGTACAGCTGTGGTCAAGCATAACCCCAAGCACGCCAAGGTCAACTTGATGAATGCAGCTCAGACAGAGGATTCGTCAGATGTCATCATGGGTAACCTTCATGTTAACGATATCCCTGCAAAAGTTCTTTTTGACACTGGTGCATCGCATTGTTTCATTTCCAAACCTTTTGCATCGAAGTATGAGTGCGACTATCAGTATCTGCAAAATTCCTTGCAAATCGTGTCACCGGGCAAGCAAATGACAGCTAATTTCTACGTCTCGGATATTACTATCACGTTGGGCGACTACAAATTTCTACCTTCTCCTATTGTTCTGGGTGATTCGGATATTGATCTTATTCTCGGAATGGATTGGCTTTCTAAGCACAAGGCACATCTTGATTGTGCAGCCAGGCAGATTCAATTGACTCAGTCGTCTGAGGATGTAATTGTCTTTGCTGCTCGGGATGATACCATCCGTCTGTTTTCTCTCAATGAGAAGGGTGAACTGGATGCTATCTCGCAAATTCCAGTCGTTTGCGAATATCAAGACGTCTTTCCAGAAGAGCTTCCAGGAATGCCTCCGCACCGGCCAGTTGAATTCGTTATTGATCTTGAGCCCGGTACGGAACCTGTGTGCATGCGTCCTTACAAGCTTGGACCTGAAGAGTTGAAGGAGCTGAAGAAGCAACTCGATATTCAAGAGAGAATGGGTCTCATCCAGCCTAGTTCTTCTCCATGGGGTTGTGGTGTTCTTTTTGTGAAGAAGAAGGATGGAACGGACCGACTTTGTGTTGATTACCGTCCATTAAACAAGAAGACCATCAAGAACAAATACCCACTTCCCAACATCAACGAGCTGTTCGAACAACTCAAAGGTGCCCAAGTATTCTCCAAGCTTGATCTCCGTATGGGTTATCATCAGATTCGAATCCGTGAGCAAGATATTCCCAAGACGGCCTTCAGGACAAGCTATGGTTCATATGAATACACTGTCATGTCTTTTGGCCTCGTCAACGCTCCTCTGACGTTCTCTCGCATGATGAACTTCATCTTCAACGCCTACACCAATGACTTTGTTTTGGTCTATCTCGACGACATTCTGGTTTTCTCGAAGAACAAGGAAGATCATGCCAAGCACTTGCGTTTGGTACTCGATAAGCTGAGGGAACACCAGTTCTATGCCAAGTTCTCCAAGTGCGAATTTTGGCTCGATGAGGTTCTTTATCTTGGTCATATCATCTCTGCCAAGGGCATTGCGGTGAATCCTGAGAAGGTGTTTGCAATTGTGAATTGGGAACCTCCTCAGAACGTGAAGCAACTCCGTAGCTTCCTCGGTCTCGCAAGCTATTGTCGAAGATTCATTGAAAACTTTTCTAAGATCGCGAAGCCTCTCTCAAATGTTCTCCAGAATCATGTCAAGTACGTTTGGTCTCCGGAGTGTGACATTGCTTTCAACACTTTGAAAGAGAAATTGATCACTACTCCAGTTCTCACTGCGCCTGATGAATCCAAGCCGTACGAGGTCTTTTGTGATGCCTCTCTCCAAGGTCTTGGCGCAGTGTTGATGCAAGAGAAGAAAGTTGTTGCTTATACCTCTCGCCAGTTGAAGCCTAATGAGAAGAACTACCCCACTCATGATCTCGAGTTGGCGGCAGTTGTGCATGCTCTTTTGACTTGGAGACATCTCTTATTGGGAAGAAAAGTGGACATTTTCACTGATCACAAGAGTCTCAAGTACATCTTCACTCGGCCTAATCTCAACCTCAGGAAAACTCGATGGGTCGAAATGATTCAAGAGTATAATCCGAGTATCGAGTATACTCCAGGAAAGGCCAATGTGATTGCTGACGCATTGAGCAGGAAGGCTTATTGCAACAGTCTGATTCTCAAGCCTTATCAACCCGAGCTTTGTGAAGCTTTCCGCAAACTTAATCTACAAGTTGTTCCTCAAGGTTTCCTCGCCAACCTTCAAGTCTCTCCTACCTTGGAAGACCAGATTCGCCAAGCTCAGCTTCTTGATGCTATGGTGAAAAAGGTGAAGATTGGGATTGCCAAGAGTCAACCCAAGTACAAGTGCTACCGCCTTGACGACAAGGACACTCTCTTCTTCGAGGATCGTATTGTTGTGCCCAAAGGTGACCTCCTTGAAGTGATCATGAACGAGGCTCACAATTCTCTCCTCTCCATCCACCCTGGGAGCATGAAGATGTATCAGGACCTTAAGCAGGCTTATTGGTGGACTCGAATGAAGCGCGAGATTGCTCAGTTCGTGAATGAGTGTGATGTCTGCAGAAGAGTGAAGGCAGAACACCAAAGGCCAGCTAGTCTCCTCCAACCTCTTGCCATTCCAGAATGGAAGTTTGACCACATTGAGATGGACTTCGTGACTGGGTTTCCAAAGTCCAAGCGTGGCAATGATGCTATATTCGTTGTCATCGACAAACTCACCAAAGTGGCTCACTTTGTGCCTATCAAAGAGTCAATCACTGCAGCTCAATTGGCGGAGCCCTATACCTCTCGAATTGTCTCTCTGCACGGTATTCCACAAGTGATCTCTTCAGACCGTGGCAGCATCTTTACCTCCAAGTTTTGGGATTCTTTTCAGAAGGCCATGGGCACCAACATCCGCTTCAGCACAGCTTTCCATCCTCAAACTAGCGGTCAAGTCGAGCGTGTCAACCAGATTCTTGAAGATATGCTCAGGGCTTGTGTGATCTCCTTCGGCATGAAGTGGGAGGATTGTCTTCCATATGCTGAATTCTCCTACAACAACAGTTTTCAAGCAAGTTCAGGCAAGGCCCCATTTGAAATTCTGTATGGCAGGAAGTGCCGTACCCCTCTCAACTGGTCTGAAACCGGTGAACGTCAGCTTTTGGGAAATGACTTAATCACAGAGGCAGACGAAATGTGCAAAGTCATTCGAGATAACCTCAAAGCAGCCCAATCCTGCCAGAAGAGCTACTATGACAGTAAGCACCGTGATTTGGCTTTCGAGATCGGAGATCATGTTTACCTCCGGGTCTCTCCTATGAAAGGTACTCATCGCTTCGGTATCAAAGGGAAGCTTGCCCCCAGATACGTGGGACCTTTCAAGATTGTCAGCAAGAGAGGCGACCTCGCCTATCAACTCGAGCTTCCTTCAAACTTTGCAAATGTTCATGATGTGTTCCATGTCTCTCAGCTCCGAAAGTGCTTCAAGACTCCTGACCGCACCGTCAACTTCGAGGACATTGAGCTCCAAGAAGATCTCTCCTATCGTGAGCACCCAGTTGCTATTCTTGAAGAGATTGAACGCAAGACTCGCAACAAGTCAATCAAATTCCTCAAAGTCAAGTGGTCACACAATTCCGACCGTGAAGCTACCTGGGAACACGAGGATCACCTCCATTCTGAATACCCGGCGTTCTTTCAGTCCTAGATCTCGGGACGATATCCTTTCGTAGTGGTGGAGTGTTGTAATACCACGGATATGACTTTCCTAATATGTATTCCAACTCTTGTCGTTTCCGGCCTTAAGTTATTTTATTTTCTCGGGTTCGGGTTTTTGTCTCCATGTGTTGTTGTCGTTGTCATGCATCTCATATCATGTTATCATGTGCATTGCATTGCATACGTGTTCATCTCTTGCAGTCGAGCATTTTCCCCGTTGTCCGTTTTGCATTCCGGCGCTTCGTTCTCCTCCGGTGGTCATTTCTACCTTTCTTTCGTGCATGGGGATTAAACATTTCCGGATTGGACCGAGACTTGCCAAGCGGCCTTGGTTTACTACCGGTAGACCGCCTGTCAAGTTTTGTATCATTTGGACTTCGTTTGATACTCCAACGGTTAACCGAGGGACCGAAAAGGCCTCGTGTGTGTTGCAGCGCAACACCCCTCCATTTTGGCCCAAAACCCTCTCCATCATCTAGAGCGTTCGATCACGATCGCGTGGCCGAAAACCGCACCTCATTTGGACTCTCCTAGCTCCCTCCACCTCTATTTAAAGGCCCCTCCTCGAAAATCTCGGATCCCCTCCTCGAAACCCTAAAAAATATCTCCTCTGCCGCCGTCGGACACGTCCGGACGGAGCGAACGTGTCCGCCCACCGCCGCCGACCAATCCGCGCACGCCACGTGTCCTGGGCGGCGCCCACTTCGCCGCCGACCGCGAGGGCCCGCCAGGCCCGAGGCCGGCCCCCGCGGCCCATCCGCCGCGCGCCGCCAGGTCTCCTCGCCCGCGCCTTCTTCCCGCGGCTGTGCCCGCTCTCGCCGGCCGGCGCCACCGCGCCACCGCGGCCGTCTTCAACGCCGGCGGCCACCGCCGCCCCGCTCCGCCACGCTCCTCACTGGACGCCGCCCTCCGGCCGCCCCTCGTCGCCCGCGGCAACCTCCACCGCGCCTGGGGCCGGCAAGCCTCTCCTCCGCCTCCCCGTCGACCTCCGGCGAGCTTCATCTCCGTCGGTGAACAGTAACTCCGGCGGGCTGCTTCGAAATTCGTGGCAGATCCAGATCTGGAAATTGGGATGGTTGACTTTTTGCCCAAAACCCTAGTTCATATGCCCATGTTCATCGTGCCGTAACTTTGCATCCGTAGTTCCGTTTCGCGCATATAGCATATCAAAATGTTCGCCCTAGAGAGTACATCATTTCATTCCATTGCATCATTTTCATTTGAGTTCATCTTGATGCCCGAAATGCTGTTAGAAGAGGGCTACTTGAGATAATTATCAGATCTGCTGCTCCATTTAGATAATTGTCATTTTTGCCATGATTATTGTGTGCATGATATGCCCATGAGCTCTACATATGTTTTTAAGGGTTTTGCCATCTTTCCAGAGGTGCAACCCATGTATTTTTGTGCTGTGTGTGGTGACTAGCACAAGCTTGCAAAGTGAGGTACTTGGTAATGCTGATTTCAGGGACTTAGCATTTCCACTAAGTCCTTGATCTGTTTATCTCATGTGGCCATATGTTCATGTTGTTTCCTAGTGATCCGTGCCTCTTTTGAGGATGATCAGTAAGGATTTTTGTTAATCTTGTAGTGCTCTATCCATCCATGTCTTTGTTTGCATTATGGAGCACCCTAGCTTGAGTCATTCGAGCTCTACTTTTGCTACTTCGTGAATCTGGGCAGATTGTCTACTTGTTAGCGATTTTGCCGATGATGTTGTAGTTGATCCGTGCATGCTATGCTATTTTTCTTGCCATGTATAGCTTGCATTTTGTGTATTCTTGATGGATGTATGCTTAGCTTTTCATGACTTGCTCTGTAGTGAGTGCATCGAGCTCGTAAACATGCCTACTTGATATCTGTTTTCAGCATGCTCCAGTTTTCACCAAGTCTGAGAACTGATTATGTTTTTGCCATGTTCACATGCTTGCAATTGTATTTTCTGATCCCTTTTGGCTCAAGGTCACTAAGGTACTTTTGTTAAGCTCTTTGAGTAGCTCCATTCCATGCTTTACTTTGCCATGTTCAGATCCTGTAGCATGTAGTTTTGTTGCTCCGAAGAGTGCTATCTGATCTGAAATTGCAGACAAGGGTTAATTTCACCAAGTCTGAGATCTGTTACCATATGCATTTTTGCCATGCTTGTTTGAACCTGTTAATGGATGAATTGGCCGTAGCTCAGTGCTAGACTTTTGTTAAGCTTCTTGAATGCAACCCTGCCATTTATTTTGTTGCCATGTTTGGGTGCTGTAGCATGTTCATCTCGTTGCATTTAGATGGCTACTT
The DNA here is from genome assembly GCF_056163025.1 of Triticum urartu. Taxonomy (NCBI): domain Eukaryota; kingdom Viridiplantae; phylum Streptophyta; class Magnoliopsida; order Poales; family Poaceae; genus Triticum; species Triticum urartu. The sequence continues at coordinate 503,611,531 of NC_141879.1, forward strand.
GCTGTAAATCGCAGAACATGGCCATATTTGAATCGCTTGCCATTTCCAAACCGTAACTCCGATTCCGGTGTTCTTTATATCGTTTTCAAGCGATTTCACCTCTTCTTTCCAGTGGCACGCTTGGATTTCCAAGTTGAGGCCAGGTGCTTGCATCCCTTGTCAAATCTTGCATATGCATCCCGCATCGCATCCCACATAGCATACCATCATTGCATCATATTGTTTGAGCCTTGCACGTGGTTGATTGTGTTCCGTTTGCTTGTTTGTCTTGTTTGGGTAGAGCCGGGAGACGAGTTCGCTAACGAGGAGCCCGTTGAGTTTGCTTTCGAGGATCCAGTCAACTCTGACAACTTTGCAGGCAAGATGATCATACCCTCGAAATCACTACTATCTTTGCTATGTTAGATGCTCGCTCTTTTGCTATGCCAATGCTACGATGCCTACCACTTGCTTTCAAGCATCCCAAATTGCCATGTCAAACCTCTAACCCACCATGTCCTAGCAAACCGTTGATTGGCTATGTTACCGCTTTTCTCAGCCCCTCTTATAGCGTTGCTAGTTGCAGGTGAAGATTGGAGACCGTTCCTTGTTGGAACATTATTTACTTGTTGGGATATCATTATATTGCCATGTTATCTTAATGCATCTATATACTTGGTAAATGGTGGAAGGCTCGGCCTCTCGCCTAGTGTTTTGTTCCACTCTTGCCGCCCTAGTTTCCGTCATATCGATGTTATGTTCCCGGATTTTGCGTTCCTTATGCGGTTGGGTTATAATGGGAACCCCTTGATAGTTCGCCTTGATTAATGCTTTTCCAGCAATGCCCAACCTTGGTTTTACCATTTGCCACCTAGCCTATTTTTCCCTTGGGTTTCCGGAGCCCGAGGGTCATCTTATTTTAGCCCCCCCTGGGCCAGTGCTCCTCTGAGTGTTGGTCCAAACTAGAGTCCTGTGCAGCGCCCCCTCGGGGAAACTCGAGGTTTGGGTTTAGTTGTATGGAGAGCTCATCTGAGTGTGCCCTGAGAACGAGATATGTGCAGCTCCTATCGGGATTTGTCGGCACATTCGGGTAGTGTTGCTGGTCTTGTTTTAACCTGTCGAAGTGTCTTGAAGAACCGAGATACCGAGTCTGATCGGAACGTCTCGGGAGGAGGTCTATTCCTTCGTTGACCGTGAGAGCTTGTCATGGGCTAAGTTGGGACTCCCCTGCAGGGATTTGAACTTTCGAAAGCCGTGCCCGCGGTTATGGGCAGATGGGAATTTGTTAATGTCCGGTTGTAGAAAACTTGAACCTTAACTTAATTAAAATGAATCAGCAGTGTGAGTTACCGTGATGGTCTCTTCTCGGCGGAGTCCGGGAAGTGAACACAGTGTTGGAGTAATGCTTGCCGCAGGTTTGCCCTCTAGTTATTCGTTCGCGCTTTGCCTTCTCTTCTCGCTCTCTTTTGCGAACAGTTTAGCCACCATATATGCTAGTCGCTTGCTGCAGCTCCACATATATTTACCTTGCCATACCTATTAAGCTTAAATAGTCTTGATCGCGAGGGTGCGAGATTGCTGAGTCCCTGTGGCTCACAGATTACTATTACACCAGATGCAGGGCCTGATGATTCCGCTCCAGATGACGCGCTTGAGCTCAAGTGGGAGTTCGACGAGGACTCTCAACGATACTATGTGTCTTTCCCTGATGATCAGTAGTGGTGCCTAGTTGGGGTGATCGGGACCGTGTCGCATGTTGGGTTATCTTTTATTTTGGCGCCGTAGTCGGGCCATGAGTGTTTGAATGAAGTAATGTTATTTATGTACTTGATTGATGTGGCGAGTGTAAGCCAACTATGTTATCTCCCCTTTTATTATCTATATATTACATGGGATGTTGTGAAGATTGCCTAACTTGCGACATATGCCTTCAATGCGATTATGTCCCTAAGTCGTGCCTCGACACGTGGGAGCTATAGTCGCATCGAGGGTGTTACAAAGGGGTAGATTGTTGCTGGTCTCTCGAGATGCTGCCTCCGACTTGGTACCGCCTGGGGCCGGCTCCGGTCCTTCTGCTGTGCCGTCTTCTGCCCCCGGAGCCCGTGTGCCAACTCCTCAGGCCCCGACGCTTTCGGGTTTCAGGCTCACCAAGTGGAAGGTGGACTATGTCGCAGTGGATCAGTAAGTGCTTCAGGCTTCTTCTTGTTCCTGCTTGTACTTGTTATTTTCTGACATTCGCCCTTGGTTGATCAGGCCGGTGTCTTTAGCAAAGAAGAGGAAGGAGGATGCCGCGGCCGTGCCCCCTCTATGGAGAAGAGAGGCGACATCACCCGCACCTCCCCAGCCCGGTCGCCCTCACGAGGCCAAGAGGAGCATCAGCAGGATGAATCAGCCCCCGTGGCCCCGCTGGCTCCGGATGTGCCGGCACCCGGCTCTGCTGATGAGGTCCCAAGGGCTCCGGAGCCCTCGGTCTTCTAGGCTCTGGTAACGATGTCACCTCCTCCTCCTGCTATGCCTCTGGCCCCAAATTCTTCTGCTCCCTCCGTAGTCTTGAAGCGCATCTTCTTGGGGATGGCCAAGCTATGGGAAGACCTCCTAGGCGTGGACCCGCACCTAGTGGCCGGGCGCCTGGAGCTGGCCTGAGGCTGGGTTCACTCTGACTCGGCAGTTCGAGCGTCGCTGAGCCAGGCCGCAGCGGCCTCCGAGAAGGAGAAGCAGGTCGCCGCCAGAGCTGCGACCAACCACGAGGCGGCGCTGAAGGACACCGAGGCCGCCCATGACCGCTGTCGAAAGCTGGAGGGTGAGCTGAAGAGCCTGCGCGATGAGCACGCAAAAGAAGCACGTGACGGCAAAGCGAAGGAGGAGGAGATGAAGGCTCGGGAGGACGCCATCAAGGGCTGTGATGCCAAGCTGGGGGAGCTGTCGAAGGCGCATGCCGTAGAGCACAGCTGACTGGAGGAGCTAGAGCAGAAAGCGAAGGCGAGGGAGGCCGAGCTCGACGCCAAGGCGAAGGTCCTGGCCGAAGACCGCGTGGCCTTCTTGCTTCTTGAGAAGAGGTCCAGCGTGGTGCTGAAGTCACTGTACGAGAAGGGCCTGGAGTAGCCGCTGACCACCGACGAGGATGGCCCTGCTCAGCTGCTTCCCCACTTGGTGAAGGCGCTTGAGGAAGTCGTGGAGGGCATCGGCCCCATGGCTGAGGCAGAGGCTCGTGTCCTTTCTTCAGCTGCGCTGACGCGTGTCTTCAGCCATCTGTACCTTCGCGACCCCAATGCTCATCTCGACGAGTTGGTGGAGCCTGTAGCTGATGAACGTTGTGCGGCCGCCGATGCAGCCGTGAAAGGTCAGGTGGAGGCCCTGCTAAAGAAGTTCCGTGGCTTCGTCCTCGCGCCCTCGACCGGCGATGCCACCGATCCTGCAGCTGGCGGTGCAGGTGAAGACGATGCTACCAAGGGAGGAGCACCTTCTGCAGGCGATGGCGGTGTCCAGGGGTGACCTGCGGCTGCTTTCTTGTTTCATTCCTGCAATACGCATCAGGCCTCGTGGAGGCGTTAAAACTTTCATTTGATATTGTGAAGACAATATGTCTTGTAATATTTGCTTCAAGATTTTGCAATTGTCTTCCTATTTGCTTTTGTGTTCTGCGTCGGCAGAGCCCGGCCCCGCGGATACCTCAACCGCCGTTGGGTCGACCGAAGACCAGGACGGACCAAGGAGTGAGGGGCTACGTGACCAGTTAGGCTCTCGAGTCGCGATGCTCAGGAGTCCGCCTTGACGCGCAAACAGCTTACAGGGAGAGTATGCGAGGATAGGTTAATGTTCTATGTCGGCAGAGCCCGGCCCCGCGCATACCTCAACCACCGTTGGGCTGACCGGAGACCAGGACGGACCAAGGAGTGAGGGGCTACGTGACCAGTTAGGCTCCCGAGTCACGATGCTCAGGAGTCCCCCTTGACGTGCAAACAATCTCTATACCTTTTCCCTCGCCGAGGCTCGGCTCAGGAGGGGCGTGCGATGACCAGGTCCGGGAGACCTGGTTGGGTGGCATGCGCTTGGGCGTGACCCAAGCACAACCTCCAGGTCCGGGAGACCTGGTTGGGTGGCGTACGCTTGGGCGTGACCCGAGCGCAACCCCCGTGCCCAGCCCCCTCGCGTGGCTCTCCCGAGGGGAGGCGTTGCGGTGAGGTCGGACGCTGAGCTCTGGGGCTCCCTGAGGTTGGTACGACCGTGAAGCCTCCCTCAGTTGTTTATCACCAGCGCGGAGCATAGTGCTTCCGCTTGCGCATGGGCATAGCCGCTCCTCGGCAGTGTCGATGACCAGCGCGTAGCATGGTGCTTCCACTTGTGCGTGGGAGGGGGCCTCCCTCCGCGGAGAGCCCCCGGGGCGTGTACAACCCCACCCTGACACGTGGCTTGCACGGCAGGGCTAGACGAGGTGTATCTGGGCACTCGTGAGCTAGGGCGGGACTCACGAGGCCCTACCTCAAGGTAGGTTGCACCTGGTCTTGGTTCCTGCTCGCTGTGCTGGTCCTACGAGGTGGTCAGACAACCTGCGCCGAGCGAATCTCTTGAGGTTATTACGTGAGAAAGCGGAGCACCAACGGCCTCAGGAGGTGACGTAAATGGGGCCGACCCGCCAGACAGAGCTCGGTCGTTGGATTTATTGACGTTGCAGGGACGGGCCCGAGCACATACGCCCTGCTCAACTTACTCATGTGAAGGGTCCTGAAGAAAGACGGTCGGCGCGCGGTCCCCATGATGGGTGGTGATCGAGCAAGTAGTAATCATAGGTAGATTAAACATGAGAGTAGCAGGCTTAATTAAGTGCATGGGAGATACGTGCCACTGGGTCAGGCCTGAGCGGCTTGGGGATGATGCAGCCCGAGGGGCGCTCCCAACAAGGTAAGCTAAAGACATAAAAAGGGGTACATGCCACAGGGATGGACCCACGCGGCCTGGGAAAGATGCAGCCTGAGGGGCGCTCCCAGCTAAATGACCTTGGAAAATGTCACCTGGCTCTGTTGACGAAGGAGAGTTGGGGCAGCTGAAGGTGCACGGTGAAAGGGTTGCTCCTCACGAGCCACCGAGGCCCTGAGCCTCAGGAGGCTCTGGGGGCTCAAGTGGTTCCTTGAGGACCGTCTCCATCTCCATCAGGACGACGTGGTGCCTGGCCTCCTGAGCCGCTAGGATGCGCCGCAAGTTGCGCTGGTAGGCGGACGACATGCTCGGCAAGCCGAAGGGCATGCGAACGTAGCTGTGCGGTGGGCCCTCGCAGCATCCCACACGCGAAGGCCAGAAAAGCTCCTGAGAAGCGGCCCTGTTGAGCCCTGGAACATTGATGCAGACACGCAGCCCAACATCCTCACCTGGATGGGAAGCTGCGTCTCATGAGCGACGGTCTCCGCGCATGGCCCTTGCATCTTGCAATTCCTGGGTGGTCTTGGTGATGAACTCCTGAACGGTGGGCGATCCTTGCCCTCCTGAGGGAAACGTGCCGTGAAGCATGCTTCCAAGTGGTGCCCAAGTGCCTCCCTCGTGATGTGGGCAAGGTCTGAGGCCTTCCAGAAGAAATCCCTCGAGCCCTGCCGGAGAAGGGCGCCGGGCGCGCCTTCCTATGCGATGGAGGGAGGCACCCCGGGAGCGGGCGCCGATCCTGACGAGACTCCGGCTGTGACCCCTCCCTCCTGAGGTCCAGCACGGCGTAACTGCTTCTTCTTCTTGGGGATGACCTCAGGAGGGCCCTCGCCCTTGCTGTTGGGGTCGTCAATTCCTGCAGCTTGGAACGCACGCTCGAGGGAGCACACCGCATCTCTTTCTTCACATGGGATCGTGATGATCCCGCCGCTTCCCGGCATCTTGAGGACATTGTAGCCGTGATGGGTCACCGCCATGAACTTGGCTAGGGCTGGATACCCGAGGATGGCATTATACGGCAAACGGATGTGCGCGACGTCGAAGTCGATGAGCTCGGTGTGGTAGTTCTTGCGTTCTCCGAAGGTGACAGGGAGGCGGACCTGCCCTATCAGTGTGGTGGAACCGTCGGTCACTCCTGAGAAAGGCTTGGTGGGCTGAAGCTGGTCATATGGCACTTGGAGGCTGTCGAACGTGTCGACAGATAGGACGTTGAGCCCTGCACCGCCGTCGATGAGGGTCTTGGTAACTTGCACATTGCTCATCACTAGAGAGCAAAGCATCGGGAGTGCACTAGCAGTAGCCGCGCACTTGAGCTGATTTGCCAAGCTGAACGTGATGGGGCACTAGGACCATCTGAGCGGGCGTGTGGCCTCAAACTTGGGGAGGACTGCGTTCACTTCACGAGCAAATTGCTTGAAGATACGCTGCGAGGCTGGGGCCTGGGCTCCGCCCAAGATGCAGGCGATAGCACGCGGTTCCTGGAAGCCCACGCCCCTCGTCCTGATGGTGTTCGTTATTCCTTATTGGCGGTGGCGGCAGCAGAGGGAGCCCAACATTACCTTGAGGACGATCCTCACGAGGCTGATCCCTCCAGGCGCCCTCGCGAGGTTGATCCTGCCAGCGGTCCTCGCGAGGCCGGTCGCACCACTCCTAGCACGGGCCACGGTCGTCCCAGCGTCCAGCACCACGTCCTCCTCCTCCTCGGCCGTAGCCCCAGTCGCCGCGCTCGGAGCGTTGATCGAAGCGTCCTTCGCGAATGGCTCTAAGATCTTGACAGTCACTGGTGTTGTGGGTGTTCAGGTTGTGGAAGGCGCAGAACGGACGACTGCTCTTGGATGACTCTGGTTGGTCTCTGCCATGCTTGGTGTCTGGTTCCGCTGCGAGCATGACTGGTCCTTTGCACTTCACGTCCTTGGCCTTGGCTTTCTTCTCCTCCGGGTCTGCGGCTGGGAGCTCGAGGAGGGAGAGGCGCCCCTCCTCAGCTCTTGCACACTTGGTCGCCAGGTTGAACAACTCCAGGGACGTGCACAGCTCCTCATGGATAGCGAGCTCTTCCTTCATCTTGATGTCGCGGACGCCATCAGAGAACGCAGAGATGATGGCCTCGTCCGTCACCTTCGGGATCTTGAGGTGGACGTTGTTGAAGCGCTGGATGTACTTCTGGAGGGTCTCTCCCGGTTGCTGATTGACGCGGCGTAGGTCACCCGCAGCCGGCGGGCGGTCGCGAGTTCCCTGGAAGTTGGCGACGAAGCGGTTGCGCATCTCGTCCCAGGAAGAGATCGAGCCCGGTGGCAGGTTCATGAGCCAAGAGCGGGCACCATCCTTGAGAGCCATGGGAAACTAGTTCACCATGACTTTCTCGTCGCCGTTGGCCGCTTCGATGCTCAACTCGTAGAGCTGCAAGAACTCCGCGGGGTCGGGGGTGCCGTCATAGCGAGGAGGCAGATCCGGCTTGAACTTGCCCGGCCAGGCGACGCTACGCAGCTCAGGGGTGAAAGCGCGACAGCCGACTGGGGTCACCGGGGCTTGCCTTAGGGGTGGAGCTTGGTCTTGATGGGGTCCGCGCCCTGCCGCACAGGTGGCGCGCGGTCTTGCAGCAGCAGCCGGTCCTGGCATGGTGGCGCGAGGAGCGGTAGAGCGTTTTCTTGCGGTCGAGGGACTTCTTGACAGCTTCTTTCTTCTCGCGCGGGGCACGGTGGGTCGCGTCGTGGAGCCGCGCGCCTTGGCGCCAGAGCACCGACTTGGGGCAAAGGTGGTGGAGGCGCTCCGTGAGCTACGCCGCCCGTAGCTGGCAGTGGGCAAGGCAGAGAGAGGGCCATAGCAGGGGAGCCCCATGCGGCGCGGACAAGCTCGACGATGCGGTCGAGCCAGTCCTCGTAGAGGTCGTGGACCGGGCGGTAGCACAGGAGCTCGTGCGCCATGAGGAGCGTGGCCCGTGCGTCCATGGGAGGGCGACGTGCATGGGAAGAAGAACCGACTGGAGTCAGAGATGGAGTGGCGGTGCGGCCGTCCCGCCGCACAGAGGGGTGTAGCGAGGATGCTTGCTGCTCATTCCCCATCGGGCCGGTGGCGGCATTGATGGCAGGCGACGGGGAACGACGAGGTGGCCCGCCGATGGGAGCCGTCTGAAGGACGCGGGCGGCGAGGGCAGCCCGGCGCTCAGCACGAGCGCGACGCGTGTCTGGCATGGAGACGACGGAGCAACGGGGCACGGAGAGACGGAAGGAAGCTTGGGCGCATACCTTCCTGGCGCGCCAAATGTCGGATCACGGGTTACGGCAAAACCCTCGAGGTTCCAACACTGGGGTGCGCGCGAAGGTTTTCTCCCTATCGATCCACGCCCTAGCTCTCTAAGATCTCGCGGACGAACATGACGAACTCACAACACAGAAAGACACAAGATTTATACTGGTTCGGGCCACCGTTGTGGTGTAATACCCTACTCCAGTGTGGTGGTGGTGGATTGCCTCTTCAGCTGATGATGAACAGTACAAGGGGAAGAACAGCCACCTGAGGTTGAGGTGTTCTTGTGCTTGGCGAACTTGTGTGGGTGAGATGATCTTGGATCCGTCTCCCTCTCTTTCTCCTCGTCTCTCCCCTGATCCGTCTCCAATCAGTCCCCTCTACTGTGGTGGCTAGTTCTACTTACATAGGCCCTCGTCCTCTCCCCAAATATTGAGCGGGAAGGGAGACAGCAACGGCCAATTTGAAAGGGGACAGCTAGGACAGCTTATCCTGACAAAAGTAGTCTTCGCCTGCAAAAGACTCTGGTGGTGACGCCGTCTTGGGCTCCATGGAGACCTCCATCTTGCCGTCCTGCTGGTCTTGGTCTCGTTTACCGATATAGAAAACTTTCCTTGATGCCTCGGTACTCCGCGCCTGCGCTTGCCCCCTTGGCACCAAAGAGGAAGCAAGGACACTGCACGCTGGCGCCCGCCTGGTCTCGATCGTCATGGCTCATGTCATGAGGACCTCACGAGGTTTGCCTTGCCTTGATCTCTCCGCCCCTCGTGAGCCTTCCTAGCAAGGCCGCTCCTGAGGAGGTCTTGCATCGTCCGCCTTGCGAAGCTTGGCCCCTCGCGAGGGTCTTGAATACCTCGTCGATGAAGATGGGCCGCACAGACCTGCCAGCCCAGCCAGGCCGCGGGCCACAGGCAGGCAAGTCTGGGGACCCCTGTTCCCAGAATGCCGATAGAGCCAGATACCCATTCACCAACATGAGCTTGATGTCTTCGTTTTGTGTAGCGACTTGATGATTTGTCCTTCCTTTCCGAATCCTTGCTTCTCCGTGGTGTTCTTCGTTCATAACGGTCATCTCTACTCCTTCTTGCTCTTGATGGTGATTCTTCTCTCCTACTCCTTCTTTTGGGAGAATCTTCTCTTCTTTTATAGGGATCCATACACTCATTGGAGTACTGTCTGGGTCTTCCACAATTGTAGCAATTACGTTCACAACTTGAAGATCTTTTGTCATTGTAGGACCTTGACATGGAACTTCTTTCCTTGCTTCTACTCTTGTAGAACTTGTTGAAATTCTTCACCATTAGGCTCAATTATTCATTGAAGGCTTGTTTCTCACTTGATGATGTGGGAGCATCACATGAGGCTTTGTAAGCACCACTTGACTTGTTGTGGAGCTCTTCCTTAAGTGACATCTCATGAGCAACAATTCTTCCAATGACTTCCGTTGGCTTGAGATCTTTGTAATTGGGCATCATTTGGATCAACGTGCACATGGTATCATATTTTCCATCCAAGGCTCTTAGGATCTTCTTGATGATGAATCTATTGGTCATCTTTTCACTTCCTAAGCCGGCAATCTAATTTGTGATGAGAGCAAGCCTAGAGTACATTTCAGCGACACCTTCACCATCCTTCATTTTGAACTTGTGAAGTTGACTTTGAAGCACGTCCAATTTAGATTCCTTGACGGAGTCGGTACCCTCATGCATATCAATCAAAGTATCCCAAATTTCCTTTGCATTCTCAAGACAGCTGATTTTGTTGAATTCTTCGGGGCACAATCCGTTGAAGAGAATATCACAAGCTTGAGCATTGTATTGCAGCATCTTCAACTCTTCCGAGCTAGCTTCACGGTTTGGTTCTCTCCCATCAAAGAATTCACCTTATAAGACAATGCACACAATAGCCCAAACAGTGGGGGTTATGTCCAAGAATATGCATTTTCATCTTATGCTTCCAACTAGCAAAATTAGTACCATCAAAGTAAGGACCTCTATGGTGGTAATTTCCCTCGCTAGACGCCATACTCTCCTAGGTTGTGAAACCAAGGCTATGATCACCAAAAGCTATGGAATCAAGGCAAATGGAGACCAAAGCTCTGATACCAGCTGTAGGATCGACAGTATGTCTAGAGGGGGGGGTTGATTAGACTACTTGACAAAATAAAAATCTAGCCTTTTCCCAATTTGAAGTCTTGGCAGATTTTAGCAACTTAGCACTAGTCAAGTAAACAACCTACACATGCAAAACATTGCACATGAAGGTAAAGGGAGGAGTTTGAGGGAGCAAACACAATGTAGACACGGAGATTTTTGGCGTGGTTCCGATAGGTGGTGCTATCGTACATCCACGTTGATGGAGACTTAAACCCACAAAGGGTAATGGTTGCACGAGTCCACATAGGGCTCCACCCACAAAGGGTCCTCGAAGAAGCAACCTTGTCTATCCCACCATGGCCATGGCCCGCGAAGGACTTGCCTCACTAGGGTAGATCTTCACGAAGTAGGCGATCTCCTTGCCCATACAAAATCCTTGGTTAAATTCCACAATCTTGACGGAGGCTCCCAAGTGACACCTAACCAATCTAGGAGACACCACTCTCCAAAAGGTAATAGATGGTGTGTTGATGATGAACTCCTTGCTCTTGTGCTTCAAATGATAGTCTCCCCAACACTCAACTCTCTTGGTGGAAAGATGATTTGAGTGGAAAGCAACTTGGGAAAGGCTAGAGATCAAGATTTATGCGTTTGGAATGGAATATCTTGACCTCAACACAAGTGTAGGTGGTTCTCTCTCTGAAAATGTATGATGGAAGTTTAGGCATGTTCTGATGCCTCTCCACGAATGAAGAGTGGGTGGAGGGGTATATATAACCTCCACACAAAATCTAACTGTTGCACATAATTTTCCAAACTCGGTGGGATCGAATCAGAGAACTTGGTCAGACCGATTTAGTTCATAATGTGAATGTTAGGATTTTCGGTGGGACCGACATGTCAACTCGGTGGGACCGATTCTATTAGGGTTAGGGCATAACGTAATCTCGATGAGACCGATTACTCAAACTTGGTGGGACCGATTTTGGTAATAAGCAAACAGAGAGTTGGTCAGGCAAACTCGGTGGGACCGATTCGCTCATTTCGGTTGGACCGAAATGTTATGAAGGGGAAACAAAGAGTTTGCATTGTGAACTCGTTGGGACCGATCGCTCATCTCGGTTGGACCGAAATGTTTCTAAGGGAAACAGAGAGTTTGCAATCCCATCTCGGTGAGACCGAGTTCCCTATCAGTAAGACCGAAGTGACTAGGGTTTTGTGACAGTGGCTATGTCAACTGAACTCAGTGGCGCCGAATGGAAAGTTTCGGTGGGGCTGAGTTTGACTTTTGGTTTGGGACATATGTGTATATGAGAAAGTGGTTGAGGGTTTTGGAGCATATCACTAAGAATTTTGAGCAAGTAACCCATTAAGCAACACCTCATCCCCTTTTAATAGTATTGGCTTTTCCTATGGACTCAATGTGATCTTGGATCACTAAACGGTAAAATGTAGAGCTTTGAGGTTGAGCTTGAGCCAATCTTTTGTCCTTAGCATTTTGAGGGGTACACATTTCTAATCCATGCCATGCCAATCATTGAGCTTTCCTGTAATATTTATCTTGAAATAGTATTAGCTCAATGAGCTATATGTTGTTAGGAATTCCCAAAACCACCCAGGGGTAGTTGCACTTTCACGTAGGCTTCGTCCAGGGCACTTGGCCTGATGAGGGGGCCACAGTCCGCCAGCACAAGGGCCTGGGGTGGAGGCGGAGCCAGTGCATCGGCTGGCACCATCACCACGGAAGCGGTGTCGAGGATGGTTTGGGGTACCGAAGGCTCCAAGCTCCCCTCAGGCACCACAAGGCGGATGACTCCATGGCCTGCTGGCCCGTGGGGACCGGCTCCTCCTGTGGCCGCACCACCACGTCCAGGGAGGCCTACTCCATCATGGGGGACGAGGGACGGCCTCCTCCGCCTATGCCGGAGTCGTTACGGCTGCGATGAGAGGTGGCGCCTCCTGAGTACCGGCTCCTTCCTTCCTCTTCTTCACCATGACGCCTATCCTAGTCATTAGGAGGGGAGCGCTATGGGCATGGTGCTATTATGTGCTAAACAAAAAGCAAGGTGAGGTACTTACTCGTCATGATCGATCCATGTCCTCTTCTTCTCATTCTTGGCCGGGGCACCCCCGCTCTTCCTTGGCGCGGCCTTGGTCATTTTTGGGGAGTGGGTGAGGCACTCCTCGGCCTGCCTCGGCGCGGCGCTACCGCCTGGCGAGGCGGAGGCACCGCCCTGAGGGGCCAAGCCCTGCAGGACCGTGCCTGCTCCGGCGGCAAGAGGGGCACCCCTTGGAGGAGGTGTCACCCGCTCTTCTTCGGGGTCACTTGGGCTGACCTTCACAGGGCCCGGGGGAGTGGCCCCGGACCTCGTGAGGACCCCGGTGGAGCATGGGGATTCCACAGTCGGGGGCTCGTCGGTGTCGTCGTCGTTTACTAAGCTGTGAAGGAGCTCGCCTTGTGATGGGGGTGGGATCTCCGCCACATCGTCCTTGGTCGCCTCCGAGTCCTCTTCTCCCTCTTCGCCGACACTGTCGCCAGAGGATACCAGCACCAGGGAGTTGGGGTGCCCGTGCGATACGAGCCCCAACTCGTTGAAGATGGGCATGGCGGCGATCAATGCCTCCCAGTCAGCACAGCGGTACAACGGGATGTAGGCCTCTGGAAGGTCCCCTGGTTTACCCTCGGGCAGGGTGTTCATGGCCTTGTCCAGCTCCACGCCCATCAAGCTCTCCGAGCACAGCCTGATGTCATCCGCCGCGCCCGGGAACTCCCGTGCGAGTCATGACTAGGCTGGCTAGCCTGAGGAAGGCGGGGGTGACGATGGCGATGGTGGTGAGGGAGTTTGTCTGGTGGTGCATCGCTCCTCTCCAATGCCATTCCCGTCCATTGTGGGCTTTCACCGGCCCCATAGACGACACGAGGCTTCAAGAGCCTTCCCTTCCTTCCAGCATGCTGCGCGGGGTGCTCCGCCTCCTGACTTGTGGAGAACCTATCGAGCTTCATGATACGTCTCCAACGTATCTATAATTTTTGATTGTTCCATGCTATTATATTATCTTTTTTGGATGTTTAATGGGCTTTGTTATGCACTTTTATATTATTTTTGGGACTAACCTACTAACCAAAGCGCAGTGCAAATTGCTATTTTTTTTGCCTATTTCAGTGTTTCGCAGAAAAGGAATATCAAACGGAATAAAACCTTCGAGAGATTTATTTTTGGAACAAAGGTGATCCAGGAGACTTGGAGTGGATGTCAAGAAAGAAGCAAGGAGGCCATGAGGAGGGAGGGCGCGCCCAGGGGGCCAGGCGCGCCCCCACCCTCGTAGGCCCCTCGCAGCTCCACCAACCTACTTCTTCCTCCTATATATATCCATATACCCTGAAAACATCCAGGAGCAACACGAAACCCTATTTCCACTGCCGCAACCTTCTGTACCTGTGAGATCCCATCTTGGGGCCTTTTCCAGCGCTCCGCCGGAGGGGGAATCAATCATGGAGGGCTTCTACATCAACACCATAGCCTCTCCGATGATGTGTGAGTAGTTTACCGCAGACCTTTGGGTCCATAGTTATTAGCTAGATGGCTTCTTCTCTCTCTTTGGATCTCAATACAAAGTTATCCTTGATTCTCTTGGAGATCTATTCGATGTCTTTTTGCAGTGTGTTTGTCGAGATCCGATGAATTGTGGGTTTATGATCAAGTCTATCTATGAACAATATTTGATTCTTCTCTGAATTCTTTTATGCATGATTTAAATATCTTTTCAAATCTCTTCGAATTATCAATTTGGTTTGGCCTACTAGATTGATCTTTCTTGCAATGGGAGAAGTTCTTAGCTTTGGGTTCAATCTTGCGGTGTCCTTTCCCAGTGACTGCAGGGGCAGCAAGGCACGTATTGTATTGTTGCCATCGAGGATAAAAAGATGGGGTTTATATCATATTGCTTGAGTTTATCCCTCTACATCATGTCATCTTGCCTAGTGCGTTACTCTGTTCTTATGAACTTAATACTCTGGATGCATGCTGGATAGCGGTCGATGTGTGGAGTAATCGTAGTAGATGCAGAATCGTTTCGGTCTACTTGTCGCGGACGTGATGCCTATATACATGGTCATGCCTAGATATTCTCATAACTATGCACTTTTCTATCAATTGCTCGACAGTAATTTGTTCACCCACTGTAGAATTTGCTATCTTGAGAGAAGCCACTATTGAAACCTATGGCCCCCGGGTCTATTCTCCATTATATTATTCTCCCGTCAAAAGGCTATTTCTCTCGCCGTTTATTTTGCAATCTTTATTTTCCAATCAGTACAATAAAAATACCAAAAATATTTATCTTATTATCTCTATCAGATCTCACCTTCGTAAGTGAGCGTGAAGGGATTGGCAACCCCTTTATCGCGTTGGTTGCGAGGTTCTTGTCTGTTTGTGCAGGTACGAGGGACTTGCGTGTAATCTCCTACTGGATTGATACGTTGGTTCTCAAAACTGAGGGAAATACTTACGCTAATTTGCTGCATCACCCTTTCCTCTTTAAGGGAAAACCAACGCATGCTCAAGAGGTAGCACTTCCTTTAGGAGGGGTCCCCCTATGCAATTATCCGAATGAGGAAGCCTTCGCCAAGATGATGTCGCGCTTCGCCGAGTGGGGGTTTCTACTCGAGGGCCATGTGGGGCCTCGTGACAACCCCCTCTTGGTGACCCTAGGGCGCGAGGGTCCTGAGGTGCAGGCTCCCCGAGTGGCCGCAGGGGAGCGCCCCCAATCGTGTGCCCCTCGAGCATTCACCTTCAGCCCCCGGGGCGGCAGGGGATGCGTCCCGCCTGCGGACGCGGTTGCCGTCCTTGCCGTGGAGGGCTGCGTGCCAGATCCCAACACGTTGCCCTTCGAGACTCACGCAACCCGGAAGAGGAAGGAGCCCGATAGCCATCATAGCTCTACCCCAAGGACCCTGAAGAAGAGTAAGTGGATCGCTATGGATGAGTGAGCGCCTCGCCTTCTCCTTGATTCTTGCACATCATGTTTTCTTTCTAACTCTTGTTCCTCAAGTTCCCCTCTGACAAAGGGACGATAGTGTCTCAGGCACTGGCTCCGGTCCCGTCGCGACCTCGTGCATCACGAGTCGCGCAGTCGTGCGTAAGGAGGCAACCACACCCGAGCCAAGGCCAACCTTGGGGGGCCTCGGGCCTGCATTCTCGGCATATTTCCTCAAGGGCAGCCTCCAGATTGCGGGGGCAGTGCCAAGGGATCCCCTGCCGATCCTTGGCGGTAGCTAGGCGGCTCGCGTGACAGCACCATCCTCAAGCAGTGGGGTGAGTCCGCATTGTGCCCTGTCTCAGGCCGGAGGACCGGGTGAGGCAGTCCCAGCCCCCGGGCCCTTGCCGGAGACGGGCGAGTCATCGCGCTCCTCCTCTGCCAACTTAGGCATGGAGGAAAGCCCTGGACAGGAGTTGGAGCTCGCACGCGGGCGGAGCACCGTTCGACATGACCTTCTTCAGGAGGCGGTGAGCATGCTTGGCCGCCTTGGGGTGGAGCTCGGCGATGTCGACACACGCCTTGAGGCGGAGCGCTCGCGCCTGGCGTGTGAGTGGTGCCAGCTCGAGGTCACCATCAACTTCGGTTGTCTGCAGCGTGAACATGCTTGCACGGAGGCCGAGGAGTCAATTACAGCGGTGAGGGAGGCTCACGATCGTGCCCTTGAGGTGGACCGATCTGCAGACTGCTGGTGCGAGGCGGCTGTGGAGCACGAGAAGGAGCTTCAAGCTTCAAACGCCATCCTCGAGTGACAAGTCCAGGCGCACAAAGCCGCGCTCGCCACCTCGGCAGGCGGACCGCCCACGGGTGAAGCGAGGCTCCGCATGCTCGAGAACACACTGGCGCTGGAGCAAAGCGTGGAGTGCGAGCGGCTGGAGGTGATGGAGTGCCGAGTGGCCGCTACTGAGGATGCCCTTGCCTCTTGGGAGGCGACGATCCAGAGAGAGGGTGGCGGGGGTCCATAGGTCTCTCACCGAGGAATACTGCTGGAAGCTGGAGCTTCAAGAGGGTCGCTTCTGCACATGGTGCGGAGAGCTGAAGGGCTAGGCCGATAGGCTCAAGGAGAAGCTAGCCGCGGTGGAGCGGCACGAGAAAGCCGCGATGGACGCTCAAGCCATAGTCGAGGCTAAGCTATCCTTCCTCTACAAGTAGGTCGAAGGGGTTACCTCCCTTGTGGAGAATGTTTCGGACGAGGTGAGCCGAGCCCGGGTGCTGCAACGTGAGCACTCCTAGATGTTCCAGGCCCTCGGGCATACGGCCAACCGAGCCCTGAGCAGCATTTGCGAGGAGAACGTCTCCAGCCCGCTCATCGCCGATGACGCCGACTACCTCGGCGTCTTCACCAGGGTTGTGGAGCGCCTCGAGGGTGGGGCCGAGAAGTCACGCCAGCTTGTCGAGGAGAAGAGCCACGGCCTTCTTGCGTGTGCGTTCTCGTACGTCTTCGGCCACCTTCTCTGCTCCAATCCTCACTTGGACTTCGAGGCCGCGATAGCCCCCGTGCCCGGAGTGATCCAAGCCACCCTGGCGGACTGGGTGGATGATCATGCGGACGACCTAGTTGCGGAGCTAGCCCCTGCCAGTGACATGGATCCGCCTATGATCAAGGAAAATGGGCCGACGATGATGACGACGACAACAGTGAGGGTGATGGTGCGGCTCCCTAGGCTGCTTCCCCCCTGTTTTTTATTAATACTTTGAATGTGACCCCGCTAGGATGCAAAAGAATTTTGGAAGAAACTTCTTTATGATGTGTTAAGTAATATTGCACTCCCTTTTGTCGCCTTTCGTTTGCTTTTCGTGCGCGCACAGCTCCTGAGCAGGGATAGGTTGTTATTGTTACGTCGGGTCACGGTGCCCGGCCAAGGTCAGGAGGTGGACACGCTTGCCGTAGACCTTAGGCCACGCGTACCCACAGACGCGCTCAAGAGCGCCGCACGAGGATTTAGACGCCAAAGTCTTGCCGAGGTGTGCACGCGGGCAGGCCCGCGGCTGCTGTGGCCTGGGCCCTCAGGGCATTTTCAGCGCCGCTGAGCTGACCCGAGCATGCACATCGTGCCCGGCCCCCGCTCGCGGAGTGCTCGAGAGGGAGTGAGAGAGAAGTTGGCAGCCGCCATACCTCTTAAAACAAAATCCAAAAACAGGAAACACTGCAAGGAGAAAATTTCCCACCCTTTTTCAAATAAAGATGAAAGAGCTCCAAATTTCAGTCCAGGAAACGGCAAATTCGATTACAGAAGAGGGCAAAAAACAGCCGCATCCGGTGCCGATACTAGTCTTCCCACCAGCGCGGAGCATGGGGCCTCCACTGGGCGTGGGCATAGTCGCTGTAAGACCGTGTCGTCCGCCAGCGCGGAGCATGGGGCTTCCAATGGGCGTGGGCATAGTCGCTGTAAGACCGTGTCATCTGGCAGCGCGAAGCATGGGGCTTCCACTTGGGCGTGGGTGGGAGCTCCCGTGAGGCCCAGGGGCAGCGCTCAGGAGACTCCGGGGCATGTACAAACCCACTAATTGTTACATGAGAGTGTCACAGGCAGAGGTTTGGAGAGGTGCAGGGCGATCGCCTGCCTCCCCGGTGGGGACCCCACCTCTTCTTTCGAATTGCGGGCCGATGAGCCTGAGGCACTAGTGGCCCAGGATGGCGTCTCCGACCTGGAGACCGCTAGCGGGCGGTGTGATGCGCCTCCATACTGGCCACAGGCCACCCAACTGGCTTGTGACGCAGGCTCCGGACTCCTCCTCGACCTTTCAGTCCCGGGGCCCATGGCATCGAGCGCTTGTGGCTCGGGAGGCCCCGGGCCCTCATGAGGCTCCCTGACCTCGCAGGCCCCTCAAGTTCTTGGCCCCCCTAGAGCCCTGTCCTGACTCGAGGCACCGCCACACGCCACACATACCTTGGCACGCTTAGTCCGACTGCCGTTTCGCAGGCGTGCCGTGGAGGCGTAGTTTATCTGCGTTCCAAGGTTAGCATAACATGTTCTGAAAATACTAATTGTAGTGGGGGCGGCATTTAACGACGCCGTTGAGGCCCTAGCATGGGCCCGCTTGTGGCCCTAGTGTCGCGGGCCTTGTCGATCTCGAGGACCGGGCTGGCGGGGCGTGCCCTCCGTCAACATCCTCGCTCTTCAACCTCACAGATAGCCACCCCTGTCGTCGGGTCACGACGGCCACGTGGTGGCCCGCCGCAGTGCCTCCCACGGGGGCCACCTACCTTGTCTGAAGCCCTAGGGGGCTAATGACGACATGAGTACCTTGGATACGACCAAAAATATTGCATACATGCATATTTGTGAGGTGATTTCTAATGCAAACTATGCAATAATTTATTTATGTCATCCAAGACAAAAATACTTCACAAACTTTTGTGCCATGTTTAACTATAGGCGTATAGGACATTTCTACAATCCACATATGAAGATAAGGTAGAAATATATGTTTACTTGCTGTTCAAAAAGTTCTCTCACGTCACTTTTGGCCCAAGAGAACATAGAGTCCAAGTCGCACGTTCTGGACACAGATTCAGACAGCACAGACATACCTGACTCAAAATGTCAATAACTTTTTCATCTGGACTCCGAATTAGGTAATTCTTTCTTTGTTGGAAAATAGATTATGTGCACTTTTGGACCCAATTGGATTCACCTTCAAATTCGTCCGGAGCGTTGAGTTATGGACAAAACAATCTGATGCTGCAGCAAAATCTGAGTCAAACTAGAAGTCCAAAGGTGTTACGTCACCTCCACTTGGGTCCGTTGGCCTTGTACGACCTAGAGTTAGTTTTTGGCTACCTTGGGATGTCCTCCCACCTCCTTGGCCGCCACCCCTTGCTCCTAGATAAGTAGATCCATCTAGTAGCTTTTTCCTTGGGATTTGTTTAGATAAAAGTTAGCCATTGCAACTTCATGTACTTCGTTTGTGTCCAACGACCAGACCAAGACCGCTTTTGGATCCCCACCTTTATCAATACTTCATACATATTCGCAATATTCAGATTGCTTTTATCATATTCTTGCTTGTTCTTCGATTGCTTGCAGGAATAGACCTTTGTGGTCCGGTTGATCATGCTCCAGCGTGGTCAATAACCACTCGGAGTTGGTTTAGCGATTTCTAAGGTGCAACGTCGTTGTATGTTTGTAGTCAGATCGTCAAAATCGTCTCCATCAAAATGATAGTTATCATCTCATTGAAACATTGGGACCCTCGCCTCTATCAAGTGGTATCAGTTTTTAGGTTGCTCGGTGAGTTCCAGTTTATTCTAAATTAGACTTATTTTCTTACCTATTGTCCATGAAAAAGCCACAAAATAAGTTACATCTATTCATCCTTTGGCCTAGACAGTTTGAGCCTTTGCAATTTTCTTTTCATTGCTTGCATAGTTGAATTATCGGTTGCATCGTCGTGTCGAGTTGCTAGTCTTAGTGTCTAGTTCGTTTAGAGTTTCGTGTTCTGTTCACATTAGTCATGCCGCTGCTGCATCATTATCCTTTCCATTCTCCACCACCCATCCATTAATTTCCAATACGTGCTACCCACCGTTCATTGTCATAATCATAGTTGAGATCGTTCACATCTTCGCTTGATCCAATCTGCATCTTATCTAGTTTGTTTTAGAAAAAGGGGGAGAGAAAAAAAGGCAGAGAAAAAAGAGAAAAAAGTAAAAAAAAAAGTCAGAGAAAAAAGAGTGAAAGAAAAAGAAAAGAAAAGGTGTGAGAAAAAAAGAGAGAAGAAAAAAACGAAATTCGGATCTATTTAGACTCTATCTCGTAGTTGAATTCTAATTGGAATCAGTTTTGTGCACTGTTCAGTAAAACATGCATAACTTCCTCATACGAAGTCAGTTTTGGCTCCGCAAGTACTCAAATGAAAGCTAGTGACGAGCCATGTAAATAGTTGCATAAGGTAGTTCAATATTTGGCACCTCAAAATCGGCTTCTAAATAGGTCTTTTTGCCCTCCAAAGTTCGCAAACACAACTTATTCCAGTTTTTAGGCCAGTTTTAGAATTTTTTGACTCCTAATATCAACTCGAATTTGAGTGATTCCTTTTGCGTTTGAAAGCTTGAGTCAGTACCATTCTTGAGAAAAATTATCAAAAAATTGGCACAAACTTTTCCAGAGGAAAGTTGGAGAGAAAGTTATTGATATATCCTGCTTGGCTATTGTTTCACATCATTATCTTTACTGCTATTGTGATCTTCACTTATATCTTACTGTCCAGAGCTACTTCATGTCCTTTATTGATGCTAGTTGTGCTACGCCGTGACCTCATTAGTGTTCTAGGCTCGCGTCTCTAGTTCCGGTCTAGCCTAGGACCAGCACAATACCGTCATTGAGCGTTTATTCAACATTGCATCTCTGACTTAATTATTGCTAATCTTTTGCTACCATATATTTAAGCCTTCCAAGCTCCACATATTTTTACACCGTGTATATGTATGTTTCCCTAGCAACCATTTTACTTAATCTTCGGAGTCATTTGACAATGTTGGTTGCATGTCACCACCTGCTGCATTGTAAGAACTTGTAAGATATTGATATTTGCTCTGTTGTGAGCGTTTTACCACCATATCCTAGTAGTTCCTAGGAACATTATTCTCGAACTTGGTTTCTTGTTTTTTTACTAACTATGGCAGGTTCCGGAGTTGTTAGTTCTTGGGCTTCATCGATCATGGGAGATTTTCCATCACCTAAGAAAATACAAGGACCGTCACAAGAGGAGCAACAACATCAGAATGCACATAATCAGGTTAATGCTTCCATGCCACCATTTACTGGTCATTTAAAGCCTGATTTATATATTGAATGAGAGTAAGAAATAAACGCTATATTTGCTTCCCATAATTTTCATGAGCGTGGAAAATTTCAATCTGCAGTTAGTACTTTCAGTAGCTTTGCTTTAGTTTGGTGGAGTGAATATTTTCGGTCAAACACTGATTTTATACTTTCTACTTGGGATGATTTAAGATTTGTCATGAGAGGTAGATTCGTTGATGTTTATTATACTCGTAGCATGATTAAAAAATTACAACATTTAAACAAGGCACTGACACAATGACAAAATATTATGATGATTACAAACTACATTGTTGCACTCATTTTTAGAAGAAAGTGAAGAAGATTTTATGGATATATTTTGGGGAGGATTAAACCGTGATGTTCAAGAGATACTAATTCATTAAGAGTGTTATCCTATGGACCATTTGTTTCGTCTTGCTTGCAAAGCTGAATAGGAAATAAAACGACGTGTTTCCCATGAGGAGAACAAGCGTGCAGTGCACATTCCAAGAGTTGATACATATGATTCTTCAGCTACTAGGCGTACTATGACAACCACATCCGTTGTTGCGAGGACTACATCATCTCCACCATGTGACACATCACCACCAAGAGTGCCTACATCGTCTGAGTTGATCATAAGAGGTAATGACAAAGGTACAAATTTTCCGCTTTTCACATGAGAATGATGCATGCCTAGTTAACTTGAATACATCATGTGTTGAGTTACCTATTGATTTGAGCACACCAACTATTTTAGAGAATCGTGTTACTATCATGAATATGTCATGTGATCAAACAACTGAAATACCAACAATTTTGAGTGCACCCATTGAATTAACTGTTGATGCAAGAACCAATGTTTAATCATTTTATATGACCTCTAGTCTTGGTGATGATTCTGTGTCAAATGACCTATTGCATGTTTGCTTATTTAAGCATGTTGTAGCATGTAAATTTGATGCAAGTAATGTTTATTCACCAATGTTTGGATGGTTTAATGATGAACATTGTCAATCCTTTGATATGAATAAGAGCTTCACTTATATGTGCAAATTGAGTTGCAATATTTTCATTCCTTATAATACTTGTGATAATATTTTGGCTTTACATTTTATGAACTAGGAAAGTTACTCATGTATACATGTGTCATATGTGCAAAAATTAAGGGAAGTAAAAATGGATGACCTATACGTATACAACATGTACACCTTGTCTCTTTTGTTAGCCACATTTCAGATTAAGAAACGCCGAGGACGGCTTTGTTTTCGAGAAGGGGAGGATGGTGAGGACATGAGTACCTTGGATACGACCAAAAATATTGCATACATGTATATTTGTGAGGTGATTTCTAATGCAAACTATGCAATACTTAATTTATGTCACCTAGGACAAAAATACTTCACAAACTTTTGTTTCATTTTTAATTGCATTTGTACAATCCACATATGAAGATAAGGGAGAAATATATGTTTACTTGCTGTTCAAAAAGTTCTCTCACGTCACTTTTGGCCCAAGATAAGATAGAGTCCAAGTCTCTCACTTTCTCGACACAGATTCGGACTACACAGACATACCTGACTCAAAACGCCAATAACTTTTTCATCCGGACTCCGAATTGGGTGATTCTTTTTTTGTTGGAAAATAGATTTCGTGAAATTTTGAACCCAATTGGATTCACCTTCAAATTCGTCCGGAGCATTGAGTTATGGACGAAACAATCTGATGTGGCAGCAGAATCCGAGTCAAACTACAAGTCCAAAGGTGTTACGTCACCTCCACTTGGTCCCATTGGCCTTGTACGACCTATGGTTAGTTTTAGGCTGCCTTGGGACATCCTCCAATCTTCTTGGCCGCCACCCCTTGCTCCTATATAAGTAGATCCATCTAGTAGCTTTTTCCTTGGGATTTGTTTTGTTAAAAGTTAGCCATTGCAACTTCGTGTACTTCGTTTGTGTCCAATGACCAGACCAAGACCGCTTTCGGATCCCCACATTTATCAATACTTCATAAATATTCGCAATATTCAGATTGCTTTTATCATATTCTTGCTTGTTCTTCGATCTCTTGCAGGAATAGACCTTCGTGGTCAGGTTGATCGTGCTCTGGTATGGTCAATAACCTCTCGGAGTTGGTTTAGCGATTTCTAAGGCGCAACATCGTTGCACGTTTGTTGTCGGATCATCAAAGTCGTCTCCACCAAATCGATAGTTATCATCTCATGGAAAGATCGGGATCCTCGCCACTATCGGGGGCGCTTCCTTGGCTAGAGGGGAGGTCCCGCTCGCCTCCTTTTCATTGCATGGCCCACCGGGTTCTCTCCAGAAGGGCGAGCAGACATAGCCAAGGCATGTGGCATGGGTCGCGGCACGGGCGGGGGGCAGAGAGGCTCCGTACCCCCACAGGCTACGTCGAGCCAAGTGGCGTGGTCGCCATCAACGAGGCGGTAGCATAATAATTGATGCGCCATGAGGACCACGGCTTGCGCATTTGTCAGCCCCCGTCTACGCGGAGGGATGACTCCGTGGCGATGCCGACAGAGGGCATGATGGCACGCCCGTTGCACTGCACGAAGGGCGATGGTGATGAATCCTGCCATTGGCAATGATGTGCCAAGGAAGACGGGGCACGGCGAGGGACGTTGCGGCCGAAAGGCACCATCTGATCAAAAAGTGCTACCCATTGCTCGGTGCGGGCTCGTCTAGCTCTTTTCATGGGTGTAGCAAGGTGAGGATGGGCGTGGCCGATGAGGAGGTGGGGCTTCGACATGCCCCCTGCCTGGCGCGCCAAATGTCAGATTCAGGGCTCCGCAGACCCAAGAAGGTTAGAACTCCGGGGCATTTGCGAAGATCTCAACCTCTCAAGTCTCAAGCTCATCGCCCTACAGCCTAGCCTTGCCGGATTCGCGTGAATGGGGAAGAAGATGAACATGGTAGTTCACCCAGGTTTGGGCCATCTTCTGGTGTAAAACCCTACTCCTGCTTTGTGGTAGATTAGCCTCACGAGGGGTTGAGGGTGAACAAGTACACAGGATGAACAACCTTGCGAGGGCTATGGTGGTGAGGGTGGAAGGGATCTAGCCTTGGTCCGATCCCTTTCTACGGTGGTGGCTAACCTATATTTATAGTGGCCTTGCTCCTCTTCCCTCGACACTTAGGCGGGAAGGGATCCTACAACGGCCAATTTGAAAGGGGACAAGTAGTACATCTGATCCTAACAAAAGGCGGTCTTCGCCTGCAAAGCTCTTGGCCGTGACGCAACAGTGGGCTCGGTGATGACATCCACCTTGCCGAGCCCGTGGTCTTGGTCTTGTAGCAACGGAATGGTAACCTTCGGGGGATTCCTCGGGAGCCCACGCTTGTCCTTCTCCCTTAGCACCAAAAGGGAAACTGTCTCCTTAGGCCCGCCGGCACCCGCCTGGCCATGGTCGTCATGGCTCATGTCATCGCAACCTCGGGAGGCTGGGTACCTGCATAGAAATCCCCTCTCCTCGGGAGGCCGCCTGGGGAGGCCACTCCGTCTGGAGTCTTTGTGTCGTCCACCTCGTGAGGCTAGGGCCCTCGTGAGGGTCTTGTCTTGGTGGTCCTGCAGATGGGCCGTACCAGGCAGTCGAGGGAGCGACGTCGCGGGCCGCAGGTAGGCAAGTTTGGGTATGCTGGTTCCTAGAACGCCGACATCGTCCTGGGAGACCAGCTGCTTCTTGTTCGTGGGATCAGCCTCGGGAGGCTTGGCGGCGTCCTTGCCATCGGAATGCGCAGCAACAGTGGCCCGGTAGGCATGCTCAAGGGAGCAGACCGCGTCCTTCTGTAGGATCGAAAGTATGTCTAGAGGGGGGGGGGGTGATTAGACTACTTGGCCAAATAAAAACCTAGCCTTTTCCCAATTTTAAGTCTTGCCAACTTATCATAGGTCAAGCAATCAACCTACACATGCAAATCTAAGAGTATATCAGCGGAATGTAAATCATTGCATATGAAGGTAAAGGGGAGGAGTTTGGAGGGAGCAAACACAATTTAGACATGGAGATTTTTGGCGTGGTTCCGATAGGTGGTGCTATCGTACATCCACGTTGATGGAGACTTCAACCCACGAAGGGCAACGGCTACGCGAGTCCATGGAGGGCTCCACCCACGAAGGGTCCACGAAGAAGCAACCTTGTCTATCCCACCATGGCCATCGCCCATGAAGGACTTGCCTCACTAGGGTAGATCTTCACGAAGTAGGCGATCTCCTTGCCCGTACAAACTCCTTGGTTAAATTCTACAATCTTGATGGAGGCTCCCAAGTGACACCTAACCAATCTAGGAGACGCCACTCTCCAAAAGGTAATAGATGGTGTGTTGACGATGAACTCCTTGCTCTTGTGCTTCAAATGATAGTCTCCCCAACACTCAACTCTCTCTCATAGATTTGGATTTGGTGGAAAGATTATTTGAATGGAAAGCAACTTGGGGAAGGCTAGAAATCAAGATCCTTGTGGTTGGATTGGACTATATTGGTCTCAACACATGAGTAGGTGGTTCTCAAATGAATGCTGGGAGTGTAGGCACGTTCTGATAGCTCTTTCCACGAATGGAGGAAGGGTGGAGGGGCATATATAGCCTCCACACAAAATCTAACTATTACATACAATTTACCAAACTCGGTGGGACCGAATAGTTAAACTCGGTAAGACCGATTTAGTTCAAAATATGAACATTATGATTTTCGGTGGCACCGACATGTCAACTCAGTGGGACCGATTTCATTAGGGTTAGGGCACATCATAATCTTGGTGAGACCGATCAGATGAACTATGTGTGACCGATTTCGGTAATAGGCAAACAGAGAGTTGGTCAGGCAAACTCGGTGGGACCGATCACTCATTTCGGTGAGACTGAAACATTACTAAAAGGAAACAGAGAGTTTGCATTGCGAACTTGGTGGGACCGATCACTCATCTTGGTTAGGCCATAAACGTTACAAAGGGAAATAGAGAGTTTGCAATCCCATCTCGATGAGACCGAGATTCCTATCGGTGAGACCGAGCCGATTAGGGTTTCTGGCTATGGCTATGTCAAATGAACTCGGTGGCGCCGGATAGATTAGATCGGTGGGGCCGAGTTTGACTTTTGGTTTGGGACAAATGTGGATATAAGAAAGTGGTTGAGGGATTTTGGAGCATATCACTAATCATTTTGAGCAAGCAAGCCATTAAGAAACACCTCATCCCCTTTTAATAGTATTGTCTTTTCCTAAGGACTCAATGTGATCTTGGATCACTAAAATGAAAAAGGTAGAGTTTTGAGCTTGAGTCAATATGTGTCCTTAGCATTTTGAGGGGTCCACATCTCTAGTCCATAACATGCCAATCATTGAACTTTCTAAAATGATCGTCTTGAAAGAGTATTAGTTCAATGAGCTATATGTTGTTAGGAGTTACCAAAACAACCCAGGGATTAGTTGCACTTTCTCCTTCTCATCATAGGTGATGGTGATCACGCCGTTGTAGCCAACTTGAGGACGTTGTAGCCATGGTGGGTCGCCTCCATGAACTTGGCGAGTGCCGGGTACCCCAGGATGGCATTGTACGAGAGGCCGATGTGCGCCACGTCGAAGTCGATGAGCTCAGTGTGGTAGTTGTGGCGGGTGCTGAAGGTGACCAGGAGGCGCACTTGCCCTAGGGGGATGGTAGACCATCTGTCACCCCGGAGAAGGGCCTGGTCGGTGTCAGCTAGTCGTAGGGCACTTGGAGCATCTCGAAGGTCTCGATGGAGATCATGTTGAGGCCGGCGCCCCCGCTGTGACCACGACGTTCCTGATGGTGGGGGTGCATATCATGGGGAACACACTGGTAGCGGCTGTGGACTTGAGGTGGTCCTCGGAGTCGAAGGTGATGGCGTACTGTGACCACTTGAGGGGCCGCGCAGCTTTAGGCCTTGGGAGGGCGATGTTCACCTCACGAGAGAACTGCTTGAAGAGGAGATTGGACGTGGGGGCCTGAGCTCCTCCGAGGATGCAGGCTATCACACGAGGCTCTTGGTAGCCCCTAGCCCCCCCGTCGTGCTGGTTGATATAGTTCCTCCTGGGCGGCGGTAGCGGTGGTGGAAGGGCAACACCGGCCTGAAGATGCGCCTCGCGAGGCTGATCGCGCCAGCCCTGGCAAGGGTTGCCGTTGCCATTGCGGTTGTCCCATCGGCCGGTGCTTCGGCCTCCTCTGCGGCCGGCGCCGCGGCCACTGCGATCCCCTCGACGGCCAAAGCGCTCATCGGGGAGCGACTTGAGTTCCTGACAGTCCTCGGTGTTGTGGGTGCGCACATTATGGTAGATGCATAACGGGCGGCTGTCCTTCTCTGGCCCATCGCGGTCATGAACGCGCTTTTTCTCAGGTTCCGCTGCCAGCACGGCAAGGCCTTTGCACTTGACGTCCTTGCCCTTGGCCTTGTGGTCTTCTGGTGGCGGCGTCGGGGTCATTGTGGATGAAGAGGCGACCCTCTTCGGCCTTGGCGCACCTGTTGGCGAGGTTAAACAGCTCCAGCACCAAGTCCAGATCGTCATTGATGGCGAGCTTCTCGTGCATTCTGACGTACATGACACCGGAGGAGAATGCCGAGATGATGGCCTCCTCAGAAGCACACGAGATCTTGTGGTGCACCTGGCTGAAGCGTTGGATGTACTTGCGGAGGGTCTCGCCAAGGTGATACCGCACACGCCACATGTCATTGACGGTGAGAGGGCAATCATGCATGCCCTTGAAGTTAGCAATGAACTGGTCATACAGCTCACCCCATGAAGATCTATTCCTTGGGCAAGTTCATGAGCCAGGAGAACGCGCCCTCCCTGAGGGCATGGGGAACCAGTTTGCCATGACCTTGTCGTCACCGTTCGCCGCCTCGATGCTCAGCGCGTAGATCTGAAGGAACTCAGCGGGGTCAGGAATGCCGTCGTACTACGGCGGCAGCTCTGGCTTGAACTTGGTGGCACAGACCACCCGATGAAGCTCACAGGTGAAAGCCTGGCAGCACATGCTACTAGAACGGATTCCACTTGTGAGGGAGGCATGGTTCTGGCACCCGGTCGCCGCGACCTCCTGTACACACGCATCGAGCGGTGCACGGTAAATGATCTGGTAGCTGGCCTCATTCCAGACCGACAGAGGCACTCCGCATGGCGGCTCGCATGAACACGCGTCACGCCGGGGCTTTCTCAGGTCGCTACGCAAGGGAGGCAGCAGAGGCGCGCCATGCGCCACGTCCCCAGCGCGAGACGGTGGGGGCGGAACGAGTGAGAGGGCGCCAGGGCGTCTCTGGCGGCATTGACAAGCTCGTTGATGCGGCCGAGCCAGGCGTCGTAGACGGCATTCGCCGGGCGGTAGCGGAGTAGCTTGTGTGCCATGAGTAGTGTGGCCTGCGCGTTCGGCGGCCCATGGCAAGCGAGGGAGGAAGAGGCCGTAGCGGTGCGGCCATTAGGCTGCACGGAGGGGTGCATGGAGGAGTCCTACTACTCGTAGGTAGCAGGGTCGGTGGCGACAGCAGCTGTAGCCTTGGCAGAGTGGCGACGATTGCCACGGCCCGCAGCCTCCGTCTGGGTGACGCGAGCCGCTCGGTACTCGGCACGCACGCAGCGAGCGTTAGCCATGGAGTTGGTGAAGCGGAAGGCGGGGCGAAGCGGAAGAACGGCGGCGCACCCCTACCTGGTGCGCAAAATGTTGGAATCAGGGCTTCAGGGACCCAAAGGTTTGAACTCTGGGGTGCGCTCGTTCCTACCGCCCTACTCCATCCTGCTACGAACCTCGGCAAGGCTATGGCAAGTGCGAGTTAGCTTAAGCGGTCCGGTGACACAATAATTACCTAGTTTCGGGCCACCTTGCGGTGTAAGACCCTAGTCCTTCTTGGTTTTTAGATTGGACTAGTGTGAGAGCAAGAATACAAGGGTGGACACTCTGGTCGTCCCCCTCTACGACGGCACCCTGCCCTCCTTTTATGCTTGCCTAGGTCCTCTTCCAAGGATAAGAGAAATTCCGCAATGCTTGTGAGACTGCTCGAGTGTTTAGAAATGTGAGATTCGCTAAACCTTATACAAGGTAATGATTTGGGTGCGGAATGGATTGATCACCATACCGACTTACTCTTAACAGTCGCTCTTGCTATTTGAGATGTTAAATCTAAGTGACTTAACCATAGTAGAGAGGCGACGATGTCAAAAACCTTAGAATGGTAGGACGATGGAACCTTGTACACACAACCGTTGCCAAACGTAGGATATACGGTGAGTTTTAGCCTAGACCCACTACCTGCAGGAGAAACCATAAATTGTTGACTACCATGAGATTTACGATAGCTCCTTAGTAGTGGTGACACACGTGTCAGCTAAGAAGACCCAGTCTCGGAAGAACCTTATAATGATAAAAGGACACAAGATTTTGAGGGAAAAGTGAAGGAAATATGCCCTAGAGGCAATAATAAAGTTGTTATTTATATTTCCTTATATCATGATAAATGTTTATTATTCATGCTAGAATTGTATTAGCCGGAAACTTAGTACATGTGTGAATACATAGACAAACAGAGTGTCACTAGTATGCCTCTACCTGACTAGCTCATTGATCAAAGATGGTTAACTTTCCTAGCCATGGACAAAGAGTTGTCATTTGATAAACGGGATCACATCATTAGAGAATGATTTTATTGACTTGACCCATCCGTTAGCTTAGCACTTTGATCATTTAGTTTACTGCTATTGCTTTCTCCATAACTTGTACATGTTCCTATGACTATGAGATTATGCAACTCCTGAATACCGTAGGAACACTTAGTGTGCTATCAAACGTCACAACATAACTGGGTGACTATAAAGATGCTCTACAGGTGTCTCCAAAGGTACATGTTGGGTTGGCGTATTTCGAGATTAGGATTTGTCACTCCGATTGTCGGAGAGGTATCTCTAGGCCCTCTCGGTAATGCACATCACATAAGCCTTGCAAGCATTGCAACTAATGAGTTAGTTGTGAGATGATGTACTACGAAACGAGTAAAGAGACTTCCCGGTAACGAGATTGAACTAGGTATTGAGATACCGATGATCGAATCTCGGGCAAGTAACATACCAATGACAAAGGGAACAACGTATGTTGTTATGCGGTTTGACCGATAAAGATCTTCATAGAATATGTAGGAACCAATATGAGCATCCAGGTTCCGCTATTTGTTATTGACTGGAGATGAGTCACTTCTCGAACCCGTAGGGTCCGCACGCTTAACGTTCGGTGATGATCGGTATTATGCGTTTATGTGTTTTGATGTACCAAAGGTAGTTCGGAGTCCCGGATATGATCACGGACATGACATGGAGTCTCGGAATGGTCGAGACATATAGACCGATATATTGGAAGCCTATGTTTGGACATCGAAATGGTTTCGGGTGAGTTTGGGCATATACCCGAGAACCGAGAAGTTACCGGAACCCCCCGGGAAGTATATGGGCCTTATTGGGCCATAGTGGGAGAGAGGAGAAGGGAGCCTAGGAGGGGGCTCCCCCCAATCCCAATGCGAATTGGGTGGGGGGGCCTTTCCTTCCCCCTCTCCCCCCTTCCTTCCTCTCCTAATCCAACTATGGAAGGGGGGGATCCTACTCCCGGTAGGAGTAGGACTCCCCTTGGGAGTGCCATAGAGGGGCCGGCCCTCCCCCTCCTCCACTCCTTTATATACAGGGGAGGAGGGCACCCATAGACACACAAGTTGATTGTTTAGCCGTGTGCTGTGCACCCCTCCACAGATTTCCACCGCGGTCATATCGTTGCAGTGCTTAGGCGAAGCCCTGCGCCGGTAGCTTGATCATCACCGTCATCACGTCGTCGTGATGACAATACTCTCCCTCGACACTCAGCTAGATCTAGAGTTCACGGGACGTCACCGAGCTGAACATGTGCAGATTGCGGAGGTGCCGTACCTTCGGTGCTTGGATCGGTCGGATCGTGAAGACGTACGACTACATCAACCGCATTGTCATAACGCTTCCGCTTACGGTCTATGAGGGTACGTGGACAACACTCTTCCCCTCTCGTTGCTATGCATCACCTATATGGATCTTGCGTGTGTGTAGGATTTTTTTTGAAATTAGTGCATTCCCCAACAGTGGCATCCTTGCCAGGTTTATGCGTAGATGTTATATGCACGAGTAGAACACAAATGAGTTGTGGGCATGGGTATATACATATTGCTTGCCGTCACTAGTTAATTCTTGATTCAGCGGTATTGTTGGATGAAGCGGCTCAGACCGACATTACGAGAACGCTTACGCGAGTCTGGTTCTACCGACGTGCTTCACACACAGGTGGCTGGTGGGTGTCAGTTTCTCCAAATTTAGTTGATTCAGATTCAATGAACATGGTTCTTTCTGAAGATCAAAAAGCAATCACTATAGTGCGTTGTGGTTTTTGATGCGTAGGTAAGAATGTGTGATGGCCTGGCTTATTAGGGATGATAGACTACTCATATCAATAAGGAATTCCTTCTTTTCCAGAAGCCCATTCGGACAGAACTCCAAAGTTAAGCGTGCTCATCATGGAGTAGTGTCAGGATGGGTGACCGTCCGGGAAGTTGCTCCTGGGTGCGCATGAGTGAGGACAAAGTGCGCAGAAAAGACTAGTATTGATCTGTGGGGCCAGTCTAGATCCCGCCAGGAGTAACGACCACCGACGGGTGTGTCCGGGGTGTTACAAGTTGGTATCAGAGCCAACCCTCGCTGTCGGTGTCAAAACCGACGGATCTCGGGTAGGGGGTCCCGAACTATGCGTCTAGGCCGAATGGTAACAGGAGGCAGGGAACACGATGTTTTACCCAGGTTCGGGCCCTCTTGATGGAGGTAAAACCATACGTCCCGCTTGATTAATATTGATGATATGGGTAGTACAAGAGTAGATCTACCACGAGATCAAGGAAGCTAAACCCTAGAAGCTAGCCTATGGTATGATTGTTGTATATGGAGTTGATTGCCTACGGACTACAACCCTCCGGTTTATATAGACACCGGATAGGGTTAGGTTTACACAGAGTCGGTTACAATGGTAGGAGATCTTGAATATCCGCATCGCCAAGCTTGCCTTCCACGCCAAGGAAAGTCCCATCCGTACACGGGACGAAGTCTTTAATCTTGTATCTTCATAGTCCAGGAGTCCGGCTGAAGGTATAGTCCGGCTACCCGAACACCCCCTAATCCAGGACTCCCTCAGTAGCCCCTGAACCAGGCTTCAATGACGACGAGTCCGGCGCGCAAATTGTCTTCGGCATTGCAAGGCGGGTTCCTCCTCCAAGTCCTTCATAGAAGATTGTAAACACCAAGAGTAATGTCCGACTCTGCAAAATAAGCTTCCACATATTGCCATAGAGAGAATAATATTAACACAAATCAAAACTGCTGACGTATTCCACAGTGTGTCATCACACTACGGCCAAGTCCTTTACTCGAATCGTTTTTACTTTTCCACCTCAGCATGTTTTGCGAGGCGGTTTCCTTGGCACGTCTCGTCAAAGTAGAGATCGTGTACCCCCTTTATGGGATTCTCATCAAGACGGACGTGGGTAACCCAACCGCGCCATTTATCACGGCGCTTGGGAGGCAAGCGAGTTTTACTAGGCTGGTGGGGACGCACAACCGCATCCGCCCATATAAGGGGATAAGGATCCACCTTTTTACCTACGCCTTCCTCCTCCTTTGCCTATCCATCTCCTGCACCCTCGAGCTCCAGCGCCCAAGCCCGCACTTCCCACCTCAACCTTCTCCAGCAATGTCCGGAGCGGGAGGCAAGTGGATGGTCTCCTCCGCTACGGAGGGCCAAGTCAAGAAGTTAAGGAAGTCCGAATACCTGTCTAAGGACATCGCGCACCGGCTTCCCGAAAAGGGGCAGCTTCTCCCCACCCCAAGGCCCCATGAGAGGGTAGTATTTCTTCCCCACTTCCTCCGCGGACTGGGTTTTCCACTCCACCCATTTGTCCGGGGGCTCATGTTCTACTACGGCCTGGATTTCCACTCCATCCATTTGTCAAAGGCGCAAGCATCCGAGCTCGCGACGGCCCTTGAGACTGCCAAGTCTGCCAAGGCCGAAGCCCAAAAGGCCCTCCAAGAGTTGGAGGAGATGAGGAAGATAGCAGCGGGTAAGGCATTCTTCATGCAAAGCAGAAATATAAAAGTAAACTACTTGTTACTTACCCGAATCCGGAGCTCTCCAGGGGCATTCGCAGATCTTCCCCGCAACGTATCCGATGCCGCCGCATTCTACCGAGCTGAAGAGGGCAGCTCGACGGAGAAGGTGTTTTGGTCTCAGTATTCTGAGGCCGGACACCCCGTGCCTTTGAGCGACCAGCTGAAACAGCTGGTCGAGCTCCACAAGGCGGCCGAACAGGCCATGAAGGGCTTCATAGTTCGGCTGTGGCCTGGAGAGGCCCTGCCTGGGAGCTATTTCAGGCTGGTGCGGCGGCTGGTGGAGGCCTGTCTGAGGCTCGAGGTCATCAAGAGCTCCGTCTGCATCGAAGGTGCCCGTCGGGCCCTTGCCCGTGCAAAGGTGCACTGGGGTAAGCTGGACGGTGAGAAGCTTGTGAAGGACGGGCCGCCGCCGGGGAAGGAGCATCGCAAGCCCGAGAACTACTACAAGGATGTTCTTGCAGGTGCCCGCCTTGTGGCGGATGAATGTACCAAGGATGTGATTTTTGAATGAACTCGCTCGTGTTTATCCTGTGCGCTGAAAACTTGTTCATATGCGCTAAGCAATGCTTATTGAATTTAAAATATTACTTTCTGTGCGGCCGTTTATCAAAAAATTGAGAGATGGCCAGTCGTCGGCTTCTACCCCCATGCCACTAGTGCTGGGGTGTTCAGGATAAACCTGAGCGCTCTTTTTCCCATAGTTGGGTCCTTCGAGGGAGGCGCTCAGCACAACGAACCAGGCAATCGGACTATAATGCTTGAACACTCTCACTTAGCCATAGAACTCTATAATTTTAAATTTCAGCGAAGCCCCTAGTTTGGAAGACCGAGTTCGGGGCGCTATCCACGCCTTGGCCGGATAAAGCCAGCTCCTCGCTCGAAGCGGCATAAGCCTTTAGGGACTCGAAAAACCTCTCGAATAGCGACCGGTCTCTCGCCTCATCATGACAGTCAGTTTTAGCTTTCTCCACTGAGGTGCTTAACCCAGCTGAACCGGGGCACAATCGCAGTGGTTCTCCTAGTGCTACCTTAGCCGATAGAGCGGAACGTAAGGCACCAAAACATAGGAGCCGGGCAAACCCAACTATTGACCCAAATCATGATTCGGAGGCGATGCATATAGTGCTATAAGTTCGGGGTGCCGCACTTGTGAAAGTGTACGGACTTCTCACACCATTATGAGGGGTACTGAAGCCCCTGGCGTGTTTGCCGTACCATGGTGTACGGGTGCAATCATGTCATTTAATAAACATAAATGTGAAAAGAAGATAATGCAAAAAATAGACAAGAAGCTAAGCATTGTTTATAGAGAGGCTATTTATCAAAGCCGAACGATACAAATAGTGCGGTAAGCAAAAGATATTGGACTATTCAGTATGTCCTGACTAGGGGCAGGCCGTGGAATTGTGTTTAAAACAGGTATACCGCTCGTAACAGAGACCACCTGGGAGTTCCATAATGCGGCATGGCTTGTCTGCCTCCCTGGATCTTGCATCGTTTGTGCGGCAGTTGAATTGCCGAATAGGTCGTCCGAAATATGGAGTCTTGAAAATAAGAAAAAAATTTAAAAAAAGAATCCGGCAGCCCCTAGTACGTTTTAAGCTATATTTTGGGCGTGCCGTTATTGTGCCCCTTCCCCTGTGCCCATGGTATTTCAAGGGCGTAGTTATGTACGTGAGGTACTGGTTTCGCTATGTCGCGAAAGATGGGGTTGGGGCCGCATTGCTACGCTTGCTCAGAGTGTGCCAGGTGGTCCTGCTGTGGGTTACTCCGGGCACGCTTGGCAGTGTCTGGCTTGTTAATGGCCGGACTAAAGAATTGCCTGAGAAGGCTACTTAGTACCTCCGCTGCGAGAGCCGCCGTATGCTCCTCCGTACGGAGGGAGCGTTTGGTGTTTCCGTTGACCGTAATTACTCCTCGAGGGCCTGGCATCTTGAGCTTGAGATATGCGTAGTGCGGTACCGCATTGAACTTTGCGAATGCGGTTCGTCCGAGCAGGGCGTGATAGCCACTGCGAAACGGGACTATATCGAAGATTAACTCTTCACTTCGGAAATTGTCCGGGGATCCGAAGACCACGTCAAGTGTTACTGAGCCTGTACAGTTGGCTTCTACACCTGGTATAACGCCTTTAAAGGTCGTTCTTGTGGGCTTAATCCTTGAGGGATCTATGCCCATTTTCCGCACTGTATCCTGATAAAGCAGGTTCAAGCTACTTCCGCCGTCCATGAGGACTCTTGTGAGATGAAATCCGTCGATGATTGGGTTGAGAACCAATGCGGAGAAGCCGCCATGACGGATGCTAGTGGGATGGTCCCTTCGATCAAAAGTGATAGGGCAGGAGGACCATGGGTTGAACTTTTGGGCGACTGGCTCCATCGCGTATACGTCCCGTAGCGCACGCTTCTGCTCCCGCTTGGGAATGTGGGTTGCGTATATCATGTTCACCGTCCGCACTTGTGGGGGAAAGCCCTTCTGTCCATTGTTGTTCGACGGCTTGGGCTCCTCGTCGTCGCTGTGCAGCCCCTTGTCTCTGTTTTCGGCCCTTAACTTGCCTGCTTGCTTGAACACCCAACAATCCCTGTTAGTGTGATTGGCTGGCCTTTCGGGGGTGCCATGTATCTGGCACAAGCGATCGAGTATTCGGTCCAAACTGGATGGGCCCTGAGTATTCTTTTTGAATGGCTTTTTCCGCTGACCGGATTTGTAGCCTTTGAATCCGGCATTGACTGCCGTGTCTTCATTGTTGTCGCTGTTAACGCGGCGTTTTTGCTTATTCCGACGTGTCCTGCCACTTTTTTCCTTGGTATCCGAATTACCAGGGTTCTTTGATAAGTTGTTACTGCGAGCTAGCCAGCTGTCTTCTCCCGCGCAAAAGCGGGTCATGAGTGTCATGAGGGCTGCCATGGATTTCGGCTTTTCCTGTCCCAGGTGCCGGGCAAGCCACTCATCGCGGATGTTATGCTTGAAGGCTGCTAGGGCCTCTGCGTCCGGACAGTCGACTATCTGGTTTTTCTTTGTTAGGAACCATGTCCATAATTGTCTGGCCGATTCCTCTGGCTGCTGAATTATGTGGCTTAAGTCGTCGGCATCCGGCGGTCGCACGTAAGTGCCCTGGAAGTTGTCGAGGAATGCGGCTTCCAGGTCCTCCCAAGAACCGATTGAGTCTGCTCGCAAGCTGTTAAGCCAATGCCGGGCCGGTCCTTTAAGTTTGAGCGGGAGGTATTTGATGGCGTGTAGATCATCGTCGCGTGCCATGTGGATGTGAAGGAGATAATCCTCGATCCATACCGCCGGATCTGTTGTGCCATCGTATGATTCGATGTTTATGGGTTTGAAACCCTCTGGGATTTTATGATCCATTACTTCATTCGTGAAGCATAGCGGGTGTGCGGCGCCTCTGTACTGGGCTATATCACGACGCAGCTCGGAAGAGCTATGTCTGTTGTGTTCGGCCCGGCAGGATTTGTTGTATCCGGAGTGAAGATCATTTTCACATGCCGTAGGGCGCCTACGCGATCCGTAGATCGATCTTGTTTGTCTTGCCTTATCCTCCAGTATGTCTCGCAGGTCGGGCGCATTTTCCCGTGCCTTAGTTGAGCGGCGTCGGGGCATGGCTTGGGTGGAGGGCCGAGAGGCCTCTCTGTCGCGGCCGCGAGGTGGCCGGTCTGCCATGTCATGCGCTGGTGATGTAGGTGCTTCCTCCTCTGATCGGGGTAGCAGCCTGTGCTTCGGGTAACTCTTGGAGGGGCGTTCGAGTTCATACTCTTCGGCCGCAAGGACTTCAGTCCATCTGTCAGCTAGCAAATCTTGGGCAGCTCTAAGCTGTTGCTGTTTTTTCTTGAGGCTGCTTGCCGTGGCTAAAAGCCTGTGTTTAAAACACTCTTGTTCGGCGGGGTCTGATGGTATGACGAATTCGTCGTCATCGAGGCTTGCCTCGTCTTCGGAGGGAGGCGTATAGTTATCATCCTCGTCCTCTCGGTCTGCCGCTCTCTCATGAGGGCTGGCTTCTCCATCTTCCTGTGCCGAATCTTGCTGAGGTGGGTGTTCTTTG
Source organism: Triticum urartu (assembly GCF_056163025.1). Classification (NCBI taxonomy): domain Eukaryota; kingdom Viridiplantae; phylum Streptophyta; class Magnoliopsida; order Poales; family Poaceae; genus Triticum; species Triticum urartu. Next base: position 503,648,802 of record NC_141879.1, read on the forward strand.
GCGCTATCCGGGGTAGTATTATCTCCCGTGCCGGAATCACCGTTTTTGCTTTGGCGGGATTTAGAGCGGCGCCGTTGACGCTGGCGCTTTGGCTGTTTCTTGGGGGCGTCATCCCCCACTGTTCCATCGCCATCTCCATCTTTTGGAATATCCACCATATATATGTCATATGACGAGGTGGCCTTCCAGCGCCCTACAGGTGTTGGTTCCTGTTCGTCTCCTACATCGTCGTCCATGCCGTCGATGTCTTCGGAGCTGAAGTCAAGCATGTCGGTTAGATCGTCGATAGTGGCTACAAAGTGGGTGGTGGGTGGGCTTTGAATTTCCTCATCGCCCGTATCCCACCCTCACTAACCGTAGTCCGACCAGGGCTCTCCTGATAAAGAGAGAGACTTAAGAGAATTCAGGATGTCGCCAAAAGGCGAACGCTGAAAGATGTTTGCGGCGGTGAACTCCATTATCGGCGCCCAATCGGATTCGATTGGCAGGGGCACGGGGGGTTCGGAGTCCGGGGAGGAGTCCGGATCCTCGGAGTCACGGGTCGTGCAGAGTGCGGGGCTAGCGTTCGGCTCGATCGCTTTTGGGATCGCAGCCCCCGAGGTGACGTCCAACCGCTCATCCTCGATTGGCGTAATAGGCTCTGAGTTAGGGGTCGGAACCGATGCGTGTGCGGCCTCCAGGACACTGTCCGGGGGCAGAGCTAGATCATGCCTCTCGAGATAGTGCGGCGCGCTTGGCCGTGGCTCGAGTCCGTCAAAGATCAAGTCTCCACGGATGTCAGCCGTGTAGTTTAAGCTTCCAAACCTGACTTGATGGCCAGGGGCATAGCTTTTGATCTGCTCCAGGTGGCCGAGCGAATTGGCCCGCAGAGCGAAGCCGCCGAAGACGAAGATCTGTCCGGAGAGCAAAGTCTCACCCTGGACCGCATCGTTGTTGATGATCAAAGGAGCCATCGGGCCTAAAGGCGACGACACAGAGGAACTCTCAATGAAAGCACCAATGTCGGTGTCAAAACCAGCGGATCTCGGGTAGGGGGTCCCGAACTGCGCGTCTAGGCCGAATGGTAACAGGAGGCAGGGAACACGATGTTTTACCCAGGTTCGGGCCCTCTTGATGGAGGTAAAACCCTACGTCCTGCTTGATTAATATTGATGATATGGGTAGTACAAGAGTAGATCTACCACGAGATCAAGGAGGCTAAACCCTAGAAGCTAGCCTATGGTATGATTGTTGTATATGGAGTTGATTGCCTACGGACTACAACCCTCCGGTTTATATAGACACCGGATAGGGTTAGGGTTACACAGAGTCGGTTACAATGGTAGGAGATCTTGAATATCCGTATCGCCAAGCTTGCCTTCCACGCCAAGGAAAGTCCCATCCGGACACAGGACGAAGTCTTTAATCTTGTATCTTCATAGTCTCGGAGTCCGGCTGAAGGTATAGTCCGGCTACCCGAACACCCCCTAATCCAGGACTCCCTCACTCGCGGTTACACGGATGTTTGCGGGCAGGTGCGCGGTCATGTTGTTCATGACGCTTGTGACCCGTCTTGGCACCCCGCATGGCAAATGTACTGGACTGGAAGCACAGACGTATGTGCCAAGAGGGAACGTTCTTGTGGCCCGACGAGGACATCGATTCCTCTGAGTGGGGGTGTATGTGATGGTCTGGCTTATTAGGGATGATAGACTACTCATATCAATAAGGAATTCCTTCTTTTCCGGAAGCCCATTCGGACAAAACTCCAAAGTTAAGCACGCTCAACTTGGAGTAGTGTCAGGATGGGTGACCGACCGGGAAGTTTCTCCTGGGTGCGCATGAGTGAGGACAAAGTGCGCAGAAAAGACTAGTATTGATCTGTGGGGCCAGTCTAGATCCCGCCAGGAGTAATGACCACCGGCGGGTGTGTCCGAGGCGTTACAGAACGGTTCTTGCTCAGCCCGTAGGAGCCACGTAAACTTCGCAACAACAAAGTAGAGGACGTCTAACTTGTTTTTGCAGGGCATGTTGTGATGTATATGGTCAAGACATTATGCTAAATTTTATTGTATGAGATGATCAAGTTTTGTAACAGATTTATCGGCAACTGGCAGGATCCATATGGTTGTCGCTTTATTGTATGAAATGCAATCGTCATGTAATTGCTTTCCTTTATCAGTAAGTGGCAGCGATAGTTGTAGAAGCAATAGTTGGCGAGACGACAACGATGCTTCGATGGAGATCAAGGTTGTAACACCCCGGATGTAACTTTCCCAATTGTACTCCAACTCTTGCCGTTTCCGGCGTTAAGTTATATTTATTTTCTCGGGTTCGGGTCTTTGTCTCCGTGTGTTGTGGTCGTTGTCATGCATCTCGTATCATGTCATCATGTGCATTGCATTTGCATACGTGTTCGTCTCATGCATACGAGCATTTTCCCCGTTGTCCGTTTTGCATTCCGGCGCTTTGTTCTCCTCCGGTGGTCATTTCTAGCTTTCTTTCGTGTGTGGGGATTAAACATTTCCGGATTGGACTGAGACTTGCCAAGCGGCCTTGGTTTACTACCGGTAGACCGCCTGTCAAGTTTCGTACCATTTGGACTTCGTTTGATACTCCAACGGTTAACCGAGAGACCGAAAAGGCCTCGTGTGTGTTGCAGCCCAACACCCTTCCAATTTGGCCCAAAACCCACCAAACTCAGCTCCATGTCCTAGAGCGTTCGATCATGATCGCGTGGCTGAAAACCGCACCTCATTTGGACTCTCCTAGCTCCCTCTATGCCTATATATACACCCCCCATTCCAAATTCCGGAACCTCCTCCCCGAAACCCTAGATCCGCTCCTCCTCGCGCCGCCGGACAACGTCCGCGTCGGGTCGGACGTGTCCGACCTGCGCGCCGCCGCCGCCAGCCACTAGCACGCTGCCACGTGGCCTGCGCCACTCCCTCCGCCGCCGGCCCGGAGCGGCCCGCATCCGGCCCTCCCGGCCAGAATCGCCCCGCCGCCGCCTACCGAAGCCGCGCCGCCCTCCTCTTCGCGCCGTCCGCCCGAGGCGACCGGAGCCGCCGCGCGCCGCTCGCCGCCGGCTGGCCGCAGCCCGCCGCGCCGCCTTGGTCCGGCACCGCTCGAGCCGCCGCAGGAGCCCGCCGGAGTCGCCCCTAGTTCCGGCCGGTCCTAGCTCCGGCCGCCGCGGGGCCCTGCTCCGCCGCCCCGGCCGCCGGCGACCTCTCCTCCGCCGGCCGCCGTCCTCGTCCCCGCCATCCTTGACTTCCGCGCCCGCCGCCGCCGTCGTGAACAGTGCCGCCGGATTTTGCCTCGGTTCCCGTGCGCGAGATCCAGATCTGGAAACCTAGGTCATTTTTTTCTCCAAGTCCCAGGATTTTTAGTCCATATGCTCCTGTTCGAGGCCCCGTAACTTTGCATCTGTAGCTCCGATTCATGCATATAGCATATCAAAATGTTCATCTGAGAGACTACATCATTTCATTCCATTGCATTATTTTCATTTGATCTCATCTTGATGCCCGAAATGCTGTTAGAAGAGGACTACTTGAGTTAATTGTCAGATCTGTTACTCCATTTAGCACTTTTGTCATTTTTGCCATGATTAATGTGTGCATGATATGCCCGTGAGTTCTTCATATGTTTTGTTAAGGGTTTTTTCATCTCTCCAGAGATGCAACCCATGTATTTTTAGGGTATGTGTGGTGACTTGTGCAAGCTTGCAAAGTGGTGCACTTGCTAATACTGTTTCCAGGGACTTAGTGATTTCACTAAGTCCTGGGATTGTTTATCTCATGATGCCATATGTTCATGTTGTTTCCTAGTGATCCGTGCCTCTTTTGAGGATGATCAGTAAGGTAGTTTTGTTAATATTATAGTGCTCTATCCATCCATGGCTTTGTTTGCAATTATGGAGCACCCTAGCTTGAGTCAATCGAGCTCTAATTTTGCTTCGTTGTGAATCTGGGCAGATCGTCAACTTGTTTGCGATTTTGCCGATGTTATTGTAGTTGATCCGTGCATGCTATGCCATTGTTCTTGCCATGTCTAGATTGTATTTTGTGCCTTCTTAAAGGATGTATGCTTGTCTTGCCATGACTTTCACCGTAGTGAGTGCATCGAGCTCGTAAACATGCCTTCGTGAGTTATGTTTCAGCATGTCCTAGTTTTTCACTAAGTCTGAAACTGATTATGTTTTTGCTATGTTCGTGTGCTTGTTAGTATATTTTGTGATCCCTTTTGGCTCAAGGTCACTAAGGGAATTTTGTTAAGCTTGTTGAGTAGCTCCATGCCATGTATTTCTTTGTCATGTTCAGGTCCTGTAGCATGTTGTTTTGTTGCTCCGAAGAGGGCTATATGATCTGAAATTCCAGACAAGTGTTAATTTCACTAAGTCTGAGATCTGTTTGCCATTTGCGTTTTTGCCATGCTTGTTTGAACCTCCTAATGGATGAATTGGCCGTAGCTCAGTGCTAGACTTTTGTTAAGCATCTTGTGTGCATCCCTGCCATGCATTTTGTTGTCATGTTTGGGTGCTGTAGCATGTTCATCTCATTGCATTTAGATGCCTACTTGCTGTAAATCGTAGACCGGTGTCATTTTTGAATCGCTTGCCATTTCCAAACCGTAACTCCGATTCCGGCGTTCTTTATATCGTTTTCAAGCGATTTCATCTCATCTTTCCAGTGGCACACTTGGTTTTCCAAGTTGAGGCCAGGTTCATGCATTTCCTGTCATATCTTGCATTTTGCATCCCGCATCGCATCCCGCATAGCATATCATCTTTGCATTGTGTTGTTTAAGTTTGCACGTGGTTGATTGTATCCTTGTTGCTTGTTTGTCTTGTTTGGGTAGAGCCGGGAGATGAGTTCACTAACGAGGAGCCCGTTGAGTTTGCTTTTGAGGATCCAGTCAACTCTGACAACTGTGCAGGCAAGATGATCATACCCTCGAAATCACTACTATCTTTGCTATGCTAGTTTGCTCGCTCTTTTGCTATGCCATTGCTACGATGCCTACCACTTGCTTGCAAGCCTCCCAAATTGCCATGTCAAACCTCTAACCCACCATTGTCCTAGCAAACCGTTGATTGGCTATGTTACCGCTTTGCTCAGCCCCTCTTATAGCGTTGCTAGTTGCAGGTGAAGATTGGAGGCCGTTCCTTGTTGGAACATCTCTTATTTACTTGTTGGGATATCATTATATTGCCATGTTATCTTAATGCATCTATATACTTGGTAAAGGGTGGAAGGCTCGTCCTCTCGCCTAGTGTTTTGTTCCACTCTTGCCGCCCTAGTTTTGTTCCACTCTTGCCGCCCTAGTTTCCCTCATATCGGTGTTATGTTCCCGGATTTTGCGTTCCTTACGCGGTTAGGTTATAATGGGAACCCCTTGATAGTTCGCCTTGTTTAAAGCTTTTCCAGCAATGCCCAACCTTGGTTTTACCATTCGCCACCTAGCCTCTTTTTCCCTTGGGTTACCGGAGCCCAAGGGTCATCTTATTTTAAACCCCCCCGGGCCAGTGCTCCCTCTGAGTGTTGGTCCGAACTGAGCTGCCTGCGGGGCCACCTCGGGGAAACTTGAGGGTTGGTTTTACTCATAGCTAGTATCATCTGAGTGTGCCCTGAGAACGAGATATGTGCAGCTCCTATCGGGATTTGTCGGCACATTCGGGCGGTGTCGCTGGTCTTGTTTTAACCTATCGAAGTGTCTTGAGTTACCGAGATACCGAGTCTGATCGGAACGTCTTGGGAGGAGGTCTATTCCTTCGTGGACCGTGAGAGCTTGTCATGGGCTAAGTTGGAACTCTCCTGCAGGGATTGAACTTTCGAAAGCCGTGCCCGCGGTTATGGGCAGATGGGAATTTGTTAATGTCCGGTTGTAGATAACTTGAACCTTAACTTAATTAAAATGAATCAACTGAGTGTGTTGCCGTGATGGCCTCTTCTCGGCGGAGTCCGGGAAGTGGACACGGTGTTGGAGTAATGTTTGCGCAGGTTGCTCTCTAGTTTCTCGCTCGCGCTTTGCCTCCTCTTCTCGCTCTCTTTTGCGAATAAGTTAGCCACCATACTTGCTAGTCGCTTGCTGCAGCTCCACATATATTTACCTTGCCATACCTATAAGCTTAAATAGTCTTGATCGCGAGGGTGCGAGATTGCTGAGTCCCTGTGGCTCACAGATTACTATTACAGCAGATGCAGGGCCTGATGATTCCGCTCCAGGAGACGCGTATGAGCTCAAGTGGGAGTTCGACGAAGACTCTCAACGCTACTATGTTTCCTTTCCCGATGATCAGTAGTGGTGCCCAGTTGGGGGTGATTGGGACCGTTGTCACATGTTGGGTTCTCTTTATTTTGGCGCCGTAGTCGGGCCATGAGTGTTTGGTTGATGTAATGTTATTTATGTACCTGATTGACGTGGCGAGTGTAAGCCAACTATGTTATCTCCCCTTTTATTATTGTATTACATGGGATGTTTGTGAAGATTGCCTAACTTGTGACATATGCCTTCAATGCGATTATATCTCTAAGTCGTGCCTCGACACGTGGGAGCTATAGTCACATCGGGGGTGTTACAAAGGTGTCCAGCCGGTGACAATGGTGATCATGACGGTGCCTTGGAGATGGGGATCAAAGGCACAAGATGATGATGGCCATATCATATCACTTATATTGATTGCATGTGATGTTTATCCTTTATGCATCTTATTTTGCTTCGTTCGGATGTAGCATTATAAGATGATCTCTCACTAAATTTCAAGGTATAAGTGTTCTCCCTGAGTATGCACCGTTGCTATAGTTCGTCGTGCCGAGACACCACGTGATGATCGGGTGTGGTACGCTCTACGTTCACATATAACAGGTGCAAGCCAGTTTTGCACACGCTGAATACTCGGGTTAAACTTGACGAGCCTAGCATATGCAGATATGGTCTCGGAACACTGAGACCGAAAGGTCGAGCATGAATCATATAGTAGATATGATCAACATAGTGATGTTCACCATTGAAAACTACTCCATCTCATGTGATGATCGGACATGGTTTAGTTGATATGGATCACGTGATCACTTAGATGATTAGAGGTATGTCTATCTAAGTGAGAGTTCTTAAGTAATTTGATTAATTGAACTTTAATTTATCATGAACTTAGTACCTGATAGTATTTTGCATGTCTATCTTGTTGTAGATAGATGGCCCGTGCTGTTGTTCCATTTGATTTTAATGCGTTCCTAGAGAAAGCTAAGTTGAAAGATAATGGTAGGAATTACACGGACTGGGTCCGTAACTTGAGGATTATCCTCATTGCTACACACATAAGAATTTCATCCTGGAAGCACCGCTAGGTGACATATCTGCTGCAGGAGCAACAACAGATGTTATGAACGTCTGGTAGAGCAAAGCTGATGACTACTCGATAGTTCAGTGTGCCATGCTTTACGGCTTAGAACCGGGACTTCAACGACGTTTTGAATGTCATGGATCATATGAGATGTTCCAGGAGTTGAAGTTAATATATCAAGCAAATGCCCGGATTGAGAGATATGAAGTCTCCAATAAGTTCTACAGTTGCAAAATGGAGGAGAATAGTTCTGTCAGTGAACATATACTCAGAATGTATGGGTACCACAACCACTTGACTCAGCTAGGAGTTAATCTTCCGGATGATAGTGTCATTGACAGAGTTCTTCAATCACTGCCACCAAGCAACAAGAGCTTCATGATGAACTATAATATGCAAGGGATGGATAAGACAATTCCCAAGCTCTTTGCAATGCTAAGGGCTGCAGAGGTAGAAATCAAGAACGAGCATCAAGTGTTGATGGTCAACAATACCACCAATTTCAAGAAAAAGGGAAAAGGGAATGTTGGGGATATCACTACTGGGCGTAAACCGGCCTATCTGGGTCGGGTTAACTTCGTCAGTAGTTAACTATGTTAAAGCCCAAGAAGGCAGATGAGGGCTCAAGGCCCATAGTGGGATCAAGGCCTATAGCCGTAAACCGGCGTTGGTATGTAACTTGTATTGTAAGTTAGGAATAAGTAGAGACCAAACCGGACACATCTATGAGCCGGTATTGGGACTCTGTGAACCGACGGGCATCACCCGTGTATATAAGGGGATGACCCGGCGGCGGTTCAAGGACAACAGACAACAACTCGAGACTTAGGCGAAGCTTGTTTGCTCCCTAGTCATCGAAACCTCATCAATTCCATCACAACTAGACGTAGGCTTTTACCTTCATCGAAGGGGCCAAACTAGTATAAACTCTCTTGCGTCCCTGTGTCCGCTTTAACCCCTTCAAGCTAACCCGTTGCGATGGCTCCACGACTAAGTCCTTTCATGAGGACATCTGCCGTGACAAAACCACGACAGTTGGCGCCCACCGTGGGGCTATCGCACGATGGTTTCAAGTTCTTGGAGGCCCTCTTTGAAGGACTCGAGGGCTACATTGTGGGCTGGATGACTAAGAGTCATCGCGGCAAGCTCTACATCGATGATGCAGGCTGGGGCCCCGAGGCCGGCTCTGTTGAGTATGGATACCGGGTCCCCTTTGGTGGCATACACGTTTTCATCGGCAAGATCGGTGAACCGGGCCCTGAGCCGGACATCTGCATCGACCTCGTCGAAACGGCTCAGCGTGCGCGATCCGCCCGGGTTAAACCGGCCGTGAAGTGTGCCTTTGTGGGAGTCATCCATGGAGGAAGTTATGAGGATGGATCGGAATCTCGCGGCGAGACAGTCATTTCTTCCGGCGACGAGTCATCAACCGGAGAAACCGAATCTCTATTTCATCTACAAGATGGCCGGATTGGGGGCTATTCAGATGGTGACAGTATTCCGGACCCCTCTGATCTACCCAACCGAGTTGGAATATTCATGGCCGGCACACAGGCATCGGTTCATTCTTCGACCACTGCGCCAATATACTCCGGTTCAGTAGCGGCGACAGCTGCCGGGGCAGGAAGCTCTGCACGCCCGCCGGCTCAAGTTTTATCAGATCTATTTGATGCATTGGCTGTGCTTATGGCGGAAGCTAACCCGGTGGATCAGGAAGTCCACAACGCGAAGATTGCAAAGGTGAAGGAACAGATCACCCAGGCCAAGGCGGACCTGGCAGCTGAGAATGTCAGGATGACCACAGAGCGGGCCGCTTTAGACGCACAAGCCTACAGGCTCATGTTGGACCAGAACACGTCGCATGAAGTCATGAAGAGGAAGTACCGATCCCGTTTGCCTTCGGTTTTCGAGGCCAGAGACCTTTTCAACACCCCAGGAGCAGGAACCAGTAATCCGCTGGAGGGAAACCAGGCGGAAGCTCCGGGGACTGGCGCGCCGGCTCATCCCCGTCTGATGAATCCGCCTTGTCAAAACACTGTTATACCTCAGGCTGTTTCAACACCTCCGGGTCACTACTCCAACCCAATGGACAATCTTGTTGCCGCTGCTGCACGGCTGGAGGCCATTCCAATTGAAGGTGACTCGCCACAGGTGGTAGAGACGCGACGGGTCAAGGAGCTTCTTAGGACAGCTTTGGTCCAACAGGAAGCATACTCGTACAACCACGACCGGATCCACTCGACCCCTCGTCCAAGCCGGAGCTATAGTAGGCGTATGGATGAACCGGCAGTGTCAAGTAATGAATGACGTGGAGCACCCCGCGGCAACAACCCGGCGGGTGGTGCTGATAACGCTCAGGAAGTGGTGGACCGGGCCCGAGCGCGCAGGGAGGCCGAGTTAGCCGCACAGTATCAGGCTCGGCAGCTTACGCCGGTTCATCCAACTATCTCGGTTGAACCTGGTGCTACTTCTAGTTCTTTGGGGGTGCCTTGCCTTGTCCCCGCTTTACGCAATGTGCTCCTGCCCAAGGATTTCAAGGGCCCGCACAAGGTACCAAATTACACGGCGGATCAACCCCCAGAGACATGGGTGGAGAGCTATGAGATGGCCATGGAGATGCTTGATGTGGATGATGCGGCGTGTGCGAAGTACTTCACCATGATGCTTGAAGGAACGGCCCGCACTTGGTTAAAAAGCTTACTGGCCAATTCTATCAGTTCATGGGCCCAATTACAAGCCCGGTTTATCAGTAACTTCAAGGATACATGTAAGCAGCCTATGTCGATAGTGGACTTAGCTGCCTGTGTCCAGGAGGAAGGAGAATCGATGACTCATTGGGTGCGCCGGGTCTCGCAGGTTCTGCATTCATCAGACCGCATCAACGCTGACACCGCGGTTATAACCCTAGAAGGCAATTGCCGGTTTGGGCCCCTAAAGCTGAAGTTAGGACGGATGAAGCGCCATTGCACTGACATGGGGACCCTCATGGCTGCCTTGGTAAAGTATGCTGATTCTGATAGTACCAAGGATCCCGAGTCTGATGATGACAAGACAAGGAAGGGAAAGAAGAACAGCAACTCCAAAGGTCAGCAGCATCACTCGGCAGGTAACGGTAGCGGAGGCAAGCGTAAAGCGGATGGCAACATGGACTTCGTGGCTAATACCAACGCGCAGGACAAGGGTCAGCGACGCAAGGGTAAACCGCCGAATCGCAGTGGAGCGCCTAACCCTAACCCGGACCGCTTAAATTATCTATTGAACCAGCCCTGTCCAAAGCATGGGACGAAGGAGGTGCCAGCAAACCACCTTTGGAAGGATTGTTTCATTATGTAGGAGTTCAAGAATTCTAATGATTTCCGGTATGATCACGGCTCCGGCGGTGGCTCAGGATCTGGGCCGGGTTACGGTGGAGGAAATTCCGGTTCAGGATTTAATGGTAATCCGGGCGGACATAACAATCAAAATAATCAGAACAACCAGGGTGGTTACAACCAGCAGCAGCAACAGTCAGGTTACCAGAGCAACCCAAACAGTTGAATAGTGGGCAGTACCATGTCTTCACCACTAGCTTGGACAAGCGAGACCGGAAGATTCAGAGGCGGGCAGTCAACTCTGTTGAACCGGCCGTGCCCCGTTATCTACGCTGGTCTGAATAGCCAATCATATGGAGCAGAGAGGATCACCCTCCCCAGGTTGATAATCCTCAGGTGGGAGGTTACAAGTTCACCAAGGTGCTCATGGATGGAGGGAGCAGCATTAATATCTTTTACTATGAGACCTTCCGTCGTGTGGGACTAACAGATAAAATCTCAAGCCATCCAATATGGTGTTCCACGGTGTGGTATCTGGCAAGTCAGCATATCCTGTTGGTAAGATAGCTCTGGAAGTGGCCTTTGGAGATGATCATGATTCCAGGTTGGAAACATTGACGTTTGAAGTGGTGAAAATCCAAAGTCCATATCACGCCCTATTTGGGCGACCGGCCTACGCCAAGTTTATGGCACGGCCCTGTTATGTGTATTTGCAGCTCAAGATGCCAGGTCACAAGGGGATAATAACGGTTCACGGAAGCCGTAAAATCGCTTTGGAGTGCGAGGAAGGAGATGCGGCCTACGCAGAGTCGGTTTGTGCCACCGAGGAGCTAAAGTATTATAAGGACAATGTTGATTCCGCGGACATGACTCCATGAAAGAAGCCAACTACGGAGCATGATCCGGCCCTGAAGTTCAAATCGACAGCAGAAACTAAGCTTGTTGACTTCGTACCTGGCGATTCGTCCAAGCAGTTCAGCATCAGTGCCAACTTGGATCCAAAATAGGAAAGCGCGCTCATCGAGTTCATCCGTGAGAATCGGGACATTTTTGCATGGAAGCCCTCTGACATGCCAGGTGTACCGAGGCAACTCGCTGAGCACACCCTTAAGGCCTTGTTCGGTTCCATGAAAAATGAGAGGGATTGACAGGGATTGGCAGGGATTAAATCCCATCTAGTTCAAATTTTCCCCAAATCCCCTCCATTCCACTCCAATCCACTTGAGGAGTGGCTTAACCGAACAAGGCCTAATGTGGATCCTAAATACAAACCGGTGAAACAGTTCCTCCGCCGGTTTAACGAAGAAAGATGCAAGGCGATTGGAGAAGAAGTAGCCAGGCTCTTAGTAGCTGGCTTTATTGTTGAAGTTTTTCACCCTGAGTGGCTTGCCAATCCGGTGCTGGTCCTTAAGAAAAACGACACCTGGCGCATGTGTGTGGATTACACAGATCTTAATAAGGCCTGTACAGCAGATCCTTTTGCTCTCCCCCTTATTGATCAAATTATTGATGCTACGGCGGGTTGTGAGCGTTTGAGTTTTTTGGATGCATATTCTGGCTATCATCAGATCAAAATGGCGGTTAAGGACCAGGAGAAGACGACATTCATAACTCCCTTTGGAGCCTTCTGCTATGTGTCTATGCCCTTTGGGCTCAAGAGTGCCCAGGCCACTTATCAACAGTGTGTACAAAATTGTCTTCACAAGCAGATTGGCCGTAATGTACATGCTCACGTGGATGATATCGTGGTTAAGTCAAGGGAGAAGGAGACTCTGGTTGACGACTTGAAGGAAACCTTTGATAACCTGAGGACGTACAAGATGATGCTTAATCCGGCCAAGTGTGTCTTTGGTGTACCGGCTGGCAAGTTATTGGGTTTTCTGGTGTCCAACAGGGGAATCGAGGCTAATGCGGAGAAGATCACAGCCATCACCTTCCTGGCTAAACCAAAGTGTATCAATGATGTTCAACGCCTGGCAGGCCGGATTTCCGCGTTAAGCCGGTTTATCGGCCGCCTTGGTGAGAAGGCAATCCCTTTGTATCAGATGTTGAAGAAGACGGATCAATTCATCTGGAGTTCTACTGCTGATGAAGCATTTGAGGACTTAAAGCGGCAATTGGCCAATCCACCTGTGCTCGCCGCTCCCACTAACAAGGAGCCATTACTGTTATATGTTGCTGTTAATGCTCGTGCGGTCAGTGTGGCTATTGTGGTGGAGCGAAAAGAGGCAGGCAAGGAGCATCAGGTTCAACGTCCAGTTTATTATATTAGCGAGGTACTCATTGAGTCCAAGCAAAGGTATCCGCATTGGCAGAAGCTGGTATATGGAATTTTTATGGCAAGCCGGAAGCTTAAGCAATACTTCCAAGGGCACCCCATTACGGTGGTCAGTTCTGCTCCCTTGGGAGATATCATCCAGAACCGGGAAGCGACTGGCCGGATTGCCAAGTGGGCTATAGAGCTTGGGCCGCACGGGTTGAAGTATGTGCCTTGGACGGCGGTTAAGTCTCAAGCACTTGTTGATTTCATCAATGATTGGACGGAACTGCAAGCACCGGAAGAAAAGACGGATCACACATATTGGACCATCCATTTTGATGGATCCAGGCAATTGGAAGGCTCGGCGGCTGGAGTCGTATTAACTTCCCCACGAGGTGATAAGTTTTGTTACGTTCTCCGCTTAATGTTCCCTTGTACTAACAATGCAGCCGAGTATGAAGCCTTGCTCCATGGTCTCCGGATGGCTAAGGAGATGAATCTAAGTCGAGTTAAGTGCTTCGGTGACTCGGACCTCGTGGCTCAACAAGTGTCTGGCACTTGGGATTCCAAGGACCCACTCATGGAAGCATATCATCGTGAGGTGGATATTGTTGCAGGTCACTTTAAAGGCTATCAGGTGGACCACGTGGACCGATGGAAGAATGAAGCGGCCGACGCTTTAAGCCGGCTGGGCTCTCAGCGCAAACCGGTTCCGCCCAATGTTTTTCTGGATGTGCTGCACAACCCGTCGGTCAAGCTCCCTGGTGAAGCGGATTTGGCTATTCCTGATCCGGAGGTTCAATTGGTGGCAGCTCTTCATGTCATTCCGGATTGGACGCTTCCTTACCTGGCGTACATGAACCGGGGCGAGTTACCAGAGGATGAGACTCTGGCCCGACAAATAATCCGGCGGTCCAAGTCCATGACTATTGTCAATGGCGAGTTGCATCATTGTAGTGTATCAGGGGCGTTTCAACGCTATGTGTCTCCTGAAGAAGGCTGTGAAATTTTGCGTGAGATCCATGAAGGAGATTGTGGTCACCATGCCGGTTCAAAATCTTTGGTGGCTAAAGCGTTTTGCCATGGCTTCTATTGTTTAACTGCTCATGCTGATGCGGAGGATCTGGTCAGACGATGTGATGGTTGCCAAAAGTTTTCAAGATGTGCTCATGTGCCGGCTCAAGAATTGAGAATGATTCCAATTACTTGGCCGTTTGCGACTTGGGGCTGGATATGGTTGGGCCTTTCAAAAGGTCCAAAGATAAGAAGACCCACCTCCTGGTGGCGGTTGACAAGTTTACAAAGTGGGTGGAGGCAGAACCTGTTAGCAAGTGTGATGCGGCCATGGCGGTTCAGTTCATCAAAAAAGTGATTTTCCGGTTTGGCTTTCCACACAGTATCATCACAGATAATGGTACCAATTTGTCCAAGGGTGCCATGAAGGAGTTCTGCGAACGGGAGCACATCCGGCTTGACGTTTCATCAGTGGCACACCCACAGTCCAATGGTCAAGCAAAAAGGGCTAATCAAGAGATCTTGAGAGGCATCAAGCCCTGGCTTATGGTTCCTTTGTAGAGAACACCAGGTTGTTGGGTAGAAGAGTTACCATCTGTGTTATGGAGCATCAATACTACACCCAACAGATCAACAGGATACACGCCGTTCTTCATGGTCTACGGAGCGGAGGCGGTTCTCCCAAGTGATATCCGTCATGACTCACCTCGTGTGGCGGCTTATGTTGAAGCGGACAACGAGACAGCACAGCAAGACGCTTTGGACCTGTTGGATGAAGAACGTGACATAGCAGCCGCCCGCTCGGCGATTTACCAACAGGATCTTCGTCGTTATCACAGTCGCCGAGTCAGAACAAGAACCTTTCATGAAGGAGATTTGGTGCTTCGGCTCATCCAAGATCAGACTGATATGCATAAGCTATCCCCACCTTGGGAGGGACCTTTCATGGTCAGCAAGAATCTGCACAACGGGTCATACTATCTGATCGATATTCGAGAGCATAAAGACTCACGTACATCAGAGGAGGAGACCAACAGGCCGTGGAACATAGCTCGTCTTCGGCCTTACTATACCTGAGCCATTGGCTCTACTTATGTACATATTACGACAATGTATATATTATGATTAATATAATAAACCGGAACCTCAGCTAAAGCGGGGTATCTGTTCTTTTACATCATGTGTGGTTACACGGAGTTGTTCTAAAGCGGCCTCCGGTTTACCCCTTGAGTTAGCTTTTCAAAGCATCATGTAATATCACTTGGGGGCTTGGTTGTATCCGAACCAATGCAACACCTTTTGATAGGCGAAAGCCACCAGATCACTTGGGGACATGGTCAAGTCTGAACCAGTCACACCTCTTGATTGGCCTAAGGCCACAGAATCACTTGGGGGCTTGGTCGAACCTGAACCATTGCCACGCCTCTTGATCGGCATAAATGCCATGGTTCATTTGGGGACCTGGCTGACTTGAACCATAGCTACACCTATCGGGAGCTTGGTCGTGTCCGACCATGGTAACGCCATCTGATCGTCTCAAATAACCCTCTTTTTGCAAACGGTTTTATCATTGCCTTTGCTTCACAATTTTCTTTGATAGATATTTCTTTCTTTTTATTGGGTTTTTTAAACCGACAAAGTTGTAAACCGGTTCAAACTGTCAATTGACGGAACACGGTCCATTTTTAATCCGGAGACTATTTGCCCGGTTTGATTTTTTAACATCCTATTACGGAGTAACACGGTGTTTTATTATAACCCGGCACGGTTTACATGGTAAACCGGCATTATATATATACAGGAGCTGCTATCTCCTCCAACAGTGTGGGTTTATAAACCTCCGCTTCAAGATTGGCTAAGCCAACTTCATGCCCAACGATGGCAGGTATTATGTATCCCAAAGATTTGATCATATTTCAGATATTTTGATTTCACATATGCAGACATCATACTGCGCCGGATGGTACAACCGCAGTGGCGCTTTAAGATTTTTTGTATTACAGAAAATACTTTGGAAAGTTCCTCACCCAAAGGAAGAACAAGTTGCAGTAATTATGTACGAAGGCATATCAAAATCAAGAGTATCGGCTAGCCTGTTACAAGGCAACACAGTGCCCAAAATAAGATCATTGTTTTTTCGCAAAGGAGAAGCAGTTTAAACTGGCTTCCGGTTCAAGCTTGGTCACCAGCCTGGCCTGATGGTTGTGGGTCATCCCGCGCCGCTTCAACTTCAACTTCTCTACCCAGCGGCCGGAAATCAACAGTTGTCCAGTCGATTCCCATTAATGCTTGAAAGACAACTTCATCATGGATCAGCAACGACGGTTCAATATCGGGAGCGTAAGTATGCTTACGGATTGGAGGGATAAGATTTTCCGCTTCAGGAATTGGTGCAACCACTCGCTTGTTTTGGTTGTCATATTGGGCTTGATAATGAGACAAGTCTTCTTCTTCAACCAATTGACAAGCTAGCGGACGCACCTCCCAGTTTATTACTCGCAGATCTGCTTCACTAAACTCTGATCCATCTTCCTTCAAGCTGGGATAGCCCTGAGCCGCTTCAACAGGATCAAAATCCGGCACCCAAGCTTTTGCCCGGATTAAGGCATTGATCGCACCGGTTCGAGCAGCAGATTTCTTCAGCTCTTCAACCCGGGCAGGAAGCATCGACAGTCTCTTCAGAGTGTCCTGAATCAAAGTGGGCGCCGGATTGTTGTGGGATGCAGCAGAGATGATCTGCTGGGCACTAGTGTACAGTTGTTCGGTCAATGTGTAGGCGGCTTTCAATTTCTTCCGCACATCTGACCCCAAGTGACCAATGCGTGTCCCTGAAATATTGCAAAGGGTTAACAAACCGGCAGCTCTATAAGACGGCCGAGTCAATCCAGGAATCAAACCAGCTTACCAAAGATAGCATCGGTCATGGCATGCACTTGCCGCTTTATGCTGGTCAGTTCGTATACCACCGGTTTAAGTGCAGTCTCGGCATCTTCTGCTCGTTTGGTTAAAGCGGATTTTTCAGTGGCCCAATCCGCCCGCTTCTTCTTGAAGCCCTCCTTAAGCTGTTCCATGGCGCTTAAAGCACTGGTTAATTCCTCTTTTGCTTTGGAGGTTTCAGCTTGTTGGGATTTCAGATTTTCTTGGAGATCGGTGACTTGGGTTTCTTTTGTCTTCAGTTCAGCCTGCATACAGACAGATATATGATTCCGCATGCAGTACAACAATTGAAGTACCAACCACATAACAAGTTATGCACTTGGCCCTTGGGGGCTAATGTATATTTGATCTTAAATCTTTCAATAGATTCTAAAGTCCCAAGATCAATACAAGTATTCAACTTGGCACTTGGGGGCTAATGTCTATTTGCTCAAATAAAGATGACAATTACTTAAAGTCCCGGTTTAACTACGCTAAGTTGAACCGGCCGTTGGGGGCTACATCAGCAAATTCCGAAGTATGGAGATTTATATTAGCAAGTCCCGGTTTGAATGAAGTTTCTAAACCGGCCCTTGGGGGCTAGGAGAATTAACAAGATTGAAATGTCCAAGCAGGGAAAAGCACAGGGAAGTTACCTCAAATTTCTCTTTCATCATATTCACCAGACGAGCTTCATAATCACGGCTGGTATACAGCCAGTTTAGATAGCCAGAATGAAGATCTTGGGCATTCAGAGCAGCATAGGTCGCCAAGTCAACATTCCACTTGCCTTTCCCCATGGCAGCAAATTCTTCTTTGGCGGTATGCTTGGATAAAGCAACAGGATTGCTGGGCTCTGTACGGCCAATACCAGTAATTACAACTTCATCATCCTTAGCATC
Source organism: Triticum urartu (assembly GCF_056163025.1). Lineage (NCBI taxonomy): Eukaryota > Viridiplantae > Streptophyta > Magnoliopsida > Poales > Poaceae > Triticum > Triticum urartu. The sequence goes on from NC_141879.1 coordinate 503,666,529, forward strand.
ACCGGTTTGCACTGGTGCAGTCGGTTTGTCAGCAGGCTGGGATGGACTAGTGGATCTCCCAAACCGGATGGGGCTTGTGGGCTGGTTGACAGGGCCTGAGGCATCAATAGGCCTTTCTTCAGCAATAAAATCATCATCCTGCTGTGGTGGATCATTGGGTATATCTTCATGAATAGCCGCTTCAAGATCTGGTGTTTTACCCGGTTCAGGGACGATGTCCTCCTCGGCCGCTTTATCCAGGCGAGCCTTCTTGCTCGGCCTAGGCTTGGCCCTGAAAGGAATAACAAAGTCAAATACATCATATGTTACAAGGTGATGTACCAGAAATATTATGACAAGTATAGCTTACCCAAGCACCGTTTTGAGCGGTGGCAGCTGAGTAGCCGATGACTCGCCAGAGGATGAGTGGGAAGTAACCTGATAATCGGAGTCAGATGGATTAAGAGGTTGATGAAAACAGCCCGCTTTAGGACAAGCACTGACAAGCAAATTAGAGACCTCTGAACGGCGTTTCCGAACTGGACTGTTCGGTAAACCGGCGGAGGTAACTACCTGGCCACTGTGCCGGGTTGTGCGGCGAGCTTCGTGCTGTTGGGTCTTCACAAGAAATTTGGGATCCAAGTAAGCAAGAGGATGAGAAAATTTAACCTTCTGGTTTGCCTGACGGATTTTTAGTGAAGGCAAAGGGTCTGAATCGGAAGAGAGAGTAATTACCTCTGCGGCATCAGCATGGCTGGCTTCGGCATCATCCTAACAAATATCATCATCAATAAGGCGCATGAAAAATAAGCCAAGTGAGTCAAGCTCTACCTCAATGTCCGGATTACCCACATCATCATCAGGGGCCGGATCAGAAGATGAAGTGGTTTTCTTCTTATGAGCAGGCCGTTTCACGACTTTAGTCTTTGGCCGGGTTGGTCGTTCCGGTTTGTTTGTTTTTTCTGGCTTCTCCTGTGAAAGTTTCTTGCTCCAAAACGGATCATCGCCCTGTTTAAACAGACATTGACATTAAACAATGACCAGATATATCAATAACAGGTTCAGTAAAAAGAAAAATCAAGCTCTTACAGCTGGCGGTTTGTTGGTGGCACAGAAGGGAAGCAGGCCGGTTCGAGCACAGACGTATTCTGGTTCATTCAGCATTTTATTCACAACCTCTGTGATTTCTTCATCGGTGAGCTAGATGTTAGCATGTCGCAGTGGGTCATCAACACTGCCAGTATACTCGCACATCAAACCGGAGCGCTGACTCAGGGGCAGTATGCTCCATGATAGCCAACAGCGAGCGAGATCAACCCCTGTTAAACCGTTGGCCATGAAGGCTCTGAGCTTGGACAGTTGAGGGGCGTATTTGCTTCTCTCCTTGGCAGTCAACCTTTGTGGAAAGGGGTGTGTATTGCTAAGCCGCTCCGGACGAAAGCCAGGCAAAGGATTTTCACTAGCAGGGGAGGTGTCTTTGCAATAGAACCATGTTTGATTCCACTCTTTGGGATGGCTGTGCAGTTTGGCGTGAGGGTATGTGACCTCTTTCCTTTTCTGAATCGCCACACCACCCAATTCCGTATTGGAACCGTCAGTAAACTCAGTACGGCGGTTTAGATGGAAGCAGTCTCTGAACAACTCAACTGTGGGCTCCTCTTGAAAGAACACCTCACAGAGCACTTGGAAGTGACACATGTTTGTAATAGAGTTGGGGCCAGTGTCTTGTGGGCGGAGTTGGAAATCAGCCAAAACATCCTGGTAAAATTTAGAACCGGGCGGCTTAAAGCCCCGGGCTAAGTGATCTACGAAAATGACAACCTCTCCTTCTTGAGGTGTGGGAGGGCATTCTTTGCCAGGGACCCTCCAATGGATGGTGTTTTTGCTGCCTAAAGCGCCGATCAGGACTAAATTGTTCAGTTGAGTCTCTGTGATGCAAGAAGGAACCCAGTTGCACTCATATACTTGCTTGGCCATGATGAAATCTACAAGATAGGTGATTCCGGTTCAAGAATGCATTGATTAAAGTACACCGGTATGTACAATGTTAAACCGGAGACAACTCTATCTAAACCGGAGTTTTATGAAGCAACGGCATCTGGCGGTTCAACAAGGGGACTAATGGTATATACCGGTTTGTTAAGTTTTTCTACACCAAGTTAAACCGCCGGATCTAAGCATTGAAACAGTTGAGATTGCGGATGGGTAAGTGTATAGAAACAGATTTCACAGGATTTCTCTACAGCGACGGATCTGAAGCAAGTTCAGAAAAGAAGGAAAATATTCAAGGTTCAAAAAAGAACAGTACCGAATCAATGGGCAGAGATACAAATAGATCTATGGTCTTGAGGCATGTAAGTGAAGGTGGATGCTAAAAACTACCGCTACACAGAGCAAAGGTTCACATGTTCATCTAAGATCTATCATATGAGTACGAAGCAGACGATGAACACTGTAGAACATGGAAACCCTAGAATGGATCTACGGAGGAAAAGGTGAAGAACTCACCGGAGCCGAGGAAGAAGCAGAAGGTCGCCGTGATGCTCTGGTACAATCAGGGTGATGCAGCGGCCAAGGTTGGAGCAGAGGTCGTCGACGGCTGCGGAGCTCCGAAGCTGGACGACGCAGGGAAGACGAAGCAGAAGGGCACGAAGGGGAAAAAGAAATGACCCTTCAGTCCTATTTATAAGGCAAGGGACATGTGTCAGGCGCGAAAATCAAGGGACCGTGGGTGGAAACGAAGCTGTAGCCTCGATTGTCGCAGACCTATTAAACAAAAAGGGTATCATGGATATGTTTCTTTATAACAGGTGACGTCACGCCGGTTTACAACGACCGGAGAAGATGACATCATGGCGGTTCAACAAACTACAAGAAGATGTTGAAGATGAAGATTTTGCTAAGGATTGACATGAACCTGTTCAAATCAATCTGGGGCCTAATGTTGGGGATATGACTACTGGGCGTAAACCGGCCTATCTGGGCTGAGTAAACTTCGTCAGTAGTTAACTATGTTAAAGCCCAAGAAGGCAGATGAGGGATCAAGGCCCATAGTCGGATCAAGGCCTGTAGCCGTAAACCGGCGTTGGTATGTAACTTGTATTGTAAGTTAGGAATAAGTAGAGACCAAACCGGACACATCTATGAGCCGGTATTGGGACTCTATGAACCGACGGGCGTCACCCGTGTATATAAGGGGACGACCCGGCGGCGGTTCAAGGACAACAGACAACAACTCGAGACTTAGGCGAAGCTTGTTTGCTCCCTAGTCATCGAAACCCCATCAATTCCATCACAACTAGACGTAGGCTTTTACCTTCATCAAAGGGGCCGAACTAGTATAAACTCTCTTGTGTCCCTGTCTCCGCTTTAACCCCTTCAAGCTAACCCGTTGCGATGGCTCCACGACTAAGTCCTTTCATGAGGACATCTGCCGTGACAAAACCACGACAGGGAAGAAGGGGAATTTCAAGAAGAACGGCAAGCAAGTTGCTGCTCAAGTGAAGAAGCCCAAGTCTGGACCTAAGCCTGAGACTAAGTGCTTCTACTACAAAGGGACTGGTCACTCGAAGCGGAACTGCCCCAAGTATTTGGTAGAGAAGAAGGATGGCAAAGTGAAAGGTATATTTGATATACATGTTATTGATGTGTACCTTACTAATGCTCGCAGTAGCGCCTGGGTAATTGATACTAGTTCTGTTGCTAATATTTGCAACTCGAAATAGGGGATACGGATTAAGCGAAGATTGGACAAGGATGAGGTGACGATGCCCGTGGGAAATGGTTCCAAAGTCGATGTGATCGCCGTCGGCATGCTACCTCTACATCTACCTTAGGGATTAGTTTTAGACCTAAATAATTGTTATTTGGTGCCAGCGTTGAGCATGAACATTATATCTGGATCTTTTTTGATGCGAGATGGTTATTCATTTAAATTAGAGAATAATGGTTGTTCTATTTATATGAGTAACATCTTTTATGGTCATGCACCCTTGATGAGTGGTCTATTTTACTAAATCTTGATATTAGTGATACACATGATCATAGTATTGAAGCCAAAAGATATAAGTTTAATAATGATAGTGCAACTTGTTTGTTGCACTGCCGTTTAGGTCATATTGGTGTAAAGCGCATGAAGAAACTCCAGGCTGATGGACTTTTGGAATCACTTGATGCTTGTGAACCATGCCTCATGGGCAAGATGACTAAGACTCCGTTATTCGGAACAATGGAGCGAGCAACAGACTTGTTGGAAATAATACATACTGATGTATGCGGTCCGATGAGTGTTGATGCTCGCAGCGGGTATCGTTATTTTCTTACCTTCACAGATGATTTGAGCAGATATGGGTATATCTACTTGATGAAACATAAGTCTGAAACATTTGAAAAGTTCAAAGAATTTCAGAGTGAAGTGGAAAATCATCGTAACAAGAAAATTAAGTTTCTACGATCTGATTGTGGAGGAGAATATTTGAGTTACGAGTTTGGTCTTCATTTGAAACAATGCGGAATAGTTTCGCAACTCACGCCACCTGGAACACCACATCATAATGGTGTGTCTGAACCTCGTAACCACACTTTATTAGATATGGTGCGATCTATGATGTTCTTACTAATTAACCGCTATTGTTTTGGGGTTATGCTTTAGAGACAGCTGCATTCACGTTAAATAGGGCACCATCAAAATCCGTTGAGACGACACCTTATGAATTGTGGTTTGGCAAGAAACCCAAGTTGTCATTTCTTAAAGTTTGGGGCTACGATGCTTATGTGAAAAAGCTTCAACCTGATAAGCTCGAACCCAAATCGGAGAAATGTGTCTTCATAGGATACCAAAAAGAGGCTATTGGGTACACCTTCTATCACAGATCCGAAGGCAAGATATTCATTGCTAAGAATGTTTCCTTTCTAGAGAAGAAGTTTCTCTCGAAAGAAGTGAGTGGGAGGAAAGTAAAACTTTACGAGGTAATTGTACCTACTCCCTTATTGGAAAGTGGTTCATCACAGAAATCAGTTACAGTGATTCCTACATGAGTGAGGAAGCTAATGATGATGATCATGAAACTTCTGGTCAAGTCACTACCGAACTTTATAGGTCAACCAGAGTAAGATTCGCACCAGAGTGGTACAGTAATCCTGTTCTAGAGGTCATGTTACTTGACCATGACGAACCTACGAACTATGAGGAAGCGATGATGAGCCCAGATTCCGCAAAATGGCTTGAGGCCACGAAATCTGAGATGGGATCCATGTATGAGAACAAAGTGTGGACTTTGGTTGACTTGCCCATTGATCGGAAAGCCATAGAGGATAAATGGATCTTCAAGAAGAAGACTGACGCTGACGGTAATGTTAATGTCTACAAAGCTCGACTTGTTGCAAAAGGTTTTCAACAAGTTCAAGGAGTTGACTATGATGATACCTTCTCACCCGTAGCGATGCTTAAGTCTGTCCGAATCATGTTAGAAATTGCCGCGTATTATGATTATGAAATTTGGCAAATGGATATCTTAAAGAAGAGTTGTATATGATGCAACCAGAAGGTTTTGTCGATCCAAAAGGTGCTAACAAAGTGTGCAAACTCCAGTGATCCATTTATGGACTAGTGCAAGCCTCTCGAAGTTGGAATATATGCTTTGATAGTGTGATAAAAGCATATGGTTTTATATAGACTTTTGGAGAAGCCTGTATTTACAAGAAAGTGAGTGGGAGATCTGTAGCATTTCTGATATTATATATAGATGAGATATTGTTGATCAGAAATTGTTGGCGTTCTGGGAACGGGGGTCCCCAGACTTGCCTGCCAGCGGCCTGCGGCGTGGCTCAAGTGGGGACCCAGCGAGGCCCATCTTCATCAGCTCAAGCTCAAGACCCTCGTGAGGGGCAAGCCTCACGGGGCGGACGACAGGAAGCTTCCTCAGAGGCAGCCTCATCAGGCAGGCTCGCGAGGAGGCGGAGATATCAAGGCAGGGGTACCTCGCGAGGAACCCGTGACGCAAGCCATGATGATCGAGACCAGGTGGGCGCCAGGCGGGCGCCGACCTGCATAGTGTCCTTGTTTCCCCTTTGGTGCAAAGGGGGCAAGCACAGGCCAAGGCATCAGGCAAAGGTTACCATTCCGGTGCAACGATACAAAGACCAGCCGGACGGCAGGACGGAGGTCACCGTGGAGCCCAAGATGGCGTCATCGGCAGTGCTTTTGGTAGCCGAAGACCACCTTTGGTCAGGATAACTTGTACTAGATGTTCCCCTTCGAAATGGCCAATTGTTGGCGCCCTTCCCGCTCATTATTTGGGGAGAGGCCCAGGGCCTCTATAAATAGAGCTAGCCACCACAGAAGGAGGGGACGGCTGGAAATCTGGTAGAACCATAGCAAAGAGAGAGAGAGGCGACTGAACTCACCCTAGCAGTTCATCGCACCAGCTCAAGAACACCTCTCGCGAGGCTGTTCTTTCCTTGTACTGTCCATCATCAGCCCCAGAGGAAATCCACCACACCACACACTGGAGTAGGGTATTACACCACAACGGTGGCCCGAACTAGTATAAACATCGTGTCCCTTGTGTTTCTCATCATTTTCATCTTAGTTCGCACGAGAAGATCGGACATAGATCGGTAGGGGAGAGATCTCTGCGTGCACCCCAGTGTTCGAACCTCAAGGGTCTGCTGGAACCCGAACCCCGACATTTGGCGCGCCAGGTAGGGGTTTGCCGGAATCTTCCTTCCGCTGTTCGAGTGTGATCTTCTGTCGTGTCCATGGCTGACGCTCGTCGGGCTCGCGCCGAGCGCCGGGCTGCTCACGCCGCTCGCGTCGCCCAGACGGCTCCCGTCGGCGGCCCCCCTCATCATTCTCCATCGCCCGCCGCCAACGCGGCCACCGGCCCAGCGGGGAACAAGCAGCAGGCCTCGTCCCAGCACCCCTTGGTGCGGTGGGATGGCCGCACCGCCACCACGTCACTGACTCCAGCTGGCTCCTCGTCCCACGCCCGTCGCGCACCCATGGATGTGCATGCCTCACTGCTCTTGGCGCGGGAGCTCCTGCACTATCGCCCCGTCGACGACCTCTATGAGGACTGGCTCACCTGCATCACCGAGCTCGTCAGTGCCGCAGGGGGCTCCCCCTTGCGGTCCCTCTCGCTACCTCGCCCTCCACCCCGTGCAGGGGGCGAGGATCAGGAGGCGCCTCCGCCGCCTCCTCCCCAAGAAGGTGCCTTGGCTCCAAGGCGCGCAGCCCCAGGGTGAGACCCTCCACATCCGGTGCCTGCGCAGCAAGAAGGGAGCTGCCAAGAGATCCCACGTCCCCGGGAAGGTGCTCGCGCGCTCCCAGCGCCGGCGCGCCAAGATCGCGCCCCAGAGCCTCCATGACAAAACCCCGCGCGGCTCCTAGTGGCGGCACGTGGTGACCCGCAGGAATGAGTCCAGCACCAGCAAAGGACGCCGGTGGCCACGGCGGGCTGCCTCACCTTCACCCCCGAGCTGCGCGGTGTCACATGGCCAGGAAAGTTCAAGCTTGACCTCCCTCCCCGCTACGATGGCATAGCGGACCCCGTGGTGTTCCTACAGCTCTACAAGCTGGGCATCGTAGCTAACAACAGAGACGAGAAGGTCATGGCGAATTGGTTCCCCATGGCGCTCAAGGACGGCGCCCGCACCTGGCTCCTCAACCTGGCTCCCGATGCGATCTCCTCCTGGAGCGAGATACGCACCCGCTTCATCGCCAACTTCCAGGGCACTCGCGACAGGCCCCCGGCCGTGAGCGACCTGCGCCGCATCAAGCAACAGCCAGGAGAAACCCTGCAGAAGTACATCCAACGCTTCAACTACGCTCGCCTCAAGATCCCCAAGGTGACTGAAGAAGCCATCATCTCAGCCTTCTCCGATGGCGTGCGCGACGTCAAGATGAAGGAAGAGCTAGCAATCCATGAAGACCTGTGCACATCCCTGGAGCTGTTCAACTTGGCGACCAAGTGCGCCAGGGCTGAGGAAGGGTGTCTCTCCCTCCTCGAGCTCCCGGCAGCCGACCCGGAAGAAAAGAGGCTCAAGGCCAAGGACGTGAAGCGCAAGGGGGCTGCCATACTAGCAGCGGAACCGGACACCAAGCGAGGCAGGGATCAGCCTGAGTCATCCAAGGGCGGAGGGTACTGCGTGTACCACGACCTCCACACCCACAACACCAACGTATGTCAAGAGCTCAGAGCCGTGAAAGATGGGCGAATCGGCCGACGCCCAGAGCCCAATGACAGGGGCTATGGCCGAGGAGGAGGAAGAGGCGGTGGACGATGGGAAGACCGTGGCCCCCGCCAGGGATGGTGTGACCGCCCTCGCGAGGACCGCTGGCAGGACCAGCCTCGCAAGGACCGTCCCCACGGCAACACAGGACTCCCTCCTCTGCCGCCTCCACCAAGGAGGAGCCGCGTGCAATTGCTTGCATCTCGGGCAGCGCCCAGGCCCCAACCTCACAGCGCATCTTCAAGAAGTTTGCTTGCGAGGTGAATGCAGTCCTTCCCAAGCTTGAGGCCACGCACCCTCTCAGGTGGTCTTCGTGCGCGATCACATGCAGTTCCGCAGACCAGCTCAAGTGTGCGGCAACGGCCGGAGTCCTCCCGATGCTTTGCTCCCTAGTCATCAGCAACGTGCAGGTCACCAGGACCCTCATCGATGGTAGGGCAGGACTCAGTGTCCTGTCCGTCGAGACGTTCGACAATCTCCAAGTGCCATACGACCAGCATCAGCTGACCAAGCCTTTCTTGGGAGTCACCGATGGTTCCACTGTTTCAATTGGGCAGGTTCGCCTTCCGGTCACCTTCGGGCAACGCAACAACTACCGCACCGAGCTCATCGACTTCGACGTCGCTCACATCCACCTGCCGTACAACGCCATCCTCGGGTATCCAGCCCTAGCCAAGTTTATGGCAGTGACTCACCATGGTTACAATGTCCTCAAGATGCCAGGAAGCGGTGGAGTCATCACCGTACCCTGTGAAGAAAGGGACGCAGTGTTGTCGCTCGAGCGTGCATTCCAAGCCGCAGCAATCGAACACCCAGATCGCAGGAGCGGGGGGCCTCCCGAGGCGACCCTCAAGAAGAAGAAGACCTCACCTGGCCAGAGCCACGAGAAAGCAGGCGCCTCTGGAGGTATTGCGTCAGGATTCGCGCCCGATCAGGGAGCGCCGCCCTCTCGCGCATAGGAAGGAGCGCCCGGCGCCCTCCTCAGGCAGGGCTCGGGGGCTCTCTCTTGGAGAGCCACCGACCATGCCAAGGTCGCGGGGGAGGCGCTCGGGCACCACTTGGAGGGGTGCTTTCAGGCACGCTTCCCTCAGAAAGGTACAAGTCAAAGGAGACAAAACCCTCAGGAGTTCATTGCAAGGAACACCCAAGAGCTACAAGAGTCCAGAGTCATGCGCGGCAGCCGCCGCTTACCTGCCATGGCCCCACATCCAGGCGATAATGGAGGACCGCGCGTCTGCGTCGACGTACCAGGGCTCAACCGAGCTGTATCCCAGGAGCACCTATGGCCTTTGGGCTGCATCATCTCCATGCCGCTCGGGCCCGACCCAGCGGCGGTTGCTTTTACCTGCGCTTGCTTGAAATTAGATTTCCTCCTATGTTCTTAACATACCTGACCTAATCACCTGCTCGATCGACGCCTATTTGAAGAGCTGCTCGCTCTGGCACGGCGCGTGCGCACGGGTCCGTCCCTGTAGAGTTCATAAACCTGAGTGGTCGAGCTCTGGCCGCGATAGCCCCGCATGGCGCCACCTCACCAGGCCCTTAGTGCCCTGACTACTCCCTCGGAGTGACCATAGGTTGGCCGACGACCATAACGACAGGCCTTGTTTCTCCTCATGATTGGTGTGCAGGACCTACTCCAGGAGCAATGTTGGGGGCATCGTGAGCTCTCTCTCCCTCTCTTCGGCACAGACCGCTTGCATGTTAAAAGGGGGGTACCTGAGCATCGCGACTCATGGGCTCATACTGGCTCTCCAGCCCTCACCCCTGGCCTTGACCCATGGCATCGCGACCCGTCATACCAGCGGCGGCTGAGATCGCTCAAGGGCCGGGACCTGAGGACGTAGAGCATTAAGGAAAGTGCGGGGGAGTGGGAAGAAGCTCGCGAGGGCCTAGCCCAGCAGCACCTCGACCATCGCCTCTCGGGCCAGGCGCCTCTCCGAGGAACTACGTCAAACACACAAGATAAGTTGCGCCGTTGCAAAAGCTAGACCAACGCAGCGCTAAATCCCCGCCCAGTGCAACTCTGTCATGGCGATGCTACCTTCCTTTCTCGCCCAGCAAGGATTGCTTGAGCGCTAAAGGGGACCTCCCGAGCATCGCGACTCAGGGGCTCTTACCCGACCTTGGGCCGCTCACCTCCCGGCCTTGACCACGGCATCGCGACCTGTGATACCAGCAACGACTGAAGCTTGCCTGGGGACTGGGACCTGTCAGCGTAGAGCACCAAGTCCTCGTGAGGATAGAAAGGGGAGCTTAGCCGGAACAGAACGGACACCTCACGCTAATTCATATTAAGGATATAGTAATTACAAAAGCACGGCAGACGCCTTACATGCCCCCGTAGGGTGTTGCTTTAATTCCTTGCAGGGAAAAAAAGGTGCTAACCCTAAGGAACGCCACTTGCTAGCACACCCCCAGGCGACGCCATCATCAACAGTGGGCTGCCCAGTGCTGGCGCCAACCACATCCAGATCAGTGGCGTCGGCGGCCTGAGGCAGCTGCCTCACTCCAAGTGCGGCGTGAGCTCGGAGGCTCGTAGCTGTCATCGCTCGTCTCCGGGGTCGCGAGGAGTTTGGGGGAGCCGTTGAAGCCCGCAGTCCCTCCGCTGCTGCCTGAGGAGCTGCAGGGGGACCAATGGGCGGGGCTGGTCCTCGCCAGTTTGTCACCACTACCGCTTCCCTTGGGGCAGCATTCCAGCCGGCGTCCTTCTACATCAAAGACCTTGAAGAACATCAAGGAGGCGCCGTCGTATTCAAGATGGATCACCAAGGCACCGTCCGCGCGACAGACCCGGGCAATCTCACCCCAGCCCGGGGTCATGAATACCTTGTCCGGAGCGACGACCGCGACCTCCGCTCCAGTTGCAGGGGTGCCACAGTCGGCGTGCTGCAGCCAGAGCTCCAGGGCCCCGCTCAGCGGCATCTCGAAGGCGAAGGAGGGAGGAAGGCGGATCCATGAAGTTGGAGGCATGGCGGCGTGAAGCACAAGCTCACGAGAGGAGCGCCCCGCGTGGACTCCAGGGGGGACGACGCGCACCACTGTGACTCGCCGGCGTCGGCGGCGACGCTGTCGGTGTTGCTCGACGCCCTCCCCCCTGGGGCCTACGACGCGGGCGTGCAAGGGCAGCGGAAACCCAGGCGGCGGCCGCTCGTACCATGGCCTCGACACCACCTGCCAGGCGCCTTCGTCCCGGTGACAAGGGATTGGCCGCTTCTTCGGCGGGAGGGGTCAGGACCCTCTGTGGGGGCCTTTCCCTTCTCCTCAGCTAAAAACCAGCGGATCGGTGCCATTGGCGCAAGAGGAAGCAAGGATGAGGAAGAAGAAGAGGAGGAGTGACGGAAAGGGGTGAACCGGCGAAGCTCACGCGGCCCCGTACTTATAGCCGGGGAAGGCCAACCGCTGGGTATCATGACCTCAGGTAATCGTGACCCATATCTTTGCATGCAGGGACCTGTCAAGTCGTGTAGTTGCATGCCGAGGCGTCATGGGAAGTGCAGACGCCCACGACCAATCAACCGCCACGCAGCGCCCAAGGCTGCAGGCTGTTAGGGCCCGCGGCGCTTCGTGCTTGCCCCTTCGCTTCTTTCCTAAGCCAAGCCCGAGTGCGCCGTGGGCCCGGGGGCTACTGTCGGCATTCTGGGAATGGGGGTCCCCAGACTTTCCTGCCCGCGGCCTGTGGCGTGGCTCAAGTGGGGGCCCAGCGAGGCCCATCTTCATCAGCTCAAGCTCAAGACCCTCGCGAGGGGCCAAGCCTCGCGGGGCGGACGACAAGAAGCTTCCTCAGAGGCAGCCTCATCAGGCAGGCTTGCGAGGAGGTGCAGAGATCAAGGCAGGGGTACCTCGCGAGGAACCCGTGACGCAAGCCATGACGATCGAGACCAGGCGGGCGCCGGCCTGCGCAGTGTCCTTGTTTTCCCTTTGGTGCAAAGGGGGCAAGCACAGGCCAAGGCATCAGGCAAAGGTTACCATTCCGGTGCAATGAGACCAAGACCAGCCGGACGGCAGGACGGAGGTCACCGTGGAGCCCAAGACGGCGTCATCGCCAGTGCTTTTGGCAGCCGAAGACCACCTTTGGTCAGGATAACTTGTACTAGATGTTTCCCTTCGAAATGGCCAATTGTTGGCACCCTTCCCGCTCATTATTTGGGAGAGGCCCAAGGCCTCTATAAATAGAGCTAGCCACCACAGAAGGAGGGGACGGCTGGAAATCTGGTAGAACCATAGCAAAGAGAGAGAGCGAGGCGACTGAACTCACCCTAGCAGTTCATCGCACCAGCTCAAGAACACCTCTCGCGAGGCTGTTCTTTCCTTGTATTGTCCATCATCAGCCCTAGTGGCAATCCACCACACCACACACTGGAGTAGGGTATTACACCACAACGGTGGCCCGAACCAGTATAAACATCGTGCCCCTTGTGTTGTTCATCATTTTCATCTTAGTTCACACGAGAAGATCGGATGTAGATCGGTAGGGGAGAGATCTCCGCGCGCCCCCCAGTGTTCGAACCTCAAGGGTCTGCCGGAACCCGAAACCCGACAGAAATGATTCTGAATTTCTGAATAGCATAAAAGGATACTTGAATAAGATTTTTTCAATGAAATACCTCGGTGAAGCTGCTTATATATTGGGCATCAAGATCTATAGAGATAGATCAAGACGCTTAATTGGACTTTCACAAAGCACATACCTTGATAAAGTTTTGAAGAAGTTCAAAATGGATCAAGCAAAGAAAGGGTTCTTGCCTGTGTTACAAGGTGTGAAGTTGAGTCAGACTCAATGCCCGACCACTGCAGAAGATAGAGAGAAAATGAAAGTCATTCCCTATGCCTTAGCCATAGGTTCTATCATGTATGCAATGCTGTGTACCAAACCTGATGTGTCCCTTGCTATCAGTTTAGCAGGGAGGTACCAAAGTAATCCAGGAGTGGATCACTGGACAGCGGTCAAGAACATCCTGAAATACCTCAAAATAAAGAGATAAGTAATATGGCACTTCTAATATTCAGGCGCATTTGAAATATATTTGGCCATTTAAAAACAGAAAAGAATTTCCAAATGTTTGAAATTCAAACTCATTTGAGAGTTTTATTCAAAATTATTTTTCTACAAAAATAAATATATGGAAAATAGGGTAATGTGATTCCCTTCAACATAAAAATGGAGAAAAATAAATTTGAATTCATTTTGGTATTTAAAAAATGAGTTTTATTGAGTTTTATTGCAATAGAAGCACTGTTTGGCTTATTTGAACTTTTTGTAGATTTTAGTTGCCGAAAATATGTTCATGTTTTAGGAAATATTTTTTTGATTTTGTATATATCATATGCCTATATTATATTTTCTTTTCTATTTGTTTTTCGTCCTTTTTGTTTTGTCTCGAGAGAGAGAGAGAGAGGGAATTCAACGCCAGGCCAGCACGTACCAGCCGACCCATCTAGCCTTACGACCTTAGCCCACGCGCGGGCGTGAATCGCTTCGCTTCGGCCACCCGCCCGCACGCAACCCTCTCCCTCACTCGCTTTGTGCCACTAACTGGCGGGCCCCACAGTCTCCTCCTTCCCCTTGCCCATGTCTTACCAAGCCGGAGCGCGCTCGTCCGTTGCCAATTCCCGTGACTGTCGGGATCATGATCCCGAGGCTACCCCTTCCGCATGAAGATGCCCTATAAAACCCCTCGACTCTCCTATCACGATTCCCTTTTGAACCCTCGCCCGATAGCAACCACATTGTTCGCCATCACTGTTTGGATCTCCGCCACCGAAGCTTCGGAGCACCGCTGTTTCTGACGCCGGTAGGTCATCCCGAAGCTTTTTCTTACGTCTTTCGGTTTCTCTCGACGCCCAGCATCATTTTGACATGTTCTCCCCACCTCATTTTCCCTACTGCAACTACCACGAGCACTCACGCTCTCTCCGGAGTCATAGCTCACGCAAGCTCCTGCATCGATGCCTCATTTGCCGTCCGTCATCCCCGACCCTCGTCTTCCCCTACCCTCGACTTCACCTCCCTGGTCTGCGTCCGCCGGACACCCACAACCATCGGAGTGCCACCCTTGAGCTCTTCCGAATCGCCAGAGCTCGCGAGCACCGCCGTCACCACCTCACCTCGTCCCGACGTCCCCGAGCCGCGCCGGGACCACCCCTGGACTCGCCTTTCTCCGCCGCGTCCGCCTGACCCCTCCACCACCGCCATCGATCGCTGGGGACGTCGCCACCGTCGACCATAGGAGCGGACCACGCCGTCGTCTTTGTCCCGCTACCATGGTAAGACCTCCGCCGTTTGATCCCCGTTTAATGCTATATATTAGATCCAACCGAGTGGTTAGGTTTTTATTAGTAGATCGGTTTTCTTTACGGTTTATACTCGGTTTAGATCGAACCGCCCCACTCGGATTGTTTTTTATTTACCCGCGCCGCCAATATTTCCCTTAGATAGCGAGCATTCACCGTTTAGTCTGCGCAGTGCATACCACCAGCGAACCAGAGACTGCCACGTCATCGTTGGCCGATCCGAAGACTTTAGTTTTCTTTTGTTTCTCTTTTAATTTTAGAATAGTTCTGTTTTTAGAAAATCAATATCTTTTAGTTTTTTAATCCAAATTGAGTGATTCTTTTTTGCATTAGATTCAAAATTTCTTGAAGTTTCTGTTGGCGCAATTGGATTTCCAATTTGAGTAGTTTAAATTTGAATTTGGTGAAATATGTTCAATTTAGTGGCCATAACTTCAGTTTAAAAAAGGTCTTGAGTTAATTCTATTTGCTCCTCGTCACTTATGGTTTTGTATAGCAGTATGTTTAATTTGGGAAATTTTAGAAAAAAATATATTTATGGTTTTATGCAAAACAGTACTGTTTTTACCTAGTTTAGTGTTATTTCTTTTTCCATTAGTATTTAATTGCTTTTAACTAGAACTTTTTGTTATTTTTGACAAAATTAGTTTTGTTTCTGTTATTGACCAGTAGACAATTTTATTCTTATTTTTAAAACTTATTTTTTTGTTTTGCATGAAAACTGGTATAGGTCATAGTTATTTTTTTATAAAAGCTTTTTATTTGTTTCTTTTTGCAAATAAAATTTTATGAAAAATAATTTCTATTAACTTAGTTGTTTAATATTTTCTTTTCTGTTAAAATTATTAGTTTAGTATTTTTCTTTGTTGTTAAGTTTTACTTAGGACAAAACTATTTTTGTAGTTGAGGCAAAAGGTTTTCCTAGTAGGTTCTTTATAGTTTTCCCCTATTAGTTCTTTTGTTGTGTTCTTTGTTTTGTATTGGGTTTTCTTATTGATTTCTTGATTTCATTTTAATTTATGTCGCTATAATGATTGTTAGTGTTCTTGCTAGAATGATTGCTTATGTGAAGGTCATGTTTATTAATATAGATTTCATCGGAGAGTTGTGTATGGTCTTATCAAGTTTCTGAGACCGTTATAATCTTCATTAAGTAATACCAGGCAAGTTCACTTTGACCATGTTATTCATACCTCCGTTTTTACTTGCATGTAGTGCCACCTTTTTATCATTCCCTCCAGTAGTGTATTGAATCCTTGTAGTTGAGTAGTATGCATGAGGTAGGAACCCATCACCCTGTTACCAAGCCCGGGACGTTGTTTAGTTTTAAATGCTATGCTATAGTAGATGGGGATTGGTATGAGTGTTCGAGAGTGGTGTGAGTATGAAGGACTCTACGTCAATGAAGACAGCTTCATGATGGCATCTGCAAGGAGTGCATCTTCAAGACCTCAAGACTTCAAGACACGAGACAAGAATTCAATATACCTGTGGGTGGAGAATGGTTAAAAAGGGTACATTGTGTGCCCAATACTGAGTGATTCTGGAGAAGCGCCATGATATCATGTGAAAAGCTCCACCCAGGCTCAAAGAGATGGAAGAATACTTCACACCCGAAAGCTTACCTGTGCAACCGCAAGCCATTATGGGCTCTGGCTTGCTTGACCTTAGTGGTGACTCTGGATGGGACGGTGCCAGCAGATGTAGAACTACAGTAGGATGGGATGGGCACTGGATAGTGGTCAGAGGAACTCTTCAGAAGACCATGTTTCGGTCGTCTTGTTCTCAAACATCATGAAGTGCGAGAACGTAAAAAGAGGGATCGAATCTTGCGGGTAAAGTGTACAAACCGCTGCAGAGGGTTAAAACCTAATCGATTAGCCATGTCCTCGGTTACGGACAATTTGAGCCGCTGGACTTGGATCTATCTTGAAACTCTCAACACCAGACTGATAACTTAATTGTGGGCAACTTATGCTGATTTGGGCTATGAGACATCGGCTGGCGGAACCATGTCATGAAAGAAAACTCCGTAGTACATACTCCCGATATTCCTTTTTGTAGGGAAAACAAAACCCAGCTTTTATGCAAAACAACTCAGACACAGGGCCACAAAGCCATATTGCATATAGTATAGTTTTATCATCTGTTTTTCTTAAAGTGATCTTGCCAGTAAATTCAATGTACTGACCTACACGGCTGCAATGTCTCATGTGGTAGGATTATTTCTACGACGAGTGAGTTTTGTTGTTGGTTTATGGTCTACACTCAACTTGTCGATGACGTTGATGGGACTCCGGCCTCGTTTGATTGTTTCCGCTGAGACTTGTGAAGTATATATCAGTTTTACGTTATTTACACATGTGATTGCACTTTGATATATACATTGATGTACTATGTGTGCCAGCATACTGATCCAGGGATGGCACAGATACACAGAGGCTTGACCGTTTCAGGTCGGGTCGCTACAGGGAACACATGGACATTACTTCTCGTCGGTGTCTACATTGACGACTTGGTGATCACCGACACCAATGTTGGCAATATGCCCTAGTGGCAATAATAAATTGGTTATTATCATATTTTCTTATTCATGGTAAAGGTTTATTATTCATGCTAGAATTGTATTGACCGGAAACTTAAATACATGTGTGAATACATAAACAAATACTATGTCCCTAGTGAGCCTCTACTAGGCTAGCTCGTTGATCAAAGAGGGTTAAGGTTTCCTAACCATATACATTATTTGTCATTTGATAACAGGATCACATCGTTAGGAGAATGATGTGATGGACAAGACCCAACTGTAAGCTTAGCAGTTGATCGTATTAGTTTATTGTTATAGCTTTCTTCACGTCAAGTATCTATTCCTAAGACCATGAGATCGTGCAACTACTCCCTAACACCAGAGGAATACTTAGTGTGTATCCAAACATCACTTCGTAACTGGATGATCATAAAGGTGCTCTATAGGTATCACTGAAGGTGTTTGTTGGGTTGGCACAAATCGAGACTGGGATTTGTCACTCCGTGTGAGGGAGAGATATCTCCGGGCCCTCTCGGTAATACAACATCGTAAAGGGCTTGCAAGCAATGTGCCTAATGAGTTATTCACGAGATGTTGTATTATGAAATGAGTAAAGATACTTGCTAGTAACAAGATTGAACTAGGTATGGAGACACGGACGATCGAATCTCGGGCAAGTAACATATCGCCAGACAAAGGGAATTGCATACAAGATTAACCGAATCCTTGACATCATGGTTCAACCAGTAAAAGATCTTCGTGGAATATGTAGGAACCAATATGGGCATACAGGTACCCCTATTGGTTATTGACCGGATAGGTTTCTCGGTCATGACTACATGATTCCCGAACCCCGCAGGGTCCCACGCTTAACGTTTGTTGACACTAGAGTAGTATTGAGATATTTGATGATTGGTAACCAAATGTTGTTCGGAGTCCCAAATGAGATCCCAGACGTCACGAGTAGTCTCGGAATAGTTGAGAGGTAAAGATTTATAAATGGGAAGTCATATTTTGGGTTTTGGAAAAAGGTGCAATTTTTTCGGTATTGTACCAGGAAGCTTCCGGAGGATTCCGGAGGGGTCTAGAAGTCCACAAGTCAGTCAACAACGTCCCAAGGGCTGGCATGTGCTGAGGGGAGGTTCGCTGGCCTTATTGGGCCAGGGACACCAAGTCCTCAAAAGCCCATGCGGCTAGGGAAGGGAAAAGGGGGGAGTTCTGGTAGGAATAGGATTGGACTTGGAGTCCAAGTCCTCCCCCCTTGGCGCCAACTCCTATTTGGAGTAGGGCTGGACTCCCAGCCCTCCTATGCATATAAATATAGGGGGTGCAACAAGGCACCCTATGACATTGGCCTTGGCTTCTGCCATGTCTCTCCCTCCCGTCATAGTTCTCATCCACGATTTTTTGCTTAGCGAAGCGCTACCGTTGCTCCACCACCACCATCACCAGCACGCCGTCATGCTAGTTGTGATCCCCTCTACTTTTCCACCTTATCTTGTTGGATCAAGGAGGAGGAGACATCATCGAGCCACATGTGTGCTAAACTCGGAGGTGTCATCCATTCGGCACTAGACCGGTTGGAGTGTGATCGGAACGCGAAGAGTACGACTACATCAACCGCATTATATACGCTTCTGTTTTCGGTCTATGATCGTACGTAGACATTCTCTCCCCTCTCGTTGCTATGCTTCTCCTAGATATATTTTTGGTGTTCGTAGGATTTTTTTGACTTTCATGCTTTGTTCGCCAACAGTGGCATCATGAGCTTGGTCTATGCGTAGATGTAAATGCACGAGTAGAACCCAAAGAGTTGTGGGTGTTGATGCTGAAATTTTTGGGAAATGTTGTATTTCAAAAAATTTACCTATGATCACGCAAGATCTATCTAGGAGATGCATATTCATGAGACGGGAGAGTGTGTCCATGTACCCTCGTAGACCGAAAGCGGAAGCGTTTAGTAACGCGGTTGATGTAGTCGAACGTCTTCACGATCCAACCGATCCAAGTACCGAACGTACGACACCTCCATGTTCATCACACGTTCAAAATGATGACGTCCCTCGAGCTCTTGATCCAGTTGAGGACGAGGGAGAGTTCTTTCAGCACGGCAATGTGGTGATGGTGATGATGAAGTTACCGGCGCAGGGCTTCGCCTAAGCACTATGACAATATGACCGAGGTGTGTAACCGTGGAGGGGGCACCGCACACGAATAAGAGAAGACTTGGGTTGCCTTGGAGTGCCCCCTGCCCCTGTATATAAAGGAGGGAGGAGGCGCGCTAGGGGGAGTCCTACTAATACTCCAAACCTAGTAGGAATCGCCCCCTCCCTTTTGCTAATCCAAGAGGGGGAAGGAGGGAAGGAGAGGGAGAGGGGAAGGAAGGGGAGGCCGCGCCCCCTCCCCTTAGTCCAATTCGGACTATCCTGGGGGGGCGCCACCTTGTGGCCTTCCCTCTCCTTCTACCTTTTGGCCCATTAAGGCCCGTAACTTCCCCGGGGGGTTCCGGTAGCCCCTCGGTTCCCCGGTAAATATCTGAAACGCCTGGAAACCATTCCGGTGTCCGAATATGTAACGACCCTACCCGAAATTGGTCAAGTCTCTTTGTAGCTGTACAAACCCAAGAATGCTGGCACACGCAGTACATTGATGAAAAGATTCAAAGTTCAATCACACTTGAATTTATTACACAACTCTCATATCGAGTCTTTATTACATCATAATAAATTAGGCCGAAGGCCAACTCATGAGAAATAAACTAAATAAAGTTGTGGAAGCATAGACGAATAGCGAGTCCATACGACTCCATAGGGCAATCGCCAAGCATAGATCGTAGCCTCACTCCTGGTTGGAAAACTCCTCTGGAACATGAGACGTTGCAGCCGTGTAGCAGTACTAGGAAAAGGCCTACTAATGGCGCACCAGTTTTGCCTACTAATGGCGCACTACTGGTGCGCCATTAGTATCACGCCACTAGAATTTTTTACTAATGGCGCACCACTGGTGCGCCATTAGTATCTGGTATACTAATGGCGCACCACAGGTGCGCCATTAGTATAGCCCACGGTGCGCCATTAGTATCTGGTATACTAATGGCGCACCACATAGAAGTGCGCCATTAGTATCAATTTAAAAAAAATTCATTTTTTTAAAATTTTATTAGTATCTGGTATACTAATTGCGCACCACATAGAAGTGCGCCGTTTTCTTAATCTCATGTCACTATGGCTTAATCTCGGGTCAATATGCTTAATCTCAAGTCAAATTGCACTCTATGGTCAAACTTCCCGGAAGGTCACCCATCCTCACACTACTCCAGCCCGAGCACGCTTAACTTCGCAGTTCTATCCAACCCCAGCACCACCTCACTTCACAAGAACTTCTTGATATATCTATCATATCAATCCTATTAAACCTTGCTGATGTCTAGGACTTTGTTCATGTTCATGAGTATGATGAAATTTTGAAAAATATTTCAAACTTTTCGGTCATATTACGTATCATATTTTGAAAAATAATTCAAAAAAAATTCGAAACCAATTTTTTTCTGTTACTAGTGGCGCACCTAGCAAACGGTGCGCCACAAGTAAGGTTGAAATTTTTTCCATTTTTTTCTCTCTAGATCTTAAAAGCCCGGTAACTTTTTTTCTGTTAGGTTTTTGGGGATTTTGAAAATGTTTAACGTTGTTCCCCCGTTAAATTTGGATGTAACTTTTCGAGTAGATGATTTTTCATATAGAAAACTTTTTAATCCGAGCTCGTATGCAAAAGTTATGCCCATTTTACAAATTCCAGAGAGATTTTGCAAATAAAGTCGAAATTCATATTTGTAAATTTTCCCAACAAGTAGACCACATATCACATGGGAAACTTATTTTATTTTATTTTTTACATTTCCATCATTTTCTTTTATTTTTGTAAACTGAAAAGGCGGTCCGGGGGGGGTGCATTCGGTGGAATTTTTGGGCCAAGTTAGTAATGGCGCACCGCGGGAGTGGTGCGCCATTACTAGTTAGACTAGTAATGGCGCACCACACCCACCGTGTGACACCCCAAAAATTTGGCCTTGTTTTAATGAATTAAAAATTTCGCGAGGAATTAAGACTTTGAATTTCTGAGCTCCATTTTGATTTTTAAATCATTTCATTCCCTGTTATGATGAGTTTTTTTTTCCAAAGAGAAAAAACTTTTCAAATATGTCATTAGACATATTTAATCTCTCAAGAGAAACTTTCCCTTATTTAATATAACAAATTAAATAATTAAGTTGCTTGATCTTTACTTTCTTGAAAATGGTTTTTCAAAGTTAAATGGCCATATTTGAACTACAACCATTTGATAAATTCACTTAAAATTCCCACCAAAATTTGGAGATGTCATGTGATGTTTTTAAATCACTTTTATGCAAAAATATCCTTTATTCATGAAATATTTTGAGCTCTACACAAATTTTTTCTTCTCTGGTCCATAGTGCAATTTGCACTACAACCCATTTAAATATTTCTTTCTGGCCTCCACCAAAATTATGGGATGTTGGTAGTAGCATATGATTCAACTTTATGCAAAAACCTAGTGCTGTTCTTTGAAAAATTTGAGTGAATCAACCTCTTTTCCATTCTGATCCAGCCTTGTGATTTCCACTTCAACCCTATTTAATTTTGCTCCAATGATCTTGTGCTTTCTCTCACTTGTAGACAGCCCTACCAAACCCCTAAGTCCAGGAGCATGCACCCATTGGATTAATTTTGGTTCATGAAATAATGTCATTTATTTCCTGTCCAGAATTGTAGTTTTGCAAAACTTGCACTAACAAGTTTCTGCTTTTGGCAAACTAACCTCACCACCCTCTTGTACATCTAAAGAGACTTCCATCTGGAGTTTTTGACCACTCCAAGACTTGCCTAAGTGCCCTTGACATTTTGCCAAACACCTTATGGGCAGGATCTGTTTTGGCATGAATTTTTGGTTTGCACTGTGAACCTGATCCCCTGACCAAACCAGCTTGTCCACTGATCTCCTTGCAAGCCCAAACCTAGCCCTGTTTCTACCCAGCCTCAACTGCGACCTCTAGCATGCTTTAGCATTTCGTCGAGCACACTCAGTGCGTGCACGGGACGCGCCCAGAGCGCGCGTATTGCACGACCCGTGCGCCGAGCCGACACGCTGGCCCCCACGGTTTTGGCCCGCTCTGCAGCACCACGCCACGCGCTCCCCTCCTCGCAGCAACACGCCAAGCCGCCCTGGCAGACTACAGCGACGCCGACAGAGCTTTTGGCGGCACACCGGCGTCCGCAGCGCGCCTCTGCCACGGTCGGCGCCGCCAAAGCCACCTCCACTCGCCAGCTCGCCCTTGGAGCAGTGCCCACTCGTCCGCTAGCTCCTGCCGTCATCCCCAGCCACGCCACGTTGCCCTGCAAGCTACAGAGAGGCGGTTCGCCGGAGAGCTTATCCGGCCGCTGCGGAACCGACCTCGACGAGCTATAAAAGGAGGCCCCCGAGCTTCCCCGAGCACACAGGCAACCTTAGAATGCTCCCCTAGTTCTCCTATGGCAGCCAATCGACCCGGGGGAGGTCTTCTTCCCCACCTCCGGCAACTGCAGCCGCCACCACTGCCCTGGCCAATTCGGCACCCCCAGGGCCTCCCCCTCTCCGTTCTCTCCACCAAGAGCTTCCTCATCCTCCCGTGAACCATTCCCACTACTCGATTTCGATCGGGGCTCACTGCGGGGGAATTTTCACTGCGCCCCCGAAGGCTCCTCCGCCACGAAGCTCGCCCCCGGCAGCTCCCTCCATCCCCACCGGCCTGGCAACCACCGGGAGGACCGCACTGGAGTGGCGCATCCATCCCCGCCCTCGGGGCCCCGCGAAGAGCTGCCAGTCGCCGGCGACGATCACCTGAGCTCCGCCTCCGCTCGGGACAGGGGAAGGAGGGGGAAAGAGAGACTAGTCAAACCTGACTAGTGGGCCCTCTGGACCCACTGTCAGCAACCCCGTGCCTGTCCACGTGGGATTAAGTGAAGGCGTAATCCGCCCAGTACGTTTCCCCCGCTCCGAAAGCGTATTCCTCTCTGAAACGTTTTCTTTTTCCTGATTTTATTAAAAACAGATTTTGACCACAACTTTGACTGCCTATAACTTTTTAAATATAATTCCAAATGAATTAATTCTTTTTCCTACATCTCTCAAATATTGTCTAGTTTATTTTAAGATTTATTTGAAAATTTTCCAAACAACTTTTTTGTACTGTTTTTGAAATATGTGTTATTTGCATATTTTTGGAAATAGGATTTTTGGGAGAGAAGAAACTTTCAAAAGTTTTGGAGAGCACCTCACCCCTCCACAACTTAAAGGCAAGCATTCTGAACCTCGGAATAATATTTTTGGTGTGTTAGTTGACACGTTTATAACACCACCTTATATCGGAGAGCTTGTTATTTCATGTGATATGATCATTTGCATGAGGCATATTAGTGATTTCCTTACTGTTGGAATGAATATACTTGTGATGGTAATCACCCTCATGTGCCTTGCATGCATGCCGGAAAGGAATCCGGGAAAGCCTCGGCCTTGGGTAGGAGTGAGCTTGTCGCCGGTCCCCGTCGGGACGGTTATGTCCGGTATGGCATGGTAAGGTATATTGAGTGGTGATTTTGTTGATTGAAATATATTTGGTTACATGTCATGCAGGAAACTTATGAACCTCCTGAGTCGACCGTAGACCGAGTCTTGTTTCCAGTAACCCCCATACTTGCTATGTACTACCACTTGTCCCTGCCGCAGGTAGGGTATGGTTCAGTAAGTCGTCAACCCCTTTCAAGCACACACCGTACAGAGAGGCCATGGTGGAAGATATCGGTTGTAGCCGGTAGGCATGCCACCTGGTCCGGGGGCATGGGTGTTTCCGATTGAGACCGAGAGGGGAGGCCACCCCTTAGAGCGCGCGATATAAATTTGATCCCATGCTACGCGAGGTTGTAGCCTCCGCACTTAGAGTTTGGCTTAACAAGTGTCGTGGGTGATTCCAGACACCGATGGGTTAAGCTGGTGTGTGCAAGTTAGGCGTGTTTTCAACTAAAAGGCCATAGACGGAATTAGTCCCGATGGACTAAAGGAATCCGTTACTCGTGGGTAAAGAGTACACCCTCTGCAGAGATTAAAACCTATTCGAATAGCCGTGTCCATGGTTAAGGATTACAGTCTGGGATGGGTCAAGTGTTGGTCTTAGTGTCGGTCGTCAGAGGAGATATTGTTAAACCAAACTTGGATATGGACTGGTTACTTGTGAGGACCATGATTATTATTTTGTGATGCACTAACCTGTTGCATTACTTGTATTATTGAGTATCCCTGGGACGGTTCTACCTCCTGGATATTCATTATGATTATTAATCTTTTAAAGCCCTTTATGTGGTGTCGCTCAGACGCCCGACTGTGGCATTTCTTTTAAAGCTCTTTATGTGGTGTCGCTCAGACGCCCGACTGTGGCATTTATTTTAAAGCCCTTTACGTGGTGTCGCTCAGACGCCCGACTGTGGCATTTCTTTTAAAAGCCCTTTATGTGGTGTCGCTCAGACTCCCGACTGTGGCATTTCTTTTAAAAGCCCTTTATGTGGTGTCGCTCAGACGCCCAACTGTGGCATTTCTTTTAAAAGCCCTTTATGTGGTGTCGCTCAGACGCCCGACTGTGGCATTTTATTCCCTCTCTTTTAATGCTTATTCATGTTGCATGATAATAACCTGCTGGCATGCATAAAAGATGTTTTATTTATGACTGGCGATGTGATCATAGAATTTTTCAGTGCATTTTTATCAATTATATTATCCCAGTGTTCATAATGTTTGCGAGTACATTCAAAGTACTCACTGGCTTGTCCCTGGCTATTGTCTTGGCCAGATTTCTGCATGGAGAGGAGCGTTGCGGTGACCGCCCCGGAAACTAAGCAACGGTGATAGCAGCCTCGCGAAGATAGGAGTTAACCTGGTCAGCTGTTCCCGTGGAAAATGGAGTCCCATACACTAACGATTCTCAAACCGCTTCCGCCATCGACCACTAGAAAACCATTTGATGTACTCATAGGCCACAATGGTCTTGTACTACACATTTTGTACTTTTGCTTGGAATTTCTGTAACAAGTTGGTGCCTCATCAGCTAACAGTAATCCTGGGGCTGGTGAGCACAACGGCCATTTTCTGGAAATTTATGTCCGGAAAACCGGTCGTGACAGACTTGGTATCAGAGCCAGGCTGACCATTGGATAATCCTATCTTAGCCGGGTCTATAAACTTAGGCAAACCAAGCCACCAAACCATAACCAAACCCCAGCCAAGCTTCTCGTGCAAGATAGCCACATAGTGACCCAACACCTTTTGGCAGTCGGTGCCCAACATATCAACCTAACCTCTCGCTCATGCGCCAGTGACCGGCCCCTAAATAGTCCTTTCTCGCAAGCGTGCGAAGGAAGACTCCGTCCCCTTTTTCCTATAAAAAGGGGCACGCTAGCCCCAACACAGCACAGCACAATCTCTACCCCAAACCAAGCTACAATGCCTGGCCCTGTCGTGCACAATGAGACCACAGCAACCAACCTTGGAGGCTTTGTGACCATACTCGCAAACCTCACCCGTCGCGCCTATGCGTTAGAAGAGCCCCCAGAATATGTTGTGTACCAAGGACCCATGAGCGGTGAGAACCGTCAATTCTGGGCCACTGTACACATCTACGGTAGGGGTCTAGAGCCCGAGCGCCCCTACAGGTTCACCGGAAGAACAACTTCCTTTGAGCTTCAAGCCATCCAACTAGCTGCTCGAGAGGCTATAGTTCATCTCCGGCACTTGTCGCCCAGAGTTAACTGTCGCTCGTTCCACTACTACCCCAGACGTAAAGGGTATGGTAGGCCACCCCAAGTTGCCAACGGAGATCACGAGACGGATCCTGCATTGTTGCACCTAGTGCGCTATGTAAGTGCACTAGAGGAACTATGCGATCAAATCGCTATTGATCTAATCGCAGCTCGTGGAGAGCTGGTTCGTCGAGCCCCGGCGAGAGAAGAAAACAAGCCCAACGCCGACAACCCAGTCATGCTGTTTGGACACCCGATCGAGTCCCTGAGGCCTGCCCCAGCCATAAGCCAAGGTGCTGCGATAACCCCAGAGGTGCTTCGTCGCATATTGGGAGCACACTCCAACGGGATTGTGGCCAACAATCCCCGAGATGGTCCTCATCGCTACCCCGAGCCTGCAGCCCCTCAACCCACTCCAGCTAATTCCGACGACGAGACCCGTGGAGGAGCCTCAAGGCACGCCCGCTTGGATGTAAACGAGGTAGACTAAGTCACCCGAGTCGTATCGAGTCCCAGTGTACCCTCGCTTTGTAATCTTGTGGTCTTGTAATTAAATGCCGCCTGTTGTCGTGCCTCTGTTTTAATAGTAGCCTTGCCTGGATACGCCAGTATGCAGTATAAGATTTCTATCCCGGACCCAGTTACCAAGAATCACCCCGTCAACCCCACAGTAACACATCACTATAGTGAGATGTGTGAATCTGTGGCTTGACCCCGACCCTTGGAACAGAGCTGAAAATTTTCTTTACCATTCACCACGGTAAAAATGACCCAGCTCCGGTGCTATAAAAAGGCCACCGCGTGACCTTGCCAAGCATCTCTCACCTTGTGCACCACCCTCACAACCATTTCCTTGCCATGCCGAGCCCCAGCATTTATCTGAGAACCCCAGATGCAACCCCAGGTAGTTTTCTCAAGATATTGCGGGATTTTACCTGCAGTACCATGGGCGCTACCCAGCCACCCCAGTACGAGCTGTTCAAATCGAGGATCACCTCTTCCACCTCAAGATATTGGGCAGCAGTGCACATCCCTCCCGTAAACTCAAACCAAGACCCAACGGAAGTCTCCTTCGTGGGGAAATCTATGCCAACCCCACATATGGCCATAGAAGCTGTTGCATATGAAGCGCTTGCTCGCCTTCGATTCGCGGTACCCTATGCCAGCGAACGAGGGTATTATTACTTCCCGAGCCGTGCAGCACCCGGAGGAGTGACATCTTTTCCCGGTGGACGAATTGAGAGAGACCCAGTCCTGGCCAACCTTGTCCAGTACGTCATCACTCAAGAGCATTTAACCCAACGTGTGATGGGTTATCTCCAGAGCCTCGCAGATTTAAATCCTCAGATCGCCATCGGCAGAGCACTAAGGCCCGACCAGGAGAGACACGTGCATCGACTGGTCAATCCACTTTCCCCGATAGAAGAGGAGTGTATCCCAGTACCAGAGACGTTTTCTAGGGACCCCATCCAGTTACCGTTTCCATTTTAAACGTTGCTGCGGTGTTCATTATTGCAAACATTTATTTATGTGTGTGACTTATGCGTGATACCCTGAGTTTGTACGACAAGTCGATTAATTGGCTTCTACTAATGTGCGTAGTTTTTGTTATGGTTTATGCTCCTTTTAAAATTAACTGTTTTTCCCTCGCAAAATCCTGGAGTGAGATTTCTTTTCCCTGAGTTGCTACATCTGCCCCTTCTCCCGACGTGGATTATTTAATTTCACACAGCACCATGGCAGCAGACTCACAACCATAATCATTCGGACACATACACTGTTTGCAAAACTTTGCAACAGTGTTGCATCCAGCTAATCACCCCCCTAACAACAGTTAGCACCCGACACACCCCACCTACTCCTCGTGATCACCACCACCGCGGAGAGCCAACACCCGAGCAGCAGCGTCACGACGATCGTCGAGGATCATCGCGCACAGGAGCACAGAGAGCCCCAGTAGTGTCGCCAGCCCTCCAAATATCAGGATCACAAACCAGTCCGACATCGCCTCCGCCATTAGAGCCTCACCCGAGCTTCTGTGAGCAGTAATGGAGGAAGAAGGAGGAGGAGAAGTGAGGCCAGGTGTGAGGAAGAAGAGAGAGGCACCCCGTCCGTTTTATAGCTCGAGCTCGGTGTACGGTGGGCGAAGTCCACCAACGCCGCTCGTCGCCGATCGCCGGTGTTCGGAGTCGAATCCGCGAGCAGTGCCGACAGCGCGCTGGCCCGCGAAGTGAGTGCACGCTACACCGGCAGCTAGCACGCCGCGCACTACCACGGTACGGCCTAGATTCCCTACGCGCTAGGCGTCCCCGATGGAGAAAGCGCGCGGGAGAGAGGAAGAAGAAAGAGCCAGAGGGAGAAGAAGAGACTGACAGTGGACCCCAGGTCCACCTGTCAGCCAGAGAGAGCACTGTGCTCTCGGGTACGACCAGCGTATATTTAAATTTAGAAATTATTCTAAATTTATATCTAGCATAGAATCCCACGTTTTTGTCCCGAACCGTAGACTTTTCCACGCAGCACCAGTATTCACACTGTGGTTTTTCACCACTTATTGCCCTCTCACTGTAGCCACATTTTTACTGCTTATAGTTTTTCTTAAAACAACTTTTAACAAATCTCGAGGACGAGATTTTTCTTAAGGGGGGTAGTGTTGTGACACCCCAAAAATTTGGCCTTGTTTTAATGAATTAAAAATTTCGCCAGGAATTAAGACTTTGAATTTCTGAGCTCCATTTTGATTTTTAAATCATTTCATTCCCTGTTATGATGAGTTTTTTTTTCCAAAGAGAAAAAACTTTTCAAATATGTCATTGGACATATTTAATCTCTCAAGAGAAACTTTCCCTTATTTAATATAACAAATTAAATAATTAAGTTGCTTGATCTTTACTTTCTTGAAAATGGTTTTTCAAAGTTAAATGGCCATATTTGAACTACAACCATTTGATAAATTCACTTAAAATTCCCACCAAAATTTGGAGATGTCATGTGATGTTTTTAAATCACTTTTATGCAAAAATATCCTTTATTCATGAAATATTTTGAGCTCTACACAAATTTTTTCTTCTCTGGTCCATAGTGCAATTTGCACTACAACCCACTTAAATATTTCTTTCTGGCCTCCACCAAAATTATGGGATGTTGGTAGTAGCATATGATTCAACTTTATGCAAAAACCTAGTGCTGTTCTTTGAAAAATTTGAGTGAATCAACCTCTTTTCCATTCTGGTCCAGCCTTGTGATTTCCACTGCAACCCTATTTAATTTTGCTCCAATGATCTTGTGCTTTCTCCCACTTGTAGACAGCCCTACCAAACCCCTAAGTCCAGGAGCATGCACCCATTGGATTAATTTTGGTTCATGAAATAATGTCATTTATTTCCTGTCCAGAATTGTAGTTTTGCAAAACTTGCACTAACAAGTTTCTGCTTTTGGCAAACTAACCTCACCACCCTCTTGTACATCTAAAGAGACTTCCATCTGGAGTTTTTGACCACTCCAAGACTTGCCTAAGTGCCCTTGACATTTTGCCAAACACCTTATGGGCAGGATCTGTTTTGGCATGAATTTTTGGTTTGCACTGTGAACCTGATCCCCTCACCAAACCAGCTTGTCCACTGATCTCCTTGCAAGCCCAAACCTAGCCCTGTTTCTACCCAACCTCAACTGCGACCTCTAGCATGCTTTAGCATTTCGTCGAGCACACTCAGTGCGTGCACGGGACGCGCCCAGAGCGCACGTATTGCACGACCCGTGCGCCGAGCCGACACGCTGGCCCCCACGGTTTGGCCCGCTCTGCAGCACCACGCCACGCGCTCCCCTCCTCGCAGAAACGCGCCAAGCCGCCCTGGCAGCCTACAGCGACGCCGACAGAGCTTTTGGCGGCACACCGGCGTCCGCAGCGCGCCTCTGCCACGGTCGGCGCCGCCAAAGCCACCTCCGCTCGCCAGCTCGCCCTTGGAGCAGTGCCCACTCGTCCGCTAGCTCCTGCCGTCATCCCCAGCCACGCCACGTTGCCCTGCAAGCTACAGAGAGGCGGTTCGCCGGAGAGCTTATCCGACCGCCGCGGAACCGACCTCGACGAGCTATAAAAGGAGGCCCCCGAGCTTCCCCGAGCACACAGGCAACCTTAGAATGCTCCCCTAGTTCTCCTATGGCAGCTAATTGACCCGGGGGAGGTCTTCTTCCCCACCTCCGGCAACTGCAGCCGCCACCACTGCCCTGGCCAATTCGGCACCACCAGGGCCTCCCCCTCTCTGTTCTCTCCACCAAGAGCTTCCTCATCCTCCCGTGAACCATTCCCACTACTCGGTTTCGATCGGGGCTCACTGCGGGGGAATTTTCACTCCGCCCCCGAAGCCTCCTCCGCCGCGAAGCTCGCCGCCGGCAGCTCCCTCCGTCCCCACCGGCCTGGCAACCACCGGGAGGACCGCACTGGAGTGGCGCATCCATCCCCGCCCTCGGGGCCCCGCGAAGAGCTGCCAGTCGCCGGCGACAATCGCCTGAGCTCCGCCTCCGCTCGGGACAGGGGAAGGAGGGGGAAAGAGAGACTAGTCAAACCTGACTAGTGGGCCCTCTGGACCCACTGTCAGCGACCCCGTGCCTGTCCACGTGGGATTAAGTGAAGGCGTAATCCGCCCAGTATGTTTCCCCCGCTCCGAAAGCGTATTCCTCTCTGAAACGTTTTCTTTTTCCTGATTTTATTAAAAACAGATTTTGACCACAACTTTGACTGCCTATAACTTTTTAAATATAACTCCAAATGAATTAATTCTTTTTCCTACATCTCTCAAATATTGTCTAGTTTATTTTAAGATTTATTTGAAAATTTTCCAAACAACTTTTTTGTACTGTTTTTGAAATATGTGTTATTTGCATATTTTTGGAAATAGGATTTTTGGGAGAGAAGAAACTTTCAAAAGTTTTGGAGAGCACCTCACCCCTCCACAACTTAAAGGCAAGCATTCTGAACCTCGGAATAATATTTTTGGTGTGTTAGTTGACACGTTTATAACACCACCTTATATCGGAGAGCTTGTTATTTCATGTGATATGATCATTTGCATGAGGCATATTAGTGATTTCCTTACTGTTGGAATGAATATACTTGTGATGGTAATCACCCTCATGTGCCTTGCATGCATGCCGGAAAGGAATCCGGGAAAGCCTCGGCCTTGGGTAGGAGTGAGCTTGTCGCCGGTCCCCGTCGGGACGGTTATGTCCGGTATGGCATGGTAAGGTATATTGAGTGGTGATTTTGTTGATTGAAATATATTTGGTTACATGTCATGCAGGAAACTTATGAACCTCCTGAGTCGACCGTAGACCGAGTCTTGTTTCCAGTAACCCCCATACTTGCTATGTACTACCACTTGTCCCTGCCGCAGGTAGGGTATGGTTCAGTAAGTCGTCAACCCCTTTCAAGCACACACCGTACAGAGAGGCCATGGTGGAAGATATCGGTTGTAGCCGGTAGGCATGCCACCTGGTCCGGGGGCATGGGTGTTTCCGGTTGAGACCGATAGGGGAGGCCACCCCTTAGAGCGCGCGATATAAATTTGATCCCATGCTGCGCGAGGTTGTAGCCTCCCCACTTAGAGTTTGGCTTAACAAGTGTCGTGGGTGATTCCAGACACCGATGGGTTAAGCTGGTGTGTGCAAGTTAGGCGTGTTTTCAACTAAAAGGCCGTAGACGGAATTAGTCCCGATGGACTAAAGGAATCCGTTACTCGTGGGTAAAGAGTACACCCTCTGCAGAGATTAAAACCTATTCGAATAGCCGTGTCCATGGTTAAGGATTACAGTCTGGGATGGGTCAAGTGTTGGTCTTAGTGTCGGTCGTCAGAGGAGATATTGTTAAACCAAACTTGGATATCGACTGGTTACTTGTGAGGACCATGATTATTATTTCGTGATGGACTAACCTATTGCATTACTTGTATTATTGAGTATCCCTGGGACGGTTCTACCTCCTGGATATTCATTATGATTATTAATCTTTTAAAGCCCTTTATGTGGTGTCGCTCAGACGCCCGACTGTGGCATTTCTTTTAAAGCCCTTTATGTGGTGTCGCTCAGACGCCTGACTGTGGCATTTATTTTAAAGCCCTTTATGTGGTGTCGCTCAGACGCCCGACTGTGGCATTTCTTTTAAAAGCCCTTTATGTGGTGTCGCTCAGACTCCCGACTGTGGCATTTCTTTTAAAAGCCCTTTATGTGGTGTCGCTCAGGCGCCCGACTGTGGCATTTCTTTTAAAAGCCCTTTATGTGGTGTCGCTCAGACGCCCGACTGCGGCATTTTATTCCCTCTCTTTTAATGCTTATTCATGTTGCATGATAATAACCTGCTGGCATGCATAAAAGATGTTTTATTTATGACTGGCGATGTGATCATAGAATTTTTCAGTGCATGTTTATCAATTATATTATCCCAGTGTTCATAATGTTTGCGAGTAAATTCAAAGTACTCACTGGCTTGTCCCTGGCTATTGTCTTGGCCAGATTTCTGCATGGAGAGGAGCGTTGCGGTGACCGCCCCGGAAACTAAGCAACGGTGATAGCAGCCTCGCGAAGATAGGAGTTAACCTGGTCAGCTGTTCCCGTGGAAAATGGAGTCCCATACATTGACGATTCTCAAACCGCTTCCGCCATCGACCACTAGAAAACCATTTGATGTACTCATAGGCCACAATGGTCTTGTACTACACATTTTGTACTTTTGCTTGGAATTTCTGTAACAAGTTGGTGCCTCATCAGCTAATATTAATCCTGGGGCTGGTGAGCACAACGGCCATTTTCTGGAAATTTATGTCCGGAAAACCGGTCGTGAAAACGGTGCGCCATTACTAGTTTTTTTTAAAAAACTTTTGAAACTTTTTTTGAAAAAAACTTATTAATGGCGCACCTGTGGACAATGCGCCATTACTAGTTAAAACTACTAATGGCGCACTGTCCACTGGTGCGCCATTACTAACAATTTTTTTTCAAAACTACTAATGGCGCACGGTGGGTGTGGTGCGCCATTACTATGTCAACTAGTAATGGCGCACTATCCCACGGTGCGCCATTAGTAACAATTTTTTTATTTCTTTTTTCAAAACTACTAATGGTGCACCACAGACCAGGTGCGCCATTACTATATAGCAATGGCGCACCACATACATGGTGTGCCATTAGTGTCCATATTATCTTTAGCCCTTTTCCTAGTAGTGTAGGTCAACATTTTGAATATGCCGACAAGTCATAGAGAAAACAACAAATAATAATACTAACACTATATGCAATTTGGCTGTGGGGCTCTAAGTTTTATATTTTTGCGAAAAGGAAGTTTTTCCCTACAACAAAGGTCTTGCTTGCAATTACTACAAAATGTTGGTAGTTATTGAGATGGTTCCACCAACCAATGTCTCATTCCCATTTATTAATTAACCCCTCAATGAATTTATTTGTTCGGTGTTGAGATTTCCAAAATACTCCAATTCCAGAGGCTCAAATGTCCGAAACCGGGGACACGTCTAGTCGATTAGGTTGTTTCTCTGCAGAGTCTTGTGCACTTTATGCGCAAGATTTGTTCCCTCCTTTATGTCCCTGCACTACATGGTGTTTAAAGACGGGACGAACGAAACAGGGTCTTCCGTAGAGTTTCTCTGGGCACTGCCGGTGCCCATCCATGTCCTTCCGTTCTTCTACATCTGCTGGCACCGTCCGTCCAGAGTCACGCCTAAGGTCAACCCAGCCAGAGCCCATAATGTCTTGCGGCTGCACAGGTAAGCTTCTGGTCAAGGGGTATCCATCCGTCTCTTCGTGGCTGGGTGAAGCTTTCCGCAAGATGTCATGGCGCTTCTCCATGCATCCCGGCCATCCGCTGGTTCCTCCAGGGTGCCCGTCAACCGTCCTCCACCCAGTAGTGAATTTGAAGTCCATCTTGAGCTTGAAGTCATGGGGTTGTCATCATCTTGACTCTCACATCTTCCCTATGAATCTCTCAACCAACCCCGTCTACGAGCATAGAAAAGTAAACTACATCGTCCCGGGCAATGGTAACAAGGGGAATTGGGTTCATCCTACCTCATGATACTACTCAAGACATAACTTAAAATTCTCCTACTGCATGCATGGTGGAGAGGAATAATTCTAATGCAACAAAATCATAGGTATTGTAAAACATGATCAAATGACTTGCCTGGCTGACGGTCTTCAAATGCTAGTGACTCGAGATAGCAAGCTTCACACTCCGGAAATTCTATCGAGTCAAAAAATTGCACAAATAAATATTCCAGTAAATATCATAATAGCAAGCTAAAGGAAATCACACAAGCACTCAAACCAAAACCAAAGAAAACTCAAAGAACTCCAAACCGACAACTAGCAAGAAAAGACATTTTATTTTACTTTAAATAAAAGTTCACCCTCTGTAACTACAGAAACTAATCTAAAATATACTATAACAGAGGTGAAATAAAATCCTAAATTAATTAGAACAATAGAAAACAGCAGCAAGCTAAATAAAACTAGAAAGTCTGTTTTCGAGTAAAACTATTTTTAATGAAGACTAAAAGTACCCAAATAAATTCCTACTGCTAGGCATGGTGAAAACTAAGCAGGAACAAAAAGAATCACCTAAAAATAATAATTCTAGATCAATTTATAGCAGAAAAACTAATCTGACTAAAATTAATATAAAACTATTTTGTAAACTAAAACATGGCTAAACATATTTTATACAGAAACTACCAGAAATTTGTAAACTAACAAAAAAAAGAAACAACTAAAAATATTAAACAACCTAAAAGATATAGACTTTACAAGAACAGAACTATTTTGGTTTACAAACAGAAACTAAAAATAACAAAAAAACAGGCGCTACTGGGCCTATCTAACGCTTAGGCGAACACTAACTAAAACGCGCCCGCGGCTAAACAGAATAACCGACCGGTTTGATCAATTGAAATAAACCGTAACTAAACTGGGAAAAGACCGAACTATTCAAAAAAACCTAACCTTTCGTGTGATCTAATCTAGACCCTAGGTTTCAGATTAGCCGGCAAGGGGAGGTGGCGGCTTACTGCGTCGGTGGTCGATGGCGACAAAGGGTGGCGGCGGTCGGCGTCGAGCGGGGCAGGGTCTCCGGTGGTCGGCGAAGGTTGCAAAGACGTCGGGGAGAGGCGGCGGAGTGTTGCGGAGGCGGTGGTGATGTCGAGGTCGCTCGGGGACGACGGAAACGGCCGGGACGTCGACGGCGGGGTCCTGGTGAGCTGCAGCTCCGGCGAAGAGCGGCGGTGCTCGGGCGGCTTCCTATAAGTGTCGAGGGAGATCAAAAGGATGTCAGGGGGTGTGGGAGGATGAGGCGGTTCACGTGGTGGAGCTTGGAGGTCTAGGGGTTGCTCACAGGCGGCGGTGGCGGCGCCGAACTGCAGTGGCAGCAAGATCGAAACATCGACGGCACGAGCTACGGGTGGAGTTGGGATAGGGTTTGGGGGGGGGGGGGGGTTCGGAAGAGGAAGGGCATAGGTATTTATAGGACATCAACTTGGAGCAGGGGGTGACTCGGAATCGTGATCCCGTGGAATTCGGACGCGGCGGCGGCGTCAAATGCGCTCTGGCGCGTCATAGCGTGGGCGAGGGGAAAGAGATGAGGGCGGGCCCCGCGGTCAGTGAGAGAGAGAGGGGAGGAGGCGAGCGGGCGACCGAAGCGGAGGCGGCTCGAGCGTCGGGCGCTGAGGCAAGCCGGCTCGGTCGCTGGTGGGCTGCGGCTCGGGCGTCGGATGGGCCGGTTGGCCTGGCTCGCGCCCGGGTCTTTTTTCCTATTTGTTTTTTTGAATTACTAGAGAGAGAGAGAGAACTAATTAAAGAGAAACCTATAATATTTTTATATAGGACATATATATATATTAGTAAAATCAGAAAAATAAATCCTACAACGTGGACATTTTTCCAGAGACAAAACAGAAACTAAAAAAACATTTTCTGCAAATTCCAAATAGAATCAAATTTGACTTCAAACCTTTTGGCATTAATTTCTTCTGACATTTTGGAGTGTCATGTTAGCTCCTCTCATACTTTTGATCAAGTATTTGTCAGGGATATTTGAAGTAAACTTTCAAATGCCAAGTTGAATCCAATTCACACAAAACTCAAATGCCTCTGAAAATTCCAAATGCCACACAATTTCAAGCAATATGCATAGATGCTTAACTAATAATTGTAAAACATTCCAAATTGAAAATTTGGGATGTTACAAACCTACCCACCTTAAGATGAATCTCGCCCTCGAGATTCGGGTTGGCTAGCAAATAGGTGCGGGTGGTCTCGGCGGAGATCTTCTTCTCGCTCCCAGGTGGCTTCCTCCTCGGAGTGGTGGCTCCATAGAACCTTGCAAAACTTGATCTTGCTGCGGGTAACTCTGTTCGCAGTCTCGAGAATTCTGACGGGTTTCTCCTCATAAGTCAGATCACTGTCAAGCTATATGGCCTCTAGGGGCACTGTGTCTCTTAAATGAATATCAGCCATCTCGGAATGGCATTTGTTCAGCTGGGATACGTGAAAGACATCGTGAACTCCTGACAATCCTTCTAGCAATTTCAGCTTATATGCAACTTCTCCTCTGCGTTCGAGGATTTTGTAGGGGCCAATGAACCTGGGTGCTAATTTTCCTTTAACACCAAACCTCTTGATTCATCGTAGTGGGGATACACTGAGATATGCTCGGTCTCCAACTTCATACGTTATCTCCTTGCGTTTACTGTCGGCATAACTCTTCTGGCCCGACTGGGCTATCTTGAGTCTATCTCGAATCAGCTTGACTTTCTCTTCGGAGTCTCTGATAAGATCAGGACCAAAAAGTTTTCGGTCTCCAACACCATCCCACAGCAATGGTGTTCTGCACCTCCTTCCGTATAGAGCTTTGAAAGGGGCCATCTTCAGACTGGTCTGATAGCTGTTGTTGTACGAGAAATCTGTGTATGGCAGGTTGTCATCCCAGCTAGACCCGCAGTCTAGTGCACAGGCTCTCAACATGTCCTCCAGAATCTGGTTGACTCTCTCGGTCTGTCCATCTGTCTGCGGATGAAAAGCTGTGCTGAATTCCAGCCTCATACACAAAGTTTCATGCAACTGATTCCAAAACTTTGAGGTAAATTGTGTTCCTCTATCTGACATGATACTCCTCGGAAATCCATGCAGACATACGATCCTGGTCATGTATATCTTGGCTAACTTAGCACTGGTATATGTAGTCTTCATGGGAATGAAATGAGCTACCTTGGTCAAGCGATCAACTACTACCCAGATGGAGTCATAACCTGAACGGGTCCTGGGTAATCCTGTGATAAAGTCCATTCCAAGTTTTTCCCATTTCCACTTGAGAATCGGCAGTGGTTGAAGTAACCCTGCCGGATTCTGATGTTCCGCCTTTACTCGCTGACAAACATCGCATACTGCTACGTACTCGGCAGTATCCTTCTTCATACCTATCCACCAGAAACTTTCTTTCAAATCCAGATACATCTTGGTGTTGCCTGGGTGAATCGAGTATGGTGAATCATGGGCCTCCTGAAGAATTAACTTCCTGACCTCTGGGTCATTGGGCACATAAATACGATCCTCAAACCATAAAGTTTCATGTTCATCCTCACGAAAACCTTTAGCCTTTCCGTTACTCATCTTTTCCTTTATCTCTGCAATTTCCGTGTCCATCTTCTGTGCTTCACAGATTCTTTCGGTCAGAGTGGACTGTATATCCAAGGTGGTGACAAATCCTCTTGGTACTATCTCCAGTCAGAGCTGTCTGAGATCATCGGCTAATTCCTGAGGTAATCCTCCAACTATGAGGGTGTTCACATAGCTTTTACGGCTCAAGGCATCTGCTACAACATTTTCCTACCCTGGGTGATAATGCAATCTCATGTCATAGTCCTTGATCAATTCAAGCCATCTCATCTGTCTGAGGTTCAGCTCCTTCTGCGTGAAAATGTACTTCAAGCTCTTATGATCCATGTAAACATCACAACTATTTCCGACAAGGAAATGTCTCCATGTCTTGAGTGCGTGCACTACGGCTGCTAACTCCAAATCGTGTGTGGCATAATTCATCTCGTGAGGTCGTAGCTGTCTGGAGGTATAAGCTACAACTTTTCCTTCCTGCCTGAGCACTCCTTTGATTCCTTGACGAGAAGCGTCACAATATACCTGGTAATCCTTGTGTATGTCCGGCAAAATGAGCACTGGGGCTGTAACCAGACGTTTCTTCAACTCCTGAAAACTGGCTTCACAATCCTCGGTCCAAATGTACTTGGTTTCCTTCTTCAATAGCTCGGTCATGGGTTTAGCAACCTTGGAGAAATTCTCAATAAATCTCCGATAATATCCTGCGATTCCGAGAAAACTGCGGATCTCCTTGACTGAGGTGGGGGACTGCCAGTTGGTGACCGATTCAACCTTGGTGGGGTCGACTGCTATTCCTTCTCCTGAAATAACATGTCCAAGGAATCCAACTTCCTTCAACTAAAATTCACATTTGCTAAACTTAGCATATAACTGATGTTCTCGGAGTTTCTCCAGAACTAGACGCAGATGTTCCTTATGCTCTTCCTCGCTCTTGGAGAAAACCAATATGTCATCGGTGAACACCATGACAAACTTGTCTAGATATTCCATAAATAGCTTGTTCATCATGCTCATGAAATACGCAGGGGCATTAGTTAATCCGAATGACATGACGGTATACTCATATAAACCATACCTGATGGTGAAAGCTATTTTGCGTATATCATGTTCACGAATCTTCAGCTGATGATACCCTAATCGAAGATCAACCTTGGAAAATACTTTGGCTCCGACTAGGTGATCAAATAAATCATTAATCATCGACAGAGGGTACTTATTCTTGATGGTCACGTCGTTCAATGAACGATAATCTACAACCATTCTCAGGGTTCCATCCTTCTTCTCTACCAAAAGAACTGGGGCTCCCCAAGGTGATGAACTTGGGCGAATATATCCTTTCTCCAATAATTCCTTGATCTGCTGCTTGATCTCTTCCAAATCATTCGGGGGCATCCGATAAGGTTTCTTGGAAATTGGGGTTGTGCCAGGTAATAACTCGATTAAAAATTCTATTTCTCTGTCCGGTGGCATTCCTGGTAATTCCTCCGGAAATACATCCAGAAAATCTTGTACTACATGCACTTCCTCCTAAACAACTCCTGTGAGGGAATTCACCTGATTCTTCATCGGTGTGCATGTGGATACATACTTGATCCTCTTCTACTCCGGGGTGGTGAGCAAAATCATCTTGCGGGCACAGTCGATGTTCCCTTCAAACTTCGTCAACCAGTCCATGCCTAGGATCACGTCTAATCCCTGGGATTCCAATACTATGAGGTCTACGGGAAAATCATGATTTCTTATGCTGAGGGTTGAATGACAGCCTAAGCCTACCATCATCTCTCCTCCTGGGGAAGTGACCTGAAGCGGGGTTCTAAGGGTCCTAGTGGGCAACCCATACTTTTCCACAACTACCCTTGATATGAATGAATGCGTTGCACCGGAATCAAAGAGTATCAATACTGGACGTGAATTTAATAAAAACTTACCAACCATAGTGTCTGGCTGATCATAGACGTCCTCCATGTCAATGTGATTCACCTGAGCATGAGGAAAAGGGTTGGGCTTGTTTGTTGAGCTTCCATTGCCGTTGCCGTTTCCATTCCTCTGCTTGTCCTCCGGACAGTCGGTGGCATAGTGTCCTATCTTCTGGCACTTGAAACAGGTGATATGACTCAGATCCTTCTGAGCCGGAGCAGGACAATGCTGGTTGCCATTGCCTCCATTGCCTAACTTAGAGTTGTTGTCATGGTTGCGATTGTTCCCATTCCCTCCATGGTTATGTCCTCCATGATTATGTCCTCCATGGGTGTGATGGGTATGTCCTCCCGAGTATGGGGCATAGCGGGGCTTCTGCTGAGCTCCAGAGTTGTACTTTCCCTGGCCATATTTCCGCTTGCGGCTTTCAATCTGCTGCTCCTTGCCTTCAAGTATAGTGGCCTTGTCTACCAGCTCCTGGTAGTTGTTGAAGGTAGCCACCATTAGCTGCATTCCTAGCTCATCATTGAGTCCCTAAAGAAACTTCTCCGGTATTGCGGCATCTGTGGCCACATCATCTAGGGCATAGCGAGATAATTTGCTGAACTCATCCACATACTGCCCCACAGTACGGTTCCCCTGGCGTAAGTTGTGGAACTCACGCTTCTTCAGACTCATGGCTCCAGCTGAGACATGAGCGGTGCAGAAAGCCTGCTCGAACTAATCCCATGTCATGGTGGTGACCGGATAAGTGGCGGTGTAGTTCTCCCACCAAGAGGTTGCAGGTCCATTCAGTTGATGTGCGGCAAAACGCGCTTTCTCAGCATCTGTGCATCCAGCAGTTGCTAGATCCCTTCTGATCTTGTGGAGCCAATCATCAGCTACAATCGGCTCGGTGCTACTAGAGAACACCAGTGGATTCAGCCTTAGGAACCGGGCCAGGTTATCGACAGGGGGTGGTGGCGGTGGATTGTTGTTGTTGTTGCCTTGGTATTGGATGAGCATTTGCATTAAGGCATTCTACTGTTGAATCAGCTGGGTGAGGTCCAGCGGGAAAGTGAAATCGGGGTCATGTCTTGGAGGCATTTGGTGTTTTGGAGTGGATGAGAAGTTAGAATAGAACAAGGGTCTAATGAGAAAATAACTCTACCCAAATGAATGCAAAAACATAATCACACCAATCATTTATTCGTTCATCTCAAACAAGGTTCAATCTCGGATGACAAAATCTCATGACTAATCGAAAATAATGGCCTAACTAATCGACAAAAAAATAAAATAACATGGCGGTGGACTCAATGTCTTTATCAATTTTCCTTGCGTCCTCTGGTGCGTCGCCTCC
Organism: Triticum urartu; assembly: GCF_056163025.1. Classification (NCBI taxonomy): domain Eukaryota; kingdom Viridiplantae; phylum Streptophyta; class Magnoliopsida; order Poales; family Poaceae; genus Triticum; species Triticum urartu. The sequence continues at coordinate 503,707,327 of NC_141879.1, forward strand.
TCTTGCGGCTTCCTTCGGTGGAGCTCTCTTCATAATCCTCGTCATTTCTCATGAGGGGTCCATCATCTCCACTCGGAAAAAGGTCTTCTCCCAGATCCATCTTCTCCTCCAGTGTGGCAATATATTTCTCCCGGTCCTCGAGTCTATCCATAAAATCCTTGACTTCTTCTTCATGCTCATAGTGGGCTCATGTGCTACATCCTCCAGTTCCATTTCACGAAGATGCAACTTTTGGACCGTCTTCAAGCTCCTGCGCATCTGAATCTCTGGAGCCCTGATGTGAGCCTCCAAGTCTTGGACATATGAGCGAACGGAGTCGTCATCAGTAGTGCGGATGAGCTCTCCATCTGCAGTCCTGTGAGAAATCATGGTGTGGTCTGATCCAATGAGCTCGGCCCTATATTCCTCCTGGATGCGTCCAAGTGCAGTATGAACTGCTAGGTCTCTCCCGAGGATCCAAGTGGGAATAGTGAACCTGAAGTCAACGGGCGCCGAGAGACTTCCGAAAGCCCTCCCTGGTATGTGTACCTTAATCCTATAGCGAGGGTCTTCTGGAAATGCCATGATTGGGCTCCCGGTGATAGACGGCAGAGCAATCTTCAATTCCTTGATGATCTGGACCAGCCTCCTGCCGAAAAGCATTGTCTCATCTGGCTGGCAAAACTCTGGGAGCAGAACTGGGATGAACTTGACGGCCATCTAGAATGTTGAAATCGGAGAGAGGTCAGAAATGAACAGGGGAGAATTATGGAATGATAAGGACATAAAATAAAATAGTTTCTTCCTATGGCTTTCCGATCCTAGGGGTTACGTCCTACGGTCAGTGTGTCCTCTGAATACCATCTCTGTAACGACCCGACCCGAAATCGGTCAAGTCTTTGTGTAGCTGTACCATCCCAAGAATGCTGGCACACACAGTACATTGATGAAAAGATTCAAAGTTCAATCACACCTGAATTTATTACACGATTATCATATTGAGTCTTTATTACATCATAATAAATTCGGCCGAAGGCCAACTCATGTGAAATAAACTAAATAAAGCTGCGGAAGCATAGACGAATAGCGAGTCCATCCGACTCCATAGGGCAATCGCCAAGCGTAGATCGTAGCCTCACTCCTGGTCGGAAAACTCCTCTTCAACATGAGACGTTGCAGCCGTGTAGGTCAGCACTTTGAATATGATGGCAAGTCATAGAGAAAACAACAAATAATAATACTAACCCTATATGCAATTTGGCTGTGGGGCTCTAAGTTTTATATTTTTGCGAAAAGGCAGTTTTTCCCTACAACATAGGTCTTGCTTGCAATTACTACAAAATGTTGGTACTTATTGAGATGGTTCTTCCAACCAATGTCTCATTCCCAATTATTAATTAACCCCTCAATTAATTTATTTGTCCGGTGTTGAGATTTCCGAAATACTCCAATTCCAGAAGCTCAAATGTCCATAACCGGGGACACGGCTAATCGATTAGGTTGTTTCTCTGCAGAGTCTTGTGCACTTTACCCACAAGATTCGTTCCCTCCTTTATGTCCTCACACTGCATTGGTGTTTGAAGTCGAGACAAATGAAACAGGGTCTTCCGTAGAGTTTCTTTGGGCACTGCTGGTGCCCATCCATGTCCTACCGTTCTTCTACATCTGCTGGCACCGTTCGTCCAGAGTCACGCCTAAGGTCAACCCAGCCAGCACCCATAATGGCTTGCGGCTGCACAGGTAAGCTTCTGGTCAAGGGGTATTGTCGGTGTCAAAACCGGCGGATCTCGGGTAGGGGGTCCCAAACTGTGCGTCTAAGGCGGATGGTAACAGGAGGCAGGGGACATGATGTTTTACCCAGGTTCGGGCCCTCTTGATGGAGGTAAAACCCTACGTCCTGCTTGATTTATTCTTGATGATATGAGTATTACAAGAGTTGATCTACTATGAGATCAGAGAGGCTAAACCCTAGAAGCTAGCCTATGGTATGATTGTATGTTGTCCTACGGACTAAAATCCTCTGGTTTATATAGACACCGGAGGGGGCTAGGGTTACACAAGGTGGTTACAAAGGAGGAGATATCCATATCCGTACTGCCTAGCTTGCCTTCCACGCCAAGTAGAGTCCCATCCGGACATGAGACAAAGTCTTCAATCTTGTATCTTCATAGTCCAACAGTCCGGCCAAAGGATATAGTCCGGCTGTCCGGAGACCCCCTAATCCAGGACTCCCTCAATAGCCCCTGAACCATGCTTCAATGACGATGAGTCCGGTGCGCAGTATTGTCTTCGGCATTGCAAGGTAGGTTCCTCCTCCGAATACACCACGGAAGTATTTGAATACAAGGATAGTGTCCGACCCTGCAAAATAAGTTCCACACACCACCGTAGAGAGAATAATATTTCCACAAATCTAATCTGCTGACATGTTTCGGCAACATGAAATCATGCCGTGGCCCGGTGATGATTCGAACCGTTTCTTCTAACCAGCCCCGCACATAACGCGAGGCAGTTTCTTGACACGTCTTGTCAAAGCAGAGATCGTGTCCCCCTTATTACGGGATTCTCATCAATACGGGCGTGGGTAACCCAACCGTGCCGTCAATTACGATGGTTGGGGGGATAAGTGAGTTTTACCAGGCTAGTGGGGGCGCATAGTTTCGGTCGCCCTTATAAGGGGATAAGGTTTAACCTTTCTCTATCCACGCCTTCTTCCTCCTTGCTCATCCATTCTTGTGCACTCGAGCTCCAACGCCCAAGTCCACATCCTTCCCCTCAACCTTCTCCAAACATGTCCGGAGCGGGAGGCAAATGGATGGCTTCCTCCGTTATGGAGGGGCACATCAAGAAGCTACGCGGATCTGGATACTTAGCCGCGAATATCGCGCATCGGCTGCCCGCTGCGGGGCAGATTGTTCCTACCCCGGAACCTCACGAGAGGGTAGTTTTCCTCCACCACTTCCTCCGTGGACTGGGGTTTCCCCTCCATCCATTCGTCTGTGGCCTTATGTTCTACTACGGGCTGGACTTTCATGATCTAGTCCCGAACTTCATCCTCAACATTTCGGCGTTCATCGTCGTGTGTCAGGATTTCCTCCGCATCCGGCCCCACTTCGACCTATGGCTGAAGACCTTCAATATCAAGCCGAAGGTGGTGGGAGGCCAACAAGCAGAATGCGACGGAGCCATGGTGGGCAAGATGCCCAACATTATATGGCTTGAAGGCTCCTTCATGGAGACCATAAAGGGGTGGCAATCAGCGTGGTTCTACATCGCCGAGCCGCGCGACACCAACTGGGTGGCGGCCCCCGAGTTTCGATCTAGAATCCCCACGCGGCTCACCTCATGGAAAGAGAAGGGCCTATCCTGGGGTTCATTGGTGGAGCTGGACGGACTCCAGAAATGTGTCCGGAATATGGCAAGCAAGAAGCTCAAGCTTGTCAACATAGTCCAGGTCATGCTCATCCGCAGGATCCTCCCGTGTCAACAACGGGATTTCAACTTGTGGGAGTTCGACCCGGCCCAGCACCAGACTTTGAGCGAGCTCTTCGACACGACGCACAAGGACGTCTGGAGGGTGCTGTTCAAGGGTGCCGAGGTCCCTCCCTCTCTCACCGAGGACCGCGGGCTAAGCGCGAAGCGCCTAGCACATTAGGTGAGTTCTATACATTCGGTAGGATATTTATTTCCCCTAGCTTAACCATGTGCGGGGTCTGAGCTCCATGCCTTTGACAGGACTGGGTGGAGACGTCAGGGAAGATTAACTGTCCGGCCCCTCTGCCCGAAGACACTGCGGACGCTCTCCAGACGGAGATGCTGACTCCGGCTCCTTACAAGGTGCCGGAGAAGACCAAGAAGGCCAAGGGAACCCGAAAGAGTTACCGACGCCAGGTGTTATCGGACTCATCATCCGATAACTCTACGACGTACTCCTCCCCCGAAGACGAGGAGGAAGATGAAGATGCTCCCCCTTCAGTCGGGGAAGACAAGAAAAGGAAGGCCGCCCCGACCGGGGGGGCCGAAGGGTCCAAGAAGGGGAGGACCCTCCTTCCGGACTACTCCACCATCGCCGCCGAAGGCGAAGACGAGTGGCTGCTCAGGGCCAAGCCCCTGGCGAAGTCGTAAGTATTCAGATACCAGAGTAACTCATAGCATACCTTTGTCGCACTGCTTCTCCTAACGCCGAATATGATTATGCAGACTGCCCCAAGCCCGTATCGACGTATCTTCGTCGGGCGGCTTCTTGGACTCATCGGATATGGATAGTGATGCACTTCTGTCCGCCACCTCCCCTTGCCCTACGGATAATGCCGAGGTATTGTCTCAAGAGGCACCGGGTCGAGGGGAGACAATCCCGGAGGCACCTCAAGGCGACCTTCCGGACTCCAGGAGCAGAGTGAGTAAGGCTCCCGAGGGCTCCGAGTTCGGCCCTCAGCCGAACACCGCGCCGGAACCTCCAGTGGTTCCGGACTCGGGCAGGCGGCCTCCTTCCAAAAGGGGCAAGACGCCTGTGCCGGTAACCTCTGCCCATCCAGGGGCACCGGACAATCTGCTGGGAGCGCTTCGCAGCGCTTCCATCGATGAAGAGCACCGCACTATTATGAGTGCGGTGATCCAGAAGGTTCAGTCCGCCAAGAGCGGACTGACCGAAGCCTGTGCCAGCCTTCTAACAGGCTTTGAGGTAAGTATTTAAAATATAGGAAAATATTACCGCATAGATAGTAGCCCCTGATAGTCTATTTGGTGTTCACAAAGAAAAGCCGAATAGAGGATCAAATAATATCTGCAGGAGTCTAATATAAGTATGTCTGTATGCGTATGCAGGCTTCACTGCTGACCTCTGCCGCACTGACTGCGGAGGTGGCCGCACTGAAGCAGGACCTCGAGGGGTCCGAGAAAGAGCCCGGCCTTGCCAAGAGGCAGCTCGAGGAGAACAAAGGTAAGTAATACCTTGTCTATATATAAAAAAGAAAATGTGGTTGCGAAATGACAGGATCATCATGAATGTGTCAGGGGCCACGACTGAAGTGGAGACCCTGAAGCAAGCGCTATCCGAGGCCGAAAACAAAGCAGCCAAGGAGCGCACCGAGCGGGAAAAACAAGAGGCATGGGTGGGTGAGGTGCAGCAAGAGCTCCAGGCTCTCGTGAAGAAGCACGAGGCTTTGGTGCTTGACTCGAAGACGCGAGAGTCCGAGCTTGGCGCGGCCCTCGAGAGCACAAAGCATGCCAAGGCCGAAGCCCAAAAGGCCCTCCAGGAGATTGACGTGATGAGGAAGATAGCGGCGGGTAAGGCATTCAATATGCAAAGCAAGCATGTGAAATTAAATTACTTGTTACTTACCCGAGTCCGGAGCTCTCCAGGAGCATTCGCAGATTTGCCCCGCAGCGTGTCGGATGCCGCACAGTTTTACCAGGCCGAGGAGGGAAGCTCGACGGAGAAGCTGTTCTGGTCTTAGTATACTGAGACCGAACACCCGATGCCTCTTAGCGACCAGCTAAAGCAACAGGTCGAGCTGCACAAGGCGGCCGAACAGGCCATGAAGGGCTTTATAGTCCGGATGTGGCCTGGTGATGCCCTTCCCAACAGCTAATTCGGCCTAGTGAGGTGGCTTGTGGATGCCTGCCCATGGCTGGAAGTCATCAAGCGGTCCGTCTGCATCGAAGGTGCACACCGGGCTTTCGCCCGTGCGAAGGTGCACTGGGCCAAGATGGACGTCGTGAAGCTGGTGAAGGAAGGGCCACCGCAGGGCAAGGAGCATCGCCACCCCGAGATGTATTATGAGGGTGTCCTGAAGGGTGCCCGTCTTGTAGCGGACGAGTGTGCGAAAGATGCAATATTTGAGTAAACTTGCTCGTGTAATCATGTATTATGAAAACTTGTTCATATGCGCTATGCAACGCTTGTTTGAATTTAAAATATTGCCTTCTGTTCAGCTGTTTATCAAATCCGAGAGATGGTTAGTCGTCGGCTTCTGCCCCCACGCCACGAGTGCTGGGGTGTTCAGGATAAACCTGAGCAGTCTTGTTCCCATTCTTGGGTCCTTCGAGGGAGGTGCTCAGCACAACGAACAAGGCAATCGGACTATAATGCGTTATCACTCTCACTTAGCCATAGAATTCTATAATTTTAAATTTCGGCGAAGCCCCTAGTATTCGGAAGGCCGAATTTGGGGCGCGATACACGCCTTAAGCCGGACAGGGCCGACTCCTCGCTCTAAGCGGCATAAGTCTTTAGGGACTTGAAACCTCTCGAACAGCGACCAGTCTCTTGCCTTATCATGACAGTCAGTTTTTGCTTTCTCTACTGAGGTGCTTAGCCCAGTAGAACCGGGGCACAATCGCATTAGTTCTCCCACTGCTACCTTAGCCGATATAGCGGAATGTAAGGTACCAAAAAATGGGAGCCGGGCAAACCCAACTATTGACCCAAGACATGATTCGGAGCTGATGCATATAATGCTATAAGTTCGGGGTGCCGCACTGTCGAAAGTGTTCGGACTTCTCACGCCGTATTATGGGGTATGCTTAAGCCCCTAGCGTATTGGCCATACCAGAGTGTATGGGTGCTAGATGTCATGAATGAACATATATATATAGAAAGGAAGAATGCAATAATAGTCTTAATGCTATGCATTGTTTATTCAAAAAGGTGCGTTAAAGCAGAATGATACAAGTAGTGTGATAAGCAAAAAGTAAGATTGTTTGACATCTCCCTTCCAAGGGCAAGCTGGGGAATAGTATTAAAGCAAATATTTCACTCGTTATCGTAATCCACCTGGGAGTTCCGTGGTGTGACGTAGCTTTCTGCCTCCTTGGTTGCTGCATCATGTGTTCGACAATCATGCTGCCGGACAGGGTTTCAGAGATTAAAGTCCTGAAAGAGAAAAATAACAAAGCGGGAAGCCCCTAGTGCGGTTTAAGCCGCGACTTGGAGCGTGCCGCAGTCGTGCCCCCCTCCCCGCTTGTGCCCATGGTATTTTTAATGCGTAATTATGTATGCGTGGCACGGATTTCGCCGTTTGGCTACGATCGGGGTGGGGGCCGCATTGCTATGCAAGCTCGGAACGTGCCAGGCGGTCCTGTTGTCGATTACTCCGGGCGCGATTGAAGGTGTCCGGGTCCTTAATCGCCGAACCAGTGGATTGCCTTAAGAGGCTGCTTTGCGCTTCTGCTGCGAGGGCCGCAGTGTGCTCCTCCATGCGGAGAGAGCGCTCTGTGTTTCCATTGATTGTGATGACCCCCCGAGGTCCTGGCATCTGGAGCTTGAGATATGCATAATGCAGTACCGCATTGAATCTCGCAAATGCGGTTCGCCCGAGCAGTGCATGGTAGCCACTGCGGAACGAGACTATGTCGAAGATTAACTCTTCGCTTCGGAAGTTATCCGGAGATCCGAAGACCACTTCCAGTGTTACTGAGCCTGTGCAATGGGCCTCTACACTTGGTATGACACCTTTAAAGGTCGTTTTAGTGGGTTTGATCCTTGAGGGGTCTATACCCATTTTGCGCACTGTGTCCTAATAAAGCAAGTTCAGGCTGCTACCGCCATCCATAAGGACTCGAGTGAGGTGAAATCCGTCAATGATAGGGTCTAAGACCAATGCGGTGAATCCGCCATGACGGATACTAGTGGGGTGGTCCCTGCGGTCGAAGGTGATCGGGCAGGAAGACCATGGGTTGAATTTTGGGGCGACTGGCTCCAACGCATATACGTCCCTGAGTGCACGCTTCCGCTCCCTCTTGGGGATGTGGGTTGCGTATATCATGTTCACCGTCCGCACTTGTGGGGGGAACCTCCTCTGTCCTCCGGTGTTCGGCTGCTGGGGCTCCTCCTCGTCATCGCTATGTGACCCCTTATCTTTGTTTTCGGCATTTATCTTGCCGGCCTGCTTGAACACCCAACAATCCCGATTGGTGTGGTTGGCTGGCTTGTTGGGGGTGCTGTGTATTTGGCACGAGCGATCGAGTATATGGTCCAAACTGGACGGGCCCGGAGTGCTTCTTTTGAATGGCTTTTTCCGCTGACTGGGTTTAGAGCCTTTGAATCCGGCATTGACTTTCGTATCCTTGGTATTGTCGTTGTTAATGCGGCGCTTATGTTTGTTGCGACATGACCTGTCGTTGCCGTCCTTGGTATCCGAAGTACCATGGTTCTTTGATATGTTATTGCTGCGAGCCAACCAGCTATACTCTCCCGCACAGAAGCGGGTCATGAGTGTCATGAGGGCTGCCATAGATTTCGGCTTTTCCTGGCCAAGGTGCCGGGCGAGCCATTCATCGCGGATGTTGTGCTTGAAAGCTTCTAGGGCCTCTGCATCCGGACATTCGACGATTTGATTTTTCTTTGTTAGGAACCGTGTCCAGAATTGCCTGGCCGATTCCTCTGGCTGCTGAATTATGTGGCTCAAGTCATCGGCATCTGGTGGTCGCACATAAGTGCCCTGAAATTTGTCGAGGAATGCGGCTTCCAGATCTTCCCAATAGCCAATGGACTCTGTTGGCAAGCTGTTGAGCTAGTGCCGAGCTGGTCCTTTGAGTTTGAGTGGGAGGTATTTGATGGCGTGTAGGTCATCACCGCGGGCCATGTGGATGTGCAGGAGGAAATCCTCGATCCATACCGCAGGATCTGTTGTGCCGTCATATGATTCTATATTTACGGGTTTGAAACCCTCTGGGATTTGATGATCCATTACTTCGTCTATGAAGCATAAGGGGTGTGTGGCGCCTCTGTAATGGGCTATGTCGCGACGCAGCTCGAATGAGTCTTGCCTGCTGTGTTCGGCCCGGCCGGACTTACTTTTACTGTATCCGGCGTGATGATTATCATCTCACATAGTGGCGTGCCCTCGTGATCCGTAGATCGATCTTGCATGTTTTGCTTTGTCCTCCAATACGTCTCGTAGGTGTGGCGTATTTCCCCATGCCTTTTTAGTTGAATGGCGTCGGGGTGCGGGCTGAGCTTTTGGCTGGAATGTCTCTCTGTCGCGGCCACGAGGTGGCCGATCAGCCACGTCATACGCCGGGGATGTAGGTTTTGGTGCTTCCTCCCCCAGTCGAGGTAGCAACCTGCACTTTGGGTAACTCTTGGAGGGGCGTTCGAGTTTATATTCCTCGGCCGCCAGGACTTCAGTCCATATGTCAGCTAGCAAATCTTGATCAGCTTGAAGCTGCTGCTGCTTTTTCTTAAGGCTATTTGCCATGGCTATAAGCCGGCGCTTGAAGCGCTCTTGTTCGACGGGATCCTCTGGCACGACGAATTCGTCATCGTCGAGGCTTGCCTTGTCTTCGGAGGGAGGCATGTAATTATCATCCTCTGCCTCTCCATCTGCCGCTCTCTCAGGAGGGCTGGCTCCTCCATCCTCCTGCTCTAATTCTTGCTGGAGGGGATTGTTGTTTTCTTCGGCATTGTCCGGAGTGCTATTATCTCTGGTGCCGGAATCACCACTTTTGCGTTGGAAGGACTTAGAGCGGCGCCGCTGACGCCGGTGCTTGGGTTGCTTTTTGGAGGGGTAATCCTCCGTTGTCTCGTCGCCATTGCCTTCTTTGGGCGTGTCCACCATGTATATATCGTATGATGAGGTGGCTGTCCAGTGCCCTGTGGGCAGTGGTTCCTCTTCATCTCCTGCATCGTCGTCCATACCGTCGATGTCCTCGGAGTCAAAGTCGAGCATGTTGGTTAAGTCGTCGACAGTGGCTACTAAGTGGGTGGTGGGTGGGCGACGAATTTCTTTGTCATCCGCATCCCAATCCTGCCGGACGTAGTTCGGCCAGGACTCTCCTGATAAGGAGAGAGACCTTAATGAGTTCAATATGTCGCCAAAGGGTGAGTGCTGAAAAATATCAGCAGAGGTAAACTCCATGATCATCGCCCAATCGGATTCGACAGGAACGGGCGCAGGCGGTTCGGAGTCCGTGGCCGGAGAAGGATCCGGCAGTTTGGCAACACGGCTCTCATGAAGGGTAAGGTCGATATTCGGCTCGATCACCGCTGAGGATACGGCCTCCGTGACGGGGTCTATCCACCCGTCCATGGATGGCGCAACTGGCTCCGAATTGAGGCTCGGAGCAGCTGCCGGTGCGATCTCCTGAATACGGCCCTATGGTAGAGCTAAGTCGTACTCATCGTGACCGTGTGGCGCACAAGGCAGGGGCTCAAATCCATCGAAGATCAAGTCTCCGCGAATATCGGCTGTGTAGTTTAAGCTTCCAAACTTGACCTGGTGGCCAGGGGCGTAACTTTCGATCTGCTCCAGATGGCCAAGTGAGTTGGCCCGAAGTGCGAAGCCGCTGAACACAAAGATTTGTCCGGGGAGAAAAGTCTCACCCTAGACTGCATCGCTATCGATGATCGTAGGAGCCATCAAGACTAACGGCGACGACACAGAGGAACTCTCAATGCAAGCACCAATGTGGGTGTCGAAACCGGCGGATCTCGGGTAGGGGGTCCCGAACTGTGCGTCTAAGGCGGATGGTAACAGGAGGCAGGGGACACAAGGTTTTACCCAGGTTCGGGCCCTCTTGATGGAGGTAAAACCCTACGTCCTGCTTGATTTATTCTTGATGATATGAGTACTACAAGAGTTGATCTACCACGAGAACGGAGAGGATAAACCCTAGAAGCTAGCCTATGGTATGATTGTATGTTGTCCTACGGACTAAAATCCTCCGGTTTATATAGACACCGGAGGGGGCTAGGGTTACACAAGGTCGGTTACAAAGGAGGAGATATCCATATCCGTACTGCCTAGCTTGCCTTCCACGCCAAGTAGAGTCCCATCCGGACACGAGATGAAGTCTTCAATCTTGTATCTTCATAGTCCAACAGTCCGGCCAAAGGATATAGTCCGGCTGTCCGGAGACCCCCTAATCCAGGACTCCCTCAGGTATCCATCCGTCTCTTCGTGGCTGGGTGAAGCTTTGTGCAAGATGTCATGGCGCTTCTCGATGCATCCCGGCCATCCGCTAGTTCCTCCAGGGTGCCCGTCAACCGTCCTCCACACAGTAGTGAATTTGAAGTCCATCTTGAGCTTGAAGTCATGGGGTTGTCATCATCTTGACTCTCACATCTCCCCTATGAATCTCTCAATCAACCCCGTCTATGAGCATAGCAAAGTAAACTAATCCCGGGCAATGGTAACAAGGGGAATTGGGTTCATCCTACCTCATGATACTACTCAAGACATAACTTAAAATTCTCCTACTGCATGCATGGTGGAGAGGAATAATTCTAATGCAACAAAATCATAGGTATTGTAAAACATGATCAAATGACTTGCCTGGCTGACGGTCTTCAAACACTAGTGACTCGAGATAGCAAATTCGCACTCCGGAAATTCTATCGAGTCAAACAATAGCATAAATAAATAATCCACTAAATATCATAACAGCAAGCTAAAGGAAATCACACAAGCACTCAAACCAAAACCAAAGAAAACTCGAAGAACTCCAAACCAATAACTAGCAAGAAAAGAACATTTTATTTTACTGTAAATAAAAGTTCACCCTCTGTAACTACGAAAACTAATCTAAAATATACTATAATAGAGGAGAAATAAAATCCTAAATTAATTAGAACAACAGAAAATAGCAGCAAGCTAAATAAAACTAGAAACGTTGTTTTCGAGTAAAACTATTTTTAATAAAGACTAAAAATACCCAAATAAATTCCTACTACTAGGAATGGTGAAAACTAAGCAGGGACAAAAAGAATCACCTAAAAATAATAATTCTAGCTCAATTTATAGCAGAAAAACTAATCTGACTAAAATTAATATAAAACTATTTTATAAACTAAAACATGGCTAAACATATTTTATACAGAAACTATCAGAAATTTGTAAACTAACAAAAAAATAAACAACTAAAAATATTAAACAACCTAAAAGATATAGACTTTACAAGAACAGAACTATTATGTTTTAAAAACATAAACTAAAAATAACAAAAAAAAACAGGCGCTACTGGGCCTATCTAACACTTAGGCGAACACTAACTAAAACGCGCCCGTGGCTAAACAGAATAACCGACCGGTTTGATCAATTGAAATAAACCGTAACTAAACTGGGAAAAGACCGAACTATTCAAAAAAACCTAACCTTTCGTGTGATCTAATATAGACCCTAGGTTTCAGATCAGCCGGCAAGGGGAGGTGGCGTCTTACTACGGCGGTGGTCGACAGTGACAAAGGGTGGCGGCGGTCGGTGTCTAGCGGGGCAGGGTCTCCGGTGGTCGGCGAAGGTGGCGAAGACGTCGGGAAGAGGCGGCGGAGTGTTGCGGATGCGGTGGTGATGTCGAGGTCGCTCGGGGACGACGGAAATGGCCGGGGCGTCGAGGGCGTGGTCCTGGTGAGCTGCAGCTCCGGCGAAGAGCGGCAGTGCTCGGGCGGCTTCCTGTAGGCGTCGAGGGAGATCAAAAGGATGTCAGGGGGTGTGGGAGGATGAGGTGGTTCGCGTGGTGGAGCTTGGAGGTCAAGGGGTTGCTCACAGGCGGCGGTGGCGGCGACGAACTGCAGCGGCGGCAGCGAGATCGAAACGTCGACGGCGCGAGCTACGGGTGTAGTCGGGATAGGGCTTTTGGGGAGTTCGGAAGAGGAAGGGCGTAGGTATTTGTAGGACATCAACTTGGAGCAGGGGGCGACTCGGGATCGTGATACCGTGGAATTCGGACGCGGTGGCGGCGTCGAACGCGCTCTGGCGCGGCATAGTGTGGGCGAGGGGTTTCTTTTATTTTTTTTAAACTGAAAAGGCGGTCCAAGGGGGGTGCATTCGGTGGAATTTTTGGGCCAAGTTAGTAATGACACACCGTGGGAGTGGTGCGCCATTACTAGTTAAACTAGTAATGGCGCACCACACCCACGGTGCGCCATTACTAGTTTTTTTAAAAAAACTTTTGAAACTTTTTTTGAAAAAAACTTAGTAATGGCGCACCAGTGGACAATGCGCCATTACTAGTTAAAACTACTAATGGCGCACTGTCCACTGGTGCGCCATTACTAACAATTTTTTTTCAAAACTACTAATGGCGCACGGTGGGTGTGGTGCGCCATTACTATGTCAACTAGTAATGGCGCACTATCCCACGGTGCGCCATTAGTAACAAATTTTTTTATTTCTTTTTTCAAAACTACTAATGGCGCACCACACACCAGGTGCGCCATTAGTAATATATTACATGGCGCACCTGTATGTGGTGCGCCATTACTATATAGCAATGGCGCACCACATACATGGTGCGCCATTAGTGTCCATATTATCTTTAGCCCTTTTCCTAGTAGTGTAGGTCAACATTTTGAATATGCCGACAAGTCATAGAGAAAACAACAAATAATAATACTAACACTATATGCAATTTGGCCGTGGGGCTCTAAGTTTTATATTTTTGCGAAAAGGAAGTTTTTCCCTACAGCAAAGGTCTTGCTTGCAATTACTACAAAATGTTGGTAGTTATTGAGATGGTTCCACCAACCAATGTCTCATTCCCATTTATTAATTAACCCCTCAATTAATTTATTTGTTCGGTGTTGAGATTTCCAAAATACTCCAATTCTAGAGGCTCAAATGTCCGAAACCGGGGACACGTCTAGTCGATTAGGTTGCTTCTCTGCAGAGTCTTGTGCACTTTACCCGCAAGATTCGTTCCCTCCTTTATGTCCTCGCACTACATGGTGTTTAAAGACGGGACGAACGAAATAGGGTCTTCCGTAGAGTTTCTCTGGGCACTGCCGGTGCCCATCCATGTCCTTCCGTTCTTCTACATCTGCTAGCACCGTCCGTCCAGAGTCACGCCTAAGGTCAACCCAGCCAGAGCCCATAATGGCTTGCGGCTGCACAGGTAAGCTTCTGGTCAAGGGGTATCCATCCGTCTCTTCGTGGCTGGGTGAAGCTTTCCGCAAGATGTCATGGCGCTTCTCCATGCATCCCGGCCATCCGCTGGTTCCTCCAGGGTGCCCGTCAACCGTCCTCCACCCAGTAGTGAATTTGAAGTCCATCTTGAGCTTGAAGTCATGGGGTTGTCATCATCTTGACTCTCACATCTTCCCTATGAATCTCTCAACCAACCCCGTCTACGAGCATAGCAAAGTAAACTACATCGTCCCGGGCAATGGTAACAAGCGGGGCAGGGTCTCCGGTGGTCGGCGAAGGTGGCGAAGACGTCAGGGAGAGGCGGCGGAGTGTTGCGGATGCGGTGGTGATGTCGAGGTCGCTCGGGGACGACGGAAACGGCCGGGGCATCGAGGGCGTGGTCCTGGTGAGCTGCATCTCCGGCGAAGAGCGGCAGTGCTCGGGCGGCTTCCTGTAGGCGTCGAGGGAGATCAAAAGGATGTCAGGGGGTGTGGGAGGATGAGGTGGTTCGCGTGGTGGAGCTTGGAGGTCAAGGGGTTGCTCACAGGCGGCGGTGGCGGCGACGAACTGCAGCGGCGGCAGCGAGATCGAAACGTCGACGGCGCGAGCTGCGGTTGTAGTCGGGATAGGGTTTTTGGGGAGTTCGGAAGAGGAAGGGCGTAGGTATTTGTAGGACATCAACTTGGAGCAGGGGGCGACTCGGGATCGTGATACCGTGGAATTCGGACGCGGCGGCAGCGTCGAACGCGCTCTGGCGCGGCATAGTGTGGGCGAGGGGAAAGAGATGAGGGCGGGCCCCGCGGTCAGTGAGAGAGAGAGAGAGGGGAGGAGGCGAGCGGGCCACCGAAGCGGAGGCGGCTCGGGCGTCGGGCGCTGAGGCAGGCCGGCTCGGTCGCTGGTGGGCTGCGGCTAGGGCGTCGGTTGGGCCGGTTGGCCTGGCTCGCGCCTGGGTCTTTTTTCCTATTTGTTTTTTTGAATTGCTAGAGAGAGAGAGAGAGAGAGAGAGAGAACTAATTAAAGAGAAACCTATAATATTTTTATATAGGACACATATATACAGTAAAATCAGAAAATTAAATCCTACAACGTGGACATTTTTCCAGAGGCAAAACAGAAACTAAAAAAACCATTTTCTACAAATTCCAAATAAAATCAAATTTGAATTCAAACATTTTGGCATTAATTTCTTCTGACATTTTGGAGTGTCATGTTAGCTCCTCTCATACTTTTGATCAAGTATTTGTTAGGGATATTTGAAGTAAACTTTCAAATGCCAAGTTGAATCCAATTCACACAAAACCCAAATGCCTCTGAAAATTCCAAATGCCACACAATTTCAAACAATATGCATAGATGCTTAACTAATAATTGTAAAACATTCCAAATTGAAAATTTGGGATGTTATAGAATACCTTCGTCCAATATATCAATCTTTACCTACTGATCATTTCGAAACTCCTCCTCATGTCCGTGATCTCATTTGGGACCCCGAACAAACTTCGGTCATCAAATCACATAACTCAGAGTACAAATCGTCATTGAACGTTAAGCGTGTGGACCCTATGGGTTCGAGAACTATGTAGACATGACCGATACACATCTCCGGTCAATAACCAATAGCGGAACCTGGATGCTCATATTGGCTCCTACATATTCTATGAAGAACTTTATCGGTCAAACTGCATAACAACATCCGTCATTCCCTTTATCATCGGTATGTTACTTGCCCGAGATTCGATCGTCGGTATCAGCATACCTAGTTCAATCTCCTTACTGGCAAGTCTCTTTACTCGTTCGGAAATGCATCATCCCGTAACTAACTCATTAGTCACATTGCTTGCAAGGCTTATAGTGATGTGCATTACCGAGAGGGCTAGAGATACCTCTCCGATACCTATAGAGCATATTTTTAATCACCCAATTACGTTGTGACATTTGATAGCACACAAGGTATTCCTCCGGTATTCGGGAGTTGCGTAATCTCATAGTCAGAGGAATATGTATAAGTCATGAAGAAAGCAATAGCAATAAAACTTAACGATCATTACGCTAAGCTAATGGATGGATCTTGTCCATCACATCATTCTCTAATGATGTGATCCCGTTCATCAAATGACAACACATGTCTATGGTTAGGAAACTTAACCATCTTTGATTAACGAGTTAGTCAAGTAGAGGCATACTAGGGACACAATGTTTGTCTATGTATTCACACATGTACCAAGTTTCCAGTTAATACAATTCTAGCATGAAAATAAACATTTATCATGATATAAGGAAATATAAATAACAACTATATTATTGCCTCTAGGGCATATTTCCTTCAGTCTTCCACTTGCACTAGAGTAAATTATCTAGATTACATAGTAATGATTCTAACACCCATGGAGTCTTGGTGCTGATCATGTTTTGCTCGTAAGAGAGGCTTAGTCAACGGGTCTGCAACATTCAGATCCGTATGTATTTTGAAAATCTCTATGTCTCCCTCCTTGACTTGATCGCAGATGGAATTGAAGCGTCTCTTGATGTCTTTGGTTCTCTTGTGAAATCTGGATTCCTTTGCCAAGGCAATTTCTCTAGTATTGTCACAAAAGATTTTCATTGGACCCGATGCACTAGGTATAACACCTAGATCGGATATGAACTCCTTCATCCAGACTCCTTCATTTGCTGCTTCCGAAGCAGCTATGTACTCTTCTTCACACGTAGATCCCGCCACGACTCTCTG
This sequence comes from Triticum urartu, assembly GCF_056163025.1. NCBI lineage: Eukaryota > Viridiplantae > Streptophyta > Magnoliopsida > Poales > Poaceae > Triticum > Triticum urartu. The sequence goes on from NC_141879.1 coordinate 503,723,875, forward strand.
CTTGGAACTGCACCAACTAACAGCTCGACCATTCAATATAAATACGTATCCGGTTTGTGACTTAGAGTCATCCGGATCAGTGTCAAAGCTTGCATCGACTTAACCATTTATGATGAGCTCTTTGTCACCTGCATAAACGAGAAACATATCCTTAGTCCTTTTCAGGTATTTCAGGATGTTCTTGACCATTGTCCAGTGATCCACTACTGGATTACTTTGGTACCTCCCTGCTAAACTCATGGCAAGGCACACAACAGGTTTGGTACACAACATTGCATACATGATAGAACCTATGGCTAAGGCATAGGGAATGGCTTTCATTTTCTCTCTATCTTCTGTAGTGGTTGGGCATTGAGTCTGACTCAACTTCACACGTTGTAACACAGGCAAGAACCCTTTTTTGACTGATCCATTTTGAACTTCTTCAAAACTTTATCAAGGTATGTGCTTTGTGAAAGTCCAATTAGGTGTCTTGATCTATCTCTATAGATCTTGATGCCCAATATATAAGAAGCTTCACCGAGGTCTTTCATTGAAAAATTCTTATTCAAGTATCCTTTTATGCTATCCATAAATTCTGTATGATTTCCAAGCAACAATATGTCCTCCACATATAATATTAGAAATGCTACAGAGCTTCCACTCACTTCCTTGTAAATACAAGCTTCTCCAAAAGTCTGTATAAAACCGTATGCTTTGATCACACTATCAAAGCGTATATTCCAACTCCGAGAGGCTTGCACCAGTCCATAAATGGATCGCTGGAGCTTGCACACTTTGTTAGCACCTTTAGGATCAACAAAACCTTCTCATTGCATCATATTTTAATATATCCATTAAGGAATGCAGTTTTGACATCCATTTGCGAAATTTCATAATCACAAAATGCGGCAATTGCTAACATGATTCAGACATATTTAAGCATCGCTACAGATGAGAAGGTCTCATCGTAGTCAACTCTTTGAACTTTTCAAAATCCTTTCGCAACAAGTCGAGCTTTGTCGATAGTAACATTACCGTCAACGCCAGTCTTCTTCTTGAAGATCCATTTATTCTCTATGGCTTGCCGATCATCGGGCAAGTCAACCAAAGTCCACACGTTGTTCTCATACATGGATCCCATCTTAGATTTCATGGCCTCAAGACACTTCGCGGAATCTGGGCTCATCATTACTTCCTCATAGTTTGTAGGTTCGTCATGGTCAAGTAACATGACCTCCAGAATAGGATTACCGTACCACTCTGGTGCGAATCGTACTCTGGTTGACCTACGAGGTTCAGTAGTTACTTGATCTGAAGTTTCATGATCATCATCATTAGCTTCCTCACTAATTGGTGTAGGAATCACTGGAACTGATTTCTGTGATGAACTACTTTCCAATTTGGGAGAAGGTACAATTACGCCATCAAGTTCTACTTTCCTCCCACTCACTTCTTTTGAGAGAAACTCCTTCTCTAGAAAGGATTCTGTCGTGGTGGGCGCACGACAGATGCCAAGGGATGGCTGAAGATAGGAGGAGGCTCGAGGGCACTGGTGGGTTCCAGAGGTGAGGTCGGCATGAGCGAGCGCGAGACGCAAGACATACCCAGGTTCGGGGCTCTCCGGAGAGATAATACCCCTAGTCCTGCCGAGTGTAGTTGACGTGTATCAGTACAGTGTTGCTCCTTGAGCTGTATCAGGGAAGAAGGAAGGCAGGCCAAGGCTCAGGCTGCTCCCTCTCCATGTGTGTGTGCTCTATTGATCACTCTCTGTGTTCGCTCGTGCGAGTTGCTTGCTTGCTTGCTGCATGGAGGCTTCCTGGGGGGTTTTGTAGGTCAACCCCCCAGGGGTATGATACGTCTCCAACGTATCTATAATTTTTGATTTCTCCATGCTATATTATCTACTCTTTTTGATATTATTGGCCTTTATTATACACTTTTATATTATTTTGGGACTCACCTATTAACCGGAGGCCCAACCCAGAATTGTTGTTTTTTTGCCGGTTTTAGGGTTTCGAAGAAAAGGAATATCAAACGGAATGAAACCTTCGAGAACGTGATTTTCTCAACGAACAAGACTTGGGAGACTTGGACGCTACGTCAAGAAATAAAAGAGGAGGCCACGAGGTAGGGGGGCGCGCCTGCCTACCCTAGGCGTGCCCTCCACCCTCGTGGGCCCCCTGTTGCTCCACCGACGTACTCTTTCCTCCTATATATATCCACGTACCCCCAAACGACCAGAGACGGAGCCAAAACCCTAATTCCACCGCTGTAACTTTCTGTATCCATGAGATCCCATCTTGGGGCCTGTCCCGGAGCTCCGCCGGAGGGGGCATCGATCACGGAGGGCTTCTACATCAACACCATAGCCCCTCCGATGAAGTGTGAGTAGTTTACCTGTAACACCCCGGATGTAACTTGCCATAATTGTATTCCAACTCTTGCCTTTTCCGGCACTAAGTTATGTTAATTTCTTCGTTGTCGGGGTTTTGTCTCCGTGTGTTTTGTCTTTGTCATGCATCTCATATCATGTCATCATGTGCATTGCATTTGCATACGTGTTCGTCTCATGCATCCGAGCATTTTCCCCGTTGTCCGTTTTGCATTCCGGCGCTCCTATGACCTCTGGTGTCCCTTTCTACCTCTTTTCGTGTGCGGGTGCTAAATGTTTTCGGATTGGACCGAGACTTTTCATGCGGCCTTGGTTTACTACCGGTAGACCGCCTATCAAGTTTCGTGCCATTTGGACTTCGTTTGATAATCCAACGGTTAACCGAGGGACCGAAAAGGCCTCGTGTCTGTTGCAGCCCAACACCCTTCCAAAGTGGCCCAAAACCCACCAAAACCCTCTCCATCACCTAGGTCGTTCGATCACGATCGCGTGGCCACAAACGGCACCTCATTTGGAGCTCCCTACCTCCCTCTACTTCTATATAAAGAACCCCCATCCGAAATCACTGACGAAACCGTAGAAAAACTCCACCCGCCGCCGCCGGACGAAATCCGAATGGCCGGACGTGTCCGCCCCACTCCCCCTCGGCCAATCTCCACGTGAAACGTGTCCCCGCCCGGTGCCCACTTCGTCACCGACGCCTGCGGCCCGCCGAAGCCCGGGGAAGGCCCCATGGCCCGTCCTACCGTGTCGCCCGCTCCCGCCGTCTTCTTCCTCAAGCCCGCGCCGCCCCGCCTGTTCCGGTCGCCACGCCGCATGCTCCTCGCCGGCCGGACCAGAGCACCGACGTGGCCAGCACGACTCGCCGACGCCGCATCTCGCCGGCCCACGCCTCCTCGTCGCCGGCGTGCACCACCTCCACCGCACGCCAAGTCCCTCCCCCTCGCCGGCTCCTTCCTCGGCAAGACCGGCAAGCTTCGTCGCGCCGGCCGCCGTGGCCATTTACTCCGGCGAACTCGAGCTACTACAGTACCCGACGAACCCTAGATCTCAGATCCAAAATTCTCGGGGTTGACTTTATCCCCTCTCCAGTTTTTTTGCATACGTTGACGCATCATAACTTCATCACCGTGTCTCCAATTTGTGTGTGTAGCATATCAGAATGTTCGTCTCGAAGAGTACTTCATTTCATCTCATTGCATCATTTTAATTTGAGCTCATCTTGATGCCTGAAATGCTGTTGGAAGAGGGCTATGTGATGTTAGTTTCAGGTTATTATCAGCAAATGCACTTTTGTCATTTTTGCCATGATTAATCCGTGTATGCTACGTTCCTGAGCTCTACATGTGTTTTGAACTATGCCATGCCATCTTTGCAAGGGTGTATGCCATGTATTTTTGTGATCTCTGTGGTGACTAGCACAAGCATGCAAAGTAGCTTACTTAATGTTGCTGATTTCAGGGACTTAGAATTATTCTAAGTCACTGCCCTGCTGTAATTTTTATGCCATGTGTTCATGTTGATACCTAGTGATCTGTGCCTCTTTTGAGAATGATCAGTAATGATGTTTTGTAGATATTGTGGTGCTCTATCCATTCATGTCTTTGTTTGCATTTATGGAGCACCCTAGCTTGAGTCAATCGAGCTCTACTTTTGCTATAAAATGTTCGTGGCAGATTGTTAACATGTTTAGCATTTTTGCCGAGCTTGTTGTAGTTGATCCGTGCATGCTATGATGTTGTTCTTGCCATGTCTAGCTTCTATGCCATGTCTACTTGCTGGGTGTATGCTTAGTTTGTCATGTCTTGCCTCGTAGGGAGTGCATCGAGCTCGTAAACATGCCTACTTGATATCTGTTTTGCCATGTTCCAGTTTTTCACAAAGTCTGAATCTGTTAACGATAATTGCTATGTTCACGTGGTTGCAATCGTATCTTTTGATCCCTTTTGGCTTATGGTCATTTAGGGACTTTTGTTGTATGCTTTGAGTAGCTTCATGCCATGCTTTGCTTTGCCATGATATGTTCCTGTAGCATGTAGTTATCATGCTCTAAACTTTGTTTCCTGATGTTAAATTCCTGACTTGTTGATTATTCCGCAAAGTCTGTAACATGTTATCATTTTGCACTTTTGCCATGCTTGTTTGAACCTACTATTAAGTGAATTAGCCGTAGCTCAGTGTTCATCTTTTGTCAAGCATCTTGAGTGGATCCCTGCCATGTATTTTGTTGCCATGTTTGAGTGCAGTAGCTTATGTATCTTGATGCATTTAGAAGGCTACTTGTTGTTAATCGCAGACCCGTGCCATATTTGTTTTGCTTTCCATTTCCAAACCGTGCATCTGATTCCGGTGATCTTTATATCAATTTCGACCGAAATCAACTCCTCTTTCCAGTGGCACTCTTGGATTTCCAAGTTGGGGCCAGGTTCAATCATTCCTTTCCAAATCTTGCATATGCATCACATATTGCATCCCGCATATCATACCATGTTTGCATCATGTTGCTTGAGCATTGCACATGGTTGATTATGTTCCTTTTTGCTTGTTGTTCTTGCTTGGGTAGAGCTGGGAGACGAGTATGTGATCGAGGATCCCGTTGAGTACGCTTACGAGGATCAAGGCAACTCTAAGAACTTTGCAGGCAAGATGACCATACCCTCGAAATCACTTCTATCTTTGCTTGCTAGATGCTCGCTCTTTTGCTATGCCTATGCTACGATACCTACCACTAGCTTATCATGCCTCCCATATTGCCATGTCAAACCCCTAACCCACCTTGTCCTAGCAAACCATTGTTTGGCTATGTTACCGCTTTGCTCAGCCCCTCTTATAGCGTTGCTAGTTGCAGGTGAAGATTGGAGATTGTTCCTTGTTGGAACATGTTTATTGTTGGGATATCACCATATTATCTTGATTATCTTAATGCACCTATATACTTGGTAAAGGGTGGAAGGCTCAGCCTTATGCCTGGTGTTTTGTTCCACTCTTGCCGCCCTAGTTTCCGTCATATCGGTGTTATGTTCCTGGATTTCACGTTCCTTACACGGTTGGGTTATAATGGGAAACCCTTGACAGTTCGCCTTGAATAAAACTCCTCCAGCAATGCCCAACCTTGGTTTTACCATTTGCCACCTAGCCTCTTTTTCCCTTGGGTTTCGAGAGCCCAAGGGTCATCTTCATTAAACCACCCAGGCCAGTGCTCCTCTGAGTGTTGGTCCAAAACAGGGCCACTTGCAGCGCCACCTCGGGGAAACTTGAGGGTTGGTTTTAGTTGTACGTAGTGTTCATCTGAGTGTACCATGAGAACGAGATATGTTCAGCTCCTATCGGGATTTGTCGGCACATTCGGGCGGTGTTGCTGGCCTTGTTTTACCATTGTCGAGATGTCTTGTAACCGGGATGCCGATTCTGATTGGATTGTCTTGGGAGAAGGAATATCCTTCGTTGACCGTGAGAGATTGTGATGGGCTAAGTTGGGACACACTTGCAGGGATTTGAACTTTCGAAAGCTGTGCCCGCGGTTATTGGCAGATGGGAATTTGTTAATGTCCGGTTGTAGAAGACTTGAACTTAACTTAATTAAAATGAATCAATTGAGTGTGTGGCCGTGATGGTCTCTTTTCGGCGGAGTCCAGGAAGAGAACATGGCCTCGTGTTATGCTTGAACGTAGGTTGTTCTAGGATCACTTCTTGATCATAGTTCATCGACCATGCTTTTTCCTTCTCTTCTCGCTCTCACTTGTGTATGTTAGCCACCATATATGCTAGTCGCTTGTTGCAGCTCCACATCATACCTTTTACCCTTCCTATAAGCTTATATAGTCTTGATCGCGAGGGTGTGAGATTGCTGAGTCCTCGTGACTCACAGATTCCTTCCGAAACCAGATGCAGGGACCGATTATACCATTCCAGGAGATTCAACTGAGCTCAAGTGGGAGTTCAATGAGGACTCAGGACGATACTACGTGTCTTTCCTAGATGATCAGTAGTGGTGCCCAGTTGGGGCGATCGGGGATTATGTTGCATTTGGGGTTTATCTTTATTTTGGTTCTGTAGTCAAACCTTGAGTGTAACTGGATGATTGTAATGTTATTTATGCTATTTGTGTGACGTGGTGAGTGTAAGCCAACTATGTATCTTTTCCCCTTATTTATTACATGGGTTGTTGTGAAGATTACCTCACTTGCGACATTGTTTTCAATGCGGTTATACCTCTAAGTTGTGCTTCGACACGTGGGAGATATAGCCGCATCGAGGGCATTACAAGTTGGTAATCAGAGCCTTCCCCGACCTTAGGAGCCCCCTGCTTGATCGACTCGCTGGTGTTGTTGAGTCTAGAAAAAATGTTTTGAGTCATTTAGGATTATATATATTAGAGAGTAGGACTTCTTTTTACTCCTCAGTCCCTTTGTCGCTCTAGTGAGGCATCCTGACGTATAGTTTTGACTCTTCTCTTCTCAAATTTCACAAAAAAATATTTTAGGATCACGCGGGTATCTTGAAATCGTTCCGATCGATTTGTGACGAGAACATTGTTCTTGGTGCCTCCTGACATTTAGGGGTTGTGGTAGTGTCCCGGGGAGTTGAGCTCCGAGGTGTTGTCGTCACAATTTTATCGTTGCAGTTCTGGAATACCTGAGTTTCGCCGACATCGAAAATCTCTTTTATGTAGTTGTTGGTGAGATAACCTCGACGCCACCCAGTACTGGGGCAGGAGTTCGGGAGTATTGCCATAACTCGTATAACGGATGCTTTTTGAAGGTTGAGGTAAATGATTTCCTAAGGTTTCTTGGTTATGTGTTGAAGGATGGATATAGCTGGATGTAGGATTTGCTAGCTTTGGGTGAGATATTATGCTTCCCCTGTATTCCCAACACCCGATTGCATAACCGGAAAGGTTCAGGAGTTTCATAGGTGGGAATTCTTGTAGCTCTAGCATTTCTTCCGCGGATATTTGGTTTGTGATTGGGTAATCCTCACCAAGTATTTGTTCATGTCTGTACCTTGTTGTTTTATTCTTCTACCTCTATCTAAGTGGCTTCTCAATTTATGGAAATGTGACCATTTCAATTGGAATGCATTCGTTCATTTTGTTCGGATGTTAAGACTATATGTTGCAAGTTCAATCCATTTGATTTAGCTTCAATATATGTCTGTCAAGATGCTAACGGATGTCACCCTCTCCAGGATGGCTCCTCCAATGCGTACGACTCCGAAACCTGATCCGCCACCACCACCTCCACCTCCGGAGGCATGGCAAGCTATGATGGCCGCTACCAATGCAAACACGCAGCTGATCATGCAACTCTTGCAAGAACGCAACCAAGGCCATGGCAACAATCAGAATCAGTTTGCTACACTCAACCAGTTCCTCGCTAACCAGCCAAAGACCTTCAACAACTGCGTCGAGGAAACAGACGCTGATGATTGGCTCGTGGATATCTGCAAACATTTCGAGTGCAGCAACGTCAGGCCTGAGGACTATGTCAAGTTTGCCTCCTTCCAACTCAAAGACTAAGCTGCAGAATGGTTTCAGCAATACAATGATTCCAGAGGAGGCCGTGTGATTACCTGGGATGAATTCCGTCAAGACTTCAAAGCTCACCACATTCCTCAGAGTGTTGTTGAGAGAAAGCATGAGGAATTCCGCAACCTGAAGCAAGGCAGCTTGTCTGGTTACCAGTATAACATCATGTTCCAGAAGCTCGCTCGTTTCGCCAAGCAGGACGTCCCTGACGAGAAGAGCATGATTTATCAATTCATGGGTGGTCTCAGAGAAGATCTCCAACTTGCTCTCGTGCTTTTCGAGCCTCAGAAGTACGATGAGTTTTACAACATGGCACTGAAACAAGAGACTGCTCAACTCAAGTGCGATGCTTCCAAGAAGCGAGTCAGAGATGCAACTCCTTCTTACTCAACTCAAGTGGCTAAGCAGCAAAACTATTGGCTGCCTCCTCCTCCGTTTTGTCAGCCTTATCAACAGAAGAGCAAAGGTTGCAATGGATCTTCCCACCCACCCAACCCAGGCTTTTAGAACAAGACTTCGTCTCATGCTCCAAGATCAAGTGCTCCGTATCACCGTCCACTCTCGGAGGTCACGTGCAACAAGTGTCAGTAGAAGGGTCACTATGCCAACAAATGCTTCAATCGGAGGCGTCTTCCTCCTCCTCCTCCAGTGAGATCTGCTAGTACCGCAGTGGTCAAACATAATCCCAAGCACGCGAAGGTCAACATGATGAATGCAGCTCAGGCAAAGGACTCGTCAGATGTCATCATGGTAACCTTCCTGTTAACGATGTTCCTGCAAAAGTTCTTTTTGACACTGGTGCATCGCTTTCTTTTATTTCAAGACCATTTGTTGCCAAGCATGAATTTGTGACCAAAAAGATTCCTTCCCCGTTGAAGATTGTGTCCCCGGGCAAGCAAATGACATCTAACGTTTGCGTCCCGGATGTTACTATCACGTTGGGCGACTATAAGTTTCTATCCTCTCAAGTGGTCCTTGGTAACTCGGATATTGATCTTATTCTTGGAATGGACTGGCTTTCTAAGCATAAGGCTCACCTTGATTGTGCTGCCAGGCAGATTCAATTAACACATTTGTCTGAGGATGTAATCGTCTTTGCCGCTCGTGATGATACCATCCGACTATTTTCTCTCAATGAGAAGGGTGAGCTGGATGCCATTTCTCAGATCCTAGTCATTTGTGAATATCAAGACATCTTTCCAGAAGAGCTTCCAGGAATGCCTCCGCACCGGCCAGTTGAAGTCGTCATCGATCTTGAGCCTGGCATGGAACCTGTTTGCAAACGTCCTTACAAGCTTGGACCTGAAGAGTTGAAGGAGCTGAACAAACAACCTGATATTCAAGAGCGTGTGGGTCTCATCCAACCAAGTTCTTCTCCATGGGGTTGTGGTGTTCTTTTCGTCAAGAAGAAGGATGGAACGGACCGACTTTGTGTCGACTACCGTCCATTGAACAAGAAGACCATAAAGAACAAGTACCCACTTCCCAACATCAACGAGCTATTTGAACAACTCAAAGGTGCTCAAGTATTCTCCATGCTTGATCTCCGTATGGGCTATCATCAGATTCGCAATCGTGAAGAAGATATCCCCAAGACAGCATTCAGAACAAGCTATGGTTCATATGAATACACTGTCATGTCTTTCGGCCTCGTCAACGCTCCTCCGACATTCTCTTGCATGATGAACTTCATCTTCAACGCCTAGACAAATGACTTCGTCTTGGTCTACCTCGATGACATTTTGGTCTTTTCCAAGAACAAGGAGGATCATGCCAAGCACTTGCGTTTGGTGCTGGATAAACTCAGAGAACATCAGTTCTATGCGAAGTTTTCTAAGTGCGAGTTTTGGCTCGATGAGGTTCTCTACCTTGGGCATATCATTTCTGCCAAGGGCATAGCGGTTAATCCTAAGAAGGTGTCTGCAATTGTGAATTGGGAACCACCTCAGAATGTGAAGCAACTCTGTAGCTTCCTTGGGCTCGCAAGCTATTGTCGAAGGTTCGTTGAGAACTTCTCAAGGATCGCGAAGCCTCTTTCCAACCTTCTCCTGAAGCACGTGAAGTATGTCTGGTCTCCTGAATGTGACATCGCTTTCAACACCCTGAAAGAGAAGTTAGTCACTGCTCCAGTTATGACTCCTCCTGATGAATCCAAACCGTTCGAGGTCTTTTGTGATGCTTCCCTTCAAGGTCTTGGTGCAATGTTGATGCAAGAGAAGAAAGTTGTGGCTTATACCTCTCGCCAGATGAAGCCCAATGAAAAGAACTACCCCACTCATGACCTCGAGTTGGCGGCAGTTGTCCATGCTCTTTTAACTTGGAGACATCTCTTATTGGGAAGAAAAGTGGACATCTTCACTAATCATAAGAGTCTCAAGTACATCTTCACTCAGCCTAATCTCAACCTCAGGCAGACTCGTTGGGTCGAAATGATTCAAGAGTATAATCCGAGTATCGAATATACTCCAGGCAAGGACAATGTTATTGCTAACGCATTGAGCAGGAAGGCTTACTACAACAGTTTGATTCTCAAGCCTTACCAACCGGAGCTTCGTGAAGCTTTCCGCAAACTCAATCTGCAAGTTGTTCCTCAAGGATTTCTGGCCAACCTCCAAGTCTCTCCTACTTTGGAAGATCAGATTCACGAGGCTCAACTTCTTGATGCTATGGTGAAGAAGGTCAAGATTGGGATTGCCAAGAGTCAACCCAAGTACAAGTGCTATCGTCTTGATGACAAGGATACTCTATTCTTCGAGGATCGCATTGTTGTGCCTAAAGGTGACCTTCGTAAAGTCATTATGAACGAGGCTCACAATTCACTTCTCTCTATTCACCCTGGAAGTACAAAGATGTACCAGAACCTCAAGCAGTCGTATTGGTGGACTCTAATGAAGCGTGAGATTGCTCAGTACGTGAACGAATGTGATGTCTGCAAAGGAGTGAAAGCAGAACACCAACGACCAGCTGGTCTCCTCCAACCTCTTTCCATTCCAGAATGGAAGTTTGACCATACTGAGATGGACTTGTGACTGGATTTCCAAAGTCCAAGCGTGGCAATGATGCTATCTTAGTTGTCATCGACAAACTCACTAAAGTGGCTCATTTCCTTCCTATCAAAGAATCTATCACAATAGCTCAGTTGGCAGAGCTATATACCTCCAGGATTGTCTCCCTTCACGGCATTCCGCAGTTGATATCTTCAGATCGCGGAAGCATCTTCACCTCTAAGTTATGGGATTCTTTTCAGAAGGCCATGGGCACCAACATTCGCTTCAGCACAACTTTTCATCCTCAAACTAGTGGCCAACTCGAGCGAGTAAATCAGATTCTTGAAGATATGCTCAGGTCATGCATCATCTCCTTCGGTATGAAGTGGGAAGATTGTCTTCCATATGCCGAGTTCTCCTACAACAACAGCTTCCAAGCGAGTTCGGGCAATGCCCCATTTGAGATTCTCTATGGAAGAAAGTGTTGTACTCCTCTTAACTAGTCAGAGACTGGTGAACGTCAACTTCTGGGAAATGACTTGATCACAGAGGCAGAAGAAATGTGCAAAGTCATTCGTGATAATCTCAAAGCCGCACAATCGCGCCAGAAGAGTTACTATGATAGCAAGCATCATGACTTGGCTTTCGAGATCGGAGACCATGTCTACCTCTGCGTCTCTCCAATGAAAGGTCCTCGTCGTTCGGTATCAAAGGGAAGCTTGCCCCTAGATACGTGGGTCCTTTCAAGATCATTAGCAAAAGAGGCGATCTCGCCTATCAACTTGAGCTTCCCTCCAACTTTGCAAACGTGCACGACGTGTTTCATGTCTCTCAACTCCGCAAGTGTTTCAAGACTCCTGAATGCACTGTCAACTTCGAAGACATTGATCTCCAAGAAGACATCTCTTATCATGAGCACCCCGTTGCTATTCTTGAAGAAACTGAGCGCAAGACTCGCAACAAGTCTATCAAATTCCTCAAAGTCAAGTGGTCACATCATTCCGACCGTGAAGCTACCTGGGAACGCGAGGATCACCTCCGTTCTGAGTACCCAGAGTTTTTCTAGTCCTAGATCTCGGGACGAGATCCTTTCGTAGTGGTGGAGTGTTGTAACACCCCGGATGTAAGTTGCCATAATTGTATTCCAACTCTTGCCTTTTCTGGCACTAAGTTATGTTATTTTCCTGGTTGTCGGGTTTTTGTCTCCATGTGTTTTGTCTTTGTCATGCATCTCATATCATGTCATCATGTGCATTGCATTTGCATACGTGTTTGTCTCATGCATCCGAGCATTTTCCCCGTTGTCCGTTTTGCATTCCGGCGCTCCTATGTCCTCCGGTGTCCCTTTCTACCTCTTTTCGTGTGCGGTTGCTAAACGTTTTCCGATTGGACCGAGACTTGTCATGCGACCTTGGTTTACTACCGGTAGACCGCCTGTCAAGTTTCGTGCCATTTGGACTTTGTTTGATACTCCAACGGTTAATCGAGGGACCGAAAAGGCCTCGTGTGTGTTGCAGCCCAACCCCCTTCCAAAGTGACCCAAAACCCACCAAAACCCTCTCCATCACCTAGGCCGTCCAATCATGATCGTGTGGCCGCAAACTGCACCTCATTTGGAGCTCCCTAGCTCCCTCTACCTCTATATAAAGAACCCCCATTCAAAATCACGGACGAAACCCTAGAAAAACTTCACCCGCCACCGCCGGACGAGATCCGGACGGCCGGACGTGTCCGCCCCACTCCCCCTCAGCCAATATCCACGTGACACGTGTCCCCACCCGGTGCCCACTTCGTTGCCGATGACCGGGGCCCGCCGAAGCCCGGGGAGGGCCCCCGCGGCCCGTCCTGCCGCGCCGCCCGCTCCCGCCGTCTTCTTCCTCAAGCCCACACCGCCCCGCCTGTTCCGGTCGCCGCGCCGCCGCGCTCCTCGCCGGCCGGACCAGAGCACCGACGCAGCCGGCACGGCTTGCCGACGCCGCATCTCACTGGCCCGCGCCTCCTCGTCGCCGGCGTGCACCACCTCCACCACGTGCCAAGTCCCTCCCCCTCGCCGGCTCCTTCATCGGCAAGTCCGGCAAGCTTCGTCACGCCGGCCGCCGCGGGCATTTACTCCGGCGAACTCGAGCTGCCACAGTACCCAACGAACCCTAGATCTCAGATCCAAAATTCTCGGGATTGACTTTTCCCCTCTCCAGTTATTTTTTTGCATACTTTGACGCATCATAACTTCATCACCGTAGCTCCGATTCGTGCGTGTAGCATATCAGAATGTTCTCTTGAAGAGTACTTCATTTCATCTCATTGCATCATTTTCATTTGAGCTCATCTTGATGCCCGAAATGCTATTGGAAGAGGGCTATGTGATGTTAGTTTCAGGTTATTATTAGCAAATGCACTTTTGTCATTTTTGCCATGATTAATGCGTGTATGCTATGTTCCCGAGCTCTACATGTGTTTTGAACTATGCCATGCCATCTTTGCAGGGGTGTATGCCATGTATTTTTGTGATCTCTGTGGTGACTATCACAAGCATGCAAAGTAGCTTACTTAATGTTGCTGATTTCAGGGACTTAGAATTATTCTAAGTCATTGCCCTCCTATAATTTTTATGCCATGTGTTCATGTTGATACCTAGTGATCCGTGCCTCTTTTGAGCATGATCAGTAAGGATGTTTTGTAGATATTGTGGTGCTCTATCCATCCATGTCTTTGTTTGCATTTATGGCGAACCCTAGCTTGAGTCAACCGAGCTCTACTTTTGCTATAAAATGTTCATGGCAGATTGTTAACATGTTTAGCAATTTTGCCGAGCTTGTTGTAATTGATCAGTGCATGCTATGATGTTGTTCTTGCCATGTCTAGCTTCTATGCCATGTATACTTGCTGGGTGTATGCTTAGTTTGGCATGTCTTTCCTCGTAGTGAGTGCATCGAGCTCGTAAACATGCCTACTTGATATCTGTTTTGCCATGTTCCAGTTTTTCACTAAGTCAGAATCTGTTAACGATAATTGTTTTGTTCACGTGGTTGCAATCGTATCTTTTGATCCCTTTTGGCTTATGGTCAGTAAGGGACTTTTGTTGTATTCTTTGAGTAGCTTCATGCCATGCTTTGCTTTGCCATGATATGTTCCTGTCACATGTAGTTATCGTGCTCTAAACTTTGCTTCCTGATGTTAAATTCCTGACTTGTTGATTATTCCGCTAAGTCTGTAACCTGTTATCATTTTGCACTTTTGCCATGCTTGTTTGAACCTGCTATTGAGTGAATTAGCCGTAGCTTAGTGTTCATATTGTCAAGCATCTTGAGTGGATCCCTGCCATGTATTTTTTGCCATGTTTGAGTGCAGTAGCTTATTTATCTTGATGCATTTAGAAGGCTACTTGCTGTTAATCGCAGACCGGTGCCATATTTGTTTTGCTTGCCATTTCCAAACCGTGCATCCGATTCCGGTGATCTTTATATCGATTTCGACCGAAATCAACTCCTCTTTCCAGCGGCACTCTTGGATTTCCAAGTTGAGGCAAGGTTCAATCATTCCTTTCCAAATCTTGCATATGCATCACATATCGCATCCCGCATATCATACCATGTTTGCATCATGTTGCTTGAGCATTGCACATGGTTGATTGTGTTCCTTTTTGCTTGTTGTTCTTGCTTGGGTAGAGCCGGGAGATGAGTACGTGATCGAGGAGCCCGTTGAGTACGCTTACGAGGATCAAGGCAACTCTGAGAACTTTGCAGGCAAGATGACCATACCCTCGAAATCACTTCTATCTTTGCTTGCTAGATGCTCGCTCTTTTGCTATGCCTATGCTACGATACCTTCCACTTGCTTATCATGCCTCCCATATTGCCATGTCAAACCCCTAACCCACCTTGTCCTAGCAAACCGTTGTTTGGCTATGTTACCGCTTTGCTCAGCCCCTCTTATAGCGTTGCTAGTTGCAGGTGAAGATTGGAGATTGTTCCTTGTTGGAACATGTTTATTGTTGGGATATCACCATATTATCTTGATTATCTTAATGCACCTATATACTTGGTAAAGGGTGGAAGGCTCAGCCTTATGCCTGGTGTTTTGTTCCACTCTTGCCGCCCTAGTTTCCGTCATATCGGTGTTATGTTCCTGGATTTCACGTTCCTTACACGGTTGGGTTATAATGGGAACCCCTTGACAGTTCGCCTTGAATAAAACTCCTCCAGCAATGCCCAACCTTGGTTTTACCATTTGCCACCTAGCCTCTTTTTCCCTTGGGTTTCCAGAGCCCAAGGGCCATCTTTATTAAACCACCCGGGCCAGTGCTCCTCTGAGTGTTGGTCCAAAACAGGGCCACTTGCAGCGCCACCTCGGGGAAACTTGAGGGTTGGTTTTAGTTGTACGTAGTGTTCATGTGAGTGTACCATGAGAACGAGATATGTTCAGCTCCTATCGGGATTTGTCGGCACATTCGGGCGGTGTTGCTGGACTTGTTTTACCATTGTCGAGATGTCTTGTAACCGGGATGCCGAGTCTGATTGGATTGTCTTGGGAGAAGGAATATCCTTCTTTGACCGTGAGAGATTGTGATGGGCTAAGTTGGGACACACTTGCAGGGATTTGAACTTTCGAAAGCTGTGCCCGCGGTTATGGGCAGATGGGAATTTGTTAATGTCCGGTTGTAGAAGACTTGAACTTAACTTAATTAAAATGAATCAACTGAGTGTGTGGCCGTGATGGTCTCTTTTTGGCGGAGTCCGGGAAGAGAACACAGTCTCGTGTTATGCTTGAACGTAGGTTGTTCTAGGATCACTTCTTGATCATAGTTCATCGACCGTGCTTTTGCCTTCCCTTCTCGCTCTCACTTGCGCATGTTAGCCACCATATATGCTAGTCCCTTGCTGCAGCTCCACATCATACCTTTTACCCTTCCTATAAGCTTATATAGTCTTGATCGCGAGGGTGTGAGATTGCTGAGTCCCCGTGACTCACAGATTCCTTCCAAAACCAGATGCAGGGACCGATGATACCATTCCAGGAGATTCAACTGAGCTCAAGTGGGAGTTCAATGAGGACTCAGGACGATACTACGTGTCTTTCCCAGATGATCAGTAGTGGTGCCCAGTTGGGGCGATCGGGGACTATGTTGCATTTGGGGTTTATCTTTATTTTGGTTCCGTAGTCAGACCTTGAGTGTAACTAGATGATTGTAATGTTATTTATGCTATTTGTGTGACGTGGCGAGTGTAAGCCAAATATGTATCTTTTCCCCTTATTTATTACATGGGATGTTGTGAAGATTACCTCACTTGCGACACGTGGGAGATATAGCCGCATCGAGGGCGTTACATTACATTACCTCAGACCTACGGGTCCATAGTTAGTAGCTAGATGGCTTGTTCTCTCTTTTTGGATCTCAATACAGTGTTCTCCCCCTCTCTTGTGGAGAACTATTCGATGTAATCTTCTTTTTGCGGTGTGTTTGTTGAGACCGATGAATTGTGGGTTTATGATCAAGTCTATCTATGAACAATATTTGAATCTTATCTGAATTCTTTTATGTATGATTGGTTATCTTTGTAAGTCTCTTCGAATTATCAGTTTGGTTTACTAGATTGATCTTTCTTGCAATGGGAGAAGTGCTTAGCTTTGGTTTCAATCTTGCGGTGTCCTTTCCCAGTGATAGTAGGGGCAGCAAGGCACGTATTGTATTGTTGCCATCGGGGATAACAAGATGGGGTTTTCTTCATATTGCATGAGTCTGTCCCTCTACATCATGTCATCTTGCTTAAGGCATTACTCTGTTTTTAACTTAATACTCTAGATGCATGCTGGATAGCGGTCGATGAGTGGAGTAATAGTAGTAGATGCAGGCAGGAGTCGGTCTACTTGTCTCGTACGTGATGCCTATATACATGATCATACATAGATATTCCCATAACTATGCTCAATTCTGTCAATTGCTCAACAGTAATTTGTTCACCCACCATAGAATACTTATGCTCTCGAGAGAAGCCACTAGTGAAACCTATGCCCCCCGGGTCTATCTTTATCATATTGATCTCCTACTACTTAGTTATTTACTTTGCCTTTATTTTACTTTGCATCTTTTATCATAAAAATACCAAAAATATTATCTTATCATATCTATCAGATCTCACTCTCGTAAGTGGCCTTATAGGGATTGACAACCCCTATTTGCGTTGGTTGCGAGGATTTATTTGTTTTGTGTAGGTACAAGGGACTCGCGCGTAGCCTCCTACTAGATTGATACCTTGGTTCTCAAAAACTGAGGGAAATACTTATGCTACTTTGTTGCATCGTCCCTTCCTCTTCGGGGAAAACCAACGCAGTGCTCAAGAGGTAGCAAGAAGGATTTCTGGCGCCGTTGCCGGGGAGGTCTACGCAAAAGTCAACATACCAAGTACCCATCACATACCCTTATCTCCCGCATTACATTATTTGCCATTTTCCTCTCGTTTTCCTCTCCCCCACTTCACCCTTGCCGTTTTATTCGCCCTCTCTCTCTATCCTCCCTCTCTTTCTCTATTTGCCTCTTTTTGCCCGCTTGCTTTTTTTGTTTGCTTGTGTGTTAGTTTGCTTGCTTGTCACGATGGCTCAAGATAATACTAAATTGTGTGGCTTCACCAATACCAACAATAATGATTTTATTAGCACTCCGATTGCTCCTCTTACCGATGCTGAATCTTGTGAAATTAATACTACTTTGCTGAATCTTTTCATGAAAGATCCGTTTCCCGGCCTTCCTAGTGAAGATGCCGCTACCCATCTAAATAGCTTAGTTGATTTGTGTGACATGCAAAAGAATAAAGATGTGGATAATGATATTGTTAAATTGAAGCTATTTACTTTTTCGCTTAGAGATCGTGCTAAAGCTTGGTTTTCGTCTTTGCCTAAAAATAGTATTGATTCATGGAATAAGTGCAAAGATGCTTTTATCTCTAAGTATTTTCCTCCCGCTAAGATCATCTCTCTTAGAAACGATATTATGAATTTTAAGCAACTTGATCATGAACATGTTGCACAAGCTTGGAGAGAATGAAATTAATGATACGTAATTGCCCTACTCATTGTTTAAATTTGTGGATGATTATACAAAATTTTTATGCCGGATTGAATTTTGCTTCTAGAAATCTTTTAGATTCGGCCGCGGGAGGCACTTTTATGGAAATCACTTTAGGAGAAGCTACTAAAATCCTAGCTAATATTATGGTTAATTATTGTTAATGGCATACTGAAAGATCTACTAATAAAAAGGTGCATGCGATAGAATAAATTAATGATTTGAGTGGAAAGATGGATGAACTTATGAAATTATTTGCTAATAAGAGTGTTTCTTCTAATCCTAATGATATGCCCTTGTCTACTTTGATTGAGAATAATAATGAATCTATGGATGTGAATTTTGTTGGTAGGAACAATTTTGGTAACAACGCATATAGAGGAAATTTTAATCCTAGGCCTTATCCTAGTAATTAATTATGGTAATTCCTACAACAATTATTATGGAAATTATAATAAGATGCCCTCTGATTTTGAATCTAATATTAAAGAATTTATTACTTCGCAAAAGAATTTTAATGTTATGATTGAAGAAAAATTGCTTAAGATTGATGATTTGGCTAGGAACGTTGATAGAATTGCTCTTGATGTTGATTCTTTGGAACTTAGATCTATTCCACTAAGCATGATATCAATGATTCTCTCAAAGCCATGAGAATTTCCATTGACGAGTGCAAAGAAAGAACCGCTAGGATGCATGCTAAGAAAGATGCCTTTATAAGAGCGTGTTCTTCTAGTTGCTATGAAAATAAAGATGAAGATCTAAAAGTTATTGATGTGTACCCAATTAAATCTTTGTTTTTCAATATGAATCTTGATAATGATGGGACAGAATATGATCCACCTCTACCTAGAAGGCGTTACAAGAATTCGAAATTTGTTGATCTTGATGCTAAATTTGATAAAAGCAGGATTGAAGAAATTAAAACCCTAGATGTTGCTAAACCGACTATTATGGATTTCAAGGAATTTAACTATGAAAATTTCTCTTTGATTGATTGTATTTCCTTGTTGCAATCCGTGCTAAATTCTCCTCACGCTTATAGTCAAAATAAAGCGTTTACTAAACATATCATTGATGCCTTGATGCAATCTTATAAAGAAAAACTTGAATTGGAAGTTTCTATCCCTAGAAAACTTTATGATGAGTGCGAACCAACTATTAAAATTAAAATTAAAGATCATGAATGCTACTCTATGTTGATTTGGGTGCTAGTGTTTCCACGATTCCAAAGACTTTGTGTGATTTGTTAGGTTTCCGTGATTTTGATGATTGCTCTCTAAACTTGCACCTTGCGGATTCCACTATTAAGAAACCTATGGGAAGAATTAATGATGTTCTTATTGTTGCAAATAGGAATTATGTGCCCATAGATTTTATTGTTCTTGACATAGATTGCAATCCTTCATGTCCTATTATTCTTGATAGACCTTTCCTTAGAACGATTGGTGCAATTATTGATATGAAGGAAGGAGATATTGGATTCCAATTTCCATTAAGGAAAAGCATGGAACACTTTCCTAGAAATAAAATTAAATTACCTTATCAATCTATTATGAGAGCCACTTATGGATTGCCTACCAAAGATGGCAACACCTAGATCTATTCTTGCTTGTTATGCCTATCTAGGGGCGTTAAACGATAGCGCTTGTTGGGAGGCAACCCAATTTTATTTTTATTCCTTGATTTTTGCTCCTGTTTAGTAATAAATAATTTATCTAACCTCTGTTTTGGTTGTGTTTTTTGTTTTAGTTAGTGTTTGTGTCAAGTAGAACCGTTGGGAAGACTTGGGGAAATTCTTGTTGAACTTGCTGTAAAAAACAGAAACTTTAGCGCTCACGAGAACTATTGCCATTTTTATTTGGAAAGCTATGTTTAGTTAATTCTTTTTGCAGATGATTAATAGATAAATTCCTCACGTCCATCAATTTTTTTTAGAATTTTTGGGGTTCCATATATTGTGCTAGCTACATATTACTACAGACTGTTCTGTTTTTTTGACAGATTCTGTTTTTTGTGTGTTGTTTGCTTATTTTGATGAATCTATGGCTAGTAAAATAGTTCATAAACCATAGAGAAGTTAGAATAGAGTAGTTATAACACCAATATAAATAAATAATGAGTTCATTACAGTACCTTGAAGTGGTATTTTATTTTCTTTCGCTAACGGAGCTCCCGAGATTTTCTACTTTAAGTTTTGTGTTGTGAAGTTTTCAAGTTTTTGGTAAAGATTTGATGGATTATGGAACAAGGAGTGGCAAGAGCCTAAGCTTGGGGATGCCCATGGAACCCCCAAGATAATCTAAGGACACATAAAAGCCAAAGCTTGGGGATGCCCCGGAAGGCGTCCCCTCTTTCGTCTACTTCTATCGGTAACTTTACTTGGAGCTATATTTTTATTCGCCACATGATATGTGTTTTGCTTGGAGCATCTTGTATTATTTGAGTCTTTTATTTTTAGTTTACCACAATCATCGTTGCTGTACACACCTTTTGAGAGAGCCATACATGATTTAGAATTTTTTATAATACTCTATGTGCTTCGCTTATATCTTTTGAGTTATATAGTTTTGCTCTAGTACTTCACTTATATCTTTTAGAGCACGGTGGTGGATTTGTTTTATAGAAACTATTGATCTCTCATGCTTCACTTAGATTATTTTGTGAGTCTTAATAGCATGGTAATTTTCTTAAAATCCTAATATGCTAGGTATTCAAAGTTAGTAAAATTTCCTTAAGAGTGTTTTGAATACTAAGAGAAGTTTGATGCTTGATGATTGTTTTGAGCTATAGAGGTAATAATATCAAAGTCGTGCTAGTTGAGTAGTTGTGAAATTGAGAAATACTTGTGTTGAAGTTTGCAAGTCCCGTAGCATGCACGTATGGTAAACGTTATGCAACAAATTTGAAACATGAGGTGTTATTTGATTGTCTTCCTTATGAGTGGCGGTCGGGGACGAGCGATGGTCTTTTCCTACCAATCTATCCCCCTAGGAGCATGCGCGCAGTACCGAGGTTTTTGATGACTTGTAGATTTTTGCAATAAGTATGTGAGTTCTTTATGACTAATGTTGAGTCCATGGATTATACGCACTCTCACCCTTCCATCCTTGCTAGCCTCTTCGCTACCGTGCATTGCCCTTTCTCACATTGAGAGTTGGCGCAAACTTCGCTGGTGCATCCAAACCCCGTGATATGATACGCTCTTTCACACATAAATCTCCTTATATCTTCCTCAAAACAGCCACCATACCTACCATTATGGCATTTCCATAGCCATTCCGAGATATATTGCCATGCAACTTTCCATCATTCCGTTCATCATGACATATTCATCATTGTCATATTGCTTAGCATGATCATGTAGTTGACATAGTATTTGTGGCAAAGCCACCATTCATAATTCTTTCATACATGTCACTCTTGATTCATTGCATATCCCGATACACCATCAGAGGCATTCATATAGAGTAATACTTTGTTCTAGTATCGAGTTGTAATCATTGAGTTGAAAATAAATAGAAGTGTGATGATCATCATTTCTAGAGCATTGTCCCAAGTGAGGAATATAAAAAAATAGAAACGCCATAAAAAAAGAGAAGGCCCAAAAAAAAGAGAAAGGCCATAAAAAAAGAGAAAGGCCATAAAAAAGGAAAATGAGAGAAAAAGAGAGAAGGGACAATGTTACTATCCTTTGCCACACTTGTGCTTCAAAGTAGCACCATGATCTTCATGATAGAGAGTTTATTGTTTTTTCACTTTCATATACTAGTGGGAATTTTTCATTATAGAACTTGGCTTGTATATTCCAACAATGGGCCTCCTCAAGTGCCCTATGTCTTCATGAGCAAGCAAGTTGGATGCACACCCACTAGTTTCTTTTGATTGAGCTTTCATACATTTATAGCTCTAGTGCATCCGTTGCATGGCAATCCCTACTCCTTGCATTAACATCAATCGGTGGGCATCTCCATAGCCCATTGATTAGCCTCGTTGATGTGAGACCTTCTCCTTTTTTGTCTTCTCCACATAACCCCCCTCATTATATTCTATTCCACCCATAGTGCTATGTCCAAGGCTCGCGCTCATATATTGCGTGAAAGTTTATAGGTTTGAGATTACTAAAGTATGAAACAATTGCTTGGCTTGTCATCGGGGTTGTGCATGATGAGAGCATTATTGTGTGAAGAAAATGAAACATGACTAAACTATATGATTTTGTGGCACTAGTGCAGAACCGGGCAATAGCACCGGTTTGTAAGGCCCTTTAGTGCCTGTTCGGTAATCGGCACTAAAGTGTGGGCACTAAATCCCCCCCCCTTTAGTACCGGTTCAGCACGAACCGGTGCTAAAGGGCAACCATGTGGCACGAGCCAGCTCCAGGGGCAGGGAGCCCTTTAGTACCGGTTGGTGACACCAACCGGTATTAAAAGGTTGGGGGGTTTTGGGTTTATGATTTCTTTTTCATTTAATTTTGTGTTTTCCATTTAATTCTTTTTCGTTTGCTGGTATTTTACGATACTACATATTGTACACGTTATGCATATACATAAATAGAATTTCTAGTAGGACCGATCATATATATATATATATCATCGAATGTCTCACAACCACCATTAATTAATTCACACATATATACACACATGTATATATATATACAATTAGCTAGCTATATACAATTTCTCCTAATTGGTGCCTTCGGAGCCAGTGGCATTAGCCTAATTGGTGCCTTCGGAGCACGATGACAATTGGAAGTCGTTCATGGGGGCGGTGGCGGGTAATAGTGTTCTCCTTTGGGATCTATGACCTAGTCGAGAAAAAATCCCGCTATTTCCTCTTGAATTGCTTCTATGCGGTCCTCTGCTAGGAGCTGCTCCTGCACCTCTTTGAACTGTTAAGAAGGAGATCAATATGCATGTGTATTAGTTGTGTGACTAGATATCGATAATGGTGTAAAAATTGTGAATAGTGTTCTGACAAACGTACCCACTCCTGTCTTTGAGATCTACTCCTTTCGGACACCATCATGCGAATGTTCTCGCAAACGTAGTATGCACACAGATTATTCCCCGGTGCCTGCTTCAGGGCCTTTACGGGAATGGAATTTGATCAGATAATAATTAATCAAGCATGATAATTAAAGAGATGGCAGCTAGCTAGCTAGTACTACTTAATTCCTTACCTTGGGTCGATACCATTTCAGCTTTTTTTTCCATTGGCCTGGAGTGATGTTGATGAACTTTTCCCAAGCCCTGCCCGCCGACAAATAAAATGAATAAAGGGGTTATTAAATAGTTCATATCAGGAAATGACGAACTAAATAGGCCGAGATATAGTTAATAATGATTGAAATTACCTGTTGACTATCCCAAACAAGATGGTGTAGTCACTTGCTTTTTTAAGTAGTGAATCCAGTATTTCAACTGTTCCTTCATCAACTTTAATGATTAACAAGATCCAGTGAAATCTGCATGCACACACGTTTGCATGTCTTAATTAAGCAGGCATATGTAAGCAAAAACATGTAGCTAGCTAGTGGGCAAAAACAGAATTTGTAGTACAAAACAGTGTGACTCACTCAAAGTTGTAAGGAAGTAGTATATCTTCATTGGTATTGAGGCGCTTGAGGAACTCTAGAATGCTTTCCTCTACACTTTTTTCATAATATGGATCTAATTTCCATGTGTATTCATTAATGGTATTTGGGTCAATGAACCCAATGCCATAGTGTCCACCTTTTTTTCATTTCATAAATCTTCATCCTGCATAATACCACAGAAAAGAATATAGTGAGGATAATTACAGGTAATGATTGATCAAAATGATCACTACAGCTAGCTTGAGACTTAAATTACAGAAAGAAATAACTTACAGACAATAGAAACTGACGATAGATTTGTCGAGTGCGTCTTGATTGTATAACTGAAATAGTTCTGAATACTCAACGGACACAGCTTTCTCATGGTAGTAATGATCCTTCTTGACATTCACCATGAGGGACTCTCGATTGGTAATCTTGGTAATGTCCATGTACCATTGATGCAATTCATACATTCTCATTGGGAGCTTCTTGACCTCGTCTGGGTCGACCAAAGGTTGGCCCCGGACATATTTCCGTTTTATTTCCTCCTCTCTAATCAGAGACATGGGCTCGATATCGAGGAGTTGTCCAACAGTGATCATGAGCCTTTTAGCCTTCTCAATATGCTCCTCGGTTATTACCACATCGCCCAGCCCGGGAATGTTAACGGTTTTCCCACAATAATACTGGGCGCGCGTACTCTCATGTGTTGTTGGCACAACAAGCTGGGGGATTGATTGCGCCGCCTGTTCTCCCAGCTGGGGAACGGTTTTACCGCTCCTTTTGCCAGCTGATTTGCTCGAGCTCGAGAGCTCGAGCTCGCCTCTTTCTGTAGACATGCTCGATTTAACTTACTGAGGTGGCACTCATAGTCTGTGTCAACAGGCTTGGGAGCTGGTGCTCTAGCCATATGAATGAAGTGGCCAATCTTTTCCTCAGGAACTTTCTCCCTTGGCGGCGGTGGCGGTTTTAGTGCAAAATGGGCTTCCACCTCGGCCTTCGATATGGCTGCGTTTTCCTCCTCGGACTTGTCGTAAGGCCTCTGCGGAAGAGGAGCGAGGCTACTTGGACCATATTGAGATCGCTTGCCTCTGCCTGTACCTCCAGTACTACCTCGACTTGAACCGCTACGCACCATAGCTGAGGCGGCTCTCTTCCGTGATTGCTGAGGCGGTGAAGACGGCTGATGTGCCTGAGTTGGAGGAGGAGGAGTGGCCTGAAGCTGTGCCGGACTTGGAGGAGGAGTGGCCTGACGCTTTGATGGACTTGGAGGAGGAGGAGCGGCCTGAAGCTGTGCCGGACTTGGAGGAGGAGTGGCCTGACGCGTTGGTGGACTTGGAGGAGCGGGAGTCTGCTGATTCGGTGGCGGACTTCGACGAGGAGTCGGATGACGCGGTGTCGGTGGCCTTCGAAAGATGATGCAATCCTTTCTCCATAGGATGATATGATGGTTGGCCTCTCCCAGTGTGTGATCCTCGTCACCTCCAGGAATGCAAGCTCTAGCCCCGAATATTGGTCCACCACCTCATCAACCAATAGACGAGCATAGCCCGCTGGAATCAGGTTGCAATGGAAGGTTGCCTCGGGGGGATTTGTAAAAGCAACGACGTCCGCCACCTTCATGGATATGTTCTTCATTTTGAAGTGTAGCTTGCAGTTAGTGTTCTCCATGATGTCATCCACTGGGTAGCTATCCAGCAATGCGTCGCCCAGGGCGGAACCCACGCTACTTCTCGGCATGAATGGGACGGTGCTATCCAATGTTGGATCATCCGCTAGATGCTGCAGCTGCTGAGACCCCCTTTGCTGGCTAAGTGAGTCAATCTGCTCCTGCTGCCGCTCGAATTTGACTGCCTAGTCCGCGTGCGCTGATTCTAAGCCTTGAAGGCATTCATAGTCTAGCTTCCTCTGCTCCTCCTCCATCTTCCTCTTCTTCTCCTCCGCAATCTTCTTTCTCGCACGGATTCTGTAATCGGCGTTCCAGTCCGAAAACCCCTCATACCACGGAATAGCGCCCTTGCCTCGTGTTCTTCCCGGGTGTTCAGGATTTCCCAGGGCACGCGTAAGCTCGTCGTTCTCTCTGTTGGGCTCGAACACCCCCGATCGAGCCTCTTCTATTGCAACAAGTAGCTTATCTTCGGCTCCGTCCAGACATGCCTTCTTCGAAACTTTGCCTATCTTCGGGTCCAACTCCCCCCATGCGCATAGAACCAAGTCCTGCACCTGGGGGGCCAACTCAATGTTTCTGGAGTGACACCTGCATCCTCCATCTCTTTCTCAGACTTATCCCACTTAGGCATTCCCACCATGTAGCCGCCTGGCCCCAGCTTATGGAACTTATATTTTTTTTGCGGCATTGGCCTTGTTTATTCTCGACCATTCCTTAGATAATTCTGATTCCTTGAATTTCATGAAATCGTCCCAATGAGCACTTTGCTTCTCTAGTGTTCCCTTGAATACTGGAGTCTTCTTTCCTCCCTTGACGTACTGGTCCCATACATGATTCTTGTGGTTGTTGAATGCAACCGCCATCTTCCTAAGAGCAGCGTCCTTGACTTTCTCCACATATGCATCTGTGAAATGATCTGGTAGGGTGAAATGTTCCATGACCGTTCCCAAAGCAGAAGTTTTTTGTCAGTCGCCGACAAAAGTAAGATTTGGACGTGGCTTTGCTGGCTCTCTCCATTCTTGAAGGGAGATTGGGAGTTGGTCCTTCACAAGAACTCCGCATTGGCGAATGAACTTGTCCGCAATCTTCTTAGGTGCAAATGGTTCGCCATTAGGTTTGATGGTCTCGATATTGTACTTTACGCCCTCCTTCAACTTTTTGTTCGGGCCTCGTACTGTCCTGCTGCCTGAAGATTTGCCCGATCCGGATGGCTGAAAGAAGAAAGATCGATTCGTTAATATATATCTTCAAGTCATTTGAAACATGTGATGATCACCATATGCCTGCTTATATAAATATACCTCCCTGGTCTTTGTTGTTTCAAGATCAACATTTTCTTTGTCATGTTCATAGTTCATGACTTCATCAATTTGGTTGTCACGATCGAATATCATATCACCCTCCCCGGTGTTGTTTAGATATTCGGAGCCATCATAATCTTCTTCATTCTGATCATCATCTGGCCCACGAGGATAGCGTATGATATATGATATTGAACAGGGCCTCTTCTCCCTCTCTGCCGGTATTGTCCGCCATAGGTTTTATTTAACTAATCCAAAAGAAATATATTCAAATTACAATGCATTGATGCAATCAATTAATAAGGAAAAACTGAATCAATAATAGTACATAATAAGCATCATCGAATATAATCTCGAATACGTCGTCTCGAATAATAGATATAATCTCGAACACTTTGTCTCGAATAATATATATAATCTCGAATAAATCATCTCGAATATTATATATCGAATACATCACTAGCTAGCCATCTAGCTAATAAAGATTGAATACTACAGAGTAATCTAGGCCACTCGCGGCTCCTGAGGCGCGGGCGGTGGACAACCAAAGTGAAGGAACCATCACTGGATCATAGCTCGGGTGATCTCCCGAAAGAACCTTCCAGGTATTGGAGAACCTGACGTCCATAGCAGCCATGTAGCGGTGGACGTGCTCGTCCTCCTCCCTGACACGACGACGTACCACCTCCGCCGGGGCCGGCTCCCTCCACACCGAAAGGGGCCCACGCGAACGCCACCAAAGGAGATCAGGCTCGACGACGGGACCCGGGGTTGGGTTTCTCACCAAGCGTCGCGCCCCTGAAAGTAGCACCTCCCAGTGCCAGCCCGGCGGAGCCCAGTCTCGGACATGGGTCCTCTGAAGCAGGACGTCATCGCGAACTGGTCGACGGCGAGGATGCGGACCAGGCATCGTTGACAACAAATACTATATGCCGCAAAAGTAAAGTATGATTTTTAAATGATGGATTGTGATTTCATATATGCAAATTCTAAATTTTATAACTAAAACTAACATTTCTAATATTTCTATAACTAAAACTAACATTTCTAAAACTAAAAAACATTTCTAAATAACTAACATTTCTATATAACTAACATTTTTAATATAACTAACATTTCTATATAACTAACATTTCTAATATTTCTATATAACTAACATTTCTATGTAGCTAACATTTCTAATATTTCTATAACACAGTGTGTGTGTGTGTGCGCGCGTGTGTGGCCGGGGCAGGAGCTCACCGACGCGATCAACATTTTCAAGATCAACATTTTCTTCGTCATTTTCATAGTTCATGACTTCATCAATTCGGTTGTCGCGATCGAATATAGGATCACCCTCCCCGGTGTTGTTTAGGTATTCGGAGCCGTCATAATCTTCTTCATTCTGATCATCATCTAGCCCGCGAGGACTGCGTATGATATTGAACAAGGCCTCTTCTCCCTCCTACCGGTATTGTCCGCCATAGGTTTTATTTAACTAATCCAAAAGAAATATATTCAAATTACAATGCATGGATGCAATCAATTAATAAGGAAAAACTAAATCAATCATAGTACATAATAAGCATCATCAAATATAATCTCGAATACGTCGTCTCGCACGGGTTCTGTAGTCGGCGTTCCAGTCCGAAAACCCCTCATACCACGGAATAGCTCCCTTGCCTCGTGTTCTTCCCGGGTGTTCAGGATTTCCCGGGGCACGCGTAAGCTCGTCGTTCTCTCTGTTGGGCTCGAACACCCCCGATCGAGCCTCTTCTATTGCAACAAGTAGCTTATCTTCGGCTCCGTCCAGACATGCCTTCTTCGAAACTTTGCCTGTCTTCGGGTCCAACTCCCCCCATGTGCATAGAACCAAGTCCTGCACCTGGGGGGCCAACTCAATGTTTCTGGAGTGACACCTGCATCCTCCATCTCTTTCTCAGACTTATCCCACTTAGGCATTCCCACCATGTAGCCACCTGGCCCCAGCTTATGGAACTTATATTTTTTTGTGGCGTTGGCCTTGTTTATTCTCGACCATTCCTTAGATAATTCTGATTCCTTGAATTTCACGAAATCGTCCCAATGAGCACTTTGCTTCTCTAGTGTTCCCTTGAATACTGGAGTCTTCTTTCCTCCCTTGACGTACTGGTCCCATACATGATTCTTGTGGTTGTTGAATGCAACCACCATCTTCCTAAGAGCAGCGTCCTTGACTTTCTCCACATCTGCATCTGTGAAATGATCTGGTAGGGTGAAATGTTCCATGAGCGTTTCCCAAAGCAGAAGTTTTTTGTCTGTCGCCGACAAAAGTAAGATCTGGACGTGGCTTTGCTGGCTCTCTCCATTCTTGAAGGGAGATCGGGAGTTGGTCCTTCACAAGAACTCCGCACTGGCAAATGAACTTGTCCGCAATATCTTAGGCGCTAATGGTTCGCCATTAGGTTTGATGGTCTCGATATTGTACTTTACGCCCTCCTTCAACTTTTTGTTCGGGCCTCGTACTGTCCTGCTGCCTAAAGATTTTCCCGATCCGGATGGCTGAAAGAAGAAAGATTGATTCGTTAATATATATCTTCAAGTCATTTAAAACATGTGATGATCACCAGATGCCTGCTTATATAAATATACCTCGCCGGTCTTTGTTGTTTCAAGATCAACATTTTCTTCGTCATGTTCATAGTTCATGATTTCATCAATTCGGTTGTCGCGATCGAATATCATATCACCCTCCCCGGTGTGGTTTAGATATTCAGAGCCGTCATAATGTTCTTCATTGTGATCATCATCTGGCCTGTGAGGACTGCGTATGATATTGAACAGGGCGTCTTCTCCCTCTCAGCCGGTATTGT
Organism: Triticum urartu; assembly: GCF_056163025.1. Taxonomy (NCBI): domain Eukaryota; kingdom Viridiplantae; phylum Streptophyta; class Magnoliopsida; order Poales; family Poaceae; genus Triticum; species Triticum urartu. The sequence goes on from NC_141879.1 coordinate 503,753,208, forward strand.
CTGCCATAGGTTTTATTTAACTAATCCAAAAGAAATATATTAAAATTACAATGCATGGATGCAATCAATTAATAAGGAAAAACTGAATCAATCATAGTACATAATAAGCATCATCAAATAGAATCTCGAATACGTCGTCTCGAATAATAGATATAATCTCGAACAAATCGTCTCAAATAATATATATAATCTCTAATAAATCATCTCGAATATTATATATCGAATACATGACTAGCTAGCCAGCTAGCTAATAAAGATCGAATACTAGAGAGTAATCTAGGACACTCGCGGTTCCTGAGGCGCGGGCGGTGATGAAGACATGTACCTAGGGTAGGGACACGGACCTGACCTAAGAGTCCTACTCTAGGACACCCCTGGGAGAAATCACCCATCAGTCGACTTGAAGGTACTTCACTCGACGGGTTCAAGACACTCGACCAAGAAGCTACCACTCGACCATGAAGCTATTCACTCGACTGCCAGGAGATCTACAGTACTCCGTAGGCAAACGGTCAGCTGTTAAGTAGTCTTCATGGTCCTTATAGCACTTTATTAGAGGCGTTACTAGTAACGCCCCATCTTGAATGTACTTTAAAACCCTGCATTACTGAGGGCAGGAGGGGGTCGGCGAACTCTATATAAGCCACCCCCCTCCTCAGTAGGAAGGGTTCGCACCCCTGTAATCCATACACGCATAATCCAGTCGACCGCCTCCGGGCTCCGAGACGTAGGGCTATTACTTCCTCCGAGAAGGGCCTGAACTCGTAAACCTCGCGTGTAACAACTTCCCAATAGCTAGGATCTAGCCTCTCCATACTCACCCCCCTACATAACTGTCAGAGTTAGAACCACGACAGTTGGCGCCCACCGTGGGGCTTGAATCTTAGCGCTTAGTTGGAGAAGTTGTGATTTTTCTCGATCCCTTTGATCATGTTTTCTTGCGGAGTTTTGGTGGAGGACCGCGAGATCCGTCTCGGCATGCTCACCTTCATCGTCGACGACTCCGCCTGGCTTCAGGAGGCACCGCTCGACATCAACGCGCTCCCCGCCCGCGGTGCGACACATTTCCGCGCATGCGTTCGTGGCGTCCTCCTGCGGCAACCGTCGACCCAATATGGGTCGGCCCCCGTATCGTCTCCCCGCCCTGTCTCCCACCAGCGCAAGCGCTCCGGTCGGTCAAGACTTCAGCGGTGGGTGAGGCATGCCGTGGCCCGCCAATCGGCAGCCCCGCAAGTCGCGGCCATCGAGCCCGTCGAATCCCTCTACGGCATGTTCGATCTGTCGACTGGCTCCGTGGAGACCGCATCCGAGTGCGATAGCAGCGATCCAGCGGCTGAGGTTCTGGCGGTCGACGGAACACACAGTCCCCCTGGTTTCCCTCGCACTGATGGAGGCGCGGGTGGGGGCGATCCGTCGCATCCCCACGACGAGTATCTCCCCGAACCTCTCACGTCGTTGCAGCGAGAGGAGCTTTGCCGCCGGAACATGGACGCGCTCCGCACTCCTATCATCGGAGAGACCCCCGAGGCCCGGGCCTTGGAGGACGCACGTTTGGCCAACTTGGCCGAGCGCACTCGATTGGAGAATCTTCAGCGAGCACTCGACGAGCAAGCGCGTCGGCGGGCTCCCGAGTCTAGTCGACGCCAGCTCTTCCCGCCGACGCAGGTATACCGAACCCCAGTTCAGAATTTGGCCGATGTGGCCCGTATTGCAGAATCAATTCAGCCCTCCCAATCGGAGGCGGGCAGGGGCTTGTTACAGATCAGAGCATTGCTTCGGGCAGCGGGAGACTAGAATTCCGCTGTCTCACAATCGTGAAATAGGATCCACAGTCGGTCTGTCGCAACAGATACAGTCGAGTCAGCTCACAGCCCGAGATCGCCCCCGAGGCGTGAGGGACGTGGTGGCCAACATGATCAGTACAGGAGGAATGAGCAGTATGATCACCGATTCGACCATGATGATCGACGCCGAGTGCCAACCCCTCCCCCGAGGAGTGGGTCATATGCGCCTCGACGACAAGATGGCAGGCGCCCTCATAGTGTTGGGCAGAGGATTCCAGTCGACCCCAGAGACCCAGGCTTTGATGCGAGATCCATCCTCGTTCAAGGTTTGGTTGACAGGAACAGAGCTCATCAAGAAGGCCACAACAGAGATGCGCCTGCCAGCAGCAGAGTACGTGCTTCAAGACCAGAGTGTTTCAGTCGAGCCATTAGAGCCGCAGTGATACCTCCCAATTTCAGGTTGGCGACTGGAATCGGCAATTTCCCCGGTGAATCTAAGCCTGACACCTGGCTCGAAGATTACCGAGTGGCTGTACAGATTGGCGGTGGCAATGACGAGGTGGCCATGAAGCATTTGCCTCTCATGTTAGAGGGCTCGGCCAGAGCATGGCTAAATCAGTTAGCACCCAGCAGCATTTACACTTGGGAGGACCTCTCCCGAGTGTTTATCACAACCTTTGAAGGAACATGCAAGCGACCCGCGGGCCTAACAGAGCTGCGATCTTGCGTGCAGAAGCCGAATGAAACTCTGAGGGAATACATCCAGAGGTGGATCACGCTGCATCACTCGGTTGAAAACGTGCTGGACCATCAAGCAGTTTGTGCCTTCAAGGAAGGTGTTAAATACAGAGAGTTGAATCTGAAGTTCGGTCGAACTGGAGAAATGTCTCTGAATCGGACGATGGAGATTGCCACCAAGTATGCTAACGGAGAAGACGAAGATCAACTCCAGAGTGGCAAGCAGAAAGCAGTCGCCCAGGAAACTGGAGGCAATTCCAGTCGGAAGCAGAAGCGGAAGGCCGAGCCAGCCGCTCCTGGGGAGGCCCTGGCCGTAGCCCAGGGAAACTTCAAGGGAAAACCCAAGGGCACCTGGAAGCCCAAAAAAGTCAAGGATCAAGACGGAAATGATGTTTTGGATGCCATGTCACATCCACACCAAGAAGGATGAAGAGGGTAATTTTATTTACCCGAAGCATACCACTCGACAGTGCCGACTCCTGATCCAGCAGTTCCAAGGGAAGCAGTCCAAGGATAAGGAAAAAGAGTCGGACAGGGTCGAGGACAAGGAAGACAGCGACGATGGATACCCCCAAGTCAATTCCACCCTGATGATTTTTGCCGATGTCGAAAGCAAAATTCGACTGAAAGTCATTAACCGAGAGGTGAACATGGTTGCCCCGGCAACACCCAGTTACCTGAAGTGGTCCCAGACTGCCATCACATTCGACCAGTCTGATCACCCGACGCACATTGCCACCCCTGGGAGGCAAGCTTTGGTGGTCGACCCAATTGTTGAAGGCACTCGACTGACTAAAGTCCTGATGGATTGAGGCAGTGGCCTGAACATACTATATGCTGAAACATTGAAAGGAATGGGCATTCCGATGTCCAGACTCAGCACCAGTAACATGAGTTTCCATGGAGTCATTCCTGGGAAGAAAGCCCAATCACTCGGCCAGATCGCTCTAGATGTGGTTTTCGGTGATTCAAAGAATTACCGCAAGGAAAAGTTGACATTCGAGGTCGTGGACTTCCAAAGTGCTTATCACGCCATTTTGGGCAGGCCAGCTTACGCACGCTTCATAGCCCGACCATGTTACGTGTACCTCAAACTGAAGATGCCTGGCCCCAAAGGTGTGATCACTGTCACAGGCAATCGGAAGAAGGCGGAAGAGTGCTTTCAGAAGGGCTCAAAGATTGCAGATGCTCAGATGGCAGTGGTCGAGCTACAAGAGTACCAAAAGACTGCCGACCCAAGCGAATTGCTTCGAGCCAAGAAGCCTACTTCAGAATCAGCTTTTCAGTCGTCCGGTGAAACAAAGACAGTCGACATTCACCCGACCGACCCCGATGCTGCCCCGACTCACATCTCAACGATGCTTGACTCCAAATAGGAGGAAGCGCTCATCCAGCTCCTCCATGAGAACTGGGACATCTTCGCATGGAAACCCTCTGACATGCCTGGAGTTCCCAGGGGGCTGGCTGAGCACCGTCTACGGGTCGACCCAAAATTCAAGCCTGTAAAGGAACATCTTCGACGGTCTGCCGTCCAGAAGAAGCAAGCCATTGGCGAGGAGGTGGCTCGGCTCTTAGCAGCAGAGTTCATCCGAGAAATTTACCACTCCGAGTGTCTCGCCAATGTCGTCATGGTCCCCAAGAAGGACAAGTCTCTTCGCATGTGCATTGATTTCAAACATATCAATCGGGCCTGCCCAAAAGATCATTTTCCTCTCCCTCGCATCGACCAAATAGTCGACTCGACTACGGGGTGCGAGAGATTGTCTTTTCTAGATGCTTATTCCGGGTACCATCAGATCCGTCTGTATGGACCCGACAAAATCAAAACAGCTTTCATCACCCCATTCGGATGCTTCTGTTATGTCAGTATGCCGTTCGGCCTCAAAAACGCCGGAGCCACGTTCATGAGAATGATTCAGAAGTGTTTACTCACTTAAATCAATCGGAATGTGGAGGCATACATGGATGATATTGTGGTCAAGTCACGCAAAGGTTCCGACCTACGAGCTGACCTTGCCGAAACCTTTGCCAACCTCAGGAGGTATGATATCAAGCTCAATCCATCAAAGTGCACATTCGGAGTTCCAGGCGGAAAGCTACTCGGTTTTCTCGTTTCCGAACGAGGGATCGACGCCAATCCTGAGAAAATTGGTACCATACTCCGGATGAAGCGCCCTGTACGCGTGCACGATGTCCAAAAGCTTACAGGCTGCTTGGCCGCTTTAAGTCGATTCATTTCTCGTCTCGGTGAAAAGGCGTTGCCTCTCTACCAACTGATGAAGAAGTCTGACAAGTTCGAGTGGACTCCAGAAGCTGACGCAGCGTTTGCAGAACTCAAAGCTCTGCTCTCCACCCAGCCGGTGCTTGCTGCCCCAATCAGCAAAGAGCCTCTGCTGCTGTACATTGCGGCCACGGGACAAGTTGTCAGTACAGTACTCATGGTCGAGCGGGAAGAAGAAGGAAAGGCCTTCAGAGTTCAGCGCCCAGTCTATTATCTGTCTGAAGTTTTGACCCCTTCAAAACAAAGATACCCTCACTACCAGAAGCTTGTATATGGGATTTACATGACCACAAAGAAGGTTGCACACTACTTCTCTGACCATTCCATTACAGTCGTCAGCGACGCCCCACTGTCAGAGATTTTGCATAACAGAGATGCAACTGGTTGAGTGGCCAAGTGGGCGATTGAACTCCTTCCCTTAGATATCAAGTTTGAAGCAAAGAAGGCTATAAAGTCCCAAGCAATCGCAGATTTCATCGCCGAGTGGATTGAACAACAATTTCTGACTCAAGTTCACTCGGAGCACTGGACCATGTTTTTCGATGGATCTAAGATGCTGAATGGTTCCGGTGCTGGGGTAGTTCTAGTCTCCCCCCGAGGAGATAAGCTCAGATATGTTCTCCAGATCCACTTCGATTCCTCCAACAATGAAGCAGAATATGAAGCACTTTTGTATGGGTTGCGCATGGCCATTTCACTCGGCGTCCGTCGCCTCATGGTCTATGGCGACTCAGATTTGGTGGTTAATTAGGTGATGAAGGAGTGGGACGTCAGAAGTCCAGCTATGACTGGTTATTGCAATGCAGTGAGAAAGCTAGAAAAGAAATTCGAGGGGTTAGAGCTTCATTACATCCCCCGACTCAAAAATCAAGCAGCCGATGATCTAGCAAAGATAGGCTCCAAGAGAGAAGCCATTCCCAGCAATGTGTTTTTGGAGCACATCCGCTCGCCGTCAGTCCAGGAGGATCCTTTCACAAAGAAGCCCCACAACCGAAAAGTGCCACAGATCCGACTGAAGTCGAAGTTCCTGCTGTGGTCGACCTGATCATGGAAGTCTTGGCCATCACTCCCGACTGGACGATACCATACATCGCGTATATCCTAAGGAAAGAGCTCCCAGAGGACGAGGAAGAGGCTCGACAGATCGTCCGCCGATCCAAGGCCTTCACAGTCATAAAGGGGCAGTTGTACAGAGAAAGCGCGACTGGAATCGGTCAGAAGTGCATAACTCCGGAAGAAGGTCACATGATCCTTGATGAGATCCATTCTGGGACCTGCGGTCACCATGCGTCCTCCCGAACCATTGTGGCCAAAGCATACCGGGCGGGATTTTACTGGCCAAGAGGAAATGAAATGGCAAAGGAGATAGTTGACAAGTGTGAGGGGTGTCAGTTCTACTCCAACATGTCCCACAAGCCCGCATCAGCCCTGAAGACCATTCCACTCGTCTGGCCCTTCGCTGTCTGGGGACTGGACATGGTCGGTCCTCTGAGAACAGGCAGGAGCGGTTTCACCTATGTGCTTGTGGCAGTCGACAAGTTTACCAAGTGGATTGAAGCTAAACCCATAAAGAACCTCGATGCTGGCACTGCTATTAGTTTCGTCAGAGGACTAACATTCAGATATGGAGTCCCTCACAGCATCATCACTGACAATGGGTCAAACTTCGATTCAGACCAGTTCAGAGCCTTTTGCGCCTCTCAAGGCACTCGTGTCGACTATGCGTTAGTCGCCCATCCCCAGTCGAATGGACAAGCTGAAAGAGCAAATGGTCTGATCCTCAAAGGACTAAAGCCTCGGCTAATGCGTGATCTCAAGCACGCAGCAGGTGCCTGGGTCGACGAACTTCCGTCAGTTCTGTGGGGATTAAGGACCACCCCTAACCGGTCGACTGGAAGAACCCCATTCTTTCTTGTTTATGGAGCCGAAGCCGTTCTGCCAAGTGATCTCCTTCACAACGCTCCCCGAGTCGAGCTTTACACCGAAGATGAAGCAGAACAGGCTTGGCAAGATGCAGTAGACCTCCTAGAAGAAGAAAGAGAGATGGCCATGATCAGATCGACCATTTATCAGCAAGACTTGCGTCGATTCCATGCCCGGCATGTGAAGAGTCGAGCCTTCCAAGAAGGAGATTTGGTCCTCCGAGTGGATCAACAGAAACCACACAAGCTTGCTCCTACTTGGGAAGGCCCCTTCATCATCACCAGAGTCCTCCACAATGGAGCGTATCACCTCTTCAATGTTGATCGCCAGATCGACGAGCCTCGAGCTTGGAATGCGGAACTACTCCGCCCCTTTTACACTTGAGCTCAATCTTGGACGAGATGTAATAAGAAAAATTCCCGCAGTTCGTTTTTATCAAAGGCAAGAGTGTTCCATTAATTGTTGTCACTTTTGTTTACATATGAAATCCCCCAGTGGGTGACTTAGCTGCGAATCCGTCTCGCCTAAGTTCAAAAAATCCTACCGAGTGGAGAGCGATCCTCCCACTCGGGGGCTTAGCTGCAGTCCAGCACTCGCCTAAGTTATCCTACGAAGAGACTTAGCTGCAGTCAGCACTCGCCTAAGTTTGAAAAATCCTATCGAGTGGAGAGCAAACCTCCCACTCAGGGGCTTAGCTGCAGTCCAGCACTCGCCTAAGGCCTCCTACGAAGGGACTTAGCTGCAGTCAGCACTCGCCTAAGTTTGAAAAATCCTACCGAGTGGAGAGCAAACCTCCCACTCAGGGGCTTAGCTGCCGTCCAGCACTCGCCTAAGTTCTCCTAAGAAGAGACTTAGCTATAGTCAGCACTCGCCTAAGTTTGAAAAATCCTACCGAGTGGAGAGCGATCCTCCCACTCGGGGGCTTAGCTGCAGTCCAGCACTCGCCTAAGCTCTCCTACGAAGAGACTTAGCTGCGGTCAGCACTCGCCTAAGTTTGAAAAATCCTACCGAGTGGAGAGCAAACCTCCCACCCGGGGGCTTTGCTGCAGTCCAGCACTCGCCTAAGTTCTCCTAAGAAGAGACTTAGCTGCAGTCAGCACTCGCCTAAGTTTGAAAAATCCTACCGAGTGGAGACGGATCCTCCCACTCGGGGGCTTAGCTGCAGTCCAGCACTCGCCTAAGCTCTCCTACGAAGAGACTTAGCTACGGTCAGCACTCGCCTAAGTTTGAAAAATCCTACCGAGTGGAGAGCAAACCTCCCACTCGGAGGCTTAGCTGCAGTCCAGCACTCGCCTAAGTTCTCCTACGAAGAGACTTAGCTGCAGTCAGCACTCGCCTAAGTTTAAAATCCTACCGAGCGAGAGCAAACCTCCCGCTCAGAGACTTAGCTGCAGCCCAGCGCTCGCCTAAGTGTGAAAACATTTCTCATGTCCCAAGGGCGACGAGGGGCAGGTCGACTGCCACCTTCTGCTTCGGAGCTGCACCACAGACACAAAGTTACTTCGAGTGAAGATCAAATCCCACTCGACGAGTCATCCACAAAGAGATTCAACGACAAATCAATTACGGATAAAGCCTAAAAGGTCCTAGAAACCTCAGGTCAAAGTACTCGAGCCCCCGGCTCGGCAGAGTTTAACTGTTACACTTCCACTCGGCATTCCAAGTAGAATTTAAGGCAGAGTTTAACGGTTTACAAAATACACTCGGCATTCCGAGGAAAGTTTTTTCATTCCTCAGGAGGAGGAGGACTGGCAGGGGCCATGAACTCATCCAAGTCGATCCCATCTGCGATGCGGGTAGCAGCAGCAATAAATGTCTCCATGAAGTCCTGGAAGTTGTGCTTCCTCGTGTTGGCAACTTGGATGGCGGCCAGCTTCTCCTCCCGCACCTCCTTACAATGGACGCGGACCAGGGACAGAGCCACGTCAGCGCCACACCGAGCTGAAGACTTCTTCCACTCCTGCACTCGGTCAGAGATTCCATTGAGTCGAGTCATCAGAGACTCGAGATCGTTCTGGAGCGTAGATTCCGGCCAAAGTGTCGAGTCGATCCGCGTCATGGCAACCTTCAGTCGAGCTAAGTAATCCACGACGCCATCAACACAAGACTCCAGCCAGAGCATGTTCATTGCGGCCTCGTCCTTCACAAGGGAGTTAACAGGGTCCAAGCTCGGCTCCACTCGACTGGTCTCCTCTTCAAAATTCTGGCAAAGCTCTGCATACAAGATTCAAGGATAAGACAATTTTCACAGAATGAGTCGACTCAAAAACCAGTCGGAACTGAATGCGCACCTTCAAGCTTAAGGTACAACTTCTTGGCGAGGCTCCCCAAGTAGCTCTCCAGGTCGTTTCTCCCGCGAGCGAGGCCTTCCAGCTTCTCGCTCAGGGTGAGGTGCTCCTTCTTCCAACGCGAACACTCCCTGTTGGCTTCCTTCAGAGCGGTCTTCAACTTGGTGTTCTCCTCTTCCAATTGGTCGACCGAAGCCAGCTTCTGCGCGGCCAGAGCGGTCTTGTCATCAGCCTCCTTACGGGCGGCAGCCAAGTCCTGGTCCTTCTTCGCCAGAGCTTCTTTCAGTTTTTCTGCAAAAAATGACGATTGAGTCAGAGAAAGCGAAAAGATTCTCAAGCCTAAAAACCAACCAGTCGACAAAGGTGTCTTACCTGCGGCGCCGTCTCTGACATTCTGCAGCTCTGTCCTGGCCAGCTCCAGATCAAGGTTCATTTGAATTTGCTGCTTCTCCAAGTCAGCCAAGCGGGTTCCAAGATCACAAGATTTCTGAAGTCAAAGAGGAGGAGTTACAATTTCAGTAAAAAAGGAAAAAGCAACAAAGGCAGTAAATACTAAGACTACGGTCGACTGCCAGCAGTCCACCATAGTCTCGGGGACTACACCCAGTGGGTGCACTTAGCGTGCCCCCACCGGTTCCTAACCCACTCGACCGTTCCCTGAAGTCGAGTCCAAGACAAGCTGCTTCCGAGCAGTTAAGAGACAATAACAGAGTTTCTAAGACTAGAGAGAAAAGACGTCGACTGCCCGCAGTCGACGAGGTTCCATTCGGCACGACCCGATCAGATAGAGCGAAGAAACTCAACTACGACTCAATTTAAAAAGACTACAGTCGACTGCCAGCAGTCGACCGTAGTCTCAGGGACTACACCCAGTGGGTGCACTTAGCGTGCCCCCACTCGTCCAAGAATTGGCAAACACACCCACCGGGTGTACAAACTTAAAGACCTTCGGAAAAGAGATTCTTCAAAGGACATATCAAAACAGACCAAGTGTTGAAGTCGACTGACCTGGACATTGCTCTGAAGAGCCGAGCCTGGGTCATAAGCCGCTTGGCAAGCCTCCCGAGCCACTCTCACCTATTCCATCATGACTCCAGCTTGGCGTATAGCCTCCTTCGCAGCAGCCGCTTGGTCCTCAGGGACGGGGTACGCAGCAAAAAGCGAAGACGGATCTGCAGTCCACGCTGAAGGTTGTACGCTCGTCAAAGGAACAGCGAAATTCACGGAAGCCCGAGTGGGTTCGCCATCATCCCGAGCCGCAGCCTCAGGCGCGGGAGTGGATTGCGGAGCCTTGCCAGCCAACACCTTCTTCTTCCTCTTCACCCTCGGTGGTGTGTTGTCGTCGTCGTCCGGGAGGTCGATAACATGAGGAGGAGCTGCAAGGAAAACATTCAATCGACCAACACCTTCTTCAGTCGACTCTTTAGGAGGTCGGCAGTGATCGTACCAGGGTTGGAGGTGACAGCGTCCTCCATCTCTTGGTCCTCGTTCCTGGCGGAGACCTCAGAAGTTGCACCACTGCAAATCTCGAAAGTTAGTCAGTTGGCCCAGTGAATCGACCAAGGATCCGTCCACAGTCAACAAAGGAAAACAAGTATTGTTATTACCCCGAAATGGTGGGAATAGCTATCTTCATTTTGGGAAAGGCCTTGGGCGGCTTAGATGGCGCCGTTCGTGGGTGCTTGGGAGCCTTCCCGGTCGGCGGAGGAGAAGAAGTCCAAGGGCGTTTCGACGACTGCCCAACGGGAGCGGCCGCCTTGCCGCGTTCCTGCGCTGGATCGTGGGCGAGCTTGGACCGTCCCTCCGGGCGGGAGGGTTCAGCCTCCTCCTCCTCCTCACTGGAGAAGATGTCGTCGCCCTCCTCTCCCTCGCCGTCGGACTCCCACTCGACCTGGTCGTCCCTGCTCTCGCCTCCGCTCCCCTCACCTTCCTCGATCGACCCTTGTGCCCCACTGGGCGTCGAGTACATCTCAGTGGTAGCCTGGAGGACAACGGACAGGACGAAAGTCAGTCGACTTATACAAAGAAGACTAATACAGAAGGCCAGATATCCGACACAAAGACATACCTGATCTACTTCATATGAGTTGTCGAGTGGAATCACCCTTCTGGCTCCTTGGGGGTTGTCTTTGTTCCCCGTGATACTTGACAGCCACCCCGCCAGCATCTCATCGGTGACCTCCTCCGGGTGGATCCGAGAGGTGTCGTCAAGGCCAGAATACAGCCACATCGGGTGGTCTCGCGCCTGGAGCGGTTGAATGCGCCTCTGGAGGAAGACCTCTAACAAGTCCATCCCAGTCACCCCCTCGCGGACAAGTTCAACCACTCGACCCGCCAACACCTTGACCTGGGCCCTTTCCTCCGTCGCGACTTTCAGAGAGACAGGCTTCTCGGCTCGGTCGAGGGAAAAAGGAGGAAGACCAGTCGACTGTCCGGGGGTCGCCTGGTCCTGGCAGTAGAACCAGGTCGACTGCCAGACGCGGACCGACTCCGGGAAGGTGATAGAGGGAAAACAACTCTTCCCCCTCGTCTGGATCGCCAGGCCTCCGCACAGCTGGATCACTTCCGTCTTTTCATCACTCGACTTGGCCTTTTTAACCGACTGAGAGCGGCAAGTGAAAATATGCTTGAAAATCCCCCAATGCGGACGGCAACCCAGGAAGGCCTCGCACATGGAAATGAACGCGGCAAGATAGACTATGGAGTTGGGGGTAAAGTGATGGAGCTGCGCTCCGAAGAAATTCAAGAAACTCCGGAAGAAAGGATGGGGCGGCAGAGAAAACCCTCGGTCGATGTGGGTGGCTAGGAGCACGCACTCACTGTCACGGGGTTGAGGTTCGATCTCTCCCTCCGGAAGACGTGCAGCTTCGTGGGGAATGGCCCCCCCCCTCGACCATGTTGTCAAGATCGTCTTGCCGGAGCACTGAGGGCATCCAGTCGCCCTGGATCCAACCTTTGGGCAGAGCGGTCCTGGAGGAGGATCCGCCCCAAGCAGATCTCTTCCCTTTCCCCGCCGCCGCCGCCTTCTTTTCGCGCTCCAAAGCGGTGGTCTTGCCCTTCACTGTCGTCGCCGGAGAGATCTCACACGGGCTCGCGGCACTAGGGTGAGAGCGGAGGTAGCAGGGAGACTGGCAAAGGGAGAGAGGAAGAAGGAAGGAGAAGAGAGCGCACGGCTTGGAAACCCCGAGCCGGCAACTTATAAGGGGCCGCTCCCGAGTGGCTGACCGGTAGGCCCAGGCCATCCAGTCAAATCCCGCAACAGACGCGCGTGCAGTACGTGGCAAAAAAGGCGACGCGGAGATCGAGGAACTTCCGCTTTATCGCTTCCGATTACTGCGGCTGCTCCCGTCCCGCGCGCTTCCTAAAATCCAAATCCCGCGACATCCGCGGGCCGCAGAACAACTTGCTAAAAACAGAAGACCCCGATCGCGCCGGCACTCGGTATGGCACAAACAAAGTAATTCACTTGATGGAAGGCCTGGAATGGATCAAGGCAACTGAGAAAGGTTGGCAACGTCATCCGTGACGATTGTCCCGAAACAAGGCGCTCACATAGCCCGAAGAACCAGTCGGAAAGATCTCCAACTCTTTCCCCACTCTAACCTCGATCCATTCGGGGGCTAATGATGAAGACATGTACCTAGGGTAGGGACACGGACCTGACCTAAGAGTCCTACTCTAGGACACCCCTGGGAGAAATCACCCATCAATCAACTTGAAGGTACTTCACTCGACGGGTTCAAGACACTCGACCAAGAAGCTACCACTTGACCATGAAGCTATTCACTCGACTGCCAGGAGATCTACAGTCACTCCGTAGGCAAACGGTCAGCTGTTAAGTAGTCTTCATGGTCATTACAGCACTTTATTAGAGGCGTTACCGGTAACGCCCCATCTTGAATGTACTCTAAAACCCTGCATTACTGAGGGCAGGAGGGGGTCGGCGAACTTATATAAGCCACCCCCCTCCTCAGTAGGAAGGGTTCGCACCCCTGTAATCCATACACGCATAATCCAGTCGATCGCCTCCGGGCTCCGAGATGTAGGGCTATTACTTCCTCCGAGAAGGGCCTGAACTCGTAAACCTCGCGTGTAACAACTTCCCAATAGCTAGGATCTAGCCTCTCCATACTCACCCCCCTACATAACTGTCAGAGTTAGAACCACGACAGGCGGTGGACAACCAAAGTGAAGGAACCATCACTGGATCATAGCTCGGGTGATCTCCGAAAGAACCTGCCAGGTATTGGAGAACCTGACGTCCATAGCAGCCATGTAGCGATGGACGTGCTCGTCCTCCTCCCTGACACGACGACGTACCACCTCCGACGGGGCCGGCTCCCTCCACACCGAAAGTGGCCCACGCGAACGCCGCCAAAGGAGATCAGGGTCGATGACGGGACCCGAGGCCGGGTTCCTCACCAAGCGTTGCACCCCTGAAGGTAGCATCTCCCAGTGCCAGCCCGGCGGAGCCCAGTCCCAGACATGGGTCCTCTGAAGCAGGACGTCGTCGCGAACTGGTCGACGGCGAGGATGCGGGCCGGGCATCGTCGACAACAAATACTATATGCCGCAAAAGTAAAGTAACATGTTTAAATGATGGATTGTGATTTCATATATGCAAATTCTAAATTTTGAAACTAAAACTAACATTTCTAATATTTCTATAACTAAAACTAACATTTCTAATATTTCTATAACTAAAAAACATTTCTAAATAACTAACATTTCTATATACTAACATTTCTAATATAACTAACATTTCTAATATTTCTATATAACTAACATTTCTATATAACTAACATTTCTAATATTTCTATAACTAAAAAACATTTCTATATAACTAACATTTCTAATATTTCTATAACACAGTGTGTGTGTGTGTGCGGCCGGGGCAGGAGCTCACCGGCGCGATCAACATTTTCAAGATCAACATTTTCTTCGTCATGTTCATAGTTCATGACTTCATCTATTCGGTTGTCGTGATCGAATATCATATCAGCCTCCCCGGTGTTGTTTAGATATTTGGAGCTGTCATAATCTTCTTCATTTTGATCATCATCTGGCCCGCGAGGACTGTGTGTGATATTGAACAGGGCCTCTTCTCCCTCTCTGCCGGTATTGTCCGCCATAGGTTTTATTTAACTAATCCAAAAGAAATATATTCAAATTAGAATGCATGGATTCAATCAATTAATAAGGAAAAACTGAATCAATAATAGTACATAATAAGCATCATCGAATATAATCTCGAATACGTCGTCTCGAATAATAGATATAATCTCGAACACATTGTCTCGAATAATATATATAATCTCGAATAAATCATCTCGAATATTATATATTGAATACATCACTAGCTAGCCATCTAGCTAATAAAGATTGAATACTACAGAGTAATCTAGGCCACTCGCGGTTCCTGAGGCGCGGGCAGTGGACAACCAAAGTGAAGGAACCATCACTGGACCATAGCTCGGGTGATCTCCCGAAAGAACCTTCCAGGTATTGGAGAACCTGACGTCCATAGCAGCCATGTAGCGATGGACGTGCTCGTCCTCCTCCCTGACACGACGACGTACCACCTCCGCTGGGGCCGGCTCCCTCCACACCGAAAGGGCCCACGCGAACGCCATCAAAGGAGATCAGGCTCGACGACGGGACCCGGGGTTGGGTTTCTCACCAAGCGTCGCGCCCCTGAAAGTAGCACCTCCCAGTGCCAGCCCGGCGGAGCCCAGTCTCGGACATGAGTCCTCTGAAGCAGGACGTCGTCGTGAACTGGTCGACGGCGAGGATGCGGACCGGGCATCGTCGACAACAAATACTATATGCCGCAAAAGTAAAGTATGATTTTTTAAATGATGGATTGTGATTTCATATATGCAAATTCTAAATTTTATAACTAAAACTAACATTTCTAATATTTCTATAACTAAAACTAACATTTCTAATATTTCTATAACTAAAAAACATTTCTAAATAACTAACATTTCTATATACTAACATTTCTAATATAACTAACATTTCTAATATTTCTATATAACTAACATTTCTAAATAACTAACATTTCTAATATTTCTATAACAAAAAAAAATTTCTATATAACTAACATTTCTAATATTTCTATAACACAGTGTGTGTGTGTGTGTGCGGCCGGGGCAGGAGCTCACCGGCGCGATCAACATTTTCAAGATCAACATTTTCTTCGTCATGTTCATAGTTCATGACTTCATCTATTCGGTTGTCGTGATCGAATATCATATCACCCTCCCCGGTGTTGTTTAGATATTTGGAGCCGTCATAATCTTCTTCATTTTGATCATCATCTGTCCCGCGAGGACTGCGTGTGATATTGAACAGGGCCTCTTCTCCCTCTCTGCCGGTATTGTCCGCCATAGGTTTTATTTAACTAATCCAAAAGAAATATATTAAAATTACAATGCATGGATGCAATCAATTAATAAGGAAAAACTGAATCAATCATAGTACATAATAAGCATCATCGAATATAATCTCGAATACGTCGTCTCGCACGGGTTCTGTAGTCGGCGTTCCAGTCCAAAAACCCCTCATACCACGGAATAGCGCCCTGACCTTGTGTTCTTCCCGGTTGTTCAGGATTTCCCAAGGCACGCGTAAGCTCGTCGTTCTCTCTGTTGGGCTCGAACATCCCCGATCGAGCCTCTTCTATTGCAACAAGTAGCTTATCTTCGGCTCCGTCCAGACATGCCTTTTTGAAACTTTGCCTGTCTTTGGGTCCAACTCCCCCCATGCGCATAGAACCAAGTCCTGCACCTGGGGGGCCAGCACAATGTTTCTGGAGTGACACCTGCATCCTCCATCTCTTTCTCAGACTTAACCCACTTAGGCATTCCCACCGTGTAGCCACCTGGCCCCAGCTTATGGAACTTATCTTTTTTGCGGCATTGGCCTTGCTTATTCTCGACCGTTCCTTAGATAATTCTGATTCCTTGAATTTCATGAAATCGTCCCAATGAGCACTTTGCTTCTCTAGTGTTCCCTTGAATACTGGAGTCTTCTTTCCTCCCTTGACATACTGGTCCCACACATGATTCTTGTGGTTGTTGAATGCAACCGCCATCTTCCTAAGAGCAGCGTCCTTGACTTTCTCCACATCTGTATCTATGAAATGATCTGGTAGGGTGAAATGTTCCATGAGCGTTTCCCAAAGCAGAAGTTTTTGTCTGTCGCCGACAAAAGTAAGATCTGGACGTGGCTTTGCTGGCTCTCTCCATTCTTGAAGGGAGATCGGGAGTTGGTCCTTCACAAGAACTCCGCACTGGCAAATGAACTTGTCCGCAATCTTCTTAGGCGCTAATGGTTCACCACTAGGTTTGATGGTCTCGATATTGTACTTTACGCCCACCTTCAACTTTTTGTTCGGGCCTCGTACTGTCCTGCTGCCTGAAGATTTGCCCGATCCAGATGGCTGAAAGAAGAAAGATCGATTCGTTAATATATATCTTCAAGTCATTTAAAACATGTGATGATCACCAGATGCCTGCTTATATAAATATACCTCGCCGGTCTTTGTTGTTTCAACATCAACATTTTCTTCGTCATGTTCATAGTTCATGACTTCATCAATTTGGTTGTCGCAATCGAATATCATATCACCCTCCCCGGTGTTGTTTAGATATTCGGAGCCGTCATAATCTTCTTCATTCTGATCATCATCTGGCCCGCGAGGACTGGGTATGATATTGAACAGGGCCTCTTCTCCCTCTCTGCCGGTATTGTCCGCCATAGGTTTTATTTAACTAATCCAAAAGAAATATATTCAAATTACAATGCATGGATGCAATCAATTAATAAGGAAAAACTGAATCAATCATAGTACATAATAAGCATCATCGAATATAATCTCGAATACGTCATCTCGAATAATAGACATAATCTCGAATACATCGTCTCGAATAATATATATAATCTCGAATAAATCATCTCGAATATTATATATCGAATACATCACTAGCTAGCCAGCTAGCTAATAAAGATCGAATACTAGAGAGTAATCTAGGCCACTCGCGGTTCCTGAGGCATGGGCGGTGGACAACCAAAGTGAAGGAACCATCACTGGATCATAGCTCGGGTGATCTCCCGAAAGAACCTGCCAGGTATTGGAGAACCTGACGTCCATAGCA
Organism: Triticum urartu; assembly: GCF_056163025.1. Lineage (NCBI taxonomy): Eukaryota > Viridiplantae > Streptophyta > Magnoliopsida > Poales > Poaceae > Triticum > Triticum urartu. The sequence continues at coordinate 503,770,384 of NC_141879.1, forward strand.
GCCATGTAGCGATGGACATGCTCATCCTCCTCCCTGACACGACGACGTACCACCTCCGGCGGGGCCGGCTCCCTCCACACCGAAAGTGGCCCACGCGAACGCCACCAAAGGAGATCAAGGTCGATGATGGGACCCGGGGCTGGGTTCCTCATCAAGCGTCGCGTCCCTGAAGGTATCACCTCCCAGTGCCAGCCCGGCGGAGCCCAGTCCCGGACATGGGTCCTCTGAAGCAGGACGTCGTCGCGAACTGGTCGATGGCGAGGATGCGGGCCAGGCATCGTCGACAACAAATACTATATGCCGCAAAAGTAAAGTAACATTTTTAAATGATGGATTGTGATTTCATATATGCAAATTCTAAATTTTATAACTAAAACTAACATTTCTAATATTTCTATAACTAAAACTAACATTTCTAATATTTCTATAACTAAAAAACATTTCTAAATAACTAACATTTCTATATAACTAACATTTCTAATATAACTAACATTTCTATATAAATAACATTTCTAATATTTATATATAACTAACATTTCTATATAACTAACATTTCTAATATTTCTATAACTAAAAAACATTTCTATATAACTAACATTTCTAATATTTCTATAACACAGTGTGTGTGTGTGTGCGGCCAGGGCAGGAGCTCACCGGCGAGGCGTGACGACGGGGGGCGGCGACGGTGACAGAGACGAGTGGTGACGACGGGGATGGGGACGGGGCGGCGACGACAGGGACGGGGCCGGGCCGGGCGGGGACGACGGGAGGACGGGGCAGGGCGCGGCGACGGGGACGACAGGGACGGCGACGGATGGCGACGGGGGCGGCGACGAGGGGCGGCGGCGACGGGGCAGAGGAGAAAAAAGCAGAGGGAGACATGAGAAACTGACAAATTTTTTGAAGTGTTTTATTATGTAGAACAACCTTTAGTACCGGTTGAAGCCACCAACTGGTACTAAAGGTCTGTTTTGGCCAGGCCAAGCCGCGGGAACAACACCCCTTTAGTACCGGGTCGTTGCTCCAACCGGTACTAAAGACCCCCCCCCCTTTAGTACTGGTTTGAGCCACCACCCGGTACTAAAGGGGGTGCGCTGGCGCAGGTGCGGTGCGTCATGTTTAGTCCCACCTTGCTAGCCGAGGGGCGTCCGCACTGGTTTATAAGCCCCAGTGCGGTAGCTCTCTCGGGCTCGTCTCCAGAGTAGGCCTACTCGGCCTAAATGTTCTGTGCTACCCTGTGGGCCTACTGGACCTTTGCGGGCCTGCATCCTGGCCCAACAACAGGTTGGGTTTCTAGTCGTATGCAGGCCGTTGTGGCCTAGTAGGCGGGCTTTTTTTTTGCTTTATTTATTTTTGTTTTGTTTTTTGCTGTATTTAGAGTTTCTTTGCTGTATTCTAGTCGTATGCAGGTCTTGCTGTTGATGATGAAGCCGACGACGACGTCGAGGGTGCCGGGCATGGACGCGGAGTCCGTCTGCCGAGTGGGGGCACGCAAGTGCACCCACTGGGTGTAGCCTTTGAGCCTCCGGGAAACTTTGGAAAAGTTGGGCAGAGGGTCTTGCTGTTGATGATGCAGACCGTGGTGTTGAAAATGCTGGTTGCAGCTGGCGCCGGGCCTGCAACCAATGTAGCGTCTTCCCAGCAGGGCACGCCGGCTCACTCGCTGGGTGTAGCCTCCGAGCCTCCGGGCAAGGAGGGGAGTTCTTCACAGAGATGATCGTGCAAAAGACAAGGTTAGTCAGCGCAGATATATCAAAATTTTGGTTTTAGCATTGCAAGTTTTATGCAGAGGGTGCCGACTCGGTTTCGTCCGAGCTCTCTTCAATCTTTTCCATGTCCTGTCCGCTCTTTGGCTTTGCCTCTTGTTAGCTAGACAGCCCGGAGCCGGTCTGTAGCTGTTACGAAGAGTGGCTGCGGAGTGGAGTGTACAATAATCGGACTACATGAGCGGATTCGACTGAGTAGATACTCGTTAAGGAAACGGCCGGGTTTCCCAAGCCGTCTTCTCCTAGACACTTTTGGCGTGGGGTGACCTCCAGCTTTTGCCCTCGCTTGCCTGATAGCCACACTGCAGTCTGTGGGTGAGAGTGGACCTTCGGTACCGCATACGCTACTATGCTTTCTGCGGGAACGAACGTATCGGGCTGAGCGGCCAGCCTCCGGGCCGAGACTAGCTGGTGCTGGGGCTAACAGTAGTGCAACCGTAAAGAAGAGGATGTGGTCTCCGACTATCGCCTGGGGTTATCAGGTTTTGTGTGCACGGTGCAAAAATATACAGGTGAGGAGCTCACATTGGTTTTCGTGTAGACGAGGCGGGTGTTGTCGATGATGGACGGCTGCCGTCTTGTAGCTGGCGGGTCCCACCCACTGGGCTAGCCGGTCGGAACAGACCGGCCAGGCGTCGAAGCAGACATGTAGCCTGGCCGGCTCGCGAGCCGACCGGGCGTCGACAGGCGATGACGCGAGCGAGCGAACTGAGCCGCCATTTTTTTCTTTCTTTCTCCTTTTTACACATCCAGCTTGACCACTCGGGCTCCTTTTCTTTTTCCAGCTGACATCTCCTACTTTTCTTTCTTTCTCTCTCTCCATGAGCAGCAGGCTAGAGCAGGACGCGGCGCAAACCGGCGGCCGGGTCGCGGCAGAAGCCGGCGGCCGGGTTGCGGGGAAGCCAGCGGCTGGGGCGCGGTAGAAGCCAGCTTGCCGGGTGCTACCTCTTGAGCATGCGTTGGTTTTCCCTTGAAGAGGAAAGGGTGATACAGCAAAGCAGCGCAAGTATTTCCCTTAGGTTTTGAGAACCAAGGTATCAATCCAGTAGGAGACCACGCGCGAGTCACCTCGTACCTACACAAACAAATAAGAACCTCGCAACCAACGCGATAAATGGTTTGTCAATCCCTTCACAGCCACTTGGAAGAGTGAGATCTGATAGAGATAATAATAATAAGATAAATATTTTTGGCATTTGATGATATAAATTGAAAGTAAAGATTGCAAAATAAAATAGATTGCAAACTTGTATGATCGAAAGTAGACCCGGGGGCCATAGGTTTCACTAGTGGTTTCTCTCAAGATAGCATAAGTATTACGGTGGGTGAATAAATAACTGTCGAGAAATTGATAGAATTGAGCATAGTTATGAGAATATATAGGTATGATCATGTATATAGGCATCACGTCCGTGACAAGTAGACTGACTCCTGCCTGCATCTACTACTATTACTCCACACATTGACTGCTATCCAGCATGCATCTAGAGTATTAAGTTCATAAGAACGAAGTAACACTTTAAGCAAGATGACATGATGTGGAGGGATAAACTCATGCAATATGATATAAACCCCATCTTTTTATCCTCGATGGCAACAATACAATACGTGTTGTTTCCCCTACTATCACTGGGATCGAGCACCGCAAGATTGAACCCAAAGCTAAGAACTTCTCCCATTTCAAGAAAGATCAATCTAGTAGGCCAAATCAAATTGATAATTCAAAGAGACTTCCAAAGATAACCAATCATACATAAAAGAATTCAGAGAAGAACCAAATATTGTTCATAGATAATCTTGATCATAAACCCACAATTCATCGGATCTCGACAAACACACCACAAAAGAAGATTACATCGAATAGATCTCCAAAAGAATCATGGAGAACTTTGTATTGAGATCCAAAGAGAGAGAAGAAGCCATCTAGCTAATAACTATGGACCCGAAGGTCTGAGGTAAACTGCTCACACATCATCGGAGATGCTATGGTGTTGATGTAGAATCCCTCCGTGATCAATGTCCCCTCCGGCAGAGCGCCAGAAAAGGCCCCAAGATGGGATCTCACGGGTACAGAAGGTTGCGGCGGTGGAATTAGTTTTTCATGGTGCCCTTTTATGTTTTCAAGGTACGTAGGTATATATAGGAGGAAGAAGTAGGTCGGTGGAGCCACGGGGGGCCCATGAGGGTGGAGGGCGCGCCCCCTGCCTCGTGGCTTCCTCGTTGGTTGCTTGACATCCACTCCAAGTCCTCTGGATCACGTTTGTTCCAAAAATCATGCTCCCGAAGGTTTCATTCCGTTTGGACTCCGTTTGATATTATTTTTTTGCGAAACACTGAAATAGGCAAAAAAACAGCAATTTGGGCTAGCCCCCCGGTTAATAAGTTAGTCCCAAAAATAATATAAAAGTGTATAATAAGCCCATTAAACATCCAAAACAGAATATATAATAGCATGGAACAATAAAAAATTATAGATACATTGGAGACGTATCAAGCATCCCCAAGCTTAATTCCTGCTCGTCCTCAAGTATGTAAATGATAAAAACAGAATTTTTGATGTGGAATGCTTCCTAACATATTTCTCAATGTAATTTCCTTTATTGTGGCATGAATGTTCAGATCTGAAATATTCAATATAAAAGTTTAATATTGACATAAAAATAATAATACTTCAAGCATACTAACTAAGCAATCATGTCTTCTCAAAATAACATGGCCAAAGAAAGTTATCCCAACAAAATCATATAGTCTGGCTATGCTCTATCTTCATCACACAAAATATTAAATCATGCACAACCCCGATGACAAGCCAAGCAATTGTTTCATACTTTTGACGTTCTCAAACCTTTTCAACTTTCACACAATACATGAGTGTGAGCCATGGACATAGCACTATAGGTGGAATAGAATGGTGGATATGGAGAAGACAAAAAGGAGAAGATAGTCTCACATCAACTAGGTGTATCAACGGGCTATGGAGATGCCCATCAATAGATATCAATGTGAGTGAGTAGGGATTGCCATACAACGGATGCACTAGAGCTATAAGTGTATGAAAGCTCAACAAAAGAAACTAAGTGGGTGTGCATCCAACTTGCTTGCTCACGAAGACCTAAGGCAATTTGAGGAAGCCCATCATTGGAATATACAAGCCAAGGTCTATAATGTAAAATTCCCACTAGTTTATGAAAGTGACAACATAGGAGACTCCCTATCATGAAGATCATGGTGATACTTTAAAGCACAAGTGTGGAAAAAGGATAGTAACATTGTCCCTTCTCTCTTTTTCTCTCATATTTTTTTATTTGGGCCTTTTTCCCTTTTTTTCTTTTGGTCTCTTTTTTTCGTCCGGAGTCTCACCCTGACTTGTGGGGGAATCATAGTCTCCATCGTCCTTTCCTCACTAGGAGAATGCTCTAATAATGATGATAATCACACTTCTTTTTACTTACAACTCAAGAATTACAACTCAATACTTAGAACAAAATATGACTCTATGTGAATGCCTCCGGCGGTGTACATGGATATGAAATGAATCAAGAGTGACATGTATGAAAAAATTATGAATGGTGGCTTTTCCACAAATACGATGTCAACTACATGATCATGCATGGAAATATGACAATGATGAAGCGTGTCATAACAAACAGACCGGTGGAAAGTTGCATGGCAATATATATCTCGGAATGGCTATGGAAATGCCATAATAGGAAGGTATGGTGGCTGTTTTGAGGAAGGTAGATGGTGGGTGTATGATACCGGCGATAAGTGCGCGGTAATAGAGAGGCTAGCAAATGTGGAAGGGTGAGAGTGCGTATAATCCATGGACTCAACATTAGTCATAAAGAACTCACATACTTATTGCAAAAATCTATTAGTTATCGAAACAAAGTACTACGCGCATGCTCCTAGGGGTATAGATTGGTAGGAAAAGACCATCGCTCGTCCCTGACCGCCACTCATAAGGAAGACAATCAATAAATAAATCATGCTCCAACTTCATCACATAACGGTTCACCATACGTGCATGCTACGGGAATCACAAACTTCAACACAAGTATTTCTCAAATTCACAACTACTCAACTAGCATGACTCTAATATCACCATCTCCATATCTCAAAACAATTATCAAGTATCAAATTTCTCATAGTATTCAATGCACTTATATGAAAGTTTTTATTATGCCTAAAATAAAATTACCGTGCTGTTCTAAAGGACTCTCAAAATAATATAAGTGAAGAATGAGAGATCAATTATTTCTATAAAATAAAACCACCACCGTGCTCTAAAAGATATATAAGTGAAGCACTAGAGCAAAAACTATATAGCTCAAAAGATATTAGTGAAGAACATAGAGTATTCTAATAAATTCTGATTCATGTGTGTGTCTTTCAAAAGGTGTGTACAGCAAGGATGACTTTGGTAAACTAAAAAGCAAAGACTCAAATCATGCAAGACGCTCCAAGCAAAACACATATCATGTGGTGAATAAAAATATAGCTCCAAGTAGAGTTACCGATGAACGAAGACAAAAGAGGGGATGCCATCCGGTGCATCCCCAAGCTTAGGATTTTTGGTGTCCATGGATTTTACCTTGGGGTTCCTTGGCCATCCCCAAGATTAGGCTCTTGCCACTCCTTTTTCCATAATCCATCAAATCGTTACCCAAAATTTGAAAACTTCACAACACAAAACTTAACAAAAAATCTCATGAGCTCTGTTAGCGAAAGAAAACAAAACACCACTTCAAGGTACTGTAATGAACTCATTCTTTATTTATATTGGTGTTAAACCTACTGTATTCCAACTTTTCTATGGTTTATAAACTCTATTACTAGCCATAGATTCATCAAAATAAGCAAACAACACACAAAAAACAGAATCTGTCAAAAACAGAACAGTCTGTAGTAATCTGTATCAAACGCATACTTATGGAACCCCAAAAGTTCTAAAATAAATTGCTAAACGTGAGGAATTTATCTATTAATCATCTGCAAAAATAATTAACTAAATATCACTCTCCAATAAAAAATGGCAGAAATTCTCGCGAGCGCTAAAGTTTATGTTTTTTAAAGCAAGATCAAAAAGACTGTCCCCAAGTCTTCCCAACGGTTCTACTTGGCACAAAAACTAATTAAAATCATAAAACCACATCTAAAAAGAGGCTAGATAAATTATTTATTACTAAACAGGAAAAAAATCAATGAATTAAAATAAAATCGGGTTGCCTCACAACAAGCGCTATCGTTTAACGCCCCTAGCTAGGCATAAAAGCGAGGATAGATCTAGGTATTGCCATCTTTGGTAGGAAATCCATAAGTGGCTCTCATAATAGATTCATATGGTAATTTAATTTTACTTCTAGGGAAGTGTTCCATGCCTTTCCTTAACGGAAATTGGAATCTAATATTCCCTTCCTTCATATCAATAATTGCACCAATCGTTCTAAGGAAAGGTCTACCAAGAATAATAGGACATGAAGGATTGCAATCTATATCAAGAACAATGAAATCTGCAGGCACATAATTCCTATTTGCAACAATAATAACATCATTAATTCTTCCCATAGGTTTCTTAATAGTGGAATCCACAAGGTGCAAGTTTAAAGAACGATCATCAAATTCATGGAAACCTAGCAAATCACATAAATTTTTGGGATCGTGGAAACACTAGCACCCAAATCACACAAAGCATGGCATTCATGATCTTTAATTTTAATTTTAATTGTAGGTTCCCATTCATCATAAAGTTTTCTAGGGATAGAAACTTCCGACTCAAGTTTTTCTTCGTAAGATTGCATTAAAGCATGAACAATATGTTTAGTAAAAGCTTTATTTTGACTATAAGCATGAGGAGAATTTAGCATGGATTGCAACAAGGAAATACAATCTATCAAAGAGAAATTATCATATTTAAATTCCTTGAAATCCAAGATAGTGGGTTCGTTGCTATCTAAAGTTTTAACCTCTTCAATCCCACTTTTACCAATTTTTGCATCAAGATCTAAAAACTCCGAATTTTTGGGATGCCTTCTAACTAAAGTTGACTCATCTCCAGTCCCATCATTATCAAGATTCATATTGAAAAACAAGGATTTAATAGGGGACACATCAATCACTTTTAGATCTCCGTCCTTATCATCATGAAAACTAGAAGAACACGCTTTCACAAAGCAAGCCTTTTTTGCACGCATCCTAGCGGTTCTTTCTTTGCACTGATCAATTCAAATTCTCATGTCTTTGAGAGACTCATTGATGTCATGCTTAGGTGGAATAGATCTAAGTTTCAAAGAATCAACATCAAGAGAAATTCTGTCCATGTTCCTAGCCAACTCATCAATCTTAGACAATTTTTCTTCAATCAAAGCATTGAAACTCTTTTGCAAACTAATTAATTCTTTAATACTAGATTCAAAATCAGAGGGTATCTTATTATAATTTCCATAAGAATTGTTGTGGGAATTACCATAATTATTAGAGGAATTACTAGCAAACGGCCTAGAATTAAAATTACCTCTATACGCGTTGTTACCAAAATTGTTCCTACCAACAAAATTCACATCCATAGATTCATTATTATTCTAAATTAAAGTATACAAAGGCGTATCATTGGGATCAGTAGGAGTACTCTTATTAGCAAACAGTTTCATAAGTTCATCCATCTTTCCACTCAAAACACTAATCTCTTCAATTGCATGCACCTTTTTACTAGTAGATCTTTCAGTGTGCCATTGAAAATAATTAACCATAATATTATCTAGGAGTTTGGTAGCTCCTCCTAAAGTGATTTCCATAAAAGTGCCTCCCACGGCCGAATCTAAAAGATTTCTAGAAGCAAAATTCAATCCGACATAATTTTTTTGTATAATCATCCATAAATTCAAACCATGTGTAGGGCAATTACATATCATTAATTTCATCCTCTCCCAAGATTGTGCAACATGCTCATGATCAAGTTGCCTAAAATTCATAATATCGTTTCTAAGAGAGATGATCTTAGCGGGAGGAAAATACTTAGAGATAAAAGCATCTTTGCACTTATTCCATGAATCAATACTATTTTTAGGCAAAGACGAATACCAAGCTTTAGCACGATCTCTAAGCCAAAACGGAAATAGCTTAAGTTCAAAAATATCATTATCCACATCTTTCTTATTTTGCATATCACACAAATCAACAAAGTTGTTTAGATGGGTAGCGGCATCTTCACTTGGAAGGCCAGAAAACAGATCTTTCATGACAAGATTCAGCAAAGCAGTATTAATTACACAAGATTCAGCATCGGTAAGAGGAGCAATCAGAGTGCTAATAAAATCATTATTGTTGGTATCGGCAAAGTCACACAATTTAGTATTATCTTGAGCCATCTTGACAAGCAAGCAATCCAACACACAAGCAAACAAGCGAAGAAAAAAGCGAACGGAAAGAGAGGGCGAAAGGGAAAGAGGGCGAATAAAATGGCAAGGGTGAAGTGGGGGAGAGGAAAACGAGAGGCAAATGGAAAATAATGTAATGCGAAGGGTAAGAGTTGTGATGGGTACTTGGTATGTCTTGACTTGGTGTAGATCTCCCCGACAACGGCGTTAGAAATCGCACGTTGGCGGGAGATCGAATCTTGACTTGACTTGGTGTAAGCCTCCCCGACAACGGCGCCAGAAATAATTCTTGCTACCTCTTGAGCATGCGTTGGTTTTCCCTTGAGGAGGAAAGGGTGATGCAGTAAAGCAGCATAAGTATTTCCCTTAGTTTTTGAGAACCAAGGTATCAATCTAGTAGAAGACCACACGCGAGTCACCTCGTACCTACACAAACAAATAAGAACCTCACAACCAATGCGATAAAGGGGTTGTCAATCCCTTCACGGCCACTTGCAAGAGTGAGATCTGATAGAGATGATAATAATAAGATAAATATTTTTGGTATTTTTATGATATAAATTGAAAGTAAAGATTGCAAAATAAAATAGATTGGAAACTTGTATGATGGAAAATAGACCCGGGGGCCATAGGTTTCACTAGTGGCTTCTCTCAAGATAGCATAAGTATTACGGTGGGTGAACAAATTACTGTTGAGCAATTGATAGAATTGAGCATAGTTATGAGAATATATAAGTATGATCATGTATATAGGCATCACGTCCGTGACAAGTAGACCGACTCCTGCCTGCATCTACTACTATTACTCCAGACATCGACCGCTATCCATCATGCATCTAGAGTATTAAGTTCATAAGAACGGAGTAACACTTTAAGCAAGATGACATGATGTGGACGGATAAACTCATGCAATATGATATAAACCCCATCTTTTTATCCTTGACGGCAACAATACAATACGTGTGATTTCCCCTACTGTCACTGGGATCGAGCACTGCAAGATTGAACCCAAAGCTAAGAACTTCTCCCATTGCAAGAAAGATCAATCTAGTAGGCCAAACCAAACTGATAATTCGAAGAGACTTGCAAAGATAACCAATCATACATAAAAGAATTCAGAGAAGATTCAAATATTGTTCATAGATAATCTTTATCATAAACCCACAATTCATCGGATCTCGACAAACACGCCGCAAAAGAAGATTACATCGAATAGATCTCCAAGAGAATTGAGGAGAACTTTGTATTGAGATCCAAAGAGAGAGAAGAAGCCATCTAGCTAATAACTATGGACCCGAAGGTCTCAGGTAAACTACTCACACATCATCGGAGAGGCTATGGTGTTGATGTAGAAGCCCTCCGTGATCAATGCCCCCTCCGACGGAGCGCTGGAAAAGGCCCCAAGATGGGATCTCACATGTACAGAAGGTTGCAGCGGCGGAATTAGGTTTTTGTGGTGCCCTTTTATGTTTTCAAGGTACGTAGGTATATATAGGAGGAAGAAGTAGGTCGGTGGAGCCACGAGGGGCCCACGAGGATAGAGGGCGCGCCTAGGGGGTAGGCGCGCCCCCCTGCCTCGTGGCTTCCTTGCTGGTTTCTTGACGTCCACTCCAAGTCCTCTGGATCACGTTTGTTCCAAAAATCACGCTCCCGAAGGTTTCATTCCGTTTGGATTTAGTTTGATATTCTTTTTCTGCAAAACACTGAAATAGGTAAAAAAATAGCAATTTGGGCTGGGCCTCTGGTTAATAAGTTAGTCCCAAAAATAATATAAAAGTGTATAAATAAGCCCATTAAACATCCAAAACAGAAAATATAATAGCATGAAACAATCAAAAATTATATATACGTTGGAGACAAATCACCGGGTTGCGGGGAAGGCGGACCGGGTCGCGGCAGAAGCCGGCTTGCCGGGTTCCGGGGAAGGTGGACCGGGTCGCGGCGGAAGGCGAGCCGGACGGGCGCTGGGAGCCGGCGGCCCGGAAGCAGGCGGAAACCGGACCAGTGAGACCCGCGCAGGCGAACCCGGCAGAGGCGAGGCAGAGCCGGGGAGTCGGAGGGGAGCTGCGCCGCGACTCATGCTGCGGGGAGGAGATACACGTGCGGGAGCGACCGGACGGAGGCGATGCTTGGAGGCTGGGGGTGCGTAGCCGCACGGGTGGAGACGGCACGAATGGCGTGTGGTGAGGTGGTGGTGGGGACTGCACGCGCATGGGGATGAGGGCGGTCTGGTACAGAGACACGCGCGGGACGAAGCGGAGCAGGTGACACAAAGGCGAGCCTGCAATGGGCGGAGCGGCGACAGGCGGGGCGAGCCGCGGCGGAGGCGTCGGCGAGGGAGGCCGAGCTCGGGCGGGCGGATGCCCGCACGGGCGCGGAGCAAAGGCTCGGTGTGGGTGGAGCTGCGGGGGAGCCCGAGCGGAGGGCGGGGGCGCGGGTACGCGCGTGGGGGCGTGGTTGCCGAAGCTGAGCAGCGGCAGACGGCGGGAGGCCGAGTCCGGCGGCGAGAGCGACGGGCGGAGGCAGGGGCGGGCCGCCGGTAGGGGCGCCCGTGGGGTGGAGACGACTTGCGAGATATTTGTCAGATCTGCTGCTCTAAGTAGTTATTTGTCATTTTTGCCATGATTATGGTGTGCATGATATGCCCCTGAGCTCTACATATGTTTTGTTAACGGTTTTTCCATCTTTCCAGAGGTGCAACCCATGTATTTTTGTGATGTGTGTGGTGACTAGCACAAGCTTGCAAAGTGAGGCATTTGTTAATGCTGATTTTAGGGACTTAGCATTTCCACTGCATTTCCACTAAGTCCTTAAGCTGGTTATCTCATATGGCCATATGTTCATGTTGTTTCCTAGTGATCCGTGCCTCTTTTGAGGATGATCAGTAAGGATGTTTTTGTTAATCTTGTAGTGCTCTATCCATCCATGTCTTTGTTTGCATTTATGGAGCACCCTAGCTTGAGTCAATCGAGCTCTACTTTTGCTATTTCGTGAATCTGGGAAGATTGTCTACTTGTTAGCGATTTTGCCGATGATGTTGTAGTTGATCCGTGCATGCTAAGATATTTTTCTTGCCATGTCTAGCTTGCATTTTGTGTATTCTTGATGGATGTATGCTTAGCTTTTCATGACTTGCTCTGTAGTGAGTGCATCGAGCTCGTAAACATGCCTACTTGATATCTGTTTTCAGCATGCTCCAGTTTTCACCAAGTCTGTGATCTGATTATGTTTTTGCCATGTTCACATGCTTGCAAATATATTTTCTGATCCCTTTTGGCTCAAGGTCACTAAGGGACTTTTGTTAAGCTCTTTGAGTAGCTCGATGCCATGCTTTACTTTGCCATGTTCAGGTCCTATACCATATAGTTTTCATGCTCCGAAAAGTGCTATCTGATCTGAAATCCCAGACAAGTGTTAGTTTCACTAAGTCTGAAATCTGTTTGTCAAATGCATTTTTGCCATGCTTGTTTGAACCTGTTAATGGATGAATTGGGCGTAGCTCAGTGCTAGACTTTTGCTAAGCTTCATGAATGCATCCCTGCCATGTATTTTTATGACATGTTTGGGTGCTGTAGCATGTTCATCTTGTTGCATTTAGATGGCTACTTGCTGTAAATCGTAGACCGGTGCCATTTTTGAATTGCTTGCCATTTCCAAACCGTAACTCCGATTTTGGTGTTCTTTATATCGTTTTTAAGCAATTTCATCTCATCTTTCAAGTGGCCCACTTGGATTTCCAAGTTGAGGCCAGGTTCATGCATCCCTTGTTAAATCTTGCATATGCATCCCGCATCGCATCCCGCATAGCATACCATACTTGCATCATATTGTTTGAGCTTTGCACGTGGTTGATTGTGTTCCGTTTGCTTGTTTGTCTTTTTTGGGTAGAGCCAGGAGACGAGTTCGCCAACGAGGAGCCCGTTGAGTTTGCTTTCGAGGATCCAGTCAACTCTGACAACTTTGCAGGCAAGATGATCATACCCTTGAAATCACTACTATCTTTGCTTTGCTCGATGCTCACTCTTGTGCTATGCCTATGCTGCGATTCCTACCACTTGCTTATCCTTCCTCCCAAATTGCCATGTCAAACCTCTAACCCACCATGTCCTAGCAAACCGTTGATTGGCTATGTTACCGCTTTGCTCAGCCCCTCTTATAGCGTTGCTAGTTGCAGGTGAAGATTGGAGACCGCTATGTTACCGCTTTGCTCAGCCCCTCTTATAGCGTTGCTAGTTGCAGGTGAAGATTGGAGACCGTTCCTTGTTGGAACATTATTTACTTGTTGGGATATCATTATATTGCCATGTTATCTTAATGCATCTATATACTTGGTAAAGGATGGAAGGCTCGACCTCTCGCCTAGTGTTTTGTTCCACTCTTGCCACCCTAGTTTCCGTCATATCGGTGTTATGTTCCCGGATTTTGCGTTCCTTACGCGGTTGGGTTATAATGGGAACCCCTTGATAGTTCGCCTTGATTAAAGCTTTTCCAGCAATGGCCAACCTTGGTTTTACCATTTGCCACCTAGCCTCTTTTCCCTTGGGTTTCCGGAGCCCGAGGGTCATCTTATTTAAACCCCCCCCCCCCGGGCCAGTGCTCCTCTGAGTGTTGGTCCGAACTAGAGTCCTGTGCAGCGCCCCCTCGGGGAAACTCGAGGTTTGGTTTTAGTTGTATGGAGATCTCATCTGAGTGTGCCCTGAGAACGAGATATGTGCAGCTCCTATCAGGATTTGTCGGCACATTCGGGCGGTGTTGCTGGTCTGGTTTTAACCTGTCGAAGTGTCTTGAAGAACCGAGATATCGAGTCTGATCGGAACGTCTCGGGAGGAGGTCTATTCCTTCGCTGACCGTGAGAGCTTGTCATGGGCTAAGTTGGGACTCCCCTGCAGGGATTTGAACTTCCGAAAGCCGTGCCCGCGGTTATGGGTAGATGGGAATTTGTTAATGTCCGGTTGTAGATAACTTGAACCTTAACTTAATTAAAATGAATCAACCATGTGAGTTACCGTGATGGTCTCTTCTCGGCGGAATCCGCGAAGTGAACACGGTGTTGGAGTAATGCTTGCGCAGGGTGTTCTCTAGTTTCTCGTTTGCGCTTTGCCCTCTCTTCTCGCTCTCTTTTGCGAACAGGATAGCCACCATATATGCTAGTCGCTTGCTGCAGCTTCACATTTTACCTTGACATACCTATAAGCTTAAATAGTCTTGATCGCGAGGGTGCGAGATTGCTGAGTCCCTGTGGCTCACAGATTACTTCCAAACCAGATGCAGGGCCTGATGATTCCACTCCAGGTGACGCGCTTGAGCTCAAGTGGGAGTTCGACGAGGACTCTCAACGATACTACGTGTCTTTCCCTGATGATCAGTAGTGGTGCCCAGTTGGGGTGATCGGGACCATGTCTCTTGTTAGGTTATCTTTTATTTTGGCGCCGTAGTCGGGCCATGAGTGTTTGAATGTTGTAATGTTATTTATGCACTTTGATTGACATGGCGAGTGTAAGCCAACTATGTATCTCCCCTTTGTTATTTATATTACATTGGATGTTGTGAAAATTGCCTAACTTGCGACATTGCTTTCAATGCGGTTATGTATCTAAGTCGTGCCTCAACACGTGGGAGCTATAGCCGCATCGAGGGCGTTACAAGTTGGTATCAGAGCCTTCCCCGACCTTAGGAGCCCCATTGCTTGATCGTTTTAGCAGCCGAGTTGTTTCTAGAAAAATGTTTTGAGTCATTTAGGAATTATATATCGGAGAGTTTAGGAATTCTTTTTACTTCCCAGTCTCCTCATCGCTCTGGTAAGGCATCCTGACGTAGAGTTTTGACTCTTCTCTTCTCAAATTTCACTAAATTTTTTTTAGGATCACGCGGGTATCTTGGAATCGTTTTGATGGTTTTGTGACGAGAACATTGTCTTGGTGCCTCCTGTCATGGGTTTTGTGGCAGTGTCCCGGGGAGTTGAGCTTCGAGGTGTTGTCGTCACAATTTTATCGTTGCAGTTCTGGAATACCTGAGTTTAGTACGCCGACATCGAAAATCTCTTTTATGCAGTTCGTTGGTGAGATAACCTCGACGCCACCCAGTATTGGGGCGGGAGTTCGGGAGTATCGCCATAACTTGTATAACAGATGCTTTTCGAAGGTTGAGGTAGATGGTTTCCGAAGTTTTTCTCGGTTATGTGTTGAAGGATGGATACAACTGGATGTAGGATTTGCTAGATTTGGGTGAAATATTATGCTTCCCCTGTATCCCCAACACCTGATTGCATAACCGGAAAGGTTCGGGAGTTTCGTAGGTGGGAATTCTTGTAGCTCTAGTTCTTCTTCCACAGATATTTGGTTTGAGATTGGGATTTCTTACCGAGTATTCGTTCTTGATCCGTACCTTGTTGATTTATTTCTCTACCTAAATTCTAAGTGGCTTCTCAATTTATGGACATGTGACCATTTCAAGAGGAATGCATTCGTTCATTTTGTTCGGATGTGAAGACTTTATGTTGCAATTTTCATTCCGTTGGATTCAGCTTCATTTTATTTGTCTATGTGCTAACGGTGGTCAACCTCTTCAGGATGGCTCCCGCTAAGAGCACCAATCAGAATCAGAATCAGGATCTGCCACCACCTCCACCTCCTTCGGAGGCATGGCAAGCTGTGATGGCCGCAACCAATGCAAACACACAGTTGATCATGCAAATTCTTCAAGAGCGCAATCAAGCGAACCAAGGCAACCAAGGCAACAATCAGAATCACTTTGCTACACTCAGCCAGTTCCTTGCTAACGGGCCAAAGACTTTTAGCAATTGTGTTGAGGCAACTGATGCTGACGACTGGCTAGTGGATCTGTGCAAGCATTTCAAGTGCAGTCACATCAGGCCTAAGGACTTCGTCAAGTTCGCTTCCTTCCAACTTAAAGATCAAGCTGCAGAATGGTTCCAGCAGTACAAGGATTCCAGAGGTGGACGTGTTATTACCTGGGATGAATTCCGTCAAGACTTCAGAGCTCATCATATTCCTCAGAGCGTGGTTGAAAGCAAGCGTGAGGAATTCCGCAACCTGAAGCAAGGATCTTTGTCTGTCTATGACTACAACAAGTTGTTTCAGAAGCTCGCCCGCTTTGCCAAGCAGGACGTCCCTGATGAGAAGAGCATGATATACCAGTTCAGGGGTGGTCTAAGAGAAGAAATTCAGCTAGCTCTTGTTCTCTTTGAGCCCTTGAGGTACGATGAGTTCTACAACATGGCATTGAAGCAAGAGGCCACTCAACTGAGATGTGATGCTTCCAAGAAGTGAGTCAGAGATGCTACTCCTTCTTCCTCTACTCAAGTGGCCAAGCAGCAGAAGTATTGGCTTCCTCCTCCTCCGTTCCGCCAGCCGTATCAGCAGAAGAGCAAAGGTGGCAGTGGATCTTCCCACCCACCCAACCCTGGCTTTCAGAACAAGACTTCGTCTCAAGCTCCAAGATCAAGTGCTCCGTATCACCGTCCGCTTTCAGAGGTCACGTGCAACAAGTGCCAACAGAAGGGTCACTATGCCAACAAATGCTTCAATCAGAGGCGTCTTCCTCCTCCTCCTCCTATGAGATCGGCAAGTACAGCTGTGGTCAAGCATAACCCCAAGTACGCCAAGGTCAATATGGTGAATGCAGCTCAGGCAGAGGACTCGTCAGATGTCATCATGGGTAACCTTCCTGTTAACGATATCCCTGCAGAAGTTCTTTTTGACACTGGTGCATCGCATTGTTTCATTTCCAAACCTTTTGCATCGAAGTATGAGTGCGATTATCAATATCTGCAAAATTCCTTGCAAATCGTGTCACCAGGCAAGCAAATGACAACTAATTTCTGCGTCCCGGATATTACTATCACGTTGGGCGACTACAAATTTCTAGCTTCTCCTATTGTTCTAGGTGATTCGGATATTGATCTTATTCTCGGAATGGATTGGCTTTCTAAGCACAAGGCGCATCTTGATTGTGCAGCCAGGCAGATTCAATTGACTCATTCATCTGAGGATGTAATTGTCTTTGCCGCTTGTGACGATACCATTCGTCTATTTTCTCTCAATGAGAAGGGTGAACTGGATGCTATCTTGCAAATTCCAGTCGTTTGCGAATATCAAGACGTCTTTCCAGAAGAGCTTCCAGGAATGCCTCCGCACCGGCCAGTTGAATTGGTCATCGATCTTGAGCCTGGCACGGAACCTGTGTGCAAGCGTCCTTACAAGCTCGGACCTGAAGAGTTGAAGGAGCTGAAGAAGCAACTCGATATTCAAGAGAGAATGGGTCTCATCCGGCCTAGTTCTTCTCCGTAGGGTTGTGGTGTTCTTTTTGTGAAGAAGAAGGATGGAACGGACCGACTTTGTGTTGATTACCGTCCATTGAACAAGAAGACCATCAAGAACAAATACCCACTTCCCAACATCAACGAGCTGTTCGAACAACTCAAAGGTGCCCAAGTATTCTCCAAGCTTGATCTCCGTATGGGTTATCATCAGATTCGAATCCGTGAGCAAGATATTCCTAAGACGGCTTTCAGGACAAGCTATGGTTCATATGAATACACTGTCATGTCTTTTGGCCTCGTCAACGCTCGTCTGACGTTCTCTCGCATGAAGAACTTCATCTTCAATGCCTACACCAATGACTTTGTTTTGGTCTATCTTGACGACATTCTGGTTTTCTCGAAGAACAAGGAAGATCATGCCAAGCACTTGCGTTTGGTGCTTGATAAGCTCAGGGAACACCAGTTCTATGGCAAGTTCTCCAAGTTCAAATTTTGGCTCGATGAGGTTCTTTATCTTGGTCATATCATCTCTGCCAAGGGCACTGCGGTGAATCCTGAGAAGGTGTCTACAATTGTGAATTGGGAACCTACTCAGAATGTGAAGCAACTCCGTACCTTCCTCGGTCTCGCAAGCTATTGCCGAAGATTCGTTGAAAACTTTTCTAAGATCGCGAAGCCTCTCTCAAATCTTCTCTAGAAGCACGTCAAGTACGTTTGGTCTCCGGAGTGTGACATTGCTTTCAACACTTTAAAAGAGAAATTGATCACTGCTCCAGTTCTGACTCTGCCTGATGAATCCAATCCGTACGAGGTCTTTTGTGATGCCTCTCTCCAAGGTCTTGGCGCAGTGTTGATGCAAGAGAAGAAAGTTGTTTCTTATACCTCTCGCTAGTTAAAGCCCAACAAGAAGAACTACCCCACTCATGACCTCGAGTTGGCGGCAGTTGTGCATGCTCTCTTGACTTGGAGACATCTCTTATTGGGAAGAAAAGTGGACATCTTCACTGACCACAAGAGTCTCAAGTACATCTTCACTCAGCCTAATCTCAACCTCAGGCAAACTCGATGGGTCAAAATGATTCAAGAGTATAATCCGAGTATCGAGTATACTCCAGGCAAGGCCAATGTGATTGCTGACGCATTGAGCAGGAAGGCTTATTGCAACAGTCTAATTCTCAAGCCTTATCAACCCGAGCTTTGTGAAGCTTTCCGCAAACTTAATCTACAAGTTGTTCCTCAAGGTTTCCTCACCAACCTTCAAGTCTCTCCTACCTTGGAAGACCAGATTCGCTAAGCTCAACTTCTGGATGCTATGGTGAAAAAGGTGAAGATTGGGATTGCCAAGAGTCAACCCAAGTACAAGTGCTACCGCCTTGATGACAAGGATACTCTCTTCTTCGAGGATCGTATTGTTGTGCCCAAAGGTGACCTTCATAAAGTGATCATGAACGAGGCTCACAATTCTCTCCTCTCCATCCACCCTGGGAGCACGAAGATGTATCAGGACCTCAAATAGGCTTATTGGTGGACTCGAATGAAGCGCGAGATTACTCAATTCATGAATGAGTGTGATGTCTGCAGAAGAGTGAAGGCAGAACACCAAAGGCCAGCGGGTCTCCTCCAACCTCTTGCCATTCCAGAATGGAAGTTTGACCACATTGAAATGGACTTCGTGACTGGGTTTTGAAAGTCCAAATGTGGCAATGATGCTATATTCGTTGTCATCGACAAACTCACCAAAGTGGCTCAATTTCTGCCTATCAAAGAGTTAGTCACTGCAGCTCAATTGGCGGAACTCTATACCTCTCGGATTGTCTCTCTACACGGTATTCCACAAGTGATCTCTTTAGACCGTGGCAGCATCTTTACCTCCAAGTTTTGGGATTCTTTTCAGAAGGCCATGGGCACCAACATCCGCCTCAGCACAGCTTTCCATCCTCAAACTAGCGGTCAAGTCGAGCGTGTCAACCAGATTCTTGAAGATATGCTTAGGGCTTGTGTGATCTCCTTCGGCATGAAGTGGGAGGATTGTCTTCCATATGCTGAATTCTCCGACAACAACAGTTTTCAAGCAAGTTCGGGCAAGGCCCCATTTGAAATTCTGTATGGCAGGAAGTGCCGTACCCCTCTCAACTGGTCTGAAACCGGTGAACGTCAGCTTTTGGGTAATGACTTAATCACAGAGGCAGAGGAAATGTGCAAAGTCATTCGAGATAACCTCAAAGCAGCCCAATCCTGCCAGAAGAGCTACTATGATAGTAAGCACCGTGATTTGGCTTTCGAGATCGGAGATCATGTTTACCTCCGCGTCTCTCCAATGAAAGGTACTCGTCGCTTCGGTATCAAAGGGAAGCTTGCCCCTAGATACATGGGACCTTTCAAGATTGTCAGCAAGAGAGGCGATCTCGCCTATCAACTCGAGCTTTCCTCAAACTTTGCAAATGTGCATGACGTGTTCCATGTCTCTCAGCTTCGGAAGTGCTTCAAGACTCCTGACCCCACCGTCAACTTCGAGGACATTGAGCTCCAAGAAGATCTCTCTTATCGTGAGCACCCCATTGCTATTCTCGAAGAGACTGAACGCAAGACTCGCAACAAGTCAATCAAATTCCTCAAAGTCAAGTGGTCACACCATTCCGACCGTGAAGCTACCTGGGAACACGAGGACCACCTCCGTTCTAAGTACCCGGCGTTCTTTCAGTCCTAGATCTCGGGACGAGATCCTTTCATAGTGCTGGAGTGTTGTAACACCCCGGATGTGATTTACCCAATATGTACTCCAACTCTTGCCATTTCCGGCCTTAAGTTATTTTATTTTCTCAGGTTCGGGTTTGTGTCTTCATGTGTTGTTATCGTTGTCATGCATCTCATATCATGTCATCATGTGCATTGCATTTGCATACGTGTTCATCTCATGCATTTGAGCATTTTCCCCGTTGTCCGTTTTGCATTCCGGCGCTTCGTTCTCCTCCGATGGTCATTTATACCTTTCTTTCGTGTGTGGGGATTAAACATTTCCGGATTGGACCGAGACTTGCCAAGCGGCCTTGGTTTACTACCGGTAGACCGCCTGTCAAGTTTCGTACCATTTGGACTTCGTTTGACGCTCCAACGGTTAACCGAGGGACCGAAAAGGCCTCGTGTGCGTTGCAGCCCAACACCCCTCCAATTTGGCCCAAAACCCACCAAAACCTCCTCCATCATCTAGAGCGTTCGATCACGATCGCGTGGCCGAAAACCGCACCTCATTTGGACTCTCCTAGCTCCCTCTATGCCTATAAATAGAACCCCTCCGAAATCCGGATCTCCTTCTCCCCCGAAACCCTAAAATTCGTCTCCGTCGCACCGGACATTGTCTGTCCACGCCGGAAGGAGCCGCCGCGGCCACCCGCGCCAACCAGCGCCTGCCACGTGGCGCGCCGCCACCTCTTCCCGCCGAAGACCACGCGGCCCGGGGCAGGCCCCCGCGGCCCAGCCGCCAGCCGCCGCCCGCGCCCGATTGCCCCGCCGGCCGGTGGCCGGAGCCCCTCACCGCCCCGTCGCCAGCCACCTCCGCCGCCGCCGCGCCATCGACGCCGGCCGCCGCGAGCCCGCCCGACGCGCCGCCTCACCGTCGTCCAAGCCCGCGCCGCCGCCGCCAAGTCGCCGCCCCGACGAGCTCACCCACTCCAGCCTCCTCCTCTCCCTCGACTCCGGCAAGTCCCCGGCGAATTCTGGCGAGCTCCAGCCGGTCATCCTCGGGAAGCGTGCCCCTTCTATCGTGCCACCCGCGCCGGATCCAAATCTGGATCGGATCCGGTTGACCTATTTTGCCCTAACCCTAATTTATTTGCTCCTGTTCATCATGATATAACTCCTCATCCGTAGCTCCGTTTTGGGCATATAGCATATCAAAATGTTCGTCTCAGAGAGTACATCATTTAATCTCATTGCATCATTTTCATTTGGTTCATCTTGATGCCCGAAATGCTGTTAGAAGAGTGCAATTTGAGATATTTGTCAGATCTGCTGCTCCAATTAGTTATTTGTCATTTTTGCCATGATTATTGTGTGCATGATATGTCCCTGAGCTCTACATATGTTTTGTTAAGGGTTTTGTCATCTTTCCAGAGGTGCAACCCATGTATTTTTGTGATGTGTGTGGTGACTAGCACAAGCTTGCAAAGTGAGGCATTTGTTAATCTTGATTTCAGGGACTTAGCATTTCCACAAAGTCCTTGAGCTGGTTATCTCATATGGCCATATGTTCATGTTGTTTCCTAGTGATCCGTGCCTCTTTTGAGGATGATCAGTAAGGATGTTTTGTTAATCTTGTAGTGCTCTATCCATCCATGTCTTTGTTTGAATTTGTGGAGCACCCTAGCTTGAGTCAATCGAGCTCTACTTTTGCTATTTCGTGAATCTGGGCAGGTTGTCTACTTGTTAGCGATTTTGCCGAGGATGTTGTAGTTGATCCCTGCATGCTATGCTATTGTTCTTTCCATGTCTAGCTTGCATTTTGTGTATTCTTGATGGGCGTATGATTAGTTTGTCATGACTTGCTCTGTAGTGAGTGCATCAAGCTCGTAAACATGCCTACTTGATATCTGTTTTTCAGCATGCTCCAGTTTTCACAAAGTCTGTGATCGGATTATGTTTTTGCCATGTTCACATGCTTGCAAATGTATTTTCTGATCCCTTTTGGCTCAAGGTCACTAAGGGACTTTTGTTAAGCTCTTTGAGTAGCTCCATGCCATGCTTTACTTTGACATGTTCGGGTCCTGTAGCATATAGTTTTCATGCTCCGAAGAGTGCTATCTGATCTGAAATCCCAGACAAGTGTTAATTTCACTAAGTCTGAAATCTGTTTGTCAAATGCATTTTTGCCATGCTTGTTTGAACCTATTAATGGATGAATTGGGCGTAGCTTAGTGCTAGACTTTTGTTAAGCTTCATGAATGCATCCCTGTCATGTATTTTTATGCCATGTTTGGGTGCTATAGCATGTTCATCTTGTTGCATTTAGATGACTACTTGCTGTAAATCGCAGACCGGTGCCATTTTTGAATTGCTTGCCATTTCCAAACCGTAACTCTGATTCCGGCGTTCTTTATATCGTTTTCAAGCGATTTCATCTCATATTTCAAGTGGCACACTTGGATTTCCAGATTGAGGCCAGGTTCATGCATTCCTTTTCAAATCTTGCATATGCATCCCGCATCGCATCCCGCATTGCATACCATCCTTGCATCATATTGTTTGAGCTTTGCACGTGGTTGATTGTGTTCCGTTTGCTTGTTTGTCTTGTTTGGGTAGAGCCGGGAGACGAGTTCACCAACAAGGAGCCCGTTGAGTTTGCTTTCGAGGATCCAGTCAACTCTGACAACTTTGCAGGCAAGATGATCATACCCTCGAAATCACTACTATATTTGCTTTGCTAGATGCTCGCTCTTTTGCTATGCCTATGCTGCGATGCCTACCACTTGCTTATCCTGCCTCCCAAATTGCCATGTCAAACCTCTAACCCACCATGTCCTAGCAAACCGTTGATTGGCTATTTTACCGCTTTGCTCAGCCCCTCTTATAGCGTTGCTAGTTGCAGGTGAAGATTGGAGACCGTTCATTGTTGGAACATTATTTACTTGTTGGGATATCATTATATTGCCATGTTATCTTAATGTATCTATATACTTGGTAAAGGGTGGAAGGCTCGGCCTCTCGCCTAGTGTTTTGTTCCACTCTTGCCGCCCTAGTTTCCGTCATATCGGTGTTATGTTCCCGGATTTTGCGTTCCTTACACGGTTGGGTTATAATGGGAACCCCTTGATAGTTCGCCTTGATTAAAGCTTTTTCAGCAATGCCCAACCTTGGTCTTACCATTTGCCACCTAGCCTCTTTTCCCTTGGGTTTCCGGAGCCCGAGGGTCATCTTATTTAAACCCCCCCGGGCCAGTGCTCCTCTTAGTGTTGGTCCGAACTAGAGTCCTGTGCAGCGCCCCCTCAGGGAAACTCGAGGTTTGGTTTTAGTTGTATGGAGAGATCATCTGAGTGTGCCCTGAGAACGAGATATGTGCAGCTCCTATCGGTATTTGTCGGCACATTCGGGCGGTGTTGCTGGTCTTGTTTTAACCTGTCGAAGTGTCTTGAAGAACCGAGATACCGAGTCTGATCGGAACGTCTCGGGAGGAGGTCTATTCCTTCGTTGACCGTGAGAGCTTGTCATGGGCTAAATTGGGACTCCCCTGCAGGGATTTGAACTTTCGAAAGCCATGCCCGCAGTTATGGGCAGATGGGAATTTGTTAATGTCCGGTTGTAGATAACTTGAACCTTAACTTAATTAAAATGAATCAACCATGTGAGTTACCGTGATGGTCTCTTCTCGGCGGAGTCCGCGAAGTGAACACGGTGTTGGAGTAATGCTTGCGCAGGGTGTTCTTCTCGTTCGCGCTTTGCCCTCTCTTCTCGCTCTCTTTTGCGAACAGGATAGCCACCACATATGCTAGTCGCTTGTTGCAGCTTCACATTTTACCTTGACATACCTATAAGCTTAAATAGTCTTGATCACGAGGGTGCGAGATTGCTGAGTCCCTGTGGCTCACAGATTACTTCCAAACCAGATGCAGGGCCTGATGATTCCGCTCCAAGTGACGCGCTTGAGCTCAAGTGGGAGTTCGACGAGGACTCTCAACGATACTACGTGTCTTTCCCTGATGATCAGTAGTGGTGCCCAGTTGGGGTGATCGGGACCGTGTCGCATGTTGGGTTACCTTTTATTTTGGCGCCGTAGTCGGACCATGAGTGTTTGAATGTTGTAATGTTATTTATGCACTTTGATTGACGTGGCGAGTGTAAGCCAACTATGTATCTCCCCTTTGTTATTTAAATTACATGGAATGTTGTGAAGATTGCGTAACTTGCGACATTGCTTTCAATGCGGTTATGTCTCTAAGTTGTGCCTCGACACGTGGGAGCTATAGCCCCATCGAGGGCGTTACAATGGCCCTGGCTGTCGTGCTCGCGTGAAGGGGAGCGCCACGAGGGAAGCCGAGGGCGGCCAGGATGGAGGAGGCCCGGGGGAGCAGGTTGGAGCAGCACCTAGGGCCGTCGGCGCGCGGCCACAGACGAGAGTCGTAGGGAGCGACACACGCGCAGGGGGCAGAGACGAGGTGTGGAGGCCGGTGCTCTGGCTCGAGGTCGCGCGGGGCAGAGGAAGCCGAGCGCGGAGGAGCGAGTGTGTAGGGGGACCCACTGGTTACGGATGGCGCCGGGACGACACATCGGGGCCGGATACGACAAGGACATCGCCGGGGCGGTGGCTGGGTGCATGACAGACATATCGCGGTGGAGTGGTGACGGGTGCCGCACTTAGTGTTTCCATTCTTCATAGGAAATTTTACTCTCCATTTTTTGTACTACTACGCAAGACGAGAAAACTATCGAGAGAAAGAGATCGAGCGTGAGCTGCATCGTTGGGTGGCTAGCTAGGTGGCCTAACTCGCCGGAGATGGCCGGGAGAGCGGACGGCAGGGCCGTGATAGAAGAGGAGAGGAAAAGAGGCAGGAACTAGCGGAGGCAAGCATGAGTATCTTGCCTTCGGATCTATGATAGAAGGTGTACCCAACAGTCTCCTTTGGGTATCCTGTGAAGACAAATTTCTCCTATTTGGGTTCGAGCTTATCAGGTTGAAGCTTTTTCACACAAGCATCACAGCCCCAAACTTTAAGAAACGACAACTTAGGTTTCTCGCTAAACCACAGTTCATATGGTGTCGTCTGAACGGATTTAGATGGTGCCCTATTTAACGTGAATGCAATCATCTCTAAAGCATAACCTCAAAATGATAGCGGTAAATCAGTAAGAGACATGATAGATCGCACCATATCCAACAAAGTACGGTTATGACATTTAGACACAACATTACGCTGGGGTTGTCAGCGTCCTGGGAATGGGGCTCCCCAGACTTGCCTGCCTGCGGCCCACGGCGTGGCTCCACCAGTGGCCCTCTACGACCCATCTTCATCAGCGAACACTCAAGACCCTCACGAGGCGGACTACGCAAGACCTCCTCGGGGGCGGCCTCACCAGGATGGCTCACGAGGGGCGGAGAGATCAAGGCGAGGGCCACCTCGCGAGGTCCCTGTGACGCAAGCCATGGCGATCAAGGCCAGGCGGGTGCCAGCGCACGCAATGTACACGTTTCCTCTTTGGTGCTAAAGACGCAAGCTCAGGCGAGGAGTCCCGAGGCATCAGGCAAAGGTTTCCATATCGGTGCAACAAGACCAACACCAGTAGGACGGCGGGACAGAGGTCACCATGGAGCCCAGGACGGCATCACCACCAAAGCCTTTGGCAGGCGAAGACCACGTTTTGTTAGGATAACTTGTACTAGTTGTCTCCCTTCAAATTTGGCCATTGTTGGATCCCTTCCCGCCTACATTTGGGAAGAGGACTAGGGCCTCTATAAATAGGACTAGCGACCACAGTATGGGGGATGGGTCTCAGACCATTCAGATCACCCCCAACCACACAAGCTCACCGAGCTCAAGGACACCTCTCCTCAGGAGGCTGTTCTTGCCTTGTACTCGTTCATCCTCAGCCCAAGAGGCAATCCACCACACCACACTAGAGTAGGGTATTACACCATATCGGTGACCCAAACTAGCATAAACCCTGTGTCCTTTGTTCTGCGAGTTCGACATGCTGAGCTTTGAGATCGTGGTGAGAGCGTGAGCTAGGGGGAGGAGAGATCTTCGTGCGCACCCCAGAGTTCGAACCTCAAGGGTTTTGCCGGAACCCGAAATCTGACATTTGGCGCGCCAGGTAGGGGTGCGCTGAAGCTTTCCTTCAGTTTATCCACGTTCCACCGCTCCAACGGATCCATGGCAGACATGCGTCGAGCCCACGCCAAGCGCCGGGCTGCCCTCGCCGCCCGTGCCGGTCAGACAGCTCCTGTCGGCGGGCCTCCTTGTCGTTCTTCCTCACCTGTTGCCAACACCGCTACCGGCCCGGCAGCAAACGAGTAGCAAGCATCATCACCGCACCCCTCCGTGTGGTGAGACAGCCGCACTGCCATCCCATCGCTGACTCCAACTGGCTCATCGTCTCACGCTCGCCGCTCATGGCACGCGAGCTCCAGCGCTACTACCCGGTCGACGACCTCTACGAGGACTGGCTGGACCGCATCACCGAGCTCGTCAGCGCTGCTGGGGGATCTCCTGCACCATCCCTCTTGCTGCCTCGCCCGCCTTCGGCCGCGGGAGACGTAGCTCATGGGGCGTGAGGGAGTCCTAGATTAGGGGGTCTCCGGAGAGCCGGACTATCTCCATTGGCCGGACTGTTAGACTATGAAGATGCAAGATTGAAGACTTCGTCTCGTGTCCGGATGGGACTCTACTTGGCGTGGAAGGCAAGCTAGGCAATACGTATATGGATATCTCCTCCTTTGTAACCGACCTTGTGTAACCCTAACCCTCTCTGGTGTCTATATAAACCGAAGGTTTTTAGTCCGTAGGACAACAATCACAACATACAATCATACCATAGGCTAGCTTCTAGGGTTTAGCCTCTCTGATCTCATGGTAGATCTACTCTTGTAACACCCATATCTTCAATATTAATCAAGCAAGACGTAGGGTTTTACCTCCATCAAGAGGGCCCGAACCTAGGTAAAACTTCGTGTCCCTTGCCTCCTGTTACCATCCGGCCTAGACGCACAGTTCGGGGCCCCCTACCCGAGATCCGCCGGTTTTGACACCGTTAGGCTTGATGGCTCCTACTATCATCGATAGCGATGCGGTCCAGGGTGAGACTTTATCTCCCCGGACAGATCTTCGTATTCGGCGGCTTTGCACTGCGGGCTAATTCGCTTGGCCATCTGGAGCAGATTGAAAGCTACGCCCCTGGCCATCAGGTCAGATTTGGAAGTTTGAACTACACGACCGACATCCACGGAGACTTGATCTTCGACGGATTCAAGCCGCAGCCGGGCGCGCCCAACTGTCGCGACGGGTATGACCTAGCTCTACCGCCGAATAGTACCCCAGAAGCCGCGCCCGCATCAGCTCTGACCCTTAGTTCGGAGCCAACTGCGCCAATCGAGGATGGGTGGTTAGACACTGCCTCAGGGGTTGCAGTCTCAACGGCGATCGAGCCGAACACCAGCATAATCCTCCGTGCAGCCCATGACTCCAAGGTGCCGAACTCTCTTCCTGACCCCGAACCATCCGTGCCCCAGCCAATCGAACCCGATTGGGCGCCGATCATGAAATTCACCGTAGCGGATATCTTTCAGCACTCGCCCTTCAGTGACATTCTGAATTCACTAAGGTCTCTATCTTTGTCAGGAGAGCCCTGGCCGTATTATGGCCAACAAGATTGGGATGTGGACGACGAAGAAATTCGACGCCCACCCACCACCCACTTAATAGCCACTGTCAATGACTCAATCGACATGCTCGACTTCGACTCCGAAGAGATCGACGGTATGGACAACGATGTGGGAGGCGAAGAGGAACCACCGCCCACAGGGCGCTGGACGTCCACTTCATCATATGACGTATACATGGTGGACACACCAAAAGAAGACGACGATGAACGAAAGGACGCACCGAAGGCTTATTCCCTCGAGAAGAAGTCAAAGCGGCGGCGCAAGCGCCGCCCCAAATCACGCCTCGCCAGAAATAACGATAACACAGACCCAGCGTTGGAGCAGGGAACCACTGCTGGACCACGGCAATACGGAGAATCAAACCGAACAAACCAATTCTGTCAAAGATAATAGTCCGGACGACACAACGCCGGACAGGCACCCGAAGCAGCAGAATGCCTGTCAATGGCTTGTTGCCACCGCGAGGAGTCTGAAAAAGCAGCAGCAAAGGCTCAAGGCTGCGCAGGACACACTCCAAATCAGATGGAGTAAAGTACTCAACACAGCAGCGAAGTACGGTGACAATCACCCCACCAAGATCTATCCAAAGCGGAAGTTGCTACCTGAATTCGATGAGGAGGCCTTAGACCCCTCACAACCAAAAATCAAAACAGCCACCTAGCCGGATAGACGACCTCACGGCCAACATAGAGCGGCAAACAATGCCACCCACAAGACAATACGCGATTCACGCGAGTGCTTGCACCAAAAGGACAACGCAACCAGATCCATCTATGGACCACGCAAGCGCGCCCCAGCATATGATATAACACAACAAACATCCGAACTACGCGGTACACCCAGATACAGGGGTGCCGCACACCACCTATGTTTCACTGATGAGGTGCTGGATCATGAATTTCCAGAGGGATTCAAAACTATAAACATAGAGGCATACGACGGAACAACAGACCCTGGGGTCTGGATCGAGGACTATATCCTCCACATCCATATGGCTCGAGGAGATGATCTCCATGCCATCAAGTACTTACCACTCAAACTCAAAGGGCCAGCTCGCCATTGGCTTAAAGGCCTCCCCGAAAACTCCATTGGAAGCTGGGCAGAGCTCGAAGATGCTTTTCGGGCAAACTTTCAAGGGACTTATGTCCAACCTCTGGATGCAGATGATTTGAGTCATATAACTCAACAGCCCGGATAGTCAGCCCGAAAGCTTTGGAACAGGTTTCTTACTAAAAAGAACCAAATTGTCGACTGCCTGGACACCGAAGCCTTGGCAGCTTTTAAGCATAGCGTACGTGACGAATGGCTTGCCCGACACCTCGGCCAAGAAAAACCGAGAATAATGGCAGCATTAACAAGCCTCATGACCCGCTTTTGCGCGGGTGAAGACAGCTGGCTAGCCCGATGCAGCTCCAGCGACCCCAGTACATCTGAAGTTAGAGATGGAAACGGGAAATCACGGTGCGATGGCAATAACAAACGCTGGCATAAAAGAGACAACACAAAGAGCACGGCAGTAAACGCCGGATTCAAAAGCTCTCGGACAGGTCAGCAAAAGCCACCCCCTAAAGGCGCCAGAGACGAACTGTCCAGCCTAAACAAAATTCTGGACCAAATATGTCAGGTCCATTGCACCCCTGGCAAACCAGCCAATCATACCCATAGAGAATGTTGGGTCTTCAAGCAGTCCGGCAAGCTCAACGCCGTACACAAGGGGGAGGATACACCAAGCGAAGATGAGGATGAGCCTCTAAAGGAAGACACTGGGAACAAAAGAAATTTCCACCAGAAGTCAAAACAGTAAACGTGTTACACGTGATCAATGGCAGAAACAAAACGGCACTCCCAGAAAAATACGCCTGAAGGCCTATCACCGCGGAGTCCTACCACTGGTCGTCTCAACCGATCACTTTCGACCATCGTGATTACTCAGCAAGTGTCCGGCGTGCAGGATGGGCTACCCTGGTATTAGACCCAATAATTGACGGATACCACTTCACATGAGTCCTGATGGACGGTGGCAGCAGTCTAAACCTGATATACCAGGATACAATCCGCGAAATGGGGATAGACCCAACAAAAATTTGCCATAGCAATATTACCTTTAAAGGAGTAACGCCAGGCCCAGGGGCTCATTGCACGGGCTCCCTACTACTAAAAGTTATATTCGGCTTCCCCGATAACTTCCGTAGAGAACATTTAACCTTCCAGATCGCTCCGTTTCAAAGTGGCTATCAAGCACTACTCGGACGCGAAGCTTTCGCTCGCTTTAACGCAATACCACACTACGCTTCCCTCACACTCAAGATGCCCGGTCCACGTGGCATCATTATAGTGAACGGAAGTATTAAGCGATCCCTGCGCGCCGAAGAGCGTGCAGCTACCCTGGCAGCCCGCACACTAAAAACAGCCTCACCAACTAGAGCATTTAGCAGGTCGTCACGACCTCGGACATGGTTAGACGAGTCCGGCGCAGCTATATGCAATTTTTACCGGATCAATGATCACACCCCTATTACAAATACAAGGGGCTCAACGTGCGTAGACAAGCGGCAATTCTTACTTACCTTGAATTATACATGATTTCTTTAAAAAACTATCTTTTTGCACGACAGCTTTTTCACCTAAGCTCCTCTCTTTTACAGATAATCATCGTGCTACACCCGTCCAGGATACGGCACAACGGAGACACAGGCACAGACGTGCAGCAGGGACCCGCTCCAAGGATTCTTTTTAGATTAAGACCCTGCATAAACCTTTTTTACTGTCTCTTGTTGATACATATCCACCGAATTCTCAGCACAGTTGAGAAGGATGCTGGCGTCTTGGCATGTGGCCATGTCAGAATAATGCATTTACCTGGACACAAGGGGCTTCTTACGAAGGGCAATATTTAGGCCCAGTTTATACCATAAAGACCGAATACCTTAGGGAGTGTTCGGCGTCGCGAGTTTGGCCTTATATGCGTCAGCTCCGAATCATTGTCTTTGGTCAAATGTTGGGTTTGCCCGGCTCCTGTGTTTTGGTGCCTTATGTTCCGCTTTACCGGCTAAGGTAGCACCAGGAGAACTACTGCGATTGTGCCCTGGTTCATCCGGACGAGCACCTCAGTAGAGAAAGCCGAAAACTGACTGTCATGATATAGCGTGAGACTGGTCAACCACTCGGTGACCTATCGGAATGTTAGAATTCCTCCGCCTTAACGAAGGGTCATTTCCCCGCCAGGCATGTACGCACCGCACGATCGGGAGAGTGCGGGGCCACCAGGGGCTATCTAGTAGCCCCACTGTCAAACTCCTATGGCTAGGTGAAAGTGTTAAAGCATTATAGTCCGGTTGCCTCGCTCGCTACGCTATCACCTCCTTAATAGGACCAAGACATTGGGTTAAGTGTGAACACGCGTTTTTTGTGAACACCCTCGCATTTTATGCGTGGGGGTTGAAGCCGACGGCTCTAATCTTTCAGGTTATACACAGGTATACATAAACGGCCGCACAGGAGGCATCATACTACTTTCAGGAAAAAGTATAAAAATAACCTTATAAAAATTCATAAAAGCATTGTGCTTACAATGAAAATACATATCATTCAAACATAATATTTTTCGAGCACTGGGCCTCTATCAAACGAGCACCCTCGAGAACCTCCTCTAAATAGTGCTCGACAGCCACCCGGCCTATGACCGATCCCTGCGCCGCAACAGTGGTAGCGTCCATCTCCGCCCAGTATGCTTTAACACGGGCAAGGGCCATCCGCGAGCCTTCTATGCACGCCGACCTCTTCATCGCATTATTGCGCAGCACCGCATCTGCTTTGGACTAAGCTGAAATAGCTGTTCTGCTTTGGACTTTCCAACCATAGTTGATCCACAACAGACCTCATGGAGAGTCTGGACAACCTATTCAGTTCGTCTTATTCGGCTAGCTGGTCAGTCAATGAAAGCGGACGCTCTGGAACGTGGAATTGCGTCCAGAACAGCTTGTCCACTTCACGATCTGTCTGACCTTGGAAGTACTTGGCCGCATCGGCATCGTTCGCCGGCAAATCCATATACGCATCTGCCGAACACCACAGCCGATCCAGAGGGGCATACCGAGGATGTCTGAACTTCCTCTGTAACATGAAGGGTTTCCCAGCCGCAATATCCCCGGCTTCCCGTAGCTCCTCCTTCTTCGCTCTCATAGCAGAACCGGTGTCTTTGTCCGCCGCCGCGGCCTTCTCAAGGTCCGTTGCCTTCGCTCGGTTTTCTTTTTCAAGGAACCGGCAACAGTCGGCAGTGTCTTTTAATTCTACGGCCATCTTGGCCATCTTCTCCTGGCTCTCGCAATGTGCGGCCTTCTCGGCTTTCAACTCTTCGGCTGCCTTCAAAGCAGCCGCATTACTAATCCTCGCTTGTTCCTTGGCTCGGGCAAGTTCCGCCCGCAAAGCTTCCACGGTGGAAGCTCCATCTGTAGTCACAACATATTAAAGATACTGGCATTATGCTACTCTTACTATGTGGCGTTCACCGGATAATAACACTTACCCTGTGCCTCGTCAAGCCTCTTGTTAACAACCTCGATGTCGGCGTCTACCGCATCCAGTTGCCGTTTTAATTGGGCAAACTCACTAGTCCGGTTAGCCACCGGAGCTTCCACCACCTGCAGATAGTGGCAGTTTGGTTATTGCCTGGGAATATGATCCTCTGTTCGCCGCCGTTCTCGACGAAATCTAGAGTCTCAGGGGCTACTATCTACACAGGGCATACCTAACATGTGCAGTACTATCACATATTATTTCACATACCTCAAAGCCTGTCAATAGGCTCATAAAGGCTTCATGTAATCCGCTTTCAGCGGACGAGATTCTCTCCATCACCGTACCCATCAGCGTACGGTGCTCTTCTGGGATGGCTGCTCACCCCACCAACTCCCTCAGAATGTCCGACCGCACACCAGATGGTGCCGGACTCTTTCGTATGCTCTCTTCGGGAGCCAGACACTGGGGACTTTGGGGGTCTACGGGATTATCTTCTGGCCTCACCGGATCCAGAGAGGCCCTCTGCGACGACACTTCGGGGTCGCCCGCTTCTGGAGCGGAGGAGTCCAGGGGAGGCGTTTCACTCTCCATCATCTCTGGAAGAAGATCCCCCGAAGACGAGCTCATTTGAGAGGGGCTGAGGCCCGAACTGCAAGATATATGCGATGGTTATTTTCTCAGAGGAAAAATATAGCATACCCTTACCATTAAAATATTTAGGATCACTTACGACTCGTTGGAGGGCTGATCCCCCCGTGGATTCTGTGCGCCAAAAGCACCCCCAAGGCAGGACCCTCAGTGGGAGACCTCTTCTCCCATTTGGAGGCTTCGGCTTCCGGATCCTCGGAAGCAGTCCTTTTCCTCCCCCGACCGTCCTCCTTCGTGGAGACGCTCGTTCCCTCGGTTGGAGCAGATAGCGATGGGGGCCCGCGTCCGCCCGTATTATCTCCCTCGGTATCTTCCTTCAAGGGATCTGGGCAAGGTGCGACCTCGAGCATCTTCTCCAATACCGGATTTTCCAAACCCTCAGGGAGGGGGTCCAAACACCGAATCATCTTCGCCTTTGTTAGCCAGTCCTGGTCAAAAAGCGAACTCTCAGAAATACCTTCGAATAAAAGACAGCGTGTTCGGCTAGAGGATTTCTTACTTGTTCGGCGGCGCGGTTACTGCTCAGGCCCACGTCCTCGGTGATATCTGGACATTCCACTTGAGGTCCGAAGAATGACTTGTACATCTCCTCGTGCGTCAGGCCGAGGAAACTTTGAATGGCACGTGGTCCCTCCGGGTTGAACTCCCACAAGTGCAGGGGTCGGCATTTGCAAGGCTGGATTTGACGAACCAGCATAACTTGTATTACCGCAACCAAATTAAAATCTCCCTCGAAGAGATATAGGATGCGGCTTTGCAGTATATGCACGTCCTTGGCTGGACCCCAGCTCAGACCCCTGCTAATCCATGACATCAGTTGTGGTGGGGGGCCCGGGCGGAAAGCGGGGGCAGCCGCCCACTTGGCACTTCTGGGAGCCATGACGTAAAACCACTCCCGTTGCCATAATTCGGACACCTCTGGAAAGGAACCTTTCGGCCATGGAGCTCCTGCCATCTTGCCTATTGATGCACCTCCGCACGCTGCATGTTGCCCGTCGATCATCTTCGGTTGTACTTCAAAGGTCTTGAGCCACAGGCCGAAGTGAGGGGTCACACGAAGGAAGGCCTCACACACGACAATAAATGTCGTGATGTGGAGAAAGGAGTCCAGAGCTAGATCATGGAAATCTAGCCTATAATAGAACATCAAGCCCCTGATGAAAGGATCCAGAGTGAGGCCTAGACCTCGGAGGAAGTGGGAGACGAACACAACGTTCTCATTGGGTTCGGGAGTAGGGACGACCTGCCCTCGAGCAGGCAGCCGATGTGAAACCTCGGCGGTCAGGTATCTGGCCTCCCTCAACTTCTTAATGTCCTCTTTCGTCACGGAGGAGGGCATCCATCGGCCTTGAAGGCTGGATCGGGACATGATTGAAGATCCGGAGCACCTAACCTGGGCTTTGGGTGCTTGAACTCGAGGCAGAGGAAGGGTTCGATTGAGCACGAGAGAGAAAAAGCAAAAACCTCGTCCCTTTATAAAGAGGGTGAATATCAAGCGTCCTCTCCGTAGCCGTGTGGGGACCCCGACTCATGAGTCGTGATCACCTAATGCACGTGTACAGTGATCCCAGAGATCAATGCTCGCTGAACACACAGAAGCTGAATAACAAGAGTCTTACATCCATACATACTATCTTACATAAATTATGACCATTATGGTCAAGCCTTGAGTATAACTTTGCAGCGGAAAACTTCAATAACAACTTGGACCCATGCCATCTGCCTTAACCCTATAGGCATTTTGACTGGGAAGTGTCCTAGCTTGCACGATCGTCACCAAAGAACTCTTCAATATATCTTGTGTTTCATGCCTGGCCAATAAAATAACCAGTGGCAAGCCAATGAGTACTTTGAATGTACTCGCAAGCAACCCATGTTTTGTTTCAAGATACAACAATGCATGATATAGGTAAATTTTTGTGGAAAGCTAGTTTTGAGTGCAATGACATGTTCAACAACTTGTAAGACATGCATCAGGAGAATTCAATTAACCATGAGGAAAGGTTACAGATATCAACATAAATAGAGTGGGCATCAACCGAACTCAATCATGTCAAGTCCTTTGACTTGACCCAAGTAGTTCTTCCCACTTATCCAATCACACACACACTGGTTTGTAAACATGTGGACGTAGCCCAAGATTGGTTAACCAACTATGCTTGACCATGGACACGGCTATTCGAATAGTTTTACACTCTGCAGAGGTTGCACACTTTACCCACAAGATCCGGGGAACTTCCGTGTCATCCACGACCCGCGGTACCTCAAGTACCCGGGGTAAGCACCCGATCACTATCTTTCCCTAGACGACACTAACATGGAGTCCACTCGATTGGTAGTAACCCGCGTGCCCAACATTTCACAACATTAAAAATGTGGAGCCTCGCTCCCATATTCATCACATACCACTGGCACGGGGTACCAACGATGTGTGCGGTGCCCCATAAAAATGTTCTTGGCCGCCCTACCTGGCACGACCCCGTCCCGAGAGAGCGCACCAACAACTCTCCCGTCACTAGTAATGCGGGCTCCAAGCTAGTATCGGCCTAGGTAATCAATAATGCCCTTTCCCATAGAAGGGTAGAGTGGTTGCGCATGTAAGGTTGGAATAACGGTCGCAACTTAAACCAATCCGTTTTGAAAAACAACACACACACACTTGCCTCGGTACACCACTTCGTCATCAAGTGGTTACCCAACTCATCATCTCCCCCGGGCATAAGTGGCACCCGATGGGGGTTTTCGAAAAGTCTTTTGGAAATACTTTGTCTCCATCACCATGCATATTCCCGTCCCTTTTTGCGTAGCAACTACTTTAGCATCCTATCTACTCCCACCGGCATAACCCTCATAAGGAGGTAGGGTCATGCACAATGCAAGTATCAACGAGGAAGTAACGGAGGCAAACCATCAAAGTGGTTCCACCTCATCATGATTCCGTTGCAACAACAATATGGTGCTATATGTCATGCATAAAAAGGGTTTCATAGACATGGTCAAAGGGCTGCTTGCCTGGCTCAACAAAGTCTTCTGGGTCTTCAAAGTCTTCTGGTCCAACTCCTTCGTCAGTAACGCAATCTATCTTCGCAAAATAATAACGAGAAAAATAAGGCAATAATAAAACAGAAAAACCAAAGTGCTCAGAAAAATGTCAACTCATTTTTGTTAAATACTAGGGTGAAAACTAAGAAGGGGAAAATTCCTAGTTTTGGATTTGCAATAGCAGAATAGGAGAAATGGATTTTCAGAGGGGAATATGAATGCTCAAATTTGAATTTAAATTTGAACAGTACAGAACAGTGTGATGGATGTGCATGAATATTACATAAATAAATAGGTGGAATTATTCTAAGATTTTAGGAGTTGGAATTATTCCATTTGGATAAATATTTTATCATGTGGAATTTTTATAAAACAGACAGAAAAAGGAAAAGAAAAGTGGCACTGTGCCACTGGGCTAGAAAGGCCACAGTGCAGCAGGCCCAGAGGGGATTCAGCCCGCGCGAGGCTGCCACGTCGAAGGTGTAAAGGTAAAATACGCCTTCAGCCATCGCAGCGAAACGGTTCGCGCGCGCGTGCATTTTAAACCTAATGGGTGTGGCCCACCCGTCAGTATGTGAGGCTGACTAACGGGCCAAATGGCCGTCGTCTTCAACCTCGGGCCTGAGAGGGGGCGAGCTCACCGGCATCGCTGTGGTCAACGGCGAGGCGATCCGAGGGCACCGGCTTGCTCAGGGCGGAGTAGCCATTTGAGTGGATGTGGAGGCGGTCGCCGGAGTGTAGGGGTTCGCCGGCGACGAGGAAGCCGGTGGAAGGGCCTCAGGAGGAGCCTGGTTAGCTCATTCTGAGCTACAATAGGAGCGGGAGAAAGAGGGGAATGGATCGGTGAGGTGAGGCGGTTCCAGATCGAGAGAGAGGGGGGCAATGGAGGCCTGTACCACGAGATCGATGGCGACCTGAAGGGGCAGGGCTCGAGCTTGATCTCGAGCTTGGGCGGCTCTGGGGATGAACGGGAGGCCCAGTGGGGCTATTTGGAGTGGGAGGGGACGAGTGGTGGCGAGAGGAGGGCTCGGGGATGCCTTATATAGGCGAGCGGCGATCCACCATGGGCTCGTGCGCCGGCAAGATCGTGCTCGTCGCTTCGGCCTCGGGAGGGTGCTGCGCCGAGTCTAGGGCGTTCGTGGGGGTCGACTATGCCCAGGGGAGAAGAGAGGGAGCGGGGAGCGGTCAGAGACGCCGCGCGTGTGAGGCCGCTCATTGGAGCTCTCGGGCGGCCGGCGCGCGTGCGAGCAAGGGCAGCAGGAGGGAGGAGGAGGAGGGGGACAGAGGTGTAGCGTGCTGCGGACGTCGAGGAGCATCGGCTGGCGTGAGGGGGAGAGCCGAGGTGGCCGGAGGTGGTTGGCAGGGGCGGCTACAGCGTGCTCCAGAGCATGCAAATGGTCGGCATGCCATTTTTTGGCAAAGTGGGCACGACCAAGCATGTCTGATAGCTCTAGGGAGGAGTAAAGAATGTGTGGAAAACCTTGGATGCCTTGGGTGGCCACTGGAGTGAGGAGGGAGGTGAGGAAGAGGGGTGCAAGGGCTGTCCAGAGAGGTAAAAGAGGTGGTTTCACCCCTCAATTATTGATCTGAGATGCAGCCATTGCTACTGGAGGTGGAAGAGGTCTAGGAGGGGCTGTGGTAAAAAGTGGAGGCCATGGAGAAGAGTGGAAGAGGTCAAAACAGGGGTTTTAGTAAAATGGCAGAAGGTGTTTGATGCTTGTTTGGTTAAGCAAATGAACTCCATTTGGTAGGAGACTCCACAGGGTGAAATTGCACATATAATTAGGGCCTTACACCCATTTTGAGCTTATTTGGGCAAAGTTCACAATGTAACTTTTGTAAACCCTAGAAATTAGCAGAAATGGCTTTACCAAGATTTAGTCATGCAAATCTATTCTCCTTGATGCACCACTTGGTGTAGTGTCATCATTTGAGGATTTGAACATGTCCACAAAAATTCAGATCAAAAGGACACACTTGGCAATGTAGAGTTGTTCAAACTTGGATCTGGACAAAGAGGGTTTTGGGGCACTTTTGTGAACCAAAATTATTTTGATTGATATGAAGCTTTGCAAGATCATCACATTATGCATATGTGGCTTGCTATAATTTTCTTGGATTTATTTGAAAATATTTCTTATAGAAATATTTCAAATACTTGAAATGGACAGAAATGGTTTTGAACGGTTTTGCCCAATATTTTGATCATGACCATATGTTGAAACTCATATATATGGACAATATATGTCCATTGAGTCTCCCTAATTTTTGTCAAATATTTTTAAAGCTTTAAAATAATTTTAACCTATTTGAGACCATTTCTGGCCTTAAGAAAAAGCCTTTAAATAAAATAGTAAAATAACTTTTAAAATTATATTTTTGTGGTTTCTGGGTACCCTATATCTAATAGGAGTCAAATATATTTTTGGAAAGATTTTTACTGCCCTTAATTAAGTACTTGCAGTGCAAACCTCAATTCAGGGGTTTTTGAAAAACTAATTTTTGAAAATACTATTTGGCCAAATTAGTTTTGTAAGAAATTATTTTTATGTCCTATACACATGGCATGATCATTGGTTCAGGAGTTTGGAGCAAGGAGATGAAGTATAGGAGTTGGAGAATTTATTTGATTTTTAGAGCACTTGCAAACAGCAGTCAAACATTCAATCAAAGCAAAGACAAAACACTCAAAAGTTTTTGTCAAATCATATTTTATCATGATTTATTAGCTTAAGTTTTGTGGCATGAAAATCAGGGTGTGACAAGCCGTTTAGGACTTGCCTATAATCTAGGAGTCCTAGACACGGTTGGGTTACCCATGACTGTATTAATTAGAATCCCGTAATTGGGGGAACACGATCTCTGCTTTGACAAGACGTGTCGAAAAACTGCCTCGCGTTATGTGCGGGGCTGGTTAAAAGAAACGGTTCGAATAATCACCGGGCCATGACGTAACGTCATATTGCCGAAACAAGCTAGCAAATTAGATCCGCGAAAACATTATTCTCTCTACGGTGGAATGTGGAACTTATTTTGCAGGGTCGGAGACTATCCTCGTATTCAAATTCTTGTGTGACGTATTCGAAGAAGGAACCCGCCTTGCAATGCTGAAGACAACTGCGCACCGGACTCATCGTCATTGAAGCCTGGTTCAGGGGCTACTGAGGGAGTCCTGGATTAGGGGGTCTTCGGACAGCCGGACTATCTCCATTGGCCGGACTGTTAGACTATGAAGATACAAGATTGAAGACTTCGTCTCGTGTCCGGATGGGACTCTACTTGGCGTGGAAGGCAAGCTAGGCAATACGTATATGGATATCTATTCCTTTGTAACCAACCTTGTGTAACCCTAACCCTCTCCGGTGTCTATATAAACCGAAGGGTTTTAGTCCGTAGGACAACAATCACAACATACAATCATACCATAGTCTAGCTTCTAGGGTTTAGCCTCTTTGATCTCGTGGTAGATCTACTCTTGTAACGCCCATATCTTCAATATAAATCAAGCAGGACGTAGGGTTTTACCTCCATCAAGAGGGCCCGAACCTGGGTAAAACTTCATGTCCCTTGCCTCCTGTTACAATCTGGCCTAGACGCACAGTTTGGGACCCCCTACCCGAGATCCGCCGGTTTTGACACCGACAGGGCGCCTCTACCGCCCCTGCATCAAGACGGCACCCTCGTGCCAAGACGCACGACACATGGAGCACCCCCGCCTCCTCCGCACCAAGAAGGCGTCCTCACCACGAGAAGCACGGTCCGACGGCGCGATCTGCCACGTCGTGTGCTTGCGCATGAAGAAAGCAGCTTCCAAGAAGTTCCCCGACCACGAGAAAATGCTCCTGCGCTCTTCGCTCCATCACGACAAGACCGTGTGCCGCCTGCAGCGGCGGTGCACGGACATCAAGGGCAGGTTCCGCCTCTGCAGAGGGTCCCGGTGGCCACAGAAGGCTGCCAGGCCTTCACTCCGAGATGCGCACCATCGTATGGCCGCACAAGTTCAAGCCGGAGATGCCACCGCGCTATGACGGCACGCTGGACCCGTCAGCCTTCCTGCCGACATATGAAGATGTCATCCTGAAGGCTTGTTCCATGCTATTATATTATCTGTTTTGGACGTTTAATGGGCTTTAATATACCTTTTTATATTATTTTTGGGACTAACCTACTAACCAAAGGCCCAGTGC
Organism: Triticum urartu; assembly: GCF_056163025.1. Taxonomy (NCBI): domain Eukaryota; kingdom Viridiplantae; phylum Streptophyta; class Magnoliopsida; order Poales; family Poaceae; genus Triticum; species Triticum urartu. The sequence continues at coordinate 503,810,568 of NC_141879.1, forward strand.
AAATTGCTATTTTTTGCCTATTTCAGTGTTTCGCAGAAAAGGAATATCAAACGGAATCCAAACAGAATGAAACTTCAGGAGAGTGATTTTTTGGAACAAACGCAATCCAGGAGACTTGGAGTGGACAGCAAGGAAGCATCGAGGAGGCCACAAGGCAGGGAGGCGCGCCCAGGGGGCAGGTGTGCCCCCACCCTCATGGGCCCCTCGTGGCTCCCCTGGCTGACTTCTTTCGCCTATATATACTCATATACCCTGAAAACATCCGAGAGAACAACGAAACCCTATTTCCACCGCCGCAACCTTCTGTACCCAAGAGATCCCATCTTGGGGCCTTTTCTGGAGCTCCGCGGGAGGGGGAATCGATCACAAAGGGCTTCTACATCGACACCATAGCCTCTCCGATGATGTGTGAGTAGTTTACCATAGACCTTCGGGTGCATAGTTATTAGCTAGATGGCTTCTTCTTTCTCTTTGGATCTCAATACAAAGTTCTCCTCGATCTTCTTGGAGGTCTATTCGATGTAATTCTTTTGCGGTGTGTTTGTCGAGATCCGATGAATTGTGGGTTTATGATCAAGATTATCTATGAACAATATTTGGTTCTTCTCTGAATTCTTTTATGTATGATTTGTTATCTTTGCAAGTCTCTTCAAATCATCAGTTTGGTTTGGCCTACTAGATTGATCTTTCTTGCAATGGGAGAAGTGCTTAGCTTTGGGTTCAATCTTGCGGTGTCCTTTCCAAGTGACAACAGGGGCAGCAAGGCACGTATTGTATTGTTGCCATCGAGGATAAAAACATGGGTTTTATATCATATTGCTTGAGTTTATCCCTCTACATCATGTCATCTTGCCTAATGGTTACTCTGTTCTTATGAACTTAATACTATGGATGCATGCTGGATAGCGGTCGATATGTGGAGTAATAGTAGTAGATGCAGAACCGTTTCGGTCTACATGTCGCAGACGTGATGCCTATATACATGATCATGCCTAGATAATCTCATAATTATGCACTTTCATATCAATTGCTCGACAGTAATTTGTTTACCCACCGTAATACTTATGCTATTTTGAGAGAAGCCACTAGTGAAACCTATGGCCCCGGGTCTATTTTCCATCATATAAGTTTCCAATCTATTTTACTTTGCAATCTTTACTTTCAATCTATATCATAAAATTACCAAAAATATTTATCTTATTATCTCTATCAGATCTCACTTTTGCAAGTGGCCGTGAAAGGATTCACAACCCCTTTATCACGTTGGTTGCAAGGTTCTTATTTGTTTGTGTAGGTACGAGGCGACTTGCGTGTAGTCTCCTACTGGATTGATACCTTGGTTCTCAAAAACTGAGGAAAATACTTATGCTACTTTGCTGCATCACCCTTTCCTCTTCAAGGGAAAACCAACGCAGTGCTCAAGAGATAGCAAGGCTGGGGCGACGACAGGGTCATGGCCAATTAGCTTCCCATGGCCCTCGCTAGAGCGCCGTCCGCCTGGCTGCTCGCTCTCCCAGGATCCTCAGCGGCATCTTGGGAGGAGTTGTGCGGCCTCTTCGTCGCGTGCTTCACGGCGCCGGCGTCCCTCGCCCTCACGGCCCTCCTCGGCGGCTCGCAAGCACCGCCCTCGGACCGTTACACCAAGCCATTCTTTCGCCATATTGGCGCCGCCTCCATGCGGCAAGGAGCTCCCCCGGGTTGGGCGGCGCCCAAGGCCGACCTCACCTTCAACTCAGGGGATCACCCCGTCAGCACCGTCGGCTCGGGCATTCTCCCAATGCTTTGCACACCCACCATCTGCAACGTAGCTGTCACAAAGACCCTCATCGACAGCGGTGCCGCCCTCAACGTACTCTCTATGGAGGATTTTAGCCTTCTTCATGTACCACTCGAACGGCTCCGTCCCAGCAAGCCCTTCTCCAGGGTTGGTGGCAGCTCCACCAGCCCCCTGGGGCAAAATCTACCTTCTCGTGACCTTTGGCACTTGCGACAACAACCGCACCGAGCTGATCGACTTCGACATCGCCTGCATCGGCCTCCCATACAACGCCATCCTTGGGTACCCGGCTCTGGCTCAGTTTATGGCGGCGACACATCCGGCCTACAACCTCATGAAGAGGCCCAGGAGCAAGGACGTCCTCATCATAGTTGGAGACACCAAGGAGGCTCTAGCAGTGCTCAAGTGTGCCCTCCAAAACGGCCGCAGCAGCACGACCGGCCAACGAGGCCACCCCAGGGGTCAAGGAGGCCGCGCCAGCAAATGAGAAGCAGTTGTTCACCCAAGGTCGGGCCGAAACCAACCAGGTGCCCATCGAGGAAGATGGGTCCTTAGGAGCCACCTTCACCATAGGCGCCAACCTCGACCCGGAACAAGAGGAGGCATTGGTGAGGTTCCTGCACGCAAACAAGGATGTATTCACCTGGGAACCCAAGCAGCTAGTAGGGGTCCCCAAAGGGGTGGTCGAGCATCACTTGAGGGTGTGCCCCAATGTGCGCCATGTGAAGCAGAAGGCGCAGCGACAGTCCACAGAAAAGCAGTCCTTCATCGTCCAGGAAACCCGCAAGCTAGAGGCAGCAGGTGTCATTCGCGTGGTTCGGTACCCTGAGTGGCCGGCGAAACCCGTCGTTGTACCGAAGAAAGGCGGGAAGGAGCGCATGTGTGTTGACTTCACCAACCTTAACAAGGCCTATCCCCGAGACCCGTTCCCGCTCCCGCGCATCGACCAAATTGTCGACTCCGCCACCAAATGTGACCTGCTGTGCTTCCTTGACGCGCTTTCAGGCTATCACCAGATCAAGATGGCAGTGGAGGATGTGGAGAAGACGACTTTCCTGACCCCATGCGGGGTGTACTGCTACACTTGCATGCCGTTCGGGCTGCGCAACGCAGGCACGACCTTCCAACGGCTGATGCACATCGCCCTAGGTCAGCAGCTCGGGAGGAACGCCGAGGCCTACATCGACAACATTGTGGTAAAGTCTTAGGAGGCAAGAACTTTGATTCAAGACCTGGAGGGGAACTTCGCAAGCCTGCGCCAGGTAGACATGTGGCTCAACCCAGAGAAGTGCATGTTCGATGTCCCCTCTCGCAAGCTACTGGTATTCCTCGTGTCCCACAGGGGGATCGAGGCTAACCCGGGGAAGGTCAAGGCGATAGAAGACATGAGCCCACCACAAAATCTCAAGGAGATGCAAAAGCTTGCAGGCTGCATGACTTCGCTGGGGCGCTTCATTTCCAAGCTGGGAGAGCGTGCCTTGCCATTCTGAATAAGAAGGGCCCGTTCGAGTGGACCCCGGAGGCTGACCAAGCATTTGAAGACCTCAAGAGATACCTGACCAGCCCTCCGGTGATGGTGGCGCCTCGCCCACTCGAGCCCCTGGTGCTTTACCTTGCCGCCACTCCCTACTCCGCTAGCGCAACTCTAGTGGTGGTTCGGGATGAGTGCTAGGCCAAGGGTCTGCTGCGCCCCCAGCCGAGGCGATACAGGACTCGAAGGGCACTTCAAAGGCTGCAGAAACGCCAATGAGTGACCAGGCCCAGCAAGGCGGCGTTCGCGGGACAACAAAGGCCCCAGTGGGCCACCAGGCTCTTGGGGTCCCGTCACCTCAGGAGACACCCCAACTTCCGGCAGGCGCACGCTCCGTCGACACTCCCGCCCTCGTTGAGCACCCAGTGTACTTCATCAGCATGGTACTGCGAGATGCAAGGGCACGGTACCCCATGCCTCAGAAGCTCTTGCTCGCGCTCTTGGTGGCCTCACTTAAACTGCGACACTACTTCCAAGGTCACCCAATCAAGGGCGTCTCGGCCTACCCGCTGGAGAGGGTACTTAGGAGCCCCAACACTGCTGGAAGAGTCTCTGAATGGAAGATCAAGCTCCAAGCATTCCAGCTGGAGTTCAGCACAACTAGGGTCATCAAGGGGGCCGCGCTCGCCGACTTCGTGGCAGAATGGTCCCTCTCGCCAAGAAGTGAAGCACCGGATGGCTGGGTGATACGTTGGATAATTTTTGATTGCTCCATGCTATATTATCTACTGTTTTGGACATTACTGGGCTTTATTTTCCACTTTTATATTATTTTTGGGACTAACCTATTAACCAGAGGCCCAGCCCAGAATTGCTGTTTTTTTTGCCTATTTTAGGGTTTCAAAAAAAAGGAATATCAAACGGAGTCCAAATGGAATGAAACCTTTGGGAACATGATTTTCTCACCGAACATGATCCAGGAGACTTGGATCCTACGTCAAGCAACCAACAGGGAGGCCACGAGGTAGGGGGGCATGCCTACCCCCCCCAGGCATGCCCTCCACCCTCGTGGGCCCCCTGTTGCTCCACCGACGTACTTCTTCCTCCTATATATACCTACGTACCCCCAAACGATCAGAAAAGGAGCAAAAACCCTAATTCCACCGCTGTAACTTTCTGTATCCACGAGTCCCATCTTGGGGCCTGTTCCGGAGCTCCGCCGGAGGGGGCATCGATCACGGAGGGCTTCTACAACAATACCATAGCCTCTCCGATGAAGTTTGAGTAGTTTACCTCAGACCTACGAGTCCATAGTTATTAGCTAGATGGCTTCTTCTCTCTTTTTGGATCTCAATACAAAGTTCTCCCCCTCTCTTGTGGAGATCTATTCGATGTAATCTTCTTTTTGCGGTGTGTTTGCCGAGACCGATGAATTGTGGCTTTATGATCATGTTTATCTATTAACAATATTTGAATCTTCTCTGAATTCTTTTTTGTATGATTGGTTATCTTTGCAAGTATCTTCGAATTATCAGGTTTAGTTTGCCCTACTAGATTGATCTTTCTTGCAATGGGAGAAGTGCTTAGCTTTGGGTTCAATCTTGCAGTGTCCTTTCCTAGTGACTGTAGGGGCAGCAAGGCACGTATTGTATTGTTGCCATCGAGGATAACAAGATGGGGTTTTCATCATATTGCATGAGTTTATCCCTCTACATCATGTCATCTTGCTTAAGGCGTTACTCTGTTCTTATGAACTTAATACTCTACATGCATGCTAGATAGCGGTCGATGTGTGGAGTAATAGTAGTAGATGCAGGAAGGAATCGGTCTACTTGTCTTGGATGTGATGCCTATATTCATGATCATACCTAGATATTCTCATAACTATGCTCAATTCTGTCAATTGCTCAACAGTAATTTGTTCACCCATCATAAAATACTTATGCTCTCAAGAGAAGCCACTAGTGAAACCTATGGCCCCTGGGTCTATCTTCATCATATTAATCTTCCAATACTTAGTTATTTTCATTGCCTTTTATTTTACTTTGCATCTTTATCATAAAAATACCAAAAATATTATCTTATCATATCTATCAGATCTCACTCTCGTAAGTGACCGTGAAGGGATTGAGAACCCCTTATCACGTTGGTTGCGAGGATTTATTTGTTTTGTGTAGGTGCGAGGGACTCGCGTGTAGCCTCCTACTGGATTGATACCTTGGTTCTCAAAAACTGAGGGAAATAGTTACGCTACTTTGCTGCACCACCCTTTCCTATTCAAGGGAAAACCAATGCAAGTGCTCAAGAGGTAGCACTAGGTCATGTATTTTGATGGCGCGTTTGCACGCCAGGGCGCGGGAGCTGGAGCAGTGCTCATCTCGCCCACACAGGACAAGCCCTACTACGCCGTGCAGCTCTTCTTCCAGCAAGGCGAGAAGGTCTCCAACAACATCGTGGAGTACGAAGGGCTCATCGCTGGCCTTAAGGCCGCTATGGCCCTGGGGGTGAAGTGCCTAACCATTAGGGGCGACTCGCAGCTCCTCGTCAACTTCTCCAACAAGGTATACGAGCTGAGGGATGAGCACATGGAGGCATACCTCATGGAGGTACGCAAAATGGAAAAGAATTTCCTGTGTCTAGAGTTGCAGCATGTGACCCGTGGCACCAACAAGGAGGCCGACGACATTGCCAAAAGGGGGTCCAAGCGACAACCCCAAGAGCCTGGTGTCTTTGAGGAGCGGCTCTTCAAGCCGTTGGCAGCACCCCCACTTTTGGGACCGGTGCCACCTCGGGGGGAGCTCCCCCAACCACCTGCCTCAAGAGCCTCGGCCTACGGCCCGACCTCGGGAGCGCGCCTACTCCTGGTGCTCGAGCCTCAAGAGGGGTGCTGGACCAAGGAGTTCAAGGAATACCTGACGCAAGGGACGCTGCCGGACAAAGAGGAGGACGCGGAGCGCGTGGCCCGACAGGCTACGACATACTGCATCCAGGATGGTGAGTTATACAAGAAGCGGCCAAATGATGTTTCCTTGCGATGCATCTCCAGGGAACAGGGGAATGACTTGCTGAATGACATAAACGGGGAGACTATGGACACCACTCGTCGTCACGAACCCTCGTTGGCAAGGCGTTTCGCAGAGGGTTCTACTGGCCTACGACGCTCAACGACGCAACCTAGCAGGTGAAGTCCTGCGAGGCCTGCCAGTTCCACGTCAAGCAGATCCATTAGCCAGCTCAGGGCCTCCAGACCATCCCGCTCTCGTGGCCGTTCGTAGTATGGGGGCTGGATATCTTAGGCCCGTTCCCTCGAGCGCCTGGGGGCTACCACTACCTCTACGTCGCCATCGACAAGTTCACCAAATGGGCGGAGGTAGCAACTGTCCGCACCATCCCGGCCGGATCTGTGGTCAAGTTCATCTAGGTTCTCGTGAGCCTGTTCGGGGTCCATAATCGCATCATCACCAACAATGGCTCGCAGCTTACTAGCAATCTCTTCAAGACATATTGTGCTAACCTTGGAATGCAGATCTGCTACGCTTTGATGGCACACCCCAGGAGCAACGGTCAAGCCGAACGCGCCAACGCGGAGGTCCTGAGATGCCTCAAGACCAGGACCTTCAAGAAGAAGCTTGAGGCCTGTGGCAAGGGCTGGCACGACGAGCTCCATTTGGTACTATGGTCCATCTGCACCACCGCCACCAAGCCAACACGAGAGACCCCGTTCTTCCTCATCTTTGGAGCAGAAGCGGTTCTCCCTCACGAGGTCAAGCATCGCTCCGTGTGGGTCCTGGCGTTTGATGAGACGCAGCAGTACGCCATGTGGGGGATGGACGTTGTGTTGGGGAAGGAACACCACTTCGAAGCCACGCTTTGAGCGGTAAGATACCAGCAGGCGCTGTGGCGGTATCACAGCCGCAGCGTCCGCTCCAGGACGCTCGAGGTGGGCGACCTCGTACTCAGGCGGGTGCTCTCCAGGGAAGGGCTGCATAAGCTCTCACCCATGTAGGAGGGCCCGTTTAGGGTCGCCCATGTCTCCAGGCCTGGCGTCGTGCGCCTGGAGACGTAGGATGGCGTCCCCATCCAGAACGCCTGGAACATCCAGCACCTCCGGAAGTTCTATCCATGAAGCAAGGCCCAGCGCCTATGAAGCAAGGCCCTGTGCCTGTGAGGGTCTCCGCTCGTGACACTCTCACGTAATAATGAGTGGAGCTGTACACACCCTAGAGTCTCAGGAGTGCCGCCCTTGGGCCTCAGGGGCTCCCTCCCATGTCCTAGTGGCAGGACTTAGCTCTGCGCTGGTGAGAAGACTAGACTAGGTGCCGAACGTGGCTTTTCATTTGCTTTCCATAGTTGGCTTGCCCCCTTTTTCAATGGAAGTTCGCATTCTGGTGTTTCTTGTCATCTTGGTTCGATCGCCTTTTCCTTTGTTCTTCTCTCGGTTCTTTGTTTTGGCCCGTACTATCCCTCACATGCCTCGTGAGGGGGCTGGACAGGTGCACTCGTGATCATTTTTTCCTGTTCTTCGCGAGGCTCCCTCGCTCGAGGTCGCAAGCTGGTGCTCCTCCCTTAATCCGTGCCCCTCGGGTACCATGATGCGGAGCTTTGGTTCATGGCCGGCCGCGCCTACGACCTGGGCTTGGAAGAATAAGAGGTTCTTAACAAATTTTTGCAGTTCCTCGACGCCCCAAGCCAACGGCAAGGAGGTCTCATCAGGTACTGGGAGAGGCACACCTCACGGGGCGGAAACTACTTCAGACACATCAAGCTAAGTTATCTGTACACATGTACATAAAACGCTGATACTGCAACATGACACAGGAAAGATAAACATAACATAGCGACTTGGAAATCACGCTTCGTTGCACGCCCCTGCAGGGCCCCATACTTGTTTCTTTTTAAATGCGGGAAGGAAAGAACAAACCAAAAGCGGCGCGCACCCCCGCGGCTGTTCGTGAGGGTATGCCCTTGGCGCCCCCTGGACTCAACCAGACCCCTCCTCGCGCTTCACTGGGGCGCGGCGACGAGACGATCCGCTACCACCTTCGAAGCAGGTGTGGCGGCTAGTCATAGCCGCCGTTGCTGGAGCTGTCGCCGGAGGAAGAGCCGCCGTAGATGGATGAGTCGTGGCCAGAGCCAAGGATGAGTCCACCTTCATCCTTGTCAGGACCGTCGCCAAGGCCGAGCACCTCGCCACCGTCATAGTCCTCTGGGCAGCATCCGACGTGGCGACCATTTTCCCCGAATACCCGCACGTAGAGGGTCACGTCGCCGTCGTACTTGAAGTGGAGGGTACACCGCCTGCCCAGGCCGCGCACGTGGGCAAACGTCTGCCAGCCACGGGCTAGGGCTGCATTGCCTGCAACGGAGACTTCCACCACGACCCACGAAGCCTTACTGCAGCAGCCGTCCGCCTGCAGCTAGAGACCGCCTGGACCCGTGGCCGGCTGCGAAGAAGTGCGGAAGCTGAAACCAGGTGCCGGCCGGGTTCTCTGACCACACGATGAACTCCGGCAGCACCTTCGTCGAGTGGAAGCATGGCCGGGGAGGCCGCGAAACCATGGCGCGCCTCACTTCATCGATGGGACTGCCACGACCTGGGTGGTCCCCACCACATGGGGAGGCGCTGCCGCGGCCGTGAGGGGCCATGGTGGGGGTCGCGGCATGCTTACATGGGAGACCACACCTCCTCTAGGGTGGCGGCTGTCGGTGTTCTGGGAACGGGGGTCCCCAGACTTGCCTGCCTACGGCCCATGGCGTGGCTTCGCTAGCAGGCATGTACGGCCCATCTTCATCAACAGGAATCAAGACCCTCGCGAGGCGGATGACACGAGACCTCCTTAGGAGCGGCCTCACCAGGCTGGCTCATGAGGTGCGGAGAGTTCAAGGCTGGGAAAACCTCACGAGATTCTCGTGACGTGAGGCACGACGATCGAGACTAGGCGGGCGCCAGGCTGGCGTCAGCGCGCGCAGCGTCCTTATTTCCTCTTTGGTGCTAAGGGGGCAAGCGCAAGCGCAGAGTACCGAGGCATCAAGCAAAGGCTTCCATATTGGTGCAATGAGACCAAGACCAGAAGGACGGCAAGACGGAGGTCACCGTGGAGCCCAACACGGCGTCACCACCAGAGCCTTTGGCAGGCGAAGTCTGCTTTTGTCAGGATAGCTTGTACTAGTTGTCCCCCTTCAAACTGGCCATTGTTGGCTCCCTTCCCGCTCAATATTTGGGGAGAGGACCAAGGCCACTATAAATAGAACTAGCCACCACCGTAGGCAGGGGAGGAGAGATCTTAGATTGGAGCCACCACAGCCTTGGCGACACACCCACCAAGCACAAGAACACCTCAACCTCAGGAGGCTATTCTTCCCCTTGTACTGTTCATCCCCAGCCCAAGAGGCAATCCACCACCACACTGGAGTAGGGTATTACACCACAACAGTGGCCCAAACCAGTATAAATCTTGTGTCCTTTGTGCTGCGAGTTCGTCGAGTTAATTCGTGAGATCTTAGCTAAGTTAGGACGTGGATCGATAGGGGGAGATCTTCACGTGCACCCCAGTGTTTGAACCTTAAGGGTTTTGCCGGAACCCGTGATCTAACATTTGGCGTGCCAGGTAGGGGTCCGCCGGAGCTTCTTCCCCACCAGACGATCCGTGGACGCTCCACGGTTCCGATGTACGGCGACCCAAGGGTTGACGACGACCGATGGGCAGCTTGGCCCGCCTGGGCGGCGCCGCGTGCCCAGGAAGACCTCAACCCCGCGTCTCAGGTAGCACGCGAACCAAACACCGCGGGGCATGGGCGGCGCGGCCACTCACCCCCTGCTCTTACTCCCTGACAGACACGAGCTATTGCAAGGGCCACAAGCCACGCCGTGGCGACAACGCGCACACTTGGAGGGAGCAAGCGAACATGCGGGCCGCGCTCATAGTGGCACGGGAGCTGCTGCGGTGCCGACTGATGGAGAGCGGCCGGGATGCACTGCTGGAACGCGTCACCGAGCTCCTGGACGCCGCGGCCACAGGAGCACCGCCCTTCTGCCACCAGCTCACGCCCCAGGTGGCGGCAGGATCCCACGACGGGCCTCGCCATGCCCGCGTACCCCCAAGTGCGCCTGGGGGCTTCGTCGACATCACCACGATCCACGGCCGAGGGCGCCCCCTCGCATGTGAGCCACCTCGGATGGGCGCGGGCACGAGCGTCATTGCACACGGCCTTATCGGAGCACCGCCCCGCCATCCTCAGGACAGCATGACGTGCCAAGCGACGTGGAGCGTCGGGCACTTCGGCGAGGTCTTCGGGGCAGCGGCCTCGGAGGCGTACGTGCCCCGCATGATGGACCAGGAGTACACGCTGGAGGACGACCCTGGCTCGTTCCTCGGGCCAGGATGGGAGGAGGAGGCGTTAGGAGCTGAAGCCTTTCAGGAGCCGCCAGAGAGCCCCGGCGGCCGTGCCGTCGACAACAGATACAGGGTACCACTAATCCCTCAGGACAAGCTTACGCTAACCATCAGTCACAGATGAACCAGGTCACGGCGCCGAGCGATGGTTCCGGCACGGCGATGCCCGCCCCATCAGGAGAGACTCACTGGGGGCTGCGTGGAAGGGGCCAGGAGAAAGGACCCTCCCCGCTCGCGCGGAGCAAGGCAACGCCCAGAGGTAGGCCCTCTCTGCCGGGGTGGCACCAACGACGTTTCCCCCGGCAGAGGACTCGTGGTCGCCGACGGCATCGCTGGCGTCCCCTCTGCCCTTGTTGGGCCGTCCTGGTTTCCGGTCGTTCCAGCGGTGGTAGGGGGTGTCACAAGGCGGGCCCTCGTTAGGCAATATGAAGTAAGGCTAACGCCTGTGAAGATCGCCTCCCCTGACACTCTCACGTAATAATGAGTGGGGCTGTACACTCCCCGGAGCCTCAGGAGAGCCGCCCTCGGGCCTCGGGGCTCCCTCCCACGCCCAGTGGCAGCACTTAGCTCCGCTATGGTGACAAGACATCGAAGACTAGACTAGGCATCAGACGCGGCCATTTGCTTTGGATCTCTTTTCTGTAACCCTGCTGTCGGTGTCAAAACCGGCGGATCTCGGGTAGGGGGTCCCGAACTATGCGTCTAAGGCCGATGGTAACAGGAATCTGGGGACATGATGTTTTACCTAGGTTCGGGCCCTCTTGATGGAGGTAAAACCCTACGTCCTACTTGATTATTCTTGATAATATGAGTAGTACAAGAGTTGATCTACCACGAGATCAGAGAGGCTAAACCCTAGAAGCTAGCCTATGGTATGATTGTATGTTGTCCTACGGACTAAAACCCTCTGGTTTATATAGACACCAGAGGGGGCTAGGGTTACACAAAGTCGGTTACAAAGAAGGAGATCTACATATCCGTATTGCCAAGCTTTCCTTCCATGCCAAGGTGAGTCCCATCCGGACACGGGACGAAGTCTTCAATCTTGTATCTTCATAGTCCAATAGTCCGGCCAAAGGATATAGTCCGGCTGTCCGGATACCCCCTAATCCAGGACTCCCTCAGTAGCCCCTGAACCAGGCTTCAATGACGATGAGTCCGGCACGCAGATTGTCTTTGGCATTGCAAGGCGGGTTCCTCCTCCGAATACTTCATAGAAGATTTTGAACACGAGGATCGTGTCCGGCTCTGCAAAACAAATTCCACATACCACCATAGAGAGAATAATATTTCCACAAATCTGATCTGCTGACGCACCCCGTAGCGTGGCATCACACCACAACCAGGTCTTTACTCGAATAGTTTTTCATAACCTATCTCAACGTGTTTCGCGAGGCGGTTTCCTTGGCACGTCTTGTCGAAGCAGAGATCGTGTCCCCTTATTACGAGATTCCCATCAATACGGACGTGGGTAACCCAACTGCGCCATCAATTACGGCGCTTGGGGGATAAGCGAGTTTTACCAGGCTGGTGGAGGCGCATAGTTTCGTCCGCCCTTATAAAGGGATAAGGTTTCACCCTTTTCTACTCACGCCTTCTTCCTCCTTGCTCATCCATTTTCGCGCACTCGAGCTCTAGCGCCCAAGTCCACATCCCTCTCTTCAACTATCCCCAAACATGTCCGGAGCGGGAGGCAAGTGGATGGTCTCCTCCATCATGGAGGGACACATCAAAAAACTACATGGGGCCAGATACTTAGCCGCGGATATCGCGCACCGGCTGCCAGCCGTGGGGCAGATTGTCCCTACCCCGGAACCTCACGGAAGGGTGGTTTTCCTCCCCCACTTCGTCTACGGACCGGGTTTCCCCTCCATCCATTCGTCCGCAGCCTTATGTTCTATTATGGGCTGGACTTTCATGTGCGAGGCCTTCCTCCGCATCCGGCTCCACTTCGGCCTGTGGCTGAAGACCTTCAATATCAAGGCGAAGGTGGTTGGCGGCCAACAAGCGGAATGCGACGGGGCCGTGGTGGGAAAAATGCCTAACGTTATATGGCTCGAGGGCTCCTTCGTGTAGACCATAAAGGGGTGGCAATCGGGGTGGTTCTACATCACCGAGCCGCGCGACACCAACTGGGTGGCGGCCCCCGAGTTTCGATCCGGAATCCCCACGCGGCTCACTTCCTGGAAGGAGAAGGGCCTGTCCTGGGGCTCATCGGTGGAGCTGGACGGACTCCAGAAGTGTATCCGGAACATGATAAGCAAGAAACTTAAGCTTGTCAACATAGTCCAGGTCATGCTCTTCCGTCGGATCCTCCCGTGTCAACAACGAGCTTTCAACTTATGGGAGTTCGACCCGACCCAGCACCAGACTCTACATGAGCTCTTCGACACGACGCATAAGGACGTCTGGAAGGTGTTGTTCAAGGGCGCCGAGGTCCCCCCTTCTCTTACCGAGGACCGCGGGCTAACCGCGAAGCGCCCTGCGAATCCGGTAAGTTCTGTACATCTGGTAGGGTATTCATTTCCCATAGCTTAACCATGTGTGGGGTCTGATCTCCCATGCCTTCGACAGGACTGGGTGGAGACATCGAAGCAGATTAACTGTCCGACCCCTCTGCCCGAAGACCCTGCGGACGCTCTCCTGACGGAGATGCGGACTCCGACTCCTTATGAGGTGCCGGAGAAGACCAAGAAGAAGGCCACGTGAACCCGAAAGAGTTCCCGGCGCCAGGTGGTATCGGACACATCGTCTGATAACTCCGAGACGCACTCCTCCCGTGAAAACGAGGAGAAGGAAGATGAAGATTCTCCCCCTCCAGCCGGGGGAGACAAGAAAAGGAAGGCCGCCCCAACCGGGGAGGCCGAAGGGTCCAAGAAGGGAAGGACTCTCCTTCCGGACTGCTCCACCGCCGCCGCCGACGGCGAAGACGAGTGGCTGCTCAGGGCCAAGCCCCTGGCGAAGTCGTAAGTATTCGGATACCAGACTAACTCATAGCATACCTTTGTTGCACTGCTTCTCCTAACGCAGAATATGATTATGCAGTCCGCCCAAAGCCCATATCGACGTATCTTCATCGGACGGTTCCTTCGACTCGTCGGACATGAATAGTGATACACTTCCAACCGCCTCCTCCCCTTGCCCTACGGACAATGCTGAGGTATTGTCTCAAGGGGCACCGAACCGGGGGGAGATAGTCCCGGAGGCGCCTCAAGGCGACCTTCCGGACTCCTGGAGCAAAGGGAGCAAGGCTCCCGGGGGCTCCAAGTTCGGCCCTCAGCCGAACACCGCGCCGGGACCTCCAGTGGTTCCGGACTCGGGCAGGCGGCCCCTTCCAAAAGGGGCAAGCCATCCGTGCCGGTGACCTCTGTCCATCCAGAGTGCGGTGATCAAGAAGGTTCAGTCCGCCAAGAGCGGACTGACTGAAGCCTCTGCCAGCCTTCTAACAGGCTTTAAGGTAAGTATTTAAAATATAGGAAAAATATTACCGCATAGACAGTAGCCCCTGATGCTCTGTTTGGTGTTCACAAAGAAAAGCCGAATAGAGGATCAAATAATATCTGCAGGAATCTAATATAAGTATGTCTATACGCGTATGCAGGCTTCGCTGCTGACCTCTGCCGCACTGACTACGGAGGTTGCCGCAGTGAAGTAAAACCTCGAGCGGTCCGAGAAAGAGCTCGGCCTTGCCAAGAGGCAGCTCGAGGAGAACAAAGGTAAGTAATGCCTTGTCCATATATATATATATACATACATAAACACTATTCTGATCACGGGATCAGAATAATATTCTGATCACAACCTGACCTGCCTCGCTAGTAGTACGTTGAACTTCCCTGTGAACTAGGTTGAACTTCCGCTAACATTGCCGAAATGAGGCTTGCGATATACCGTTGGAAAGCTATGGACACCAATATCATGACCCAACTTAAATTTTTGGCAAAATATAAGCGGTTTAAGAGCAGTTTTGAAAACCATTTTTTCTTCGCACAAAAAACGTGAAATCGTATTTTCGATCGCATTTCTAAAACTTTTCTCGGAATGAGGCATATGATATGGCGTTGGAAGGCTGCTGCAAAACCGCTCCTTCCACATGTTGAAAGTTTTCTCTAATTCCCTACGGTTAAAGAGTAATTTGAAAAAACGTAAAATTTCGTAAACCGAACAACTGAGTTCATTTTTTGATGTCATTTCTAAATGGCTAATCCAATGGAGGCATATGATACGGAGTTGGAAAGCTTATGAAAATGCGCTACTTTTTCATCTTGAAAGTTTTTTTCTAATTTTGAATGGTTCAAGAGTAATTTAGAAAATGGTCGAAGTCCTACCGAGTTCGTATTTTCGAGCTAATGTTTTAAACGTTCGTCCGAATGCAGCAAATGATATGGCGTTGGAAATCTTGAACAAATGCGAATCTTTTTGGTATGTATTGTTTCTCCCAATTCTTTACGGTTTTAAGTCAGTTTTGAAAATGGCGAAAAACGTATTTTCACCGTAATTTCTACAAACTTTATCGGAATGGGGCAAATAATATACCGCTGAAAAGCTACGGAAAATACGAAACTTTTTCATGT
Organism: Triticum urartu; assembly: GCF_056163025.1. Taxonomy (NCBI): domain Eukaryota; kingdom Viridiplantae; phylum Streptophyta; class Magnoliopsida; order Poales; family Poaceae; genus Triticum; species Triticum urartu. The sequence continues at coordinate 503,825,784 of NC_141879.1, forward strand.
TGATGGTTTTCTCTGATTCCTAGCCGTTTTCAAGTAATTTCGAAAACAGCGGGATCATGCGTTCTGCCTTTATCGCGGAACAGATTCTTCGAAAATGCACCGCGTGAAGAACCTGAACTTCTCGGCACGTGTACCTGAACTTCACTCTGTTTTTCATGTGATTTTTTTGCTCGTAGATCTTCATCCACTGCTCGTAGCTCTCCATCCCACTCACGGGAATTGAGCGGGTGATATACTGATGGAAAGCTGCTGTAAACACGCAACTTTCCCGTGTTGATCATTTTTTCATACTCGCGATGATTTTGAAAGTTTTTCATCTGAAATTCATTCAGTTTAGTAGGTGAACTTCCTGCTGTTTTCACCTTGAACTTCTGTGACGTATTTTTGTTTGTAATTTTCTCATCCATTTCGTCAGTGTTACACAAATGATATTCTTTTTGTACAAACCTCTCCCACAATATATTTTTTAACTTTCTCCGACCGAGGACTTGAATTTACACAAATAATATTCCTGCCGTTTTGAGGTAAATTAGAAAATGGCGAGATCATGATTTCTGCATTCATCGCGAACGAAAATGCACTGTGTGAAGTAGTAGAACTTCTGGGGCATGTCTGTTTGAACTTCACTTTATTTTTGACGTGCTGTTTTTCGCAAAACATGAAGTAGTTGAACTTCTGGGGCATGTCTGTTTGAACTTCACTCTGTTTCACTTTATTGTATTTTTCTTATATGAAACACACACCATGTAGTGCGTGAACTTCCAGTTGTTATCACGTTGAACTTCTCTCTGCTTTGAGAGAGTTATTTTAAAACACAAAAAACAACATATTTTTTATGTATTTTGGACATCTAAATACACGGTGAACCTCTCTCACAAGAATTTTTCAAACTTTTCCTCGTCGAACACTTGAACTTCTAGCAACCATTTTTTCATTTATGAGGTTGTTTTTAAAAGTGCAAAAAATGGCGTTGTGTTTTTTATTTTTTGAGCGGGTAAATCCTAGGTTTTAATAAACTACGAACTTCTCTGTTGTTTCAATTTTAACTTCAACTTTTTATATTTTTGAATAAAGAATTGTATTCAATTTTTATACGGAAAAAATCGAACATGGAAATACAAGATGAACCTCTCTCGCAAGAATTTTTGAACTTCCCAGACAAAGCACCTGAACTTCTTTCAACAAACTTTTTAAGTTTTTAATTTTCTATACCTTTATTCTCACCCGGAGTGCATTCCTTGCAGTAGTTGAACTTCCCACTGTTTTCACCTTGAACTTCTGTCACATTTTTGTGTATACTTTGAATTACACGCAATTGAAGGTCGGATGTCATTTTTTGCTTTTTTTCAAACATGTAATTGGAAGTCGGACGTCTTGCAATATAAAATCTGAACTGTGCACGGAGGAGCACATGAACTTCTTGCAATGGACCTTTAAAGCCTTTTGTTTTCTATTCTTATATTCTTATCTGGAACGCATTCCATGTAGTAGTTGAACTCCCCGTTGTTTTCACCTTGAATTTCTGTCACATATTTTTGTTCAACCTCTCACACAAGAATTTTTGATTTTTCTCCGGCCGAGCACTTGAACTTCTAGCAACAAAACTTTAACCTTTTGCTTTTTCATTCTTTTTTTCATACCAAATGCACACCGTGTAGTACGTGAACTTCTGACAGTTATCAAGATGAACTTATGTCGGTTACGTGAAAATATGTGAGTTTTTTATAGGCATTGAAATGCTCTACCTTTTTATTTCAACTTCATTGTGTATTTTTTTAGAAATGTAATAAACATTATACAACTTCTTGGTTATTTCAAACTAAACTTCTCGGTTTATTCATTAGTAACAGGAAAAATTCGAGTTTTTGTAATAAATATTGAACTCCTCCATTTTTTGAAATTGAACTTCTTGGTTTATTATTTAGTAACGAGGAAAATCAAAGTTTTTTTTTATTTATATAGAACTTCTCTATTTTTGTAATTTGTACTTCTTGATTATTTCTTTTAGTAATGGAAATATCCTAGTTTTGTAATAAATATTGGACCGCCCTTTATTTTTAATTTGAACTTCTAGAATTTTGTTAATTCTAGAAACGATGAAAGGTCCCTTTTTATGATTTTTGAACTTCTCTATTTTGAAAATTCAAACTTCTTGTTTTTTTATTTTTAGAAACTATGGAATATCCGCTTCTAAATGCTCTTTTATTTTTGAACTACTCTATTTTTTTGCTTGACCTTCCTATGAACTTTCTACCATCATGACTCGGCAAATGCATGACTAAGTAATCATAAAATTCGTCGTTCTCTTTTTGTCCACATACTGGAATATATGCCGCACATTTCATTTTGTGGCAACTAGGTTTCCTGCTGCACATGTCATGTTACTTGAACTGAAAATGGCTTGTAGTTTCTTTTCTACAAAATCTTTCATGAAACTGAAAACTCTGCTGAACATGAGCTGGAAATGGCTCATACTGTAATTTACAAAAACCTTTTTCCTAAACTGAAATCTCTGTTAGACTTTGAACTAAAAATGGCACATAGTGTGTTAGAGAATGGCACATTATAATTTGAATCTGACCATGCTACTATTACAATTCTACAGAGCAGCCTACAAACGAAAAAGATAACACAGTGCTATGTTTGAAGAATTTAGATATCTGGTAGAGATTGTTTTCTATGGCTGCTCACATGGACAACCATCAGGTCCATTTTTTGAAGAGCTTCTGTGATTCTATGGCTGCTCAAATGAGAGCACCGTCGTGACCAAACAAATGGGACAAACCTGCATTTTTTCACATTTTTTTGTCAAAGTGCAGTTTAACTATGCTCAAACCTCAAACCACCATCAGATATATGAAAGGGGTCTTCCAAGTTTAGTTTTTCATAGAACAAACTCAAAAACAAATACTCAAAGAAGGTCAAATACTCCCGAAGTGAGAGTTCAGAGAAGACAAGGAGGGAAAATACCTGCAGGATGGTAGAGACGCGTTGGGAGGAGGGATATCTCATGTTGCCCGGCATCGATCTATGTTGGGTGGCGCGCAGGTGGTGGGCAGTGACCCATTTGGCTAGTTGGAGCATTGCCTCGCTGCCGAAGGGTGGAGGAGGAAGGTGGAAGAAGGTCGCGGCGCAAGGGGAAGAAGGTCACGGTGGTAGGGGGAGAAGTTCGCGGCGGCAAGGGGAGGGCCTGAGTACGGGGTCCCGAGTGGCGGGTTTTGGTGAGGTGGAAGAAGGTCGCTCTTGGTCATCCGCGGCACGGCAACAGAGCATCAGGATGTGTCCTGCATCGGCGACGCGCAATGGCGGTGTGCTAGCGGTAGAGGTGACCGGGGGGCGAGCGGCGCCAGTTCGGATGGTCGATGGCGTCACCGGATCCAAGCGGGAGCCAACAGAGGTGGCAGAACCCGACGGAGGCGCGTGGTGCCCTCCAGGGTCGGGGTGCGAGGCAGCCATCAGTGGCGTGCTCGGTTGGGGCGGGCCTACAGCGATGCCCGTTGGGGCGGCGGTGCTGATGCCGGTTGGGGCGGGGTGCGGGTGGCGCAGGGGCGGAGGCGCCGGTTGGGATGGGGTGTGGGCTGCGCGGGGCCGTCAGTGCCCGTTGGGATGGGGTGTGGGTTGCGGGGGGCCTGCAATGCCCGTTGGGGCAGGGGCCGGCGGCGCCGATTGGGGCGGGGATCAATTAGGGGCGGGTGGTGAGGAACAATCTGGGGAGGTGGGTCGTGTAGGATGTGGGTCGTGGCTCTAGTTTTTCTTAACGGGTTCGGGAACACCTTGCCGGGCCCTATAGGGGGCAGACCATGATTAGAATAACTATTCTGATCCCAAGATCAGAATAGTGTTGTCATATATATATATATATATATATATAAGATGCGGTTGCGAAATGATAGGATCATCATGGATGTGCCAGGGGCCACGACCGAAGTGGTGACCCTGAAGCAAGCACTGTCCGAGGCTGAAAACAAAGCGGCCAAGGAGCACACCGAGTGGGAAAAACAAAGAGGCACGGGTGGGCGAGGTGCAGTAAGAGCTCCAGGCTCTCGTGAAGAGGCACGAGGCTTTGGAGCTTGACTCGAAGACGCGAGAGTCTGAGCTTTCCGCGGCCCTCGAGAGAACAAAGCATGCCAAGGCCGAAGCCCAAAAGGTCCTCCAGGAAATTGAGGTGATGAGGAAGATAGCGGCGGGTAAGGCATTCAATATGCAAAGCAAGCATGTGAAAGTAAATTACTTGTTACTTACCCGAGTCCGGAGCTCTCCAGGAGCATTCGCAGATTTGCCCCGCAGCGTGTCGGATGCCGCGAAATATTACCAGGCCGAGGAGGGAAGCTCGACCAAGAAGTTGTTCTGGTCTCAGTACACTGGGACCGAACACCCGATGCCTATGAGCGACCAGCTGAAGCAACTGGTCGAGCTACACAAGGCGGCCGGACAGGCCATGAGGGGCCTTATAGTTCAGATGTGGCCTGGCGACTCCCTTCCCAACAGCTACTTCGGCCTGGTGAGGCGGCTTGTAGATGCCTGCCCACGGCTGGAGGTCATAAAGCGGTCCGTCTGCATCGAAGGTGCACGCCGAGCCTTTGCCTGTGCGAAGGTGCATTGGGCCAAGATGGACACCGAGAAGCTGGTGAAGGAGGGGCCGCCGCAGGGCAAGGAGCATCGCCACCCTGAGATGTATTATGAGGGTGTCCTGAAGGGTGCCCGTCTTGTGGCGGACGAGTGTGCGAAGGATGTAATTTTTGAATGAACTTGCTCGTGTGATCATGTATTATGAAAACTTGTTCATATGTGCCATGCAATGCTTGTTTGAATTTAAAATATTACCTTCTGTGTGGCTGTTTGTTAAATCTGAGAGATGGCCAGTCGACGGCTTCTGCCCCCATGCCACGAGTGCTGGGGTGTTCGGGATAAATCTGAGCACTCTTTTTCCCATTGTTGGGTCCTTCGAGGGAGGTGCTCAGCACAACGAACAAGGCAATCGGACTATAATGCTTTATTACTCTCACTTAGCCATAGAAGTCTACAATTTTAAATTTTGGCGAAGCCCCTAGTATTCGGAAGGCCGAATTTGGGGCGCTATACACGCCTTAGGCCAGACAAAGCCGACTCCTCGCTCTAAGTGGCATAAGTCTTTAGGGACTCGAGACCTCTCGAATAGCGACCAGCTCTCGCCTTATCATGACAGTCAGTTTTAGCTTTCTCTACTGAGGTGCTTAGCCCAGATGAACCAGGGCACAATCGCAGTAGTTCTCCCAATGCTACCTTAGCCGTTATAGCAGAACGTAAGGTACCAAAAAATGGGAGCCGGGCAAACCCAACTATTGACCCAAGACATGATTCGGAGCTGATGCATATAATGCTACAAGTTCGGGGTGCCGCACTGTCGAAAGTGTTCGGACTTCTCACGCCGTATTATGGGGTACGCTTAAGCCGCTGGCGTATTGGACGTACCGGAGTATACGGGTGCTGAATGTTGTGAATGAACACACACACACACACACATATATATAGGACAACACTATTCTAATCCTAGGATTAGAATAACTATTTGGATCACAGCTCCCCATATAGGTGGTGATGAGGTGTTCCCGAACTCGCTGAAACCGGATCGAAAAAAAGAAAAACCACTCGCCCCCAATCCCATCGGCGCCCTGTCCCGCCCCAGATCCTCCCACCCGCGCCGCCGCTTGACCTCCCCCAACTCCCCTCCCCGTCGTCGGCCTACTGCTCCCCCATAGAGGTCATCGTCCTCGGCCCAACAGACCGTGCGGCCCCGCATTCAACCGAAGAAGTCGCCCCAAAACGACCGGTCGTGCCACCATCTGCCGGCGGCGGCTCCCCAATCCATCCAGCGCGGGGTGAGGTGCTAGAGGAGACAGGCAGCACCGACGCCGCGTCCTCACCCTATGGCGGCGACGGCGTGGGCCGCGCGAGGAGTCTCGCCGATGACGACCTGGCTGAGCTCAAAGGGTGCGCGGATCTGGGCTTCGGCTTCAGCTACGACGAGATCCCGGAGCTACGCGGGACCTTCCCCGCCCTCGAGCTCTGCTACTCCATGAGTCAGTGGTTCCTCGACCAGCCCCAGGCACCGCAGGAGCAGGAGACGGCTGCCATGCCGACCTCCATGACGACGACCTCGATGCCCATTGCCAACTGGAAGATCTCTAGCCTAGGTGAGCAAAACAAATCAAAGGCCTCGCAGTTTTGCTTCAAGAGAGGAATCCAAAGCCAACTCGTCCAAGAATCGAGTTCTTTTTCTTCTTCATCTTACGTGGTGGTGGTGTTGTAGGAGATAACACGGAAGAGCTGAAGGCGCGACTCAAGTACTAGGCGCAGGCGGTGGCGTGCACCGTCAGGCTCTGTAGCTGAATGACGCCAAGATAAGAGGCCATGACAAGAGTGAATCAGAAGCATTGACCATCCCATTGATGCATTGTCATGGTCGTTGATGATAGCTAGATCCACTGATCTAAGCATGTTTCCAATGACATTATGAGAAGAATCGTTGTGATGGATCTTGCTGCGTGAGTGGGGAGCTGTACATCCGATTCAGTGTTTCAGTTGGAGGATGGGTCGTCCAACTTCACCAACTCAGGCAGTTCAACCCCATTGTGCTCCTCATGGATGACCCCGCCATCGTTGACTGCACGGAATGCCCATGTGCTCATGCCCCTGGTCTTTTCCCTCGCTAACTTCCTCTCCGTCTGTAGCGAGCAGTGATGTCTAAAAAATGAGAAAGTTCAATGAGTATCTGATGAGAAAGTTTGTACACTACTAAAAAATGTGGCTAACCTATGGCCATGGATGTTGAAGTTCTGCGCCAGTGGGTGTGTACTCTATAAGAGTAAATTGCAAATCCGAATTTGTGTGTACTCTATAAAAAGATGTGGATACAAACAAAAAAAACTATGGACGGGAGGTTCATATTTTCTGCCCAAGGATAGTTCAAAATGAACATTTCTAGAAAAACTCACACCTTGGGTGTCGAAAAAATGTAAAAGAGACGAACAGAAAAAAATTTGTAGATGAGCGAACTATGACAATTTTGGGAAGTGCACATTGTTCAATTCTAGAACATCAAAGACAAAAAAATGAGGAAGTTGAAAAATCAATAATATAACCAAGAAGTTCAGATTCAAAAAAGAGAGTAGTTCAATGTATATAAAAACTCAGATTTTTCTTGTTACTAAATAAATATAACCAAGAAGTTCTATTAAAAAAGTGGAGCAGTTCGATAGTAATTACAAAACTCAGATTTTTCCCATTACTCAAAAATAAAAACCAAGAAATTCCAAATTAAAAAAATGGCGCAATTCAATAATTAATTCCGAACAAAAACCATGAACGAAAGTTCAAAGTGAATACAGGGAGAAATTCAAAAAAGATATGATGAAGCACAATTTTCTGGCGAAGAAGGTCGTTTCTAAAATAACCTAGAAGTTCAAATTCAAATAATGGTGTAGTATGTAGTAAAAAACAGGATTTCGCTTTCAAAAAAGAAAAAAACCTAGAAGTTCAATTTAGAATAACATAGCATTTTATTTTCACATTGTTGAAAAAAACGAGAAGTCCAAATAAAAAAATTAAGAAGTTCGAATTTAAAAACTCGGAATTTACTTGCTACTAAACAAATAAAATCGAGAAATTCAAATAAACTAACAAAGTCCAAATTAACAAAATTAAGAAGTTCAAATTTAAAAACTTGGATCTTACTTGGTACTAACAAAATAAAAATCGAGAAGTTCAAATAAAACATTTTTTTCTAAAAACAGGCTTAGAAGTTCAATCTAAAATAATAGAGAAGTCCGAAGTATATAAAAAAATTGAATTTTCTCGTTACTAAAAATTTGTTTCAATAGTTATTCATCGATTATATTTTGTGTGAAGAAAAAACAATTTTGCCACTAAACATTTTTCTTTTTTTTTGACACCCAAGTTCAATTGAACTTCTTGCTACTAAACTTTTTTGTGTGAAGAAAAACCAATTTTCAAAACTGCTCTTAAACCGCTTATATTTTGCCAGAAATGTAACTTGGGTCTTGATACTCATGTCCATAGCTTTCCAACGGTATATCGCAAGCCCCATTTGGGCAATGTTGGCGGAAGTTCAACCTAGCACTGGAGGAAGTTCAGGTCGAACAAATCAGGCAGTAAAATTGCAAAAACGCAAGTTCATCATGACCCAAGAGCAAAAACTGGCAACGAGCGAGTGACAGAAGTTCAAGGGAAAAACAACGGGGAGTTCAACTACTACGCGGAATGCGTTTCAGGTGAGGATAAAAGAATGTAAAACTAAAAGCCTAAAACGTTTGTTGCAAGAAGTTCACGTGCTTCTCCGAGTGAAGTTCGAGAACTCTAGTGCTAGACGTCCGACCTTCAATTACATGTAAAAAACAGAGTGAAGTTCAAACAAGAATGCCCCAGAAGTTCAACTACTTCACGCAGTGCATATCCATTCGTGATGAACGCAAAAATCATGATCTCGCCATTGAGGTTTGTTAAAAAAATTATTGTGAGAGAGGTTTGTACAAAAGGAATATCATTTGTGTAACACCGATGAATGGATGAGAAAATTACAAACAAAAATACGTCACAAAAGTTCAACGTGAAAACAGCAGGAAGTTCAACTACTACGCTAAATGAATTTCGGATGAAAATGTTTTAAACCGTCGCGAGTATGAAAAAATGCCCAACACGGAAAAGTTGCGTGTTTATAGCAGCTTTCCATCGGTATATCACTTGCTCAATTCCGGTGAGTGGATGAAGAGCTACGAGCAGTGGATGGAGAGCTACGAGCAAAAAAAACACGTGAAAAACAGAGTGAAGTTCAGGTGCGCACGCCGAGAAGTTCAGGTTCTTCACGCGATGCATTTTTGACAATCTGTTTCGTGAAAAAGGTAGAACGAATGATCTCGCCATTTTCGAAATTACTTGAAAATGGCTAGGAATCAGAGAAAACCATCAACATGAAAAAGTTTCGCATTTTTCGTAGCTTTTTAGCGGTATATTATTTGCATCATTCCGATAAAGTTTGCAGAAATTACGGCAAAAATACGTTTTTAACCATTTTCAAAACTGACAGAAAACCGTAATGAATTAGGAGAAACAATATGTACAAAAAAGTTTCGCATTTCTTCAAGCTTTCCAACTCCATATCATTTGCAGCATTTGGACGTACGGTTAAAAAATTAGTTCGAAAATACGAACTCGGTGGAAATTGTACCGTTTTCTAAATTTCTTTTAAACGATTCAAAATTATAAAACACTTTTAATATAAAAAAGTAGCGCATTTTCATAAGCTTTCCAATGCCATATTATTTGCCTCAATTGGATTAGCCGTTTAGAAATGGCGTCAAATATACGAACTCGGGTGTTCGGTTTGCGAAATTTTACGATTTTCTGAATTACTCTTTAACCGTAGGGAATTAGAGAAAACTTTCCACATGTGGAAGGAGAGGTTTTGCAGCAGCTTTCCAACGCCATATTATTTGCCTCATTCCGATAAATGGTTTAAAAATGCGATCGAAAATACGATTCACGTTTTTTATGTGAAGAAATAATGGTTTTCAAAACTGCTCTTAAACCGCTTACATTTTGCTAAAAATTTAACTTGGGTCATGATACTGATGTCCATAGCTATCCAACGGTATATCGCAAGCCCCATTTGGACACCCTTTAGCTGAAGTTCAACCTAGTACTCGGGGAAGGTTAGGCGCGTTACTCGGGAAGTTCATGTTGTGATCAGAATATTATTCTGATCCCGTGATCATATATATATATATATATATATATATAAGGAATGGAGAATGCGGTTATAGTCTAGTGCTATGCATTGTTTATTCAAAAAGGTGCGTCGAAGCAGAATGATACAAGTAGTGCGATAAGCAAAAAGTAGGACTATTTGACATGTCCCCTCCAAGGGCAACCTGAGGAATGGTATTTAAAGCAAGTATTTCACTCGTTATCAGAGACCACCTGGGAATTCCGTGGTGCGACGTAGCTTTCTGCCTCCTTGGTTGTTGCATCGTGTGTCCGACAATCGTACTGCTGGACGGGGTTTCCAGAGATTAAAGTCCTGAAAGAGAGAAAAATAACAAAGTGGGAAGCACCTAGTGCAGTTGAGCCGCGTCTTGGGGCATGCCGTAGTCATGCCCCCCTCCCCACCTGTGCCCATGGTATTTTCAATGCGTAATTATGTACGCGTGGCATGGATTTTGCCGTTTGGCTGGGACTGGGGTGGTGGTTGCATTGCTATGCGAGCTCGGAACGTGCCAGGCGGTCTTGTTGCCGATTACTCCGGGCGTGCTTGAAGGTGTCCGGGTCTTTAATCGCCGAACTGGTGGATTGCCTTACGAGGCTGCTTTGCGCTTCTTCTGTGAGGGCCGCAGTGTGCTCCTCCATGCGGAGAGAGCGCTCTGTGTTTCCATTGATTGTGATGACCCCCCGAGGTCCTGGCATCTTGAGCTTGAGGTATGCATAATGCGGTACCGCATTGAATCTCCCAAATGCGGTTCACCCGAGCAGTGCATGATAGTCCCGGAGGCGCCTCAAGGGTCTATACCCATTTTGCGCACTGTGTCCTGATAAAGCAGGTTCAGGCTGCCGCCGCCGTCCATAAGGACTCGAGTGAGGTGAAATCCGTCGATGATTGGGTCTAGGACCAGTTCGGCGAATCCGCCATGTCGGATACTAGTGGGGTGGTCCCTGCGATCGAAGGTGATTGGACAGGAGGACCATGGGTTGAACTTTGGGGTGACTGGCTCCAACGCATATAAGTCCCTTAGCGCACGCTTCCGCTCCCTCTTGGGGATGTGGGTTCCGTGTATCATGTTCACCGTCCGCACTTGTGGGGGAACCTCTTCTGTCCTCCGGTGTTCGGCGGCCGGGGCTCCTCCTCGTCATCTCTATGTAACCCCTTATCTTTGTTTTCGGCATTTAATTTTCCGGCCTCCTTGAACACCCAACAATCCCTGTTGGTGTGGTTGGCTGGCTTGTTGGGGGTGCGTGTATTTAACATGAGCGTTCGAGTATACGATCCAAACTGGACGGGTCCGGAGTGCTTCTTTTGAATGGCTTTTTCCGCTGACCGGGTTTAGAGCCTCTGAATCCGGCATTGACTGCCGTATCCTCGGTACTGTCGCTATTGACGTGGCGCTTATGTTTGTTGCGACGTGGCCTGCTATTGCTATCCTTGATATCTAAAGTACAATGGTTCTTTGATATGTTATTGCTGCGAGCCAGCCAGCTGTCTTCTCCCGCGCAAAAGCGGGTGACAAGTGTCGCAAGGGCGGCCATAGATTTTGGCTTTTCCTGGCCAAGGTGCTGGGCGAGCCACTCATCGCAGATGTTGTGCTTAAAAGCTTCTAGGGCCTCTGCATCCGGACAGTCGACGATTTGATTTTTCTTTGTTAGAAATCATGTCCAGAATTGCCTGGCCGATTCCTCTGGCTGCTGAATTATGTGTCTCAAGTCATCGACATCTGGTGGTCGCACATAAGTGCCCTGGAAGTTGTCGAGGAATGCGGCTTCCAGATCTTCCCAACAGCCAATGGATTATGCTGGCAGGTTGTTGAGCCAATGCCGAGCTGGTCCTTTGAGCTTGAGTGGGAGGTATTTGATGGCGTGTAGATCGTCACCGCTGGCCATGTGGATGTGCAGGAGGAAGTCCTTGATCCATACCGCAGGATCTGTTGTGCCGTCGTATGATTCGATATTTACGGGTTTGAAACCCTCTGGGATTTGGTGATCCATTACTTCGTCTATGAAGCATATGGGGTGTGCGGTGCCTCTGTAGTGGGCTATGTCGCGACGCAGCTCGAATGAGTCTTGTGCGCTGTGTTCGGCCCGGCCGGATTTACTTATACTGTATTCGGTGTGACGGTTATTGTCTCGCGTAGTGGTGCGCCCTCGTGATCCATAGATCGATCTTGCGTGTTTTGCTTTGTCCTCCAATACGTCTCGCAGGTCTAGCGTGTTTCCCCGTGCCTTGTCATTTTTATTTGCGTGGCGTCGGGGTGCGGGCTGAGTTTTTGGCTAAAATGCCTCTCTGTCGCGGCCACGAGGTGGCCGATCAGCCACGTCATATGCTGGAGATGTTGGTTTTAATGCTTCCTCCTCCAGTCGGGGTAGCAACCTGCGCTTTGGGTCACTCTTGGAGGGGCGTTCGAGTTCATATTCCTCGGCCGCAAGGACTTCAGTCCATCTGTCAGCTAGCAAATCTTGATCAGCTTGAAGCTGCTGCTGCTTTTTCTTAAGGCCATTTGTCATGGCTTTAAGACGGTGCTTGAAGCGCTCTTGCTCGGCGGGATCCTCCGGCACGACAAATTCGTTGTCGTCGAGGCTTGCCTTGTCTTCGGAGGGAGGCATGTAATTATCATCCTCTGCCTCTCCATATGTCGCTCTCTCGGGAGGGCTGGCTTCTCCATCCTCCTGCTCTAAATCTTGCTGGAGGGGATTGTTGTCGTCTTCGACACTGTCTGGAGTGCTATTATCTACTGTGCCGGTGTCACCGCTTTTGCTTTGGCGAGACTTAGAGCGGCGCCGCTGACGTTGGCGCTTGGGTTGCTTCTTGGAGGGGTCATCCTCAGCTGTCTCGTCGCCATTGCCTTTTTTGGGTGTGTCAACCATGTATATATCATATGATGAGGTGGCTATCCAGTGCCCTATGGGCAGTGGTTCCTCTTTGTCTCCCGCATCGTCGTCCATTCCATCGATGTCTTCGGAGTCGAAGTCGAGCATGTCGGTCAAATTGTTGACAGTGGCTACTAAGTGGGTGGTGGGTGGGCGGCGAATTTCTTCATCATCCGCATCCCAATCCTGCCGAACATAGTTCGGCCAGGACTCTCCTGACAGGGAGAGAGACCTTAATGTGTTCAGTATGTCGCCGAAGGGCGAGTGCTAAAAGATATCTGCGGAGGTGAACTCCATGATCAGCGCCCAGTCGGATTCGATAGGCATGGGCGCAGGCGGTTCGGCGTCCGTGGCTGGGGAAGAATCCGGTAGTTCGGCGTCACAGCTCCCGTGAAGGGTAAGGTCGATACTCGGCTCGATCGCTGCTGAGAATACGGCCTCCGTGGCAGGGTCTATCCACCATCCATGGATGGCGCAATTGGCTCCGAATTGAGGGCCGGAGCAGTTGCTGGTGCGGTCTCCTGAACACTGTCCGATGGTAGAGCTAAATCATGCTCATCGTGACCGTGCGGCGCACTCTGCAGGGGCTCGAATCCGTCGAAGATCAAGTCTCCGCGGATGTCGGTCATGTAGTTTAAGCTTCCAAACCTGACCTGGTGGCCAGGGGCATAACTCTCGATCTGCTCTAGATGGCCAAGCAAGTTGGCCCGCAGTGCGAAGCCGCCGAATACAAAGATCTGTCCGGGGAGAAAAGTGTCACCCTGGACTGCATCGCTATCGATGATCGAAGGAGCCATCAAACCTAACGGTGACGACACAGAGGAACTCTCAATGAAAGCACCAATGTCGGTGTCAAAACCGGCGGATCTCGGGTAGGGGGTCCCGAACTGTGCGTCTAAGGCGGATGGTAACAGGAGGCTGGGGACACGGTGTTTTACCCAGGTTCGGGCCCTCTTGATGAAGGTAAAACCCTACGTCTTGCTTGATTATTCTTGATAATATGACTAGTACAAGAGTTGATCTACCACGAGATCAGAGAGGCTAAACCCTAGAAGCTAGCCTATGGTATGACTGTATGTTTTCCTACGGACTAAAACCCTCCGGTTTATATAGACACCGGAGGGGGCTAGCTTTACACAGAGTCAGTTACAAAGAAGGAGATCTACATATCCGTATTGCCAAGCTTGCCTTCCACGCCAAGGTGAGTCCCATCCAGACACGGGACAAAGTCTTCAATCTTGTATCTTCATAGTCCAATAGTCCGGCCAAAGGATATAGTCCGGCTGTCCGGATACCCCATAATCCAAGACTCCCTCACCTGCCTTCTGGATTTGGATTTAAGTTGAAGTTGAATTTTCATTTGATGCGCACGGGGGGGATGCCTTTTCTCGGTCGATTTATTTCTCGCAGTCTGGTTCTTTCCTTATTTCAGAGTTCGCGCCTGTCGCTCCCCCCTCACGGGCCCCTGCGAGCCATGCTGGGCATGAAGCTCACGAGCCATGCACGTGTCGAGCCGTGGCTGGTGCTCGCTTATCACGCGGCCCCTCGGGCGTGTCGATGAATTCCTTAGGAGCTTCTGATAAACCCACAATCTCTTGAGCCGGTTTTGTTCTCGTCTAGGCTAAGGTAAACCGCAACAACAACCTTGCCCCAGCATACGTAAGCTCGTGAAGATGCGTGCTCAATTTGACACAGAAGGATAAAAGCTGCGATTTGTTTACATGAGGGGCTCCACCTCTCAAAATTCTCTTACAATCTTCTGGGGCCACGCCCAAGTTTTTATAGGGTAAACACCAGGGAAAAGTGGGATCAGCCGGATATGTCGCTCGCCGCGTCCCCCATGTCATCTTCAGACGCACCGCTGGCGTCGCTGTCTCCATCGTTGGCGTCGCCTCCACCTTCACCGGCGCCGGCGTCGCCGTCGTCAACCACTTTGCCTTCATCCGCCGCAATTACTACCCCGTCGTCGTCAGAAGCGAAGGCCCTGACCAGTGCATCCACGTTGTCTTCAACCCATCGCGCCAGGTTGCCCTGGATGGCTTCCGATACAGGAGCAATGGCGGCGTCAAAATCGAAGTTGGGATCGACGTTCCGGAGGTGGCTGGAGACGCGGGAGAACGCACGCCCAAGCAGGCTGCGACTCCTCTCTTCAACAAGTTGGCGAGCCCTCTCGGAATGGTTCTGCAGGCGCGTCACCACATCGCCAAAGAAGAGGAGGTGGCTGGCGTAGTCGTTCGCATGTTGATGAGGAGCATTCTCATCACAGATATGGCCCAGGGTGGTGTTGGCCCTATTCCCGAGGTCCTCAAGCATGGGGGCGTGCACACGCTCCAACGTCTGCCGCTCAAGCACTTCGTTCTTGTTCTGCCGTGCAACGGACTTGGCTCGGCGACCCGCTACCAAAGAGAGAGCAGCTCGGCGCGGGCGGAAGCCAACTTTGCCTGCGCCGAGGCCAGGGCGGATGCGGTGGCCTCCTCGCACCGCTCCACCTCGACCGACCTGGACTTGAGGGCAGCAGTCCTACTAGCGACCCCGGCTTCCACGAGCTTCAGCTGCAGGTCATGCCTGCTCTCGAGCTCCGCGCGAGCCTCAGCCACCCAACGGTCGACCTCCTCCTGGGCTCTTACCTCGTGTGCGCCAACGTTGTCCTCCGCCTGAGCAACCTGGCGCTCCCTCGTCTCCAGCCGTTCAAGTTCAAGGCTGCGCTTCACAGCTTCTAGCTCCAACACCTCCTCGCGCTTCCGTATCTCTTCCTCCTCGGCGGGCGTCCCCCTCAACGACGCAAGGGCAGCCCTGCGCGCCTCCACCTTTTGATCCAAGACGGCATTCCAGGCTTGGAGCTCCCTCACGCATTTCTCCGCGGCCTCGCGACGGCGGTCAGCTTCCCGAGCCTCTTCCAGAGCTCAGGAGGAGGCCTCACGGGAGGCTACGAGGGAAGCCTCAGCCTTCACGTTATCCAGCTCACGCTGGTGGCGCCCGAGATTGATGGCCACCTTCAGCTTGTGCCACTCCTCCGCCAACCGAAGACCCTCGGCCTCAAGGCGCGCGTCGACACCCACGAGTTCTTCACTGAGT
The DNA here is from genome assembly GCF_056163025.1 of Triticum urartu. Taxonomy (NCBI): domain Eukaryota; kingdom Viridiplantae; phylum Streptophyta; class Magnoliopsida; order Poales; family Poaceae; genus Triticum; species Triticum urartu. The sequence continues at coordinate 503,841,489 of NC_141879.1, forward strand.
AGGTTAATCGTGCCCATCGCCTCCTGGAAGAGCTCACGACGAACAACGCTGCGCCCGTGCTCGAACTCAAGCGCACGACCCATCTTGCCCTCTGCCACGGGGGCTGTGGGAGACGCCCGACACGGTGCGCCCCCTCTCAGCAGGGGGCTGGGGGTTGGCGCTGCCCTAGGCGCCAGCTGGGACTCGCGAGTGGCCCAAACTAAATGGGGCCCGCTTCTTGAAGAAGACCCCAGGATCGAAGCCAGCCATCCGCCAACCGCGGCCAGGGGAGGAGCCCTTGGCACGCTTGTTGTTCTCCGAGCAGGGCCGCGAAGAAAAAACAGCAAAGGCGCAAGCTCAAGACACCTTGATGATGGGCCAACTCCCATGGTTTGTTGGGGAACGTAGCAATTTCAAAAAATTTCCTACGCACACGCAAGATAATGGTGATGCATAGCAACGAGAGGGGAGAGTGTTGTCTACGTACCCTCGTAGACCGAAAGCGGAAGCGTTAGCACAACGTGGTTGATGTAGTCATACGTCTTCACGGCCCGACCGATCAAGCACCGAAACTACGGCACCTCCGAGTTCTAGCACACGTTCAGCTTGATGACGATCCCTGGACTCCGATCCAGCAGAATGTCAGGGAAGAGTTCCATCAGCACGACGATGTGGTGACGATCTTGATGTTCTACTGTCGTAGGGCTTCGCCTAAGCACCACTACAATATTATCGAGGATTATGGTGGAGGGGGGCACCGCACACGTCTTAGAGATCAATGATCAACTGTTGTGTCTATGGGGTGCCCCCCTTGCCCCCGTATATAAAGGAGCAAGGGAGGAAGGCGGCCGGCCTAGGAGGAGGGCGCGCCAAGGGGGGAGTCCTACTCCCACCGGGAGTAGGACTCCTCCTTCCTTTGTTGGAGTAGGAGAGAAGGAAAGATGGGGAGAGGAACAAGGAAAAGTGGGCTGCACCCCTTGTCCAATTCGGACCAGAGAGGGGCACGCGCCTCCTTCCTTTTGGCCTCTCTTCTCTATTCCCGTATGGCCTAATAAGGCCCATATACTCCCCGGCGAATTCCCATAACTCTCTGGTACTCCGAAAAATACCCGAATCACTCGGAACCTTTCCGATGTCCGAATATAGTCATCCAATATATCGATCTTTACGTCTCGACCATTTCGAGACTCCTCGTCATGTCCCCGATCTCATCCGGGACTCCGAACTCCTTTGGTACATCAAAACTCATAAACTCATAATATAACTGTCATCGAAACCTTAAGCGTGCGGACCCTACGGGTTCGAGAACTATGTAGACATGACCGAGACACGTCTTCGGTCAATAACCAATAGCGGAACCTGGATGCTCATATTGGCTCCCACATATTCTATGAAGATCTTTATCGGTCAGACCGCATAACAACATACGTTGTTCCCTTTGTCATCGGTATGTTACTTGCCCGAGATTCGATCGTCGGTATCTCAATACCTAGTTCAATCTCGTTACCGGCAAGTCTCTTTTACTCATTCCGTAATACATCATCCCGCAACTAACTTATTAGTTGCAATGCTTGCAAGGCTTAAGTGATGTGCATTATAGAGAGGGCCCAGAGATACCTCTCCGACAATCGGAGTGACAAATCCTAATCTCAAAATACGCCAACCCAACAAGTACCTTCGGAGACACCTGTAGAGCACCTATATAATCACCCAGTTACGTTGTGACGTTTGGTAGCACACAAAGTGTTCCTTCGGTAAACGGGAGTTGCATAATCTCATAGTCATAGGAACATGTATAAGTTATGAAGAAAGCAATAGCAACAAACTAAACGATCAAGTGCTAAGCTAATGGAATGGGTCAAGTCAATCACATCATTCTACTAATGATGTGATCCCGTTAATCAAATGACAACTCATGTCTATGACTAGGAAACATACCCATCTTCGATCAACGAGCTAGTCAAGTAGAGGCATACTAGTGACACTCTGTTTGCCTATGTTTTCACACATGTATTATGTTTACGGTTAATACAATTCTAGCATGAATAATAAACATTTATCATGAAATAAGGAAATAAATAATAACTTTATTATTGCCTCTAGGGCATATTTCCTTCATGGTTGACCCCACGCTGTGGGCAGCGCATGAGCCTGCAACGCTCGAGCTTGGCGGGTGCAACAAGGCGAGAGGGGGCTGCTTCTCAGGAGATTTCGCGGCTTTGTCAGAAGGGGTCCTGAGGAGACAATTGTCAGGAAGGAAAGCAACACGCAGAAGATCACCAAGATAAGGTACTTACTCGTCAACGGCGATATACTTCCTCCGTTTTAACGGCCCGAAGGTGCCCTGCCACAGCTAAGGGACCCCTTTCTCTTACGGAGTTCTTCGAAGTCCATGCACAGCCGGCCGAAGCGCTGGACATGGAGGCCGACACGAGGCGCGGCTGGAGAAGTGCTCGGAGGGGCAGCCTTAGAAGTGCCAAGCTGAGGAGAGCTAGTCAGCTCTGCCTCGCAGTGACTTGTCGATGCCTCAGGAGCCCCTTCAACCGCCGCCCCAGGGCAAGAGTCACGAGACCCCGAGGTCGACGCCTCGGGAGCCCTGGACAACATCAGCATCTCGGCACCTTCACTATCGGCCCCATTCAGATCCGTAAGTATTTTGCAAATTTCTATGTCAACAATGCTCTGCACTAAGCTACTCTAGCTAATTGCTCCCACTTTCAATATGTATCCAGATTGAGACTTTGAGTCATCTAGATCAGTGTCAAAACTTGCATCGACGTAACCATTTACAACGAACCTTTTCTCACCTCAATAATCGAGAAACATATCCTTATTCCACTAAGGATAATTTTGACCAATGTCCAGTGATCTACTCCTAGATCACTATTGTACTCCCTTGTGAAACTCAGGGCAGGGTATACAATAGGTCTGGTACACAGCATGGCATACTTTATAGAACCTATGGCTGAGGCACAGGGAATGACTTTCATTCTCTCTCTATCTTCTGCCGTGGTCGGGTTTTGAGTCTTACTCAACTTCACACCTTGTAACACAGGCAAGAACTCCTTCTTTGACTATTCCATTTTGAACTACTTCAAAATCTTGTCAAGGTATGTACTCATTGAAAAACTTATCAAGCGTCTTGATCTATCTCTATAGATCTTGATGCTCAATATGTAAGTAGCTTCACCGAGGTCTTTCTTTGAAAAACTCCTTTCAAACATTCCTTTATGCTTTGCAGAATAATTCTACATTATCTCCGATCAACAATATGTCATTCACATATATTTATCAGAAATGTTGTGGTGCTCCCACTCATTTTCTTGTAAATACAGGCTTCACCGCAAGTCTGTATAAAACTATATGCTTTGATCAACTTATCAAAGCGTATATTCCAACTCCGAGATGCTTGCACCAGTCCATAGATGGATCGCTGGAGCTTGCATATTTTGTTAGCAACTTTAGGATTGACAAAACCTTCTAGTTGCATCATATACAACTCTTCTTTAATAAATCCATTAAGGAATGCAGTTTTGTTTATCCATTTGCCAGATTTCATAAAATGCGACAATTGCTAACATGATTCAGACAGACTTAAGCATAGATACGAGTGAGAAACTCTCATCGTAGTCAACACCTTGAACTTGTCGAAAACCTTTTGCGACAATTCTAGCTTTGTACATAGTAACACTACTATCACCGTACGTCTTCCTCTTGAAGATCCATTTATTTTTTATGGCTTGCTGATCATCGGGCAAGTCAACCAAAGTCCACACTTTGTTCTCATACATGGATCCCATCTCAGATTTTATGGCCTCAAGCCATTTCGCGGAATCTGGGCTCATCATCGCTTCCTCATAGTTCATAGGTTCGTCATGGTCAAGTAACATGATCTCCAGAACAGGATTACCGTACCTCTCTGGTGCGGATCTCACTCTGGTTTACCTACAAGGTTCGGTAGTAACTTGATCTGAAGTTTACATGATCATCATCATTAGCTTCCTCACTAATTGGTGTAGTAGTCACATGAACAGATTTCTGTGATGAACTACTTTCCAATAAGGGAGCAGGTACAGTTACCTCATCAAGTTCGACTTTCCTCCCACTCACTTCTTTTGAGAGAAACTCCTTCTCTAGAAAGGATCCATTCTCAGCAATGAATATCTTGGCTTCAGATCTGTGATAGAAGGTGTACCCAACATTTTCTATTGGGTATCCTATGAAGAAGCACTACTCCGATTTGGGTTTGAGCTTATCAGGTTGAAACTTTTTCACATAAGCATTGCAACCTCAAACTTTAAGAAACGACAGCTTAGGTTTCTTGCCAAACCATAGTTCATACGGTGTCGTCTCAACGGATTTAGATGGTGCCCTATTTAATGTGAATGTAGTTGTCTCTAATGCACAACCCCTAAACGATAGTAGTAAATCGGTAAGAGACATCATAGATCGCACCATATCTAATAAAGTACGGTTATGATGTTCGGACACACCATTACACTGTAATGGTGTTCCAGGTGGCGTGAGTAGTGAAACTTTTTCACATTGTTTTAACTGAAGGCCAAACTCGTAACTCAAATATTTTACTTCTGTGATCATATCGTAGATACTTTTATTTTTGTTACGATGATTCTGCACTTCACTCTGAAATTCGTTGAACTTTTCAAATGTTTTAGATTTGTGTTTCATCAAGTAGATATACTCATATCTGCTCAAATCATCTGTGAAGATCAGAAAATAATGATACCTGCCGCGAGCCTCAATATACGTCGGACCACATACATCAGTATGTATGATTTCCAACAAATCTGTTGCTCGGTCCGTTGTTCCGGAGAACGGAGTCTTAGTCATCTTGTCCATGAGGCATGGTTCGCAAGCATAAACTGATTCATAATCAAGTGATTCCAAAAGCCCATCAGCATGGATTTTCTTCATGCGCTTTACACCAATATAACCTAACCGGCAGTGCCACAAATAAGTTGCACTATCATTATTAACTTTGCATCTTTTGGCTTCAATATTATAAAAATGTGTATCACCACGATCGAGATCCAACAAACCATTTTCATTGGGTGTATGACCATAGAAGGTTTTATTCATGTAAATAGAACAACAATTATTCTCTAACTTACATGAATAACCGTATTGCAATAAACATGATCAAATCATATTCATGCTCAACGCAAACACCAAATAACACTTATTTAGGTTCAACACTAATCCCGAAAGTATAGGGAGTGTGCGATGATGATCATATCAATCTTGGAACTACTTCCAACACACATCGTCACTTCAGCCTTAACTAGTCTCTGTTCATTCTGCAACTCCCGTTTCGAGTTACTACTCTTAGCAACTGAACCAGTATCAAATACCGAGGGGTTGCTATGAACACTAGTAATATACACATCAATAATCTGTATATCAAATATACCTTTGTTCACGTTGCCATCCTTTTTATCCGCCAATTACTTGGGTAGTTCCGCTTCCAGTGACCAGTCCCTTTGCAGTAGAAGCACTCAGTTTTAGGCTTAGGTCCAGACTTGGGTTTTTTTCACTTGAGAAGCAACTTGCTTGCTATTCTTCTTGAAGTTCCCCTTTCTTCCCTTTGTCCCTTTACTTGAAACTAGTGATTTTGTTTACCATCAACACTTGATGCTTTTCTTGATTTCTACCTTCGTCGATTTCAGCATCTCGAAGAGCTTGGGAATTGTTTCTGTTATCCCTTGCATATTATAGTTCATCACGAAGTTCTACTAACTTGGTGATGGTGACTAGAGAATTCTATCAATCACTATTTTATCTGGACGATTAACTCCCACTTGATTCAAGCGATTGTAGTACCCAGAAAATTTGAGCACATGCTCACTGCTTGAGCTATTCTCCTCCATCTTTTAGCTATAGAACTTGTTGGAGACTTCATATCTCTCAACTCGGGAATTTACTTGAAATATTAACTTCAACTCCTGGAACATCTCATATGGTCCATGACGTTCAAAATGTCTTGGAAATCGCAAGTCTAAGCTGTTAAGCATGGTGCACTAAACTATCAAGTAGTCATCATATTGAGCTAGCCAGATGTTCATAACATCTGCATCTGCTCCTGCAATAGGTCAGTCACCTAGCAGTGAATTAAAGACATAATTCTTCTGTGCAGCAATAAGGATAAACCTCAGATCACGGACCCAGTCTGCATCATTGCTACTATCATCTTTCAACTTAGTTTTCTCTAGGAACACATATAAAACATAGGGAAGCAATAACGCGAGCTATTCATCTACAACATAGATATGCAAATACTATCAGGACTAAGTTCATGATAAATTAAAGTTCAATTAATCATATTACTTAAGAACTCCCACTTAGAAAGACATCCCTCTAATCTTCTAAGTGATCACGTGATCCAAATCAACTAAACCATAACCGATCATCACGTGAAATGGAGTAGTTTTCAATGGTGAACATCACTATGTTGATCATATCTACTATATGATTCACGCTCGACCTTTCGGTCTCAGTGTTCCGAGGCCATATCTGCATATGCTAGGCTCATCAAGTTTAACCTGAGTATTTTGTGTGTGCAAAACTGGCTTGCACCCGTTCTAGATGGACGTAGAGCTTATCACACCCGATCATCACGTGGTGTCTAGGCACGACGAACTTTGGCAACGGTGCATACTCAGGGAGAACACTTTTATCTTGAAATTTAGTGAGAGATCATCTTATAATGCTACCGTCAGTCAAAGCAAGATAAGATGCATAAAAGATAAACATCACATGCAATCAATATAAGTGATATGATATGGCCATCATCATCTTGTCCTTGTGATCTCCATCTCCGAAGCACCGTCATGATCACCATCGTCACCGGCGCGACACCTTGATCTCCATCGTAGCATCGTTGTCGTCTCGCCAATCTTATGCTTCCACGACTACCGCTACCGCTTAGTGATAAAGTAAAGCATTACAGCGCAATTGCATTGCATACAATAAAGCGACAACCATATGGCTCCTGCCAGTTGCCGATAACTCGGTTACAAAACATGATCATCTCATACAATAAAATTTAGCATCATGCCTTGACCATATCACATCACAACATGCCCTGCAAAAACAAGTTAGACGTCCTCTACTTTGTTGTTGCAAATTTTACGTGGCTGCTACGGGCTTAGCAAGAACCGTTCTTACCTACGCATCAGAACCACAACGATAGTTTGTCAAGTTGGTGCTGTTTTAACCTTCGCAAGGACCAGGCGTAGCCACACTCGGTTCAACTAAAGTTGGAGAAACTGACACCCGCCAGCCACCTGTGTGCAAAGCACGTTGGTAGAACCAGTCTCGCGTAAGCGTACGCGTAATGTCGGTCCGGGCCACTTCATCCAACAATACCGCCGAACCAAAGTATGACATGCTAGTAAGCAGTATGACTTATATCGCCCACAACTCACTTGTGTTCTACTCATGCACAACATCAACGCATAAAACCTAGGCTCGGATGCCACTATTGGGGAACGAAGCAATTTCAAAAAATTTCCTACGCACACGCAAGATCATGGTGATGCATAGCAACGAGAGGGAGAGTGTTGTCTACGTACCCTCGTAGACCGAAAGTGGAAGCTTTAGCACAACGCGGTGATGTAGTCGTACGTCTTCATGGCCCGACCGATCAAGCACCGAAACTACGACACCTCCGAGTTCTAGCACACGTTGAGCTCGATGACGATCCCCGGACTCCGATCCAGCAGAATGTCGGGGAAGAGTTCCGTCAGCACGACGGTGTGGTGACGATCTTGATGTTCTACTATCGCAGGGCTTCGCCTAAGCACCACTACAATATTATCGAGGACTATGGTGGAGGGGGGCACCGCACACGGCTAAGAGATCAATGATCAACTGTTGTGTCTCTGGGGTGCCCCCCTTGCACCCGTATATAAAGGAGCAAGGGAGGGAGGTGGCCGGCCTAGGAGGAGGGCGCGCCAAGGGGATTAGGACTCCTCCTTCCCTTGTTGGAGTAGGAGAGAAGGAAAGAGGGGGAGAGGAACAAGGAAAAGTGGGCTGCACCACTTGTCCAATTCGGACCAGAGGGGGGGGCGTGCGTCTCCTTCCTTTTGGCCTCTTTCATCTATTCCCGTATGGCCAAATAAGGCCCATATACTCCCCGGCGAATTCCTGTAACTCTCCAGTACTCCGAAAAATACCCGAATCACTTGGAACCTTTCCGATGTCCCAATATAGTCGTCCAATATATCGATCTTTATGTCTCGACCATTTCGAGAATCCTCGTCATGTCCCCAATCTCATCTAGGACTTTGAACTCCTTCGGTACATCAAAACTCATAAACTCATAATATAACTGTCATCGAAACCTTAAGCATGCGGACCCTACGAGTTCGAGAACTATGTAGACATGACCGAGACACGTCTCCGGTCAATAACCAATAGCGGAACCTGGATGCTCATATTGGCTCCCACATATTCTACGAAGATATTTATCGGTCAGACCGCATAACAACATACGTTGTTCCCTTTGTCATCGGTATGTTACTTGCCCGAGATTCGATCGTCGGTGTAAGCGCATCTAGTGCCACCCCTAGTTGGTTTTGGAGTATTGACGACAAACCTAGTTGAGGGACTAATGTGTTTGTAAGAATTGCAGGATAACACAGGTAGAAGTCCCTCATTGATTCGGTTTTACTACCAGAGATGACCCCTAAAAATGTATGAAGATATTGAAGTTAAAGGTGGTATATGAAGATATTCACATTGAAGACTATGACAAAAGAAGACACGTTATGAAGCCAATGGAGCTCGAAGACTTAGATCTTTCGTAGTTCTTTTTCTTTTGTGTTGAGTCATAGGAACCACCGTACTGTTAAATGGGGTCCAGGAGAACCAGTCAGAATGACTCAAGTGATGCCTAAACCAAAAACCTATGTCTTCGAGTGAAGACAATGAGAGCGAATCTTGTCCAGAGCCGGACAAGTCAGCTTTGCTTGTAGCCCAAGTAAAGTTGCCATGAGAGTTTGAAGTCTGACCGTTGAGACACGTGTCAGTTCCTTAGTGACCCAGGGTCATTTCGGACAAATCAGGTCGGGTTGCCAAGTGGCTATAAATAGCCCACCCCCTACAACCATAAACGGTTGGCTGCTCAGATTTTAGTGCACGGCTTTTGTCGTTTGAGAGCAACCCACCTCGAAGCCTTTGAGAGAAAATTCCTCGTGAGGAGAAAGCCCTAACCACCGAGAGCCAGATTAAATTGGGCATCACTTAAGTCTTCTTGTCTGTGTGATCTGAAGACTTATTACACTTGACGACTGTGCATCCTCCAGACGGTTAGGCGTCGCGTTCAGAGCATCCAAGAGACATTGTGGATTGCCAGTGAAGGAAGTCTGTGAAGGTTTGGGAGTCTACCTTGAAGACTTACCAGAGTGATTGGGCGAGGACTATGTGACCTTAGCTCAAGGAGAATACGGTGAGGACTTGGTGTCCTGAGCTGCGTGTTCAGGACTGGGTGTCCGAGACTGTGTGTCCTAAGGTTTAAATACCTAGCCGCTCCAACCAGACGTACAGTTGTCATAGCAACTGGAACTGGTCCAACACATCATTGTCTTCAACGAGTCACTGGTTTCATCTTCACTTCCTTTTACTTACTATTAATCATTGTGAAGCCATTGCATGCTTGCTATATCTTTTGTCTTCACAACGTAACTGTCTGATTTGATTGGCTTCATAACTTCTTCCTACCTGATCCTTATTACACTGCAGCTACTTGTCATTGTGCTTTCACTCTATTGAATACTTGACCATGCTTGCCTAGTGTAATCTAACTTCCACTGCATAGTGATAGGCATATCTCTACTGTTTGTCTTCATAACTTCCACGTTTTGAAGACTTTCATAAAAATCGCCTATTCACCCCCCCTCTAGTCGATATAACGCACTTTCAATTGGTATCAGAGCAAGGTGCTCCCTTGTTCTATGTGATTCGGTTTAACCACCTGGAGTTTTAGCTATGTCGACTGCAGGGATTATTAAAGTCTCCGCTGCGTGCCCCGTCTTCGATGGAACTGAATATCCCTACTGGAAGAATAAGATACGTATGCATCTTGAAGCCATTGACGTCGACCTATGGTATGTCGTCGAGAATGGCGTTCCCAAGGCTGGAGAAGGTGTCACTGCTGTTGATGTCAAGAAATTCGTTCAACTGGACTCTACTGACCGATAACATCATCTGTGGTCATCTGACCAAAGGACAGTATGGCCGTGTGAGTGCTTTGAAGACATCCAAGCTGGTCTGGGACTGGCTCTCCAAGGTCAATGAAGGCATCTCAACCCAGAGAGATCAAAGAATCAGTGTCCTTCGCAATCTCTTCAACCACTTCAAGCGAAATGACAATGAGAATGTCCAGCACACATTTGACAGACTCACTGACATCACAAATGAGCTTCAAGCCCTCGGCGCTACTGAGATCACCAAACATGAAGTCGTCAAGACGCTACTGAGATCACTTGATAGTTCGTTTGACATCCTAGCCCTGATGATTCAAGAACGTCCTGATTTCAAGACACTCGATCCATCTGACATACTTGAGAGGCTCAACACACATGAGTTTCAGCTTTCTGAGAAAAGAGATATCTACGGTCCAAACTATGGGCGAACTCGTGCCTTGAAGGCAAAAGCTGTTTCCTCATCTGAAGAAGAATCTGACAGCAGTTCTGATGATCCTGAAGACATTGGAAGGGAACTTGCAATGCTAGTGAAGAAGTTCCAAAAATTCACCAAGAAGAAAGGCTTCAGAAAGTCTTCACGATCAAGCTCAAGGAATAATGAAGCTTCTGCTCATGACTACAAGAAGAAAACATGCCACAAGTGCAGGAAAACTGGACACTTCATCTCTGAGTGTCCACAGTGGGACAATGAGAATAGAAAGAAGAAGAAGAGCAAGGAATATGACTCTGACGACAACAAGAAGAAGAAATACACAAAGTCTTCTTCCAAGTCTTCCTCAAAGTCTTCATCACACAAGAAGAGCTCATCTGGCAAGGCACGTGTGTTTGTTGGCAAGGAAATGGATTCAGAGGAGGAGTCCGCTTCTGAGGAGGCAGTGATGGAGTCTGAGGAGGAGTCTGATTCTGGCATTGCAAGTCTGTCTATAGCATACGTCGCCAAGTCCATCTTCAACACTGAAGACAATGACTTCATCACCGACACCGATGCAAATGACAAGGACTACTCCACTCCTACCTACTGCTTCATGGCACGCGGTGCCAAGGTAAACAAACGCACTACTCACTATCAAACATCTAGTGACGATGACTCTGATTGTGATTCAAAACCCAGTTACAAAACACTTGCTAAAATTGCAACTGAACAACAGAAAGCCATGGAACATATTCAAAAACTGTTAGACAGAAGCGATGATCTGTTGGGTGCTGAAATGACTCGATCTGAATCCTTAATTGAAGACATAGAAAATCTTCACGTTAAGTATCAGGAACTTGAAGATCGTCATGATACTCTATCAACAACTCATGAAAAGCTTTCCTATGATTATCTTCAAAGGGAGCAAGAACTTCAGAAATTGAGGGCGGCTCATGAAGATCTTCAAAAGGAAAACGAGTCACTTCGCGCCGAACAGATCAGTTCCGCTCAGGAAGGATTTGAACCACCATGTCTTAAATGCATTGAGCGTGATAATGCTACTTCTGTTGCTGAATGTTCCACTGCTACTGTTGTTGCAATATCTTCAACTATTGATGTGGTAACTAACCCCTCTGCTGAGGATACCACTGCTATTGCTGATGAGAATGCTAGGTTGAAGACATTGCTTGAAACAGGGATGTATAAAAGTCTTAAAGGACATCAGACATTATGTGATGTCCTCAAGAAGCAGATTCTGAACCGAAACCCTAGGAAACAGGGTATTGGGTTCGTCAGGAAAATAAATGCAGATGGCTCTTACTGGAAACCTGAGCAGTACCCCAAAACCAAGTGGGTTGCTGCAAAGGAACCTTCAGCAGATCCATCCAATTTATCTGGCTTCACTTGTGCTAACCCCATTATCATTGATGAATCCTTTGATGCAAACTATATACTGTTTAAGAATCAGAATGGTGAAGTGTTTGCCGGGTACATTGGTACTAACTGCAGGAATGGACCGCATATGAAGAAGATCTGGGTTCCGAAAAAGTGTCTAGAAAATCTTCCTGTGAATGTCTTCATGACACCTCACTTGAAGAAGACAAACCTCAGACCAAAGGCTTCATACGGTCCAAAGGCTTCATACAAACAGAGGACTCACCTGAGTCACACTAACGCAAATGTTTTGCAGGGAAACCATACTCAGGCATATGAATATGAGAGCGGTTCATCAAACCGTCACGTTCATATGACCAAAAATTATTCTGCTTATTCTTATGAGTACTATTGTCCACCTGCAAGACTGTTTGCTAAGGCTAGAAAGCCAAAATTCTCAGATGCTGCACTTAGACTTATTGCTTCTAAGCCACCCTTGAAGATGTGGGTGGTTAAGAAGGCTTAACTCTCTTTTGCAGGGAAAGGTCTCCAGCAAAAAACCAAAATCTTCTGACGCTATTGCTGGGGACCTTAAAAATCTTGTAGGGCGCAAGATAAAATGCCCGAATGGCATCATTATGTACTTCGTTCCTGAATCGCATGCTACTCTCCCTATTAGTCCTAATCTGGATCTAAGTTTTCATAACCCACTGGTTCGTCAAATGTTTTTGCTTCACAATTCTCTTCGTGAAGCCTATCCCCCTAACTGCACTGTAGGGTACGACACCAGCGTCTTCAAAGTCTTCAGAATGGATTATTGACAGTGGGTGTACAAATCACATGACTGGCAAAAGAAGCCTTCTTATGGACTCAACCTTACGTCCATGCGACAAGAGCCACATCACATTTGCTGACACTGGTAAAAGTAAGGTATTGGGTCTAGGTAGAGTTGCAATCTCAAAGGATCAACACATGGATAAATTCATGCTTGTTGAATCCCTTGGTTTCAACTTAATGTCTGTCTCAATGCTTTGCGATTTGAACATGGTCGTAATATTTGGAAAATTTCGTTGCCTTGTACTAATGGAATCTGACAAGTCTCTAGTGTTTGAAGGGTATCGGAAATATGATTTGTATGTGGTAGATTTCTCAGCAGGGCCACAACTTGCAGTATGTCTTCTTGCAAAAGCTTCAGAATGCTGGCTTTGGCATCAGAGGCTTGGGCATGCTGGCATGAGGAACCTCCACACCCTTGCGAAGAAGAAACATGTCATAGGCATCGAGGGCGTCAAGTTCAAGAAAGATCACTTATGCGATGCCTGTGAAGCAGGGAAGATGACGAGGCCAAAACATCCCTCGAAGACAATCATGACCACTACTCGACCCTTTGAATTGCTTCACATGGATCTTTTTGGTCCCACTCACTACACAACTTTTACTACTACTGCTTGCCTCTATGGCTTTGTCATTGTTGATGATTACTCTAGATATACTTGGGTACACATAATCCTTTACAAGATTGAAGTGTAGGATGTCTTCAGACGCTTCGCCAATCGAGCTATGAACAATTACGGCGCCAAGATAAAGCACATCAGAAGTGACAATGGTATTGAATTCAAGAACACTGGCCTTGATACATATCTTGATACCTTGGGCATCACACATGAATTCTCAGCTCCGTACACGCCACAGCAGAATGGCGTCGTCGAACGCAAGAACAGAACACTCATTGAGATGGCCAGAACGATGCTAGATGAATACAAGACTCCAAGAAAATTCTGGACTGAACCCATTGACACTGCATGCCATACAATCAATCATGTGTATCTTCACAAGCTTCTGAACAAGACATCTTATGAACTCCTAACTGGCAAGAAGCCAAATGTCAGTTACTTCAGAGTATTTGGCGCAAGGTGCTGGATCAAGGACCCACACCACACCTCAAAGTTTGCACCAAAAGCTCATGAGGGTTTTATGCTTGGATATGGAAAGGATTCGCACTCCTACAGAGTCTTCAATCTCTTTCACTACAAAGTGGTTGAAACAGTGGATGTGCGGTTCGATGAGACTAATGGTTCACAAAGAGAGCAACTGCCAAATGTGCTAGATGAAGTTCCAGCTAGTGAGTCAATCAAGCTTATGGGAACTAGAGACATTATACCTTCTGAAGCTCATCTTGAAGAAGAACTTATCATCTCAGCACCTGATCAACATGAGGACAATGCTCAGCCTGAAGACATTCCTTCCATCGACAACACAGATCAGCAAGAGCAAAGTCTTCGCCCTGTACATCCTCGCGTTGCCAATGAAGTGCAGATTGAAAGAATAATTGATAGCATCAATGCACTTGGTCCACTCACTCGTTCAAGGGCAACTCAGCTAGCAAATTTCTGTGG